>NC_140587.1:422135206-423545206 GCF_964204655.1 Triturus cristatus
TAGCGCCTTTGGAGAAAAAGTTTCTTCAATTGGCGAATTCTCACCTTGAACCCCTTCCTCGAAGGGAAGGCATCTCAGGAAACTCTGGGTCCTCAGAACTTCAAAAGCCAGCCAAACCTACTAAAACACCCCAGAGACCCTTTCTTAGATGACACTTTTGATTGCATAAAAAAGATTTTTTTGGGGGGAGTTTTATATAACGCAAACTAGACCCGAAGGTATCAGAGCACTTTACAAGAGCACCAGTTACGTTACAGATGGACACATCCATTTTTGTTAGGCACGGGGAGGTTAAGTGATTTGCCCAGAATCACAGGATGTTGAGCGTCCTCGCCAAGAGTCGATCCCAGTTTCCCAGCTCCGATGTCGACCACCCTAGCCATCAGGCCACATCCTGAGTGAGATGCGCTTTGGGGGTACCGGAGTCCTGGACCTTCCATCTGGTACTGCTGACCTCTCAGAGGGTGGCCCCTTGTTAACCCCCCCTGTATGACCTGTGCCGCTTCTCCCCCTTCCTCTGGCGATGATAAAGATTCAGGGAGACCCTGGATTCCCAAATAAGATCCTTCATCGTAGATCTCTGACCAGAATAAACAGACAGACCCTATGCTAGCTGACCTGTTAGACTCAGATGATATCTTGCACCCTAGGTCGTGGGAATGGGTCCCAGTGGACAAGGTGGCGGCTTACGTGACAGCAAGTCTCCACAAGCCACTCAAGTCCGCAATAGGCTTAGAGCTGAATACCCATCCCCTCCCAACATTCTGGAGAAGAAAGTCTCTCTTACTCCACAGATCGACACAAAAATGGACACCTTCCTGGCAAAATACATCAAGGATCCTAAGACGGGCATTGACTGCTCCTGGCGGTCATGCTAGGAAAAACTGCAAGATAAAGCAGGAAGATACTAGACATGGCGGAGGGGGCCAAACAGTCAGGCTCACTAATCTCACCTGAAACCCTCTCTGGCTGGGCTCAGTGTGCCATCTTATTCTAAGGAAATGCCAACAGCGCCATCTCTATGGAGGGACGCAGGTCTCTTCGTATTTAGGTCGACCCCAAACTGGGGGACCTAGCCTCCACAGAGGGGAAACCTGTGGTGTTGGGGGTTCCTTTAAGAGATTCCTTTATTACAGAACTGGGGAAGTTTGTCTCCCCATTTACTTCAATCGACAAAGCCTAGGCTTTGCTGAACAAAAGTGTTTGCCACTTAGGTTTCCCCTGGGGCTTGCAGATGTAGAGGGCAATCAGCCGGCCACCCTTTCTCTAACGCTACAAGGCCAGTATGCCAGACGAAGATATTATCAAGACCAGTCAAAATTTGGCATCTTCTTCTCCTACAGAGGCGCAGGAAGATGGGGCCCTTGCCAATACAAATTCATGTAAGCGTGAACTTGACACATCAGGTGGCAGTGCAAGCAAGGCTGGCAAATTTTTTTCATAATTGTGTCCAACTAACCGCAGATGCATGGGTACTTCAAACAGCCGGAGGCTTCCGCACAGAGGTCTATGGGCCACCCATGGAGGCCTCCTTGGAGCGCCCCCTTGCCTTCTCAGAGACTCATGCTCTTCTCATAGATCAGGAGGACTCAGACTGGTTAGCGAAGAGGCAAAAAACACACAATTGATGGACGGAATGAAGAACAAATCAAAACATTCACCCCCAGTCAAGAGATCTGGGTTATCCATCATTATTTTACTCCCCATGCCATTGGAGTCAAGCTACCCTGGCTGATGAGGAGTGAAACCCCGATACGGGTCCTAGGATGCTTGATTCCAGTCTAGAGAGGACCTGGCCTGGCAGTTCGGGCTGGACTGTTCCCATTTGGTGCAGGGTCAAGACTGACTTGCATATGGCTGGGTTCAAACTGGAATGGCATGGTGAGCAAAAAAACACGATGAATTTAGGCCCAAATCTCTGTACTGGGGTGAATGAATGACATTGCTCTGCATTCTGTCCATCATTTGGTCTTTTTGCATTTGTTAGCAAAGTGGGACATAGTCAGATTGTACCTCCATCCCAACGGCTTCTTCAGCAATATCTTCCTGGTAGAGAAGAAGGACAAGGGTTTCCGTTCAGTCATAAACCTGATGGAGTACAACAAGTGGGTGGTGTATCGCCACTTCAAGATGGAGGACCTACACCTTCTATGAGACATCTTGCATCCAGGGGACTGGCTGGTGCTCCTAGACTTAAAAACACCTTCCTAACCATCCCAATTTGCAGGTTGTATCACCTTGTCCTGCAGTTCCTCTGGCAACACCAAGTATACAAATCCTCAACACTGCCCTTCGGCCTGTCATCAGCACCATGGTGCTTTACAAAGGTGATGAAACAGGTGATGGAATTCCTCAAAACACAAGGCTTTCGACTTATGGTCTATCTAGATGACATTCTTTTGATGGATTGTTGCAGGGATTCTGAGTCGTCACAGAACTATGCTTGGGATCTTACCACCTTAGTAGGCAGGGAATGAGTCATCCAACCATCTGAGTGCCCGGGACAGACTAACTATAGTGTCTCACTTGCCCTCCTACTCACTCACAGAGGAACGAGTGATTAGGCACCCCAGAACACAACACTCTTGATCCTCTCAGGAATCGCGGTTACAGGACACTGACTAATACAGATATGGTCAGCATAGCAAGTAGTCCATAAATCATAACAGAGCTGTCATTATATATAACAGTGTAGCCTAACCTCCTACCCCTTCTACAGAAGCAAAATGATTATATATCAGAAGATCTCTGGGTGTTCACAGCAGATCCAGTACCTTAGTATACACATATGAAAGTTCTACATCTCTGGTGCGGTCACGATCTTTTCCATTGGAAAGGTCCCTCTCCAAGTGTGTGTTAACTACCTGTCCATACCTATTTGACAAAAGTATGTGTTCCCAAACAGCTGCATTTGCGTGTTTTGTCTAGGTGTAAGGGCCTGACAAGAACAGATGAACAAGGGGCATTGTTGTTCAACCTTGTCTACATGCTCAGACTAAATCCCAGGAAAGAACAAAGCAAAAACAACAGCGTGTTCTGTGTGACAGTACAGTGAGGCACAAAGCAAAATGTGTTTGTAGAGTAACATGCGCAAAGCAAAGGACAGTCTACAACATGCGCATTCTAACATAGAGAAAACAACAATGGGCCTGCACAGGACATATGACAGGATCAATCCTCAGAACGGCTGAGGAGTCATCTGCGGAGGGCCATTTCGCTCCTGGAAGAACTGGGGTATATAATCAGCTACAAGAAGCCAGAGTTAACTCCCTCCCGGAGGCTTTAATTCCTAGGATTTGTGATCAACTCGATAAACTTTTTGCAGCCTTTCAACTCAAACTCGGAAGCTGTCTAAGATTCACCAGGAAATGAGAAGGCGTCTGGCCAACCCAAAATTTTCTCTCCACCAGATAGCAAGCTTTGGGGGCCGCCTATCATCCATAGAAGATATCTTTCCTGGATCACTCCACTACTGAGCTCTTCTGCGCCTCAAGACCTCCCACCTCAGGAAGGGACTCACCTACCCTGATCTTGCACCATTGTCGGCGGAGGCCAAAGAAGAGATACTCTGGTGGTTATCCCACCTGGAGGCATGGAAAGGAAGAGGAATCTTTGGTTCAGAATCCAATATCATCATCAAGTCAGATGCCAGGTGCGGAGATTCATCTACAAGAGGAAGCTGGCCAGAACAACAGCGGTCCATGCACATTAATTGTCTGGAACTCCTGGCAGGCGCCTTTGCAATCAGATGTTGGACCAATGACAGGGCCAAGTGCTGCATGCTGCCCTAGATGGACAACGTCTCGGCAGTTAGCTATATTAACCACATAGGTGGAACAAGGTCAAAGGTTCTCACAATGATATAGCAGGAGTTGTGGCAGTACTGCCTCTCCAACCTAATCTCAGTGGTGGCGGATTACCTCCCGGGCTCAGACAATTGGGTGGCGGACTGGAATGCCAGACATTTGAGGGATTAGAGCATCTGGAAGCTAGATTCTGTGTTTCGTGCTTCACTTTGCCGACTCTGGGGTCTGTTCTCAGTGTACTTTTTTGCCTCCAGACTGAGTCATCAAATACTGAGATACTTCAGCTGGAGACAAGACCCAGCGGCAACAGACGCCTTCCTGCAGGTTTGCAGTCAAGAACAGGGATAAGCTTTCCCCCATTTGCAATGATGATGAGGGTTTTGGCACTAGTCCGACGACAGGCGCGGACATAGTCCTGATCACTCTGATATGGAGATAACAAGCGTGGTTTCCAGTTCTCTGGCACTGCCTGGACTTTTCCAATTTGGTTCCCCCGCTACCTTCACAGGATGATTCTAATGGCATGGAGGATTACCAGCAAAGATGGAAAATCCCTTGTCTCTTAGAACAAGCTCAAGAGCTTATCTTTAGGGCAATGGGCGAAAAGAACCTCTAAACTATACCGGTCTGCATGTAGTAGATGTTTGGGTTGGTGTCATTAATAAGTGAATCAGATGTGGTACACATTCTGAATTTCCTTTTGGAGCTGGCGCACCAAGGCATGGCTTACAGGTCAGTAAATACCTTTAGATATGCCATATCAGCAGGTCATCTGCCGGTGGAGGGTCACCCGGTTGGGGATCACCCTCTAGTCTGTAGACTTCTACGAGGCACTCTCCTTTCTCTTCTGCCAGTGCCAAGGTATTCTGCGCTGTGGGATGTTAACTGTCCTTAATCTTTTTCTTTCTTGACCTCGGCATAGATATCGGAGCAGAAAGGATTTCTCAGGTAAGCTAGCTATGTTGTTGTGTATGGTGTCTTGCAGATGAGTGTCTGACGTCAGTGCACCCAATTTGTCAGAAAGAATATATACCCCGGAGGGGGTTACGCTTACAGTTTGAAGGGCTACTAAGACCCATAGCAGGGAGATGTTTATACCCGTTTTTTCCTGACTCACCCAAATTGTGTGTAGTGGAGTGTCTCAAGTCGTATGAGTCTGCTATTGAAGAGCTCAGATCACTGGGAGAACGGCAACTTCTCATTGCCCTCAGGAAACCTTTCCAGACAGTTTCTTCCCCTACCATGGCCAGGCAAGTACGCTGAATAATACATCAGGCTGGGATTGACACAAACCTGTTTAGTGCACACTTGACGAGAGGGGCTATGGCCATTGTGGATATCACCTGGCTTGTGGTAAGTAAGCTTTAAATTTGCATAATCCTGGCTTCTGGTCCTGACATAAAATGAAAACTTTCCTAGCAAACGTAGAGGAAAGTGTCAGTTCTATGAAGGACTCTGAGGGAAGGATTATCATACCCACAGAAACCGCAGGTTAATTGTCTCCCTCCCAGATTTTAGGGTTTGCTGGAGATGAGACATGTTCCCCTCCTTAATGAGTAGGTCATTCCTTCAGATGTATAAAGGGGAGTCTATTTGTAATAAAGTTAATGAAGCACAAAAACAATGATATATAGAGTGTTTATTACAAATGTTGTTTTATTTAATAGAAAACAATCAGAACATAGAATGATGATGAGGTCCAATATTCACAGCAGCTAAAGTCCAAAGAAAGAGGTGGGAATGGGAGGAACAATGCCTCTTCATAAGGACCCTGAATGCTGATTGGTAGAACTATGTTTTGCCTGCATCATGGGAAATGTAGGTTTGTTGCTATTTCTTGAAGCTGCTGTAGTGAATAAACGAAGAAAGTTATGCATAATCCTCGCCTCGGAGTCTTTAATATAATTGAAACTTTCCTTCACGTTTCCTAGGAAATTTTTCATTCATGGTTCGTAAATACCTAGGTCATGGACTCAAACTCTAGGAAAAAAATTATTAGCTATTATGTTCCAAAGTAATACAACTGCTGAAATCAAGATTTTGGAAGTTAAAAAAATGATATCTACAATCTATTGAACAACCAACAGCTTATGCTCATCATGAATGCCAATGTATTTGTGAAGCTTTGTTCTAAAAACCTACAGAGTTTTAGCTGCTGGTATAACAGGTTCTGGGAGAATTTTCTGACACTAGGCTATCACAGATCAGCAATGGATTGCCCACATGAATGTTCTATTTAGTGACCAGTAATGTAAATGCTCCCTCAAGGATTCACAGCTTGATGGTGAAATCCTATTAAGAACACACCTGCTCAAGATTTAGCCTCTTCAATTAAGGAAGATAAAGGATCAAGAGCTCCAGCTTTTTACAAGGTACCAATCATTGCACCGTCCGTTTTGGGAAGAACCACTACAATTTTAGGAAATCAAAGGATCAGATATATTGCCATCCTCTTGGTTCCTGTACATAAGGGCACGGGTGTGCTCAACTAATTTTGACTGAATATTTTCACAGGGAAGTCCCAATCTTGACGCTTAAACAGGTTAAACAAATGATGGACAATATGTCCTTCCAGGTGTGGCGGGAAGGTGATTGCACCTATCTTGGGGATTTATACCCTGGTGAAACCTTTATATCCTTTGTAGATGCCCGTCTAGAATTTTCTCTTGGGCCTGGTCATTTCCCACACCATGCAGGCTTGGCCGAAATAGGCAGGGTAACCTGGCCATCCTACCTCGCTGCACCATTGGCTATGCAAACCCTATGGGTTGTCTTGACCTGTGGTGCAGAGTAACACTTGATCACGCAGTTGTATAGGGCTATGCGTATGGATGCCGCAGGGACTCCCCCACGGGCTCCACTGGCCTGAAACTTGGATCTAGACCCTCTGCTGGATGACGCTGACTGGACGAGAGTCAACAAACTCACACACTCCATCTCCGGTAATGCCCACTTTAAGTTGGTGAACTACAATTTCCTTCACAGGACTTGTCTTACTCCCATGGACGTGCACCATATGACTCCATCTCGCTCAGATAGTTGTGCTCGATGCAAAGCCAGCGTAGCCGATTTTCTGCATTTAGCTTGGCAGTGTCGACTGGTACAGACTTACTGGACCCAGGTAGTTGCAGACATACGAAGGACCACACACCTAAACATAGACCTTACCACTCTGTGTTGTCTGCACTGTAACTTTAAGTGTCCAGAGGGCAGGAAGATATCATACAAATTTGTCCAACTGGTGTTGGTCTTGGCTAGACGGAGAGTTGCCATTACCTGGATGGGGCGAAGAGCACCCGAGACTGCCCATTGGCATAAGGATGTACAGGAATGGACATAAGGCCTCGCAGGAGAGACGATAGGATAGAAGAGGACCTATCTGTCTGCAGAGACCTCTGTGACACACTCCTAGACCTAGACTCAGATACAGCTTCTTCACAAAGTGATAGTACTGACGGTAGGGTGGGCGAGGCATCAACGTGAAAAAGAGATTCAGCTCTCTTGTACTGGAAAGTATGGCGCGTAACGTGTATGCCTAGTGAAAGTCAATGTTTCCAGTTGAATGTTGACAATCCTTTGTCTCTGGAACTGATTATTGAAATGTCATATTTTGTAACTTCACAAAGTCCTTTGACATGCACACCACTGGCTGCTGTTTTCTTACTGTACTGTTAAATAAAACTGTATAATAAAGTTTTTAAAAATGTATTGTGATTGAATATTTCTGCTTGACTGTGACATGAAGTTAGGTGCCAGGTTGCTCTGGTCACATTTGCAAGAACCAATACATTAAAGCAACATGCTCTTTTTCAAACAAGCTGGTTTTAGAGGATAACATATTGGCATTTTGCTGCTTGCTTAGGAAGACTTCTATGGATAAAACTAGTTGAAATGGGAATTCAGGCATTCCATAGAGACTCATTGGATTGCTGCTGAAACAGCAGGGACAGCACTAGTAGGAATTATAGAGTAAATGGTCTTGAGCATGGTTATTTACTAGGTTCCACCTCTCTACTTCATACCTAGCTGACCTTTTCTCTATACTGAAAATTGTAGAAAGTTGCCCAGAACCTTTAGGAGGCTTTAATATGTTGCTCTTGATTTATACAAATCGTCTGGTTCTTCTATCACAACCACAATATGTCATTTTGCAACACTTTACATAACTTCCTAATGAAACACTTGACTATGACAAAGATATCAGAATGTGATAGTAAGAAACATATATCCATTGCCCAATAATTGGGTAAAGATAGAGCAAGTGAAATCTTACAATTATTTGGATGTACTGCTTTCTCTTACTTTGAGCTGGGGTCCCCAACTTGCTACTGTTTATCATAACACTTATGGTAGAATTCAAATAGTTTAATAACTGCCTTGGGGATCTGACGGGTGAGACACTGCTCCGAACCTTCACTTGCAAAGGTACACAACATGCTGTAGCTAATATTTGGTGGGTTAGCAAAACATTATATTTAATAGAAAGTTTTGAAATTAGGCAACATTTTAAAATTAGGAACCCTACTCCCCAACCCCTGATTTTTACTGGAGCTAGGTAGAGCAGCCTGGAGTTTTGCTTTTCCATTCTGCTCGAGACTGGAATATTCAAATTTAAACAAGATAGCATGGAAAATTCACTCTGCTGTGGGCAATGAAGAGCCCTACAATGGGTGTTTTTATTGTGTTTTATTGCCTACAGCAGTAGCCTCTGCCCAACGAGACTGAGCTCAGCCCATAAGCCAAACATGAAGGGACAACAAACTTTGCCGTCTGAGAATGATGGTGGAACACATATGGATCAATCAACCAAGCTTTATATAGCGCAACTACTTACCCGTGAGGGTCTCAAGGCGCTGAGGGGTTATGGGGGGCTGCTGATCTGTCTGGGCACTGGGGTTCAGTTGAAGAGCCAGGCCTTTAGATCCTTACTGAATTTGGTCAGTAACAGACTTGCCTGAGGTGGAGAGGCAGGATGTTCCAGGTCTTAATGGCGAGGTAGGAAAAGGATCTTTCTCCGGTCCTGGTCTTGTGAATCCGTGGGACGGTGGAAAGGGCCAGTTGGGCTGAGCGGAGGTGTCTGGTGGGTGCGT
The DNA here is from genome assembly GCF_964204655.1 of Triturus cristatus. NCBI lineage: Eukaryota > Metazoa > Chordata > Amphibia > Caudata > Salamandridae > Triturus > Triturus cristatus. Next base: position 422,144,103 of record NC_140587.1, read on the forward strand.
GGAATGAGAGGCGGTGGTTCAGATATGTTGGTTCTGCATCGTGGAGGGCTTTGTTTGCGTGTGTGAGGAGTTTGAAAGTGACTCTTTTGTTCACTGGGAGCCAGTAGAGTTCTCACAGGTGTTGGGTGATGCAGCTGCGGCGAGGGATATTAGGACTAGTCAGGCTGTGGCGTTTTGAATGTTCTGTAGTTTCCTGAGGAGTTTCTGGGTGATGCCGGCGTAAAGTGTGTTGCTGAGTCTGCTGCAGATGAGTGTATGGGTGACCGTCTTTCTGGAATCGGTGGGAATCCATCTGAAGATCTTTCGAAGCAGATGAAGCATGTGGAAGCATGATGAGGAGACGGCGTTGATCTGGCGGTTCATAGTGAGCGAGGAGCCCAGTATGATGCTGAGGTTTTGTGTGAGGTCCGTGGGTGTGGGGGGTGTTCCTATTGCGGCAGGCCACCAGGAGTGGTCCCAAGCTGAGGGGGTGTGTCCCAGGATGAGGACTTTAGTCTTGTTTGAGTCGAGTTTGAGGCAGCTGTCTCTCATGCAGGTGGGGACAGCCTTCATCCCGTTGTGGAAGTTGTTTCTGTTGACTGTGGGTTTGCTGGTGAGGGAGAGGATCAGCTGGGTGTCGTCGGTGTAGGAGACGATGTTGAATCCGTGGTTCCTGCGATGACTGCGAGTGGTGCCATGTAGATGTTGAAGAGATTGGGGCTCAGGGAGGAGCTCTGGAGCACTCCGCAGCTTATCTCTGTGGGTTCTAAGAGGAACGGTGGTATTCTTACTCGCTGTGTTCGACCGGTGAGGAACGAGCGGATCCAGTCCAGGGCTTTGTCGCAGATGCTGGCGTCATGGAGTCTCGTGCTTAGGGTGCGGTGGGAGACGGTGTTGAAGGTGGGCGAGAGGTCCAGGAGGATGAGGGCTGCTGGGTAAGTCAGGGAGCAACAAACACATTTGCTTGGGCTGCAGCAGAGGCAGTTGAAAGCAATGTAGTTGGTGAGTAGAAGAGCAGGTGGCCTCAACACAAATATCTCAAATTGTTTTATTATACTGACATTTTGATATACTGGTAACATTTTCTTTGGTCACTGTGCATGGACTATGCTACTCTGTATGTGAAACCAGCGGCGGCCAGCTCAGGTAAGTGCAGTGAGTCGGAGAAGGGCACGGCAGGGGGAGGAAGCTGACAGAAGACGGTATAGGTATAATTACATTAATAAATAATACCTATTCCGTCGTCTTTCCCCTGCCGCGCCCTGCCCCACCACCGCGCTTACCTGAGCTGGCCGTCGCTTTGTGAAACCCCTAGTCACTCACTGCACTCTACAAGAATCGCAATCAATCGGTCCTCCAGGGGCATCAGACTGAAACGAGAGGAGAAAAAGAGCATGGACAGCATTGATCAGGGGAAAAGCGACAAAGCAGGGAGTACATGCTGGAGTTCTGGCGGGGACAGCTAGCATTGTAGTTCCCTAGCAGCAGATTCCAGTTCCTCCAAAGCAGCAGGGAATAGGGTCGGATACATTTCATGTCTTCTCCAAGGATCATTATTTCCTGCAACCTATTTGTTTTAAACATTGTTGTCAATGTAAGACCGCTAATACTTAACGCCTTACTCCACCATCACAACTGAAAGGCCACGCTTACGTGGACTTACAATAACTGAACTCCTTTGGCAGAAGCCTCCACACTGCTCACAGTGCATCTGCATTCAGCAGAGCCCAGCAGCTTTGGGAGTACACGAGTGGCGCGGGAACGGTATGGTTAGCAGCTCACTCCTCGGCAAAAGAATGCTTAAAATCTCAATATTTTGTGCAAAAATCTCCACAGGGGAGGCAGCGTACATAGCAGGGCCCTTTGTGTAACCGAGTGTTTCCACACAAAGACGACTTCGGAAGACGCTAAACACATTTGATGTCCACGCCAGCTCCACAAGTTGTTTCATGTTACCCACTGCACTTGCTACTGCAATGACACCCCTAAGAGGGACATGCGCCTTCCCAAAAACACTTTCGGTAAAAGACCTGCAGACTTTACTGCTGCTGCCGGAGGGAGAGCCGCTACCTCACACAGCATCGGCGACGGGAAAGGGGCTTAGAGACACGCTTAGCTGCCTGCTCCCTCCAGAAACAGGTTTCCGCAGAGGCCGCTGGAGACAATTAAAACCAAATGTTTTGAATCTGCGCCCACACGTAATTGTGACAGTCAAGGAACTGCAGTACAGAAAACAGATCGGCCCAAGGACATCCATATTTCAGGTCATTATCATTTTAAACATTTGCAAAAAATAGCCGAGAAAGGGGAGCTAATGACTTCTGCACCAGCGCAACAGGCTCTTTATAGACGCCGGCGACAGAAGGCGCAGCAGGATTTATGGAAAGGACATGGCGCCGAGGGAGGCGCAGCTTCTCACCAGTGGTGGGCTCGGCTCTCCCCTCCCCTCCCCAGGAACCGGCCAGCTTTCTGAAAGTATGCACGAATGCCTCCCAAATATGTATCGAACAGAAACCACAAGAAACTAACAATTTAGCAAACGCAGCCTTCAACGGAACACACAGAACTGTCCAGAGCGTTCGATTGTAAAGATGACGAGCAAAGGGGAGCTTATTAAAGGAATTCGACAACACTTTCAAGCTATGCGAGAGTTTGACGGAGGCTTCTGGTGGAAAGAAATGTTGCGGGATTAGTAACATATGATTGACGTAGCCTTTGACTACTAAGGCTGAGCAAAAGGCCCTGCGGGTGAAGGCACAATTAATCTGCTCCTGTAACTCGGGGTACTGGATCAGAAGAGATCTGTTCTGACAGCGACATCTTTCACCGGCTTCAGACCTTGAAAGGAATGGCTCAAGAACGTACAGCTGGTGCGTGCACTGCAGAATAAATCTCAGGCAAGGACAAAGACATCTCACTTTGTGAACTCCTGAATAGGGAAGGTGGGTTTTGTCAAATTCTCCAGAAGCAGGGAGGTTCTCGAATGCATTCCACTTCATACGTGTTTACATACAGGCCAAAGTGATCCCGACAGACAGTCCTTGCAGCCGGATTGCTTGTCTGAGGAGTCCAAGTCTACCAATGTGACCTGATGAGAATCCTTCCTATTACATAACCTGGGGCATGGCACAGTGTAGGCTTTGTTGTCGCTTCATGATCACTGTGCGTGGAACGCGCACCACACTCTTTATACCTACCTTATTTTTTGTGCTACTGTGTAGGCCATCTTGGGAGGATATTGGCAGGATGAACTGCATTTTTTCAAAACAGTGCTGCATTAAAGTAAGCTCATAACTTCCAACTTATCTATCGCTGGCAGGTGTCATGCTTGTCACCTCTATCACCCACACGCCATTTCCCTTTAAAACATCACGGTGATGAAAACAGGAATAGAATTCATTATGCCAGGGCAACAGGTATAAATCTAGCATTAGCATGCGCAGGTGCAAGGGGGAATTCAGCCCTCATGTCACGGTATCAGGAGCGCAACTGCAGCTCTGCAAGCGTGAGCGCAAGCCTGCTGTGCACCGCATGCCCACTGACCCCAGGTGAATCCTGGAGTAGAAGTGATGGAGACAGGAGACCGCTCAAACTTGGATTTTCACAGTTAAATGATGAGGAGCGGTCGCGCCCTAACAAGACACATGCAACTATGAACAGTTCTCAAGACAATGAAGGCCGGTGGTGCAAAATTGACCATGCTTTGCTGTATAGTCATATAGGGATTTACATATTAGAAACACATTTGTTTTATTTACAAGTGCTTTTCATGGATCAAATGTAATGTGGTGTCACTTTCTTATGATGTCAGTGGACGAGAGGTAATTTGATGTCACTTCTTGTGATGTTGCTGGGACTAAAGGTCTGGTGGCGTGGCTTTCAGTCTCCAAGCTGTTCTGAATGGTTAAGAGATATATAAGCATTGCATTTAAAGTACTATATCAGACTCCTGAAACGTGAATATCTACATTCTGTGCAATTTTCACATTATAAATGGTTTTGTAAGCTTGGGACATCCTGGTTCATTTGCTCATGCAGAATCTCTACCTACAGGAGAGGCAAATGGAGTGTGAGAGCCCACTCTTGAAGAATTGTCTACACATGTATGCTATCACTTGGAGGTAGGCGCATGCTTAGAACCGGGTAGTCCAGCTGAAATGTAAATAGACCACCATCCATTGCTCTTCCTTCATCAAAGTCCCCTAACCGAAGGAACCTACAGGTGTAATCATATTTCTATAGTTTCAATGGTTCACCAGCTTCAAGATATTTCACCAATATTAAACTCATACATGTTTCTGTTAAATTTCTGTGACACTCCCATGTCGACCACAATGGCTTACACCACTCAGTAGAAGTAAAATTCCAACAGCTCTTGTCCCTTCTGCAACTGGTTAAACAAGAACGTCAGTAGTGTTGCCAATACTAATGCAAACTCTTGCAGTATCCTTATCCTACAATGTACCTTATCTAACCCAATTGCCATATACAAGTTTGCATTTGATGGTACCAGTACTGCTCTTTCTTCCATAAGCAGTCTTTTAGCCTCCTCGTTGCAAGTCAGCTTCGGGCATACACGGATTCTTTGAGAAAGTTTCACAAAAGAATGCAAACATCATTCACTGTGCAGAGCGCTGCGCCACACAACATTTCCCTTTAAAACTTATAACTGCAGTATTACATTCTCACTTATTACTGCCTTTTTAAATCCTTTATGTCTGCTATTTTTAGGTCTCACCTACAGACCACTTTTAGCTGTATTTTATCAAAGAACTACTGTGGAAAATACCAATGCTTTCAGTGCGCTTTAAGACAGTCCATTGCTTACCGCTGGGTGGCTTTTGTGTCTAGCACAGTTGCTTGCTTCATATCCAAATGCCTTCCTAACTCTTTTTGTGTTTGTCCATCCCTAGGAGCATAACATCTTTGCACTTTTGATTAGATGACTTGTATTCGTCCACTGCTCACATTCAGAAACGTTTTTTTCTTTCAGAACTCCATGGGAGTGCTGGGTTTTCTTGCCCTCTTCATCCTGTGCTGCTTCCCCCTGAAATATCCACATGTACTTTTCATGTTGACCTCCAAACTTTTCCACTGCTTCTCCCTGGCTTTTATTGCTTTCGTTTTTAATCCACCCCTCCCCACCATAAGCTTCTCCATTGCTCCTGTGCCCCTCTGTAAGCTTTTTAATAACAAGCATTTGCAATGCAATAGGTCTCGCATTTACGAGAGTTTGAGCTATTGGCATTGTAAATGACAATGCTTTTTATTTATGTTTTGGTTTTTAAAACGTAAATAAAAGGCATTGTCATTTACAATGCCAATAGCTCAAACTCGCGTAAATGCGAGACCTATTGCATTGCAAATGCTTCTTTTCGGTTTTTGTCCCACGATTCTCCTTGGCAGGGGAGCGAGGAGGCGGGGAGGGGCTGGGCTATAAATCCACACTCTCTGTCTCTGCCGTGCAGAAACAAAAGCGTATGCTGAAGCATGGCGCTCACCTCTGCTTCTTAAATCTAAATTGAAAGCGGCGCAGTTTATAAATAAAAAAGGGCCCATGCTTGAATTGAAAGCAGCGCCGTTCATAAATACATAAAAAGGCATTAGACATGCTGCATTTGACCGATCAATGAAAATCCAAAACGTGCAGAGGCGCGTCCATGAAGTGGGCACAGTGCTAGTACACGAGCAGAGGCAAAGCAAAAAATATTGCTTACAAGACTAAATAACACGTACCTTGTAACAATCTAAGTAAAAGGGCCAGTCGCCATGGTAGTTAACAAATGAAGACAAGGCGGTACTAAGGAGGGACTAACAAGCCTATTTACGAATCAGAAGCCAGCATTTACGAAGGACAATGACACAAGCCAATGACAAATATGGGTGGAGAGTGGGCGGGGCTTCTATTCCATACTCTACTGCAAGTCTCCCAGAACAGCACATGCGCGCTGAGTCTAGGCTCAACCTAAAAATGTATACATAGTGAAAAAATGGAGGGCCCATCAGTTGCAACTTTCTGCCATGCCAGTTCATCAGAACAAATTCACTTCAAAACACATTTTTTTCAACTCGCTAAGATTGGCATGCACTATTTTCCCTCTGTTTTGCCAATGTGGAACATCATCAGCAAAAAGCATTGGCAAAGTCAGTATGTCTGCACTGGTAGGCAAAAGGCAGATTTCCAATACTTGTTTCCATTTGCAATTTAGCTGTCATATCTGCCTTTCCCAAGCTTCCTAGGCCTTCCAAGTCCACATACCTGGTGTCCAACTACTTAGTTTCCTTATCCTTCTGCAAAACGAATCAGTTTTGTCTAATAACTTTTGACGTATATTTTATGTTCTGTAGAATTTAACATTCCTTTATGAGGTGAATAGTGAAGAGGTTTGATGCTCCAATTTAAACTCTCATCTTCATCCACGTATCTGATTCCCTGTTTGAAAACTCCTCGCGTTTAGGGTCTTTTTGAGAGGTTATATTTGATACTTTAGGATGTAGAGTGTCCTAAGGGTGCAGCTTCCAACTGTGAAATAACCTCTTCATATTCATCTTCAGAGTAGTGGGCGAACCAGAATGACCAGCCACTCTTTAGCAAGGCAGGAAGGCTTGTGCAGCTCACGTCTGCTCTCAGCTGCTGATTCTAGTTTCTGCTCAAGATATGGATGAGTTCCTCATTCTTCTCTCACTTCAGATCAAAGAAGGTTGTGTGATGTAGTTGGTGGAAATAAAGCCCCGGGTGTTATTTTTCCAAGGGCTTTAAACAACAGGATTTAATTTTAGGGTATAAATATGTAGAAACAAAGAGATGAAATAAGGTTAAATAATCTAATAGCGTTTTTAAATGTACAAACTTATATGTACGGGACATCTCATGTAAAAAGTATACAGGATTCACTGAAGACAACGCAAACAGAGATGATCTATATTCTTTTTCATACCGTGAGATGCGCATACATATATATATATATTTTTTTTTTCCATGATCTTTTTAAGGTTCTCCAGTGACAGCCAAAAAGTGAAAGGCTCATTTGCAGTGTGGTACCTAGGATCACCTATCAGCCCAGAGCCATTTCAAGAATTCCTGAGAGACTCTGCAGAGGTGTTGGCAGACCAAGTAACCGTCTGTAGAACTGTCTGAGACAGCTACTTTTGAGCAAACAGAAAAACAGGTACAAATGTATTATGGAATCTAGAAGAGTAATTGCAGAAATGTTAACTAAGACATAATGCAACCAAGGGCAAACTCATGTATTGAGAGCAATGTGGGTTGGGACATGAGGTCTCAATGCAACTTATCACATTAACTTAAACAACTGGAAAGAGGCAAGACCTTTTCATCTGAACTGTAGTACTAGCACTAGTGGTTATGGGATGAGTCTAGAAGGGGTACAACAGAATTTACCCAGCACTGAAGGGCAAGGGATGAGCCTGGTCGGTGGTCCTGGAGGAGTATCAGAAAGTATTTTTGACAAAATGCCTGAAATAGGCTGCCATGAAAATGTGTGCACAAAAGCGGTCATGCATTCAGAATGAGGGCACATGCCAAATCGCCCTATGTCACGGGTCCCAACATCTAAACTTTTTGGCTTCCGAGCTCGAGCTTATATACTACCAGTTTTAAGAGTGAAACTATGAAGCACATAATGCAATGTGCTGTTGCTTAAAGGCAAGGAGTAGCTGGAGGTATCACACATAAAATAGGCCCACTTTGCAGCTACGAATGTGCTAGGACAGATACAGAGAAGCAATAGTACTAACAAGCATTTGAATAGTCAACAGGTCTCACATATGTAAAGCTATTGGCTTTGCCAATGTCTTTTAGGCATGTTGTACCAGTGTGGCTGAAAGTAATGTTAGAAAAAAAGCACTGTGACATGGTCAGCTCTGGTCGCATCATATCGCTTTTTGGGGGTGAGCAATATGGACAATGGAAGTGAGGAAGGAATGGGCAACAAAAGCAAAGGGAGGGTGTGAACGTACTGCAATATGACTGTAAAAACAGTACTATGACGCAGCAAGCACTGGCTGACTTATAGAACTTGTTTCTTATGTTGGGTGGGGGCAACACAGACAGTGGTGGTGCGAAGTGTGCGGGAAGAAGCAAAATGGGCAACAGGAGGGTGGGAGGTACGAGGCAAAATGGACAAGGGTGAGGGAGGGCAAGAAATAACAAGAACAAGGGTTGAGGGGTAAGAAGCAACATAGACGAGGGAGGGTAAGAAACAACAAGAACAAGGGTTGTAGGGTAAGAAGAAACACAAACAAGGGTGGGGGGGTAAGAAGCAACAAGGACAATGGGGGGTGAGAGGGGAATAAGCAACAGGGGTAGGAGGAGGAAGGAGAAACACAGGAAGAAATCAAATAGTACCTGAATCACAGCGAGTAGTGGAAGGACAGGGGAAGGACACCAATCAAAGTAAATCAATCAGTACTTGGTCCACGCTACAAATGAAAGAACAGGAAGTGACATCGGCAAGCGGTGGCCAATTAGGAGACAGACAATTAGGAGGCAGCAAATAAGAGTGAAAATGAAGCTAACGAATAGTAAGTAGTCGGCAGGACCCAAGTCCCTTATAGTATACAATACATCTCATAGCAACAGCACATGCGCTATTGGCAGACGAGATCTAAAAAGCACGGGTATTGCATCGAGGTTATGAGAGAAAAATATGCTGGAAACTGGGCAATGGTGATGAGTTTGCTGAACCTTCAATTAAATAAGACCAGCTTTTATCAAACAGTAAGCTGATGATTTGATTTAATAGAATCAGTGTTTGATGACATTGGAAGACTGAATTTTTTTTTACTCCTAGAGCCGGATATTTTAGTGTCTAGGCACTTTAAAAGCAAAGCACTGCTTCCTCCTCCACATACCATAGAGTCTTAAAGAGTAGGTACCCAAATAAAAAAAAACATTCCTCTTGATTTCAAAGGAACGACAAAAGAACTAACTCCTGTCTTTACACTACATTAGATGGGGTTTACTGGAGAACAGAAGACAACTGTATGTGGATACAGACCTTCTCAGTATGAGATCTAATCTCTTTATTTCCAAACTAAGCACTCAGTCACATTCTACATTTGGTGTTGTAAATTTTACAAATGTTGAAATTATCCAAGAGGTAGTATGAATGCTGGTCAATCACAGATGCCAGCCAGAATCTACTTCAACTGTGGATTTTCTATGTCACATTTCCTACAGGTAGAGCTTAATATGTAAAATAATAAGTGCCAAACCCAAACTTTTGCTCAGACGCTGTCGCAGGCACTGCAGAAGGTCGTGCTGCCAAATACAGAGGCTGTGTAGTCTTGTTTCCCCATTGTGCATCTTTAATCCATCACCGGATACTTCTTGCCCCTCGGACTCACTCCTGCATCTTCTTTTTCATCCCTACTTTCACCCTTTGTCACTGTTTTTCGTCTTCCTCTTCCTCCTTCGTTCACTCTTTTGTGTTTTTCTCTAACTTGTTCTGGCTCAAAGTCTGATAAGGCAAAATAAGTGCTGTTGCCAAAAAATAAGGGCGGTGGGCCCCACCTGCAACCACCAGCTCAAATTAAGCAATGCACACAGGGTTAGAAGTGATCACACTGCTTCAGATGACTGCCAAAATACATAAAATGCTGCACGTCCACCACCTGAGGCCATATTACATTAAGTGCCCAAGGGGCACAACAGGAGTATACCTGCCGGGGCCAGGATTAATTTGAGTCTGTGGTTACATTGAGCGCGGCACCAGCACTTAATTGTCAACACTGGCTCTTATGACAGTCTGCCACTTGGTGGCGCTCTTTGTATAGTTTAAAGATGAGCAGATCAGCAAGTGTTTATTAATTCAATATACATTAAAAAGGACTCATACCTACCACCCAAGCCATTCTTATAGCTTTGGGAGCCTAGAATAGTCTGAATTATCACACTTGCAGGTGTGTGATACCATTTGTGTAGGTCCTGTCGTTGACAGCACTGGCAGGGCAATGGGTGTTGTAAGCTACAGTGGCCTTCTGACGAGGGCCTTGGCACTTATTTCTTTTACAAATTAAGCACTGGTCAGGGCACATATATCACCGGCGCCATCTTAATGGGGGCGATACCTTGTTAGCATTGCGGCATGTCAGCATGGTAACGAGGAAAACATTTGGCCTCTCCGTTCCTGCCATATTATGGCTGCAGGCTGAGACCACCAGGAGGCGCACTGACTATGCGCCACAAAGAAGTGGTGTACAGCCAGGGCGCCCCTCGAGGGTGGAATCACCTTCTCAAGCAGCAGACTAATGAGACTAATCATGCGCACTGCAATCAATTACGGGTTTACAGAGTCCAAATATATTCAACTGCTGTTTTATGCAATAACAAAATCTATATTTTGCCTGCACCCACCATAGCTTCATGTCTTGATGAAGACCCTGGTTAACATACATCTTTCAGGTCGAAGCAGCAAAAGCCTCAATTTGGTGCATTTGTCGTCTGAATATTTATGAATGTATAGTTATAGGCACTGTTGAGAGTGATACTTTTTGATTATCCATGATATGGGCAATCATATTACATTAGTGTCTAAAGTCACTAAACCTATTATTTTAAAGTCATTAAAGGTGGCCGGGTGTGGATGTCTGTTAATGCACATATGATTACTGTTCAATGACGATGAACATGAAGTTCTTGTTATTAGAATATTGGTTATGCAATGCAAGTTACAAAAACGTGTTTAGGGCGCATTGTGGTAACAAAACTTCAATGACCACATTCTCTTTCCTAACCCTTCTTGGGAAACGTACGTTGAATCAATTTCCCAATTAGTACAGGGTAAATCGAGCACCATACTTTCTATGCAGATTGCATATGCATGGCTTTGAGTCATGCATATTATAAACAAAGCATTGCCAATGCCTATTTTTTGGTTTTTGTACTGCTACAATGTGTTTTCCAATATTCAATAAGATGCTAAACAAGTAAAGCAAAGGCATTCGCACCACAGGCTTCCCCGCGCAAGGAACGGGGAGCAGCAGCACTGAAACGGGCGCAAACACAGTCTCACTCACTTTACAACAAAGAAGTAGCAGCAGTGTGCTTTTTCACAATCACTGAGTAAGTAGAGCATGGTGCAAGACACACTCATATACACATAACAGTAACATCATAAACAGCAATAATGCACCTACCCATATACTCACACACAAATATACAGCATGTGACGCAGTTCAGGTTTCCATGAAGTACGCGTGCAAACATATAAAGTAGGCACACTGTACAACAGCAGCGTAGCATCTAACAGACAGTGTTCCACGTGTACTGTCTCCATGTTAGCCTTTCTCTCTCTCTCTCTCTCTCTCACACACACACACATGCGTGTGTGTGTGTAACATCACAGGCAATAGTATCGCAAACTGTCAAGTATACGTTTGATGATTTGCTTGGGTAAAGATGTCATTAAATGTGGCTGGTTTGGTGGTGTGATGCTGTGCATTGGTGCATGAATTTGTGATGGAATGTCTGCATGTGTATATTTCGGGAGTCAATGGGGCGTCTGTGTATGTGTTGGTGTGACAAAGGGCTAGAGGACAGCACTGGAGAAACCATAAGAATTAAAGAAATTCCCAATTAAAGAAAAAAAAAGTGGATGAGACAAAAAAGGACTGCTTTAACTTTAACTAATTTCCGAAAAATTGTATGGTGTTTTGATATCTACATAGCGCTTTCTATATCTCTATAGGCCCTTCTATGGCATTTAAAAGAATGTGCCGCCCATTTCATAGGGCCCAGTCAGTACAGCTATTCACTTATGCACATAAATACTCAAACGTGCCATTTTGTGCACCAATCCCATGCTCCAATAGTCAGACATGGCATTCGTGCAGAACGTTTGCTTGATAAATGTAAAGACTTAAACATGCCACTGGAATGTAACATTGCCTTTTTAATGAAAGAAGCATGAATTAGTCAAAAGTGACTTTAAAGCACAAGTTACTTTTGTATAATGATATATCTGTAAGAGACATTAGTTAGTGATAGATTCCTTACCGTAGAATATCCCCAGGCATAAGACTGGATCCGGAAAGTTTTCATCAGCAGTACCCCTGCGCATCGAAAGGTGGCGTTGTGCGGCTCCGCGTCCATCGCTGGCGTCATAAGCGTCACGGAGACTACTTAGGCACCACCCATACGTGCTGACGTCAGTTCTGTACACGACTTTCCGCGTCAGGAACGCAGAGCCATGCAAGAAACTGACCACTAGTGTCATAAAACTAGAGCCCTGAAAGGGATGACCTTAACCCTAGAAATCAGTTGGCAGAATGGGGAGGATGGATGGGGCGGTAAGGAATCTATCACTAACTAATGTCTCTTACAGATATATCGTTACACAAGTAAGTAACTTGTGCATATGAAAGAGACAGGTTAGTGATAGATTCCTTACCGTAGAATAGATACCCCAGCAATACCAACCCCGGTGGTGGATCTGCGAACAAGATCACACCAGAAAGTCATGGAGAACAGAACGGCCAAAGAAGCCGTCTCTCCGGACTTGACTGTCTAGGCAATAATGCTAGGTAAACGTGTGCAGCGAGGCCGACGTAGCTACCTGACAGATGTCCTGTAAGGCAACACTGCGTCCCAAAGCAGTAGTGGCTGCCGTTGCCCGGGTAGAATGGGCACGCAGCCCCACAGGAGGCTCCTTCTTAGCCAACGAGTAACATGCTTTGATGCACAGAACGACCCGAGAGATGGTTTGTTTATGCACAGCCCGACCTTTTTTGGCGCCAACGTAGCCAATAAAAAGTTGGTCATCCACCCGGAACTGTTGTGTGCGCTTCAGATAGAACGAGAGCGCACGTTTTGAGTCCAGACAGTGGAGCCTCTCTTCCTCTTTTGAAGGATGCGGGGGCAGAAAGAAGGTGGGCAAAGTGATGGTCTGCCCGATGTGGAAGGACGTGACAACCTTTGGCAAGAAGGACGAGTCCCTAAAACCACTTTGTCTGGATGAACAGAGAGAAAAGGAGATTTAGCAGAAAGAGCCTGGAGCTCACTCACTCTTCTGGCAGAGATGATAGCTACCAGGAAAGCCGTCTTTAGAGTGAGACGTAAGGGACAGTTATGAAGAGGCTCAAAGGGAGAGTACATCAGATAGGTCAAGACAAGATTTAAGTCCCATTGAGGCATGATGAAAGGCATGGGGGAAACGTGTGTGTAATGCCTTTCAGGAAGCGATTAACAACCGGAGACTTAAAAAGAGAAGGCTGATCTGGAAGCCTTAGAAAGGTGGAAATGACCGAGAGATAACCCTTGATAGTGCCCAGAGCAGAGCCCTGCTGGGCCAAAGAGAGAAGGAAGAGAGGGACCTCGGAAAGAGGGGCAGAAAGGGGATCCACAGCCTTTGCTGTGCACCATGCCACAAATTTGTTCCACCTGCAGGCGTATACCATCTTAGTGAAGGGATGCCTGGCTGCCAGAATAACATCACAGACTTCGGAAGGAAGGTCGAAAGCTGTCAACTGTCGCCGCTCAATCTCCACGCATGGAGGTGGAGGCTGGACAGGTTCGGGTGGAGGACCGTCCCCTTCTGCTGCAACAGAAGATCCTCCCGAAGAGGCAGTCGGATCAGGGGATCGATCGCCATGCTGAGTAGCTCAGGATACCAGTACCTTCGTGCCCAATCCGGAGCCACAAGGATGACTTGGGCCCGGTCGCGCCGAATCTTCTTCAGCACTCTGGGCAAAAGTGGTATAGGCGGAAAGGCGTACAACAGACCGCAGCTCCACTCATGACGAAAAGCGTCGCCGAGCGAGTGCCACCTTGGAAATTCCAACGTGCAGAACTGATGACATTGCGCGTTCTCTTCGTTGGCGAATAGATCTAACAAAGGCTCTCCCCACTGCAGAAAGAGACCTTGCGCCACGTCCGAGTTCAGACACCATTCGTGCTCCATTATGCACCGGCGGGTGAGTTTGTCCGCCCTGGCGTTCAGAGAACCTGCCAGGTGTTGAACCACCAAGGTAATGCCTTGATGTTCCAGCCATGTCCAAAGGCGAAGAACCTCCTGACATAGGGTCCACGACCCCACCCATCCCTATTTGTTGCAGTACCACATGGCGGTGGTGTTGTCGGCAAACACCTGCACTACACTTCCCCGGACAGAGGGAAGGAATGCTTTCAGTACAAGTAGGATCGCCCGAAGCTCCAAAAGGTTGATAAGGAGCCGGGACTCCGCCCGAGACCAGAGGCCTCTGATCTCCGCCTCTCCCATGTGGCCGCCCCATCCCAGGAGGGACGCATCAGTCACCACTGTGTGCTCCGATTGGGAAAGGGAGAGGGATCTGCCATTGACCCAATCGCGATTCGTGAGCCACCACTGCAATTGCCGTGCAGTGCCCTCTGAGATCTGGACGTGATCGGACAGGTTGCCCCGATGCTGTGCCCACTGGAACTTCAGGTCCCACTGCAAAGCCCGCATATGCCATCTGGCATGTTGACTAGCAGGATGCCATTAGGCCCAGGAGCCAGAGGGTCATCCTGACTGAAACCCGGGATAGAGGCTGAAAGATCAGAATCATAGCCTGAAGATCCCGGACTCGCTGCTCGGGAGGATAAACCCGAAACTGCGTCGAATCCAGAACCGCTCCGGTGACGGGGAGCTTCTGAGAGGGACTCAGGTGCGACTTTGGCACGTTGATGGAGAACCCCAGCAAATGCAGGAGGTCGGCCATAGTCTGGAGGTGGTTGATGACTGCCTGGGGCGAGCCCGCCTTCAACAACCAGTCGTCGAGATAGGAGAAGACTGGAACCCCTGATCTGCGCAGATGAGCTGCGACCACTGCCATTACTTTCGTGAACACCCGAGGGGCACTGGTAAGGCCGAAGGGGAGCATGGCAAACAAAGTGCTCTAGGCCTACCGTGAACCGCAGGTAACCCCGGTGGCCGGCAGGACTGGGATATTAAAATATGCGTCCTGCAAGTCCAACGCTACCATCCAGTCTCCAGGGTCAAGGGCAGCCAAGACCTGAATTATCAAACAAGGGGGACAAGTGGGCTTTTTAAGAGAGGTCCAGCATACAGGCCCAATTAATCAGTGAGAAAAATAGAGTATGCAGTTCCTCAGAAACAAAGGGAGAGAGAGAGTGTCAGGAAGAGACTGTGTAAGGAGGAAGGGGAATTCCTCTAGTCGGAACTAGGGTCCTCACACACCCAGCAAGCTAGGTGTCATGCTTCATCATATGGACCTGCTCCTCGTCGGGACGGCGCTGCAATCCCCGACGGGCACCCTTAAAGGGGCTCTTTGGCGGAGATCTTTAGTTCCTGGCCGTATGATGTGGTGTGTGTGAGGGGCCTAGTGGTGTAGGTGTGGATGTGTGTGAGTGATTAAAACAAGTTGGATAGTCCACAAACAGGACTTTATTTAGGAAAGGCTATCCACTTGATTAAAAACAGGAAACAGAGTGACAGCTGACTGACGTTAGGGTTCAGCTAAGCTATGCTCTTCTGTGATGGTCAACATGTTTCATGCCTGGTGGTCTAGTGATCCATGGCAATTCTTCAGGACCTAGTTATCAATTAACTATCCACACACTGTGGGGAGTACAATAGTTACCTGCCACGTGTATTATGGGACAATGGTCTCACCATATGCAAGGGGGGAACCTAAGGAAAGAAAAGTTTTAAATAAGATCACCCCAGCATCGGTCAGTGTTGATATTTAACTGTGATTCAAATAGTAACACAAGGTCTCTCTCCCTAGACAACGTATTCGTTGCGCCACACGAACCGGTTTGTGTGGCGCAAGGGTAGGTTAAACGGCCTGTCCCGGTAACAACATTGACTACACCAGAAGTCTGGTGTTACGGGGGGCGCAACGA
Source organism: Triturus cristatus (assembly GCF_964204655.1). Classification (NCBI taxonomy): domain Eukaryota; kingdom Metazoa; phylum Chordata; class Amphibia; order Caudata; family Salamandridae; genus Triturus; species Triturus cristatus. The sequence continues at coordinate 422,159,929 of NC_140587.1, forward strand.
ATACGGACAGAAGCAGGGATATACACCGACATAGGTGAGTTCACTGTAAATTCAACATGTGAACACCTGTCCTCTATTTTATACTGTAGAGCAACGTTTTTCTCCGGTCTTCTGATTTTTTAATTGGTGCTTGTTTTTAATCCCACTTTCACTATGAATATTTAGAACTGTATATTGTGTTACTCTACACTAAGTCACAATTGTCACAGTTCTGTGTCACGTTGTCTAGGGAGAGAGACCTTGTGTTACTATTTGACAGTGTGTGGATAGTTAATTGATAACTAGGTCCTGAAGAGTTTCCTGTTTTTAATCAAGTGGATAGCCTTTCCTAAATAAAGTCCTGTTTGTGGACTATCCAACTTGTTTTAATCATTCACACACATCCACACCTACACCACTAGGCCCCTCACACACACCACATCATACGGCCAGGAACTAAAGATCTCCGCCAAAGAGCCCCTTTAAGGGTGCCCGTCGGGGATTGCAGCGCCGTCCCGACGAGGAGCAGGTCCATATGATGAAGCATGACACCTAGCTTGCTGGGTGTGTGAGGACCCTAGTTCCGACTAGAGGAATTCCCCTTCCTCCTTACACAGTCTCTTCCTGACACTCTCTCTCTCCCTTTGTTTCTGAGGAACTGCATACTCTATTTTTCTCACAGCCAAGACCTGAGCCAGAGTCAACATCTTGAACTTCTCCTTCTGACGTCTAAGATGGGACGCAGGCCCCCTTTTTCTTTCTTGGGGACCAGAAAGTAGTGGGAATAACAACCACGTCCTGCTTCTTGCCCAGGAACACGCTTGATGGCCCCCTTGGCCAAGAGGGCCGTGACTTCCTGCTGGAGAAGCGCAAAATGGTCCCCCGACATGCAGTAGAACTGAGGTGGCATGGCTGGAGGGGCAGTCTCGAAAGGGAGGAAGTAGCCCCTTCGGATGATTTGCAGCACTCACCTGTCCGAGGTAACGGAAAGCCAGTGGGGAAGGTGATGGCGAATTCTGCCGGCCACCGGCGTGGGGTGTGCCCCAAAGCTCGGACTAGGAAGGCTTTGAGGTGGATGCTGCGGCAGCAGAGGTGGACTGACCCGCACGCTGGCCCCCTGTCCCGTCGCGGCGGGCACCACGTCCGCGGCAGCGCTGAGGATGGTTCTGCGCAGGCTTCTGGCTGAACTAACGTGTCGGACGCCCCTTCCGTGGCCACAAAAGGAACGAAAAGCAGACGTGGCCGGGCGCGTGGTGGAGAGACCCAAGGACTTGGCCGTAGCCCGGGAGTCCTTAAAACGCTCCAGCGCACTATCTGCCTTATCGCCAAACAGGCGAGTACCATCAAAGGGCATGTCCATAAGAGAACTTTGTACATCCCCTGAAAAACCAGTGGACCGCAACCAGGTGTGACGACGGAGGGCAACTGTTGTGGAAATCGTCCTACCCAGTGAGTCCGCGGTGTCCAGTCCACACCGGATGGTGAACTTTGCTGCATCTTTCCCCTCAGCAACAGCTTGGGAAAGCACTGTCCGAACCTCTTCCGGACACCGAGGCAACACCTGCGCAACCGTGTCCCACACAGCGTGGGAATAGCGGCCCAAGAGGCATGCGGTGTTCACCGACCGCAGCCCTAAGCTGGCAGGTGAAAACAGTTTCTTGCCAAACTGTTCCAGCTTCTCGGATTCCTTATCCGGCACAGCAGTAGGGAATGAGATTTGGTAAGTGGAGGCCTGGATGACCAGGCTCTCCAGGGTTGGGTGGGCGGACAGAAAAGCAGGATCACCCGGGGCCGGGCGATGGCGTCTGGCCACATTCATATCCACGGGGACCACCGTGGCTGGTCTAGACCAGGTGCCCATCAAGACGTCAGTTAGGGCCTCATTGAACGGCAGCAGGGGCTCCAAAGAGCTTGCTGCCGGTTGAAGCACTTCAGTGAGGAGATTAGTCTTGAGGGTCACTGTAGGCAGGTCGAGGGCCTCAGCTGCTCTACGGAGCACCACAGTGTGTGTAGCGCCCTCCTCCATAGCCACAGCAGGAGGAGAAAGAAAACCAGGGTCAGAGGAGAGGTCAAGGCCACCGGCATCCTCTAGCTATTCTGTCCATTTCTGTTCTGACCCGCTCTACCGTGCGAGAGGGTCCTCAGACCCCTCCCAGTCGTCCCCTTCCTCCACTGCCTGTGGAACATGCTGCGGAGGTGGGAGAGGGACAGGGGAATACAAATTGTCGAACGGTGCTGGGCGGCGCCGGTCCGGCTCCGTGTCTCAATTAGGGTCCCAACTAGGGGCAAAATTGTCTGGAAAACCAGGCAAAGACGGTGGCGGAACGAACGTAACCCACTGCGGCGCCAGGGCCGGAGCCGCAGGCGGAGGTCCCTGCGGTGCCGGGCCGGCAAGGGAGGGCCCTCATCTGGGGCCCGAAGGCGTGCCGGCGGGAGCCCGAGGCCTGAAGAGGCGGGTCCATGGCTGCAAGAAAATCTTGCACCTTGGCAGGAGTCGCCGAAGGACCCGGATAAGGTGGGTAGGCCGCGGGACTCACAGCGATGTTGATGGCTCCGCGATCGGGCCCTCGATCGACCCCTGGACCTCGAACGGCGCGAAGACGACTGCCGGGCTTCCAGCAGCTTCCAGGACCGCTCCCGTAAGGCCTTCGGAGCCATGGCCAGACAGTCGGAACATGACCAGGAGTCATGGTTGCGCTCCAGACAGTAGAAACAGAAGCCATGGAGGTCGGCCACCAACATCGTACGGCGACAGGCCCCGCAGGATTTAAACCCAGGCATCCCTACGTGGCACCAGGAGTCAAAGACTCAAAAAAAAGGGAAGACAAAAGTCTCAAAAGTATAGTCAAAAAGTGACTAGGGTACGTGCTCTAACCGGATCTGCGCTTGCTGGCGCGGAAAAAGAAAGAACTGACGTCAGCACGCATGGGTGGCGCCTAAGTAGTCTCCATGACGTCATCTCAGTGCCTACGACGCCAGCGACTGACGCGGAGCCGCACGACGCCACCTTCCGACGCACAGGGTACTGCTGACGAAAACTTTCCGGATCCAGTCTGACGCCTGGGGATATTCTACGGTAAGGAATCTATCACTAACGGGTCTCTTTCAGATCTTGTTAATCGGAGAGTACACACAGATGGCTGCAGCAGGCTCGCAAACCCACTGAGTTATCCTCAAAATTGCCTAGGACGCACTACACGCTCCTTGAGAACAGACCTATTAATGCTTTCCATGTCTATTAGGTTGGCTTCGGTGTCTTCTCAGACACACTATTGGTGGAAGGTGGTAGAAAGAGGATGGAGACCAAACACTGCTGGTCAAAGAGGCAAAATGGGACACAGGTTGCTGGAGCTCGGTGCCAAACAAGACAGGAAATGGGGAAAGAGGCAAGTGCTTATCACTATCTGTGAAAGGGGTTAGAAAGTGGCACAGACAAGGCAGTAGGGGAGGCTGGACAGAAATCTAGTGGACACCAATCCACCAAGCTTCAACCAACGTCGCCCTCCACCAGCCGCTCGAAGCATCACTTACAGGTCACAGAACCAAATATGAAACTACTTCAACTATCGATTTAGGGATTTAAGTGGCTGTTAAGTTATAAAGTTCAAGCACCACATTCCACCCAATGGAAGGTTCACTGTGCATGCAGAGCAATGGAATCATTGCTTTGGCAAGGCAAGGAGAAAAAGAGTAGTGGGAAAGCCCACTGTGTGCCTCGCATTGTTCACTAGTTTGGAAAACGTCTAAACCGTAATTTAACAAATGAATAAACACAAATATAGACCAAACATTGAAAAATAACGTTATGCATTGATATTTTAGCAAATCAAGTGCAAATACAATTGTAAAATTTCCATTTTTACATTGCAGTTAAATGAAATACAGATACATCACATTAATCATCCTTAATTATGTGTACATTGGTCATAGAAAGTTTTGATGGGTACAATAATAACAATCTTCTTCATGTTCTTGGAAAAAGTGCCCGATACATTTCGGGATATTAAATCCCTTCGTCAGGGGAAAACCTAAGGTGAATGTAAAAAATAAATCATGTATACAATTTATACAGAAACTGAAACGATGCTTCGGTGGTGAATATTATCCACATAATCACTGTGTTCATGCTCTGGTGGTGATGATAACTTGTATGTTAATATTCAGCATAATGGTAAACCAAATGAGAGTGTATTTGCACTTGATTTGCTAAAATATCAATGCATAACATTATTTTTCAATGTTTGGTGTATATTTGTGTTTATTCATTTGTTAAATTACGGTTTGGACGTTTTCCAAACTAGTGAACAGTGCGAGGCACACAGTGGGTTTTCCCACTACTTTTTTTCTCAAGTTTTCACATCCGAAGTGACAACGGATTTTAGTACCTCAGCACCCATTACAGATTATCTAGTAACTTCCTCAACATTTGGATTAAATAGGTGTGCACCTTTCATAACGATTCTTATCATTTTTGGCAAGGCAAGGACACATTATGGGTTTAACAACATTCAGTCCCACAGACCATTGCATGCAAGGGCACTGCAATAGCTTTCACCCAGTGCCAGTACAATAAATGTAAAAAGATGTATCTAGTGCCACTTCAATGGGATTCCAAACACGTTCTGCATAGATGCAGCACCCACTCATAGGCGACCATCTCAGATTAGTTGTACCTATAAGAGGTCTCTCATTCAACTATGAGCCACCCTTTCACTCTCCACTACCCTTATCACCTATCAACAGAGTCAAAGCTGCCACGTTTAGTAGACACTGAAGTGGACCAGTCCTTTTTAGAAATCTACAATGATCACTTTTCTGTCTGTTTGAATAGAAGAACCATACTTCCACTATGTGACATTTATTTATGTTGTACATCTTTTTATTGAATTTTGCAATTGAAAAAAACCAAATACATCAAATTAACTCTTGCAGGACACCTTAATATCAGCACATCGGATCATAGAAATCTAATTATGCATAAAGAACAACAACCCTGTATTATCCAACTCCCTATATTCCCTCCACTGATTGACATTCCTCAGCTGTTGGAGTGCAGATATAATGAAAAGTTCCATCTTGCACTTAGGAGAAATTAGGAGAAAGGTCAGAGTAAATACACTGTAGGCCCTTAAGCATTAGAATACTGGGTGGGGTCATATGTGCCCTGACTGGACATTGAGTTAACTGTCAGCTATTACTGCGTCATTCTGGATCCAAGAAAACCCAATGCGACACTTGACTGCTCAACCTCGCTACACTAAGAGGGTCAAGTATACAAATGACGTAACTTGGTTATCCAACTGGACTACAATAGTATGTGAGACTCACGGACACCAGTGGAACATCATGATCCACGTTGGATACAGTCCAGTAATGAATGGCTGGTCCATCACCCAGATAAAAGGAGTTGTGCACCCTTTAGGATACAAAGGGGAAACTGGAACTGTGGAGACTGTTACCAGAGTCAACGGACTTTCAGAAAAATACAGACAAATGTCATCAAGACTCAGATGAGCAATCTAAAATCCAAATTAGGGAGTACTTAAAACGTTTTTTTTTTATTCTAAGGGCAGTTCAAAGTATAATTCTGGGGCTACCCTCTTTGATCTAAGCAGCTGCTGTGATACAGAAAATGACGCATGCATTTATTGGTCTATTAGATACGGGAAGTAAGGCCAGGCTTCTGACACAGTGCTCTCTAACTTGCCAAGAGTAGTCCACCTTACCCAGCAATGGTGGAGATGGTAGTGACCATTTTCGTAGGGCCTGAGAGCAGGGAGGTAATTCTATAAAGTATATTCACAAAGAAAGAGCTGACTGGTGGTGAATGCGTCTTGTATTTGCCTGACATGGGTTTGCCACAAAGGCCTAAAGAAGAGTCTCTATTGGCACTCCAGGATGGTGCTACTAGTCAATTAAGTAAATTAAGCTCTCTATTATAAACTCACGAGATACATCAATTAGTTCACCAGAAGAGGCTAAAAGAAGACAAGACGGGAGTCCCTACATTTCACAGCCTCTTGTTTGACATCTTGGCTTCCTTGGTAAGGAAGGTGGCGATTCTTTTCGTGGAGGATTTGGGGAGCCAACTGGGTGCACTCCACGCACAGAAAAAAAAGGGTGCTAATGTCTGTGCACATCGAGTGAGTCAACCATCTGTCTCTTAGCGCTCTCCATATCGCCCCTTTTCGTTAGATTGTATCGAATTATTCCTTAGCATGCATATATAGATACATAAGGGTGAATAGTGTTTCTAAAGTTATATCTCTATGCAAAATGAATACAATGACAAAAAATAATGAACTAACAAAGTCGTTCACACATTAACACAGACACGGTAATCTACAAGTACAGGCACTTGTAGCTAAAGTCTCAAAGCTTCCAAGGCCGCCCTGATGTTACCAGGACATAAGATCAATGTGTTGAGTCTTATTCTGCCGGCCTGACACAGGGAAGAAGACAACAACACAAAGAGGCCAAAGGCGCATCATTTGGTCGGAGTGAAGCTTCACTTTCCATGCACGTCGGTCCCAGGAGCGTTCCACCGGCCCCTGCATGGGGGGGGGGGGGGGGGGGGGAAACAACTCAGCCTAAAGGCCATGAATATATCCGAGCTATGGGAGCCTCAGGGCCCCCTCCCCACCTTCTGCGGGCGGGGCACGGGGGAGAGGGCCAGGTACTATTTTGGGTTACGCCACTGATCTATAAAATGCACTTGCTAATAACGGTCTTCCCTTTCGTTTCTTTTGTTGCCTAAATTGAACAGTAACCATTTCCTTTTCAATGGTTAAAACCCCATCACTTGAACATGTGCTCGCCGTCCCGACTGCTTAAGTGCACTACACAAGCCGCTTAAGCCCGGCGCTTTCAACTGATAAATGACGGAGGGCCTCCCAGTACAGATGGCGAACTTTGATGCTAAAAGTCAAATTAGCGGCGGAGGACTGTTCAAGGTTAGCCATTAAAAACAAAGGCCTAATCTACTGTGGAGGCGCGAGGAGCTCTGGCGCAGCACTTGGAATACCCGAGGATTTAGGGGCTGCCGTTTGATTCCAATGTCAGGAATGACATCCACATTAATCAAAAGCAATTTTCCTGGATTCCAGCGCGCCTGGCAAGCAGATGCCTCCGAGGCCAAGGAAAACCCCGAAAGGAAGGAATTAGGGCTTGCTTTCACCACGGAGCTGTCACACACACTGCTCAATCTGGAGTGCCCGGGAGGGGAGGGGCGGCGCTGCCCTGCGGACGGGGGCCTGTGAGCCCGCTGTCCCGGGGGAGCAGCGCTTCGGAAACCACCCCGGCTGAAAGCATCCTGCCTGCCCGCATCCTACCACGACGGCAGGGTTTCTCATGAGGAGGGGGGCGCAGAAAAAGGCTGCCCCCCTCTCTCAAGGAAAGTGGCTTACCGGAGCCGGCTCTCTTTGACAAGGAGATACTTTCCCCCTCACATGACTGCGTTAAAAGGCGTCAGGTGAAACATGCACTTACGTCGAAAGCAGTTAGGCAGCAAATACACAAAGTCCAGGAAATATAGCGACATAAGCATACGTAAAAAAACAACTCGGAATCATATAGCGCTATTTATAAACCATCTAAAATGCGAAGTCATCAAATGTTAACTCTCTGTGGGATGGGGTCGCAGGAACACCTTCAGACTGATTCCGGGTAATCTTTGTCCTACCCTCTCACTGGTTAACAATTTAACAGGAACAATACTGCTTGCTCCTCAGGCACGAGGAACAAGTGTGAAACCGAACACTGGCCTACAGCCAGTCAAACTTGTGGGCTGAGTGAAACCACAGATCTTGTGTCACATTGGGACCTCTTCAGCAATGTCTCCCTGTGCATCAAAAGTAGACATGTAAAAGGGGCTGCAGGTCCACATTTTATAGGGGCCCTCAACGTATGGGCATCGGAGTACATTTACTAAATATATCACTTAGATTGCGCATGGAGTTCCACGGCTTCTTGGGTGAGGCCCGAAGACACAGAAGACGGGAGGATCACCTGGAGAATGCTGTTAAGGAGAGCACGATTCCCCTGAATTTTACATGATGTACAATGCCAAATTAGCCCCCAAATTGCTGTCTCTGTTCAACGATTGATTCCTTGAACGCTTGAACGTTTCCTGCCTCCACTAGAGAGGCAATAATTATGGTGCTCATCAAGGCTGAGAGGGATCCCCTGGAAGTACCATAGTACAGACCCCTATCCCTTCGGACTTTAAAATACTTTGGAAAGGGGGGCGCTAGGTGGCGCACAGCCAAGATGGCCGCACACCTGTGAAACTCCGGACGCCCGTTGAAGAAATCCGTCATAAATCCGTATTTATACCTGCCCTTTTTCCCTGATGACACCTGCTGCTGGCACCTGAGATCCTCCGGAGTTCCTATGACAAAAACTCGCAGACTCTGCTTTGTATTTTGGGGAGCTGTGGGGCTGAACACTCTACAGGCCTGTGTGCCCTCACTGCTGCTGGTGCTGCTACTGGGCCCCATGCGCTACGCGACCCCCCGGTCTTCCACTAGGGGTTAGGCCGCTCCGGCCTCTGAGGCGACTGGACATCGGTTTTTGGCGGGACAACTCGGCGCTGACGTGCCTCCTTCGTCTTCACTGCACCTGCCCGCTTTGCGGAGGTGAGCCGCGCATCGTGCCTGGAGCGATCAGACACCTCTGCACGCTTTCCTGCAGCAACGTGTGGTGGCTCCGCTTCGGCCCCCTCCTGGAGGTGCGCGTTGGCTGTTACCTGCGGCGGGAGGCTGCCATTTCCGGACGCGGCGCATTCTACTCCCGCGCCCGGCCGCTCCTCCTTGGGCCTGGGAGGATTATAGCTGTTGCTCTGCTTGTGCTCCGGGAGGCGCTCTGAATTGTCATTTCCCCTCAGCGCAGTCTTTGCATCGCTGTCACCTGGAGGTTGGTCTGCTTCTGCCGACTACTGCACCCTTTGCCTGTTGCTGCTGTGAGGCGGAGGGGAGGCATTGATCGCCCCCCCCCCCCCGCTGAGACTCTTTTGTGCCTCCAGAGGCGCTGTGATCACCCCAGCGTCATCGAGTCTACGCCCTGGCATCTGGCCTCTACTGTCACCCTTCTGCTGGTTTGTGAGAGGAGGGCTGTGACTGGAGGGGTGTACTCTCTGTTTGGCTGGCCCCTGTGGCTTCTGACACCTGTGGGCATTAATCTGCTGCCAGCCTTCATGCTACCACTGTGAATCCCCTCTTCTGTTGGTGCAGGGGCCCCCCCTCGCTGTCTCTTCTGACATCTCTGCTGTGCAGGACCTCAGTCATCATCTTAGTCTGCAGCTCACGCAGGGCTTGGTCTCCACTATTCCACTGCTCATAGCTCTCGTCCTGGCCTTTGTCATTCCATCAACCATAAGTCGCCCACGCGCTCTTCGCTGACTGTTGACGGCACAGATACGTGAATCTACGGCAACAACACCTCAGCTAGACGCGGAAGGGTGAGCTGAACAGCCAGCCAGACGTCTCTCCTCCAGGGTCTCGCTCGGTGTGCCGGGGAGGAGGGGGGGGGGGGGGGGGGGGAAGCGCGGCGCGGCTGGCCAACACGATCCTGTGGTCTCCTTCGTCCCTCTTTGGGCCTCGTGGCTATGGGGAAGACTGACGCCCGCCAGCCTCGGTTGACGTTTGACTCCAGGAAAGCTACCACACGCTCGACCTCTGTTGACTCTGATGAGCCATCCGACATGGCATCTGGTCCAACCGCCTCGCAATCCTCCGGGGATGAAGTTAAGTCGCTTCTCCTAGCGGTGCAGTACAGCTTGGCAGACTTGTCTGGAAAAATGGACTCCATGAACAACCATCTTGATTTTCTTGTTCATAAAGTCGACAAACACTATGGACAACTCAAAGAGGCCGAACGACACATCTCTGAGACGGAAGACGCCACATCTCAACTTCAAGACCGTGTCATGACCATGGCTAAGTTGCTGAAGGTTATCGCGGTTAAAAAAGAGGACATTGAGGCCCGCGGCCGACGCAACAACATCCGCTTGGTTGGTATACCTGAATCGACCAACACAGGCCGTATGGAAGACTACGTTGAACGTCTCCTGAAAGGTTGCTTTGGCGCAGACTCCTCACCCCATCTGGTCATGGAGCGCGCCCACCGGTCCCTGGGGCCGCTCCCGCCCCCAGGTGCCCCCCCTCGCCCTATTATCGCTAGACTGTTAAATTTCAGAGACCGTGATGTGGCACTACAAAAAGCTCGCGAAACGAAACCTCTTCAATTCGAAGGCAATGCTTTTTCAGTCTATCAGTATTTCACCCGCGCAGTTCAGGAGTCGCGGCAGAAATTTCTACCTGCTAAGCAAAAGCTCCGGAACGCTAATATTGAATATGCACTCCTTTACCCTGCAAAGCTCCGGATCTTTTACGATGGTAAACACATCATTTGTGTGAATCCGAAACAAGTCGACGACTTCTTGAAGAAGCTTGCAGATAGATCGCCTCGACGCGATCCGGACTCTAGACCCTCCTCGCCAACCGTCAATTGAACTCTCACCATGCTGGAGGCCTTTCGGTCACTGGACGTCCTTGGGTTTTTTGCGCTTTGACCTTACGAGGCGCACAATGCATTCATGCTCACCATACACGAGGCCACAGCGCATGCCATGCTTATCACTCTCCTGAATTTGGCGACTGTTCCTGTTCAGATAACGGTTTGTCATGACTCTCATTGGTGCATATGTTGCAGTCACACCTCTTTACATTGGACAGTTGCACTTACTGTTTCACCGGGCACCCCTCCCCCCCCACGCCGCTGGTCTCCCCTTTGGCGAGAGGACATGTTTCTCCTCCTTCCTCTTGGATATGTGACATAGCGTTGCTGGACACGGGAGGGGGTTCATGCTCACCGGGTGCCCCCCTTATGGGAGCTCCCCTTGGCATGTTAGTCCTTTTGATTTCTTTGTACTGCCGTTTAATGGCTCTACGCCAATTTTTCTGGGATAATGTAGTTCTTCCTTTTTAATGGTTTTTTTTTTAGGTGGGAGGTGGTATACCAGCACGATTGGGGTGCTGTTGTGGGTGGGCAGGGTTACAAATGCTGATGACTGTTTTCTATTGCTCCTGCATCGATACTCTTCGCGGATGAGTGGGTTGGGGGAGGGTGGCTATGGGCTGGGGGTTGGTGGGGTGGGTGGTTTTTTGTTAACTGTACCGTCATGCATATTGCACAAGTTGCTTGTCATGTTTTTCAACACACAGATACGCATCACATTGCTTTACAATCGCTTATGTGACATTTCCTTTTTCCTAAATTTCCTATGGCAACACATCCTAAGGACCTAGGCATAAAATTGCTTACTTGGAATGTCAGGGGTCTCTGTGACCCCCGTAAACACCGACAGATTCTGGCATATTTAGATCGGCACCAGGTGCACATTGCACTGCTTCAGGAGACCCATCTGGACACCCGTTCGCCCCCAAGTTTTGGTACCCGATGGGCCTCAGCCCGAGCTTTCTCCTCCTACTCTACCTATAATAGAGGTACTGTCATTCTGATTAAAAAGAATACACCATTCATACTAGGAAGCACATACGGTGACGTCTCTGGCCGCAGTTGTATAGTGTGGGGTACTTTATACACACAGTCAGTTGCCCTTGCGTATAGCTACGGCCCTAACCATGACGACCCACAATATTTCTCTACTTTCTGGGGCAGTATGTTAGATATGGGATCCACACATGTGATATGGGGGGGATTTTAATATAGCACTACACCCGGCAGCGGATCGCTCCAACCCTCAGCCTCACCATAACACTAAGGCACGCGACACGCTGCTGGGGATACTTGAAGAACACGGGCTGGTGGATGCCTGGAGGTATATGCATCCCACTGGGAGGGAGGGCACATATTACACCTCTGGTCACACCGTGTGGTCTCGGCTTGAATACTAACTTTGTTCCCGAGGCACAGTGCCTTGGATTCAATCTCTCACACATTTTGTTCGTACATACTCTGACCACGCCCCTGTGTGCCTTGGGTTAGCCCCCCCCCAGTGCAGTTGTCACCCCTCGCTTCTGGCGTCTCCTCCCGGAGTCCCTTTTAGATACGGTCTTCCAGGCTGAACTGGGGGAAGAAATAAAAGATTTTTTCGACAGGAACAAGGGCTCTGTGGACCTACTGTCCACGCTTTGGGAGGCTTTTAAAGTCACCATTAGAGGCATAGGCATGTCTAAGAGCTGTGGTGTCCTCCGCGACATTAGACGTAACTTGCAACGCCTGGAGGTCGAGATACGGCAGCTGGAAACGGACATTTGGAGGGAGGGATCTGGCAATCGTAGAGCACTGCTTCGAGAAAAAATGACTATGTTACCACTGCTGATCACGAAGTGAAATTCCATGGCAAGTACTTCACAGCTCGCCGATACGGGGAGGGGGAGCGTCCTGGTCGAGCTCTAACCACAGAGATTAAACAGCCTCGCTTCCCCAGCTTTGTGTTGGAGGTGGTGGACGAGGACGGCGTAAGATATAGAGATAGCCAAGACATATTGCACACTTTTACCTCATTTTACAAAAACTTATATAAAACGCACCGCACCTCCCCACCATACTTCACACCCCTATTCGGGGACATTACTCTGGGATGGTTAGGGGACTCACAACGTGAGTTTCTGGCCGCGCCTTTTGAGGACGATGAGCTCAGGGAGGCGATTATGCAGATGAGGTCAGGCAAAGCCCTGGGCTCTGACGGCCTACCTGTGGATTTGTATAAATTATATCTCGAACAGTTGCCTCCCGTGTTGAAAGAAGTCTTCCTTGAAACCCGAGGCCCAAATCCTTCCGCCTTCCATGAGGGAAGCTCTAATCACCTCATTGTTAAAACCAGGTAAGCCTCCCGACCAATGCGAGTCCTATAGACCGCTGTCTATGCTGAACACTGACACCAAGATTCTTGCTAAACTCTTGGCGAATCGTCTGTGCCTCTTACTAGATAAACTGGTCCTTCCCGATCAGTCGGGTTTCATATCAGGCAGAGTGACGTCACACAATCTCCGCACCCTCTTTTCCATCTTGCAGACGGTGGATCCCAAGCTGGCACTGGCGGCGGTCTTTTTAGATGCCTCCAAGGCCTTCGACTCTGTGGAGTGGGATTATTTATTTGCTGTGCTTCAATGTATGGGACTACCCGTCGGTTTCCTCTCCTGGATCCGTTTGCTGTGTACATCGCCCACAGCGAGAGTACTGATTAACGGGCGAGCCTCACCATCCTTTTCCCTATTTTGCGGCACCCGCCAGGGATGCCCCCTCTCCCCCCTCCTTTTTGCCCTTATTATGATGCCACTGGCGGCGAGAATTAGACAGCACTACCAACATGTAGGTCTTCGTTGCCTGTTACGCCCTAGCCTTAAATCCCTATATGTGGATGACGTCACCCTTTATATAAAAGACCTCCGTCAAAATTTTAACCCACTTATGCGCGAATTAAGATTAAGATTCGGTGGCCTCTCAGGCATAAACATAAACTGGTCCAAATCGCAAATCTTCCCCTTGACGAGTGCTGCTACCCCCTTCGAGATGGACTATCCGATAGTGTGGTGCGAGGATGAGGTCAAATATCTTGGGATCAAGGTCACGATGAACCACAACGAACTCATGCGCCTAAATTATGGATGCACCACGGAACACATTGCTAGTTGCATTACTCGCTGGATAGTGTTACCCCGAACTATGGCGGGCCGCATATCCCTTATTAAAATGGTCCTATTACCCAAATTTCTTTACTTATTACTTAATATTCCTTATAACCCCGGGCGCCACTTCTTCTGCACCCTTCAGTCGGAACTGACTAGACTAGTGTGGGGGGGGCAAACAACCCCGTATTCAATGGGACACACTTGCATGATCGCATGAGCAGGGGGGCTTGGACATTCCAAACTTTGAGCTGTACTACGTCAGTGCACAGGCACACTTTGCTCACTATTGATTCCACGCCCCCGTTATACCCCTTACGTATTCCCCTCTCCTTCCTTTGACTTACAACCCGATGCGGCGCTGCTGCAAGAAGGCATTTTTAGGAACATGTCACGTACACGGAACATTCGCACTTGGGGGGACCTCTTTGTTAACGGTAAATTTTGCACTCTCCAGCAGTTATGTCATGACCCTCCACCCTCTATCATGGACACAGTTTTGTATGCCCGATTAAGACATGGGGTACGAGCGTGTCACTCCACGTTCCCCTTAGAGCCTCCTACCCTGCTGCCTCTGCATCGGGTGCTTCTGGCGAAGACCGCTAGTCATCTGATGTCTGTACTTTACCATTCTCTGTACGCTGATTATGAATACTTGCCTTGTATTTCCCGTGCTAAGTGGGGAGTGGAGTTGGGTCAAGAGCTCACTGATGAGCACTGGACCTATTGCTGTAAACAGACTGGGGAGGTCTCCTCGAACAGTAGGCTACGCATTATCCATTACCGATATCTTCAACGCTATTACCACACTCCCGTGCGGTTACACAGATACGGGCTGTGCGACTGACAGCTGAGCTAGGTGCCAGGTGGGGCAGGCAGATTTTCTTCACCTTGCCTGGGCGTGTCCTGGGGTGTACGACTACTGGCAGCTGGTTTTTGATGCTCTTGATTCCATTATCACCGCACCCCTTCCTAGATCCCCACACACTGCGCTCCTAGGCTATACTGCGCCCATCCCTACCAAACACAGAAAGTGTGTTTCCTTGAGCCTGGTTCTGGCGAAACGCTGCGTGGCCTGCAGGTGGAGCCGTGGCCGTGTGCCTAAATTTAAGGAATGGTTGGGCGATATGATCCTTTGGCAAGAACAAATTTGCACGTATGCGGACTTATTACCTCGCTCTTCATGACCCCGGGATATATGGGGCCCGCTGAAGTCATATTTGCTGGAACATCCTTTCACTGTTGATTCCTAAGCCTGCGTACCTGGCATGTGGTCCAAGGATACATGCGCTATTCTTGTGATGTCTGGGGTGGGTAACATGATTCTGTATTGCTGCATATACCATCATACACTGAGTGATACATCCTGTTTTCCCTATTGTCATCAAATGCCTAATATATGCCATGCAGATCTGTTGTTGTCTTTGCATTTCATATGTTGTACATCTTCATATGTACTATTCCTTGCATGATAATAATGCAATGTGCTGTACCTGATGATGGCATCACTTGTACTCTGCTGACGGTTGTTTAATAAAGAAATATAATTTAAAAAAATAAAAATAAAATACTTTGGAAAATATTAGTGGGCAGGTTACTAAAGTTAATGTGAAAACTTGCTCATTGGGATCAGAGTGGCTTTATTCTAGGCCATAACACACACTCCAAACTGAGACGCCTGTTTCATGGTATGCATAGGATCCCCCCAGGATCATAGGTGGCGGCTGTTGCCTCCCTGGACATCGAAAAGGTGTTCAATACATTGTCATGGGATTTTCTGTTCATTGTCCTCCATACGATGGAACTGGGGGAGAGGATCCTTAAATGGATTAAATTATTATACGCCCAACCTATTACTAGAGTGATGATAATAATAAGATTTTGTTGTTTGATTACTTAAAACCATTACAATTTAAAACACATTTGATTCATTTGTAAAAAATACAACTAGATAAAAACTACAAAACTGTGTTTTTCTTTAAACTCTCTAAAGCCATATAAGCAATTAATGTTCAGCTAAGAAGCCAGGTTCAGATCGACAATTATTAGCAGTCTAGGGTTCTGTTATTGAGCCTGTGGACAGAATGTGGCACTGCTGAGATGAGGAAGATTTAGCAGCACTGGTATCTCCCAACAGTTTTGACGTCTTATTAACAAATTTGGTGAGCCAAATATTCCGCTTCATGTTATCTGGATTTAAGGCAGCTATTAGGGCTTGGCAGCATGATCGAACTCCTAGCCTGATCCATTCTTACCGAAGCAAAAACCTTCTCACTGTAAGCATTGCGGGGCATACACAAACTATATGTTTCATTGCTTCGGAGTGATAGCCACACATCCTACATTTAGTATTATTGCCGGAACGGCGCCATTCAGGAAGGTTCTTTAAAAAAGGCCATTCACCCATCCACAGAGCTAAAAACTTTTGTTTCCAATAAACTATTACTAGAGTGCGCACAGGTAAGCTGTACTCCGAAAGATGGTCTATTAGGAGAGGCACCAGGCAGGATGTCTCTTCTCCCTCTTATAATTTGTCCTGATGCTGGAACCGCATTCTAGTCTGGTGCGCCATAGAGCGCTGGACTAGGGTATAAGTGTAAAGAGCAAATTAAATGTGATTGCACTGTACGCAGATGATACCCTGTTATACATTAAAGACCCTGTAGACAGCCTCCTCAGTAAAATGCTGGAATTGGATAGATTTAGCTGGCTCTCCGGGTTAAAAATAAATTGGAGCAGCTGACTTGGCCCAATAAGTGGATTAGTGATGCTACGGATTTGGTGGAAAAGGGAATAAAAGAGGTAATACGGGGAGATCCCATAGACAGTTTTTTGATTGGGGGTGCACCATTTGGGCGTAGTACTACAGACAAAACAGACAGCTAAACATTGCTGGCAACGTTTTCTGAAAAAGCTTGTCAGTCGGACCCAGTATGCACATAAGCTGAATGTCTGGTGTCTCTCCAGGTTCAGAGAAGGGGCTCTTATTCATGCTAGGAGGGTCTGGAAGAAGCCCTGGCTGCTGTGTATGGGAGACTTTTATCTGGGGTTATTTTATGCACATTTGAGTCCCTTCGGCAGGGCTGTCACATGGCCCATGGCCTATACTGCTCTGAAATGAGTGGCACATCTTACTCGGAGTGCAAAAGAGCAGGAGCCCCGCAGATCAGAGACACTGACGAGGATCATGACGGGCAGTGCTGGTAGTGTTATTAATGTACATGGTGGTGGCGCTGGCATTCTGGCCACACATATCTTCGCTTAAAACTGCCCGGGAGGGCAGGCTCAATACAGAGCTCTCAGACTGCATCTGGGAGCAGATGTTGGCTCATCCCAGGACCATGTCCAGAAACCCGCGATTTAAGTTCACAGAAATTAACTGCCTACACCAATCAATCAATCAATCAAGGTATTGTGAAGCACGCTATTCACCCGTGAGGGTCTCAAGCAGCTGGGTGGGGGGGGGGAAGCAGCTCCAGTCAGTCGAAGAGCCAGGTCTTGAGGGTCTTCCTGAAAATGTGCAGAGTGGGGGCGTGTCTGATGTCGATCAGGAGCTCGTTCCAGGTCTTAGCCACGATGTAGGAGAAGGCTCTTCCACTTGTTCTTGCTCTGCGGATGCATGGGGCCTCGGCGAGGGCGAGCTTGGCGGATCGGAGGTTTCTCTTGGGTAAGTGGAAGGAGTTTCTTTTGTTGAGATATTGGGGTCCTGTGTTGTGGAGGCATTTGTAGGCGTGGGTGAGTATCTTGAAAGTAACTCTCTTCTCCACAGAGAGCCAGTGGAAGTCTTGCAGGTGTTGGGTGATGTGTTCGTGTGGAGGGATGCCGAGGACGAGTCTGGCTGCGGTGTTCTGTATGGTCTGGAGTTTGTGGAGCAGAGATTTGTTGATCCCGGCGTTGAGGGCGTTTCCGTAGTCCAGTCTGCTGGTTATCAGTACGTGGGTGATGGTCTTTCTTGATTCGGGGGAGATCCATTTGAAGGTCTTGCAAAGGATGCGGAGGGTGTTGAAGCAGGTGGAGGCGACAGCGTTGATCTGTCGGGTCGTGGAGAGGGATGTGTGGAGTATGATGCATAGGTTAAGGGCGTAGTCTGTGGGGGTGGAGGGGCTGCCGTGGGCGGTGGGTCACCAGGTGTTGTCCCATGCAGAGGGGGAGGGTTAGAGGATGAGGACTTCTGTCTTCTCCGAGTTGAGCTTAGGCAGCTGCTGCTCATCCAGGATGCAACGTCCTTCATTCCTTCCTGGAAGCAGAGTCTGGTGGTGGTGATGATCTTGGTGAGGGAGAGGATGAGCTGGGTGTCGTCGGCGTAGGATACTATGCTGAGTCCGTACTGTCTGACGATGGCGGCAAGGGGGGTCATGTAGATGTTGAAGAGCGTTGGGCTGAGCGATGATCCTTGGGGTACTCTGCAGTTGATCTCTGTGGGTTCGGAGAGAAAGCGTGGAAGTCTGATTCTTTGGGTTCTGCCGGTGAGGAAGGAGTGGAGCCAGTCGAGGGCAGTTCCCTGTATGCCGGGGTCGTGGAGTCTGGCAGTGAGTGTGCGGTGGGAGACTGTGTCGAAGGCTGAAGAGAGGTCGAGTAGGATCAGGGCCGCGGAGTGGCCTTGGTCGAGGAGAGTGCGCATGTCGTCTGTAGCTGCGAGTAAAGCGGTCTCGGTGCTGTGGTTGCTGCGGAATCCGTATTGGGAGGGGTCGAGGATGGAGTTCTCTTCGATCAATTTCGTTAGTTGGACGTTGACGGTCTACTCAGTGACTTTGGCCGCAAAAGGGAGGAGAGAGATGGGTCAGTAGTTTTTGAGGTCCGTTGGATCTGCTGAGGGCTTCTTGAGTAGGGGC
Organism: Triturus cristatus; assembly: GCF_964204655.1. Classification (NCBI taxonomy): domain Eukaryota; kingdom Metazoa; phylum Chordata; class Amphibia; order Caudata; family Salamandridae; genus Triturus; species Triturus cristatus. Next base: position 422,178,392 of record NC_140587.1, read on the forward strand.
CTGACTTCTGCGCGTTCCCAGTCATCGGGGAAAGTGCCGGTTTTGAAGGTGGCGTTGATGATACGTTGTAGCTCTGGTGTGATGGCGGCTTTGTGGAAGATGTGCAGAGGGCAGGGGTCCGTGGGGGCTCCTGAGTGAATGCCTTTCATGGTCGATGAGGTGTCTTCGGTGATGACTGGGGTCCAGGAGGAGATGGTGGGCTGGCTGGCGTTGTTGGATGAGGGAGTGGTTTCGGAGTCAGGTGTCTGTTCATTGAAGTTGTCGTAGAGGGACTTGATTTACAGATGGAAGTAGGAGCCTAGTTTGTTGCAGAGGTCCTGGGAGGGAGTGACATCCGAGGTTTCGCTGGGGGGTTTGGTGAATTCCTGAATGATGCTGAAGAGTTCCTTCGAGTTGCTGGAGCTGGCGAGGATCTTGTTCTGGATGAAGGTCCTTTTGGTGGATCCGATGAGTTGGTGGTATTCAGTCATGGCATTCTTGGATGTGGTGCGGTCTTCCGAAATTTTGGTGTTTCTCCAATTCTTCTCGAGATGTCTGCAGGTGCATCTGGACTCTTGGAGGTCGGCGGTGAACCAGGTGGGCTTCCGGGGGCGCTGTCTGCCCGAGTTGCGGAGGGGGGCAAGCTCATCTGCGCAGTTGGTGATCTATCTGTGAAGATCTTTGGCGCCGAGCTTGGCTTCGGTCGAGGTGGGGGCGGGACATCACGTTTGAGGGTGGAGTTGAGGTGCTCCTCGGTGACCTTGCTCTAGATTCTTCACGGCGGGCGGGGTGCAGGTTTGGGAGCAGAGGGTTTGTCGACGTGGAAGTGTATGCAGTGGTGGTCTGCCACCCAGAAAAACAGTATTCCCTTCGGGGAATTTTTGCGTCTTAGACGTAACTGTACCAACATCTTGGATTTCGATACTAAATCTGTAGCAATGAAACTTAAATTCAAGAATAGAGGTTATCCCAAGAAGATTATTAGGGATTCATACAAGCGAGCCCGTTTCTTTGACCGACAGCATTTGCTTACTCCTAAGCAGGACAGAGTAGAGCCCACCCTAGTGTTCATTGCCCGTCATTCCATGCTCAATGACAGGATTAGACATGCAGTTTACTCCAGTTGGCAAATACTCAATGTGGATACATTGACTACAGATATCATACCTAAACCTATGTTTGCGTTCAGACGAAACAAAAATTTAAAAGATCACATAGTCAACTCACGCATGAATACTGATAGTGTTCCATTGTATCAAACCAGACTTACAGATGGTCAACCGGTGGTTGGCACATACAAATGCACGAGTTGCAAATCCTGTCCATCAGCAATAGAAGGCCCAACTTTCCGATTTAACAATCAGATTCTTACGTCGACTAGCATGAGTAATTGCAAAACATCTAACGTAATATATCTGATAGTATGCCCATGTAGTCTTGGATATATAGGTGAAACCAGTAGACCCATAAATGTGAGACTTACGGAACACAGATCCGCCATACGGACTAAAAAGACTGTAGCTCCAATGGTGACTCACTATTTGGAACATAATCATCAACCGGACGAGATGCGATGGTACATCATTGAAAAAATCATAAAGAAAGTAGGAGCTAATATGGATAGCATTAGAAAATTCAGGGAAGTGTACTGGATTTTCACTTTGGGCACGGCCACTAAGGGTTTGAATTTGTCCATTCCATGGGATCAAGCTATAAAGTAGTAGTATTATTACACAGCTAATTCATAGCGCTTGTCCTGTTTAATTAGTCTGGATCCTTTGATTTATAGAGACTAATACATGCATTCCATACCAATTAGACAAGGTTCACTTATGACATATAGTGTTTCATTTGTCTATTCGAGCATAAAGTTTGTTATGGATGGACATATTTACATATGGATTAGATCATTATGTTAATCTTCCTCCTACACGTAACATAGTGCCCCTAATTTCCATACATCTCTGTCTCTCATTCTCGAGGAACTCATCCTTTGGTTTCTTGTTAACACACAGTTTTGATCTGTTGCTATTATTCGGACGCATTCTTCACACGCACAGCGCCCCATTTTAAGATGGCCGTATCATCGGTGACTACTTATGCACGATATAGGCAATATACTTTTATATTTTGCCGCGTTAATCACTTCGGAAAAAATCGTGATATTATCAGTCCCTCCCCGTTGTAGTAAAAAGTGAGGGTTGTTTATCAAAAAATCTTTAATCAGAGGTACGCATCTTCATGCCACATGAGTTTTTCTCCCATTATCGTTGATGTCAGTCTCCGTACAAATTCACCATTCCAAGATGGCCGAATTATTAGGACCTCACATACCTGAATCTTTCACGCATGCGCTTGTTCTATACGTCATCGAAGCGAGCCAAACAGTTCACTCCACCATATATAAGTTCTCGTGTTGCGAGCGTTTACCTCCGTATGGCGATATAGAGAAACCAGCCACGTCGCATCTTTGCCTTACTCTGGTATGTATTAACATCTTAAACCGCAGATTAGACTAGTTAATTTTGGGAGGTCTTCTATCTCTGTGTATTATTAGTATCTAGCCACCTTCCCTCTAGATAATGGCGTATCAGATTCTATGTCAGTCAGGCATTAAGGGGGTTAAGTACATACATTGTTGCGTATATTCACAATATAAATTTGGCCCCACGTGTATTCCATCGTAAGGGGATTATATCATCTAGTAAACAAACAACCCAAAAGAAATCGTTTTTTTGCTACATTATGGATATATGATGCTTCATTGCACTTTTTCCCTACGTATAAACATGAATCTGTTCCATTCACAGTCATACCCGTGAATGCCCTTTGAAGTCCAGGATATCAATCTCCGGTAGCATTTATATTTGCACTGATTATTTCTACGAGAGAGGATACCTATACTACGATGAATGCCAGAGATGTGTAAGAGAGAAACATCCCATTCTTGGCATTTGTAAACTATCAAATTTTCAAATATTCACGACCGACACATTGGGTAAGTGAAATCATATAGGTTATGTACGTCATTAGTGATCTTTATTGAAATATTGTACCAGTCCCACAACAGAGTATAGTACACGTTAATGAGGTTTTTTCCCCCATCTCTTCTAGGCATATCTTTTAGAAGATAAGAGTAGGGGCCATCCTATCTTACCTTTTCGTATCAAGACCATCAAGGGTTGTCTTAATATAGTATCATCGGGTAAGAGTTTGTAACTATTTTTTCCCTCCCTCTTCGTCATTTTCATTGCTTTAGACTTGTGGGACCATAAACATCCTTATACATACATATGAGTTAATCAATATTGTATTCTGTTATCTTTTTCTTTTAAGATTAACTCTGACTGCCAGATGGCTTCTTGATCAATTATAGAGCTGCGAATCGAATTGTCAACTAATTAAACTATAGGTAGGAGACAATTTAAAAAAATTTTATTTTCCACTTTTTGTGCCATCATTATATCTTAGTTTTTTCTGTTCTTTTCTCTTTTATCCTTTTTCTGTTGTGTTATAGAGGATAATTGTTGTATCATTCGTCACTATTTGGGCTTTCTATATGTTCTAAATTTCATGACATTACTAGGGTGTGGGTTCCCAAACGGGTGCAGTGGTAGATATTGTTTTTAACATTAAATGTGAGCTAAACGCCATTGAGTCTCCTGACTCATTTAACAAGTGTCAACAAAATTAGGTAACTTCAGAGTGAAAATAATACAGACCAGTATTGTTATATTTTGTTGTTGAATTGTGTCTCTATATATCGTATTAGATTTTTATAGATAAGTAAGGATATATAAAAAAATGTCTGTTTTTTTACAGCAATCACTGACACAGAATAATCTGAAGAAGGCTTTGCCGAAACGCGTCATTTCATATTTCTGTGATTTTACTCAGTGTTTTTATCTTGTTATAAAATTGTATATTCTTTGATCAATCTTATGTCATTGAGTGAATTATCAATCAACGGAATCACCTTTGCACATCTTAGCGATATATCCAATTGCTAATACTTGACTGTTTCATGTACTTGTAGTTTGTATCAAAATGATTGTCTTATATATGTAGTCTTTGTGAGTAAATTAAATATCCACCATGAATATCAAATTGGTTATGAAACTACAAAAATAAAAATGAAATATTAAAATAAAAATATTAAATTTCCAATTGTTTAAGTTACATTATTGTATTGAAAAAAATTATGGTTTGTTTTGTATCTCTGAAGTTGCCACGTTTTGTGTAACTTTATCTTTGCACTTAGCCTGGTGCAACCGTCACTCTTTACATACATTGCAGTGGTGGTCTGTCCAGGGGGGTTGTGTGGTGGGGGAGGTGGTGTAGGGGATGTTGTTACCTCCTGCGAATATGGGGTCGAGGGTGTGTCCTGCCTTGTGGGTGGGGGTGGTGACAATTTGTTTCAGTCCGAGGCTGATGAGATTGTCCAGGAGGGTGACGGGGTTGGGGTAGCTGAGGCTGTCAAGGTGGAAGTTGAGGTCTCCGATGAGTATGTAGTCCAAGGAGGCAATGGCGTGGGGCGCGATGAGGTCGGCGATGGTAGTGGTGAACGCGGTTCGAGGTCCAGAAGGTCTGTAGACTTGGGAGCCTCGCAAGGTCTTTCTGGGGCTGGTCTAGATCCGGAAATGGAGGTGTTTGGTGGTGGACGCAGAGTCGCTCGTGTTGAAGGGGTGAGTCGGAGGGAGCTCTTATGTGCGAGGGCCAGTCCTCATCCTGTGCGGTTGGGGCGTTCCTTCCCCTGGATCTTGTATCCATCGGGGATGGCTGTGGTGATGTCGGGGGCGGAGGTGGAGTTGGACCGAGAAGGTCCCAGATCTCTACAGCGTGTCTGTGCAGGGAGCGCACGTTGAGGAGGATACACCTCAGGGCTTCGGATGTGCTGGCGTCTGGGGTGGAGGTGGCGGCCGTGGGAAGGTTTGATGGCAGTGCCCACAGGAGAACTGGCCGTGGGTGGTGTTCGGCATAGACAGCTGGTGGAAGACCTATCTGACCCCTGCTTGACTGACCTGTATGTAGGGCAGACTTTGTGCATATGGTGTGGGAATGCACAGAAATTAAGCGTTTCCGATATGATAGAACAAGTTACTTCGGTAACGCCTTATCTGGCAGAAACTATATCTAGCCGCAGATTGTTTACCTTTGAGAATCCCCAGGGGTTAGACTGGATCCAGAAGAATTTTTTGGGAGCAGTTTCCCTGCGTGCCGGTAAGTGGCATCGACTGGCTCCATGTGGAGTCACGCACGCCAGAAGTGACGTCTCCGGCACCAATATAGGCACCACCCCGACGGGCTGACATAAGTTACTTTTCATGACTTTCCACTTAGAACCGCAGAGCCATGAAGATCACATACACTGGTGTGGCCAAACTAGGGCCCTGAAAGGGATCAGACCTAACCCTACAAATCAGTCCACAGAGTGGGGAGGCTGGGTGGGTTGGTAAGGAAGCTATGGCTAGATATAGTCTCTACCAGATAAGGCGTTAGCAAAGGTAAGTAACTTGTTCATCTGATAGAGACTTCTAGCAGCAGATTCCTTACCTTTGAATAGCTACTCAAGCAATATCATCCCCAGAGGGGGGCCGGCAGACCAATTACAGACTAGGAAGTCCTATAGGACAGAACAGGCAACGTGCCCATTTCTACGGACCGGACTCTCCAGACAGTAATGTTTGGTGAACTTGTGCAGGGAAGCCCACGTTGCTGCCCGGCAGATATTCAGAACTCAAACTCCACAAGCTAACGCAGTGGTTACAGCTTTAGTTCTGGTGGAAGGAGCTCGCAAGCCCTCAGGAGGTTGCTTCTTGGCCAATGCGTAGCAGAATTTGATGCAAGCACAACCTAGCGAGAAATGGTTCAGTTCTGCACTGCCCAACCTTCACACCAACATACCACACAAAGAGTTAGTCGTCCACCCGGAACTCTTGTGTGCAGTCAAGGTAGAACAACACCACTCTTTTTGGGTCTAGACAGTGGATTTGCTCCTCCTCTTTAGAGGGATATTGAAAAACATAGTAGGGAGATAACGTGATGGACTGTCCTACATGGAATGGTGTGACCACTTTCGGCAGGAAAGAGGCCCTTGTGCAAAGCACCACTTTGTCATTGTGGATAGAGAGATATAGCGGCTTGAATGACAATGCCTGCAGGTCGCTCACTATACGAGCAGATGTAATGGCCACCAGGAAGGCCGTTTTGAGTATGCGGAGCCTGAGTGGACAAATTAAGGTCCCACTGAGGCATAATGAAAAGTGAAAGGGGAAAAAGATGGATGAGACCTTTCAAAAACCTATGTACAATACAGGATTTAAACAAGAAGGGTTGGTTAGGCAGCCGCATGAAGGCAGACAGAGCAGAAAGCTATCCCTTAATGGTGCCCAGTGCAGAGCCCTGCTGGGCAAAGGAAAGAGCAAAATGCAAAACTTCAGAAAGAGGGGCAAAAAGGGGATCAATGGACTTTTCTGCACAACGGTAGGCATACATTGTCTTGAAGGAGGGATGCCTGGCCGCCAGAATCACATTACAGACTTCGGCAGAAGGTTGAAAGCTGTCAACTGCTGCCGCCCGATCTCCACGGAAGAAGGCAGACAGTGGATAGGTTTGGGTGGAGAACCCTCCCCTGCGACAAAAGATCCTCCTGAATGGGCAGCCTTATCGGAGGATCAATGGCCATGCCTAGTAGCTAGGGGTACCAGACTCTCTGTGCCCAGTCCGCAGCCACAAGAATTTCTTGGACCCGGTCGTTCCTGATCGTCTTGAGAACTCTGAGCAAGAGTCATATGTGCAGAAAAGCGTAAAGGAGGCCTGAGCTCCACTCGAGATGAAAATCATCTCCGAGCGAGAGCTGCCTTGGAAACTCCAGCAAGCAAAACTGCTGACATTGTGCATTCTTAACGGAGGCAAACAGATCTAAGCAAGACTCTTCCCACTGTTGAAAGAGACCATGTGCCACCTCCAGATGGAGACACCAATCATGATCCGCTAGGCATTGACGGCTGAGTTTATCCACCCTGGCGTTCAGCGAACCTGCCAGGTGTTGAATCACCAGGTATTGCCCTGCTGTTCCAGACATATCCAGAGATGCAGGGCCTCTTGACAAAGGATCCACAACCCCACCCGCCCTGTTTGGTAGGGTAGAAAGGCTTTCAATGCCAATTGGATTGCACATAGCTCCAACAAGTTGATGTGGAGTCCAGATTCCGCCAGAGACCAGAGTCCTCTGATCTCCACCTCTTCCAGATGGCCACCCCATCTCAGGAGTGATGTAACTGTCACTACTGTGAGATCTGGTTGGGGAAGTGAGAGGGGTCTGCCGCTGACCCACTCACGGTTTGTTAGCCACCCCTGCAGAGCTTTAGCAGTTCCCTTCGAGATCTGAACCATGTCGGAGAGGTCCCCCAGATGCTGTGCCCATTGAAAGTTGAAGCCCACATATGCCATTGGGCATGTGTAACAAACAGAATGCAGAAGGCCATGAGTCCCAACACCCTCAGGATCTGCCTCACCAAACTCCAAATAGAGGCTGAAACATCTGCATCATAGCCTGAATATCATGGACTCGCTGCTCGGGAGGATAAGCCCAAAACTAGGCACGGGCAGAGAACTCTGCTCCGCCAGCGGAGTGTGCGGAGATTTCCCTACTCCGCGCTCCGCTGAGAACGCAGAGTAGGGAAAAAAACTCTGACTTTGCAGCGGAGCATGCGCAGTTCGTGCAAGATGTACGGCAAGGAGGAGGGCAACCCGGGGACGCCGCAATACAGGTAAGTGACTTTTTATTTCTTTTAAATTATGTTGCCACTATTGTTTTATTAGGGGGGTTGGAGGCGGGTGGCGGAGCGGAGTTCCACAGAATTTCCCCCCAACTCCGTGGACCTCCACGTAGTTGCACTCAGTCAGCTGCGCCTGGGGTTACCCAAAACTACACTATGTCCTGAACAGATCTGATGAAAAGGTGTGTCTGTGAGGAAGTCAGGTGTAACTTCGGCACGTTGCTAGTGAGACCCAGCGAGTACAGAAGGTTTGCTGGAGTCTGGAGGTGGGGGGCGTTAACCTGGTGCAAGCCTGCCTTCAACAACCAGTTGTCAAGATACGGGAAGAATGGCACCCCTGACTCCTGCAGATGAGATGCAATCACTGTCATCACCTTGGTGAGTACCCGAGGGGCACTGGTAAGGTCAAAAGGGAACACATTGACTTGAAAGTGCTTGTGGACTACTGTAAACCGCTGATAGCGTCGGGGACAGGCAGGACGGGAATGGTGAAATAGGCATCCTGCAAGTACAACGCTTCCATCCAGTCTCCTGGGTCTAGGGCAGACAAGACCTGAGCTAGCGTGAGCATTATGAATTTCTCCTTTTTGAGGAAGAAGTTGAGGGCTCGGAGGTCTAGGCTGGGACAAAGGCCCCTGTCCTTTTTGGGGACCAGAAAGTAGTGGGAATAGCAAACACAGCCTACTTCTGGTCCCAGAACTCTCTCCATAACTACCATGGTTAAGAGAGTCATGACTTCCTTGCGGAGCAAGGACAAATGATCCTCCATCAGCCAGTCATGAGATGGTGGCATGGAGTGAGGGATAGTCTTGAAGGGGAGGGAACAGCACCTTCGGACAATCTGCAAGATCCACCTGTCCGATGTGGGGCAGGTGATGGCAGATCCTGCCACCAACTGTATGCCCATGATCGTAAAGGGCCAGAATAGGAAGGCTGGAGACCACAGCTGGTGGGGGGGTGATGGATGGACCAGACTGCTGGCTACCTGACCCACGAGGTCTGTGGGTACTGCGCCCTCGTCCAGGTAGAGGCTAGGGAGCATGCACGCTGGGTAGCTGGTGTGGTGTTGGCACGATTGGAAGCCCCTTCCGTAGCCACGAAAAGAGCGAAAGGCAGACTTAGCGTGAAGTGGGGCAGCCAAGAGGCCTAAGGACTTGATCGAGGCCCGCGAGTCCTTGAAGCGCTCCAGTCGCAAGTCTGCCTTTTCTCCAAAGAGAAGGGTTCCATCAAAGGGCTTGTCGATAAGGGGAGCTTTGATATACCCTGAAAAGCCAGTAATCCTCAACAAGGCGTGGCGCCTCAGGGCTAATGTCGATAAAACAGCCCTACTCAGTGGGTTGGTCGTGTCAAATCCCCAACGAATTGTGAACTTTGCTGCTTCTCTCCTGTCAGCAACAGCCTGAGAGATTACAGACAAGCCTCCTCTGGGACCTGTGGCAGCACTTGCACAACAGTGTCCCACAGAGTGTGGGAGTAAACTCACAAAAGGCATGCAGTGTTCACCGACTGCAATGCTAAGCTGGCAGAAGGAAAAAAATTCTTCCCCCAAAGAATCAAGCCTTTTGGATTCCCTGTTCAGGGGGTCAGTAGGGAATTAACCCTGAGGAGTTGAGGCTTGGAGCATCAAGCTTTCCGGGGTAGGGTGTTGGGTAAGGAAGTTTGGGTCCCGTGGTATGGGGGCAATGGCGGTGGGTGGTCTTCCTATTCACAGGAGCCCCAGTGTTGGGTTTGGACCAGGTCCCCAACATGACGTCAGTGAGGACATCATTGAACGGGAGTAGGGGTTCCGATGTGGAAACTCCTGGTTGCAGAAGCTCTGTTAAGATGTTGGTGTTGACTGCCATCGAGGGCAATGTGAGGTCATGAACCTCAGCCGCCATCCACACCACCATTGCATACAAGGCTCCCTCCAGTGTAGCTACAGCAGGGGGAGAAAGCATACCAGTGTCTGGAGAAGTATCCAGTCTACTGGCTTCACCCTGTTCATCCCTTCAGTCCATGCTAGGGTCTTATACGTATGGTTGGTATTCTTCAGGGTCCAGAGACCCCTTCCATTCCTCCCAAAGTCCTAGCCCTTGAGAATAGGGTTCAGGCTCGATCTAAGAAGCGCAGTTCCTGCCGGAGTCAGCGTCTGGCGATGCCCATCCAGGTCCGTCTCGAAGTCGGGTATCGCAATGGGAATCGTGCTGCCAGTGGGTGCAGGCATCGGGACAGGTGGCAGGGAGGGGAGATTGAGGTGGTACGACTGGCACTGGTCCGGATCCAAGAATGGAGCCCTGGGTGCCCACTGGACCCTGGGCGGGAGACACTAGCGCGGAACCAGTTGAGGCCCCCTCCAATCCTATGGGGCCCGAAAGTACATTGATGAAATCAGGACGCCCAAATATGAGACTCATGGCCTCATAAAACTGAGATGGGCTGGGGTCGCTCCGGCTCTGGGAAAGTCAGGAAGGCGGGGAGTCGGACCAGGGGCAGGCTCCAAAAAACCAGGCTTTGAATGACAACGCTCCCTTACTGCATCGCCAATGGACGAGGAGAAGTCAAAGAGCACTTCGACTTCTTGCTCTTTTTCTTGTGCCTCTTACCCAAGTGTCCTGAGAACTTCAAATAGTACAAAGAGGACTTCGGGCTCTGCAAATGATCCTGGGACCTTCCCCTCGACCAGGACCCTGATTTCTGCAGAGTCCTGTGCAGGGACACTAGCAGCTTCAGGTGCAGCTCCCTCAAAGCCTTCAAGCAATGGCCCTGCAATTGGGGCACAACTTGGTGTTATGGTCGTGCTCTAGGCAAAACAGACAGATACGGTGTGGATCCGTCACCGACATCGGCCCGTGACAGGTGCTACAAGACTTAAAACCTGTCCTACAAGATGAAATCTCGACACACCAGGAGGTAATACCTCTAAAATAGTTGACAAAATGTCGAAAACATCCTGTCAAAAAACAACACAGGGGTAGCTCTTCCCCGGATCAGCGCTGGCTGGCGTGGAAAGAAAAGAAATGGCATCAGCACGCCTGTGTGGAGCCTTTATAGGAGCTGTGGACCTTACTACTGGAGCGGATGGCTTCAACGATACCATGCAGAACCGACAGACGTCACCTTCCAGAGCGCAGGGGTAATGCTCACGAAAATTCTTTCAGATCCAGTCTGACTCATGGGAAATTTCAAAGGTAAGGACTATGCAGACAGAAGTCTCTATCAGATTACTTGATATTTTGCAGGAGATGAACAATAGCTGTTGTGCTAGCCAGAGATATGCCTGCTAAGAGCCATATTTAGGATGAAGGGCACCAGACAAGTAAGTAAGTTCATAGATCTTGGCTTAGTCATATCCTCAAAAATATTGCAATGGGTTGGAAGGCCAGTGCGAGACAGTGGTTTAGGGATGTAGAGAAATGGGGTACTGCAGACCTGTCGGTGCTTAGAAAGCAAAAAAAGATGGCAGGCGAAGCAATAGAATTGTTCACTTGGAATTTCAAACTGGTGGAGCTGGTCGCAAGTTGGATAAACATCAAACCATGAACATTGGCTGCAGGACACTGCACAGTAATATTGTATAGGGATGTGGGAAATAATAGGTTGATGTGCCCTAATGCTGGTTGCCCTCGCCCAGTGGCTTTGGGAGGCCTAAAATTTTCAATGATGTGAGCACCTGGTGTTTCTTGGGCCACTGCAAGGCTGAAGGGGAACCTGGGCGATGACGGCTATGCCTATGTCTTTATGCATACTGAGCTAATTTAGTTGGGGGCAGTGTGTGTTATGATTTTTCTAGTTTGTTTATAATGTTGATGTAATGCTCACTGCATATCTTATGACCCTATATGATACACTAAAATGATGGCACGGTTGTTAACGCAGAAAGTTGTCATGTAGGTGACCTCTCGTAAATTTTGCTCGTACTACATGTGTATCAGTTATGTTTCTATGTTTTATTTCTTGGGAAATTCATTAAGACCTTTATAAGGTAAAAAAGGTAAAGAAAGTACAAAAAAGATTATTTTAAAAGCTGGTGTTAACCAAGGCCCTTTGATGGTACAAAACCTATATATTTTTTCCTTACAGAGGCTTTCAGCCAGCCAACTTCATCCATTGGTCTGTTGTTGAGTAAGTTACATTTTCCTTCCACCTACTACAGCAGACAGCATGGGGCAGTCGACATCAGCCACTGGCTAACCTCACTGTGGATGATGGCATTCTACTCACAAAAGGAGCATCTCCACACAAAGTAGTTCCCTTCAATGCCAGGGACTACTATTTGCAATGCATGTTTTCAGAGATCAAAAAAATATTTTACTTTTAGCCAAATTTTTTATTTTATGTTAGAGAGCCCAGCACCACCTACTTGAAATTGGACCCAAGTTGAATTGGACCCCTCTGGCCGCCTTAGTAAAATGATATATATAATGGTAATCGACTGCACAAGGGGGTTGTACTAGCTCAGATTCTTTTTAGCTTATGTGTGATTTACCCAGTTCATTTGACCTTTTTATCTCCTCCTCTCTGAAAACGGGATTTTCCACTAATACCATGCTTAAAGTATGCAGATGACCTAGTACTATTAGACTATACCACGAGGGGTCTTCAGAATAAAATTAAAATTTTAAGAGATTATTGTAAGGAATTTGTTTTAAAGATAAACGGAAAAAACAAAAGTATTCCTTTTTGGGAAACTATACCACATTTTACATGTTTTTTAGATAAACTGAAAGAAGTTAGAAGTTATAAATATCAAGGGCTGCTTTTTCCTCGTAATTTAAATTGAGATGTGTGAGAAGTTGGCTTGGTATATGCTGACCACTAATTAAAGTGGGCACCTTGTACCAGTCCAAACAACCCTTATTGATGATTAGGTTAAAGACAACCTTTATTGAAAGCTATCCTAGTGGTAGCCAAGGAGAGCAGCCTTCAGGCTAAGTCTCGAAGGAATGTAAAGCAGCTTGTTTTACCAGATTATAACCTGAAGGACCAAATGAAAGTAGGACTACACCAGGAATATATAAAATATATGCATTTATTACTAAACACTCTCTACTAACCTCTTTATGAGATTAGAGAACAAAGCACACAATATTAAATCACTAGAACGACAGTAAATAGCACAATACACAGCGGGCTACAGGAGGAGACCGAACCATGTACTAAGAAAGTGGTATAACAATCACGACTTGACGAGACACAGTGCCTAGAGCACGTAGAATCTCTGGAACCACCCAAGGTAGTGACACAGAGGATCTACGGAGGATGGGTGGAGTGTGAGAACACAGACGCGAGTTCCGCACAACTCTATGGGAAAGTCGCGGTTGGAATTTTAAAGATTAAGGACACTTTAGAGAGGACTTCATGCAAACCCTTTGGAACATAGATGGTTCTAAGGCCAGCCCTCATGTGAGTACCGAGGTACCCGTGTTACCTATCCCAGGGGAGCAGGGTGCACAGGGGTCAAGTGATGTCGGAAACGCTCGTTGATTTCAATAGCATGATGCGAAGAAGTGCTGCTGCCGGGAAGATGAAAAGTGTCCGGTGTGATCCAAGCCTGGATCGGAGCTGAAAAGAACGTGAAAGCAGAGGGGACAGAGTCTGGGTCACTTCACAGACACCAGGGGCACGATAGACGAATGCGCACCGATGTCGGGTGTTTCAGGTGAGAAGAGGTGAAGCTTGACTCTGCAGCCACGGGGACTAGGAGACGTTGACCAAAGTCCAGAGGTGAGCTGTCCCACGAAGGATGTCGAGTGCTGGGGGGTCAATGTCCGGATTGAACACCAACAAGCCTTGGCAACTGCAACCCACACGGTGAGGACCAGCAAGGTCCTGGGGACTCTCCAAGCTATGGAGAGTCAGAGCACGTCTGGAGCAACCAGGAAAGCCCACAGAAAGTCAAGGATACCTTCACAGGGACCCACAGGTCGACGGACCAGGGATCGCGAAGGGACCTCGAGCTGAATCACAAAATACCAGCCCACGAAACACTTGTGGAGTGTAGGCCGGAAATCTTCAGTGGAATTACTGCTCGGGGTCAAGACTACAAGTAGCCCAAAGCACAGTCTCAGGGATCGCCAAAAGTATATGCTGCTGCAAATGTACATGGTGCACAGGGGTTGCACATTCCCCACGAGGGATATGGGCCTCAGAATAGCTGAGAGCGCAGATCAACCTCAGAGACCATGGGAACCCACCTTCTGAATTGCAGAAATCTTCGGAGTCCTCAGGAGCTCCGGAGATGCAAACCGGTCAGATGCGTTTCAGGTGCCTGCCTTGCAGGGGAGTAACTCCTTTACTCCAAGGGAGATTCTTCAGTCATCCAGCGTTGTGCAGATCGTCAAAGTACTTGGTTTCTGTTGCAGAGTTTAGTCCAGGGAAAATCTAAAGTCCTGTAGTCAGGGGTTCCTACTTTATACCCAAAGAAGGGGTGGGACAAACTCTGGGGACCCACCTATGGGAGGGTCAGGACAGAGGGGTGGCTACACCCATGTCCTTTGTCCAGTTTCACGCCAGAGCAGGAGCAAATGGCTCCTGCAACCGGTTTGAGCTGGACTATGCAAAGGGACACCAAATGTGCCCCCAGTGCAGACATCAAAGCACTCTTGGAGTGCACCCACCCAGCTCCAATACACTAAAGCCTGTCTGGGAGGTGGTCACACCTCCCTGTGACAGGAAACCTATTGTCAAGCCTTCCCCTGCCGGAGTTTTGTCCAGCAGCAGGAGGTCAGACTTGTGCCTGTGGCTAGCAGCATCCATCTTGTGATGCCAGGGTCGAGAAAGCTGGTACCGGGTGTACCGGTGTTGTCATATTTCTCCCTCTAGGAGGGTGGAATCATACCTCCCCTGCCAGTTACTGGCGGGGAGGTATGATTCCAAGGTGTTTGACACCAAACACAACATGTTTCCATGCAGCCGTTTTAAAGTTAGCATTTACCGCGAGGTTATAATGCACTTAAGAGTATATGGTTGGCTGCATCCCAAACAACCCCGGAATAGAGGTTCCGAAGGCTGCAGAGGGGCTCTCCTCATGCAGGTGCACCCTCTCACATAAAACCCAGCAACCTGCCTTCAGAATTGATAAGGCCTGCCATAGGGGTGACTGATAGGTTTATATGTGTAGTGATATAGGATAGATATAATGAACCTATATCTAAGTAAGGGGTGCATGCACCACCTTACACAGGCTGCTGTAGCAGACCTGTGGTGTCATTTTGAATGGTCTCCCAGGGGTGGCATAATACATGCTGCAGCCCCTGAGAGGCCTCTGGGGTACCTATGCCCTGGGTACATAGTATACCATAAACTAGGGACTTATAAGGGCACCGCAGAATCCAATCTGGAGTGTACCTAAAGTACATGCAATCAATTTAGAGGTGAAAGCAGCTAGGCTGGGGTCCTGGATAGCGGGATTCCCAGCCAGACTAAGTCGAAAACAGTGAAACATCAGCAAAACGTGGGGTTAACTACAAGAAGCAGATCCTACTCTCCTACAAGATGAACATGTTAAAAGTATTACATCTACAGCATTTTACAGTTAGTTTCCCCAGTGAAGTTTAACAAGAAGTATGGAGGGCTTTCCTATACCCCACTAGACAAAACATTTTTTGCACAAAATTCCGCCATTAGCACTTTATGGTGCAGAAATCATATGCATTAAAAAAGGGGAGATTTTAGATCCAGAAGAAAGCAGTTGCTTGAAATAAATATTAAGTTTGCCAAAAGGGTCAATGATCCAAAGTATACGCTGTAAAATTAATCTATTAGCATGGTCATATGTGGCTGGAATTTGTTTTTAAAAATCTGTAGCAAATCGATTGTGGAAGATGTAGCGCTGAAGTTATTGCAGATCTGTTGTTTGGCGGTTCAACATAGCAAGCTCAAGTGGGCAACAGATCTTTTTAAATATTCAAATGATATTAAAGGATTACATCCTATCTTCAAGAGTCTTTGGCGAATGGGATTCATTCCCTAATAAAAAAGTTATTAAAGGAGGGCGCCCTAAGACTGTCCTTGCTAAAAGATAGATATTATTTATCACAGAATCCCTCCAATATGCTAACACTACAGTTCCTGAGCAACTGTGATGCATTCCCTTATTTTATTCATCAGATTCAGCCTTTCGTCTTGGAATTAAAACATTTAGATTAGGATGCAATCCCATTTTGGGAGTCCTTACAGTATGGCTATAATAATTAAAGAAAGAGGAGGAATATGTATATAGAACCTGAAAAAGAAATGTACTATTACACTTTAATAGATTGCACTGTATTTTTAAGGTTGCGCCATAAATGTTTAAAGCCTTTGTTTTTAAAATATTCAGACATCTCTGACTTACAGCTAAATTATAATCATGACTACAGTTTGATTAAGTGGGGAGAAATCCATTGTATACTATATAAGTAAAGAAGCTATGAAAGGCAAAATTGAAGCATGTGATTTGACTAAATGTTTAGAGTCAAATGTAATGTTATTTTCCATTAGCAAGCAATTTCAAATACCGCAAAACACATTTGCAAGAACAGACATGATAAAACCACTTCTTTTGAAGTATCAAAATGAAAGAAATTTTAATCAAACTCAACAAATTGTGTGAGACTGGTTGTTAAAATTTAGAAGCTACAGATACGTTTTAACAGAAAGGTGCATCTGATGAGTTTGTGAAGAAATAACTGAAGGCTTGATTGGGAAGATTATCAGGTTGGTCTCAATGGAGGTTTGGATCTCCCTACAAACGAATGGTGATGCAGCATATTCGCAGGTGACTGTGGACGCCCACAAGTAATCGGTCTTTGCAGAACAATGGACTGTGTACATTTTTAAGTTGATCCTGACCGAGTTAACCCACTACTGAACGCCCCCGGGGAGCCCAAATCTTGTACAATCCCAACACAAATGATTGTCAAATTATTTTTTTACGTTTTCTCATTGGATTTTTAATGGAATATTTCTACCATTAATTTGCACTGTTGAAAATTGTAACTAATTTTTCTTAGTTTGGAGGCAAATGTGATATTATGCTTTCAAAAGATTTTGGCGGTATAGGTAATAGGAGATAGGCGCCACAAGTATTCACACTTCAAGTGTTAAAGATCACTCACTAATTACGAACGGTGCTAAATGGTGAGGGAGAACCACCAGCCTCCCCAAAGGATTTGTGGCAAGAGCAACAAAATGCATACATTAAACACCCTAGCACATGTAATATTCTGATTTAGGTTAATTTCCCATATTATTCACAGTATAAAAATACAAGCGAAGTCTTTTCCTTTTTCTGTCTTTTAATCCATTCGGGTGTTCATTAGCCAACACGTGTTTCGTCGTCTCTGTAGTTTAATACATACGACTTGTTCACGGCTAAATGAGAGAACACACAGTACGGTGTTTTAGGTTAAAAAACTTCAGGGGCAATATTTACAATTATACAAAAAGTTTGTTAAACTAACTGTGAAAGTGTCTGTGCATATACAACACACAGTGATTACAACATATTAGAACTTAGAACCAGTTGTGGGAGGATATTTGACATTGTATATCCTTCACTTTTAACTTAGAGAAAATTATAAAGCACACATGTGAGTAGTGAAGATTGTATGTGATTGAAGTTAAATCTATACGAGAGATTCCCTGTGTCTCATAAAACCTTAACCCAGGAAAAGGAACCCAAATGTATGTAGAAGTCCAAAGAAACGACCACAATTCTGGCCCAAAGTGATAAAAGCCCTGAGTGAAAAGCAAAACCACTCTAATCCAACCATAAAACCATGCATTCAAAATTGGAAAAGGCATAGAAATCCAGAGAACAAACCTGAACTGTTATAGTGAGAGTAATCTGATGGGAGACAAAGAGAAAGAAAAACGTATACACTATTATCAGTATACGTCATATATAATATAAACGAGGTGATAGTTAGTCCACAACTCCAAAAAGAGATGAACAAAATACGTACTCCTATTGTGGCGATAATTCCAGGCCACAATAATCCTGTGGCGTGGGGTACAAGAGAAAATCCTTCTTCACGACGAGTCAATAAATAAATGCTCTGTATGGGTTGTCAATCCACAACCCTCGTTAATCACTGGCTTCACGTCTACGTCAAGACACTAAAATAAACAGGAAATTTATGTTTACTTAATCTAGCTCCAAAGTTTCTTTAAAGAAAAAATCCCTTTACTCATATAAAAATGGTACTTAAAGGCTTCAAGCACGTCCTGTCGGGTTGCTATCTAGGTACTTACTTAAGGTTTGTAGACTGGTTTACTCATAGCAAACGTCTCCCCACGCCGGTCTCCTCGAGTGCGAGTACCGGGCTGCCAAGTGAAAGTTCTAAATAGACGCGTTTGCGTGATCATGTGATCACGCGTAGCGTGATCAAGCGGGTATCTAAGTATCGCGTCATATTTGTATGGGCAGGTTAAAGGAATAACAGTGATCTTAATTTTTAAGCGAGTGGCGCAAATATAGGCGGTTCTAATACCGGTGATTCTGATCTCACTGCGAGTGGCCCAGATATCGGTGGTACTATAAACTTAATCGAATTTCCGCGATCACGTGACCCCATATGTAGCGAGACAGTGTCGGGGTTTGGAAAGTGCGCCATGTTTGTGTGGGCTAATTGTAAGGCAGTAAGTGAATCAATAAGAAAACCAAACCCGAAGTGAGAATCTCTGATTTCTAAGTCTCTGGATTTCAAAATTCACAAAGGAAAAATGGGCAAGACCAAAAAAATATATATTCAAAAAACGATCGGTTCAACAGAGAGCATCTCTCTTAGATGCCACTTCGCTTGTATTTTTATACTGTGAATAATATGGGAAATTAACCTAAATCAGAATATTACGTGTGCTAGGGTGTTTAATAAATGTGATATTATATTTATTGTGGCATAGCTTGATTACTTCCCACTGACTGCACTGTCCTCTTTTTAACATTAATTTTGACTGAGGACTCTTTTTCCCGTTTTTGTAATTTTTTCACTCTGGGTGCAACTCTTTTAAAGGTTAAGGTTAATTTTTGCCGGTGATGTCAGCTCATTATTGGTAAAACGGTTACAAAGTTACAAGGGGGGGGGGGGGGGAGAGGATTCCTAATAGTTTAAGGTTAGAAAATAATATGGGCTTTACCACACCACAGTATCCCTGTGCATACATTTCTAATTGAGTCATGAAAATTGATCACATTTTCAGGGCATGGCGATCTTTCTGTTATTTGGTATTTCTTCTATATAGATCCAAGTCAAAATGTCAATGTCCAGTGTGCACATACAAACTATGTATATGTTTGTAAATGTCAGAAATAGAAATAGTCTGCATGCATAAGACCTTGCACATGGGCATAACAGTAGCAAACCAATGATCTCGATCATCGCTGCTTGCTGAGAACAAATATAAAAAAAAATTAATAAACAAAATGAAGGGCCGCCTGACCTTGCCATGAAGGGACCCAAAATTAAGCTCCCCAAGTCTACAAAAGCATCTCAAATTAGTCCAGATATGGGTCAGAAACTTTCAGCCAATGCACCAAGGTGTCTTGGTAAGAATCTGGTGTTTGTGCTTCACGGTTGGGTTATTTACCACTAACTACTTCCCTTGTCAGGTTCAGGACCAGAGGCCTGGGTACTCTTAAAAAAAATAAAAAAATAAAACAGCCAGGAGCAACCGCCTGATTCCTGCTTCAAGGGACAGAGCTGCCCGACTAGACCAGAGAGTCACTGGAGGTGCCCTTGCAGAAGAAGATACTGCTCAGAAGCTGTGGGGCAGTGAATGGGCTGAAGCAGGATGAGCTGAAGATCTCCACTGTTGCACTGGAGATGGAACTACCCTGCTATGCGATGGTGAGGCCTAGGAATACAAAAGTGACCCGCAGTGCGAGCACAGCCGTGTATCTGTGGGTAAAGGGTACTGAGGAACTTCTGCCAAGCAGAGTTCCACAGCAAAAGCTAGCACCAAAAAGCAATGTAGCACAAGGAAAAGAAACAACCGTGACTGCCACTCAGACATTGCACATCTAAAGGCCAAATTCCATCAAAATCTAACTCGAGTGCAGTCATCACAATATGCCCTAGCACTACCACTCAAGCATTCACACAGAAATGTAAACGCCGAAATCACTCATGGTATGATCCCTTTTACAGTCATTCTGACGAAGGTGAATATGTAGCATTCCCACATAGAGAACGGAAAAATATTGGGTGATTACTGGAAGGACTCGGCATAAAGGCATAGTAATACAACAGATGAACACGGTGCAGGCTCTTTTCACATATCGGTCGCACCGACTCTAAACACTGGAAGTACTGCATGACATGGAAGCAGTTGACCCAGTGGGTTAAAAACAGTTTCAAAGAGCTACATATAAAGAATAAATACCCCTCACTAGATGTTTCTGTAAGGATTTAAAGCTGTGGCTCCACAGATTCAGGTTTCAGTCTAATTATCAATCATAAAAAATATCTACGTAAGAGCTAACAATCAGCTATAAGTACTTCATCAAATTTGTGACTTTCTTCTTCAACGAAAAAAAATATATTTCCTGTACCGCTGTTTGGCGAGTGCCTTGTCCCAGCACAGAAGGATTTCAGATGTCCAGAAATAAATTAAGCTTTGGAAGCAGAGGATTTGAAAAACTAGGGCCCACAACATCTTCCAAATAACTAGCCTCCCAGATCAGACTACTGTTCCAAGCATGTGCCTGCCTGCCAGCACTGCAGCACTTTGAAGTTCAGCTTCGAGTCTGTCCTGAGAAACTGCAGATGCAACGGGAACTCTACAAGTGGTTCTGAGATAGGGTTAGTGTTACCCAGATGTTGCAGAGAATCCTAGCCTTTATTAAGTTTGTTTTCCAGTTCGGGAGGAAAAACGGTTCACAGTCAAACTTGCAGGCAGTTTATGGAGCATGAAACTAAAGTCGTATTCACAGATAACATGCCAAACACCGTAAAAATGAAATAAACCTGGCGATCACCCACTGCACAGCATATGAAAGAGTTCAACTTTCAAAGCAATTCCGCGAAAATTAAACAATCTGGCGACCAAATAAATACAAAATAAGAAGAAATTGGACCACCCTCTAAATGAAGTCTTACTGAACAACTGAGAGGATATAGATACTTTTACAACCGAATCACATATTCCACATTCGGTGGGACACTACGGATCTAAGGTTTGCTCATACCAAAAAGGACTGAAGACTCGCTAACCTCAGGACCAAACAAGAAGCAAACAGGACGACTCAAATTCGAATCCCTAAATCTGTATCCTGTAACTGATTGCACACCAACATCCACCCTCAACTTATTCTACACTGACATATATAACATGGCTGGGTCTCGAAGAACAGGCGTGTTTTTAGAACTCACTGACCAAAATTGACCAGACCCACGCCCTCGCTCATGCCAGATATATATTAGTCACTGGACTGTAACTTGTGATGCTGTGTATTAAACGAAAGAATGTTATAAAAACCCTGTTTTTCTTTGTAAAGCTCTGTGACACCCCATGCAAAGTAAAGTCCATGCTATATTAAAATTCACTATAACTAAATAAATTAATAAATATCTTGCCGAGTTATATCAAATCAACAGAAATAGTTCACAATGCACTTAGTCTAATAGGAAGACTGAAAATTACCCTTCCTTCTCCATGCTGGCGATATCCACAATCGGTATTTGTTTCCCTCTTGTACTCTGGTGTCTCTACGTATAGCGCTCCATTGCTCTCAGCTAGGTTTGTGCTCTAAAAATACATTCATATACAAGAGGCACAATGCATCTGCTCTCACAGGTTGGAGAACAGAAGCTATTGGGCAGAGCTCCTCTTTTAAGGCTGCACCCTAAGTTTACAAATCTGCCCGAGATGCCCCTTTCCGGTTTCAAACCCTACAGAATTTAAAGTGAATAGATTAGGGAGAGGAATATGCTGAGAAGAGTCGCTCTTTCTGTTACTAGCTTCTAAAAAGTTATCCTACGTGATTTATTTAAAGGCTGCACCACAAATCTGCCTGTGCAACCGAAATACACCCCTTTTCAAGTGCTAAAAAAGGTTAATGGGAACAGGGTGGAGAGAGGAAGATATTGAGCAAAGCCACTCATTTATCTAGTAGGCTTTCTAAAGCTGCAAAATAGGATAAAGAGGAAGGCTGCATCCCAAGTCTGCACACTGTACTCAAGGCCAATACAAGTTAGAGGGAACATGCTGGAGATAGGTGGCGCTGAACAGAGACATCCTTTCTACTAGAAAGCCTTAAAAAGCTACACAAACTGTTGGACTTCAAATCTCCCTAGTTCCAGAACCGTGAGAGGGAGCATATTTCTTAAAAGATCGTACTCACAGAGCCACATGGACGCGGATGCAAGTGGACTATACCAGATTTCCTCGGACCACAGAAAATAATCAAAACAATTCTGTAGACAAAAAAATTAGCAATTAGCCAGTGCTGTCAGAATTTGAAGATAGCAAATTAAGAGCACTGGAAGGTATTTATTGAGATTGTCTCGCATTTCTTTCATCTTCTGTAATATTATATCCGTGACTGGGCACAAAAAAGCATTCCTTCTGATAGCTCTTTGCAGAGCATTAGTCATCCAAATTTCCAACCGCCATTTTTTTTTTTTCTTTTCCTTAATAGGAAACTTCAATGTGTTTCTTTTTCTGCTGCAGTCCTACGATCCGACGGAGGCAATAATAAATGGTATTCACTTATCTGCTATGGTTCAGTCACCATATGTTTCGCAAAAGAAACACTTCATGAAAGCCAAAAGTATTTCCAGCAACATTCTGCCTGAACTCTTTCCAATTTAATAATTCACAGAACCACCTTGCAAATGTCATATTAATATTCCCAGTAGAACAACTGCCTAAGCCCTGCAAACAATTAAAATTAAACACATTTTACAATGAACGTCACGCTACTGGGGCTGCTAGTGCTTGCTACTTAATATATTCAGGTGCTTCCATATCCTTCCAGTTCTCATAAATCATATCTTAATTGCTTTATAATAAAAAAAAAACAGCTTCTCGTCGCCAGTGAATTTTCCTCTTTAGGAAAACCCTGTGCATCTACAACAATCTTCTTTTATAGACAAAAGTCTAATAATTACAAAAGGAAATCTTTTGCAATAAATGTATCATTTCAAAAGACTGGTTCCAAGCACACTCTTGACTCACAATCTTTAGTACAAATTTAATATAGGTGGGAGAGCCAACAATTAACAGAGAGAGCAGAGCCAACGGCCCCGTTCTGCTCTAGGAGCCCATGAACGACCTGAGCCCTGAAAATGTTTTTGTTGAAGTTAGTCTTTCGTAAATGAAGATACAAACTCTTTTAATTGAAGAGAGAAGAATTTATTGAAGTTAGGTACAAACTTTGAGACCCGAACCAGCAGCTAGTCAGGAGTAACTGCTTACTAAGTTCAAGCAGTGCTAAGCAACCCTCACCACATTCCAGGTTCTGGAATCAGTGGCTTACAAAGAAGATGCAGAACACCACATCACCTCCCCTTTCATAAACACACAGCAGAACAATAAAAATAAAAGAACTAAGAACAAGATGAATGTCACAGAAATAACAAGTTGTAAAGAACATTAATACATCATCAAGCTCAGTCTTAAAAACGAAGAGGAACCCGCTTCAAATGCAGCGGTCTTAAACATCTCTCAGGAACCACAGATTCTTGTCCATCCAACCGTGAAGAGGAACCTGTGGTAGAACATACAGGAGTTGAGCGGCATTTTGCTACTCTGTCCAAATTCCAAATCCTATGATCACTAGTTGTAATGGCATTTTTAAACACTTTGATGACCTGAATTGGCTGACTGTATTTTGACACTCCAGAAGTTTTCCTAGGTAACCTGATCTTGACCCAGTCACCAACATCAACAATCGTACTCTTCATAGCTTTTCTTAAATCATGACTAATTTTCCTTTTAACCATTCTACCTTGCTCTCTTTCCTTCCAACCATCTGTGCAATCTACATTCTCGTCAACTAACACTCTCTTTGCAGAAATCCAAGAGGGAGCCACTTTCACACTCGCCACTCTACCTTTAAAGAGTCGAAAGGGAGCCACACCTGTAGAGGAATGGGGAGTGAAGCGATATTCTCTCACTTTTGTTTTTTTAACAGCAGCCTCCCAGCAACCACCACAAGATCTTACTTGTTGCATTGCTTCTTTGAGCACATTGATAAACCTCTCAACCACACCATTACTTTGTGGGTGATAAAGAGCAGACGCCTTGTGTTTGATACCTCTAGAAGACAGAAAATCCTCCATTAAGCGAGAGGTGAATTGAACACCATTGTCAGACAAAACAGTTTGTCGGAAGCATTCTCGCTCAAAAAGCTCATCTAAGAACTCTATCACAACAGTAGACTCAACTGAGTTCACAATCTTGATTTCCGGCCACAGTGAAAACAAATTAATGCATACAATGACATAGCGATCTTGCGATCTCAACTTCATCGGACCCAAAATGTCCAAGGAAATATCTGACCAAGGAGCAGCAGCCAGTTCTCTAACCGCCATTGGTTGTGTTCTACATTTGATGGACTTGTCACAATTAGCACACTCTGCACATTCCTGCACCAGTCTCTCTACAAACAACGTCCATGGCGGGCCACCAGTACACTTCCCTGATTCTCTCCTTGGTCTTGGCTATCCCCATGTGTGAGGAATAGGCACTACCAACCAATTTCACCTTAAGGCAAGTGGTGGAATTAGCTTACTCCCACGCAGAAGTACACCATCTACAACAGCCAAATCCTCTTTGACATGCCAAAAACCCTTCAGCAGATCATCACAGTTCTTTTTACCACACCAACCATTTTTCACCATGGTGATCACCTTCTGTAAAGTCACATCACTAACGAGATGTTCCTTCCACTCATTTTCAGAAAGACACCTTCGCTAATCAAACACATTCACGTCCTCTTCCAGATCCTCTCCAGCAAAGTACTCAATTTCATCAATCGTGTCATCATTAACACCGCCAAGTCTCGAACAACAGTCAGCAAGAACATTGTTAGAACCAGGTAAGTATGATAGTTCAAAATCAAATTCTTGAAGAGCCACCACCCACTTGCGAATATACAAAATCTGTGCCCTTCTTCGTAAAAACTTCTTTGAGCAGCTTGTGATCAGAGAGACCCTAGAACCTTTTACCCCACAAAAATTACCTCAACTTACGCACCGCCCAAAACACACCTAACGCCTCCTTCTCAACAACTGAGTAATTGCGTTCTGCACCTCTTAGAGGCCTGGAGATGAATAAAATGTTTTTTTCGACTCCATCTACTTTCTGTAACTGAACTGCCCCTAGACCAGTCGAACTTGCATCGGTCATGAGAAAAGAGGATTTAGCAGGGTCAAAACTACTCAGACATGGTGCATTATTGAGGTCATTCTTAATACCAATGAATTTGCTTTCACAATCTTCAACTACTCGAATTCACAGCCTTTCTTCAACAACGATCTTAGGGATAAGGTTTTTCCTGCAAAATTCGGAATGAATTTATGATAGAATTCTGCCATGCCCAAAACCTTAATAAGTTCATCCTTACTAGAAGGTGAACGCAAGTTGAGAATGGAATCAACAAGATTTTTCTTGGGTTTGATTCCTTCTCCTGAAACAAAAAGTCCAAGGTACTCAATTTCCTTTACGTTGAATTTGCATTTGTCAGCACGAAGGGTGAGGCCAGCACTTTGTAACTTAGCCAAAACTATCCTCAACCTCAAATCATGCTGTTCCAAGTCAGCTCCAAAAATGAGCATGTCGTCCTGATAGACCTTCACACCCTTTAAATCTCCAAGAATGCCCTCCATTACTCTTTGAAAAACGGAGGAAGCTGAAATCAGCCCAAAGGAGATTCTCAGAAATTTAAATGTACCAAAGGGCGTAGCAAAAGTTGTGTATTCTTGAGATGAAGCATGCAGCCTAACCTGGTGGTAAGCAGAGGTTAAATCCAAAGAGGAAAAATGCTTCGCCCCCTCAAGGGAACACAGCATTTCAGCAATATTGGGTAGCAGAAAAAGATCAACGACCATCGCTCTGTCCAGTTCCCTCAAGCCGACAGTCGGGCCTCCCCATTTGCCTTACGTGCCATTATTACCGGAGAGACCCATTCTGTTGCCTGGACCTCTTGGATGATACCCTTCGCCAGGAGTTTGTCTAGCTCACACTTCATGCTTTCTCTCACTAAGAGAGGAACGCTCCTAACTTTGGCAACTTTAGGAATAGAATTTTTTTAAAGAGTTATTCGATGCACATAATTCTAAAAGCAGCCTAGCTCACTTGCAAATACAGTAGGAAAATCTTTGATCAAAACATCAACCAAATAGTCAACCACCCTAATAGGCGGCAACTCTTTCAGACAGACCTTGGGATTTTTGTTGGGGTCAAAAAACACATGCAGATCTCTTTGGTGAAGCCAAATTATAAGTGAGTCACCTTTCATTGACACATACATCACTCTTCCCTTGAAATTTATTGACCCCCAAAAGTAACCAAGTAGGTCAATAGTGACACCACCATACCCCTTTGGTCTGAAGTCAGGTTTTTTGAGAATAACTTTATCTTGTAAATTACTCTCATAAAACACTTTTGGAACAAGTGTAATTTTGGCTCCAGAATCGAAAAGCATTTTGACCGATGCATCATTAACTAAAACATTTTCATAAGGACCATCGGGTTTATTCCCAGTAACCTGACAAATAATGACTTCTTCAGCATCATCATCATAGACATCGACTTCTTTAACAGATTTGTGAACCTTACCTGACCTACAACATTTTGAAACATGCCCTTTCTTACCACAAACTTTGCAAGTGACTTTCCAACCTGGACAGTTTTTAAAATCAACCATGTGACCAGAGTCACCACATCTGTAACACTTGCCCTGGAATTGTTTTGAAGCCCAAGACTTCTGATTTTGAAAAGAAGATCTTTGATTACTATAAGTGAATTTTTGAGGTTGACTAAACTGTCTTTGATCTAAGACATTTTTAGATTTAATGGACTTATCTGTTATAACCTTGACATCAGAGTGATCGTTTTTCTCAGAAGAAGACTCTTTCTTTATGATATCAAAACACGCTTTCGAGTGCTCATGGGTTTTAGCAATGGTAATAACTTCTTGTAGAGAAGGGTTGTCTTTTTGCCATAGAGCATCTCTAGTTTTGTCTTGTACACAACCCAACATAAACTGATCCCTCAGACGTTCTTCCAATGTGGCACCAAAGTTGCAAGTTGAAGCTAATTTTCGTAGAATTGTTATGTACTGCTCCACGGACTCATCTTGTCTCTGCATCCTTCAACCAAAATGATAGCGTTCAAGCACAGTACTAATCTTAGGTAGGTAGTGCAAGTCAAGCTTTGATACAAATTTCATACTCATTAAGAGATGCAGCGTTGCTGTCAGCAAGATCAGGCAGGTGCTCGAAAACCTCTTGCCCCTCAGAACCTAAACAGTGCATGAGAAGAGAAGTCTTCCTCTCTTCACTGAGGGAGGTACCACAGACACAAGCATAGTGGTTAAATACTTTCTTCCACTTTTGCCAGAGTATAAGAGGTACACTCGGAGAACAGAGAAAAAACGGAGGTGCTGGAACATTTTGTATTTTTTTTAAATTGAGAAACAATACTTCATAAAATTAGAAAGAAAAAGAAACAAGTTAAATGACACTGCAAAAGTGAAAACACAAACTAAGAGAAAAAAGACTGTGCACGAAAGTCAGAAAAAATTGCTGTGCGCATCAGGACACAATAAATGACGGAGCTATGCAAGCTGAGCACAGCAGCGCATATATATAAACTTTATCTTGAGGTGAAACATCAGCGACTTAATGTCAAAAGAAAAGAGCTGTGCGTATCAGCACGCAAAATGAAGAAACTGTGAAAGCTGTGCGCAACAGCATGTAGATAAATTTCAGACAAAAATAGCTCTGCAAATCAGCGCACAACAACGCCTAAAAATATGCAAGCTGTGCGCATCAGCATGTAGAAACAAACTTTGTTTTGAAGTGAACACAAATGCCTGAATGCCAGGAGAAAAGAGCTATGTGCATCAGTGCGCAAAAATTATGAATTTAAGCAAGCTGTGCGCATCAGCGCGTAGGTAGACTTCAGACAAAAGGAGTTGTGCGCATTAGCGCACACAATTTTTGAAATCATGGAAGCTGTGCGCATCAGCGCGTAGATAAACTTTATTTTGCTGTGTGTGTGTCAGCGCCCAACACACAATGTGTTCTTATCAAGACGCAGCCTTGGATGATGACGTAGTGAACTGCTGTTGAAGTCTTTGGAAATTACGCTCTGCGTAAGTCGAGACGATATTGTGCCAGGCAACTAGAATTGCGCAGAACTGAAATGTGAATCACATAAGATGGCCGCCACGTCTCAGCGTGACAACGTCAGATCAAGTCAGACAACTAGAAATACACAGCACTGTGATTGTGGGACACTCAATATGTCCACCGCATCGTAACGTGATGACATCAGCGAAAACAAGGCAAATATGCTGATCCTTAAAATGGCGGCCACACGTTGACGTGATGACGCGAGGACCAGGCGAGTCCAGAGAAGGCCGATCTGTACGTCAGGCAACACGAAGTGCAAATGAGTCTTTCTTTTAAAAACGGAGCGCAAGCGCACACACCTTATGGAGCAGCTTATAGTCAGCGAAATCTCCCTCCACAGTCCACTCATACTAAAAGGCACTTCAAGACTCCAGCAAACTTGGGATGATCGTGGAACTCCAAACGCTCCGGTCTTTGCTGCAGCAGGATGCCAGAAAAACACTTGAAAGTCCTCGAACCAACCCTTCTTCAGCTGAAGAAGAAAAAAATCGCAGATCATCAGGAGGTATGAGACTTGCACACTGTGGCTGTTCTTGTTTTAAAAGTATGCTGTTGGGGTCTCTTTCTTTGCGAGTAGATCGTCGCCAAAATGTTGAAGTTAGTCTTTCGTAAATGAAGATCCAAACTCTTAATTGAAGAGGGAAGAATTTATTGAAGTAGGTAAAAACTGTGAGACCCCATCCAGCAGCTAGTCAGGAGTAACTGCCTACTAAGTTCAAGCAGTGCTAGGCAACCCTCACCACATTCCAGGCTCTGGAATCTGTGGCTTACAAAGAAGATGCAGAACACCACAGTTTACCATGTAAATCATGCAACAAACGCAATGCAATATTATGATAAATACGCTTCAAAAAATGTTTTAATGTCTATTTCTTTAGCATGTGGAAGCATCTCACCTTAGTACACCAGTTTGTATCACACTATATTGAGGGGTATGTATTAAAAGCAATAGTTTGTAAACATGAACTGACAAACATTCATGTCCTGTCCCCACCCTGACAACAATGTCATTTGTGAGCTAAAATGCAAGAGAAAGAAGAACCCCTCATTTGCCATCAATTATCAGCCATTAAAGTTAAACATACAAAGATTAGAACCAGTGTGTATGAATATGTTCCTCTATATTTGTGAACTCTCAGCACAGATGTGGTAACAGTAAAGTGTATAAAATCAAACGCACAAGGTTCTTTGAAAGTGCTCCTTTATGTGATAATGAAAAAGGAGGCTCGGTGAAATAAAGGATTTGCCTAGGTTCACACGATATAGTCAAGCAGGGAAATCAGGACCAATCGCTGGTTTTCTAGTTTCACATTGTGCATTTCGGGCACTAGATGGCTAGCAGGTTTCCTGTTGTAAATTGCAGATTAATGCTTTATCTTTCTTTCTTGGCCCAGGGCGGTACACCGTGGATGCCAGGCATTTGTGAAGGCTCAGCTCTGTTTGGGCCCGAGGGTCCAAGAGGGCTTCAAGCAGAGCAAAGCATCCGACTCAAGCTTTTAGTGGCTTGCCCACCACAAGCACTTAAGTTGGGCTTGGGTGTATACAACAGCAATCTAGGATAACCAATGTTTAGATCCCAAATCAGGGTCTGTGGATATTCACCCGCTAGCCTAGATGAACTCAGTAGGGTAAAAAATGCCTTTATGGGAGATTTCTTGCAGCCCTAAGTGTGGGTGCTCTTAGGTTAGGAGAGCTAGGGATGGTTATTGGCAAAGTTGTAACTTGGTGGGTGTTTACAAGCTTTTCACCGTGGTTTTCATAACCAATGTTTAACCAGCTACAGCTCATGCTAATGAACACGCTGGGTACTGAAAACAGCAAAGCACACCCCTTTGGGCATAGGAGTAAGGGCTTCTCCACAAGGAAAACGATCCATGTAGGAGAAAAAAATAGGATTAAACTTTTGCACCGTAAATGCAATGTAAAGTAGTGGATCTTCAAATGAATTCATTTTTTTCAGATTTAAAGTCAAGCATGTGGATGTAAATGTCGGTTTTGCACGCATTTCCATACGTAGTCCAGTAGATTTGGTGATATCCTGGCACGCAAGAATCTAAGCAGATAATTGGTGGAAATGTGTCAATCAATCAATCATAGGTTTATATAGCGCGGGCTACTCACCCAGAACGAGTCTCAAGGCGCTGAGGGAGGGTAGGGGTGGTTCCACCGAACCTGCAGGGTCACTGAGTTCCATCCAAGAGCAAGGTCTTGAGGTCCTTTAGGAATATGGGGAGCGATGCAGTTTGTCAGAGGTGGAGAGGGAGTTTTCCATGCCTTGACCGCGAGAAGGAAGGAGTGCCCTCCTATTCTGCTTTTCTTGATTCGAGGTGCAGTTGCGAGGGAGAGTTGTGCCCAGTAGATAGAGCGCTGGGGAGCGTGGAACACAAGGCGTGGTTCAGGTTGGGGGGCCCTGCGTTGTGGAGGGCCTTGTGCGTGGGTGAGAAGCTTAAAGGTGATCCTCCTCTCGATGGGAAGCCAGTGCAAGGTCTGTAGGTGTTGGCTGATGTGGCAGTAGCGTGGTAGGTTGAGAACTAGTCTGGCGGCGGCTGCGTTCTGGAGTTTGCGGGTGAGGTTCTTGTGTACTTCCTAGATATTCATAAATCTGCCAGATTTTTGGGGAACTAGGCTCATTATGAACCATTTAATACTGGACTGCCGTGGGGTATTGCTCAACAAATCCTATTTGACAAAAAGCAAATTAGGTAGACTCTGGCTCTAATCTGTATACTATAAATTTAAGCAAGTGTCAAATAAAAAAAATAGGTGGCGGATTTCTCGTGGATTGCTGCCTGTACCTGCACATGTTGCAGAATAAGCAGAACTGGAATAAATCCATAAACTCTCTCCAGTTCTCAGCTAAAAATAGCAGCTCTGGAGTTCACGGATTTAAAAAAACCTGTGCATATCTAATCGCAGACATATCTTCTAAAATTTGCACTGGTCGAAGGTTGTGTATTTCGATCTTAGTATATTTCTTTAAAAATATACTCCTTAACGATTATGGTAATGCCCATAACTCATTAAGATATGCTATTGTAAAGATATGTAGGCAACAATCACTGAGTTTGAGTAATACAGAGAAAACACAAAGGAGAATCTCAGAGCCAAGAGAATTGCAATGACAGCCAGTGCCACCATAAAAAAGCGTTTTCAATTTTATGTCTCAAGATCTTCAGGCAAATGCCTGAATGTCACTGGCCCCCAAAGAATAGCAACCCAACCGAACACCATATGTTCGAGAGTAAGGTAGGTTAGTGCTAGGCAGGGCAGCCTAGCAGCAGGGGGCAGCAAAGTGTGAGAAGAGAGTGAGCGCCAGAGGCAATAATGCTTTTATTCCTGTGGCGCCAATTAATTTTGCGACATTCCACATCTATGTTGTAAATAAGAATAGATGACTTTAAAGAAGCAATAATCTGGTAAAAGGGACGTGAAACCAACGCAAATACACTATGTAAGAAGCACAGACTGGAAACAGAGAACCAACGCAAATACACTATGTGTAAGAAGCACAGACTGGAAACAGAGAACGCAGGCCACAACTCGTGAAGGTCACCCGGATAGGGCTGGCTGGGTTAGAAAGTATTCGAGTTTTTTCAATCTCACAATTATTCTTCCAAACGCACCCCAGATCTCTTGATGGAAATCCACTGCACTCTAATGCTAATTTGTATGATAATGTGAAATGACTTGTAATCCGAGTTGAGACACTGTACAATGTAAACAAATGTCCCCCACCCCACAAAGGATCCTCCAGAACAGAGTTAAAGCACACTATTCAGTCAAGTCTTCCACTTTGCTTCTATTAATAGGTGCTTCCTTCCCATGTAGTTTCATCAGCATTGTCCACACGATCTAAAGGGCCATGCTCATTTGAAACTCGTGTGTGATGAATAATGTGCTAAACTGCTATTCGCTAGTCAGTGAGAAGCTTTATAGAGTGCTTTGAGGCGCCTATCGTTAGTTCAGTGTGCTGAATTTTTTCAACCCAAATCTTGACATCACTAAAACCAACAGTGAAACATTCACAGTGAAGAGGACGGAATATCATGAGGAAAAAACAGGGAAAACAGCAGGTAGATTAAAGTACAGCTGTGTAAAAAATCAAAAAGAACAACTGATGGACAGAATGCTGCACAATGTCATACATTCACCCCACTTTTAGAGATCCGGGCCTAAATCCATCGTTTTTTTGCTCCCCCTGCCATTCCAGTTCAGACCCAGCCATAAGCAAACCAGTCCTG
Source organism: Triturus cristatus (assembly GCF_964204655.1). Classification (NCBI taxonomy): domain Eukaryota; kingdom Metazoa; phylum Chordata; class Amphibia; order Caudata; family Salamandridae; genus Triturus; species Triturus cristatus. The sequence continues at coordinate 422,210,723 of NC_140587.1, forward strand.
ACCCTGTTACCCATGGGAACAGTCCAGCCCAAACTGCCAGGCCAGGTCCTCCCTGGACTGGAAAGAGGCATCCTGGGACCGGTTTCGGGGCATCACCCCTCATCATACCCGTCCCACTCGGGTTGATAAATGCAAAAAGAAAAATTGATTGACAGAATGCTGCACAATGTCAAACATTTGTTCTTAAACACATGCATCTACGCACAGATATATTCTTATTTTATTTTACTTAGTTATTTCTTTTATATGCATGTATACATTTCACCACATTACTAGTCAAATGATTATAACTTAGTGAAATAAAATGATACTTCTTATCTTTTCCATGTTTCTACTCGAAAAAGGTCTTTAAATCTTTAGTAACATCCATAGATGTATATAAATCTGTCACACATGAAGGTGATATAATCGGACTTAAACCAAAATCCATATCAAAATGTATGAAGCCACACAGCATCGTGTCTCATTCTAGGATTTACAATTAAGCAACTTGTGGCCATTCCAAAAAGGATTATCTGCTTAGCCTCTATGTGCACTGCAAATTAACATGTGCTTCTTTTTAATAAAAACGATATACCGTCTGTTTCGTCTAGGAGTTTTCTGATCATTTTAACCCCAAGTATTACGTTACTTTTAACCTTTACAAGACAGTTGTTTCGAAACAGCACAGTCTAACGTGAATATTTCCATTAAGACTTCATTTGCACTCCTTGGAACATCCAGATCTCTTTTATAGGCGACTTTGTTGATGTTTCCAACTATTTTCCCCACCAAGAAAGCTTTAGTTGTGGTCACTAATAGGAGGGAACCTGGCACCATTTATTTGATGAAAAAACACTATGATCAAGAGCTTCCCTTTAGTAACACATTCCTAACAGTTATGTGAAAGTGCTTTGCTGTCTCAGGGTGTTCAGAAGCTCACGCATTAAAAAACATACCAAGAAAATTGAAAACTGCACAAAAAAGTTACTTTAGAAAACCAATGACAGCAATATTTACAGTTTGTTTTGTACACCTAAGTAAACAAACATGCCATTTGTGGGCACAAAAAGCAGATAGATATACAGAAAACCAAAACGCATGGGGATTTACGTAGGCAGTTGGAACTTATTTGTATATAGAAAACACCCAGTGCAGCAGATTTTCAGAACTACTATGTTAATGGCTAGAGATTGGCACATGGTAGCCATCAAAATGGCAATGATGCTGAAAACCTGTGAGTTTTCACAAACCTTGCCAATTACTTTTTTCACCCTATCTGTATACCTATATTTAGTGTAAAAAAGCATTACAAACTACCTACACAGTGGAGAAATGGGAACAAAATTCACATTTCCACCTCATCACTCCTGAGAGTTGTCTGTTGAATAGTTAAACAGAAGCAACAAGTTTAGGAAAGGAGGATCACACACAAAAAGATGAATGGGGTCATTTAGTTGCCAGTAGGTATTCTGCCAACCTGCTGACCTTTGCCAGTCCAGTAGGAACCAGACCAGCAGTCCAGTGCCAACCATACCAGCATATCTAAATAAACAAATACCTAGAGATCCTTGCCAGCTTGGCATCAGGGCACTAGAAGATGAAAGTGAACCTAAAAGGGATCAATTGATATGTTTAAATGATTCATTTAAAAATGCACAGGATGCAACAGATCGCTGACCCAAATCTCTCAAGGGAGGTTTGGACCCAATGGACCCAGATATGCTTACCTCTATGTCACAAGTGTGGAAGAAACGTCATTGATTTCTTCCATTTACAGTTCAGGGCTTACAAATCAAATTCTTCAGACTGGAGCCCTCCACAAGTATGTTTAAAAAACATCCTTCCCGTGTTGATGAGCTGTCAAGACATACCTGAAAGTGTCGTGATGGAGGAGGAGGGTGAGGATGTATTCCACCCTTACGTTTCTCCTATCCTCTATTTTCAGACTCCACAGATTCCGTGTGTGCAGGATCAGGACGGCGCCTTTCCTCCCCTCATCCACGAGGGCACATGAAATGGCGGCTGGGCAGAGCCGCTACACACCCTGGAGCGAAGGAAGACTGAGCGCGCTCCACGATTGAAGCGAACCGAACAGCGGAGACGTTGACGGAGGGCTAACGTGTGAGTGGGCCCCCTGCGATCCCTCTATGGCGCCAGATATTGGAGCTCGGCGATAAGGAGCTGCATCTGAAGTTTAACGCGGAGGACAGAAGAGCCCGCGCCGAACTACGTTGTGGAGCTGTCTCCAGCCACCGCGATAAGGAAGGTGCGTGTCCTGCTGTGCTTAATGTGTGCGGATGCTGTACCTGATCAGCGTTCCTAGCTCCGGGATGCGGTGAATAAGACTCGTCCCATCTTCCTTCACAAACAGCCCAGATTAACAGATGGCAGTGGGCGCGTTTCCTAATTTAATGGGATGCTATTCTCGCTGGCAGTGCCGGTGCTAATCTTCTCGCGGTGGAACTTAGTCATTTTGTTTAAAATCACTGGAGCATTGTGGAGCACTACGGATCATGGCTTCATTCAGTGCCGGCGTCTATGTCGCCACAGAGGAAAAGACTAATTGTAAAGGTTGTAAAGTCCTGCTACAGCCTTGCGCTCACTGGGATAATCTCAGGGAGAAACTGCGGAGTGTCCCACAGCCACGGGCGTGCATATTCTTCCGGCATCTTCTGGTAAGGTATTTATACCGATATGACCACGTTTTCACACTTTGCAGGGCTCTTATTTTATCGTGATGAAGCCTGTTCTTATAATGGCGGCTTAAATGCATTGCAAGGACCAACCTATCCGATTACAGTAATGTTGAGAAGAAGTAATTGTGTATCTGTGCATCCGTTGTTGACTGATGCGAACCGCAGTGGCGGGCCTCCTGATGACTGCCCGTTCGTTGATACTTGGCATGCGGCTGGCAGCACGCTCCGGAGGGAAGAGAGGTAACAAAAACTCAAACCTGACCCTAAGATGGCGGCTGCTGTCGAAGGTGGCGCCATCAAAGCACAACACTGGAACCACCCTAGGAACTAACGTCTCCTACCCTGCCGGACATCGGACACTGTGTTCCAGCTAGGTTTCCTACCCCCTCCCCCACCTCTTCCCTCCTTCATTCCTCAGAGCGTGCCCGTGACCAAAGCACTCCTCTCCCTTTTTGGGGCGGGATCCAGCATCTTATGCCCTGGAGCACAGCGACCCTGCTGAGAGAGTCCACCGTGAAAATGGGAATCACACTAAATTGAGGACTGAAAATGATCCCTGTCCCATCCAGCCTGGACGTCAGACACAGCTATTTCCCCGTCTCCACGATGTGTCTCCTACCCCCTCCACCTCCGCTTCCCTCCTTTGGCTACCTACCCTTTTCCCTTCCTCTCTCCCCTGAATTCCTCTCCACCTGCCTGCTTTGTCTATCCTTATGCGTATACTCTGCTTAATTCTCCCTCCCCTCACCCTTTTACATTACCCCCTTACCCCTCTACACTTCATTAACCTAAAAATGTAACTTGTAACTGTTGTACCTTCTATAACAATGTATAATTTGTAACCTATGTAACTCTCCTCATGTAAAGCGCTCGGATACCTCCGGGTCTAGCCAGCGCTATATAAAACTCAAGTAAATAAATAAATAAAAAATAAAAAAACACAGGGATTTCCTGGATTCCTGAATATCCCACGTGACCTGGTCACGGGAGCCAATCACGAAGTTGACTGACGCCGAGTCTGGGTTCATAGGCGGCTTTCCCCTTAGTGAGGGCGGCAATGAATGGAGTTGGAAGAAGGACTCCGAACCCGACATCGAGAGAAGCCCAGAAAGCGACCCTGGAACTGAATCCCCGCATCCCAGAGAGAGACCGAACCACAGGAGGATAGCAGCACGAGGACTCCGACAGCCGGGACAGGGAGTGAGCCGGACCCTATCCGGCACTACGAGTTCTCCTGCCACACTCCCGGAGGAGCGTGGCAATCTGATGTACTTGCTCACTTCCGCAATGTATTCCAGGGGGCTCAGGGGACACGGACAGTCCTCCGGTACAGAAGGGAGGGGGTCAGAAATCCTGTTGTACAGAGAGGGGGCCAGCTGCTTGAGTAATCGGTATTTGGCGCCAGAGCAGCAGCGTAAAACACTAGCAGAGAACGTGACACTGGTGGTGGACAAGTGGGTAACTATTAAGCATACCCTCACTCTCCATATCCCCCAAGAGGACCCAGCGTACCGAATGGATAGACACCTGTTAGTCCCGTTAGGGATCATGGGCGCGCTATATAACAAGGGCAAAAGACACAACCTCACAGGCCCAACGGCACACGCGATACATGTTTGGTTTGAGGCACAGAGAGTACTGGGTTGGGAAGGAGTAGTCACACAAGCTATGCCTTTAAGGGACACAAAGAGATTAGGTATGCTGCGCAACACCAAGGGCTTTCACAATTGAGACTTGATAGGGATATCCAAAGTCAGAGATCTATGGCAGAAGGGGGCAGTAGTCACATTTGCCCATCTGCAGGCCACTTACGGACTAACGCAGACAGAACTATTCCGCTACGTGCAAGTCAGGCACGCACTACAGTCCTTGCTGCCACCAGAAACGAGGCTTGAAGAATCCTCCCCGCTAGAGGATAGGCTTTTAACGGACCATCTCCAAAAAAAGGCAATTTTACAATCTATCGGAAAATAGTTAATAATCGCTCGGACCCCACTACAGCATTGAAGGCCAAACGGGAACTAGAAATGGGAGATATTGACGAGGCAAACTGGCAGGAGGCGCTGGCGTCCCCTAGAGAGGCTGCAATATCATCGAGGCTTAGATCAGTGCAATTAAAAATCCTGCATTGCACGTACCATACCAGGACACTGTTAAATACAATACACCAGGCAGATACGCCGCTTTGTCTTAGGAACTGTGGACACACAGGTACATTTTACCGCACCAAATCGCTTTGCCCGGAGATAGCGCGCTACTGGAGAGCGGTGATGCGTACGCTCTCCCAGGTTACAAGTGTCACAATTCTTCCGGACCCGAGATGCTGTCTCCTCAACATCTGGGATCCTACGGATCTAAACACTATCGCTCAGGACTGGGTTACTCTAGGTATGACAGTGGCAAAACAAAATATTGCACAACGTTGGGGTCCAGACTTAGCCCTACTCTTAATCAATGTTGCAAAGATATGGATATGGTGATGATGGCGGAAAAGTCTGTGTATGTTCACTGAGGGTGCCCCAAAAAATGGCCGAAGGTTTGGGGAAGATGGAATACATACCGGGGAAATATCTGTGAGCCCCCCCCCCCCCCCATTGGATGAGTCCAATTGTAGTGAATAACTAAACTGTAATATATGAAGCTTAGAAGACACACCATGAGGGTCGCTTGATCTTACTGGTCTGGGCTTACGAGTCTCTGATATGTAATACGGTAGAAGTAATTTGTGTACAACACCCTGTTTATGTTTGTGCACCATGTGAAATATGCTGTCACTGTAAAAATGAACGAAATGTTAAAAGAACTTTAAAAAAATAAAATAAAATAAAGCATACCCTCACTCTTTATCCCTGCACTGCTGTTTAAAACAAAAGGGATACAAGTGCTCACAGAGTCCTCTTTTCTTTCCTCGAGGGACGACCCTCTGAGACGCAGACAACAGTAAGGAACAGCCCAGACAGTCCCCTATCAAAGGATGACTGGTTAAGAACTGTGCCTATACCCTGAAAAGTTAATAAAGCTGTGTTTAACACCCCAAGAGCATCTACTGTGGTTTCTCAAGTGCCACATGGGTATTCTAAACAGTGGTATCTTATATTCCCAAATTAGAAAACTAGGTGATGTACTTCCCTCTTGAGAAACAATGCTGCACTACGCTCAGAAAAACTGCACAATCCTAAGGACACATGGTTTCCACATCAACAATAAAAATAACTGCATGTGATCCCAGAACAGAAGCTCCTATTTAGGAGAGCCAGATATGGGAGTGACCTCAGCACAGACTACATTACCTGGATATTGAAGTGATAAGCTGAGAAGTTACCAGCTTCTACTGTAACAAAACCACTCTATTTTGCCCAGCGAGATTGCTTGAAGATTTGGTAAGCATTCCATAAGCTGGACCTAGACACACTGAGTAGGATTCACATGGGGTACTGTTTGTTCTTCCCATTTCAATCAGCAACAATCTAGGTGGAACCCTATGCAAAACGTCTTCTGGGCCTCTTGGCAAGTTATATATTCTATTTAGCATTAGGGACAGAGTCCCAGGATCCCAATGTCGGGGCTGATCCATCAGTTTCTCCGACAGTGACTAGATCCTAAGTACCTGTATTCCGAAACTGTGTCTGGTGCTACAGGACATCCTCAGAAATATGTCCACAGACTGTTGCCAATCCCAGGGTAAACTTCCAAGTCATCAAATCAGAAGGAACTGTCAATGATTTTGGAGGTCTTAAAGACCTCTGAATCATCAACATGGCACTCTCTTGTTTCACGCTGTGTAAGGATGGACTTGGGACCCTAAGGTAGAACTGGAAATACAGCAAGTGTAGTTGTTTTCAACAGTGCAGTGCCCTCTCACACTTTTGGTCTTACTTCCGTCAGCATGCTAGAAGCTGTGATTCTCAGCATGGAAGGGAAACAGCTTGAGCGGACAGGAATTGTCCCATAAGCAATTGGATCTTACAACTTTTGCTTTGGAAGGTCCTGTTCCTGGCCATCGTAGCTTCAGCTCAGAAGGTTTGGAGTATCATTGTCTCTAGACTGCAAGGACTCTGTCAAAGGGTATTTCAAGGATGCCAAATGAGATTTGTGTCACAGGTTGTAGCATTATTTCATATGAATAGTGAGAGGGTTGTCTTTTTTTCCAGAATCAGCCATTCCAGAAGTGGTGCTGCTGCGGTATCGCACAGTTGTCTTCAGACAGTTCATACACTTTTTGTTCATTTTAGGCCTGCTGAACAAGGTTAAAACATTATACTCAAGTCTGAGGAGGCAGTTCGGATTAGCGATTTCTGTTGCATGTGGCCGCGAATGCCATAAATTAACGTAGCTTCACAGTGCCTACAGACAAAACATTAAACATCACTGAACGTGTGTGTGCGCGCGCGTGCACACACACACACGCGCGCGCACACACACGCGCACACACACACACACACACACTGCAGCATACAATAGCAGAGGAAAAAGGAACTGCAGAAAGCACTTAGCATAAAAGTAACATATAGCTGGGTAATGCAAAATACTACGGCAAATAAGAGTATTATATTGAAAAAGTATAGATATGTGAGGACGTAGAGCCAAATTATTAATGCAATCGGCATTGAGATGTTGTGTGCATTTAAGAAAGGCTAAATTAGTTAGTGCTTGAAGTTGCTCAACGAAGACTTGCTCTGACAGGAGCCATGTAGCTGATTCAAGGTGCTTGTATCCACGTCTATGATGTAGCTAATGGGTGATGACCAGTTTGTAGGGTCTATTGAAGAGTGAAGGTTTCTCAATGTTTTAAGAAATTGGACGTGTTTTAAGGGGTAATCTGGTGCACGGGTCATGGATATAAATCCAGCAACTGAGAATGTTTGTTGTAATCTGGCATTCCACAGTGTCCCAGTCAAAAACTTAGTCTAGAGCTGAGTAGAGCCAAAATATATTCCATGCAAGAAAATTGCATAATCTTCGTCTTGAGAACTTTGTCTAAAGATCATATGGAAAGAACCGCTGCAGAAGCCTGATAGCTGTGGAAGCACAAAACAACAAGTCAACAGTTCACAAAAACAATCACCTTTTCCAGTACCTCTGACTGTCAGCTTGAAACAGAACATTATTTTTCTGCAGCCATCACTGTATTTGAGATATTTATCACACCTACCAGCTTACGTTGCAATTTGGCTGCACAAATTCGGACATACACCAAAAATACAATTTTGGTGGTTTAATATAAAGCGAAGAACCACCATTAATTCACCTCCTGCTTCTTTATCTATTGCGAATATTCCCAGATCCTCTGATTGAAAACAAAAGCTCTCATTCCACTATTTGGAGTGATAGACTCCACATCATCCCGAACTCAGAGGAAATCTAGAAGACGTTGGCCATCATTTTTCTAATTGTGTTTGAATGCTTAAATAGATTATGGCTAATTTAATCTCCAAATTATACAACTTTGGCTCAAAGATTTCATATTACACTTTCACATCTGTTGCTTTTTTGTGGCACATAAAACTCTCACTGCAATAAAGTGCATAGGTCTTACTCTGACACAATGAATTATGTTTAGCATGTGCCACAAAACACCTCAGAAGTTAATCAGAGTTTATGATCATATTTCTTAATCACCTTTTGTACCAAAAAATACCCCCATGCTGCCATTCAGTGTCCGTGAGGTTATTTGCTGCGTACTTTCTAGTGGAAAAAATATGCACTTGATAAACATGTCGTTCTCCTGAGTATCTCAAGACAAAGGCAATGTTAGTATTTTGTAAAATATTACTGAGCTATAAACATCAGGTTGCCTGTATTGACTCAGGTCACTCTGCAGACCCTAAGTAGTGGCATACCTTTGGAAAATCATGACTTTATATTAGAGTGGTTAAAAAGTCTTTAAAACCCACAACGAGCTTAACGTCATCCTGGTGCAAGTATAGCATACCGAGGGTGAACATCTTGGAAGCTCAATTACAAGGCCCACAGATGACAAACTGCTCAGGAATGTTGTTCAAACTCTAAGTTAAACAATGTAAATAATTACAGCATGTCCCAAATTGAGAATGTGCTGTTTATCAAGGTGCAGGAATAGCAGTGCAAATCTAAAATTATTTTGCCACGAATGAAGCATAGGTTCTAAGAAGCACCAAGTCAAAGCAGAAAATCTGTACTTCCGGGGAAGAAAATATGTTTTTTGATGCTACATAATCAGATGAGGACACTTTTGACAGTGAAAACAAAGGATGCTACGCAGTGACAGAAAAGGAACGTTTGTTGCTTACACCAGTGGTGCATGAAGTTAAGATGCTGATGAAAAGCTACTAAGGATACAAATAGAAGTCATCATATCTTTTTCAAAGGCTGACACACGCCTTGGAGATCAAAACCGCATCTGCAAGTTAAAACAATAAAAATGGGGCAAGTACATGGGTTAGTAGAGCAATGCAATATCAGAAGATTTATATCGGGACTACAGACTGTAGCACACACCTCCCAGATTACAAGTGAGCACGCAAGGATATCCATGGGCACAGGTCATAAACAAGGTATTGGAGCACATATGTGGACATTCACTAGATAAGACAGAATGAAACACTTCCAGAACGAATGCAGCCTTCAAGACAGCTCAGCCATGCCCTGCTTTCGCTCTCTTAGGCACACTAGACTATGCCAGCAAAACTTTCCAGAGCCCCATAACAAAGAGTACCTGAAGATCTTTGAAGTTTGCAGTCAAGTGAATTCACTGCAGAGCATAACTAATAGTTTTAGGCAAAATATTATTCGAAAAGCCTGTGTGGTTTTAGAGCGAATGTTCAGCCTCACTTGTTTATACAGCTCTCTTAGGGTACGTTTGAGTTCCTGTTTTTCATTTATGGGAAAGATGCATGTGCTCTGCCATCTGCAGGTCTAAGGATGTGTATGTCAAAAGATAACACAAAGGATTTGCACAAAGTGTTTATACCATACAAGCCTTATAAAATTCCCCAAGCTGTAAATGTGTCCACAGACATCATTTGCTAAGTATAACAAACATAAAGCAATCCTTTCTTTTCAATTAAGCAATAATAAAGTGCCCAGAAAGCCTTTACAGTAAGGGACTTTCACAAGCAGTTGTCTCTCTCTCTCAGCGAGATATTTAAATTCCCAAAGATAATTCTACAAAGAGAAAGAGGCAATTTGCAAGCAAAACAAACTGGAAATGACACCAGAGATCGCTCAGGGTGAATTCCTGCGCCATCCATCTTAACAGGAGCTATTAAAACTTCACCTTATCTCTTAATTCAGCACAACTTCGGGAGTAGTTTTTCCTACCTCGATTGGTGAATTTATGACTACCTCCTTATCTCTGCACGCTGTTAAAAACAGATGCTTTGAACCAGCCTGTCATCAATCCAGCGTGTCCCTGCTTTAAGTCAACTTGATGCAGGGTCTGTGACCAGTTCTGCTACGAATTTAAAATAAAATGATGTGAACGTCTTCCCTATGCTTCATGCCTGCGGGTAACGCTTCCCGCGCTTCGGGATCTAATGACGTGTGGCCCGGTGTGGAAACCAACACAGGCGAGGGAGCATCTCAAACAAATTTAATTTACAAAACGAGCCCAAAGCTTAACACGTCTCTGGAATCCGTTTCTGTCATTACACGGTGAGACTGGAGAGGTCTGCTGCCTAGTGCTCCTACTGTAAAAGGGTCACACCAATGGCACCGGGAGGGAGGGGAGGACGGCTCCCCTGAAGTGATGGTACAGGCCCCCGCACGCCTCCAGCACATCAGCTCCCCTGAAGTGATGGTACTAACCCCCGCCTGCCTCCTTCAGTACATCAGGGTGGAAAAGCCTCGCCAGAAAGTAGACCAATTCAGACAGCTTTTTGCATGGGTACGTCTCGCTTTACGCATGCCTAATTTACAAAACATATCTGTGCTACGCATGCGGACATTCGATAACGCCTTCCTCAGTAATGAATGATTAACGGGGTCACATAGTGACTAAATCATACACAAGCAATGCGCGAGTACGTCTGAATTCATGGGGTTTAATCACGAATGAAGAGGAATGGTCAATGGCATGTAAATGGCCATTTTCTGAATGCCAAAAAGACGTAGACTTAAACATTAACAGCAAACTATTGGACACTGTGTTGCAGAATTTTTACGAAACCGAATTTACATATAAATAAAACTGGCAAGGATGAAGTAAGGTGTGTAGGGATGAAAGGCGTGTACGGAACAACTGCTTTGAACAGAGAAAAATAATAAAACATAAATCAACGTAGGCAGCGTTCATTTCCTTATTTTATTGAAACCTAATCTTTGCAGCGTTTTAATTATAAACTTATAGAACTACAGAAACCAGCAGAAGTAACATTTCTATGTGAACAGTATACATCCGCATAATAATGTATGAAATGCATACATTATGCACCTTTAGGTGACAATGGAAATATTTGTGAGTAAGCAAAAAGCATTTATGAGCAGGCTTAGGTTAGGCATTAGGATATGATTAGGGTCTGAGATTGTTTGCCAAACTATCAGTAAAGTCAACCCGTCCTTAAGCCAACAACCAACCAATAACCAAGTTAAGCAAATATAGGATTGGGGCTCTACCATCCCCAAAGTGCCCTAAGGCCAGGGTGAGCAAATTGGAATGGTGGTTTGCTGTACTCAGTCACTGTTTCGCGTATTCACAGTTGTAGCTTATGTTGGGGTGTGTGGGCTAAGGTATGGAAAGGGATAGATGGACTTGCCCCGTTTACCTCAAACTGTTGACATTCGTGGCTGTGGATTTTAGTATGAAAATAGTCTCATTTGGGAATCACATATCTGGGGTGGGAGTTAGAGGAGCAATGTTGTTGGACAAGGGCAAGTGTTGAAGGGCCGTAGGGCTGGACTTTAGTTAGTTTGATTCAATAGTTTAAATGGTGGGAATATATGAATTGTTGTGGAATATCAAGGGACTCGCAATCAAATCAACAAGAGAGTGTGTGCCTTGAATTTATCAAAAGAGCACTACTGTAGAATCCAAGTTGGTTTCTTTAGAAAGCCCTCACTCTTCAACCTGGTTGGTGACATGCTTCATCGCCGAATGCCACCCCGGTGTGCTACGACGCCAGGATTACTGCGGAGCTGGTTAGTGAATGGTGTGTGGTGACAGTTTAAAAATGTCTTATTTGTGTCAACAAAAAATAATTTGAATGGAAGCCAAACAGACATATATAAAAACAAAGTGTAGGACGTATGGACTGAATAGATTGTTCAGCCAAGTCACTTTGGTGTGGTCAACATGTTTCAGCCTATGTGTTTTGTTTAAACAGGCATTCGTCAGGACCTTAGATGTATGTGAAACCCCGGCGGTAAGGGCGCGCTAAGGCGCACCCTAACCTGAGGTTTAGAAGTGTGAAAACTATTTTTAGAATAAAAGAAATTGTGAAAAAATGTTGTAAAAAAGTTATGGCGACTCCCGCAATGGAGAGGAACAGAGTTTATTCTGGATAATGAACAAACAAAGACAAACGAAAGAGAAAGACACACATATAAGGATTAAACATGGTCTTGCAGGTTTGTCAATGGTGGACATACAGTAACAAGTGCTCGGCGTGGTGCACATAAGCGTTAGCGCTGAACATCTGTGCTGTTATGAGATCTGGGAGTGCTTACACGCTGTAGACAAAAGTTTAAAGGTGACCGTAAAACCTAAACGGGTATAAAGGGCCCAGGACAAGCACTAGCATTAAGGCAAAGTCATTGTGAAAGAACACTATGCGCAGAGAAGTAAACACACAGTGTGGTTGGGCACTGAGCAAGCAATAGTTGTATGATATCTCACTTTAGGTGTAGAAACTCACTACACCATGGGTCTCGGGAGGAAGGTGGAAGCTTCAATGGCACACCCTAGGGAGAAGCAGGGAGAAAAGAAAGGACGAAGGGTAAATACACCATTTGAAAAAGGCAGACGCTCGTTACTTAGCTGAGATCCTTGCTTTGTCGAAACTCACGCCCGCTAAGCTTGGCACCCAAGCGAAACCTCTGAAACCGGACCCCGATGGTAGGGGAGAGCGGGGGCCGGTGTGCTTAAGAAGAGAAAATCCGGAACTCGCACTTGAGAGATGAGGGAGGTGTGGCCACGGAGGGGGGGCGTGCCCGTATGTACCTTAAGAGCTAGAGGAGGTGATGATAGCCATCCTTTAGAAAATACATCTTACCTTGGAACGACATGAATTCGTAGCGAAAAAGAGGTGGTGTAGCTTGTTCTCATTTTCAAATTCTTCCTACTCCAAAGGAGTGGTCATTAGGGTGCAGAGTAGTCTACCGTTTCAGACATTGGCAATAATACAGGACCCAGTACGTAGTTACTTGATGGTGTGGGGAAGGTTAGATGGACAAGAAAAGTGTATGAGCTAAAAGGAACCAATTCAGCTTTCTTTCAAAGTTGGGTAAAGCTTTCCGAAGATGGAACCCCCAAGATGCGGGCAGGGTTTTTTATCTGGGTAGTGTCAAGGATGCAGACAGACACCACCTTAAGACAGGCAAGGAGCCCATAATCACAAGACTTAACTGAACTGACAAGCAGTCTAAATATTATTATCTGGAGCTAATAACACAGGGACAAATGTGACCCTCCCTTTACTCTTCGATACTTGAGTTCTATAGCAGAATAGACCCTTTTTTGCAATTAGCGAGGTGTGCCAGGGATGTAGTACGGATAGATATTTGGATTTCTGTCACTGTGAGAGAAGGTCCACTATGAACGAAAATGGAATGGAAGGGCACAGATATACGAATGAGGTCCGGGTACCACAACCGCTGCAGCCAGTCAGATGTGATTATGATCCCCTCCTTGAAGCAGCAGCAGAATGGGAGGAAACCCATAATGAACTGAAAATTTCTACTTCAGGCAAACTGTGTCTCCCAGAGCTCCTGCAACAGAAACTAAACAGCAGGCACTTGAGTGGAGCAGGTCTAACCACGGGGTGCTCCAGTGGGCAAATCTGTAATGCCGTACAGATCTGGCAAAGTGGCAATCACTGCAGACTTCAGAGTCAAGCCTCCTCTTGGTAAAGACACCACTTGTGGTCGGTAAGGTGTAAATCTTGCAGGACTTAACCTAGAAGGTTCTCCCTTCAAAAATATTTATTTTATTTATTTATAAAGTTTTATATAGCGCTAGCTAGACCCATGGGTATCAGAGCACTTTACATACACAAAGGAAAAAAGAAAAATTGCATAACATCGCAGGACAAGAGGATGCATAAAGATATAAGCAAAGACAGAATACTTATGTATACAGTGAGGGGAGAAAGACGCAGGTGGTTGAAACAGTCAGATAACCACCACCCTTGAAGGTCAAAGTGGGGGGGGGGGGGGGGGGGGTGTCCATAATGTTATTGATGCCTAGGTTGGTTGACTTGGTCGGTAAAGTATTGGTTGAGGAGAAGGAGTTTCAGGTCCTTTTTGAAGCAAGAGAAGGAGGGGTTGCATCTGAGGTCAATAGGGAGTGCGTTCCACATCCTGGGTACATTACCAGAGAAGGATCGGTACTGGGTCCTTTTCCTTTTCAGTTTCAGAGGGATGCATGTGGTAAGACAAACTCTAGCCCACCAGCCACCTGCACTCTTTCTGAAGAGAGTAGGAGTGTTTTTTGTGGGTGGAGCAGGGGGGAGGAGGAAGAAGCTGGCACCTGCTGGCTGTGACGAGCCCTGGGTACTTTGTGCCCCCTGTACTGGCGCAGGAACTAGTTTGACTGCTGTATGGTCTGATGCTGTCCAAAAGATGTTACCATGGAAAACTTGCAAAACTTACAGTACTCCCTGTGAAACTGGAGGGCCGGAAAAGCCAACCCCAATGAACAAGAGTAGCTCATTTCTGCTTGAACATTTCAAGTGCCAAATTGGTCTTCTCACCAAAAAGGAGGGTGCCATCTAATGACATGTCCAGTAGGTTAGCCTGGACATATCCTAAAAATCCAATTGAACGTAGACAGGCACGCAAAAGGAGGAGCCGACGGAGTCTGCCATCATGTCGAAGGTGTCCAAAACTGAGCAGAGAACTTGTTTGGCTGCATCCTGTCAACTGTGTACAACTTCTATGAAATGGATGTACAATATATACAAATAATAGTACGAACATCTGTGCCATTTCCCACAGAGCATGGAGAAGCGAGCTAGAAGACAGGTCACATTTGAGGAGCTAAGGGTAAAACCCTCTGAGAAGACAACTTTTTTTTAACCCATTGCCTTTATCCCCTTCGATTCACGGATCATGGGACCCCATAAAAACATGAGCTAGAATTCTGCCGGGAGCAGGATGATGCCTGCAACACCAAACTCTTCAGTGACGGAGGGGACATAATGAATTCTGGGTCACCAGGTGCCAGGCCATGGCAGTGTGTGACCTGACAGTTCACTGATGGGGCAGAAGCTGGCTTGCCACATGCAACAAGCAGTGGCATAACAAAACGTAAGGGGCACCCCAGCAAGATATGCTGAAGTGGCCCCTCACACTCACATCAGTAGGGGCTGAGGGAGGCCACCTCCAGTATGGGTAAGCCTGTGGGCCACCGCACAGGCATCAGGGGCCTTTGTTACGCCCCTGGCAACCAGAATAGAGTCTATCAATCGCTCATTGAAGGGATGCAATGGCTCTAAGGCTGAAGATGCTGGCTGAAAATTTTAGTAAAGAGGTTTGCTTTGTTTTCCCCTCTAAGAAATTGGGTTATTGGTTGAGGGAGGTGAAACCCTATTCCAGCAGCAACCACAATCCTCATCAGGGTGAGGCACAAGCAAACCCCAAATTAACCTGTACTCAACCCTCTGGTAGCTTGGCACAGAGCAGCCAGGCTTAACCTGGAGAAAAATTGTAAAGTAGTTATGCAGCACTTAAAACAGTTACAAACTGCAAACACAATAAAAATACCTCCCCAATTTCGAAAAATCAAGCAAAAAGTAATAAATACATCAAGACCAAATCAACAAAAAACCCAATAAGGAGAACTGGAGATATGCAATTTTAAAGATTTAAGTGAAGATAGAGCCAAAAAGCTCAAAGTGCCACTTGCGGCTATCTAGCCGTGCGAGGTCGAGAGAAAGTCACAAGTTCAGGCCGACTGCGATGGAGCACAGGTCGTATACAGAGACCAGGTTACTCCTGCTGAAAAGTTACCCTCTCAATCCAGAGCAAAGTCACATTCACATTGGAGGGGGCCGCAGGAGTAGAGAAGCGTCACTGACGGGTGTAGATGTAGAGTGAAGAGCAGGCCTGGTGTTGCGGAATGTCATAGCTGTAGCGCAAAGATTCTGTTGTCATTGCGAGTGGGCAGGCCAGAGCTTCGCAGTGGGGCTCCCTGCAAGCGATGCTGTAGCATGAAGAGTTGGGTTGACGGAAGTTCACATTAATGGGCTGTGTGAGTGACCAGGTTTCAGGACCTATGGGCCTGTTCGCGGTCAGGAAGAGCCCAAAAACCTTATTTAAGCCTTTTTGAGGCGACACCAAGGATGCAGGACCTGAGGGATACCACTTGGGAGTCAAGGGCTTGCTCCAGCTGGTTCTGGGTGCTGGTGGATGTAAGCCTGTTATTTCCCTGTGCTCTGAACAGAAGGTCAGCAGACTAGCCCTTGGAGTCACTCTGGGAGTCCTTGATTCAAGTGCAGGTCCAATCCCTTTGCCTCAGGCAGGAGAGAAGCAGGACAGCAATCCAAAAGGCAGCAATCAAACAATGCAGCAGTCCAGCAAGGCAGTAGTTCAGCAAGGCAGCAATCCTTTCAGCAGCCCATCAGTCCTTCTTCCTGGCAGAGTATCCACAGGTCCAGAAGTATACGAATAGTTGGTATCTGAGGTTCGATAATTATACCAGGTGCCTCCTTTGAAGTGGGAGAAGCTTCTAGAGATTTCCCTTTGAAGTGCACAGGTTTCCTGTCTCCGCTACCATGGCTCCAGACTAACTACGGGGAGTATGCAGTCCTCTGTGTGGAGTTAGGACACAGCCTATTCAAGTGTAAGTAGGAATGTGCCCACCTCTGCCCTCCCATCCTGCCTGTAATGGCCCATCCAGGCACTCCCAAGATCTCTATTGTGGGACTGTCTAGGAGGAATACACAAAGCCCAACTGTCAGCTACACCCAGTCATGTGATCCAGAGACAGGCTGCATGCACTAAATGGCAGGAAAATGTCAACATTCTAAAAGTGGCATTTTCAAAATTGTAATTTAAAATACGACGTTCCCATAAGAGATTATTTTTCATTACAGTTCCAAAGACACAAAATATGAACTAGTTACCTGTTCCCATTTGGATCATACAGCTTATTAAAGGTAAGGTAACTACAATGTATTCCTATTTAAGATGTAGGCCTTGCAGTAGTAAAAAGCACATTTAAGAATGTTTTCACTACCAGGACATGAAAAACGTAAAAGTACATGTCCAACTTTTTAGACACACTGCATCCTTACCTTGGGCTGTCCAGGGCCTACCCTAGGGGTGACTTCTATGTAGTAAAAAGGATGGTGTGGGCGTGGCGAAAAGGTTTCTTTTGCCAGATCAAAATAGTAATTTAAACCTGCCCACACAGTCTGCAAAGGCAGGCCTGAGACATGTTTAATGGGCTACTTAAGTGGGTGGCACAATCAGTGCTTCAGGCCTACAAGTAGAATTTAATTTACAGGCCCTGGGTACACACAGTACCACTTTACTAGGGTCTTCAAGTAAATAAATTATGCCAACTGGATATAAGGCAGTTTTACCATGTTTAGAGGAAAGGCCACACGCACTTTAGCACTTGTTAGCAATGGTAAAGTTTGCAGAGTCTGAAGGTCACCAAAAACGAAATTCAGCAAAAAGTAGGAGGAGTGAAGGCAAAACGTTTGGGGATGACACTGCAGAAAGGGCCAAGTCCAACATCACCCATGAGCAAGGGCAGTTCCAGAATCTCAGCCAGCTTTCTCAAGACAGCTGTTATTGATGCCACTTCCTCCATGGGGGTCCAGAAGGGCATCCTATGTCGATTTTGGACGAGGTATCCCGGTCACACACATTCTATAGAATCAAGTAGTCAGCAGGAGCAGTGTTTGCAGGAGAGAGATTACCTACCTCACGGCTGTCATAAATATCATGCCCCATAATGTCAAGCATCTGGATCTGATGCACGTCTGAGGAAAATAGATTGTGCAACTTGCCAAAGTATTCGTCCCTTGGCAGGAGTCTACAGTGAGACTACTCCACCTGCGGCTGGGCCTTTTGTCTAACACACTGGAATGGCCTTGGTCTTGAGAAACATTTCTGCTAAAGTTGAGTCTGAGAATGGTGGGGGGCCAGCGTTGCCTGTGTGAAGACCACACATTGTGCAAACTCAGCTTCAGCGGCTTGAGACTTAGGGTGGGTTGGAGATGTGAAAGGGACTGGGGTCACACTAGACTGGGTGTTGAGGTGATATCAATTAGCTCTGGCTCCGAATACAAAACCCAAAGTGGGGATTTGTGGTGCTGGTCCTGAGGTCTACAGTATGAGGAACACCTGGACACCAAGGAATCCTTCCCCCGGAGCATCTTGTGCTTCTTGTTTGAGTTGTATTTTGACATTTTGGACAACTTGCTGTTCAACGGCAAGAGGATGCATCTAGAGTGGGACCTGGATATAGACCAACGGCAAACCCAGCATTAGTTGCAGGCCCACAACATGAACAGCATAGCCTCCTGCTCTTCAATGACTTTGATATGCAAGAGGCTGCACTTTTCACATGATCTGGAATCAGGCCTTAGCCTCAGACACCACAAGAGAGACAGAAATGGGAGATCTTCTTGTGAAAGGATTGGCACTGCTTAAACCCTGATTTTCTGGGGGAGCAGAGGCAGAACACATCCTCCCAGTACTACAGAAAATGGATTTTGTAAGGAAAATTGCTATGTGGAGAGCACTCTGTATTCTCAATGGGCACAGAAAAAAATAAACGGATGACAGTACACTAGATGGGGCTTCTGTTGCTCTGCTGATGTCATGTCTGGGTGGCGCCTAGCATCTAGATCGAGTTGAGCGCCACCTGTTTAACTTTACAGGATCCAGTCTCGCACCTGGAAGACTCAAGAGGTGTGGAAACAGCAGTTAGAAGTATGTATCAGAGGAAGATTCCAACATATTAGTCCCCAAAAACATACATTTCCCATTTTTTCCCTGCTCCAGAATTACCAGGACTACCGGTAATGAAAATTTCAGGGCGGGGAAATTACAGAGGTTATTTTGGGGTTTTCATAATTGAGGCCATAGTAGGGGAGCTCAGAGGGTAGATATCTATTGAGTGGCATCATTCAGTCCACGTTAAGCATGCTAAAGGTTAGTGACTAGAAGTGCAACTTCTGGGGCTGTGGATGCTAAAGAGAAACTCAGTTTAGTTGGATTAAGTTGGCAGAAGGTAATGCAGTTTTTTTCCCCATATAATATTTAATGTACTAAGTAATTAGGTCTAATGCTTGATTTTTACATAAATCCGTGTATCAATTGCATGTTAGGGGTATGACAGGTCAGGAGAGTTCAGGAGTTCTCTATTGGTTCTCAATACATGTTCTAAACGATGGGGCCAATATTGAGCACCAGAAGGCGTATTAACGGGGCTAGAGAGTGATTGGTCATGGAAGTTTGGCAACATTCATTAAGATAGGATCTGAACCTCTGTAGAAATGTCCCACCTATGCCACAGTGGGTAGAAAGTGCACCAAGTAATATGTCATAATCTACCATATTGATTGCCTTGGAGATATCTAGGAGAATAAGAAGGCATACGTCAAGCTTGTCCCACTGCATGTGTTGTGAAAAATGCTAAGCAGGGACCTTTTGGTACAATGCATTGTTCTTAAGGAAGACTGAAGTTATTTAATAGGCCGTTTTCTTTGGTTTATTTGGTAAATTGCTTTGATACACATTTTAAAATTACTTTGGTAACAAATGGTAGTCCAGTGATAGAGCAAAGTTGTCTGGCTCAGCCTTCCAGTGCTTAAGGAGGAGGCATATTACGCCGTTCTTTAAGAAGTATTGAACAAGTCCCAGCCCGAGGGACTTGGCAGTGATAGTTTCTTAAATGGGCAGAAGTGTGAAACCAGCTAATTTGGCAACTTTGTTACAGGGACCAATGGATAGCATGAGGATTTGATTTCTGAAACTATTTCTTTCAGAAATTTGCCGGTGCAGTACATCGCTTGCCAGGGACATGTATAGTTTTGAAAACATTTGAGCTTTAACCAAGATAAAGTGTTTTCTGGTGCGATTTCTGGATACTTTTATCTGGTCTTTTACAAATTAGGGCATGGTCTTTAAAAGGTAACATCTGTAGATGTTAAATTTTAGGTTAATAAAAAATATAGATGTAGAGCATTTTTTTTCAATTGCACTGAAAGGAGTACAATTTTTGTCTTTCAGCCGCTAATGAGGCAGTGAACCATACATTGGAAATTCTCTCACTAATTATTTTTTCAGCACCAGCATCAATGTTTCCATGATAGTTAGGATGCCTATGCCCTAAGTAGTTGCTTTCTGTTGCCCAATTGACATTATTGCAGCAATCGCTGTATAGAACTGTTAGACTTGGCATTTGTTGGCGTGTTTCCCCTCAGTTTTCGCTTTCTGCCCTCCCAGTTTTGCCACTTTTCTCACTGCTGATCAGTGGTAAAGTGCAAGTGCTCCTGTGGTAAAGTGTGGTATGGATTGGTGTTTCCATGATTGGATATTTGATTTACTTGTTAGTGCACTGCGTGTGCCAGGGCCTGTAAATCAAATGCTACCAGGGGACCTGCAGCCTGATTGTGCCAACCACGTAAGTAGCCCTAAAAAGGCAACTCAGATCTGCCATTACAGAGTCTGCGCGCAGTTGATAACTGCCATGTCGACTTGGCAAGTGCACCCACTTGCCCGGCCCTAAACCTTCCATTTTCTACATGTTAGTCGCCCCTAAGGTAGGCCCACGGTACCCCTGTGGGCAGGGTACAGTGTATGTGAATGTTAGGACATGCCCTGGTGTGTGTGGCATGTCCTGGTAGTGAATTAGAGCCCATTTCGTTTTTCACTTTTGCAAGGCTACCTGTTCCCCATAGGACAGAATGGGAGGTTTGTTTATAACATCTTATAAACAAAACTGGCCCTGGGAACTAAGCGGGAAAATAAAGTTTAGTATGCCTGAACTCAGAATCTAAAGATGCATCTTTTAGTGAAGGTGATTTTTACATTCTGTGTTTGAAAATACCACTTTTAGACAGTAGGTATTTTCTTGCTCAGTCATCCTGCGTGCCTCTGCTGGAATGTGGATTGCCTCTCTGGGTTTTGGATGACAGAAGGCTGGGGAGCAGGAGTGGCTCCAGATAGTCTAGGTAGGGTCAGGAAAGGGCTGAATAGACCCGGGCTGCAAGGGGGGGAAGAGGGAGGAGATTTCCTTGCACCTCAAAGGGCCTGGTCTGCCTCTGACAATGCCGTCTCCACCACCTGCCAGGAAATCACACCAGAGAAGGCAGAACTGGTTCTGGCTGGGCACAGACACTCTCTGCCTAAGAGATCAAAGGATTTTGGGATATAAATATTTGGGCCTAGACCCCTGAACTTTAGAACTCTTTTGGATCAAGAAGACTGCCAAGAAGAAGAGCTGGAGAAGCTGTGAGGAGGACCTACCACTTTGCTTTGTGCCTTGCTGTGTTGGCCTGCAGTGGCTGCTTCTGTCTTGGGCAGTGAAAGGACTGGACTGAACTTTATGCAATCTGCTTTTTGAGTTTCTCCAAGGGCTTAAGGTTGAGCTTGCATCCTGTTCAAGAAGTCTCAGGAACAACAAAGACTTCAAGCTCTTCTGCCCGCAGCACTGGGGACTGTGTGTTTTGTGCTGCACCAGAGGAAAAGCCATTCAACGTCTACAACGCCGCTGCAGACTACATGTCCTGACGGCACTGCAGTGGGCACCGCCGCAACGCAGCACCGTGACCTTGGTCTCACCGGCGACGCCTGCTGATGCCGCCACCGAGCCGCTGCTCGCACCGCGACCTGTGGGCACCGCAATGCTTTGCTTCACGACGACTCCTTGGCACCGCAGACGGCACCGCCACAACGCGACCATGGTCTTACCGACTACGCCATATGACGCCGCCACCGAGCCGTTGCCACTGTGACCTGTTTCACCGCACTCCACAGCGCCTCCCCTTCATGACGACGCTTTGGTATCCCCGACGATGCCGCTCCACGCCGGAATCAACGCCGCTGCTTGCACCGCGGTTCGATGGCACCGCTCGAAAAGTTACACAATGCACCGCCCTCATCCCACACCGCAGCCTTGGCCTACCGACGCCAGTGCCATCGACTCCAGTTCGTCAGCCGACTACAGCGCTTCAGCAACGACGACGCTGCTTGCATCGTGACCTGCCCGCACCGTGACGAGCACCGCCTTCATCTCGCACTGCGACCCTGGTCTCACTGATGACGCCATCCGACGACGCCACGAGCCGATGCTCGCACCGCACGCCACACTGCAGCACACGACGCCTGCCGACGCCAGCGCTCCTGATCCCAACAGAGAGGAGGTCGACCTGCAACGCATGTGACTTCTAGGGCCCGACGACTCCTGCATCGACCTCCGGAACCGACGGCTGTGGACGCCGTGTTTTCGGGAAGCTCAACAAGAGGTCGCCGACGCCCTGCATTTCTAAAAGGTACTGTTTGCGGGTCTTCCTGACACCGTAGCTGGCCTGCGACACCACGGTCAGCCAGAACTGTTTGGATTTGTTTGCTCACGACACCGTGATAGCCCCGGATGGAGCTATCGACATCAAGGAACTGTTTTTAAAGCTTATTTCGACAACTGTAGATTTTTACGTACTGTAGTGTGGGTTTTTATTGTTTTTGGCCTTGTCTTAAAGTATATAAAAATATTGGCTATTTTTCTAAACTGGTGTGGTGTCCTTTTGTAGTGCTTACACTGTATTACTGTTGGTTATGTGCAAATGCTTTACACACTGCCTCTAAGGTAAGCCTGACTGCTTGTGCCAAGCTACCAAGGGGGTGAGCAGGGGTTATTTTAGGAGTGTAACTCCCTTATCCTGACTAGGAAGAAGGTTCCCATTTGGACAAAGGTGCAAGCCCTTGCCAACTAGAGACTCCCATTTCTAAAAAGAACGTATCAAGTAATAAACATACTTTGTATTTCTGACCCATTCATATTTGGGATTTAGTGCTTTTGGGATACTCTGAGTATGGCTGAGTCTAGGTGAAGCATTCAAGATGATGTCAGACCTTGAGAGATTTTTAGCTGAGAGTGGGTAGCTAGTTGTTGGTGAGGTTGTGTAGTCTGTGACATTGAAAGATTTGCATGCAGGAGGGCCGAGCACAATCTTAAAAAAAAAACCTTTTCAAATATGCGGTCAAACACATGGTTAAACATGTATACATCATGGATATACATGACTTCTCTATGAACATTAGGACTACTGCTCTAGCCCAAGAACTTAGCTCAATAGAACAGGCAGGTCTATCCATTTCCAAAATGACACTAATGAAAGCAGCTTTCAACATTTGCAAAAGAAACAAATAAGAAACGGGGACAAGTCAGTGGAGATGATGACAGGGTGGGAAAAGGCTACACTGCAAAATAAGTTGACCATTGGACGGCAACTATTACATTTAAAGAAGCATCAGTTGAATACAAACCTTTGCTCACAACGATACCCTTTTGGACTCTTGTCAAAAACCTACCAAAAAAGAATAGAGATTTACACTTTAAAAAATGTGTGCACTAGGTCTGTGCTTTTAAAGACATTTTAAAAGGCCTAATATCCTTGTTCAGGCTCCTCATTGTTTTTTCAGATATATTTTTCCGTTACAGAAGGGGCCATATTCACAATCCTTTCCTTTGTGTAGATGTGCCTTACTCCCTGCTTACCTGTGCCTTCTGAATTTTTGAGGAGTAGGGCATGCTTGCGAAAACACTGCTTTGTGAGTCGGGCCCAGAGACTACACAGTAATTTTAAAAAATCCTTTCAAGAACTAATACCCTCTAAAGAAGTCCAGGAAACTGTATTTTTACACTCTATTTCAATTGGCTTTCACTGCGCCTTAAAGAGAGTATGCGGTCTGGGCACAGTAGCCTACAATATTGTTCCAAGGCTGCTCTCTGGAACGCCACCAACACTGGAGCCCTGTGTGAATGTTAATAGTTTCAAATGAGGAAATAAGGAATTGAATCTGCATGTGGAAGGCCCACACGACCATTTCCTACACTCAAAAATCCCAGCTCCTACTTTTTCTCTTCTTTTCCTGCCAAGTCTCTCCTAATCAAAGAACTTTCAGGCGCCTCCATAAAAAGCCCTATTCAAACACCCTTTTCATCTTGTGCACAGAGCACTTACTGCAAATAATTATAACATTTCTGCATTTCTTCTTAATTGAATCCACGAACCAGCTTTAAGGCAGCATGTTTCACATTATATTGAAACAACTACTACACTCTGAGCGAATTGTGATCTTCCGTTTGATTCAAGGATGAACAATTAAGAAAGGGAAATAAGAGAAAAAGAGGCCTGCGCGTTTTGTACTTCCGTATTTTCCTCGAACATCCATTACCGCTTTAAGACCGGCCGCTACGTCGCATGCGCAGTCTCACAAAACAGAGGCATTGGAGTGGGCTCTGCATCTGGCACGAGGCATCCATTGCAATCTCTGCCAACCAACATTAAAGGCTGCATTTTTGGCAAACAAGTTTCCACTAGCCACATCGCTCCGATAATAAATTATCGCCCACGCAATCACAGCGCCTTGAAAACTGCTGCCCAAGCTTCCCGCTTTGTCTCCAAGATACCCGACCGCAGATGCACGGCAAAACGAAAAGGAGCGCAATCTGGTAACTCCCGCTGCCCGTCTAGAAGCAGACGAAACGCATACTTCTAGGGCCAGGTTGCATTTGTTCGATTGTCTCAAGCACGTCATTATTAGAGTCAAACCATTTAGAAAAAATACAGTGGCACGGACCATAAAGAGTTGGCCGCAATCCACCAAGCTGCTTTACTTGCATAGGGAAGAAAAAAGGCTGAGTGCAGTAAAGTATGAAGAAATAATTCAAAAGTAATAACACTGCACTCTACTGAGTTTTAAAGAACTACATGAAAAACGTATGGATTATTCTTTTATTTACGTTATTTGTGACGAGCGCATTACAGGCTTAATAATCGCAAGGCACAGAAACGCAATCACAAATGCAGTACATAGGTCTTGACCTGTTCTAAAATCGCCGATGACCCTAATTGGGTGAAACCATTGATCAATGTCATTTAGCCACCGGTTTGCAGATCACATTTATGAAAAGAGTTGACTTTACTGAATATGCAGTTTTCCTTTGTCTTCTCTCTTTGCAAAGCTCTCTAGCATGAAAACAACTGAAATAAAGCCTACACCAGCAGGCACTATGAGCAGCAAGCAAGTCACCCCTCTATTCATTAATCAAGTCAGCTTTTGCACTACTTTTAAAAATAAAAATATAATAAAAAAAACAATGAGCTATACTCAGTTTACAAAATCTCTTCAGAAGGGAACATCTGCCCTAGTTTGTATATTTAACCCCTTGGCTGCGGCAGGAATTCCGCCGCAGCGCTGGGGGGGGGGGGTTTGGGGGCAGCGCGGTGGCGCTGTGCTCATGACGGAGCCACTCCGTCATGAGTCACGGTTGAGCTGTGCTCATGACGGAGTGGTTCCGTCACGACTCCGCCCACTGCGCTAATCGCCCGCACAGGCGGGGAATTAGCGCCGCGTGGGCGGAGCGGCGGCCAACGGCCGCAGCATGACGGAACCACTCCGTCATGAGCACACGGCACCCGTGGCTCATGACGGAGTGGTTCCGTCATGAGCGGGGAAGGGGTTAAAAACAATGTCTGGAGCACGGAGCCAACCAGGCTGCAGAACACCCAAGTTCTTAATGAGATTTTTTAAATCGAGGACATCCCACTTTTATCTATGCGAATGGTGGTTGTAACTTCCATATCTGATTGTGGTTGGGGTTATCCCAGAAGACACGGAGGTGAGACGACCCTGAAGAAGGGTGTGGACTACAGCTGGGTAAGCGGAGGTAAACAGTGAGAGCTGGCTCTATGCAGAGCTATTTGTACCATGCAACGTTAAGTTGCAGATGTGGAGATGTGTTACCTTACCCACGCCCCCAGGGTCAGTTCAGCCGGGTGGTATGACAGGGATTAATTCAAGAAGAGGGACATAGAGAAGCATAAAAAATGTGTCTAAAAAGTAAGAACGGTTTGTAAGATGCATTGCCAATTAAAAAAAAAAATGTCCATGTATTTGAACTGCTTGAATTAATAAAACGATTAATAAACGTGAATAAAACTTATACGTATTTTTTTTCTTACCTTAAGCAGACCCTCTTTGCCTGAAAGAAGAGATTTTTTTTTCTTTCTGAGCAAACAGGCAATGGTCAAGCAAGGCCATAGGTAGTTTTCTTTGTATCACAAGTAAAGGCTAGCCTAAGGGGTATCTTTCTTGCCACCCAGGAATGTGCCAGGACAGCGGTCACTTGGGTAACTTAAGGAAAAGAAGAGACTAACAGCTCCTCTTATAGATGCCTGTTCTGGATGAGCCCTCTTTGAGCAAAAAACTGTTTATGAGACAGCAGGAGGGACTTGGCCCATGTGCATTATATCTGCTACCCTGGAGGAGCTATACTAGTTAAACTGGTGTAACTTATAGGGGATCTTGAGGCTCAACTGAAATGTAGGGCACAATGGCACTGGAAAACCGACGACGACACCACCAACTTGTTGCCATTACCTGTTCTTTTAATTGAGCAACCATTGTACGTAAAGTCAATGTTTGCTGCTAAGGTGTCAACACTGTTTAAGGAGGATGAATCCAACACACTTTTGTTGGTCAAGGTGAGAAAACGATTGTATCCATAAACTTACAGGCAATTATTTAAGAGAACATGTGCACATATAAATTCTAAGGTATGACGTAATAGCTCCAAAACATCAGTGGCAGACAAAGAAGGCCAAAAGAAAGTACGTGGAGAAAATCATTTGCATTGTTATATAGAAACCTTTGGTCTTTTTGCAAGAGAGATGAATAAGTAAACAGGAAAACCTAGCAGGAGCATTTGGCTACTCTTTAGGTGAGTTGAAAGGGTCAACAGAAGAGGAACTTTAGTATTCCGAGGTCTGAGAGGTCACCAAAAGTCTTATCTCCAATAGTGCCCTTAGCCACACTGTAGAGTTTGTGTCCACTGAGATATAGGCCAAATGTTTCCTTGTGAAGTAGACAGCTTCTTTGGAGGAGCAGGCATCTCTCTGGTTGTGCAGCAGCTTCACCAGGCTCGAATGTTGTTGGGGCGTTCCAGTGTATTGTGGGTGTGTCATATGAGGACGTACTCTGTCTCTTCTTCCAGAGGCATATGATGTGGGAATCTGTCGGGGGAGAGGCCTGTGGGGGTCTGGGTCTCCGTTTCTGTTCCAAAGTCCTTGAATTCTTGGATCATAGCATTGTGCAGCAATGGGTGTTGTGCGTAAACCCCAATTTTTCCCCCTATGCAGTGCTGTACTCTCTACTTCCAACCACGTGATTACTGCCTGCTTCCAACCTTGAAGTGTTGGGTTTGGGAACTATGAGCCTTCCACCGCATGGTTATGGCTCGTTTGGCGAGTAACAGTACCAAGTCTACAAATCTGGCTGACACCTTGGTTTTCTTTTAGGTGTGGTTAGATATTTATAAGGCAGGATTCAATATAAGTGAATCTTGGGTGCGCTGTTACCTCCGCAAATGCACCCAGGACCCCTCCCAGAAGGGGTGGAGTGGTGGACAAAAGTAGTGTTTCTGTTATGCCGTTTAAGCACACTTTAGGGGTCAGTTGTCCCAATTCCACAGACAGTTTTTAAAGAACTAGATCAGCTCCTGATCTCCCTAGTCTGGGGGTGAAAGAGAAGCACAGTAAAACTGGATACTCTAAAACTGACCTGGGAGAGCAGGGAGTTGGAGTCCCACAACATGAACTTGTATTATATGGCAACTCAATTAAGTGTGGGTCGACATGGGGGAAAGCCTGAGTTGCCTAGGGAAGGTTGAGCACCCGTACACGATTCATAGTAATGAGGGGGGCGCATCAGGAGGGGGGTAGGCAGAGGGGGGCACACTGACATGGGTTGCGGGAGGGAGGGGGGGCTCCACGCGGGAAGGGTGACTTTTCTCCTGCATACTCGGGGGCAATGCTGAATGTAAACGTCTCCTTTGAGGGGAGGGGGCTGTTGGGAACTGTACTGAGTTGTTGGTATGAAAACAATAACAAAATGTTTTAAAAAAATATATATGGCAACTCAATTACAGCATGCCATGCACAGGATAGATGAAGAAGCCAACTGTAAAAGAGTAGTACTAAGTGGGAAATAGGAAAATGTGTCACTGCCGGACCTGCTGAAGATGGGTGATATTATGCCGAATCAACATCCTTACATAATTAGAATAGTCGGCAACGTGTGGGACAGAGCAATTGAAAAGTGTGCTGTAACACCCACCATTTTCAAACAATATGCCGCTGTGGAGTATACACCATTTTAAACAGACAACTAGGAGGCATGAATTAAAGATCCTGCAGAACCAGGGAAATGCAGAGAGCTAGGGAATTGTACCCTGGAACAGAATTCTCACATTTACAAAACAACAAGAAATCTTTGGACTGGGAGTGGTCCAATTTATACAATATGCATGAATGACACAAACCAACAGAGATCTGACATACTTTCCATGAGGTACCAGAAGAAAAAGATACTTTCCTTCCTAATGCTCTATCTGGTGGATACTCTGTCTAACTGCAGACTCCTCACCTTGTGAATACCCCGAAGTGCTAACCTGGATCCAGAGATCTTTTTCTTAGCAGTGCCCTCACATGCTGGTAGGTGGCATCATGCGGCTCTGAGTCGAGTCTGTCCTGTCACGGAAGTGACATTGGGCCCACATATAACCTCCACACATCAACATCAGTTTCTTTCTATTATCTATCTGCATCCTCAGACACAAAGGTCTCAATCAGATTTTACAGTGTGCAGATCTCTAGTTTGAACCTTTTTAAGATGGAGAAAAGAAATTGTCTGTTCCACAGAACCGGGAGGAGGGGGGTCGATGAGGAATCTCCAGTTAGATAAAGTGTCCCCCGGAAAGAGTGTTACCAAAGGTAAGTTAATAGTTCTTCTAATGAATACTTCTAAGCTCAGACTCCCCACATTGTAAATAGATATCAAAGCAGTACATCCCCAGGTGGTGGGTCTTAGGAATGGCTCAGACCAACAAGTCCTGCAGGACCGAGTGGGCGAAGAGCCCCTCCCGCTAGACCTGGCAATGCAGACAGCAGTGCTTCGTAAACAGACGCCCTCTTTCCACCCTGACAGAAGTGCAAGGCAGGCCCTCCACGAGCTAGTGCGTGGTAGCAGCTTTGGATGTAGTAGAATGAACCCCACAGGCCTTCTGACAGCTGTTTCCAGGCCAATCCGTAGCAGATCTTTTTATAAAAGCCAATCCATCTGGAGATGGTCTGTTTCTGCACTGCCTTATTCCCGAAGAGATAAGTGCCATAAAACGGCATCTCCATTATTGATGCCGACACATTGCCTGAAAAGCCAGGATATCTAATCCATACATGTTGCTGAAGCACCACACTGGTACCAACTGCCCTACTCACACAATCAGAAGTGTCTAAGCCTCAATGAATGACATTCTTTACTGCATCTTGGCTGTCCTGTATTATTTGTGGGAGGTTGGCTTTAAAATCGTCCCTGTCTGCGGGCAAGACGTCACTCGCGATGTCCCACAACACATGCAAGTAGCTCTCCAAGCGGTAACTAGAATTGACAGACTTGAGGACAAGGCTGCCAGAGGAGAAAATCCCCTTCCTGAATGCCTCCATGCGTTTAGAGTCTCTGTCTGGAGGGGTATCAGAAAATGAGTTTAGGTATAGCCTGCTAGCGGAGACTTGGACTACTAGACTCTACGGCATTGGGTGCTGGATAAGAAAAGATGGGTCTCCTGGAACTGGTGTGTGTCGTTTGACAATTTGTCTATTGACAAGGTGGAAAGATCCTGGTTTTGCCCAGGTGCCCTGGAGAGTGTCCGTGAGGGCTTCATCGAATGGATGGAGCAGCTTGGAGGAGGACATTTACTTTTACCTCCACTGAAGGTAGCTGGTAGTCTAGAACTTCACGCTGTCCTCCTGATAACCACTGTCTCAATGATAAGGAGCAACCCGGTATTCCTGGGAACATAATCAAAATATACAACAGTGGTTCCCTTGGGTGAAGCTTTTAGCCTAAGCTTCTTAAGCTGAATAAATACATATGTCTCAATGGATTAAACAGTTTTCAATTTTCTCAATAACAACCTATAGCAGAATTCAAAGAGTACGTGCTGCAAAAAAACAGAGCAGTGGAAGTGATGAGTGAGAACAGTGAAAAGGTGCGCTGGTGCCATTTACCAAGGCATTATGCAATACAAATGCTGACAGGGTAGTGAATGGATATATACACAAAGACTCAGAATCAAAGTTTGATATGTTGACTGTAATTCATAAATGTCAGCAAGTTAATACTTGGAGGTTTCAAAACCACATAATCACTGCAAAAGGGGTGGCCCCAATGTCACTTCTGGGGCAGGACAGAGCAGACGTGGAGTCGCACAATGCCACCTAATGGTACATGAGGAAATTGTGGAGAAAAATTCTGCAGATCTAGTCTGGTGGTATTCACAAGTATCCATCAGAGATATATATATATATATATATATTACCTACTGGCGGTCGCCAGTAGGTAGTTATAGTTAGGACCACGTTTCCATAGGAAATCCTCAACATTCTATTTTGAATAACTTTGGCGCCGGTTGACGAATCCTCGCGAATTTTTCAAAATAGGTGGGGCGCTACGCTCCGCTCCTACCCTGAAAGTCTCGGGGGGATTCGTCAAGCGGGGGCTGAGATAAAAGGGGGGTCCCAAAACGCGTTTTTCCCATGCATTTTTCCATAGGACCTTTAGACAGGGCTACAGCCCGAACGGCTGAACAGAATTACTTGAAATTTGGCAGAGAGGTAGTCCTCAGGTCAAGGAAGTGCCTTTTGTTGGTTTGGTGTAAATCTGTTCAGTAGATTCTGAGAAAATAGCTTTTAAATCAATATATATATCTGAGCCAGCTTACGGTGCGCTTACGGTGCACTTACCGTACGCGTACGGTGGCGTGCGCGAGCGCGATTCTGATTGGCTGTTACATCTAAGTAAACATTCGAATCGGTCGAAACCAGGAAGCGGCGGCCGCCATTTTCTCTCTCGCACTGTGAGGGAGGGGCTGTAAACAAAGGGAAAAAACATATAAAGGGGCTGTTTAGACAGCGCCCATGCACTTAGCCATGTTAGTTGAGTCCTCAAAGATCCCCCAAGGCCAAAAACGGTAAATTTTTATTTTTTGAAAATTTCGCCGATTACGCTTACCGTACGCGTACCGTGCGCTTACGCTAAAAAATATATATAAAAAAAAAAAAGCACTCTCTGTGCATGGCATATTATTGTCATCACTTACAAATTAAATTTAACAGATTACCTATCACAAGGAAGCGCATAATATGTCCTCCATGTGCGCACGGTGCGTTACGTGGGCACGCGGTGCGCGTAGCGCACTGCGTGCCCACCTTGCGTGTACGGCACTAACTGCGTAAAGTGGGCGCGCGGTGCGCGAAGCGCACCGTGCGCGCACGGAACGAACTGCGTTAAGTGGGCGCGCACGCCACGAATGGCGTAAAGTAACTTAGCATTTAAAAAACCGTACAAATTCACTGAAAAAACCATAGGTTTCACACACGTTATAGTTAGGAATTAGCATTTAAAAAACCTTGCTAATTCACTGAAAAAACCATAGGTTTCACACATGTTATAGTTAGCTGGAAATTTTACTGATAAAAAACCAATGAAATTCCCCCGTTATAGTTACTGTAAGCAACTATAACTCACGCGACCGTAATCCTCTGCTGATGACATATGTGTCTTTATGAAAAAAAAAAATTTGTAATATATGTATAGCTAAAATTTAATGGAAGAAGACATGGGCAAATAAGTGTCTAAATACAGTATTAGCATCAGCAGAGGATTACGGTCGCGTGAGTTATAGTTGCTTACAGTAACTATAACGGGGGAATTTCATTGGTTTTTTATCAGTAAAATTTCCAGCTAACTATAACATGTGTGAAACCTATGGTTTTTTCAGTGAATATATATATATATATCATAACATCATGGATTGAGCGAGAGAGAATATGAATACCTAACAGCCATTACAACATGGCTGTTACCACGCATCACCATTACATCGTGGCCGTTACTACGCTGGTACCATTACCACGCAGGACTTTTACAAGGCATATGCTTTTAGAACGAATTTAGTTGTAAAGTCATGAATGGTAAATGCATATGAATTTTAAATGCAAGTATTAGGTAAGTATTATATATATATACATATATAGATATATACATCCAGGGAAGGGGTTGAAAGTTTTCTTTTTTTTTAAAGGGTTTAGGGTGGGCAATTTTAGGGTGGGTCTGGGTTGCGTATATATATGTATTTGTTTTAGGGGAATGTTTAGGGTGGGTATGGGTTTTGGGGTGGCAGGGGTAATTTTAGGGTGGGTATGAGTTTTGGGGTGGTAAGGGTCATTTTAGGGTTTAGGCTGGGTATAGGTTTTGGGGTGGCAAGGGTCATTTTAGGGTGGGCATGGGTTTTGGGGTGACAAGGGTCATATTAGGGTTTAGGCTGGGTATGGGGTTTGGGGTGGCAAGGGTCATTTTAGGATGGGCATGGGTTTTAGGGGTGCTAAGGGTAACTTTAGGGTTTAATGTGGCTATTGTTCGTGGGGTGGGATGGGTAACTATATGATTTAGGGTGGCTATGGGTTTTAGGGTGGCAAGGGTAATTTTAGGATTTAGGGTGAGGAGATGGGTTTTGGGGTGGCAAGGTCAATTTTAGGGTTTAGGGCGGGCATGGGTTTTGGAGTGGCAAGGGTAATTTTAGTGTTTGGGGTTGGTGTGACCAGGGTAAATTTAAGATTTAGGCTGGGTATAGGTTTTTGGGTGGTAAGGGTAATTTTAGGGTGTAGGGTGGGTAAGGGTAACTGTAGGGTGTAGGATGGGTATGGGTTTTGGGGTGGCATGGGTCATTTTAGGGTTTAGGGTGGGCATGGGTTTTGGGGTGGAAAGGGTAATTTTAGGGTGTTTCCAAAACAAGAAAAAAGTAGCTCTGAAAGCGCAAGCAGTGGAAGTACACTGGGCAAGGAAGCAGCACTTGGGTAATGCTCCAGTGGAGAGCCAAACAAAAGAAGAAGTAAAGCCGGCACACATTGCAAAAAGAGAAGCAAGCAAATGAGAGTGACGATTAAGCCAACCAATGGTAAACAAACGGCAGGCTCTAAACCTCATGTAAGTAAACAAAACATTTCACAAGCGACAGAGCATGCGCTGCAGTGGGCGAGACCTAAACACTGAGGAGCTATGATAAGCTTACAGAGGATGTGGTGGAGCGAGCAGCACTGCTGCGTAAGCTCACCAAGCCCCCAGACAGTAAACCACTGTGAAACTGGGAAGAACACACACACATGAAAGAAATGAAGAACAATTCAACCTCAGACTGAAACCCTCAATGGATGTGCAATGATTGGATGCTTACAAGTGCTACGTGGGTGGCATTAATTTAATTCAATAAATGAACACGATATAATTCAGAAAGGAGTGACAGTGATGTAAAAATGAGAGGCCTGCACAAAATAAAAAGCAACTCGATGTTTTGTGTTTCAAAGCTTGCTATTCAAATCTTTATATGAATAAAAAAGAAAACAATACAGTGCTGCACGAAAATGGCTTAAGAGAACGGTGGTACACATTAACATGTAATTTGCATAAACACACACCAAGCGGGTTAGAATGAAACAGGATGGGAGATTAAGATTTAGGTTAACATGAACTAGATTTTAAATATACGTATTTGACCATTACTACACTATATTAGTCTAAAAATAATTTTTTATGGACGATGTCTTTATAATAAAATGTTCGCAGATTTGTGGCAGGTTTATGTAGTGGGAGAAATTAAACAAATAAAATTAGCAATGATGGTAAGGGAAATCAGCTGACGGGGGTTCAGTAAAATGACTTCCGTTGTAACAGTTTAAGCATTGAGAGCTTTTTAATGGTTATTAAGTGGCATTACACATTTTTCATCTCACTGTAAAGAGGGATAAACACCAAATATTACTTTAACACTTTTAAAATAAAGATTACACATGTTATAAAGGTAGAATAAAAAACAAATACTGTTCATGCTGAGAATTTGGTGGGACGGTTCCTCCGTGGTTTTTCTCCAAGTGGGGTAATAGCTAAGTGTGCGTTGCTTAATTTACAAGTTCTGTGAATCGCATGCCATGTCCACAAAGCATAGGCAAGCTCCTTAAAAACATAGTATAGTAGGAAAAAATAGGCCCAACACCAGTGTGGTTTAGCACTGTTAACGTGTTTTCTTTACTTCTAGTGGGATTGAGCAGCATTGCTCCTACAGGGTAACAACGAGGACGAGCAGCTATTTGTCCAGCAAACGGATAAAAGAGGAGGAAGGATTATAATCAGGCGCGTACAGGAGAAAGAGAGTAATGGTACTTTATTCTACCTATGTTGGTGAGGAAACTACTCTAATATAGCTTTTCAATCATAACATTATATGTGGATTTCTTGTTTTTTAAATTATGAAAATCATATTAAATCACATATTTTCTTCAGGAGACTCATTCCTGGGAGGCTCATGAAACAGCCAGTTGCACAGCACAATTTCTCTAAAAAAATATTTTCTTGGCTACAAGGTGATCTGTCTGCCTCCATACAAAAAGCTGAGCATTCAAGCAATGCTCTTCAAAAATGTCATAGAGAACCTCAAGAGTTCTCTTGCTCTTGGGGTTTAATCTGTGAATTCATCCCTCAGGCTTAATAGGATGAGTGGAAGGAAAATTATAGGGGAGAGTAAAAGTTTAATCCTCGAACCACCTTGTCGTATAGGAAGATAGTAAACGCTGGGTTAGTGGAAAGCACGTAAAGATCCCTCTTGTAGTCCGTGCAAGCAACCTAAATTGACATGAATAAATGCATGGTCACTCCCATTTAAAACTTAAATACTACATTCAATTCTCACTGCTACATCTCACAGGTTGAAAATTGTTACTGAGGGGGCAGTCTTTATGTATGGAGTAAATAATGGCCACAGACCATCTACGTTCAACAAGCATTAGCATAGCCAATAGGTCTCGCCTTTGGAAACTTATAAGTGTTTAGCCAGAGATATTGACTTTGCCTATGTCTTTAAGCTGTACTGTACAGAAGTCTGCAGCATGCTGGAAAGTTATAATAATGAAGTGTCAGAAGCATTTTTGTTACCTTAGATATGACCAAAAAAGCATTATGTACAACTGAACGACCATATTAAAAAAGTATTAAAAATAATGTCTTGAGGTTTTTTTGTCCTTTCAATGCTGGCAACTTGTATCTGCCTGCCCCAATGGTTGCTTGTTGTGTTTTTTGTTTGTTATGGAGGGCATAAATAACAGGAGGGTGAAGGTCAGTCAGTCAGTCAGTTAGTGAGAGTGAGTGAGAGAGAGGGAGTGAGTGAGTGAGTCAGTCAGTGAGAGAGTCAGTCAGTGAGAGAGAGAGTGAGAGTCAGGGAGAGAGTCAGTCAGTGAGAGTGAGAGAGTCAGTCAGTCAGTGAGAGTGAGAGAGTCAGTCAGTCAGTGAGAGTGAGAGTCAGTCAGTCAGTGAGAGTGAGAGTCAGTCACTCAGTGAGAGTGAAAGAGTCAGTCAGTCAGTGAGAGTGGGAGAGTCAGTCAGTCAGTGGGAGTGAAAGAGTCAGTCAGTGAGAGAGTCAGTCAGTGAGAGAGTCAGTCAGTGAGAGAGTCAGTCAGTGAGAGAGTCAGTCAGTCAGAGAGAGAGAGCGTGAGAGTCAGGGAGAGAGTCAGTCAGTGAGAGTGAGAGAGTCAGTCAGTCAGTGAGAGTGAGAGAGTCAGTCAGTCAGTGAGAGTGAGTCAGTCACTCAGTGAGAGTGGGAGAGTCAGTCAGTCAGTGAGA
This sequence comes from Triturus cristatus, assembly GCF_964204655.1. Taxonomy (NCBI): domain Eukaryota; kingdom Metazoa; phylum Chordata; class Amphibia; order Caudata; family Salamandridae; genus Triturus; species Triturus cristatus. The sequence continues at coordinate 422,246,503 of NC_140587.1, forward strand.
GTGGGAGAGTCAGTCAGTCAGTGGGAGTGAAAGAGTCAGTCTGAGAGAGTCAGTCAGTGAGAGTCAGTGAGAGTCAGTGAGAGAGTCAGTGAGAGTGAGTGAGTCAGTGAGAGTGAGTGAGTCAGTGAGAGAGTCAGTCAGTCAGTGAGAGTGAGAGAGTCAGTCAGTCAGTGAGAGTGGGAGAGTCAGTAAGTCAGTGGGAGTGAAAGAGTCAGTCAGTGAGAGCGAGAGTCAGTCAGTGAGAGAGTCAGTAAGTCAGTGAGAGTGAGTGAGAGAGTCAGTAAGTCAGTGAGAGAGTCAGTCAGTGAGAGAGTCAGTCAGTGAGAGTGTCAGTCAGTCAGTGGGAGTGAGAGTCAGTGGGAGTGAGAGAGTCAGTGGGAGTGAGAGTCAGTGGGAGCGAGAGAGTCAGTGGGAGTGAGAGAGTCAGTCAGTGGGAGTGAGAGAGTCAGTCAGTGGGAGTGAGAGAGTCAGTCAGTGGGAGTGAGAGAGTCAGTCAGTGAGAGTGAGAGAGTCAGTCAGTGAGAGTGAGAGAGTCAGTCAGTGAGAGTGAGAGAGTCAGTCAGTGAGAGTGAGAGAGTCAGTCAGTGAGAGTGAGAGAGTCAGTCAGTGAGAGTGAGAGAGTCAGTCAGTGAGAGTGAGAGAGTCAGTCAGTGAGAGAGTCAGTCAGTCAGTGAGAGTGAGTCAGTGAGAGTGAGAGTCAGTGAGAGAGTCAGTCAGTGGGAGTGAGAGAGTCAGTCAGTGAGAGTGAGAGAGTCAGTCAGTGAGAGTGAGAGAGTCAGTCAGTGAGAGTGAGAGAGTCAGTCAGTGAGAGAGTCAGTCAGTCAGTGAGAGTGAGAGAGTCAGTCAGTGAGAGAGTCAGTCAGTCAGTGAGAGTGAGAGAGTCAGTCAGTCAGTGAGAGTGGGAGAGTCAGTCAGTCAGTGGGAGTGAAAGAGTCAGTCAGTGAGAGCGAGAGTCAGTCAGTGAGAGAGTCAGTAAGTCAGTGAGAGTGAGTGAGAGAGTCAGTAAGTCAGTGAGAGAGTCAGTCAGTGAGAGAGTCAGTCAGTGAGAGTGAGAGTCAGTCAGTGAGAGTGTCAGTCAGTCAGTGGGAGTGAGAGTCAGTGGGAGTGAGAGAGTCAGTGGGAGTGAGAGTCAGTGGGAGCGAGAGAGTCAGTGGGAGTGAGAGAGTCAGTCAGTGGGAGTGAGAGAGTCAGTCAGTGGGAGTGAGAGAGTCAGTCAGTGGGAGTGAGAGAGTCAGTCAGTGAGAGTGAGAGAGTCAGTCAGTGAGAGTGAGAGAGTCAGTCAGTGAGAGTGAGAGAGTCAGTCAGTGAGAGTGAGAGAGTCAGTCAGTGAGAGTGAGAGAGTCAGTCAGTGAGAGTGAGAGAGTCAGTCAGTGAGAGTGAGAGAGTCAGTCAGTGAGAGTGAGAGAGTCAGTCAGTGAGAGAGTCAGTCAGTCAGTGAGAGTGAGTCAGTGAGAGTGAGAGTCAGTGAGAGAGTCAGTCAGTGGGAGTGAGAGAGTCAGTCAGTGAGAGTGAGAGAGTCAGTCAGTGAGAGTGAGAGAGTCAGTCAGTGAGAGTGAGAGAGTCAGTCAGTGAGAGAGTCAGTCAGTCAGTGAGAGTGAGAGAGTCAGTCAGTGAGAGAGTCAGTCAGTCAGTGAGAGTGAGTCAGTGAGAGTGAGAGTCAGTGAGAGAGTCAGTCAGTCAGTGAGAGTGAGAGAGTCAGTCAGTGAGAGTGAGAGTCAGTGAGAGAGTCAGTGAGAGAGTCAGTGAGAGAGTCAGTGAGAGAGTCAGTCAGTCAGTAAGAGAGAGTGTCAGTCAGTGAGAGAGTGAGTCAGTGAGAGAGTGAGTCAGTGAGAGAGTGAGTCAGTGAGAGAGTGAGTCAGTGAGAGAGTGAGCCAGTGAGAGAGTGAGCCAGTGAGAGAGTGAGTCAGTGAGAGAGTGAGTCAGTGAGAATGAGTCAGTGAGAATGAGTCAGTGAGAATGAGTCAGTGATAGTCTGTCAGTGAGAGTGAGTGTCAGTGAGAGTGACTCAGTCAGTCTGTCAGTGAGAATAAGTCAGTCAGTGAGAGAGTGGGAGAGTGTCAGTGAGTGAGTCTGTAAGTGAGAGTCTGCCAGTGAAAGTGAGTCAGTCTGTCAGTGAGAGAGAGTGGGAGAGTGTCAGTGAGAGTCTGTCAGTGAGAGTCTGCCTGTCAGTGAGAGTCAGTCAGTGAGAGTGAGTGGGAGAGTCTATCAGTCAGTGAGAGTGAGTCTCTCAGTTAGTGAGTCTGCCAGTGAGAGAGTGAGAGTGAGTCAGTCAGTGAGAGTGAGTGTCAGTCAGTCAGTGAGAGTGAGTGTCAGTCAGTGAGAGTGAGTGTCAGTCAGTGAGAGTGAGAGTGAGTCAGTCAGTGAGAGTGAGTGAGTCAGTCAGTGAGAGCGAGTCAGTCAGTGAGAGCGAGTCAGTCAGTAAGAGTGAGTCAGTCAGTGAGAGCGAGTCAGTCAGTGAGTGAGACAGTGAGAGTGAGTCAGTCAGTCAGTCAGTGAGAGAGAGTGAATCAGTCAGTGAGAGAGTGAATCAGTCAGTGAGAGAGAATGAGTGAGTCAGTCAGCGAGAGAGTGGGAGAGTGTCAGTGAGAGTGAGTCTGTCAGTCAGTGAGAGAGAGTGGGAGAGTGTCAGTGAGAGTGAGTCTGTCAGTCAGTGAGAGTGAGTCAGTCAGCGAGAGAGAGTGTCAGTCTATGAGAGAGAGTGAGTGGGAGAGTCAGTCAGTGAGTGGGAGAGTCAGTCAGTCAGTGAGAGTGAGTGAGTGGGAGAGTGTCAGTGAGAGTGAGTCAGTCAGTCAGTGAGAGAGAGTGGGAGAGTGAGTCAGTGAGAGTCAGTCAGTAAGAGAGAGTGTCAGTCAGTCAATGAGAGAGTGAGTCAGTGAGAGAGTGAGTCAGTGAGAATGAGTCAGTGAGAATGAGTCAGTGAGAATGAGTCAGTGAGAGTGAGTCAGTGAGAGTGAGAGTCAGTGAGAGAGTCAGTCAGTCAGTGAGAGTGAGAGAGTCAGTCAGTGAGAGTGAGAGTCAGTGAGAGAGTCAGTGAGAGAGTCAGTGAGAGAGTCAGTGAGAGAGTCAGTGAGAGAGTCAGTCAGTCAGTAAGAGAGAGTGTCAGTCAGTGAGAGAGTGAGTCAGTGAGAGAGTGAGTCAGTGAGAGAGTGAGTCAGTGAGAGAGTGAGTCAGTGAGAGAGTGAGCCAGTGAGAGAGTGAGCCAGTGAGAGAGTGAGCCAGTGAGAGAGTGGGTCAGTGAGAATGAGTCAGTGAGAATGAGTCAGTGAGAATGAGTCAGTGATAGTCTGTCAGTGAGAGTGAGTGTCAGTGAGAGTGACTCAGTCAGTCTGTCAGTGAGAATAAGTCAGTCAGTGAGAGAGTGGGAGAGTGTCAGTGAGTGAGTCTGTAAGTGAGAGTCTGCCAGTGAAAGTGAGTCAGTCTGTCAGTGAGAGAGAGTGGGAGAGTGTCAGTGAGAGTCTGTCAGTGAGAGTCTGCCTGTCAGTGAGAGTCTGTCAGAGAGAGTGAGTGAGTCAGTCAGTGAGAGTGAGTCAGTCAGTGAGAGTGAGTGGGAGAGTCTATCAGTCAGTGAGAGTGAGTCTCTCAGTTAGTGAGTCTGCCAGTGAGAGAGTGAGAGTGAGTCAGTCAGTGAGAGTGAGTGTCAGTCAGTCAGTGAGAGTGAGTGTCAGTCAGTGAGAGTGAGTGTCAGTCAGTGAGAGTGAGAGTGAGTCAGTCAGTGAGAGTGAGTCAGTCAGTGAGAGCGAGTCAGTCAGTGAGAGCGAGTCAGTCAGTAAGAGTGAGTCAGTCAGTGAGAGCGAGTCAGTCAGTCAGTGAGTGAGACAGTGAGAGTGAGTCAGTCAGTCAGTGAGAGAGAGTGAATCAGTCAGTGAGAGAGTGAATCAGTCAGTGAGAGAGAATGAGTGAGTCAGTCAGCGAGAGAGTGGGAGAGTGTCAGTGAGAGTGAGTGTCAGTCAGTGAGAGAGAGTGGGAGAGTGTCAGTGAGAGTGAGTCAGTCAGTCAGTGAGAGAGAGTGGGAGAGTGAGTCAGTGAGAGAGGCGGAGAGTCAGTGAGAGTCAGTCAGTAAGAGAGAGTGTCAGTCAGTCAATGAGAGAGTGAGTCAGTGAGAGAGTGAGTCAGTGAGAATGAGTCAGTGAGAATGAGTCAGTGAGAATGAGTCAGTGAGAGTGAGCCTGTCAGTGAGAGTGTGGGAGAGTGTCAGTGAGAGTGAGTCTGTCAGTCTGTCAGTGAGAGTGACTCAGTCAGTCTGTCAGTGAGAGTGGGAGAGTGTCAGTGAGTGAGTCTGTAAGTGAGAGTCTGTCAGTGAGAGTGAGTCAGTCTGTCAGTGAGAGAGAGTGGGAGAGTGTCAGTAAGAGTCTGTCAGAGAGAGTGAGTAAGTCAGTCAGAGAGAGTGAGTGGGAGAGTCGATCAGTCAGTGAGAGTGAGTCTCTCAGTCAGTGAGAGAGTCTGTCAGTGAGAGAGTGAGAGTGAGTCTGTCAGTGAGAGTGAGTCTGTCAGTCAGTGAGAGTGAGTGTCAGTCAGTGAGAGAGTGAGTCAGTCAGTGAGAGAGTGAGTCAGTCAGTGAGAGAGTGAGTCAGTCAGTGAGAGAGTGAGTCAGTCAGTGAGAGAGTGAGTCAGTCAGTGAGAGTGAGTCTGTCAGTGAGAGTGACTCAGTCAGTCTGTCAGTGAGAGTGACTCAGTCAGTCTGTCAGTGAGAGTGAGTCAGTCTGTCAGTGAGAGAGAGTGGGAGAGTGTCAGTGAGAGTCTGTCAGTGAGAGTCTGCCTGTCAGTGAGAGTTTGTCAGTGAGAGTCTGTCAGAGAGAGTGAGTGAGTCAGTCAGTGAGAGTGAGTCAGTCAGTGAGAGTGAGTCTGTCAGTGAGAGTGACTCAGTCAGTCTGTCAGTGAGAGTGAGTCAGTGAGAGAGAGTGGGAGAGTGTCAGTGAGTGAGTCTGTAAGTGAGAGTCTGTCAGTGAGAGTGAGTCAGTCTGTCAGTGAGAGAGAGTGGGAGAGTGTCAGTGAGAGTCTGTCAGTGAGAGTCTGCCTGTCAGTGAGAGTCTGTCAGAGAGAGTGAGTGAGTCAGTCAGTGAGAGTGAGTCTGTCAGTCAGTCAGCCAGTGAGAGTGAGTGGGAGAGTCTATCAGTCAGTGAGAGTGAGTCTATCAGTCAGTGAGAGTGAGTCTCTCAGTCAGTGAGAGTGAGTCTCTCAGTCAGTGAGAGTGAGTCAGTGAGTCAGTCAGTGAGTCAGTGAGTGAGTCAGTCAGTGAGTCAGTGAGAGTGAGTCAGTCAGTGAGAGTGAGTCAGTCAGTGAAAGTGAGTGAGTCAGTCAGTGAGAGCGAGTCAGTCAGTGAGAGCGAGTCAGTCAGTGAGAGCGAGTCAGTCAGTGAGAGCGAGTCAGTCAGTGAGAGCGAGTCAGTCAGTGAGAGCGAGTCAGTCAGTGAGAGCGAGTCAGTCAGTGAGAGCGAGTCAGTCAGTGAGAGCGAGTCAGTCAGTGAGAGCGAGTCAGTCAGTCAGTGAGTGAGACAGTGAGAGTGAGTCAGTCAGTCAGTGAGAGAGAGTGAATCAGTCAGTGAGAGAGTGAATCAGTCAGTGAGAGAGAATGAGTGAGTCAGTCAGCGAGAGAGTGGGAGAGTGTCAGTGAGAGTGAGTCTGTCAGTCAGTGAGAGAGAGTGGGAGAGTGTCAGTGAGAGTGAGTCTGTCAGTCAGTGAGAGTGAGTCAGTCAGCGAGAGAGAGTGTCAGTCTATGAGAGAGAGTGAGTGGGAGAGTCAGTCAGTGAGTGGGAGAGTCAGTCAGTCAGTGAGAGTGAGTGAGTGGGAGAGTGTCAGTGAGAGTGAGTCAGTCAGTCAGTGAGAGAGAGTGGGAGAGTGAGTCAGTGAGAGAGGCGGAGAGTCAGTGAGAGTCAGTCAGTAAGAGAGAGTGTCAGTCAGTCAATGAGAGAGTGAGTCAGTGAGAGAGTGAGTCAGTGAGAATGAGTCAGTGAGAATGAGTCAGTGAGAATGAGTCAGTGAGAATGAGTCAGTGAGAGTGAGCCTGTCAGTGAGAGTGTGGGAGAGTGTCAGTGAGAGTGAGTCTGTCAGTCTGTCAGTGAGAGTGACTCAGTCAGTCTGTCAGTGAGAGTGGGAGAGTGTCAGTGAGTGAGTCTGTAAGTGAGTCTGTAAGTGAGAGTCTGTCAGTGAGAGTGAGTCAGTCTGTCAGTGAGAGAGAGTGGGAGAGTGTCAGTGAGAGTCTGTCAGTGAGAGTCTGCCTGTCAGTGAGAGGTTGTCAGTGAGAGTCTGTCAGAGAGAGTGAGTAAGTCAGTCAGTGAGAGTGAGTCTGTCAGTCAGTCAGCCAGTGAGAGTGAGTCTCTCAGTCAGTGAGAGAGTCTGTCAGTGAGAGAGTGAGAGTGAGTCTGTCAGTGAGAGTGAGTCTGTCAGTCAGTGAGAGTGAGTGTCAGTCAGTGAGAGAGTGAGTCAGTCAGTGAGAGAGTGAGTCAGTCAGTGAGAGAGTGAGTCAGTCAGTGAGAGTGAGTCTGTCAGTGAGAGTGACTCAGTCAGTCTGTCAGTGAGAGTGACTCAGTCAGTCTGTCAGTGAGAGTGAGTGAGTGAGAGAGAGTGGGAGAGTGTCAGTGAGTGAGTCTGTAAGTGAGAGTCTGTCAGTGAGAGTGAGTCAGTCTGTCAGTGAGAGAGAGTGGGAGAGTGTCAGTGAGAGTCTGTCAGTGAGAGTCTGCCTGTCAGTGAGAGTTTGTCAGTGAGAGTCTGTCAGAGAGAGTGAGTGAGTCAGTCAGTGAGAGTGAGTCTGTCAGTGAGAGTGACTCAGTCAGTCTGTCAGTGAGAGTGACTCAGTCAGTCTGTCAGTGAGAGTGAGTCAGTGAGAGAGAGTGGGAGAGTGTCAGTGAGTGAGTCTGTAAGTGAGAGTCTGTCAGTGAGAGTGAGTCAGTCTGTCAGTGAGAGAGAGTGGGAGAGTGTCAGTGAGAGTCTGTCAGTGAGAGTCTGCCTGTCAGTGAGAGTTTGTCAGTGAGAGTCTGTCAGAGAGAGTGAGTGAGTCAGTCAGTGAGAGTGAGTCTGTCAGTCAGTCAGCCAGTGAGAGTGAGTGGGAGAGTCTATCAGTCAGTGAGAGTGAGTCTCTCAGTCAGTGAGAGTGAGTGTCAGTCAGTGAGAGTGAGTCAGTGAGTCAGTGAGTGAGTCAGTGAGTGAGTCAGAGAGTGAGTCAGTCAGTGAGAGTGAGTCAGTCAGTGAAAGTGAGTGAGTCAGTCAGTGAGAGCGAGTCAGTCAGTGAGAGCGAGTCAGTCAGTGAGAGCGAGTCAGTCAGTGAGAGCGAGTCAGTCAGTGAGAGCGAGTCAGTCAGTGAGAGAGAGTGAATCAGTCAGTGAGAGAGAGTGAATCAGTCAGTGAGAGAGAGTGAATCAGTCAGTGAGAGAGAGTGAATCAGTCAGTGAGAGAGAGTGAATCAGTCAGTGAGAGAGAATGAGTGAGTCAGTCAGTGAGAGTGTGGGAGAGTGTCAGTGAGAGTGAGTCGGTCAGTCAGTGAGAGAGAGTGGGAGAGTGTCAGTGAGAGTGAGTGTCTGTCAGTGAGAGTGAGTCAGTCAGTGAGAGAGAGTGTCAGTCTATGAGAGAGAGTGAGTGGGAAAGTCAGTGAGTGGGAGAGTGAGTCAGTCAGTCAGTGTGAGTGAGAGAGTGTCAGTGAGAGTGAGTCAGTCAGTCAGTGAGAGAGAGTGGGAGAGTGTCAGTGAGAGTGAGTCTGTCAGTCAGTGAGAGAGAGTGGGAGAGTGTCAGTGAGAGTGAGTCTGTCAGTCAGTGAGAGTGAGTCAGTCAGTGAGAGAGAGTGGGAGAGTGTCAGTGAGAGTGAGTCTGTCAGTCAGTGAGAGTGAGTCAGTCAGTGAGAGAGAGTGTCAGTCTATGAGAGAGAGTGAGTGGGAAAGTCAGTGAGTGGGAGAGTGAGTCAGTCAGTCAGTGTGAGTGAGAGAGTGTCAGTGAGAGTGAGTCAGTCAGTCAGTGAGAGAGAGTGGGAGAGTGTCAGTGAGTGAGTCTGTCAGTCAGTGAGAGAGAGTGGGAGAGTGTCAGTGAGAGTGAGTCTGTCAGTCAGTGAGAGTGAGTCAGTCAGTGAGAGAGAGTGGGAGAGTGTCAGTGAGAGTGAGTCTGTCAGTCAGTGAGAGTGAGTCAGTCAGTGAGAGAGAGTGTCAGTCTATGAGAGAGAGTGAGTGAGTGGGAGAGTCAGTCAGTGAGTGGGAGAGTCAGTCAGTCAGCCAGTCAGTCAGTCAGTGAGAGTGAGTGAGTGGGAGAGTGTCAGTGAGAGTGAGTCAGTCAGTGAGTGAGAGAGAGAGAGAGAGAGAGAGAGAGTGGGAGAGTCAGTCAGTGAGTGAGAGAGTGGGAGAGTCTGACATACATGCTATGTCTCCTGTTATCCATATGCATCCACAGAAGTCATGCTGGGAAATATTCTGTTAGGGGTGGGCCATGACAACGAGGGATGCTGAAAACGTTTCGGTGACTCCCAATTTCACCCCCACCCTTTCCAATCTCCCAGGAATGGCTTTGTTAACGAGTCTCTGCCGTTTGCCTAATGATGTATTGTTTTAACAAGATGAAAGGCATCCCAAAGTATGTCTGATGGAGAAACAAATGTGTACCGCCATCAGAGCCATTTTGGATCTGAAACAAAAACAAGGCGGCTTAATATGGCTCCAGACTCTAAATATTGAATTTACCAGAGCAGAAAAGCTCCAGCAGGAGCTATCATGCTGATAGTACAACCGCAATAAGCTACAGGTGCGAGCTAGCCCTCTACAGTGCACCCAGAAAGGGCGAACTAGGAGCTATCATGCTGATAGTACAACCGCAACAAGGTACTGGTGCCAGCTAGCCCTCTATAGTGCGACCAGAACAGGGACTGCTAGGCGGTATCACACCAGCGTGGCCAGCTGTTACTAGCGTTCACGATGACACGAGCTAAGGGAGAAACTATCACACTGACAACACAACCAGAACAGAGGCTGTGAGGACCAAATCACTCCACCAATCAACCAGAGGCGGGGGCTTCAAGGAGCTATAGCATTAAAACACAACTAGAACTGGCAGCCACAAGGAGCTATAACACAATTATATCTAAAACATGGCGCTGCTAGGAGAGATCACGCCGCAGTACTACCTGCAACCTTTAAGGAGCTAGCATACAAAAAAGGCAACCAGACTAGGTCCGGAGATGATGTGATGAATTAACAGAAGACTAAGGACTGGAGGCTACCGGGAGCAAATGCCCCTGCAGAATAAATCAAGCAGGGCAACCAGGCAAGGCGCAATCACAGCACATGAAAACAGGCATTTTAAAGATGAAATTGTTCTTGTATTGAACTAGACAACTTGGGGAGTGGGTTGGGAAATGTTTCTCTTCAATGAAGCTGCTGAAAACGTTTAAAAAGAATGCGCGTGTGAGAACACGCTGAAAGTAAGAACAAAACAAGGAATGCGCGCGAGGGGGAGCAGGAGGTGAGCCGGGAGTGGTGCGTGCGCACGTGCGCACGCTGCTCTTATTCGAAGCACATACTCATGCTTGTGGCGCGCTCCTGCTCGTTCCCGCAAGCTGTATGCCGCCACAAGCACGAGTATGTGCTTCGAAAAAGAGGAGAACGACGGTTAAAGGTCTCCTATGCAGTGCATGCGCGCTGCGTAGCGAGACCTAAAAGGGTCAGTGGTTTTTATAGTAATGTTAAGTTACATATCCTGTTTCTTGGAGTCACTTTCCAAAGAAGCATGAAGGAAAGCATTCGGTGAGACTTCACCAAACATGAGCTCTCATTTGGGGCAGGGCGGGGTGGACGGTGTCTCCTGGCCACCTGTTCATTAACCACCAATGAAAAGGATGTTTGTTCCCATATTGATATGAATTGCTCTGCAAGTGTCTCACGGAAAGGGAGCAGAGGCTTCATCTACTGCTCTGAGAATCTCAGCAGCCTTATAATTTTCTGCTACAAAAGAGAAGCACTCCTTGGAAGGAGAAATGTTTGATGTAGGAAAGGACCCCACACGAGGCCTTTAGCAGTTTGAAGGTCAGCTTGGAAGCCTTCTCTTCCAGTCAATAGGAGCAAACAGGTTGCTGGCCTCAGAGTTATCATTCCCATGCCTATCTGTCATAGGGTGTGAGCATTTTGGGTCCATAATTCAAAATCCTTCTGCCCTTGGAATTGTATAGGGAGAAGGATGCACTTACACACTGGCCAACTAAGACTTTGGCTTTCACAAGTGGATCTGAAAGTGTGGAGCTTATTTGCATCATAGGTGACTCAACTGTTCCAAAGCTGTGTGAGTAGGGTTGGAGATAGAATGCAGTGGCAAAGTGATTACCTTCATTGTCATCTCAAAAAGTGGCAATGCAGAGGTTGCAGCTAAAGGCAAGGATATACAATAAGGAGAAAAACAGTTCTGCACCAAGGTATACAGCTGAGGAGTACAAGACTCAAATGCAGACGGGCCATACATACAAACCTTTACATACAGCTTCACAGTCACTGGTCCAGGTCAATAGACAAAGGTAATGGTATTTGAGAGATCTCCTAAAGGATGGAAAAATGCTAATAAGATGATGATTTGAGTGGTGCCTGAGAGAATTTGCATGGATGCCAGTCTGACTACAACTGTGATTTCTCATGCAGGATGAGGATTTTGCCTTCCACCAAAAGTACTTTTTATTTTGTGAACAATGGAGGGCATCAGCTGAGAGACATTGAGATCAGAGCTTCTTAGGATTTTCATTGCATCTCTTAGATGGTAGTGAAGGTGGGAAAATTCCTTTTTCCTGATCGCTGTTAGATACAAATTTTAATGAAACTGCCTGGATTCAGAGCAGTACTCAATCCCCACTGTCATCAAATTAATTGTCGTGAGGGTGTGAAAGAGCCATGTTTGACCTGCATTTCCTGAAAGGTTTACACCCAAACTTAGGAAGCAACAAACCCCAGGAGAAAAATACAAACCCAGGCCCAAGAACGAGAGACCGCTCTGGAATCTATAATTTGTAACATGTAGATAAAAGGAGCTGACACTTTAGGCTCAAATGAGGATATCATTGAAAAGTTGCATCACATCCGTTAGCTCTGCACACAAAGCTACTCTGTCACCACAAAGCATTAATACAAGGACACTAATCCTTTTCTTGATCATGTACGACAGCTTGGAACATTTCTAAAGATGAAAAAAAGTTGATGAAATCATATCCATTTTAAAAATAAATAAATGGTGCCATATCTGTCCTAAATATATGAACCAAACAATAGACATCTCATCATAATCACTGGCAATTCATCAATTTACATGATCAAAACACGACTCAATAGATCATAAGAAAGTTGTTCAGTATAGTATTAATAAATTCAATTGCACAAAATAATTTATGATAAAGGCCACTTGAACATAGATATCATGCACAAAATAATATTCTAAATCAAGACTTCTGCCAAACATTAATGAACAAAGACAACTGCACGGTTCTGTCACCATTCAGTGAAACATAATACATAAACTAACAGTTTTTTTTCTGGAATGCAGATCCAGTTCCAATGTTCATCCGGATAGGTAAGGTCAATGTCTCTAGTGGTTAATTCCTTGCATGACCATGGTATAGATATGCGGGGGGTCATGGCCCTGTGTCTAAGGGAGGATCGATGGAGTCTTAAGGGTCTTGCTTTAAAGCTCCCAATGCCCCGTATGGTGTTTATTGACGAGTTTCAACCCCAAGCATTCACGGGGTCTCTTCAGGTCTTGGAACTGATGGGCCAGTAATTGAAAATATGAGGGATATCACGTTAGTGGGTCGTGTGTTGAGCAAAGCGCCCAAGTGATAAATGAACTGAAAAATAACTTTATACCTTAGTTCAGGATGCTATGTGTTTTTTTTGCCTAAAATTAATTAAATAAAAGTGTAGTTAGAGTGCTGCCACAAATCGCATCTTATCACCAGAAAGCGGTTTTCAAAACCTCAGTCTTATGTACATGGATAGTTTTCAATGTGTCAGTCTCGATTTTCATATAAAATCTGAGGAGAGAAGACGCCAATTTAGTTTAAAAAGTAACATGGAAAACCCTGCTGCATTTCGGCAATCAAACTACCAATTTAACTTCACTCTTCTTCATATAATTGGAAACTGATGTCTCAAATTAAGCAGTTCCGCATCTCGGGCGTATTCTGTGCCCGGCAATGAATGCGCACCCTAAAGTCAATGGTTTTGTGAATGGTAGGGCACGTCAGGATGTTGAGTTGTGAAGGCATGCTCACAGAATGTATTCTAGGAGCTGTAGTCGGCAGTTACTGGTGATTGAACAATCTGTGGGATCTGACTCTTTGTGTCAGTGGTGTTTTGTTATTATGGATCGTGAAGTTAAAAACGTACTAAAAGCCACTTTGATGGTGGGACACTTGGCATGATAATGGTAAATTGTCACTCTTCGTAGAATTGTTTACTAAATCCATAAGGAGCCGATGGATAAGCTGACAAACTGATGTATTTACCACTGACTAACCAGTTGGATTATGGAATGATTGTTAGTGTATGCCAGTCAATGTTCATCCTATGGACTCTGACTCACTATGTCGGTTGCATGTTTGTTATTGGGTCGCTTGGTCCTCATCTTGCAGACAACCCTTACAAATGGGGGGCTCATGTCGTCACAATTGTTGGTACTCCTGTACTTTGAAATGGTCTATTCTAATCCATTAAAAGTAGCAGGTAAACTGCATGTGCAGAATAGACAATGATATGAAATTAAATGATCTGAAGTTCTAAAATCTCGTTTAACCATGTAATGACAGGATGACATTTTAGTATCTGGGAGGCTTCTTTCTTCAATCATAGGACTTACGAATCTCCACCTGTTGGATTGGAGTTGAGGACGTCTAATAAGGCCCATTTTACGTCGTTGGAACTATGTCCATACGTAGAGAAATGACTTACGAGTGGAGCAGCTAGTTTATTGGACCAAATGCTGGATTTATGCTGGATGATTCTTTGATGTAGCTCATGGTTGGTTCTGCCAATGTACAATTTTCCACAGTGGAAAAAGGTCCCATGTACAACTTTCTTTGTCTTACAATTAGATAATGGTGTTCTACTGAAACACATATCCTTCGATGGTTTCATCACATACTGAACAATTCCCACATTTGTGGTGTCCTTGTAGTGGTGTCAAACTCCAACATTCACATAATGTTCTTTTCATTGTTGATACCATAACTGTGTGCTCTTCCCAGATGACTTCCAATGCTCAAAATTTATTTATAGCCAATTGATTCTATTTGTAGAATAGTATTCCTTCCTTTCCAATATTATTTTATTGATTTTTCATCATATAGTATAACATTCTGTAATATTGCATTAGTGAGAGTATAAATTGTAATAGCTAGGTAGCCACATGACAGTGCATAGACTGCATAGCTTATTACCAGCTATAGAGGTCCAAAAAGTGAACACGTTAGAGTTAGAGGGAAAGGTGAACATCTTAGAAGTAATCAGATACTAAGGGAGTACATCTTATCACTTTGTATAAAAAGATATATATCCACATAAAGCATCGCTTATAACATAAGGAGACTATATTCTTCAAGTCTTGGGATCCCTCCCAAGGTCAAGAAGAAATGCTTGTAGAGGCCACCAAATGTAGTTGAGTCTAGAGGTTTATGGCAGTGACTGACCATACTGTTCCAGCTGCTCATTACAATAAGTTAACTCTTTAAGCCAGCCTTCATGTGGCTGTGTGTTACCTCTACACCAGTGTCTGGAGACTTCCCGCTGGGCTACCAAGAGGGCAAATGCTCTAGAGGTACGATTTTCCTGTGTCGTCTAACTAGCCCCAACAGGACTGCACTATGGTTCAATGAGACAGGAGTTTCAACCATCCCGAAAGAGAACCAATTACTGAGTCCCAATAGCTATATATATATCTAGGGAAAGACATGCTAAATGTAAGAAGCCAGCCTCAACAACACCAGAGCACCCACACACTGCATTAATGAATAAACCAGAACGCTGCAGGCTCAATGGTGTGTGATAAAGTTTAGAAATGTATCATTCTCTATCAACTATTAATTGACAAAGAACCAATATGTGCACAACAGTATCACCATTCCTCAAAGTTTATCTGCACATCTAACTCCGCACACCACTTATCTGAAGTTGGAACCACCATCAGGGCCTCTTTTCGGAGAGCAGCATATAAATCTGACAATGTGCTAATTGGTAGATGAGGAGAGTAACACAGTGAGCGGTTTAACCTCCAGTGGTTGCTGTGTAACCCCTGTAAATGTATTTCTACATGCCGCCCTAAACTACAAAAACACATCTAAGGCAGAATGGGAAGGCCTAGAGGTGAGATTGTGAAGGTCGATCAAGTGTCTATCCAGGAAAATACTGCCCAGCGGGATCAGTTCCATAGACTGTAACTGTTGGACCACCCTCGTCTCATGTCAAGGGTAACCTAGGATGATTGATGAGAGGGAGCCGTGGAGAACATATCCAATCTACTGGTCTCAGCAGAGAAGCTTAAGACAGGCAGCTGCAGCGCAAGCCTCTGTATCAATTGTACACTACTTACGAATGGGCTGCTGACATACCACCGTCCCAAGAGACCCGGGGTTAATATTACTCATTTCAATTGCTACATGCAGCATATATGGGGGTTGGAGGGGGGGGCTCAGTACAAGTAATGCATAAAATATGCTTGATTACACATTTAGTAGTATAGTAGCATAATTCCATATCTGGTGTCAAACAGCCTTCTTGATCAGTATCAAGCGTGAATACTTTCCACTTAATTCTGGACTGGGCGTCTCTTTAGCAGATAATAGGTTTAACATGAAGGATCAGAAAGTTCAGATAAACTAATGGGTTAACAAGCAATGATATTTTAATAAACAGATTGAGTAATCTTGACAAATAACCATTTTCATAAGGGCAATACAACCTATCGACAGAGGTTGTGCCACCCACAGTTTCACTGTCTCTTCCATTTGAGTCAGGGCATCACCAATTTTTTCTCTAATAATGGAAGATTTATTGTGGCTTCTCCAGATACCGAGGTGTCTAAGAATGTACTGCACCAACAAAGTGGATATTCCAAGGGAGTGCCTTCCTTTCAAAATATTTGTTTACGACACTGAAGGCAAGTTTGTTTTATATTTACGATGAATGTTACCTGTATGTAAGCCAACCTATTCCTGTTGTTTCACTTTGGAGGAATGAAAGCTTAGTGCGACTGCCAGCAGCAGCAGCAGCAGCAGCAACAAGAACAATAAACACAAACAAGCATTTGCAATACAATAGGTCTCGTATTTGCGAGAGTTTAAGCTATTGGCATTGTAAATGAGAACGTCTTTTATGATCTGTTTTGATAATTTTCACATAAATAAAAGGCATTGTCATTTACGATGCCAATAGCTCAAACTCTTGCAAATGCGAGACCCATTTCACTTCAAACAAGCATTTGCAATGCAATAGGTCTCGCATTTGCAGTTGTTTGAGTTATTGGCATTGTAAATGACAATGACTTATTTCTGTGTTTTCAAAACCTGGAAGCAGTGTGTAAACATTCACTTTAAACTTATAGTCCTTGCTTATGAGAAGCAAGGCTGGCAGTAAAAGAGGTGCAGTTACTGGCAGCATTGCTTCTCCTAAGCAACGACTATATGTACAAAGTTTGTGTTTACGCACCTCTTATTCTTTAAATTATCACTCCACTTAAAAAACATACCTAAAAAACATTGTCATTTACAGTTTCAATAGCTCCAACTCCAACAAATCCGAGACCTATTGCATTGCAAATGCTCTGAAGCATAGGCAAGCAGGGACTAAATGAAGGTGCTGGAGCACTAAACAGAATGCTGGTGCACTCCCAAGTACCTCTGTAAAACAAACAAAAATAAACACTCCCACATGCCCCTTTTCTGTAGGACAAGGCTTTAGCGCCATCACATACCAAAAACATGCACTGCAGCCTTCGTGCTTCCCCCAGTCTGCAGCCTTGAGGCGCCCCTGCAGCCAATGCTTTGAACCACCAAGCACTCGATACACGTCAACATAAAACAGTAAGTTAACAGCATCAGCAAGTAGCCACCGAGAGCTCAACATGTGATCAGTTTTGAAAGCATGCAGGAGTGGACGAGCCTTTCATTGCAGCCAAAGGAACAGCAGCTCGTAGACTCGAGAAGAGTGAATTAATGCACATTAGACAAAGCTGGTGTTTGAGGTGACGATCGCAGTCAATTTTTATCCTAATCAGACTCACACGTCCAACGCTCAAATTAACAACTTATATTTCCCTATATTAATCCACCTCTAATAGTTTGGGTTCCGGAGTAGCATGCTACTCGCCGAAAGGCGCTTTACCGCCTCGTCAGGTGCAGTAAGCACTAAAGAAATACAGTTACAATTTCATCAAACGTCGAAGAATAAAAAGTAGAGATGTTCCAGCGGAGATCTGAACCGCTGACCTGCAGCAGGTACTAACACCTCCAGACAGGTGCCTGCACTTTCCCGCTGTAAAGCCCAATTGGTCTGCAAGGAGGCTCAGCTGGTTAAGCGTTTACTGCGCGCCTCGAGTCTGATGGGATTTGTAGATTACAAATTTGCAAACAGATGAGCATCTTCATTCGTCGATTAGGACCACTGAATGATAAACTCAAGAACACTGAATTAGACAATTTGAAAACCGTTTAAAGTGCTTACACGCAGCTCTACATAAATAAAACAACCTTATGCAGACTTCAAGAGGTGGGTATCCGACGAGTCCTATGTAATAATACGGTCTGTGTATACGAGATTTGTTTGGGGTGTTTAAACAGGAGGCCACCACGACTGTAATCTGTAAACTCAAATGACCTTACAAAGTAGGAAATGGAGCCTGGCACTACCTCCCCCTGTGAAGGTTGTCGTTCACAGGTAGAATTATGCACTGGCATGAAGTAGTACAAGGAACAAGCAGTGCGGTTCATGCACTTTTACGGAATTTCGATGCTTGCATTCGGTTAGGCTGCAGTTTAAGCACTGCCATGGCCCAATCCAAACTATGGTAGATTATGCAGTTACGTTCAGAAAGTAATCCGGGGGACTGAAAAGGCATCTGGAACGTAAAAAACAATCTATTTTCCGCACATTGGTCCCAAAGATGAACCACTTAAAGGCAGTTCTGAAGCCGAACTAATGGAGTGACCAATATTTTAGGGTGCGGCAGAGCAGCTTGGGTAAAATGTCTCTGCAGCAGTTAAGCATGTCGGTTCCTACAAAGACAGGATTGCGCCTCGCCCCCATGTCTGGTGCTCGGGCGGAATGAGCTGGGGTTTTAACTAATCTAGCCCACCAAACATCAGCAGCGCCGGTCGGCCTAACAGGGCTCTCCTGTAAGGTCTGTTTGGCGTACCATGGCAGGTTACCAGTATACATGGGGCACATCTCACGCTACCAGTATCGCTGTCAGGGTGCAGGCAAGGAAGAAGTTTAGTTTTAGGTTATAAACTGCCCTCCGCCATTTACACCCATTGCTGTGCTTCTAGCATGGTTACATCGCTCTCTTTTCAAAGCGCTTCTAACTTGCTCCACTCCTAGCTATCTGCTCAACCACTGTCACCCCCGCTTTAGAGGCAGCTTGCACCCCCCACCTCCCGGCCACTCCCCGCCCAACCGGGCTATCTTCTTGTTTTCAAACACAAGAGGAATGCTGGAATGATGCAGGTCTCGACTGGTCCAACAGGTTCGTTGTAAAACGAAACATGCAGCGGACGCGCCGGCAGGACATTGGCAAAAGCCTCTCCACCAGCGCCAAATAAATGCTAACAAGACAACGAAAGCAAAGAGGGAAATGTATATATTTGCAAAGCTGCTCCACAGACAGAGCCCGTACTATCGGGAACTTTTACATAACAATCCTGGAGCCGCTGACCTGTTCGAGCCCGTTTCCAGCGCTGCAACCGAAAACACGCAACCTTTCTATAACACCTCCAGGGAGCAGCGCCTCCCTCTACGCTCGCTCTCACACAATAACCACGGCTGTTACGTCCGTTACGTTGAAATCCAAGCACACAAATGGTGCGCGCGCGCCCCACCGCTGCCATGTGGTTTCAATTATCGCGCCTGTGTCTCGGCACGGTAATTGAAACCATATGGCCGGCGGTGCTCGTAATAGACACCAATAGACACCAATAGGCCATGGGCGGAGCAATGCGACCGCCTTTGGCCTATTGTGTGCCGTCTTAGTGAAAAACCCACACGCAAAGCCCAATCGCGTGGGCCAAAAGGAAAAGCACACGCACGAGCTGTGCGATTCCTAGGCTGATTTTCAAACCCCATACAAGAGGTCTGTCGCTGCGCGAGCAATGCTGCGCACTGCAACGCTAGGCGCGAGACCTAAAAAGCTGCCACCATTGAACCGAGTTCCTGTTAAGTGAAGCGTTTAAAGGAATGAAGCGTCCCACACTGCCAACAACAGCAGTGTAATACCGGTCCCAGATAGGAAGGCACAGTCCTTCAGCGAGGCAGAATTCTTGGCGTGTAGCTTTCGAAATTGACAAGCACCGGATAGCCTGTGGGAGGTGATTATGGTGCCGCTCGTAGGCTCAGGACTCAGTACCACGCTTTGGATGGGCAAGGACTCTCTTACCTAAAGGATCCCGGCGAGGACAGCACGCTGACATTTTTAAAGGCACGGGGCTTTTAAAATTCAACTCCTTCTCACACGGGACTGCGAGGACCAGGGCGCCTCTCTCAATTGCTGATTTCCTGCACCTGGTTCCTCTACCCGACTCCTCCCCCGGCCACTACATCACGCCTCGCGGCCCCCGCTTCGCGGGTGCCGCTCGTAGGCTCAGGACTCAGTACCACGCTTTGGATGGGCAAGGACTCTCTTACCTAAAGGATCCCGGCGAGGACAGCACGCTGACATTTTTAAAGGCACGGGGCTTTTAAAATTCAACTCCTTCTCACACGGGACTGCGAGGACCAGGGTGCCTCTCTCAATTGCTGATTTCCTGCACCTGGTTCCTCTTCCCGACTCCTCCTCCTGCCTATTTAACTTTTACCTGCTCTCGCGTGAGCGGGACGCGTGCGGGGCGCAGTCCGGGCGAAGCCCGGGCCAAGGGCGGGCCCGTTTAAGCCCGTTCAAGCACGAACAAGACCGGACCGGGCCCCGTCCCTTTCCTGTACCACTACATTCTGATTGTACCCGAGACAGTCAATCATCATGGACACTCGAAGTAAACTACCGAGATCCCAACCGAAAGTATCTGGTACTTTGGACAATTTTATTATTTGGGCTAATTCCGTAATTCAGGGGGAATTGAATATGCTTGAAAGGCGCTTATCCGATGGGATTGTTAGTACGCGTAGGTCATCTTTGGGTTTAATTGCGTCCGTAGGCTCCCCATCTAATTTTGATGAGGTAGCATTAATGGATAGCATCGATCACACAATTGACTCTGTATTACATGATTTAAGAGCTAGCTCCCCCTCACGTAGAGACACTCTCCAACCCATTCCTGAGGCTATTGACCAAATTACACAACCCTCATTTCCGGACTTGTCCCCGAATCGAGCCCAGTTTACTAATAAGGGTGCTCTCCCCAAAAGAAAACGTGTGGGGACCACCAAGATAGGGAAGAAAGCCAGACTTGATAGACCTTATACTAGTACTGCTAATGCATCTAGTTCAACACGCACTAGGTCTACTCAACCCATTAATGGTACTTCTAAATCTCCATCGGAACGTTCCTCACCGTCACTTAATACTCCCATATTTGTTTCCGACCGTGATCCGGAACACGATGAGGGGGATGGCCGACTCACTATCATTATAAATACTGCTCTCAAGGGTCTTCTTACCCCATTGCTTGCAAGGTTTGATGCAATTGATGCAAGGCTCAAGGAAATAGAAAGGGTTGCAACAGCCCCCATTAATCTATTAGAAAATAGAGGCAATCAACATGCTGTATGTGAAGCATGTAAGGCCGAGTTAGGTGCTATAAACTCTCTTCCCAGGAAGGATATCCCTCAACCTAGAATTCGAGAACCAACCTTAAGAATCCCTGAATCTATACCCAACACTCTACCCAATACCTTGCTCATACCTTCTCCCCTCCCAATTGCAACCCCTCTGCCTGCTCAATGCCAATCACAAACTTCAATCAATAATTCTATTCCAATATCTAACTCAAATCATTTAGATGCGGGCCAAACTTCCAAGGACCCAGGAGCTCATACTTATTCAAACATGGCCCTAACAAATAGGAGAAAGATAATTAATCTTCCACCAGAAGCTTCACCCTATGTTGCTATCCTAACAGGCGTCCCAGAACTTACTAATCCTGAGTCTGAATCCTATGCTTCTTTAAAAAATAAAGTCATTAATTGGCTTAATAAGCATAGGCCTCTCCCCCCAAATAGTAGATCACAGGTCCTAATGGTTAGGAGGGTTCCTTGGTTGGGTAGCACCGTGAAGAATATTAAGAGTGACTGTATTTTGGTCAATTTTAGCAATTGCCTAACAACTCCCTATATTCTTAATTGGATTGGCAGCAACGGCACCTCCCTCATAAACCCTCTACCTCTCTCTTTCTTCTATCCCCCAATTTACACTCCCTTCCAGGTTGAGTCGGATGGCAATTGGTCTAAAGTTGGGGGCAATCGGTATAGAGGCAGGTTGAGGAATACCCATATTGACGAGCCTATACGTCCCGATTATTCAACTTTTAACAGGTTTGCTTGTCTCGAAGATGTAGATTGACTCCCCCAGGAGGCTCCCATTCCTGTTTTGTCATCTGTAGAGCATCCACCTTCTAAATTCCAGCCTACTTCCCCAGCCCTTCCCCTTGCTCCTACCATTATTCCTATTGGGTCGAATTTGGGTGAACCACTTGCCTCTAAAACTCCCGTTGTCGCTTCCAATTGCATAGCTAGACAGAAAGTCCTTTCATGGAATATAGCGGGGTTATCTAGTAAACTTGATTGTCCAATATGGGGTTCTTTTATAGATTTACATCAAATATGTTGCTTTCAAGAAACCTGGGCAAGACAGGATTACCATCGAATAGGCTTTGCTACTTATTCAATTCCGGCTGTTTGGGGTGGTCGCGGCCGCCCCTCAGGCGGTTTAACTATCTGGATTGCAACTTACCTGGGATGTATTGTTACGAACCTTCCTACTGGCTCTGAGGATATTCTATGTTTGTTATTGGACTGGGGCCTAGATACTAAGCTGGCGGTAATTAACGTTTATGCCAGACCCGTGAATTTTTGTGCGGAATCCCGGGTGATCGATGCCCTGTCAAATTTCTTAACTGGAATACCTGAACATACAATGCTCCTTATAGCTGGTGATTTTAACTCTCATTTTGAACCTCTTGAGGGCTTGGTGGACCAAATAAATCTAGAAGAGGACGAAATCTGGAATATTCCCCAGGTTGCAGGCCCAATGGCTAGGGCCTGGACCCCCCTGGCTATCCAGATTACTTCCATGACAATGGTTCACTCGATTAGGGCCTGTAATGGTCGAACCATTTCAGATAATCCCCCAAGGCCCACTTTTAATAAACCAGGTAGGGAGTCCAGACTAGATTATATTTTTGTTCAAACCAAGGAATGGAATAGAGTTCTTGACTTCCAAGTCATCCCAAGGGGGGAGAGCGACCATAACCCCCTTATATTGGATGTTTCCCTATTGGGTTTGAGCCCCTTAGATCTAGCGTCACCAGTTAATATGGGGCCACCAGGCGTGGCCATCCTTACAAATAACAAACGGAGAATTAAATGGAACAAACTGGTTTGCAATTATAAAGAATTATCCCGAGTTTATGCTGTAGTGGCCTCTGTTTTAAATAATGTAGTTGAGACTCTAGAGCACTATCCCTCCCCAAATTACTATGAAAAACTGGCCAGTGCTAACCAGGAATTATTTTTCACATTGTCTGGTTTGTTCAATCCAACTGTTCCCTGTAAAAGGAGATTGGTAAACCGGCCTAATTGGTATAATAAGACCTGTAGACTGGCCAAGAGTGAACTGCTCGATGCCATAAAGAAGAAAGCCTCAAAGCCTGATATTCAACATAAGAGACAGACTTACAGATCCCTGATACAACATGCTAAATTGGAATGGGCTTCAGAAAACTGGGAAAATTTAACATCAGCTTTAAAATTTAGAGATTCTCTGAGATTTTGGTTGATCGTATCTACTGGCACAACCGAACCTCCTGCAATTGTTAAAAATAACATTGCCCCAGAAGTCTGGGAAAATCATTTTAGCACTCTTTATAGGGCCCCAACAACTGCCTCTGCGGCTCCATTATATGTTGTACCTAGTCAGGTTCAAGTAAATTTTACGTTAATCGAGATTCAGCTTGCAATTTCTCAGCTCCCTGCAGGCAAAGCACCAGGGCTGGATGGGGTTCCAGGAGATCTGTATAAACATGAACCCAGAGTATGGGCACCTTATCTTACACTTTTATTCAAAGCTATCCTTGATGGTCTGCCTGTCCCTTTCACATGGCTTGGAGCCGAAGTTGTGCCTATTTTTAAAAAAGGGTCCCCCCTGCTTCCGGGAAACTATAGGCCCATTAGTTTAATAGATGTTGCTCAGAAGCTTTTCTCGAGGTTGATCTTGGATCGTATCATGGAATGGATTGAGACCTCTGAGATTCTGAGCAACTATCAGGCTGGCTTCCGTAAGAGCATTTCCACAACTGACCAGATCTTCAGACTGTGTATGCTCTTCTGGAAAGCAGTAAAGATAGAGGGGGGCTCCCTTTACACAGTCTTTGTAGATTTGCGTGCGGCATTTGACTTGGTGCCCCGCACAAAACTGTGGACTGTGTTACAAGATCTAGGCCTTCCAGGCCCACTTTTGCACATACTAGTTCGTCTCCACACTAACAACTATGCAAGGGTAAGATGTGGTAGAGACGATAGCCTCTCAGCTAGATTCCCTGTCGATAGAGGGGTAAGGCAGGGATGTGTCCTTGCACCCACGTTGTTTTGTCTATATGTAAATGGCCTTATCTCCCACCTAAATGACGTACCTAATAGAGATGCTCCACGGCTAGCGGGCTCTGGCATTTCTGCCATTATGTTCGCTGACGACACGTTGCTTCTAGCTAAGACCCCTATGGGCCTTCAACGTGTCTTGGATGGCTTCGTCTCTTTTTGTACTGACCGGGGGCTAGAGATCAACACAGCTAAGACTAAATTTATGATCTTTAATCCCCCTAGGTCCCTTCGCCCTAATCCCACCATAAATGGAATTACCCTAGAGAGAGTCCATACTTTCGAGTATTTGGGACTAACTCTCAATGAAAAAATGACTTGGTCCCATCATCAGATAAAATCAAACCTAAAGTTAACTCAAAGAGCAGGTGGAATTTTGAAACTATGGAATCAATCTATGATTCATCCTATTGGTCCGCCGCTGGAAATTTACAAAATGCAGGCACGTGGGGCTTTAATATATGGCGGCGAACTATGGGGCATTGATTGTGCCCCTGAAATTGCAGCCACGGAAAACAAGTTCCTACGAAACTTGGCTGCACTTCCATCTAGTACTCCGTTACTCCCCTTAAGGCTCGATATGGGACAGAGACCAATAAGGGAGGAACTAGGTGTGAAGCCTCTAACTTTTTGGAGGCGTCTTTGGTCAACCCCTGAACTCTTGAGTTACCGTTCCGAACTTATGGAACTCTACCTTCATCCAGCTCTAGGTAATATTCCATGGCTTAAGTACATCAAGTGTGAACTTTTTAGGTTGGGCCTCCCGACCCTTTGGACAAAACCGTTAGAGGCCTGTGCAACTATATCCCGCAAAGAACTCGTTGCACTTTATCACAACTCTAATCTTTCGGCTTCTTTTACAAGTGTCACTCTGGGATCAATGACTACCACTTTTTTAACCTTGAAGGACCACTATAAATTGGAAACTGTGTTAGATGACATAAATCCCATCGCCCTGAGGAAATTATTCTTACAATGGCGATACAATGCGCTTCCAATTAGAGCCCTCACGAGTAAATGGCACCCCCCCACTTCTAAAAATTGTCCTGCCTGCTCATGTGAGCTGGAGGACGATATTCATTTGTTGTTTTTTTGTCCCTCCTACATTAAATCTAGGAAGAAGTGGATCGTTCCAATTTGCAGGAACTGGGGCTTTAGGCACCACTTAGATGCCTATAGGCTCCTGAAAAGTGATCTTTCTCCTCCTACCGTATTTGCTATCTGTAAATATTTAGCAGCAGCATGGTATATTAGAAGAATTCATTTGCTGAAATGAAATGTAAAATTGTTACCATGTGGTTTGGATTATGCTGAAGTATTCCTGTCATTTGCATCTGTATCCATTCTAGATTAAAGTTGTCTTACTATTGTTTTTTATTGTTCTCTCAAAGATAATTTGTTTTTGTTTTTTAAATTGTATTTGTATGTTTTCTTTTATGACTCGTTTGAGTCTAAATAAAGATTTAAGAAAGAAAGCGGGCATGGTGCGCTGAATGTTGCAGGAAAATACATTGCGCCTGCAGTGGGAGAAACTCATTACAGAAAATAGTGCTTACAGACTAAATAAGACATACCGTGTAACAACAGGAGTAAAAGGGCCAGTCCTCATGGGAGGTTACAAATTAAGACAAGGTGGTACTAAGGAGAGACTAACAAGGCCATTAAACAATCAGAAGCCAGCATTTACAAAAGGACAATGATGCAAGCCAATGAAAAATATGGGTGGAGAGTGGGCGGAGCTTCAAGCCCATATTCAAATCCAGCGCTGCCCAGGTTCGACCTAAAAACGGGCCATCCTATCATAGAAAGCATTACAGTCAAATTTGGTCTTCGTAGAGGATCTACTATGACCAAAAACAAAAGAGCAATTTATGATACAACCAAATTATCATCCATGATGAGTAAAGCCAAACCACAATTTACTAAAATTCAACTAAAGGATTAAAAGGATGGGGTCAAGCAACAACTGTGTTAGAACCTGTTCATGAGCCGATACTTGAAAATATTTGCCATGTAAGTCATACATCAAACATCACATAGAATATGATAAAGTCTTCTTAGAATTAAAAAAGGGTGTTTCTTTAACACATAGAAGCCCTCACATTAAACATGTCACATTATAGCACTGCAAAGTACTAATTAAAAGAGATAGTGACCTTAGAGCCATTCCTGTCCCGCTCCGACCCTGGTGACAATGTCATTAGTGTACTAAGAGGCAAGACAGTTGTCACGTGAACCATGTATGTGGGCCAGATTCTTAGAGATAGAAAGACATTATAATCTATTAATTCCAACACAACACAATAGTATTTTTGTACAGCTGGTAATCTAAACTCATGAATTTTAAAGTGATTTCATACGCGACAATGATTAAAAATGGAGGATCGGTGAACTTAAATCTTTGCCTAAGATCACACAGTTTTTTTTAAATGGGGAAGCAGCGATTAATCCAGGTTTTCTGGTTTCACTTTGTTCAATTCAGCAACTAAATGGATATCTATTTGTCTCTCTTTTTGACTTCAAATGTTAATGCTTTATATTTACCTCTTTGTGCATGAGTATAGAAGAAAGGTGGCAGGTAGAAGCCACATGAAAGCTCGGCTCATTAAGGGCTGGAGGTTCCTGCTGAGCCAGAGCCAGGCTTTAGGGCTCGAGCCTGGCTCAAGCTTTCTGTGGCTCGTCCACCTGGAGCACAGCCGCTTTAGCAATTGTTTTGATTATCTGACTTTTGTCCTTCCATTGCTCACTTTTAGGGAACTACTATTTGCTTAAGCACTCCAGGAGTGCATGTCTTCTGTTTCTCTTCCTCGTGTGTTTCTCTCTGCCAAATACCCATTGCCTGCGCTCTATGTTGCAAGCCTCCTCGTGTGCTTCTCCCACCACCTAACTGCCTACTCCCCTGCGCTTCGTGTTGCTTTCTTGCTCGTCTGCTTCTCACACACCGTGTGTTGCTCTCTCTTGCATGCTGCTTTGCTCCTCCCTACTACCACACCCTGTTGCTTACCCTGCCCACACTGGAGCGCTCCCCCCACCCAGCCTTTTTGAATATCTTATTTTCTTTTTGCTGTGGTATGGGGAGTGGGACCAGTTAGGAAATGGCTGCTGGCCCCTCTATCGTAAAAAAGTGCACTACTTTGGTTTCATTTATTTTTAA
The DNA here is from genome assembly GCF_964204655.1 of Triturus cristatus. Lineage (NCBI taxonomy): Eukaryota > Metazoa > Chordata > Amphibia > Caudata > Salamandridae > Triturus > Triturus cristatus. The sequence continues at coordinate 422,272,608 of NC_140587.1, forward strand.
TTTAGCGATCCAACCTGGTTCTGTACAGTTTTAAAAAATGGTGCCCAAATAATTTTGCAGGCGCGGAAACTCCATTACACATGAGATGGCCTGCAAAATGACTCAGAAGCATCATGACACCTTTTTTCTTTCTTCTAGCCATGCTTCACAGAATCTTGCTGATGCTGTATAGCATTGCCAAAAAGCACTAGCAAAGCCATAAGGGGAGAACTTTTGGATTTGCCAATGCTTGTTGTTAAGTGGCAGCTGTTCCGCATTTATTTATTTATATATTTATATAGGGCACTAGTACCCGGAGGTGTCTAGGCGCTGACATCACAAGCTCCAGCCGGCCACGGGGAATCGAGAGAAGAGAAACAATAACTGCGTAGCTTTAGGCCTGGAAAAGCCAGGTCTTTAAGCTTTTCCTAAACGATATTAGGTCTGGTGAGTTTTTCAGTGAAAGTGGCAGTTGATTCCATAGTCTGGTTGTAATGTTAAAAAAAGCCTTTCCCTACTCAGTTGGAAGGTCGTGCCTTGGGAACTTCCAGCAGCTGATGGGAGGCAGACTGCAGCATTCTTGGAGGAGAGTACCAACAAAAATGGCCCATTAGATAGACAGGATGCTTGTGCAGCACCCTAAAGGCAATGCAACGGGCCTTAAATGTTATCCTCTTTTCCACTGGAAGCCAGTGAAGAGAATTAAGGGCCGCCTTTGCAGATGCGAATTTAGGTAGTTTGTAAAGTAGGCGGGCGGCTGAATTTTGCAGGACTTGCAACTTGTAGAGAAGGGCTGTATTCATACCAATTAGGAGACCATTGCAGGAGTCCAGCCTAGACAACACTAATGCGGAGACTACTGTTTTCTGTAGGTCGAATGGTATAAAACAGAAGATTTTTCTTAAAATGTTTAGGATGAACCAGATGGCTGATGTCAATGCATTAATATGATGGGAGAATGAGAGAGTGGTATCAACGATGACTCCCAGGTTTCTGGCCTTTGAGACTGGTGTGGGGAGAGGGCCAAGCATTGTGACATAAGGTTTGATCCTAGTGAACTGATGGAGCGGGTAGTACAAAATTGTGTATACCCCCCCCTATTCTGCATGTTTATACTAATTGAAATAATCTATTAATTATAATACTATTAATGTGTTTGTGTAAAATTAAATCAACCTTACTAAATTACGAAACATACGTGGGATCTGCATTTTGCATGGCTAAAATAATTTGTAATTAACCTATGTACGCATACTAATATTAGAAAAATAGAATATCGCAGGATATATGTTGCTTTTGGGACATTATCGTATGTTGCACCAGATGACAATAGTGGGTGAATATGAACGCTTTAAATGTCACCATATGCTAGATAATTACAAGCACATAGGGGAATTAGTGTGGGTTTAACATTTTATTCGTTATTTCTCTGTTTTAATTACTTTTTGTGTTTGTTTTGCTTAAGTTATACTTTGGGCCTAAAGACAAGATGGCCGACTGACACACACAACGCGGCGGCTTCCACGAGGTTTCAGACCAAGTGCGCATGCGCCAACTGCACGTACCAGTAGCCTCGAGACGACCCCAAACTCGGTGTACCCAAGCAAGGTCACGGTGGGATGACTGCCAAAAGTTTTTGACAATAGACGTTTATAAAAACCGAATGGATCATGCCTGACAATATGACATCATAGACTGTGTGAAACCGAAACGGACGATCTCGATCAACCAATCGAAAGAGCCCAAACTAAGCAAATGTTACATTTTGTCATTACTTTTATTATAAAAGATGGTAGAATAGAGAGGGAATAGTTCTGCTGCTGAATGGCATTTTTTCCATGCTGACGGTGACGACTGCTGTATTCCTGAATCTTTGACAGACTGAATCGCTGCCCAATTTCTTGATGAACAACGGACTTTAGGAGATCTATGGGCATTGATCGATATTTGCACGTCTCTGGTCTTTGACCTGATCTTTGGGACTGTAGCGTGCGGACGACTAAATTTGATGACTTAGAGGACGACCGATAGCCAGAATAGGTAAATATGGTGTTCTGTGATTTGCGTAATGATTAATAAATTTACTAGATGGAACTAAATTCATGCATTATTTAGATAAACAAAATATTGATCAAAAAGGAAATGTGTTTGGTCGTTTATTGAAAAGGAGTAGATCAGGAATTTTGAGTATGTTTTAGCTGGACTAAATCACTAAACTCAAAACAACTAATTTGATCCGTCGATCACATGGAAGGAGTATCTTGATGTTTAGGATGTGCAGTATTAAGGGTATTATGGTATAGAAGTGTAAATAAGTTTTCTCTCTATAGGTTATAAGGTATTCCTTTCATGTCAGCGTTTGGAAACAGTTATCCCTCCCGTAAGTACAGGCCAGTAAAAAGCAGAGTGTGAATGTTGGTGTTATGGGCCCCACCAATGATTGTATGAGTGCATGTGTTAAGGTGATATTTGGTCTGTGATGAAGGGAGGATATATATTAGGTACGTGGTTTTCGTCTTGATTCCCGTTAGCCAGGTTTCCGCGCTACAACAAGTGAACCACATTAGAAGACTCCACCACACACCTCAAGAATGAGCACATTTAGATGTGCAGTCTCATCTGACTCAGCGAGCAGTGAATTTCAGATACCCTCTTTCAGGGTGGCACCGAGGTTAAGGGGCGCTGGCACAGCAGAGTGTAAGTGTTCCGCTGATACCGCCCGTGCTGCAGCTGGCCTGTAGATTTGCTGGGCTCTTTACACTCACTTATTGCGTATATCAGGACTTACCGCTCATGCTTCCCAAGTTATCTTTCGAGTGGCAGAGCTGCTCTTCAATTTCCCCTTCCTTGAGGTTTCCGATTTCTCCGTAATAAAGTGCGATCACGAGCTGCATTATCCGTATGAACATAGGAAGCTGTTGGTCGGTTAGGGAGAGTTTTAAACACTCCACCAAGGTATGAATCTATGCAAAGAAGGAGAAATACCACGTTGTTATTACAGTTATCAAAATATGTCATATACTCAAATTCTGACATTATTAGAAGTTGTTCAGAACCCAATGACGTTACATGGTAACTCTGCTTTACTCTGCTCTTAAAAAACAGCGTATGTGTTTAAAACATTTATTTCGAGAATCACTATCAGTGCAAGGGTAATGGCATTTTTCAGTCAAAGCGGCCTACCTAGTTCTCATGTTAATAATTAAAGGGACCATCCTGTGAATTGTTAATTTGATGAGCGTTAAAGACGTCTTTTGGTGGGAAAGAAAAGGTACCCTTCATGGCTCGGAGGCGCGTGCACCCTGCCTTCAGTTCCCCAAAGCAACCATCTTGATACTTCTTTGATTTTGGCCTCTGCGCACTCAACGAGGGCCCAATTTGCCACAAACATGGGACCCAGCGCTGTGCGCGTGCACCGCCCTTTACCAAGCTTGACCACCGTCAGCTCAACGGGCTGCTCCTAACTGACTGTGGCGGCTGCTCCTGACTGAATCTGCAGTACAGGCCTTTTTACCCGTTGCCTGCAGAAGGAAGGTGTGCTACTGGGCTTTGCTGTTTAAATGTATCTTCCAGTCCTTGAAACCAAGTCCTTCATCCTATCTGTCAGACATGGATGCCACACATGTTTATAATATAGTTGCGTAAGTAGGACGAGCATGGAAGGAATGTACCGTGAGTGTCTGATACAGCCAGGAATACATTTTGAATCTCCTGGATGTGAATAGTACCTAAGAAAGAGGATTGGAGCTAGGCTGTCAGACATCAATGAACTCCTTTGGTGTCTATTCCCAAGCTGAGGAATCTGTGTTTAGAATCTCTATTGGATGAACAAGTCACATACCTTCGATAAAGCGTTTTATGGTAGAGACTCTATCTAACCACATATTCTTCACCTTAATATCCTCAGGTGCCAGACTGGATCTAGAAACTTTCCAGCAATTTCCTTTTGCATTGACAGGTGTCATTGTAAGACTCTGCAATAGATTTGCCCACTCCAGATAGGACATTGGTGGCCTCATATATGCGCCACCTCTGCACAAGGACTTCAGTTTGTTTCCTGATCTATGTCCGTGTCGTCAGATGCAGAGCTATGGAAATCAAGTAGTGCAGTGCATAGAACTTGAGAGCTGGCATCTTAATAATGGACAGTATGAGTTAATTTCACAAAACGGGGAGGAGTGAGACAGTCCTGCGAGGAATCTGCAGTGAGATAGAGTCTCTACCACAAAAAGCATTCCTGAAGGTAAGTAATTTGCTCTTCTATTAAAGACTTCTAACCACAGATTCTTAAGCTTGTGAATAGACACCAAAGGAGTTTACCTCTTCTGGTGGTGGGTCTGTGCAAAGGCTCAGACCAGGAAATCCTGCAGGAAATGCCCGTCCTACCAGACCTGGCTATCCAGGTAGTAATGCTTTGCAAACATGCGGAAAGATGCCCCAGTCGCATCCTGGCAAACGTCCAGAACGTTCACCCAGAGGGCCTACACAGTGGTTGCAGCCTTCACTCTAGTAGAGTGAACGCACAAGCCTTCTGGTGGCTGTTTCTTGGCCAGCCCATAGCAGATCTTGATGCATAACACAATCCATCAAGATGGTCCTCTTTTGCACCACTTTACCTTTCTAAGCTCCAGTGAAACTGCCGAAAAGTTGGTCATCCTGTTGGTAATCTCTGGTTTGGTCTATGTAGAAGGTAAGTGCCCCCCTAGGGTCAAGGCGGTGAAGCCGTTCTTCCTCCTTGGAAGGGTGAGGCTGGGCATAGAAAGCCAGAAAAGGTGATGGATTGCCCAGTGTGGAAGGTCCTGAGAACCTTAGACAGGAAAGAGTGTTTTGTCTGAAATTACTCCGGGAAGAAAGATGTATCTGGTGGAACTATTGACAAAGCCTTGAGTTAGCTCACTCGCCTGGCCAATGTTATAGCAATGAGAAGTGCAGTTTTAATATATAGAAGGTGAACAGGCCAACTATACAAGGGTTCAAAGGGAGTGCACATAAGACAGGTGAGAACCAAATTAAGGTGCCACTGTGGCATCACAAAAGGTGTTGACGGGAGCACATGGGTCAGCCACTTCTAAAAACGCATCACAACAAGTTTTTAAAATGCGATGGTGGATCTAGTAAATATAGGAAGGCGGAAAGGTAACCCTTAACTGTTGCCATAGAAAGGCCTTGCTGGGCTAGGGACAGAAGAATATTCAATACTGCGCGCTTAGAGTTGGATGTGTCAGGAGAAACACTAGGCAACAAACTTCTTCCAGTGTCCTGCATAAACAGATTTTGTGGATGGACACTTGGCTGCCAAGATGAAACCAACCACCTCGGAAGAAAGATGGAAAGCCGTCAGCTGCCTCCACTCAATAATCTCCATTAATGGAGAAGTAGGTTGCTCAGGCTTGGGTGCAAAACTCGTCCCTGCTGCTGCGACAAGAGGTCCTCCCAAAGGGGCAGGTGGATTGGAGGACATGTGCTCATGGTCTAAGTTCCAGGTACCATGTTCCCCTGGCCCAGTCTGGGACCACTTGGGCCCAGTCTTTCTTGACCCTTTTCAGTACTCTGACCAGGAGAGGAAGGGCCAGAAATGCATACACATGTCCCAACCCCCAGTGTAAGTGGAAGGAGCCTCCAAGAGAGGACTGCCTTGGAAACTCCAGTGTGCAAAGGTTTGGCCATTGCACATTCCCAGTGGTGGCAAACAGACGGAGTCAGGGTTCTACCCGTTGCTGGATGACACTCTGTGCCACATCCGAGTGTAACTTTATGATTCGCTAGGCAACGTCGGCTGAGTTCATCCGCCTTGGCGTTTAAAGATCCTGCCAGGTGTTGTGCTGTCAGGGAGATGCTGTGAACATTCTGCCACTCTCAGAGATGCAAGGCCTTCTGACACAGAACACTCAACACCACACCACCCTGCTTGTTGCAATACCATAGGTGGTCATGTCTGTGAGAATCTGCATCCAATCCCCCTTGATAGTCGGGAGGAGTGCCATCAATGCCAAGCCAATCATTCACAACTCCAATAGGTTGATATGGAGGAGTGTTTCCGATGGAGACCAGAGTCTTCTGACCCCACCTCTCCCAGATGACCTCCCCAACCCAGCAACAATGCATCCGTCACAACCATTAGCTCTGGGTCGGGTAGGGGAATGTGTCTGCCACCAGTTCAATTGTGGTCGACTAGCCACTACTGAAGGACTTTCGCAGTCTTCTGGGACACCTCGTTGAAACCCAATAGATTGCCTTGGTGCTGAGCCAACTGAGACTTCAGATCTCACTGCAGAGCCGCATGTGCCACTGGGTGTGGTCCACAAGTATAATGCAGGAGGCCCAGAAGTCTCAGATCCACTCTCACTGTGACCCAGGTCAAGAGCTGAAACATCAGGATCATAGCCCGAATATCCTGGACAACTTGTGCCGGCGAGATAGCTCAAAATAGCACCGCATCCAGGACAGCTCAGATGCAAGGAAGCCATTGTGAAGGAGTCAGGTGAGACTTCAGCACATTGATGGAAAAGACCAACAATGTCAAGAAGTTAGCTGTCGTCTGGAGGTGACCTAAGCCTGCTTTACACAAGCTGACAAGTTATTGGGAAACTGTTATTCCCAACCTATGCAAATGAGTTTCAACCAACACCGCCTCTTTGGGGAACACCCCAGGTGCACTGGTAAGGCCAAAGGGGAGCAAAGGAAACAAAGTGCTTGTGGCCTACCTGAAACAGTAGGTAATGCCAGTGGAACTATAGGACGCAGATGTAAAAATATGCATCCTGCAGGTCCAGTGCTACCATCCAGTCTCCTGGATCCAAGGCAGACAGGACATGGGCCAGGGTGAGCATTCTGAACATGTCCTTCCGGAGGAAGATGTTCCGAGGGCAAAGGCCAGGGCAGGCTTTAGGCCTCCACTATTTTTCAGCACCAGAAAAGAGTAGAAGACAAGCCTTTATGAGAGCTTTGAAGAGGTAAGTGCAGAAGGTATGTGCTATGACTTCATTCGCACACTGTGATGATTTTTTAGACCCCTTCAATATGGCATTAATTGTACATTGCATTAAACCAAATTACTATATTCCAACTACTAGCTGCTAGCAGTTTATGCTTGCTCTATTATTTTGCAGCCCACATGGTCTACGCTTCTGCACTTACCTCTTCAAAACTCTCATAAATATCTATATGATAAAGCTATGTGCCACAATAGTTTATGCTTTCCCTCACTTATGCCCCATGTGCATTCATGGGCTCCCTACTCCAGCTTGTACCTTTTTGCCTTCCAGCATTATCATAGTTGTGCCAATTGTGAGGACCTCCATACTTGGACATCTGTGTTTACTCTTTCACTTTTGAGAATATCGACCCAGAGGTTGGTATATTTTAATATTCTTTCCTACGTGTCCTCAAATTGGGTTGCATGAGGCTCTAGCTTAATTCGCATGAATCACCAATCTAAGTAACACATCTCAATGGGACTCAGCACAATGATAAGCGTGGCATCTATGAACCTAGATTTTTAGAAATTAACAACAAACTGAAAATAGACACATGGTGGAGGTTTTTCCTTGGTGGAGGTTTTGACCATCGTAAATGTCACCTTTTTAATCTATGTAAATAGCGTTTTTGGGCTCAGTAGAATGTGTAATGTGATTGCAGAATACCTACAAGATTCCACATTGGAGGTGGCTTTCATTATGAAGGCATTGAGTAGCCGAAACACACCTAGACAGGTGACACAGGACGATTAAGAATACAAGCCACAGTTGGTATATCCACAAAAAGTACTGACTCAAATAAGTGTACTATATAGACACGTAGTAAAGACATTGTGAATCACAGTGCTGTATTATTGATAAATAAGAACTCTCAATTGAGTATAATTCATGTTAGGTATCATGCACTGCCATTATAAAGTTTTAGTCCGTAATGTTTATGGAACGAGTATGTAACGTTGAAAACTAAGGGCGACATGAATGAATGATAGTGTGAGTGTAGCGAAGATTGTATGGAGAATTTTTATATCAATGTATACGTTTGTACCAATGTTTGGTGCACATTCATAAAACAATATTTCATTTGCATGTACTTTTACAGACTTTTTAAATGTTGATTGCTAATAAAAACCTATATCCCCATCATATTCACGTCCTCTGAGCCTAGTATTTGGTTATGAAACTATTTAGAAAGCAAGAAGTTTCCGCTATTTCCTTGTACATTATTGCAATTGTTCCTGCCCTAGGAACTTGTATGTATAGCAGGGGGTCCCCTTTTTTAAAACACTACGCTGAGTCACATATTGCCATTGCTGTGAGCCACTACTGAAGCCTCAAAAGGAGTACTGTTGTGAAGGGGGCTGTGTGGGTGGTGGCCTTGCTCTTTTTAAATCTCTCCAAGACCAAGTCACCCTTCGCTCCAAACAGCCTAGAGCCGTCAAAGGGCATGTCCATTAGGGACTGCCGGACATCAGAGGAAAACCCCGTGGAGAGAATCTATGCACGGAGCTGCAGCATGACGCTGGTACCCACTGCCCTACCCAGGCAGTCAGTTGTGTCCAGATCTGAAAGTACCTTCTTGTCTCTCAGAAATAACACGCTGTAAAGTCGGTCTGATGTCTTCTGGTATGACTGGCAAGATATCCACCACCCTTTCCCCAACATGTGTGAGTACCTACCCAGGATGCACGAGGTGTTGACAGACCTTAGGTTTCGCAAATGTTTCCATTTGTTTGGATTCCTGCTCTGGTGGGGTCAGAGAAATGGCATTTCAGTTCAGGCTGGTGGAACCCTATACCACTAAACCCTTTGGGGTGGGTTGAGTCTGTAGAAAATCGGGGTCCCTGGGAGCAGAACTGTGTTGCCTTGCCACTTGCCTATTCAGTGTGGGTGCAAGATCCTAGTTTTGCCCACATGCCCACCAGGACATCAATGAGGCCCTTATTAAAAAGCAGTAGAGGTTCTTGATTGGTCTCAGCTGGCTTCAGAAACTCAATGCGGACTTTGGTTTTTACTTCTTGCATGGGTCTCTTGAGGTCTAGGATTTCCGCTGCCTTCATGATCACGGTGGCAAAGAAGTCAGAGTCTTCTGTAGCCATGGCCGGGTTTGGGGAAGAAAGCCCAATCTCTTGTGAGGTGTCCAGACCACTAGCATCCTGAAGGTCCCCAAATGTTTCCCTCCTCATACATGTTATCCTCATAGTCACCACCTTCGTCATCATATTGGTGAGATATGTCTGCGTTTAAATAGGCATACTGTCATGGTCCGGAGGTTAAGGGCAGAGCTTGGGAACCAACAAATCTATTGGATCTGTATCGGGTGACCAGTGTCAAGGGTCGGGTGGTAGTATTGGTCATGTCTCGGAGTGGCATCAGATGTGCTGAGGCTGGGGCCAGCAGCCGCGTGCTTCAGGAAGGGGGTCGACCTCAACTTCAGGTCAATTGTCATGGACGGCGTCGGGACAGATCTACTGATATGATCCCAACATGGAGCCACCTGAGGCTCCAAGGCAATTCAGCAGGATCCGGTGTGGTAAGAAAGGTTTCCACTGCAGCCTGTCTGAGCCGGCAAAGATTGTCCACTCTAGCAGTCCTCTCGAGGGGAAACACTGCTGTAGTCTGTTCTGTGAAACAGCTCTACGGACTGGAGGTACTAGGTCGTCGTGCAGCTTCAAATGACACCAGTGGGGGGACGATGGAGACCCATGCTTTGACTTCTTGTGCTCCGTATGCGATTTATTTGACTTATCTGAGCACCGCAACTTCAATTTGAAATGTTCATGCAAATTGCCTCGCTAACGAGAGTAGTCTGCACCCTCCACCTCAACCGGGACTGCTTTTTCTTACGGTGTTTGGCAATGGCTAACCTGGCTTCTCGGTCACGGATGAATTTGAGATTCATCTTCACACAGCAAGGATACAATTGTTAGTCGTGTGAGGTGCCGAGGCACAAGAGGCAGTCATGGCACAGCTTGAAACCTGGAGTTTTAGGTCCCATATTCTGCACAGTGGACTGTTAAGAATGAAAAGAGATTTTCTGATGAAAAAAGTCTGTCGGAACACAGCACTGCTAGCTCCAGAGCTGGATCAGAAGGCAGGGACAGAAAGGAACTGACTGGGCCACACAACGCCATCTGTCGACACACAAGGGAATTGCAAAAAAGTTTCCAGATCCAGTCTGGCGCCTGGGGAAATTCTCAAGGTGAGGAATCTGCAGTTAGAATTATTGTCATTTAACTGGGGGTAAACAAGGCAAGAGGAGTAGAGGTTTCAAGTTGAGTTTATTTTTTTCACAACTTTATTTAGCATTTTGGTAGACAAAAGAGAACATGACACACATTTTAGCATCATCTTAAGCTTCAAAGGAGACAAAAGGACTCCGCCCCCACCACCTAAAAGGATTACACATGTTAGGCGAACAGGAAAAGACTACCAATGCACCAGTTTACTCAGCCTTCCCCGCACTCCCACACCCCAGATCACCCAGTCAGGAAAGGAAAATTGCAGTAGTCACTCATGTTAATGACAAACATTATACAACAAAGCAGGGTTGATCTGTCTTGTGGATAAGCCTGAAGGCGGATGGATCAGGGTGGGTCCTCCTCTGAATCGGAGTTGGAGAAGATCCATATGTCAGAAGCTCTCAGCGTTTTGGACATGGTGAGATGTATTACCCCAAGTCTGTTTTGATGTCTTATGTGCGTAATGGAGGGGTGCCATGCGGCGTAAAATTAGGCCACCCTGTCCCCGAGTATAGCGGTAAGCTTTTCCATTGCGTACAGATTCCATAGCTTTCCCCACCATAGGTTTAATGTGGGCCCTTGAGGATGTTTCCGCATTTGTGCTACTCCTAACCTTGCAGCTAATAATAGATAGGCAACTAATCGCCCATGTGTAGTCGACAAAGTAAGAGTTCTCTCTGCACCAGGTTCACCCAGGAGGATTAACAGTGGATCACGGGGTAGTGTGATGTTGGTAATGCTGCGTATGGTGAGAAGAACCTCGTCCCAGAATGTTTGCACTCTTGGGCACGTCCACCATGTATGTATAAACGTACCCTGCTCTCTGCATCGCATTCCAGCAAGAATCTGAGCTCCCAAAAATTTTATGTAACCATACTGGTGTCGGATACCAGCGAGTGAGGAGTTTGTAGGAGCTTTCTTTGTAACAGAGGCAGATCGAAGACTTCGAGGCTCCTTGCCAGATTGCTCTCCAGGTGTCATCAGTGATGTCAACCCCAATTCCCTTTCCCACTGTATCATTTATGTGTGTTTCTTTAAGAGAGTAAGGTTAAGTATGTAGCTTCAAATTGAGTTTTAATCTAAGGTGCAGTTGCCGCAAACCAACGTGTGAAGACAGCCTCCAATCAGTGAGTTCCCATTCAGTAAAACTGTAATAAACTACATGAAGCTAGTCCGCCAATCGATGTGCCAGTTGATGCATGACCAGTCCCGTGCGCATGTCCCCCAAGTTAATGGGTGACGATGGCTAATCTCACTTCAGTACTTTGTAGTTCTTTTAAGCCCAGCTGTGGGGGCAAGGAGGGAGCCTCTCCTTAACCCAGTACTGCATTTTTGACCATCTATTCTATTTCACCTATTATCATTCCTTGGTGCAAGGAGGCTAAGTGTAAGTAGGTACCCCTCCTCTCCTTATTCAATTAAGGAATTAAGGTGCCATCACTTTTGACATTAATGTAAGAATATGAACAGGTTAGCTAGACATGGCAAAGATTTGGTTCCCTGGCTGTATATGGGAAGTTGCTATCAAGGGATGTTTTCATAGTTAAAGCAATTCTTTTATGATATAATGTAGTGCCTGCATTGTGATATGACGTGTAATTATTTTATACATTCTATACATTTTAGGATTTTATAGTGATACCCTTAATTTGGGGTGGTGATGTACATACATGTTTGTAAATAAAGCCTTGTGAGTCTAATAAAATATAATACAGGAGCAGATAGCAACATCAGGTGGAGATATAGCTGAAATCAGTATATCCCCTTCAATTGACACCTTCATCAAATAGTAGTTAGTACAACGGTAGCAGCTAAGATCACCATTCCTGTGCACTTCAATGGTTCTTTCCTCTCCTGCTTTTACCAGCCTGACTGCCTATGCAAGTTCTCCTTCCCACTCAGTAGACAGGAGTAGACAGTTCGGGTCTGGCCAACCACAATGCTTCCACAACCATCCTGTTCAAGTGTCCCTACTTTGCAGCATCTGTCTTTGCCAGAGGCACCACTGCTCTGGCACTATCTGGGGTACGATGCTGCACAGTAGGGGACATGGATGCAGGCCTCTGATACTCTGGCAGCCAATGGATGACTCTGTGCCTTGTGACTGTGCTCTTAGGACACATACATTGGAAGCACTGTCACTCCCACTTCTGGCTTCCATGTAGACATCAAATGTGCACCTTTAAAAGAATTTGTGAGCATATGGGTCAAACGCTTTGTCTGTCTCGGAGTTGGGCACTGCTAGCACACAAGACATGTTGATACCTACAGACCTTCTATCTGATACACTGCTTAATTAGTTCAATGTCCGAAGATCTCGCTGGTGGGTGATCCTTTACACAACATCTGAATATATGAAATCTAGATGTAGACTTTTTCAATCCTGAATATAGCTTGAAAACAAAAGGGCTTCTAAATCTTATTTTTATCACAGCACAACTGCTCCTCTGCATGTCTCGTCCTGCTGACTTCATTCAATTGCCAAACGATTCTGTTATTGGGATGCTGCAGCCCGTTTGAGACCTTCCAACCTTGGTAGAAACAAGTGTGGAACAGACAGAGGCGCTTGCTACAGAGTAGATCAGGAAGCCACTAGATTAAAGGTGATGAAAAGTGAGCGGTATGGGAAGACGACAGATGCCACATGGAAGAGGCACCGTGTTCCTCTCACATCCCTTAAGAGAAAACTTCTGCTAAGGCCACAGCACAGACACCTGACATCTTTGTTGTGATGAAACCCCTGGTGAGTAGTTGTACAACTGGAGCCACTGCATCCTAGTGTATATGCAGCAGGAGAAAAGCATGGAGCTGATATTTAGAGAAATCCCTGAGAAAGGACAGTAAGATTTTTTTCCTGCCCGAGTGCTGTGGAAGAGGAAGTTAGTGATGAAGTGAAGTGATTGTGATCCAAAGCAATTGCTGGAAGTAACCCGGGGCTCTTTCTTGTACCCAATCCTCTTCAACCTCAGACTGAATCCCCCTAGACTCCATACTCACTAACAGGAGTATCAAGACCCATCAATTGATTACGATAAGCAACTCTACCTAAAAATCTCCACAGTTCATAACATTTAGCAACTCAAAACCTTTCCTCAATCTCATTCAGAAATGCATGTCCAGCACCTACTACAAACTTTACCCGATCAAGCCTGATTATCTCCTATTACCAATAGCCACAAACTACCACAAATTCAAGCCTTCCTCTCGAAATTAAATCTGGACAGGTTCAACACTAGTCCAAACACTAGACCTCTTGCACCTATAGAGGGGCAGTGCCCTGCTTTAAACACTGAACCACACTGTGACCTTTGAAACACATGTACGCTGCGGCACTGCTCATTAAAAGCTTGAATAAGTTCAGCCATATTAACCCTACCATGAAGTGACTGCATTGATTCCTCCACATTCCTGCAATATCGTCAGGTGGTATTTAGTGCTAACCCAGTGGTGAAAGCATCCATCCAGAGCACCTGAACTTTTTCTGAGACCCACTGGAAAGAAGAGACAATGCATAGGCATGACTCCGGGAAAGGCGAATCTATGTGACCTTCGCCAGCACATTTATTTATTGAGTTTTATATAGCACGAACTTGACTCGAGGGTATCGGAGCGCTTTACAGAGTGTGCAGAGTATTATTTGCAAGGAATACATGAGAAAATAGTAAGCATACAGGATAAAAATACATAATAGTTCGGAGTTATCAATGGAAGATTATTTCAGAAGATGGAGGAAGAAATGCACCATTGTTTCCAGAGGGATTGATATTCAGGCTATTTGGTGGTTGGGGGGGGGGGGGGAGTGCATCAGGCAGGTCGATAATTTTAGGATCTCGTTCTGCAGTTTTTCCAGTTCTAAAAGGCACCTCATCTCAGACTTAGTCAACACTATTGTATTCAATTCTAAGTGGCTTCAATTAAATCACTAAATCGACTTCTTTCCATTTTGCCTTTAACATTTTTCTTCAAATTTGTTTTGGTAGCTGGCCAAAAATTATTTCCATTGTTGAACTTAGCTCTTTATTTTGTTTACTCTACTGGTTGCTTTAAGCCAGGCCTACACTAATCCATTGTGAAACAAATATACTTTACTGATGCTTTTGGTTTGTCTCTGAGGCTCATCTGGCAATGGAATTATGGAAGCTTTGCCATACCACATACATATATGCCAGTAGCCACCCTTCCTCCTCAACCTAATAGGTTTTTATAGTAAGTAATTTAAGACACAAGAGACTTGCATTGGCAAACGTCTCTGTCCCTATATAATCTACGATGCAGGAGGCATAACAAGGAGCACTGATCCAAAGATGAAGTGGTCGACCAGGAAATCATCTCTTTATGTTCTTCTGGAGAAACTGTGGTACATGAAGTACAACGGAAATACAGGGGTTACTGCTGCCTTTTGTGTAATCTGTAGGGGATGAAGACAGCAATCTGGTACAACGATTAAAAGATTTTACATCCCAAGATTTTGTTTATAATGATTTTTTAGTTAGTGTGTGTAAAGGAATAAAAAGCTAATATGATTTTAATCAAATGCATATACTAACTACTGTTTGGTCTCTACACTTGTCATTTAATAAGATTCCAATGCCCTTTATATAAATTAGCACAGTAAAAATCCAGCAAACAAAAGCAGGAGTTCGTCAAGAGATAACTGGCCTAGCTTGACAGGACTAAGTACCTAGTGATCACCTTAGTCTTGACAAATTGAGCTTCAGATATCTGTAGCCCCTTGAAGTACTGGACCAATAAAGATGGCGGGCCGGCTTCAGTAGATGAAAAACAAAACACAGGTACAACTGAGTATCATCTGCATACATATGCCACCCAAAGTAGACTGTTAATGATCTGTAGAAGGGGAACGGTGTAAAGAAAAAAAAAGCCAGTGACAAAGGAGATCCATTTGGGAGTACCCATGACAACAGGGAGCCTGGTGAAAAGAAGGGACCATCCAAGCCTAACCGATGAGTTCTCACACTCAGGGGCAAGATTCAAACTATTCCAGAGGCACTGGGAGATGGAACCACAGTGGAGGGTTACTGCAGTGCAGGATGAAGTAAAATAACATAGGGCACTATGTGGCAAACATTAATATACAGGGACAGCAGGACTGCTTTTTGCCATGATTTGGCCTAGAACCTGACCGAACTTACGTCAGACAGACAGCTGGCGAAATACAGTTGATTTACCATTGACTCACATTAAATTTTCCAAAAGCGAAATGTCAAGAGAAAAAACACGCTGCTACAGGCTTTTAAGGAGAGTTTCACAAACAGAAAAATTGAAATTGTTGAAGTGGAGTTTGCCATGAAAAACAAATTGATTAATTGGCACAAGAAAAGGGGTAAAATTATATTAATGGACTTCAAACAAACTGGTGGGGCATGTGTCCAAAAAGAAATATTTAGCCTTGCAATTACCTATTAAAATTTGCAACTCGATATTTTCAAAGTGTTCATGATCTTCACTACAAATCACAAGAGAATGTGTGGGCATGAACACTCATGACTGATATGAAAAGTGTTTTCACTGAAAAAAAGATAACATGTAGTGAAGCCATGAAGAGACAAAGTTTTCACCGACATTCTGCACGGTTCTCACTCGAAGACAGCTTCACATAGTGCAACGCTAGACTAAACCCTTCCATTGCTTCTGAAAACATCTAATTTAAATCAAACCATTTGTTAAAATTACTAATATGTAATCGAAATAACGTCATTGCCCAATGGCTTTAGGACTTAACATAAACCATACTTCGCAACCATTATGTGGGTGGGGAGTGTGCAGGCTAATATTATTAAATCAACAAGAATTCCAAGTTATGCACTTTAGGGGTTTAGGACCACGTGGCCTTATTGTGGTCAAAGGCAGTCACGTGTTCTTCTGAACATTTAATCATCAATGTAGAAGCATGTATAATTATCACCGATTAGGCATCTCTGCTACTTTACACTTTATTTAGGTACTATATTTTTTATTGTCTTTTAAAGTAGAACCTTTGCATGTTTCAGTCCCAATTATGTTTTCATTTTTTCTAGCAAACTCTACAACAGCTCAGACATTGGCAATCACTGACCGAAAAGTGCTAGATACACACACCGGTTTTGTTATATACTCAGATTTACCACAGCCAAGGTACAGTTTTGAGCAAAAGCACGTTAACAAATAAGTCACCACCAGACATACACTATGCATTTCAAACGTTCACTGCAACCACATTAAACAGTGCGTTTTTCTATTCATAAAGGTAGCAACATCTTTCTCCCTCCGACACCAGAAGCACCACTAAGGCGCTCAATACATGTTAGCGGGATTTTGGGGCAGAGACACGGGGAAGCCAGAATCTCGGATCCCAGCCGGCATTCCTGCACCAAAACCGGACAATTACGGGATGTGTCCACAGAATGGTGAATAACCCGGCCGACCAGGAAAACATGGTCCTTTTCTGGTCTTCTTTTCCTAACCCAGGGACAAATCCACTGGCGTTTTCCACTTCCTTAGAAAAGGCCTAACATGTCAACTGGAGGGCCAGTGGAATTCGGGTGGGGTGTTAAGTGGGGGTCAGGACAGGGTATGGTTAGCGTTGTATGCTCGCTCCTCTGTGCTCCTGGGCAGAGGCATTGGTTCCTCCCCATCCCTGCAATATCGTCAGGTGGTATTTAGTGCTAACCCAGTCGTGAAAGCATCCGTCCAGAGCACCTGAACTTTTTCTGAGACCCACTGGAAAGAAGAGACAATGCACAAGCATGACTCCGGGAAAGGCAGAATCTATGTGACCTTCGCCAGCATATTTACTTATTGAGTTTTATATAGCAAGAACTTGACCCGAGGGTATTGGAGCGCTTTACAGCGTTTGCAGAGTATTATTTGAAAAGAATACACAAGAAAATAGTAAGCATAGAGGATAACAATACATAATAGTTCAGAGGTATCAATGAAAGACTATTGCAGGAGATGGAGGAAGATATGCACAGTCCCCCTCACAGCCCCTGTTGCAGTTTTACCAAATGTGCATTTGCACACAGTGAAACCGGACTCGGTGTCCAGGCCTGGAATTATTAGGCCCAGAGACAGAGGGCTGCTTAAAAGAGCCTAAAGGATATTTGATATCCTTTAGAGGTCCATATAACCACACACAAATGCCCTTGTTTTTTGGCAGTGATTTGTTTTAAATTAAGTATCAGAAGAATGACATGTAATGCGCTTCTTTTGAATCCCAATTAGAATAAATCCGAGTTAATTACACGATCAGTGTCTTATATAATTGAAATGTGGCTGCTGAATCCAGTCACACTGGATTTATTTTTAGTAGTCAATATCATTTTTTCTTCTTGCTAGTTCAGAGATCTTCAAAGCCATTTATAAGCAGAGACAAAGAACACATGTCAGATTTCTTTTCACAATGTCTGATTGTGACTCAAAGCCAGATTCCTTTGAGCAACTCAGACGAATACTTTAGAGCTGACTCATGGGCATTCCTTTAATCAGGAGTACCAGCTTCCAGAGCACTGAAGATCACTGCAAGATGCATGTTTAATACACATATCGTGCAGAACATTTCCTCCACATATAGTCCTCCAGTATATGTAGATGACTTATTTATCTTCCAGCATGGGAGAGTGGCTTTGTTATTGCCTTTTCTGGAAAGAATTTTTACGATCATTTGGAATTTGCAATTTTCTGTAGATTTTTCATGTCACATAATGTGTGCAAGATGGAAGAATGAAAGCCATGACGTTTGCTGAAAGGACATCTTGCAATAATCAATTGACCGAAGTCTGCCATCTTCCGCCGTTTGAAATGGCTTTCAGTTTTGTACACCTTCGGATTAAACAGCTGCAAGTCCTACGAGTGTATTTATTAGCCACCATGATAACATCAACACATCATTTCAGAGTATTGCAGACCCAAACTATACACATTTTAATTCTTTTCCACTGAAACAGCTGCCGTCTGTGACTGCTTTGGCCTTCTACTGCACGTTTAGGTGGATTTCACTAAGCATTGCAGAGGAATATAAATCAGCTATCAAAGCAATCAAACTCCAAGCACCATTGGTCTGACACTGTTGCGAAACTAAACATACGTCAGATGAAATGAAATGACTCATCCTAGAAAAAGAACGACCCAGGCTTAGGCGACCGACTGAAAAAGTTCTCAAAGAGAGAGAGACATTCTGGATCTTCTCTCTGAATACAGTAGAGGAAGGTTTGAATGAAGAGATTGTATTGAATGTTACATAAACTGGCACATGGCCTCCTTCGGCACTCTCTTCTATATCGTATCAATTGTTTTCCATTCTGGATATGCCCCATATATTGGTGGGTTTTGGTCATACTTATATTTCGCTTAGCGTTCAATCATTAAAAGACCTCCTCATATTCGTGGACCATTTTAAATGTGTCAATTGAGCACACCGCTATCGCTTTTATCATTGGATTCAAATACACTCACTCACTTAGTACTCCTAGTCTGCATTAATATTCTTCCTTTTTCATGTTTAGTCACCGTTATTCAGCACGGACCATTACCTAGTTAATGATGTGCCACTTACCTGGTACCATATAATCGGGAATCATAATGAGATTCAAATAAATCTTTCTGAGCCCCCGCGAGGGCTCTCTCTAACAACCATATCTGCATTTCCCGTAGTTAGCCCGTTCCAGCATGGTACCTGCCCTGCTGGGCTTGCTCAAGATCAGAGGTTGCTCTGATGTATTCTACATGCTGATAGAGGCATGAATCAGGCAAATCTTCACCCTAATTTATATCCTCTCTTGTTTAAATCGTTTAGGACATATTAACCACATGATAACTGCAGGAGGCCTTTCAGAGATGTACTCGATCCAGTAGTGTATACACCCAAGATGGCGACTGTTTCAGAGCACAGCTTTGAGAGCATTGAAATGCTAACGGGTAGGCGTTACTACACCACATGTCCAGGCGCTACCCGCCCACTTAGCCTCTATATTAAAGTCCGTCATGTGAGTGAGCGAGTACGTCAGTTCCAGCTAGAAGGAGACGCGAGAAAATAGAATTCACTTCATTTCAAGTAAGTGAAAATGGGGTTTTAGGCGTACCTGGGAGGTATATATCGGTTGAGGGTTGACTTGATAAGCCTGGCCGTTACCCCCTATGAGAAACTTTTATGTCGACACATTGAGACTGCCTCTCTTTTTTCCTCCCGGTAGCAATTTCGATATGGGCAAGATATTTTCTCACATGATTATTGGTACAGCACAACCACTTGCTAAACATGTCAAGTAAATATTAGACGCATGTATTCTGATCCATGTAAGGGGGATATGTTTTTGCTGGAGCAGGAACATAGCGTAGCTGCCTTTAGCTCTAGTCGCACATGCAGGAGGGACCCCTTGAGCCCCACAGCTGTCTGATACTTATGTCTCGGGGATCGGAGTTTATCCCCATCAGGTCTATATAACAACATGGTTTGCGACCAGCCTAAACGGATTTAGACACTGCATTGGCCCACCACCTTACGTAGCAATTCTGTCCTTCTATCAGGTCCGCATTAAAAAAGGTTTTTGGCAGAGGATTTCCGTTTTCAGTTGAAGGCGTTTACCCTTTTTTTCCCCCTCAGAGGTTCAGTCCAGACTTACAATCCTTTGGTAAGATAACCAGATACATTAATAGAAATTTGAGATTTCCTATTACAGGCACGACACACTGAGTTATGGCATTTGCACTCTTTTGCTCCATACAGAAGGCCTGCAGATAAGTAACTATAATCGCCTACTATCCACCAATAGCAGTCACATAGCATATTCTGCACTAATTATGGACTGGCTGTACGACAAGTGAGAATTGCAACCTACATTGCCCTCCTAACACAACAGAGGAACCTCCAGACTTTTCTGGGTTCATGTTCAAGCTAGTTATCTGTATCGTAAAACGATATAGCCACACATGGGGAGGCTACTTTCCTCTTCTCTATATTTCATTTCATTTCTAATTTTATTTTTTCTTTATTCTTCAAGGAACTTAGTGTGACAGCACCACGAGCTATTGGTGTCCTCTTGCTTGTTCATTTTCTTTTGCTTCAATTGGATGTCTCTCTTAGGAATATTGGCTTCAGACACGCAAGTGCATAAGCACTTTATTTATTAGCCTGGTGGAGGCTTTTGATAAGTTGAAGATTCAAGTAATCGCTACATTGCAGCACTTATAGAATAAGCCCTTCACCAGCCAAAAATGTTTCTTTGTTAATACATTTCCTGGTTTGTGGGCTGTCCCTTAATATGGACATATCAGTACAATCACTGTGCATTTGCCCACAGATGCCCCCCCTCCACTCTCCAGAAAGTAACCGATAAGAGTGGTCCTGATGAAGGTGGAAGCTACTTTTTCCCACCGAAACGTATGTTGACCAGATGGTTGGGAATCCCTTAAGGACCACTCCAAAGCGGATCAAAATTGTGATTTGTTCAGTCCGTAACTATTGTCATCGGTGTATGTCAACCAATTTCTGAGGGTTCCCCACTCATTTTTGTGTGTGAGACTTTTGTTCACGAGAGTGTGGTATGAGAGGTGAGATTGCTTGATGTGAGTAATAGTTGATTGGGGGTTATGTGCATGTATTATGTGTATTAATATATTTGTTTTTCTATGTATTTTATTTGCAAACAATAATTGCTGTACATGTCTACTGTATAAAAATTCGAATCAATTATTTATTATGATTCTGTACACACTTCCCACTCGGATGACGCTCCCCCCTAATCCTTCACACCTACCCGGGAGCGGCTAGGTTTCCTATCCCCGCTGCTCCGGTGCCTACACCTATGCCGTATGTCCGCCTGCATGGTAATACCCTCGGCCAGGGGTTCCCACTGTGTTGCTTCACCAGTTCCCTAACGAACCACATGTAATATGGTCCGGCTGGCCCCTCTTTGATAGTCCATGACAACCCCCTAGTTTGCTCTCCCCCTCCCTGGTTTGTTCCTTAATATGGCAAACACCTGTTGCATTGCATATAACTGAAGTAAAGGTAATTATAAATGTCAAGATAGATATCACCTGCCTGGAAATATGTACTTTATAACACTGCGATTCAATACGGATATGTAACGACTGTACTAACAAATGCCAATAAAAACAAGTTACATTATGATTCTGTACACACTTTTACTAATAGATATGTGATAATATACAAAAAAGAAAATGATTAATAAAAACAATATATTTTGGCATATTCAAGCATGGTAAGACTTATTTCTGGGGGACAGCCTGTTTTGAGCCTTGCATTGGCCATAAGATAAAGAGATTTAGGTCTGACAGGAGCATTATCTTCTGGACCTACAAAGTACATTTAGGGGGTAGCTTTCTTTGAGTATTCAAACCTCAGAACACTAGCCACACAAATTTGCCCTCACCCATCTCTGACTCGTGCAACTCAAACAGTGCCTTCAAATTCCAAGCCAGTGAACGGATGTTGCCAAGGGAGTTTGTAGATCACTTTGTGACCCCAAACATTCCAACGCCAACAGCAGTCAAAAGTTTAGGATTATATTAAGTGAGACTGAGAAATATTCAGCTAATCTCACTATTTCCTTTTCCAGCTGGTATTTTGGAAAAAGGGATGAACCTCTAGTTGACGCCCTGCATCGAGTCCAACAATCTTTTTGATGCCTACCAATCAGTCTCCAACAGTTACAAGCCACTGAGGCTGCTTTACTTGAACTGTTTCACGGCATTGAAGCTGCTTTACTTTAAGTCACCGATGGCATCCATGGAGGGCTAGATAGTGGGCGTTGCACTACATTGATTTTATTAGATCTCATCCCAGCCTTTGATAGCTTCTCAGACCTCTCCATTGCCAAGTGACTCAGGAAGATTGGCATGTGAGACTCAGCACTGTAGTGGCTGGTGATTTATGTCCTTAATGTGCAATAGATCTCATGCAGTGTATCGGAAGCCTTTTAGATCCAGTGAAGTGCTGAGTTCCTCTGTGCTGAATTTTCACCCCAATATTTACTATATTTACATCACTCCCGTTTCTAAGCTTATTTGCACTAATGTCTTATGATGATTATACACAAATTGTGTTCTCCTTTGCTTTTGACTCCAATGTGCACAGACAGCCACAGCCAACATACAGCTAATAAAGCTCTGACTGGATGAGGTCCAATTCCTTGAAATTGAATAGGGACAAGACAGAGCTGCTCCTTTTTTAGGGTGACTCACGGTCTTGTGCCCCTGACTGGTAGCCAGCAGACTTTGGCACCCGCTCCTATTCTTAAAGATGTGTTAAAAAATCTTGGGGTAAAGATGAACAGAGACCCTCTCCTTTAGCAATCAAACTAACTCCATTGTTGCTTTATTATCTGAAATTGCTGGGAAGAGTCCTTCATGCACTACCGGAAACAATGTGGAAAATGGTGGTCTGCACTTTAATTCTTCCTTCCAAGGACTACTGTGATGTACTCAACATAGGCCTACCAAAAAATCCCCCCGGCAGCTTCAAGCCAAACAGGCTCCTTCATTAGTGAGTTAAGGTAAATATACCCTAGCTCTGAATAGGAGATTTACTTTTAATAAAGGCATATGGTGATGAGGACACATTGAGACTAACATTATGTTAGATGGAACTTGTATAGTGGTCAAGTGCTGTCTAATGTGGTATTATGTCACTTAAGCACTCTAAAGATGATCTATATGGTTGGCTGGAGGGGTGAACGGTAGTTGCATGCATATGTGGGAAGAGTTGGGTGAAAAACATGAGGATCCTGACAAGTGGTTTGATCGTTAGGCACACAGACCTTCATCCCAGTGTGAAAATGTGATTACTTACATTACGTGATCTTTCCGGTCTAAATTGGTAGTTGGTATGCAGCGTATTGCCTTCAAAGGACCTCGACAAGCTATTTTTGGCAGTCCCACACTTTCATCAAGTAATACGAGTTTGACTTTTTGGCAATCTAAATAAGTGGGCTGTAAAAGGCTGGCACTAGTTTTTAATATGGAGCTAATTAAGCACTTTATAAAGCAAAGGCAGGAATATCGCCTCCCAGAGGAAAAGATATTCAGGCACTTACAGATGAGATATTGGGTCAAAGAGCAAGTGCGCCCCAGAGGGGCACTTTCTTCTTGAGCTTCTGGCGGCGACAGACAGATCCTAGCAAGGTGGTGACTGAGGGGAGAGACCATATTTTACCCTTCATGGAAACTGCTGAAACACTTTTTAGTAGTCTCCAAGAGAAAAAAAAATAGACAAAAGGAGAGGCCCATGTCTGACTCGGATACAGTTTAAAATGCTCCCTTCCTACTTGCACTGGCAATCAAGAACAATCCTGGTCCTTATGTGTGAGCTCATTTTGGAGCCTCGAGGCTGTGGTTCCAAACGGGCTAAGGTGGATGGTGGGATTACGCCAGCCCCATTGGCTCCTCCACTCTATCCCCCATCGCGAATTCATTGCTGTTGCCCATACTTGCTAGCCAGAGGGAATATTGATCTATCTTGCTAGAGAGGATATTGTGGGATTACCAAATTTAGAGTCACTGTAAATTGGAAGGCCTGTTCCACATTTCCAACTACACTTTCTCACCAAATGGATAGCACAACACTTTACTCTCTTCCAAGAGACCTTCCACCAAGGTGTTGGTCAGAAGCATGGGGTATGCCTGGCCTTGGTCTGCATGGGACTACTGGGCTGCAGAGTTGCGGCCAGGGAGCCACACCCCACCCATGCATGCATTTCAAGTACCACCAGGCTGTAACGTCTCAATCTACAACTTTTCTCAGCATATGGTATGGATGGACTATGTACAGCACCATGTAAAGTCAGAGGACCAAGATCAAGATGTCACTGAAATTCCTTACATAACTCACTTCCATGCATTTTTGTAATACAAGCACAACGGAAATGCAAATTGTTGTCGAGCAAACTGCTTTACTATCCCACCAGCCCTTATATGTAGTTAGCAGGAAAACAAGAGCAAGAGTCTTGAATGTACTACTGTCCATAGGAAGTGGGTATTTTCTTAGTTGGATGGTCTGATATTAGCTGAAAGGGTAAGCCACCTTTGAAAGGACAAATACAAGGGGACACACAATTTAGTAAGCCAGGAGGTGATGAGAAGACTCCACAGTGTTAATTACTGCTACATGACACCCACATGGTTGAGGGAACTGTTTATCCAGTCCACGTCTGACTGATTGATCGACTGTAGGGACTGTGAGCCCGTAGTCACACTGGCACTCTTTTATATTGTTGGACTTCCCCAAGGTAACCATGTTTTGGGGTAAAATTATTGAGTACATAGATGCAGGTCTGAAGTTCATAAATGGCACACTTGAGAATGTACTGGGCACTCCTGACAAGATGGTATACATAAATTCCATGAAGCCTACATGCCTAAGCAGGAAAAAAGTACATTTTAAGAGGAACGCTAAAGCACAAGAAATAGAGACATCATGAGGCTGGAGACTTCAAAATGTAAACTGTCTCCATGTAATAGTCACTCATAGGTAAAGTCTAGGGATGTTGTGGGATTCTCTGATAACATAATTGAGACTATAGGCTTCACTCAGTTTTCTGCAACAATTGACACAGCTGTTCCTGGATTTCCTAGGCTGCCGCTTTCTTTAAAATTCTGGGTTGCAATTAAATGTTATTTTCCATTTTTGAACTGTGTTTATTTTATGCCCAGATAGTACTTACTGATAGATTAGGTTTCTACTACTTTGTTGGACGTATACCATGGTACAGCACTACAATGTCTTCGAGTTTATGTAACGCTTTAGAAACTCTTTAAATAAAGTGAGTCTTGGCCAAAATACTACTTTTGGCAGGTAGGCTGTGCACCATAACCTTCTGGATAAAACAAACAGGCATCAAGTGGCTTTGTGAGTTTACCTAATGTCTGATCCACATTAGAATAAGAAAAATGGCATTTGACTCGCAGAACCATTGAAGGAAATTGGATGATATAGTGCAACCCTTCATAAAATATGTCGTGTCAAACCGTATACGCGAGACATGCTATCCGAGATTTGTTCAAAGGAAAGCTCTTGTCTTTACAAATTCAATGCACAGAAAGAGTATCAATGGAAAGGTAATAGATGATCTTCTCTGATATTTATATGTGCATTAGGGAGGGAGTGTGAGAAAGGGAGGCCAGGAGATGGGAATAAACGTGTGAAAGTTCGATTGTTCATACATGTTATGAACTGTGTCTATGTTTTAATTTTTGCCTTCAGATGGAAAGCGCTATTTTTCTGTAAGTTCCAGAAAAATCAAGGTACACCAGATGAGATTGATCTTTGTTTTAGGACTCTCTCCAACTTTCCTTGAAATCATGACATTGTATGATGTCATTGGATTCTCAGCCTCTGCGAAAAAAAATACATTCTGCAGAGTTCTTGCCTGCTCTCTTCTGCGTCCTCTACCATATGGGGACATGCAGCGATCCGTATGGATGAGACAATGCAGGATCTGCCAAGGGAAGTCTCGTCAGGTGGAGGCAACGCCACCAAAATGGTGTCGGCATGGCTACATAAAGTAGGGTGGCGAGCCAACAACCATTTCAGGCGATGTCACTTCTGTGAGAGAAATGCTGAAAGTGTTCCTGACATAGTCTGTGTTTGGGAATCATTTCAACACATTTTAAAAGTGGGCCTGAGAAATATTATCTTCAAAGTGAGGTGGGAGGAAATTTCAAAAGCCCACGTTTGGTCGAGGGGACATGCCTGCAAGGGAGTGGAGTCACGAAGGCACTAGTGGCAATGGGATAGAATCATGATGGAGGACAGAAGAAAATGTCGAGAACCATAAGTGAGAAGATGGGTTGATCCACGAGGCGAAGAAAAAGTTGCCAATGAGTCTGTAGTCTTCTGCAGCTCCCACTATGAAATCAGGTGCTGTCACAAGTCAGAAAGGAGCTGCAAGTGATGGGGAAATCAAAATTGCACCATTCCATCCCAAGTGTGGCAGAGGTGTTTTCTCTGCCACACTGGTCATTTTTCAGGCTGTCCCCTACACTACAAATCACACTTAGGGACTGATTCCGATGAGGTTAGAAATGCCTCCTAACGGTATTTGCTCTTTCCAAATGGGAACAGGAACATGTCTTTCCGACTGACTCGGAAAAGTTTCCGACTGACCAAGTACAATGCGAGTTAGGCTTTAAGAATATACCAATCCGAACCCAACGGCATTTGGAATGACTGAACCGTACGGAGCAGAATCGTAGGTCGCGATGGGACGCACTTCCAAACCACCGAGTACGATGCTGGATTTGAACAGCCTTTCCGAACTGTGCCGTCTGACTCACATCGGCAATCGGAATCCAACTTTGGGGGCCCGTAGTGGGGCCCCCTGCACCCGGAGCCTTCCCAATCGGCATGTGGGGGTACCCATGGGTCCCTCCCCTTAGCAGCCAGGTACAGTGTGGCAGGCACCAGGGGGTGCCCGCCACAGTGTGCCCGATTTTCCCCAGCCACCCCTTTCTTCAATGGGAGCCTATGCATTCGGTCGGAACAAAGGCTCCCATTGAAGTCAATGGGAGTCCAACCAAATCGTGTCTGGAAGCATAATGCATCATACTCTGTCCGTTGGACTCTCCCAAACAGATTCATTTGGAAACCATTCCCAAACCCATTTGGTCGGGAAGCTTTCCAAACCACATCAGAATCGGACCCTTAGTGTATACACAGCCATTCAGAAAAAATCTTTATAAATCACGGTCTGCTCAGCTTCATCACCAGACACTGGAGATGGGGGCAGATGTTGTAGTTTTTATGCCATGCGCTTTTATAGGCAAAGAGACATGGTCTTCTGTGGAAAGTGTGTAAAATGTTTTGGTGAGCCTGTGACGTGGTAGAATTTGTCAGGCTTGAAAACGATGTACACATGCAGAGGGATGCTGCAGAAACAGGTACAGAATTGAATGTTTGGCGAAGGTCGCTTGATAAAGTAAAGTGTCAGCAGATAGATTCGCTGCACATAACACTGGATGAACCAAGGGTAACTGGAAGAGACAGTGAGTCTTTGTGTGCATTTATACTTACTTCGTCTTTGGGGAAATGTGACAGTTACAATAACATTGCTTCTTGCTGTACAAAGTACATAACGTATTCAAATGAAACTACGGTGCAGTGCTCTAGGATTCCGAAGTGCGAGCAAACTGATTTGTAAAAATATAAAGTTTTCAAATGTGCAGTAAGCAGAAGACTGTCCACAACTTTGTTTTAAGCTTACATTTAATTTCTTCTCACCAATCCTTAAAACGTTTACCTTTCTCTTGCTAACACTGGCCTTCATATTGGGGAAGACCTTGGTGGAAATGGGGAAGTAGGTGGAGCGCTTAAAGAAAGAAAACACGATTTGAGAGTGCAAAGAAAACACCTCGCCTGCTCAAGAATACATTTAATATTGGTAATGCAGAGCTCCCAAGGTGCACTAGGCTTCTTCATCAGATTAGCCTCCTTGCTCAAAGACCAGGAGATTTATACGTCAGAGCATGTCCAGTATCGCAACACCATGCAGACACCCCACCACATTATTTGCCACAGCATAGGGTTGAACCACTCCATCTCCAGTGGCAGAGCTAAGCACGGATACGTGTGACCAGACGACACATATCAACCATGCAAATAATACCGGGATTTCTACTGTGAATGCTGGAGTACAAAATAGAGAACAACTAGGATTTTGAAATTATTTCGCTGTATCTCAGGAGCTATATCTATACCAAGGGGGAAATGTTTCACCCTCCGCCCCCTAGTCGCTGGTTGTTCTCAAGCATAAGGTGTGGAGTTTTGAGAATTAACTGGTGCTGCAAAATCTTGCACTAATCTGCATCAGAAGAAAAAGTCAAACTGCAAGGGTCCGAATGAAAATTGCTTGTTTAATTACTCACTTCACACGTGTCTACTCGCGATTATTGGGCTCCCAAGGAGTAGCATGCTCCATGCCCATAAAGCTTTTCAATGCCTTGTGAGAGATAGTAAGCGCTATATAAAATATCAATCGAAGTTTCAGTAGTTAATCTCTTGAGCTAACAAACTAAGACTCCCAGTAATGCATCTGGCATGTGTCCTGGATGAGACAAATACGAGATGGCACTTTCCTTTACTGAGCTCCTGGAAGAGGTTAATTCGGAGTGCGACTTTTGACCTAGAAGTAGTTACTTGAAACAACAAAGTGTTTTACAGAAGGAACTGTGGTGTTTCGAATCCAGAACAATGGACAGAAACGCTAACCAGGGCAATCTAAGTTTGCTGTCGTTTTTGAGGCACCTATATAACATTCTTGTCAATATGAACAGCAGGAGACACAGAAAAGTAGCTGGAAAAAGAGGTATCTATGACTGTTTAAAGAACTGGTTAGAGGGAATAATGGGTGCCATAAAAAAAGAAAAGAAAAATCATATTTGAAGTCCAGAAAAGTTTGTCATCTCTCCACGTTATGTTTGTAGTGTTAATACTCCATTTATGTTCTGAGACTCGGGAAATGTAGATCAGGTTGCAAAATAACGCCCTGCGAGGTAGCGTGTTATACTGACCCGTTCAGAAAAGGAGAAATATTGCCAAACTAAACATTATTTTGGATTTCCCACAATGTTTGAAGCAGGCACAGAAAACTTCCCAAAGGACAAGTCGATCACCAGTGAAAGTCTGTAAAGGCATACATTTGCAATACGAAAGAATGACAATCGGAGGAGCCGCCACGAGTTACATGCAGGTCTATTTATATTTGCTCGGTCCAATCATGGACATCTCCGGGACAGCCAGTCCCTTGGAACAGCTGTAGGTCGTTCTTTAAAGCTGGAGATTATCCAAGTCAACGGAGATAAAAATAAAGCGAGTGGGAGGCGTTACCATGCTTAACTAGAGAGAAGAACTTTGAAGTGGGACTGTAAGTTGAGAATGCAGTTACTGCCTTCATTCATAGTGCCCACTGATATGCCTGGTTGTTTTTCGGGACCACAGGACACATATAAATGACTAAAGGTGAAGGATCGCCATCCAGACGTCCCTTCAATTGACTGAAAGATTGAAAGTGGCATTTTTGGTGACCAGTGACGATAAAACTTGGTTCGACCATGGAATGCTGTACTCCTATATTTAACTCTTATCTGGAGGTATACTTTCTTACAAATAGGATAAGTAAAAGTAAGACTTCAAAATGAAACTGGATTGCTTTATTTTCTTCTGAAGGATTTCACTTCAACACTGTTCCCACCTTCTGCGGCCTACCTGGAGAGGTACAGTGATCACAGTTCCCTGTGGTTCTTTCAAGACAACAACCTTTTTGCTGGCTATGCTCACTGAACTATCTGATATGAATCACACATACCCACAGATCACAAAGTTAAGTGTGTGTGTGTGTGAACAATAACTGAATGTCTAACTGGGCAAATAAGACCAGGCCTGCTTACAGTTTAACATTATACCACAATGGTAAGTTACAGCCAATTTTATTAGGAAATGGATAATGCAATTCGAGATCAAGCATAATAGTGCCGCAAAATTCTGCACTGTTCGTCATTGCTGGTAAAATAGGGGCATTTATTTGGAGTAGCATCTAATACGGTCGGCTAGGGGGCGTTCCAACATATGGGTGTGAAATTGAACAGATATCACAACTGTCCTAAACAAAAACAACCATTTGCAATGCAATCGGTCTCGCCTTCGGGACCATATATGTATTTAGCTAAGCAGCATATTAGCCTGGGTGCTGAAACATCTACTGTTCTTTAAAATAGAGGGAAAGTGAGCACCAAACTGCGTGACACGCCAGGTATGGGAACACATGGAGAGAAATATTGCCTTTCAGCAGAAAATGGTAGAGTCCAAAGCTGTTTTTAATATAAAATCAGGGCCTTTGGTAGTCATAACACTGAAAATACAAGATTTGAAAAAAATATTATTGTCTACAAGTACTCGTGGAAGACAATTTCTATGGACTGGAATCTAGAGAATGCAAAAGTGATTCTGGTATTTTACTGACCTCTACTAGTTTTCTATCAAGACAGTTAAATAAAGGAAGTTGAACAGAACAAAAGTCCCTAAGCGGAAGCAGACAAGTCCTAGGGCAGATCTCCAGAGCCCACAAAGTACATACACATATAAGTATATAATAAGTATATACTAAAGTATATACAAGAGGTCTCGAATGCTCGACCTAAAAAGCACCTACTTGTTAAATGGATCTGATATTCTGACACCAATATCCCAAAATCGGCCGTGCAACAAGACAATATATGGAATCTTAAATAAAAAATAAAAAAAACAGAACACACATTGCCATACACAGTTTTTGACACTGTTTAT
Organism: Triturus cristatus; assembly: GCF_964204655.1. Taxonomy (NCBI): domain Eukaryota; kingdom Metazoa; phylum Chordata; class Amphibia; order Caudata; family Salamandridae; genus Triturus; species Triturus cristatus. The sequence continues at coordinate 422,303,099 of NC_140587.1, forward strand.
ATCAAAACGCACTTCCTAATAAAAAAAAGTTTTTTTTCAAAGTTGGGGAAGAGCCAACAACTACTCCAAACTGCTTCTAGGAGCACTTTAATAAGTAGAAGGAGCCCCTGTCAGCTGCATAGTTCAGGCCATGGGTTTGCCTTCTGCTGTAAACGTATTCTATACAACGAATAAAACAATGTTTAATAAAGTTAAATTCTCCAGATGCTCATGTGCTTGAATCTGAAAGACTGTCACATAAAATGGCACCTACTTTAATAACGGATGGCATCTTGGAATTCAGGTTGTCGTATGTGAAGTGCAGGCGGGTCCTGAAGGAGCACTTGTACAGAAGCGGATCCTGGTAAAACTCGATTTTCCCACTGGCGTTTCTCTTGTCCAGGCATACCGTGCAGTCAGAGAAGTTGACCACCTTCCGCAGCACTAGATCCGTAGCTGAAAGAGAAAGCCGCCCTGTGGTTTACACTGCAGCCAGCAGATACCACTCCCTGGCTACTTGGGATGGCACAGTATGGCAGATCTCAGAATTGTTTCTGTTTTAGATTTATCTATGTGTTACATTGCAAGGGAGCACTTGAAAATATATATATCATCAGATCACACAAAATGGGGTTGACATTGAAAAAGAGTACCTCTGATATTTCCCAAGCTCTTGCTTCTTAGCTTTTTAGAATTATACTTTAAGAACCTACTGGATTGTTTTTCATCAGAGAAATGTTAAATCAAATATCTATGCATATTTTCTCAATACTTTCTGTACATTTCAGATTTTTGTGTGTTTTATGTTCATACTTTATATGGTTTCTGTGCCGAAACGAATTCGCAGAGTTTGGGACACTTTAGAAAAAGGTAGGACATTCTCAGTTCTCATTCATGAATTTTAGAACTATTACTGACACCAACTACACTCTTATTGGAACAAAGGAGCTCTAACAACCCGATGACTTAACCGGAAACACCAGAAATGTTCAGAAGATCAGCACTGCATGCGACGTTTGCACACAGAAGTAATATATTTTACTTTTACCCTCCTTTTGAGAATGTAGGGAAATGAACTGAAGCCAAAGAGATGCCTTGAGACTTTACTTGCTACGGTACATCAATTCTGACTTATGTGCAGGCTTCACATTCAGAATCCTCTGTTGTGGGGGGGATAGGCACCAAGGGAGGCATAAGAACATGCACAAGTATTCTAACGATACACTGTGACCCCACAATCTGCATGTTTACTTCAAGGAAATATTATAGCTTAGAGAAAGTCTGCAAAGTACTCACCAGAAATATCCATGAAAGCTCGATCCCAAAACTCATCCACTGTGTAGCACTCTGCGCAGGTGATATTGACGGACAAAACAATATCATCTTCTACGTACTTCAGAATGAGATTATTGACAACTATGTTGACATTATTAACAACACGCCTTATTAAACTCTGCACATAACCTGTGGAAAAACAGAACAAATACAGCAATGATCAGCTTTCGTGAGATTCCATTTTACCAGGGCAGCAAGCAAATAAAATGTTGAAAGCCAAGGTTTTCGGAGGGACTAGAAGATACTTACATGGTCTACATAAACAAGACATGATCTACTTTCTACACGCGTCCCAAGAGAAATGGGGAAACGGTTCTGTATGAGCACCTATACTCTCGCCTCACAGACAGACATGTGGCAACACATCTCTGGACAGCTGGCACCTAGAAAAAGAGATTATGGGTCCACCTGTACTACTTTCTGTTATTAATCCCAAATAAAATGAAATATGTAAAAAAGTAATATGCGAGATGAAAGCATATGTCTTAAAAGATTCGGCACACTTTTTTTGTGCTCCATTATGCAAGATGAAGCTAGTTTTAGAACTCAAGAGGATTTAAAGGGTAATGATGAAATGGTGGATTGCAGGGAAATGACCCCTTCACCTTCATCCCTTATGCTTTTTTCATTTTTAAAGCTGAATACAGAATAGGTTTTCAAAGCTGTCGTTTTTCCAAGTAATCTTTCTGATGCTGATGTATACGTTAGGCAATATGTGACTAAGGTAACCACTGCTCTCCTTGTCATTACAAACACAGTTTCCATTCCTAGGCTGTTGTGTGGCAGCCTTATGCATTATGGGTGTTGTGATCTTGGTTCCTTCCATGTAACTAATCAGACTGACACACGCGAAAGCAATGATTTGTAGGTGAAAAGTTTAGGACTGGAAGCTGAGTCCACGATGACATGGAAAGAGATGCTCACCCTTCATGTGTCACACAATGCTCAGCGTGCACAGCCCCGGCTGCAGTAGCAGCATGCTTCCAGCTGCCACAGTCCACGAATGCAGGAGATTTAAACAAAGCCAGACCATTTTAGGTAGAAGCAATCAGGGGCAATCTTGGTCTTTTTCTGCTGCACAGGAACCCAAAAAATATACGATTTTCCCCCATAATTCTTACAGCAAACTCCAAATTGACCAATGTATTTGTTAGTGAACATTTGTAGCCCATGCCTTCTGAAGGAAATGGAAGCGATACCTGTGTCTTTCTGCCTCTACATTCTTCAATCATAATGATAGGAACCTCCACCCCCCCCCCACCCCCCTCTATACATTAATGGCCATGAAGGAGTAAGGGGGCTTTGATGTGTGCTTTTAGGCTGTCGAGTCAGAAAGGCAACAACTTTCAGAACAATTCTATCCTATGCATACCAAAGAAAGGCTTAGAGAGTACTCGAGGAGTTCTAAAGGTCTTCTAAGTCGGAAATTGTGTCTCTTATCCCTTTGTTTTAAGCTGAATATATAACATGGAAGTTAACACTTGATGGCCTGAATTCTGCATGGAAAAGGGATGGCCATGCACTGGTTTGAATTCATAATGCTACAAACTTGAAAGTTTCAGTGCGTACATTGTGGTAGAATGGTAAAGGGTGCAAATCACAGAAGGTCCCTGGAATAGTTTGGAGAGAGCGACAGGGAGGAAGGGGGATAGGTTTTTTTAAAGTCTCTTAGAACAGTGGTGGAGATTACTGGAATTATCTAGTGAAGGTAGAGGTGAAAATTTGGACTACTAATTTTGAAAACCTACATCTCATGGGAGATCAGGGGTAGTACTATTAAAAGCTGAATCGGAGCCCCATAAATGGGATGTTATGCTCGAGGAGAGCCCGCATTCAGCCAGGTCTAAAGGAACTGCACTGCAAAGGTCCTTTGTATTTGTCAAAAAGATTCACACCCTACCAACCAGTTAGAACTCTTTGGTCAAACAGCCCCTTTCTGGAAGTAATTCCTCATTTCAGACTGAGAAAAGTGGGGCGGTAGCTCCTTTGCTTATGTGGCCGCCAGGCCTCCCAGTTCAGCTCTGAGCTTCCAGGGACAATCTGACCTTAAAGAGACTTCTTGAGACCTGGCTCTTTGGTTCTTCCTTCTAGTACCTCTGTTATTTAGGGTTCAGACTTGCTACTTAACTTCGGGAAACTATATTGAGTAGCTTTTGCGCCTTACAAATCTATACATAATAATAAATAATAACAATTTTGCACAGGAGCATGGAGGATGTGAAATCCCATGCGAAGTAGACTGACATCCTGGACATTTAATTGGCAACACCAGCGAACGTTTGAAGTTCAAGCTGTGAAAGCTTATGAGAGCTGTCCAAGAGTGGATCAAATGCAGGTGAGAGAATGTTAGGCTCCTCACTGTACTAGGCATGGTGACTGCTACAAAGCTACGTTTTATTTGTGGTGCACTAAGAATCACCCACTGGGAATGGCCAGGAAACCCAATCTATGGGATATTTGGTCTTATGATTAAAGGCCAGGACCCCAGAAGAAAAGGTGCCTTCAGAAACAGAGTTCTCAATAAGGTCTCTGTAAGACATCTCTAGCTCCAGGTAGTACAATTATAACATTGATATAATTTAAAATAATATCAATTTAGCTGCATCTGGCATACAGAAACACATGCCATGATTTGCTAGGATACTGTTCAAAGAATTATATATTTCTTGTCTATTAACTTTCAGATGGGAATAATAGAAATCCATGAGTCCCCACTGGCTAACCTGTGGTTTGGAACGTAACTTCGAGCAGAAAAATGATCTTTCCTAAAAAAACATACCTAACAGAAACTACATGGCTATGGCTTGATGTTCTCTGTGCAAAGTTTGGCAGATACAGTCTACAGACTAGCTTTCTCAATGTACAACATATATTCCTTCCTTAAAAGGAAACTGTTCACCAATAAAAGACCTAGGGCCAAATGTACGACCCTAAATTGCATTCGCAAACGGGTTTGCGACCCATTTGCGCATGCAAAATGGCCCAGGGCTATGATGTTCAATTCCTAAATAGTGAGTTGCAATTTATTTGCGACTCGCTATTTAGGATTTGCAAGTCGCTATTAGGAAGGGGCGATCCCTTCCTAATTGCGTCCGCAAAGCAATGTATGAATGTTTTGTGATCGCAATTGTTGTCGCAAAACACCCGCAAATTACCACCCTCTTCAAGAGTAATGCAGTCGTAATTTGGAAGGGGTCGCCAGGGGACCCCTTCCACTTTGTGACTGTCTCTAAAAATATTTTTTAAGGGCAGGCAGTGGTCCCAGGGACCACTACCTGCCCTTAAAAAATGAAACGAAAACGTTTCATTTTTTTTTTTAATGCCCTTAAGGAAAATGGGCTGCATTAAAAAAAAATATCTGCTTTATTTAAAAGCAGTCTCAGACATGGTCTGCTGAGCCCAGCAGGCCACCACTCTGGGGAGGGCCTGTCATTCCCAATGGACTTGCAAATTGCGAGAGGCTCATTAATATTCATGAGCCTTGCAATTTGCGACCCCATTGTGAATCGCAAACGGTGTTAAACACACTGTTGTACATGCCGAATAGCGCCTCGCAAATTGCGAGTCGCAATTTGCGAGGTGCTATTTTGCAGGTCGTACATCTGGCCACAAATCAATATCGATTAATGTGTCACAGTTTCTACTCTGCAGATGGTTTCCCTCCTTTGTGTGCGGCCCACATACTGTGAGCTTTAGTATTCACCTCAGTCCAGTATTTCATCAGCACAGAAACTGTGTAGACATTTGTGGTACAAACCAACAAAGCTTAATATGGAATCTACTTACAATACAACCATCTACATCAAACACAATTGTATCTTTGAACTGAAACATGCACAATCTAGAATAATAGATTAATGTAAGGAAAATAGCTGCACACACTGATGGTAGAGAAAGAAAAGTGAACTCGTGTTTACGGAAGCTTTTCTCTCCAGAGCCAAACCGTATGCCCAGGAGACGACAGACTTTATTAAAAACTCTTTTTAAATTTCATCATGGCTTGAATTTCATTAAAAAGAGCACGACTCCATGAAATGCACCATGGGACAACAAAGTAAAGTCTTCTTACAGCAATTTACACAACAGTAACCAACCGTACTGACTGTGCTTTAAAATTACATTTCGAAATGCAGGGTCCTCGCTATCACAAGATATGTTTGCCATCTTGAAGTGTAGGTACTCTGCCATTAAAAGCATGGCACCCCTGCTTAGAAGTGATGGTCCTCTCACTTTCAAACTAAAGACGGGCAGGTACCCCCTACCTTACAGTACCTGCCCATTTTAAAGACTCAATGCTGGACATGTCAGGGCTGCATTAAGTTTTCAAAGAAAGCAAAGCTGGATGCCTATTTAATCCCAGTAATGAATAAATACTGTCATCTCGGCAAAGACGGAATGAAATCGCATGCTAGAATTTCTATCCATGGAAAGCATTACCAGCTATTAGCCGGGCCAACTGTTACATGTGGCAAAGGAAACAGCGAGGCTATGCACATCAAAAACGAAGTGCCGTTCAAGAGGTACCTGCTGTGCATTTCAGTTACAATTCAAAGTCAGCTCTCAGCTCGCACAGCTCCACCAGGAAAAAGATTACATTTCAATACCATATATTACACAGCACAAGAAAAACATTACATGAGTTTAATGTTACAATATTAGTCACTTCAAAGAAGTGAGTAAGTTGCACAAAAACTAAATTTAGCTGAGGGCAAGGAAATGGAAACTCACTATCCCTCGCAGCTTGACTCAAAGATGTGCATTTTTTCTGGCACATATTTGCAGGCTGGACACATTTGTTTTTACTAGTTCAACGCAAAACACTGCCATTTCAACACACTGTAGTTAAATCCTGTTTTTAAAATTCCAATTGCCAGGATTAGTATTCCATCAGCCGTGGGAAAGCTGTTTAGGGTTTTCCCCAATTCCGTCTCACTATAAATAAAATCACTCCTCTTCCGCAAGGAGCTCAAGTTGGAACTTTCTGAACCTTCAATCCATCCATCTGTCTAAACACAAGGAGGGATTTGGGACGGATTCATCCAATGCTTTCCCCTCTGGAACGTCTTCCTTCTTAACGTCAAAGAATCCCTCGAGAATCCAGGATTATCAAACCCTCCTGCTCATTGTGGCCCACGTCACAAGCACACCTCGGGGCCTACAGCAAAAAAGTTCTTACTGTTGTTGTCTTCATTTAGATCAGAAGCTTAGGTACCTGTAGACCATAGACTTTTGTAGACTTAAATAGTGCGGACCAGACCTAAAAGAGTAAGAAGTGCTTTGCAAGAAGGACAGAGTACAAAACAAGCTAATTGCAATATTCAATTAAAAAATAGGATGTAAAGTCTGGAAGGGACAGATGTAAAAAAATCATTTACAACAATGTACAAACTATTAGTAAGAATACAAAGATATGAATTTTCTTACAATGTGAGAGGATGGGTAGAGTAAACTGAAGGGACCAGCCGACAAGGAATCATGGACAATATACCAAGTATTTTGATGGGGCAAAGAGGAGCTCAGAGAAGAATATCATGTAGATCAAAGTAATAAATCACGATTGGTTACAAAAAAATCCTCACAACAGATACAGCTGAGATTCTTTGGTGGCGGTTTTCCTGCAGGCAGCTGAAACGGTGGGGGGTTATTAAGTTCGTTTTTGAAGCTGTCCTATATAGAGTTCATCCTGACAGTAGGAGGGATGGAGTTCTGTAATTTCACAGCCTGAAACCGACTGGTTTAGAAATCTTGTGCTTTTTGAATAATGGTGTATCCAGACACACAGAATCAGTACTTCAGAGTGAGCGCAAGCCTCCTGAGATGACCGTTTGCCGCATAAGTCAGATTGCCAAGTCTTCCTCTAATGCCTTATGTACTCATGCTTGAATATGCATGTTGCCACAATGGAGAACCAATTTAGAGTCTTCAGGATAGGGGTAATATGATCTGATCTTGCCAGAAACTAACAGAGTAGTTGCTTGTAGGTGGGCAACATAGTTTTTACGGATACCTGTCGGTAAATTTGTCATTACTCTTATTCCTATTATGTACCCATAAAGTGCTCTGAAATGAATAATGAATTGAGAAATCTACTGCGAGAGAGAGAATAGGAGGAGACCAAAGGAGGGTGGGGCAAATAGTGCCAATTAACAATAACAAATGTACCATATTATAGAAACGTACCCAGGAACAGATAATTAATATATATTAAAATTTTCTTGCGCATAATCGCAGGACATAAGATTACTATTTCCAGTTCAAAATCATATCCAGACTTGCAACATCATCATAGTAATTAGTATTTGTAAGGGCTAAAACCAACTCAGAAATCCATGGGGTGGGCCAATAAATATTAAAACGATGTGGCATGATTAGAATGTGAAAGTTTTCACCAGCCTTCTGAAAAACTTCAAGACCCACATCAGCCAGATGGACAATGGTTAAGAAATGCACAGACAGTAAGTCTAATGTTCAAACAACTTTCTTCTAGCTCCGGTTTTCTTATAATTCCAGGTGGGAGGGGGAGTAGAATAGCCTTCATGATGCTTTGAGACTACAGGTTAAGGCCTACCAGCAGAACTGATACCTTTTCTTTAAGTAGTTAGGAGAGCCATCAAATATACATTTACGAACTATTGTAATAAGACTGAAAATCACACTTGCCGTTTACTGGCAGCCAATAAGGACTGCAAAATGAAAGGGCTGAAACATGTTGATATTCTGTTTAGTCAACAAGCATCCTGAAGAAAGTAAAACAATATAATTCCTGTGTTCTTCTATTATCATAACTTGAACTATTTAGCAAAAGTGTAAGATTTTATATCATTACCATTTTTTATTTTTCTATTCTGTACCCATTTTTTCTCATTCTCTTAAGTTTTTTCAATAATTATTTATGATGAAAAAAGAATACATTTCTATATTGTATAATGTATTTCTAGTGAAGGAATGAACACACAGATGCATTGAAGTGTGTGAGCTGCTGTGCAATACAAAATTGAGTTTATACAAACTTTATTCTTTTGCTAACTTCTGTTGCCTGACATGGTATTCCACTGCACAATTACAGCTGATCTGCTGCATGTAAGCCATTGTGCTTTTCCACAGAAGCAGCTAACTTCTTAAGAAATCGATATTACTTCAACCTCAACTCACAGCCACTGCATGTCGAGTAGTTATGCTACACTATCCTTTCATAGGTAGCGTGTGTACTTTGATCAACATGTGTATCAGATTTGCACAGGAACGGCCCGTACAGGTAAGAGTGGTGGAGCCAGGTTGGGGGAAGATTCGACAGACGAACATGAGGGAAAATTAAATAATTAAATTAAATAATTAATTTCCCCTCATCATTGTCTCTCGAAATCCCCCCCACCTGGCCCCACTGCTCTTACCTGCACAGGTCGTGGCTGGATTTCCATGGTCTCATTTTTGAGTGAAGTGGTGTTTACTGACGTAGCATTTCCAAAAACGCTTCATCTCCAACTCCATTAAATACAATTCAGCAACCTTGCGCACTGACGCCACAGTTGTGCTATGACTTGCAAACCATCTAACAAACAAGTGTGGCATTAACCATCAGCCAGAATAAGCTTTTAGGGGATAATTTTAGGTCATCGTTGGTGAAACTTTATCCCAAGCAGGTGTGTGACCCAGGTTGGGGTCCTGGGGTGCAGGTTCCAAGACATAAAGCGCAAGCAGACTATATTCTACACACTCACTGGGATGAGAGGTCAGGAGCTCATTTCCTTTCTCTCTGACCTAGGAAAAGACGGGTGATGCAGCAAGAGAACAGTGCAAGGGTACTGGGGCGATGAGAGACATTTCACGTGACGGCTACAGTCACTTTAGTTATATTTAAAGAACAAATGCATTCAGTTATACACAGAATCCGCCTGACGGTAAATACAAAGATACAAAAGAGTGAGCTGGGTAACCAGACTAAAAGAGCTCTCTGCATAACTACCTTAGTTGGCTATGGTGTCATGCGTGATGCACTGAAGGGAAAAGGAGAGCTTTATTAACTGCTGGATAATACACCTCAACTTTTTTGTTGAAAATTCAAAGATGCTGTAAACTCAGGATGATTTCTGCCTTCACCTGCCCGCTCCTTCCACCCTGTTACATAGTTGTGCTTCAGAGTCCGGAGACGAGACACGCCCTGAGAATATATGGCCATTCTGGAATCAGGTGGCCAAGAATGTGCTTTCACTGTTTGCCATAACAAGACAGGAAGGCTCAAAACCATAAATATGAGAAATGATTTACTTGGGCTCGCTCTGCAGCAGAGGCCCGGCAAGGTTCACCTGAAGGATGAGCAGCAATAGCTGCAAAGGAACTGTGCGCATTAGTCATGCATATTACAACTCTACAATACCAGGCTGAGGCAAGTACAATGAGATACCAAGGCCCCGGCCTAGAGCGCTTTGCGAAAGCAGGGGAATCCACAAATGGTAGTTCAATCACTGCAGTCACAAGACAGATTTGGTCTTTTTGGGCTCATAAATATTACAACAAGCATTTGCAATGCAATAGGTCTCGCATTTATACGAGTTTGAGCTATTGGCATTGTAAATGACTGCTTTTTATCTAAGTTTTTGTTTTTTTTAAAAACATAAATAAAAGGCATTGTCATTTACAATGCTAATAGCTCAAACTCTCGCAAATGTGAGACCTATTGCATTGCAAATGCTTGTTCTATCAGCTCTCACTGGTTAGCTACATTTGTAAAGTGTTACCAAGCAACTCCCATGCTAACCTATGGGAGAGATGGCGTTTTTACTGTGAAAATGAAATACACAGCATTTCACTACTAGGACATGCAAAAGTACACCACTACATGTCCTATCTTTTAAATACACTGCACCTGCCCAGAGGGCTACCTTAGGGATGACTTAGATGTGAGAGAATGGAAGGGCCTGGCAATTGTGTGCCCTTACTAGGTCGACATGTCAGGTAAGAATTGTGCACAAACACTGCAGCGGCAGGTCTGAGACACCTTTGAAAAGCTACTTGCGCGGGTGGCACATCCAGTGCTGTAGGCCCACTAGTAGAATTTGATTTACAGGCCCTGAGCACACACAGTGCACTGTACTAGGGACTTGGTAGAAATCAAATAAGCGAGTTATGGAAATAGCAATCCATAAACAATTTACATGGACAGCATATGCACTTTAGCACTGACTAGCAGTGGTAAAGTGCCCAGAGTCCTAAAGCCAACAAAATATAGGTCAAAGACATGGAGGTCAAATAGCAAACTGTTTATGGGTGAGCCTGCTAAAAAAGCCAAGTCTAATAATCACACATGCAAGCACATTCACAAATACAAGCTTAGGATGTGCAGTGTACAAACACCGCTTTAGCTCGATTTAGTATAATGGAATGTTGGTTCCTGTAGAACAGGACCAAAGCCTCCTATACAGTACAGATGACAACAGACTTGTCCCTTAGCTCACTAATGCCATTACCACCATGGTGGTGGGAAGCAATAGGTCTAAAATCATGTTTAACAATGATCACTTAATAATTACCTCTCAATACTGTGATATAATCTGATGTACTAAGAAAAGATCCAGCGTGTTAAATACACTTTAGAATTTTGAAGAGAATTTTCTATATTGTTACATGATGTTTATAGTATGTCAGCAGTTTTTAGCACCTAGATCCTGCACGGGTTCTTCGAGCCAGGCTAGAACTTGGCTCCCTGTTAATTTTCTGGCTTGCACATCTCTACTCATGACTCCACCTTTCTTATGAATGGTGACCAGCATATGGAATTTATTCCCTCCTGGTCTGTCGGCTTCTCTTGCAACATTTTCTGAAACTTCTCTTCAAAAGGCACTTGATTCTGGATTCAATAACCTTACTGTCTCACTTCCCTGAATTACCTAGTCTAATACATCACCTCTGACCTTTGTTTTATTCTCTCTTGATCTAGTCTCTGACTTGTCCTTTGAAGTTGGTGCCTTATGAAGGGCAACCAGATGGCTCCAAGTCACTAGTACACCACTTTACTCATTCCGGGAGAGTGAATGTGAACAAGGGCAAGTGGTGCCCGAAACGCGTCATCAGGAAACAGCAATAAATATTGATTTTGCCTGAAATTTTGGTGGTTCGTTCATCCTTTGTGGCGGAGGAAGCGTTGACTACGCGGTCAGCTGACGAAGGATTATCGGTGATTTATATATATATATTCTGGTAGATGTACTCTTGGTTCATTTTAATTGAGCCAGTTGGACCAGCAAGCCCGATAAGGATGTGCAAATGCAAAGTCCAGAAATGGAAGAGGGGTGTCACCCTAACCATAAGTTTTCTGCCTGTGGTGCGGAGACTAAGCTTTCATTAATGAGGTAGTCTGGCTAAACATACCCATAATTGCAGAAACCTTCCCGTGCTAAAGTGCCCTTCATCTACAAGTTGTTTCTGAAACTTCGTTTCCTACAAGCGTTTCTTGGTACACGTGCAGTGCCGTCTTAAGAATTTTTAGGGCCCAGTTCATAACAACTTTAGATGATTTTAACACCTATTTTCTGCTCATCGAAGCTCGCATGATGCCAAAAGTTCTTTCAGAAACAGGGTTTACACAAAAACAGGCGACATTGGGCTTTTCAGGACTCCTGTATGCCGCTGGGCAGAGAGAGACAGACCCAGGGGTAGATAGGTAGGCAGAGATGGGCCAAGATATGAAAATAAAGAGAGGCCGCTTACTCGCGAGGTTTTTTACTTTCCATGGGGCCCACGGTAATGTTGGGCCCTGAGCTCATGCTTTAAAACTTCTCTGTACATATGTACTGGTGTCCCAATAGCTTCAGTAATGTGGCTTCCCAGTTAAACATAACTTTATTAGACTCCTCTAGCCTTTCCCACGACGTAGCAAACAGAAATCACGTATTGCAAACTAATCACTGAAACAACAGCACCTGGCGGAGACTCGGTGCATTACGGTCAAATAATATTTACAACAGTTGCCCCTGTAACGCAATCTGTCCAGTCCTTTTTTCCGGAAAAAAAAAAAACACACGAACAAGTCACGTACGAGGACTCACGGTTGCGTTTTTAACATTACAAAAACGATAAACAAAAAAAAAGTCACAACAAGTAAGATGCTTTTTGGAAAAAAATATAGTTAACACAAAGAAACATCAGTTATTTTTGTTCTGGCTTCTTCACCTGCAGTCTTTCGACCGCATACTTACTCTAGAAAGCGAAAATTAAGTCACAGAATGATTCGCCCTATGGACTACTAATATTACACGTGCGTATTTTTGTAATCTTTTTAGAGATTTTTGTATGGCCCAGACTTTGTCTAAAGGCATTCAGAGCGCTCTACCAGCGAGCAAGAAGTAAATTCGGATAAACAAACACCATAAAACAACCAAATAGGACCAGGAACAAATATTCTTATACCTCCAGTACCTCAGTTGGTGAACGACCTTCACGTACCTTACGTGTATTGCGCAGACTTCAGAAAGAAAAAAAGCGAGAGGAAAGACACACGTTTCTTTATCTGGAATTGAGACAGATTTACATACGCTCCTGGCAGGACATACATTTCAGGAACCCCTGAGCAGCCTAGAGAGCGCCAGCATCAGAAACCGCGCGCTTCACCTGGATACCAACCTTTCAATGTCTCTCCTGAACCACTCACTGTCCGCGCAAGATGCACGACGCTCTCCTCTGACCTGAACCGGGTGTATGCAAATCACCTGGCTGCTCACCAATGACCTCATTAGACATCAATTAAATTTAAAAGAGACCGCGCACTTTAACTTTGCTCTTAAATGTGTGGTAGACTAGGACGAGGCAGCGAATCCAACAATCGCGATGGCTGAACCCCAGGAAACGTTAAAGTCGCCTAAAAAGACTAAAATGTCAGTTCATTCAAAATCCGTTACATTTTTAGAGAACCGCGTGGGTTCCCTGCCACGCGCGTGACTCTTTCGTTTAGTTCGTGTGTTTTTTAAACATTTCCTTCCATGCTGGAACTACTGACCGAATGCTTACAATGATAAACAAGCATTGGCCGCACACGCGCCTCGCGCTTGAAGTTTAAAAAAAAAAAGAAAAACAAGCCCGGCGGAGCGTGGCGTGCGCGCGCGCTTGGGGGCGGGGGAGCGGACCCTTTGAAGTGCTCCCAAAAGGCGGATTGCATGGCGGCACGATGCGCGTCATTTTGCGCGTGCTAGCCATGCAATCCGCTTTTTGAGAGCACTTTTGAAACCCGTATTCTATAGTCTCGCTTTGCAATCGCTTACGCGATAGCAAGGCGAGACCTAAAAAACAGTAGCAATGACGATATTAACAATATTTACAAATGTATATGCGGGGCAGCTACTACGAGCTATTGCCTTTTTTTCAGTGATGCGGCATTGCTACACCTCCATAATGTACCATGTTACTCTAAATCAGTGGAATCGTATGAATATGCATTATTACAGCTATCACCATCTCTATCCATTTTCTGCAGAACCTCAAATGACAGTCAACTTGTAAAATAAATTCACTCCCTGACAATTTATTCTAGCAATTTTCAACACCACCATATTCATATCACTAGGGCACACAACTCAAGCACCCATTGCGTAGCTAAAGCCCAAGAGGTCTGAAAACAATCGCTCAGCACATTTTTTTTTTTAATGCTCAGAGCAAAGAGGCCAATCAGGTTCTTCAATATAAAGTCCATAGCTAATGTTATAGGACCACCTGGGAATGTTTCAGAAGACCACAACTCATTGTAAACAATAGGATGAAAAAAGGAGGAATTACTGGAGAAGCACAGGATTGGCAATGATCAGGTCAGTCTAAAAACACACAAGGGACTCCCAGAAAAATATTTTGACAGGCACAGGACCGGAGTGAAAAAAGAGAACACCATTCAATACAAGAGATCCCACTAGCCTGTCTTAGTATTTACACAAGTAATAAACCCCAATGTTATATTAAAGGAACTTCTTTGGTTGGCCGGAAGTTAGAATTCTAGGGGTTTGATGGCCCCTGGAATTAGACTCCCCAACATGAAAGCCCCAGATTAATACTTTACATTGTTTTACATGTATCATAATTTTTTATTTTTTATTGCATACCTTACTCTTTCAACACTTCTGATGCAACTTATATTTCATTGCTTGTGTATTATCATTGTCACACAGAGCACAAAATTGCATTTATTAACGTACACCATTTATCAAAAAGTTCCCATCTATTGTAGAAAAACTACTGGTTGTTTCTTAAAAAAAAAAAATTCTACCCCACTTGTCCAGCTCTTTCCACTCTCATTTCTGTCACACGACTCATACCAAATACCACACAATCTACAGCCACCAGTTTGGAAGTATCGTACCGCATCCCCCCACCCCCCAACGGAGTCTGTTCTTCTCTCGCCTACCGTTGTGGTGTCACCAAACTGAATAAGTCAATAATCAAGGCAAGTTTCAGTGGATTTATACTGACATACCACCTTCTTCAGGACCATACATTTTTTATCTATGTCTAAAAACCAACAGGACAAACAGGGATATATCTTGACAGTAACAGAATGATTTTGTCTCATCAGGAAAATGCCTGGATCAATAGGTACTCACAGATCTCTCTAACAGCCATAATCCCATATGAGGAAGGTTCATATTCCAGCACCAATTTCTTTTTGCACTGGCCTTAATTGCATCAGGCCTATAAAGGGGTATGTTTCATAAAAGTATCCTTATTAGTCGCCTTTGAAATCCCAGCTTCAGCTATGCGCATCGTCAGAGATGGCCCTTGTCCTTCAGAGTCACAGCACACGACGCGGAGGAACCTCAATTCTTCCCACAGCTACCACCAACTTCAATTTGGCATTACAAAAAAATATTTCCTCCTGGGATGATGTGTTATGGTCCTGCAGAAGGTGGTAAAGTCAATTTAAATCCACCAAAACGTGTAATGACTCATTATCCAGTTCAGTGACAGCAAAACAGAAGGTGAAAGAAGAACAGACTCCGTCGGTGTGGGGGCGAGGGGTGTATGATACCTCCGAATTGTGTGGTATGTGGTATGAGTGATGTGTCAGAAATGAGAGTGGAAAGGAAGGGACAATGGGGCTAGAATTTGTTTTTTTAAGAAACAACCAGTGAATTTTTCTACAATAGATGGGAATGTTTTGATAAACGGTGTGCATTAATCTATGCAATTTTGTACTCTATGTGACAACAATAATACAACTTATATTTCACTGCTTTTGTATCGGAAGTGTTGAAAAAAGGAAGATATGCAATAAAAAATAAAAAAGGATGATAAATGTAAAATGATTTACAGTGCAATTTGGGTCTTTCCTATTGGGGATTCATTCCTTCTGCAAATACTAAGACAGGTTAGTGGGACCTCTTGTATTGAACTGAATGATCAAGTCAGGAACAGTATACCAACCAACGGGGATCAAGGTAGAGTTTAACCGACCACCTCTACGGAGACATCAAGCACCTTGCCTCAGTAAAGGCTAATGGGGGGCACACGTAGATAACTGTATCTAGTTTAACTTTCAGCGACCTCTGGGTAGAGTTCATCTAACATCACTCATCTCCATACTAAGGGAGGGACAACAGACAACATGCTTTTTTCTTCTGTTCTATGATTACGTACTACCGCTTGTGACCTGGATGTGAGTAGAAACCTGAACTGATGAGGAAACTTACATAGAGAACTGGGGAAAAGACTTAACAAGTGGAATGAAAAAAACCCAAGCAAACTTACTGCCAATGTGGTGAAAGAAGAACACCCTTTGGTGGGCATGCTCGAAAATGAACATACTGGAAGTAAATACTAGCAGCGATAAAGCAAATGGAGGCCTTCCCTATTCTGACAGACCCTAAACAAACAGTTTTAGTATGAAACGAAACATATAGAAGAAGATTATAGCCTGACAATGGACGCTAATTTTACTGCTGTTAACTGCAAATATTGTGATGGCAAGGCTATGGAAACAAACAGCAATCCCCAGCTTTAACATCTAGTACATAAAAGTGTAGCATTTGATGGCAATGGAGAATTTAAGTAGAAATGTACTTAAAGACAAAGATGGTTTTCTGTCAATTTGACAATCTATGTTGGACTACATGGACAGACAATGTACGGAAACAATGTGTCCACCACGAGTAAGAGCGTTTTGCCTATTTGACAAAGCATCTGCATAGGATTGGAGTGTGTAACGAGATGACAGAAACTGAAATGAAACATAGCAACAACAGGAGGGGGAGCTTAAAAAAAAAAAAAAAAGGGGGGGTCAGGAGAACCAAGTTAGTGAGGTTTTGATATTACATTATGAAATGTTGATGTATACGAAACTGAAATAAAAAAAGTATTAAAAAAATTAATTAAATTTAAGTACTACATTCCTGCTGCTACCACTCAATCCCAGCATATATGCGCCTCGGGAAAAACGTTACACTGCTCCTGTGGAACTGGGAAATGGGCTGGAAAGACCGGGTAGGGCGAGCAGTGGTGCCAATCATTCCTATCAAATCGTAGCAGAGCAAATCAGAATTGGTCCAAACTCTTCTAAAGTAAAATCTGTCTTTTGTGACCCCACCTGGATCTCCACTGTCACACCTCCCTGCTTTAACATTTATATAAGACCACACTGCTCAGGTAGTCTCTTAGCACAACGTGCAGCTATAAATGTACATGGATATATCCAGCCTTGATACACGTGCATGAACTTAATTATGAAGGAGAATTGTCTCGGTCTTAACAAGTACAGAAATCCCACGACTCTGACAAAATTGGGAGGTACCTCATACCCATTTTGGATTGTTGTTTGACCTCATCTATCCCTTGGCCAGCAAATCTCAATTATGGATAAAAACACCAGCATTGACCGCTGCTTCCAGCGGCTTATGTCATCAATTTGATCAGAGCCTCTTGTGACGCAGAGCTGGATTACTACAACTTTATTTATGCAGGAGCTCCCCACCAAAAAAAGATCATGCTATTACAGTATACAAAACCAGGCATAATTTTTTTATTTAATTTAGTTGACTTTTCTTATAGAGTACACCTCAACCATGGGCTAAAGGAGCACTTTACTTATGACTAGCGAATACATGCAACATTATCGTGATAATCAAAATCAACGGAAACTGGGAAAAACCTCTAAACCAACCTAGATGATTTATACAACTGGCCAATAAGGCTCATACATCAAACATATCCCCAAAATATCTTCTTGAACCGAAATGAGTTCATAGAACTGTATTTACTATTTATAAAAATATTTTTTCTTTTTTTTCAAATACAAAGTGTTGTAAGTATGATAGTACGGATGAGTTAGTTGATAGGCATGATTGCAGGTTTGATGGATGAGTGTGGGATTATCTTTGTATTTGTCATTTCTGCATTTGTATTGCTTATTTGTTTTTTATGATACTGCACTGTCTGTTTCATTTAGTCTTGTTAGGCCAGCAGAGGTATTAAGCTATTTATGAGGCTAGGGTCATAAAATGTATTGAAGATTGATACTCTTGGATTGTTATTTATGGTGTATGTTTTTTCTATGTCTAGTGTCAATTTTGAAAAAGAAAAAAAGAAAAAATATTTTAATAAATAATAAATACAGGTTTATGAACTCATTTCAGTTCCAGAAGATATTTTGGGGATATGGTTGATGTATTGGCCTGTTGTATAAATGATCTAGGTCGGTTTAGAGGTTTTTCTAAGTTTCTTGTTGCTTCCCCCTCCTCTAGGACCTAAAATAATATAGGGGGTACCATCCTATCTATTAGAATCAACATCAATGGATCCTGCATTTACCAGCTTATGTTTAAACCCAGCTAGCGCTCATTCAGGAACAGGCAAAACCAATAGGTCATAAGATGTTTTTGGAACGCGAGCAGAGAGGGTTGCATCGTATATAAATGGTAGGAGATTCCAGGCTGTTGTAGCAGCCTCAGGAATAGATTTTTTAGAAGACACACAACACAGTAGGACATACTCAAATAGGAAGATGATATCGTTTTAAGTAGATTCAAATGAAAAAGACCAGAAAGCAAAAAAGTTCAAAAAAACAGCGCAGCAGAGTTTGATTGTAAAAGACATCAACCCTACAGTGGATATCCAAGTGCTATTAATGTTGGGTAAAAGTCAACACTGTGGCATTCCAGAATTTATTGATGAATAGATGTTTAGAGAATGCAATACACAGTACTTTATGTCCTAATCAAGCAACTATGGCACAATGTGGCATGCAATTAACACATGTGGTTTCTAACGAGAGCCAGTGAACATGACAACCCGGGAGGTGCACTCCTTTGTTGGAAGGGATTACTCAATTTAGTGGTGTAGGAATCCGTGGCCATTGATGCCTTGAGTAGTTGTACAGAATGGCTTGTCCCTTTGCTACTTAAAATAACCTGTGTAGCAAGTGTAAATCTTCCCAGACAACAAAATGGCATGAAGCCTTTTGGGAGCATGTGATCACCCTAACGTATGTAGGTTAATGAGCAAATACTATTTTTATGACCGGTGCCAAGAATTGGGCCACCTTACTCCATATTATCAAGGACACGTTTCAGCTTTTGAGTGACAATGTAATGCATTGTGGGGAGTTGCAGTCATGAATGGCTTCCAATGAATTAATTAGACTAACATCTGATAGCAATCATTTGTAGATAAAAAGCGCAGCAGAGGAAAAAGTCTGTGAGGGCATGAGGTGAAACGGCCAGCCTAGTCCCTAGAAGGGAGTTCTGTGTCTACTGTCTGGACAATATGGGGAACAGTGACAAATAATCCAGTTCTAACCTTTGCTATCACTGTAACTGCAGTATTTCAGAAAGGGCCTACATTTTGCCTTCAGCCACCTCCTAGCACAGTTGGTCTTTACTGTTCTTAAGAAAGGAGGTCATTATCAGAAGTGTAGTTCAATCCGCCGTGGCAAGGGTGCCATTCCTGCCGGAAGAAGGTTCAGCCCCTTGGGAAGAGGGGAACTAGTCTCGCGAGAATAACTTTCCTGAAGAGCTGCTCTCTACAAGTTCTTGAAGAAGGAGGCCAAACTGTTGAGGATCTCAGCAGTGGGTCCAACAAGCTCAAAAGTATGCTGGCTTTTCGGTTTTAAAACACACTGTTAAACTTTACTACTTTTATTTGTTAATAATGAAACTGTTATCATTTTTTCCTCTGCAGTAGCTATGAGTAAATTTACAGCATGAGCGGATTACCCGTACACAACAGGAAACTTTCAAACTGATAGCGTTACCTTGAGTGTACAAGAGACAGCTGCAGCACTGGACAAGACCACCAAGGCAGAGCACACTTCCGAATCATTAGATACTGTTTGGCCCACGACAGCGTCAGAGTGTAAGGCACATTAAACCTCTACTGTGATGAAGGACAAAACCCCATGGCTCCAGTAAGGCCGCAGCCAAGGCCGCACACACCGCTTTCCTCTGTCCCTCACCCTTCAGCGGTTACTTCTCAAGTGCACTATTATCGCATGACTGGCAGTGTAATCAAAAGAGAAATAACGACCGAAAAGTGGACGAGGGACTGAATGGTTCAGCAAGTTTTGTAGTGGTTTGAGGATGGAGAACCTTTCTTTACCGGCCAATGCTTTGTAACAGGCCAAGATCTGTGGTTACAGACTGCCATTTCCTAAGAACCCTTAAGATAGCAATGTGAAAAGAAATGAATGGCCTTATTTCAGCAATAATCAGCATATATTTGTTGGTCGTGAGAAGACAGCAACGTAAAATGACTTGCCTGGTAGGTGGACAGCATCCTGGCATTATTTTTAGAGAACAGACTTCATCCCCTTTAGCCAGCTGTCACAGGAAGAGATGCGGGGTCTCCTTTAATGTGAGCATCGGTGCCACACTGTACATAACATTTCCGAGGCTGGGCATTTTGTAAGCATCTTTGGCGTAGTGTTGTACCACTCACCTTCCAATAACGGTGACCCTGGCAGATTAATTGGATCATAGGCATTGTGGTTGGTATCCATGGCAAAATCATTGATTTCGTAATTATAGTTTGATTATACCTGGCATAGTGGTGGCAACATAGCCGAACATATTATGGGCATCTTTTGTATTATATTGGTCATCCATGGCATTATGAAGGTAATCAAAAAACTTACTGTGGTTCTGCTTAGCGTACCTGTGCATATCATGGGAATAATTTGTGACCTAGTATATTGTGGGCATTCTTGGCTCAACAGTGACAAACTCTGGGATGCAGTGGTTATCCCTATGATAATGAAGAGCAAGTCAAAAAGACCATCTTTGGCATACTGATGGCTTCCTTGGCGTAAATAATGGTGGCCATTCCAAGCATATTGGTAGATACCCTTGCCATACTTATGTCCTAGTAGTATGGTGGCCACCAGTGTCTTCTGGTGCGCACCCCAGCCAAGCCATATAGTGGGCATTATTGTCACGTGAAGGCGCTAGATAGGCACGTGAAGAAGAATCTGTCGATGTGGGGAAATAGTACGAGAGTATTTGATAAAAATTTCAAGTTAATGTTTGTGAAACAAACCTGGATTAATTAATAACTAAAACCAGTAGTTACAAAAGAGTAATCCCAAGAACCCCGCTCACCCTCAGATGTTAATTAGGATTATGATGCCATGAATCCAGGTCATTTCAACAAAGTACCTTTGAGTGAAATACCATTTCATAGACACTTTGCTATAAACATTTCAATGTTAAAGATATAGCTATATCTATATCTTATACATAAATAGATATTTCAAGGGAAACTATAGGTTCATAAATATTGATCACTGAAAAATAGAAATTATTTTTATGATATCCTCTCACTTTCCTTTGTAATTTGTTTTCTATATTTTTCTAAAAAATTAAATACCTTGAAAACTAACATTACTTTTAACGATACTAGGCCAAATCTGAATACTAACCCTAAGCACACTCATAGCTTTTTCTTGTTGTACCATAGTTGTTCCTAAATAAATTCTTTTAATCCGAACCGTGACCAGACCTAGCCTCATCTACCCTCGAGCAAGCCTCGTTCCTAACCTTCTCTTTTCATCACTTCAACCCCAACCATGATGAAATTGGTTATCCTGATTCTAATCTAACCCTGACTTTAGACCTAACCTTAGCGCTTACTCTATCACAATACTGTGACCCTGATTTTAGCCTACTCCCAAGAAACCATTAATGTTTGTCCACATACTAACCCAAACCCTAATCTTTCATACTAAACTGACCTTTATCTTTAATTCTTAAAGTTACCATAACTCTAATGATGTAGCATATCCATGTCCCCAACCATAATTTAACTTAAAACTTGGTTTCATTTGCATTTCTCAGATTTTTTAATCGAAAGTGTATTTCAAGTAAATGTTTTTCTGAAATTGTCTATATTGAAAAGTACTGGATTAAAAGAACTGAAAACGATGATCATTAAAGTAAACAGCATCTTCAGCAAAATCAATTGTTGAACATATGTTCAATATCAATCTGAAACCTTGCAAGAATAGCCGAGACTTAGAATCCTCTCCACTCTGTATCGGTGATCCCACTCATAAGCTTGTGTCTATGTGCAGGAGAACCAAGTCAGGCAATGCCTTTAATCACAAGAATGCAGGAGTTAAGTTGATAGGTCAGTGCCAAGTCAAAAGAGAGCAAAGTTCATGTGACTGCATCAGATGGGGCGCCAAATCAACGGACTTGAGCAATGTAATCATATGCACATCTGTTCTGCAAAAAACACAGCAGAGTACATTGAGAGCACAAACACCTCATGTTCCCTAAAAGCACCATGTGTCTCTACCAGATGGACATGTTTAGAGCTACTTGAGGTTTTCTAGATAAACCTGAAACAGGCCTTTGAAATGGAGCATGTGAAACATATCTCCCTGTGGATGCACAAATCTGAAAATATGTTTTAACAAGCACAAATGGGTAGGGCTATTCAGTCATGGTGAACAAAGTATGGGTTGATAAATTGACATGGCATGAATATCGATGACTATCACAAAGTCATTACCAGATAAGTTGGTCGACCATTTATTGATATTCAGTGTCTCTAAACACTGCAAACACAGAAAGCAAAGTTAAGGGCAGAGAGCCTCTTTGTCACACACGGGGCACAACTTTGAGCTGTGCCAAAATTAGAACCTGAGGTAACTCATTTGGCTGTCTGAGAAGAAAACATATTTTAGAACAATATATTATAAACATAATTCCAAAACAGCAGCATGTGAACTTTATTAGAACCACCATTACAAGATGGTGAAAGTCAACATACATGGGAAGTCATCTTGGAATGGGCTGCCTCTTAAAGTATAACAAAAAACCTTCAAGGATGGTTGCTCATACATATACATTCATGCTAAAGCATAGGTGGCAATCATTGATTTTTATGGGTAAAAATTAAGTTAGAATAAAGTAAGTGTGGGATAAAGAGAACATCCAAAAAAGCAACTGCCTCTATAAGTAAGTGTGCAGCTGCAGGCCCTCACAAATGCACTGCTGATGACGTCACATATTACATCACTCATGATATGGTCAGTGACATCACTGATGACATCATCCTTGTGATAGAGTGGCGGTCGCGCGAGTTATAGTTATCTGAACTAACTATAACGGGGGAATTTCATTAGTTTTTTTACGAGTGAAATATCCACCTAACTATAACATGTGTGAAACCTATGGTTTTTTAAGTAAATTTGCAAGGTTTTTTAAATGCTAATTCCTAACTATAACGTGTATGAAACCTATGGTTTTTGCAGTGAATTTGTACGGTTTTTTAAATGCTAAGTTATGTATGTATTATTATTTTTTTATATATTTATTTTACAATAAACTACGTATAAAATTTTTTTTTGGTTTTTTGGTTTTACACCTTGCGCACCCCCGCGATTTTTAAAAAAAAAATTTAAAAAAAAATTCTGCCTTCGGGGTCCTTCAGGGACCCCCTGACAAAGGCTAGGGGGTCAGGAACTCTCTATCCTGCCCCCTTTTCACTTTCGGCACCTTCCATTTTCACTCTCGCACTGAAAACAAACAAAATGGCGGTCGACACTTCCTGATTTCGACCGATTCGAACGTTGACTAACATGTAACCACCAATCAGAATTACGCTCGCGCATGTTAGGGTGCGCGCACGGTACGCGCTTATAGATATTTATATGCTTTTAAATGCTATTTTCTCAGGAACTACCACATCCCTGACCTGAGGACTACATCTCTGCCAAATTTCAAGTAATTCTGTTTAGCCGTTCGGGCTGTACCTTCGACTAAAGGTCCTATGGGAAAATGCATGGGGAAAACACGTTTTGGGACCCCCCTTTTTTCTCGGCCCCCACTTGACGAATCGCCCCGAGACTTTCAGGGTAGGAGCTGAGCGGAGCGCCCCATTAGTTTTGAAAATTTTGCGAGGATTCGTCAACCGGCGCCAAAGTTATTCAAAATAGAATTTTCAGATTTCCTATGGAAACACGGTCCTAACTATAACTATCTACTGGCGACCGCCAGTAGATAGTGTGTGTGTGTGTATATATATATATATATATATATATATATGCCGAAACCTCCAGACTACAGAGAGTTCAGAACGCAGCTGCCAGGGTGCTGGTAGGTCTTCCTTGCCAATCCTCAACGACTGGAGCCTTGAGAAAATTACACTGGCTCCCGGTGGGTAAAAGAATCCAGTTTAAGGCACTATGTTTAGCCTTTAAAATCCTTAAAACCGCCTCTCCCCCAATGCTATGCCCCCTCTTGTCGGAGTACACTCCTAGGAGGTCGCTTCGATCAGAGGGACAACATCTTGCGATCATCCCTCGCACCAGACTGGCCAGAGTAGGCGGCCGATCCTTTAGCTTCTTAGCTGCCAAGTTATGGAATAGTCTTCCGGAATCTATCCGTGGCATGCAGGACCTTTTGACCTTTAGAAAGGCTATCAAAACTTACCTTTTTCAATAATTGCTTTTCTTTCTTTGCGTCCCTTTCTCTCTGCATTTGGTTTTTTCGCAGCGCCGGGACGCCCCTTGGCTGGGGCAGCCGTGCGCTATACAAATCACCATAACATTAACATTAACATTAACATTATAAACACAACAGAGCACAGAGGTGGGAAGGGTAGTGCAAGAGTGGAGATGATGGAGAAGAGGTGGCTGAGCCGATGGGGAGGAAGAATGTAAGTAATACTCTTTCTGGTGGATATTCTAGCCAACCACAGACTCCTAATCTTTTGACTCTCTCCCAGGTGCCAAACTGGATCTTGAAACTCCTGCAATAGTTCCTATGCACCGGAAAGTTGTAGCATCTGCCTGTGTTACAACTGAGTCCTGCCTCCAGGACTTGTAGTCATGGTTTGCATAAACAAATTTGGGACCTAATTATTCCCAAAAGTCCATTCCAGTGGGGAGGTGTACAGGCCATAAAGATCCAGCGTTTAGACAGATTATTCACCTGAAAGAGTATGACCAAAGATAAATGATAGATTCTTCTAAACGTAGATTTCTCACCCTGTGAATCAAAGAAATGGCACGTGCCAGAAGGTAAGTGGGCTTTCTGCAGGATGGAGCAGGAAAAATCACTGCTCCTGCAAACCTTAGAATTGATGAAGTACGTGGGGCGTGGCCGAGCCGAGCTGCAAGATGGCCGCCGTGTAACGGGGCTCTGCCGGCCGGACAACCAATCCGTTAGCCCATCCGGCCTCTGCCTAAATTTCCGTGCAGGGAAGCTACGGCGGGAGGTGCCCTGACGCCGAGGATTCCGGCGGTGCTCCTGCGGCAGAAATCGGCTGCGGAAATCCGGAGATACAGGCCCTCGTGGCTCCGGCGGCTGGGGTGTGCCGCGCTGGGTGGCGACATCCGCTACGCGAGGCCCTGGTCGAGGGCCGTTGACCGGTGGGCGCGCAGAGACCGGCGTGGACGCCTGCGGAGCGTTGGATGCCCGGCGATTGGAACCCGAGGTGAAGCGGCGGGCCCCTGCTGGGCTGTGTGCGGCCTTCGTGGCGGCTCTGGAGCGCGTTGTGTGCTGGCCTGATAAACTGACTGCCTGGGCCTTGCCGGCGTGGCCGCGATCTGCGCTGCTGACTGGGCCGGTACTCCTGCTGGCGTGAGGCGGCGGAAAAAGGACGCTGCGAGGCCCGTTCCATACCTGCGATGAGGGGACTCCGGCTGTCTGGCCTGTGTTAATCCGTGCCCAGGCCTCTGAATGTCTACAGCGCTACGAGGTGGTGGCAAACAGCGCGTGAGAGGCCGGGTGACTTTCCGGGCTGCTGCCTGACCGCGGTGAGTCCGCGATTGGTGCGTGGCTGCTGCCGACCCGCTGCCCGGGAGGGCCGAGAGCTGGCTGGGCCGGGCCTACCTGGAGAGGTCCCCCGAGGTGCGTGAGGGCCGCTTGGAGGGACGAATACCTGACCTCTGCGACCTGGCGCTGGTTGGGGCCCGTGGCCTGCGGAGTGCCAACTGCCCCTCTTCATTGGTGCCGGTGTGTGAAGGCCCCTAGTAGGCGACATGGGAAAATCCGACACCAAGCAGCGGAAGCTCCACTTTGAGAAGCAGGCTTCCCGCGGCGCTGTGGCGGTTCCGCCATCGCCGAATGTGGTCCCTGAAACGCAGCTAGACCCAACACCGGAGGACGATGTCAGAAGCATGTTCCGCGACCTTAAAGGCTGCCTCAAGGAAATCGATGGCAAGCTCGACTCCATGGCCCAGCGGCTTGATGGCATATCTCATAAGGTAGACCAGCACGAGGAGCAGATCGCTGCGGCAGAGGCGCGGATTACCGACTGCGAGGAGAGCCAAGGAGACACCCAGGAGAGGCTACTTCGCATGGACAAGGTCCTGGAGGTGATCAGAGGGCGCAAGGAGGATTTGGAAGCCCGTTCCCGAAGAAATAATGTGCGTATTATTGGCATTGCGGAATCCACAAACATTGGCAACATGGAACAATTTATTGAAGGAATGTTCCGCGAACTGTTTGGGGCGGACCTGTCGGCCATGTTCCTGGTCGAGCGGGCGCACCGCACGCTGGGGCCGCGACCCGTGCCTGGAGCTCCGCCGCGGCCGATCCTGGCACGGGTTCTGAACTACCGTGACAGGGATACCATCCTGAGGTTGGCGCGTGAAAAAGGTGAGCTCCGATTTCAAAATATGGCCATCTCCTTGTTTCCGGATTTTACGCAAGCGGTACAGGCTGCGAGGCGAGAATTTATACCGGCTAAAAAAATATTCCAGAAGGTGGGGACTAAATATGCCATGTTATACCCGGCCAAGCTGCGGATACACCACAAAAGGAAGCCAATGATCTTTACAGCCGCGGCGGATGCGCTCAAATTTGCGAGGCAGGCAGAGCGCTCGCAATGTGAGCGAGGAGATGAGCAAGGCACTCCTCCGCTGGGCCAGTTGAGCGACACTGAATGTCACAGCGCGCTATCACTTTGAGATGTGCAGAGACGCTGCACACCGCGACTGTCAGGTACGCGGCCTGTAGCCGCAGCTGGATGTCCGTGGTGCCTGCAGGGGCCGACGGATCTGTCCCGGACCTGTGAGAACTGGTTCGACTTGCCACGGCCCACATCGCTGATACCTTACGGAGCGTTGCGGGGGGAGGAATGTTGGGCCTCCTTTCGCTGTGGATTGTTGTACTGCGTTGACAAAAGGCAGCAATGTTCGGCCACCCTGTCGCTTTTCGACAGGGGTGTGAGCCGGTGACCCCACGCCCTGTGGGATGATTCCCGAGATATTGTTACATGACAGTTATTGTTGGGTGGGGAAGAGGGGGGGGGGACTGTATCTCAACCTGATTGGGGGGTTGGAGTGGGTGGTGGGGGGTTCTGGTTATTGTTGGTTGTTGCTATCTCACTGCGGTTTCTTAATGCACCACGACATGACGACGCGACCTTGCCACAGGCTGACTGTATATGGTTGCCGATCCCGGGGAATGGGCAGCGGGGGGACCCCCGGTGGCCCCTGGTAAGTGGGACATTGATATCCTTGCCACTGTATGGGACACACACATATAAGCCTCCCTGACCGAGTTGCGCTGCCTTACATGGAATATCCGCGGTCTTAACGATCACCGCAAGATACGCTTGACTCATGCACATTTGTCACGACACCACATTGACATATGTTTCCTACAAAAAACTCATTTGCCTCGAAACGCCGGGGACAAGCTGCGAGGTGCTAGATGGGGCGAGATACACACCTCCGGCTGCTCCAGCTATTCCTGGGGAGTGGCTATTCTTATCCGTAAAGGCCTTCCTTGGCAAACGTTTAAGGTAAATGCTGACACTGAGGGGCGCTACATCATTCTGAGCGGGAAACTATTTCACATGCCGCTGACGTTAGTTAATACATATGGCCCCAACTCGGATGACCCTGGGTTTTTCCGTCACGTCTGGCACCTGGCACAATCACTGGGTGGAGGGGATTGCATGTGGGGAGGAGATTTCAATGCCGTGCTGTCGCTGGACCTGGATAGGGAGGGGGCTGCTCGCGCACATCACCCGCAAGCTGCAAGTCTCATACGCGGCCTAATGGCTGATTATAATCTACTGGACTCGTGGCGGGTATTGCATCCCGCGGTTAGGGAAGGCACCTGCTTCACCCCGCACAGAGGAGCCTGGTCCCGCTTGGACTTCTGGCTCTTGACCCCGCAGGTCCATGCTTGGGTGTCTGCAGTCGCTCATAAGGCGCGTACCCTCTCAGACCACTCCCCTGTTGAGCTAACTCTGCGTGTCCCCAAGCCATACATCACGCCCTTCACGTGGCGACTGCCGCCACAGGCCCTGTCAGATCCGGTGTTTCGGGAGGATATCCATCAACACATACTTGACTACTTTGAGCACAATGAGGGTTCCGTGACGTCGTTGGGCACCTTGTGGGACGCGTTTAAGGTGGTGATAAGGGGCCACTGCATTGCGGGACAGGCCAAAGTCCTAAAGACTATAAGGGGTGCGCTCGGTAAATTAGAAGATCGCCTGCACTCACTGGAGGTGCAGTACTGCTCGGACCCCTCGACTGCCACGTTGGCGGACACTCGCGCCACGCTCACTGAATATCAAACAGAGGCTGACAGGGAGCTCAAATTCCTGACTAAACATGCGGTGGCCCGCCGATATGGGGAAGGGGATCGCCCGGGCAAAACGCTCGCCCTCCTGCTGCGCTCACAGCGGCCCTCTACTTTTGTCTCCTCAGTGATGACTGTGGGTGGTGATACCGTGTATACCCCTCCGGAAATACTAGATACCTTCCGGACTTTTTACAGGGATTTGTATAGGTCTCGGGCAGCCCACCCACAGGCGGAGCTGTCTGAATATTTTGATACTATACAGCTTATATGGTTTAATGCGCACCAGAAAGGGTACTTCGATCGACCATTTGAGGCAGACGATGTACGGGAGGCCATTGGGTCATTAGCAGCCGGTAAGGCGCCGGGGCCGGACGGCCTCCCGGCGCAGTTCTACAAGGAATATGCAGATCTCCTGGCCCCCCGCCTGTTGGCAATATATGCGGAGGCGGTCGAGTCGGGTATACTCCCAGACTCCATGAGGGAGGCTGTCATCATAACCCTCCTGAAACCAGATAAGGATGTCCAGCAATGTGACTCCTACAGGCCATTATCATTAATCAACACGGACGCTAAGATCTTTGCGAAAATGCTTGCAACTCGTCTACAGCCGGTGTTACCCCTGATGATCCGCCCGGATCAGTCGGGCTTTATACCGGGCCGATCGACGTCCCATAACCTCCGCACCCTCTTCGGTGTAATGCACTATTTGGCCCCACATGTTAAGGCTGCGGCGGTGCTGTTGGATGCCACCAAAGCGTTCGACTCCCTGGAATGGGGGTTCCTGTTTCCTCTGCTGCAGCGCATGGGGGTGAGTGAGGCCTTTATCAGATACATTAGACTGCTTTATACCGGCATTACTGCTAGGGTAAGGGTCAACGGGTTGATCTCTGAGCCATTTGCCATTCGGAGAGGCACGAGACAGGGTTGCCCCCTGTCGCCTCTGCTTTTTGCCATCGCCACAGAACCTTTGGCTGCCCGCATTAGACAACATCATGCGGCCAGAGGCATTGGCTTCTCGTCAAGGGCGCTGACCATATCGCTATATGCAGATGATGTTACGCTATACGTCTCTGATCCTCAGGTTAACCTCTCCCCTCTGACACGAGAACTGCTGGAATACGGACGGTTGTCGGGTGTCAATATAAATTGGGAGAAGTCAGTCATTCTACCCCTGACTACCGGGACTCCCCGCTTTACCCCGGACTGCCCACTGAAATGGGCGAATGGGCCGGTGCGATACCTGGGGATTTGGGTGAGCACAGATATGCAGCAGATATGGACTGAAAATTATGGGCGTGTGACGGGTTGGGTAGAGGAGAGGGTTGGTCGCTGGAAGCATTTGCCCCTTTCGCTGGCTGGCAGGATTGCTGTGGCTAAAATGGTGATCCTGCCCAAACTCCTCTACTTATTCGTGAATATACCGCTGCCCCTGACCGCACATTTTCTGCGACAGCTGCGCTCCTTGATGGTGGAGATGGCCTGGGGGGGTAAACAGCCGAGGGTGTCCTGGGAGACCCTCACTCTCCCACAGAGACAGGGCGGCCTGGCTGCGCCAGACTTCTCATTATATGCCTACTGTGCACAGGCACAGTTCCTGCACTACTGGGCGCACCCCACACCGTTTCAACCGCACGTGGCGATCGAGACCGACAGGGCGGCTCCACTGCCGCTGACTGTTGCACTCTACGCCCCACACGTCCGGAGGTGCACGGAAATCGACCCGGTGCACGCACTCAGGTGGGCCTGGAATGGTTTGAGAAGTAGGGCTGGCTTAGATATGCTTTATACCCGCTCTGTGCCCCTGCGCGGGAACCCGATGTGGCCGCCGCTGCGGACTATGCGGACCGGGGAGCGGGCCGCGGAGCTAGGCCTCCACACTGGGGGCGATCTGTTTCCGGATGACACCTTCCTCACGCCGGAGCAGATGTGTGGATCGGAGGCACCGACACTACTGGACACGCTTCTTTATTACCAGCTCCGCCACTCAAGCAGGAGGCTGTTCCCCACTTTCCCGGCGCCACCGCCGGATCTGCTTGCTTTGGAGAATGTGTTGTCTGTGGACTCTGGCCGCAAGCTGGTCTCCCGATTGTATGTGCGAATGCAGACTAACCACCCCGTGATGCTTCCGGCGGCGCGGGGCCTGTGGGCGGCGGAACTGGGAGCGGAAATTTCTGATATACACTGGGATCTGTGCTGTAAGCTACTTGAGATTCTGTCCCCCAACTACAGGCTGCGCCTGATCCACTTCAAGTACATACACATGACTTATCGCACACCAAGCCGGTTGCACCGCATGGGTTTAAGGGACACCGATGAATGCTGGCGCTGTCACGCCTCGGGGGCCACCTTTATACATATGGCGTGGGGCTGTCCTGCAATAGCGTTGTTCTGGACAAGGGTAGTGGAGATAATATGCGCTATCACGGGCATACCGATCCCATGCACACCCCAGGTTGCATTGCTGGGGATTTTGCACATGGTTGAGCCCAAACACCGTAAACTGCCAGCAATGCTATTATTATTGGCCAAACGACAAGTTGCTATGCATTGGGGAGTTGTTACGTCACCTAGCATTAAGGTATGGGTTAAAAGCGTTGTCTATTGCCAGACCCAGTTGACCCTGTACTGGGAGCTCATGCCGATGCGATCCAGGCCTAGGGATGTATGGGGGCCCTTCATACACTGGCTGGAGCTAACTCCGCTACAAACGCTGTAGCTCGATGTTATCCCCTAGGACGGGAGGGTGAGGTCAATACTTGCTGCTGCCCGGGTGGCGTGTTGGCGGCTGTTGGGGTGGGGAGACACGGGTGGGCAGATGTGGCGGATTGACGGTTGGGTAAAGCGAAGATTGACATGTAACACTGAATTGATGTCCTTGCCATTCCGTAATTTGTGCCTTGTTGGAGGGGAGACGTGTCGTCATTGCCTGAAATATGTACGCAGCAGTGTGAAGCATTGTTTTAAGTTTGTTATTGAAAATGCCAATAAAAAGAATAAAAAAAAAAAAAAAAGAATTGATGAAGTACAGCCACAGTTGCTTCAGTTCAATATACAAGCATGGAGGTGTTTAGTGTGAGGTCTGAGTGTAAAATGGTGCACTGCTGTTGCGACAACAGATCCTCCCGCAGAGGGGGTCAATTTGGAAGGCATATATTCAGAGACTGGAATACAGAGTACCAAGCGTCTGAGCTCAATTTCAAACTATCAGATTTAGCGGTGCTCAATCCTGCCTGGTCTTTTTTGGCTACTGATCTGAGGGTGGCTGTTATAGTTCCAGTTTCCAAAAAAGTTCTAATTTACCCATGGGCAAAAAAAGAATGGACACTCAGTCCATCACACTGGCACAATTTAAATATGCTTTTCATTAGCTCCAAGGGAGTGAAACTTTGCAGAGCTGCCTCCAGTAAGCATAGAAATACAACAACTGACCAGGAAGCATTTGGAGGCGTGTCACCCTAAAACCCACGAGTGCAGGCCACTACTACTGTCACCAGTGTTTATGTAAACACACCACTGTTGTTTGGAAAAAAAAAAACTATGAGGGCTCAATCTTGCTGAAACATTTTTCAATCGTACTAAGCTGTCTTTTGCAACTGGGCTGTCCATGCGCAAGTACAGGAACCTCAAAGAGAATCTACAATATAAAAAAGTGCCTTTGTAATTAATGCAAGATGCAAACATTGCAACCTTGACTGGAATGGGGCTTACTACCGTCATGGATAAGCTATTATTTGGACATATAACACATAACAAATGAGCACAGAAGCAACCATTCAATGTTCAATTGGAGTAACATAGGCTCTTGCACCCAGGGTCAAGTAAACTGTCCGGCTTTTCATTAATTCAGAGTAATGCTTCTCTTGCTTTAATTCCAGAATAGATGGATTTGGAACACAATAAGGATACAGGCACAGGACATTTTAATTGCAGAAGACTCTAGTCAACTGATTTGACTGTGTCTTTCATGCAGTTAGGAGCACCTCATCTAGCAAAGATCAAGTCATTTCAACTGGATTTGTAGATCCTTCAACCAGTCCCAGCGAGAGGTGTAAAGCCAATAATGAATAACTCATACGTAGTAGATGTCTTTAGTGGTTGAAGATGAAGGGCATCATCTATTAGTGTTTACCAAGTGCCCAAACAACATTTTTCAGCAACATGTACAGTTATCCCTGCTCCCAACCAGGACGTGCAAAGAAGAAACTGGGTTCAAACATGGAAGTCGTGCTGCATGCCACCAGCAAGTGAAAACTGCCCTGCCCACACTTTGCACTCCGTGAGACCTAGCATGCTCGACAAAGGGCAAATATGTGGTTGCACCAAGAGAGAAAAGGGAGCAAGGCAAAAACAATCCTTTAAATTGAGGCTGTCAGTCGGTGTAGCCTGCAGGAAGCTCACTGGGTTGTGCAAGAGAAGTAGCACACAAGTTACACAACTACAAATTAATAAACTGAAATCCTACGCCTCTTCCGAGCTTTAAAAATCTCTACCCAATTCAAGCATGTGAATGATCAGGAACCTAACACAACTTAAATATTGGCGAATGATACAATGGACTATTTTAACAATAGTAGTTTGTACCACAGAAAAAGCACTGAACTAAATAAACAATGTAATATGTTTAGCTGTGAGTTAAGTTTAAAAATATTTGTTTTCTCTGACTGCCAGGGAATTTTCATCTTTGAGTAATGTGCTTGGCAGCTTCCTGGCTTCATAAGTCTGTCTGTTAGCACATAAAACTATCACAAAAATTGACATGGTTTACACTACGGTCCTCCTGAAACAAACACATTCCTGTTTGAAAGCTTTGCATTTGCAGCCAAGAAAATGCATTATTTTGTCATTAGATAGAAAGATATTACGCAGCATCTGTTTTTTATTAGAGCTTAAACAATATTTTATTTCGATCTTTCCCAACAATTCATTAAATTACATTTGAGTTTTACAGAGATAGCAGGAGTGGTAGACTGTCTCTTCATAAATTTAAAAAAGTGCTAGATAAAAGCTGGTTTAATCTGCTTTTTCTGCCAGTTTATTGGCAAACGTCAAGACTGTCGGTGTTAAAAATGAGTTACCCATTTTCTATTTTTAAAAAGGTTTTCCAATGCCATGCTGGTGTTTGAGAATACTTCGCGATGCACGAATTTCTACTAAGCTCACGAAAGGACAAGAGGAATCTATTAAAGTTGTGAGAGAGGAAGACCGGGGCAGGAGAGAAGTAAACAAGAAACTAAAGAGTAAATGCACCCTGGCCAAACTCCGACAACATTCAAACCAAGCTATCTGCAAACAAAAGTGGGCTACAGGCCCTCGTAGTAACCACAGACTCTCCTTTTTGAAAGGTTTGGCCAAGTTCAAGTCTTAAGAATTGTTCTAAGGAACCACTTTTTCCTGTTCGATTCACACGCTGAATTTATTTAAAAAAATGTCCGTTGCATACGGATTCTTTAACTGTAGCGTGCCACCAGCCACACATCACTGGTCAAAAATGTGCATTACTATATCCAACCTGTATTCCACCCCAAATTAAGGTATTGCATGGTCTGGCACTGCACTGAAAGCCACTCTGTCAACATTGCAGTTGTCTGTTATTTTTCATTATTTATTTATTAGAAGGCTTACAATTTGTGCTCAAAGATGTTCAATTAAAATATTCGGTTTAACACATCAAATTATAGATTAGAAGTGATAACACAATGTATTCAGCGCTTAGAACTCTTATTTAGGGGCTTAATTCCCAAAAGGTTTCTTAGGAATAATAAAAACAGTGATACTTATAGTATCTTAATAGAGATAATAATAAATCTTAATATCATAAATCAACGCCATGTGTAAAATGCTCTGTGGCTTTATACAACTGAGGACCCTATGCAAAGCTAAACATTCAAAATCAACCATTAAATATTTGTTGGTTTAAGCCCCAAAAATATGGTACATCTTCAAGGACTCAGGCATTCGTGATTACAACTGACCTTGTATGTAATAGTATCTGGCACTTTAATATGCTTGTATGCTCATTGCTTTACGGTTAGTATCTCCTGTGTATTCACAGAACTGTGTGCTAAAGCAAGTGCACGTTGGTGCATACAGACCTATAAGCACATATCTGCTTGCCTAACTTGGATCCTTAGACCTTTAATCCTGCACAGAAGGAAATACATTAACCGATGCCCTCAATTCTGAGTCTCTGTTTATGTATGTGTCTGCACCCTACATCTCAAATGCAAACTCGCTCCACTGAATGTCTACAGCTCAAATCTTAGCCTGCAAGAAGTACTGTGGAACGTAGGAATCGATAAGCTCATGGCTATACAGTTAGGCGATAATCACAGGTA
Organism: Triturus cristatus; assembly: GCF_964204655.1. Classification (NCBI taxonomy): domain Eukaryota; kingdom Metazoa; phylum Chordata; class Amphibia; order Caudata; family Salamandridae; genus Triturus; species Triturus cristatus. Next base: position 422,337,762 of record NC_140587.1, read on the forward strand.
TCAACACACAACGCAACCAGTCGAGAAATTAATGCAGGATCCAATAGGCACAACTCCATACAGTTAAGTGATGAATATCAGGATCAAGAAGCAAAACACAATACCATCTAGAGAGGTACAAGATAAGATCAGAGACTGAGTTTAATATAAATATAGACTATATAAGTGACACAACTACACTATATGGGGGGGTGTAATGAAGAGAAACCTGAATAAAGCCTAAATGTTTAATTAAAAACTGATAACCAAAATTATCACCTGTAGTCTAACAGCCATAAAACCCCATTCATTTGTTAAGAGGTAAAAAAAAAAAAGTAAAACTCATGAAAATCATCTTGAACAAGTCAAATTGCCTAACAGAGGATCTAGGGCTTCTGTCGGCTGGTGGCATTGTGACCATCAGTAAAGACCTGAATCCAAAAGATCCCTAAGCCACAGTCCGGATCCGAGTGATTAGGTTTCTCGCCTCCTGGGGCTCTGCAAGCCAGGATCCAGGATGGCCATCAGCGACATAGGTTTGAACTAAATAACATTCTCTTGCACTTCTGACTCGGCTTAGCTCAAAACAGGCACGCTGTTTTCTTAGCATTTTACATCAAAGCAGGGTGACTAGACTTGGTGCCTGAGATACATTGGCTACCTTTTGTGTCACCTGCACAGGTCCTCTAGTACTTTATTTTGGATACACGCTTCTGTCTGTTATAGGCAGGGTTCCTGCCAGGGTCTCTATACGCTGGACTAGAAAGCCTTATCACCCACCAGGCTTGAAAGAGACTAACCTCAAAGCTGATGTAACTCCATCTCCGAAAGACAGTCTTAGGCAAACCATGTACAGGATTTGTGGCACCTAGCAGAGCCAAAAATCTGAGAAATCCACAATCAGAGGCTAGACATACTCCTTAGTCCCCCAGACTTTGCACGCTATTACCAAACAGACTTCCAAGTGTCTTATTCCTCTATTATTATTCCCCTACTCTAAAAACTGACTCATCCAATCCTGGATTACTATGAGCCCTTAACAAGACTGACATGTTCTTGTTTTAATGCAGAACTCGAATCGCAATATGATCCTGTGCAGTGGTCCACAATTTGACATACAGTATGAAAAGCTATAACTTTGTTTGGCTCAATTTTTCAAAACATCAATAACTGAACAACCATTCCATTATGACTATAGTGTGGACCATTCATTCAACACTATCCTACCGGAGATATATAATGAGACAGACAATAAAAGTAGAAAATACTCACAAGATAATGAATGAATGAACGAATCAATTTGTAAGGCGCGTGGCTACTCAGGAGTGTTCCGGTGCTGAGCCAACTACATATCCAGTGTGGCATGTTATAATCTGAATAAATCGTTTTTGAACAATTTCCAAAAGGACGTGTTATCCAGCATATTTCTTAGTTGAAGAGGGAGCGGTTTCCAAATTAAAGTCACTCGTACCGAAAAGGATGAGCGTCCCTGTCTCTTTTACTTGATGCGCGGTACCACTAGTAACCGTGCATCCCTCGAGCAAAAGGCCCTTGAAGGGCAATATTCTTGAATCCTGGCATTAAGATATTTAGGTCCTGCTCCATGAAAAGCTCGGTAAGCAATTCTTAGGGCTTTGAATGGGATTCCTTTGCTCACTGGTGACCACAGAAGTCCATCTTGTGAGTTTGTACAAGAGGCCGGACTATGGTACTCTGAACCACTTGGAGCCGATGTAGAAGAAACTCCGGTAGACCCAAGTAAAGAGCGTTGGAATAGTCTAACCTGGAGAGAATCAGCGCTTGGACCACTATTTTCTGAGCATCCCACAACAAAAAATATAGAAACTTGAACGTTTTTAGAATCCAGAATCAAGATTTCACTACAGAAGCAATCTAGGCTTTAAGGGAAAGATGATCATTGAATAACACCCCCAAAGTCTTGGCCACTTCAATAAGAGAGGGGGGGGGGGCGAACAGGCTCCAAGCCAGCATACTGTCCATCCTGGTTAGTGGGTCTGAGCCACCAGCCTACAGTAATTCTTCCATATGTGTTCACCTGGTATGTTAAATGCTTCTCTGTCCAAGGCATCTGTGCCCTTGCCCAATGAAACATACCATTATCATTTCACTGTTGAAGAAACCAATGGCAGACCTTCCCATCTTGGCTAACTATAAATATCAATTTCTAACCGTCCTTTTCTTAGCAAAATTCAAGAAGAAAAATAATGGGACAGAAAATGTCCCAGTTTGTCTTTGATTAGCATGCACCCCCAACCTGGGTTCATCCTAGCAAGTCCTACATTTTCTGACTCTCAATTCAGCCTGTACAACAATCATGCATGGGCAGTTAAGGCTTCCTGTTCCATGGGCTGAGACCAAGATTAGGGATCAGTGGTGTGAAGCGGCACTCAATGTGCATTCGCCGATTAAATAAGCATAACTACCATCGCTCACAGGGCTGATGAGGCCCGACAGTGGGTAACATGGACAAGATTATAGTGGCAGGAGAGATCTTTTGTCATGTCTTCTGGCAGGGGAAGTCAGCAACTAGCCTCTGTATGTTTTTAAATTAGTTTGCTAGTCCCCTGAAACCAGGTTTTTTGCTCCATCCATGTGTGGAACAAGGATGACACCTGTAAATGTGTCACTTCAGTGTGTAGATGATGTGTGAGCAGTGTGTACGTTACGTGTGATCATGCAGGAATCCATCAACGGATCAGGACAATTTCCCTGGGGGATTCCCTTGAGAGGGCAAAATCTTTTTTGGGCGGTTTAATGACTGGGATCTGTCTGTGTTAAAAGAGCAGGGACTGTTCAGTCGCACAATGAGCAACAATTCCAATACTGGTTTAACATCTACAGTACACTTTGAGTCTTATGCACAGTATTGTGTTGTGTGTTGAAGTAAAGCACATTTTCCTTTTTTAAGCAAAACCATTGGCTGGACATTGATTTACTGGCTGCTCATAGATGATCTTTTGAATTCGAAGACGCTAACTCCACACCCTCTTCCTGAGTAACCAATGGATTGCTCAGCTTTGCGACTTTGTGGGTTATGTGCTAAAGAGGGGCTCTTGGTGCCCAGTTTTGGGCTCAGTCCCAGGACACCCGTGGTATAAGGATCTAAATGTCACAGTCTGAGTCCAGTAACCCCTGATTGATCTGGGACGCCTGCCCTGGGACGCCTGAAAACGTTCCACAAAGAATTAAAATGGGACCTTTAAGAATGAGTGAAGTATCCCCGTCTCCTACATGACCATCAAGCGATTACATACTTGTGCAATACAGAAACTGCTCTTGTCAACATTAGAAAACAAGACCATTACAAAACAATGGGGAAACCAAATAGACCTTAGGACCTGGGTAAGGTATGGTACAGAACACAATTGGTCCCAACGGGAATTATTCAAGTTAAATATTAAATTGTACCCCACACCATGAATAACATACACTTCAATTAATTAAGTTCACAATTTTGTATTGAATATCAAGTTATACAATATATTATATCACAAAGTTGCTCCACAGTGAGTGGAAGGGTTAATTGGCCTCTCCACCTTCTTGGAGTCGAAACGTCGACATTTCTAATTACATCGACCTGTACTGGGATAACCATCCACATATAGATAACATGGAATCTATACGCTGTATCTTATAACTGTGGTTTATCATTATATAAAGCGTTTCTAGACAGGCTCTAACAGAATTGTTTGTATACATTGTAGATATTGGCACTTGAATTTCCTATTCCCTCCTTCTCTACTCATGAGTACTTTACTCAGCACTTACCTTCCATTTACTGTGGAGCAACTTTGTGATATAATATATTGTATAACTTAATATTGAATACAAAACTGTGAACTTAATTCATTGAAGTGTATTTTATCAACGGTGTTGGGTACAATTTATTATTGGACTTGGATAATTCACATTGGGACCAATTGTGTTCTGTACAAACATTGGAAAACAAGCATTTGCAAAGCAATATGTCTCGCATTAGTGACAGTTTGAGTTATTGGCACTGCAAAAACAAAATGTTTGTTAGATTATTTTTTGGGGCAAAAAATATCCCAGTAGTAAACAACAAGCGGGTGCAGTACCAAAGGCCGTCACTAGGCGTTCCATGGGACTTCTTTTGACCACAATGGTACTGCACCCTGCAACATGGCCAAGGAAAGGATATGGTGCAGCAGTGAGAGCCACCGACTGGGGATCTTGGGATCTGCGTTCGAGTCTGGAGTTTAATTTCCCCGAGCGCATGGATAGGGGTGCTATACAAATAAAAGCTAGAAATGTAAAATAAGATAAGAATTCAATGCTCGGGGGTGGGCAAGCAGTGTCGTGAGCAAAACAGCAGTGGCCTTGGAGGGGTAGTGGGATCCTGGAGCGGTGTTGTGGAACAGAACACTTAAGGAGCAAAGACACAGACCAACCAAAAAAAGGAGTGCTCTCGAAGTATAAATAACCGGAACAGTAAGAACACACGTAAGAGGGCCTGTTCTCATGGGAGTATACAAAATTCCAAAAGGAGGGACTACTATGTGTATTCACCAATCAAAAGCCAACATTTCGAAAGAACAGGAATCAATTAAAAAGATGGGCATTTTTTCGAGCTCATATCCTAGATACAGCATGTCTCGATGAGACTGTGCAAGCGCTGGTTTGGCGAGTCCTAAAAACTCCCTAGTGAATGCAAGTAAGATTGAGCCTCTCTGCAGCCTATGTTACTGTGACCCATGAGATTTCACTGAAAAGATGCAATCCACAGACAGGCGATTGGGCACAATCATGGATAGAATCTGCTCTTTACTCTAAATCCACCGGGAGGTCATGCTCATGGGATCAGAAGAGTCAATACTTTGAATAGTGACAAGAAGTGCTCCACAGGCATTTATCCTCCCACACATGATGTTCATTATCTACACATATTAGAATGCCATCAGATTCATTTTCAGGTGTACATGTATGACACCCAACTTCACGTTGATCTGGCAAATTAATTAGAGGACTCGGACAAACATTACAGAATGTCCATATCACATAAACCAGCATTATGAAATAAATCAAGCTTTATCTGAATAAAGTGAAAACAGATATTGGAAACGGGAGGATCACAGAACATTCTATGCCTCTTAACTTGATGCCAGAGGCCCGCTCCCAGCCACCTATTAGAAAATAAGAAAAGTGGGTACTACATTTGACACAGCACTTTCAAATCAATGATGCTGTCATGGATATCAATCTTCAATTGTTCTGCAACTATCAGGAAAAGCCTTCCATTCTTTGAAAATGACCTACTAGATAGAGCTGAACGCAAGCAGTTGTGATGGGTGGAGTGGAGTATTGCAACAGTCTACAAAGGGCACCTAAAAATCTTATTAAAAGAATTCAATGTTGCAAATAGAGGTAACAAAACTTTGCCTAACCTTCATTTGGAAAAGGAATCCCGTACATAGTTGAAAGCTCTCCACTGGCAACCAGGGGGCAGAGTATGAATTCAAGGACTACTGTAACCCAGGCCCTGTCTACTATCAAATGTTGGCTCTCACTATGCTCTAGCCAGAAACCTTAGTCGCCTAGGTTGAAGAGGATTCAGGAACAAGCCTTAAGATGACAAACATTTGATAGCACATCATTGGGTGTCCAGGGACACAGACACTGGAAGAACAGTATGAAGTCTTACAAAAACAAAACCCACCCAGGTTCTCCCAAACAGCGCACATTTGCAAACACCACACATGTTGGTATAGTTATACAGAGTCTAGTGTAAGTCACCTGGTGGTAAGTCGGGATCGGTGGGGGCAGTCTGCTGGATGCGACGTGGCTTGCTCACAGATTTGGAACTTTCTGTGGTACTGCGGTTGGTCGAGCTGGAGCCACAGCTTTCATGGTCATCCTACAAAACAATGGCTGAGTTAGTAATGCAAAGAAGGGATGGGAATGAGGCAGGATACAGTGGTTTGTTATGTACTTCAGTCGCGTGATATATCAAGCACTCGCATTTCATTTACATTGAACAGCAAACATTCAGCTTTCTCAGGACAAGTGCATACTTCTTCCTTGTGCCATGCACGCATCTTTTAATAAATCCTAGCATGTGAAACTTTGCAAAAGCATACTCTTGTGGCAGTAAAGAAGTTCTGGAATGGCGGGGCACAGCTTTCATATTAAGAACTGCACCAATGTTACGTATAGGTCTTTAACGCATGTAACTACACTCAAGCAACTTGTAACTATGCTCTGAAACTGTGTACCTAGTAACTATGTAACTATGCTCTGTAACAATGCTTGTCCTCATGTAGAGCGCACTGATACCTCCGGGTCTAGCCAGCGCTATATAACTTTTAAAATAAATAAATAAATTGCATACTTTCAGAAATATGTAATCGTAGTATTGCAAGAAGGTAACAGCAGCAAACCAAACAAAGCCATTTACACCCTGGTGCAAAAATCAGGTTTAATCACTCAACTCGACAATTCCGGATACATCTTCCTGAAATTGTTTTGTGTCCGAGTTAAAGTTGTGAACAAAAATAAGGGACAACATGTTCGCCCGGTATTTGCACCCATTTTGTGCAGGTTATTATTGCATTTTCTGTGTTTCATAGGCGAAAACAATTGTGGTGAGCACTAACTGGGAACTTGTGAAAACAGGCGCCGATGCCATGCCTTGCGCCAGTGTGTAAGAATAACAAACACAGTTTGAGTAAGTCTTTACACAACAAAAAAGTGAATTAAAAAAATAGCTTAGGCAATACTGCGAATAAAAAAAAAATCCCCGCCATCTTCCTAAGCCCCTAAAAGGTCAACACTGTCCCTTATAAACGATGGGATGCTACTCACCCAAACCACAAAATACTGAAAAAAACGTACACTAGAAAAATAAACAAGGGAAACCCAATCGGCCTTTATCAGGTCAGGCTAAGCATTTGCTTACAAAACAATCCCCAACAGTTCAGACGTGTCAGAAAACTGTCCTCTAAACCACAACTAATTACAGATGCCCCGCGAAGCAGGACAATGTCGGGGCCTTAAAACAGCAAACTACTCCAAACAGATAAACACGACCCTTCCACGCCTTCCTCGTGCTCCCGCCAGGGACACCTCCGCCGTGTCACCCAACAGACTTGCCGCAACCCAGACAGCACCGATTCAAGAAGGAAAACAGAAAGTGCCTGCACCCATCTGCTCCAGGATCTTATCTCATCCGCCCTGTGGCTTTCACACGCCTAGCCATGCGTGAACTCAGCAGCAGCGGCGCGCGATGTACATATAAAGGTACAATAACATCAGCAGTGAGAACAAGCGGTATAACAGAATTACTGCAACTTCTCCCGAAGGTGAAAATGGGGCTAGCCTCTGTGTAACAGCCTAGCCAGGCTAGATATTCAGAAATTATGACAAAGGATCAAAACGTGCACACGAGTGAATACAACTAAATGATACAATAAATGCACCCAGGAAACAGAACATATTAATGAGAGGGAGGATTACCACCAGCCAGCATTTTACGAAATGGCGGGTATTTTTGTCAATCTCGGAATAAAATGCAGAAAAATCTGGAATTATATTTCTTAACAAATATACGCTTAAAACTCTAAACACAAGGAGAAAACACTTCAGAAGATTTCCAATTCTTATTCATGACCTCACCACAACTTTAAAATATAAAGTAATTACCTGGCCAGTATATCCCCCAGAAAGGTGGCTACGTCATAGGGGTCTATTTAAACCAACTGGAACTCACAAGAACAACAAGTGGCTGCAGTGAAGGCCGATCTGGCCTGACATTTACTTGTGGAGCATGCCTACACACAAGTCCGCTTTTACAAGGCACCAAAGTACGTGCTATATTACCGAACAGGGTTTGGGAAATTGGGGTGACCTTTGCATTACAGTGATAAATATGTGAATCTAAGCTTATTAATGCTCGCCTTTTAAAATGTGCTTTATTGGGCCATACTTATTTCCACTGTCATTGTAAATGAATCTATGCCATGGCACTGAAAATAAACACAGATTCACACATTTACTACTAGAGTGGAAAGGTCAGCAGATTTCATGATATTACCACCACTTAATGAGTCAGATTCCTAGATATTGTGATTTTATCTCACACCGCGGATTTAAGTGCTTCAGCTCTGGTTATTTAAATATGTTTGCTTATAAGTACTGCATATGAAAAAACATTGTAGGGAAAAGTAGGACAAGTTACTTACCTTCGGTAACTATGTATCTGGTAGAGACGATTCTAGCCACAGATTCCTTAACATAGAATTATCCCCAAGCGTGAGACTGGACACGGAAAACTTTCTTGCCCAGCATCTCTGCACGCCAGGGTCGGTACCACGCAACTCCGCCCCGACGTCCTCCGCAGGCATGACGTCAGCGAGGTCACATAAGCCCCACCCCGGCGCGCTGACATCAGTTTGCTTCGGAGAACTTTTCCGAAGAGGACACCCACAGAAGACAAGCCATCCAGAGGAAGGCGACTGCAGAAACCCAAGCAGAGGGTCCTCGCAGAACGGGGAGGAAGGGTGGGTCATGAAGGAATCTGCGGCTAGAATCGTCTCTACCAGATGCATAGTTACCGAAGATAACTCGTACATCTGATAGAGACTACTAGCCGCAGATTCCTTAACGTAGAATAGATACCCTAGCCATACCCAGAAAGGAGGAGGGCATCCCTACACAGGGCCCCAGCAGGGGACATGTCACAGGGCCAAGAAGGGAAAGGCCAGGATATCCTAAGCCCAACCAAGGGAGAACTGCCCAACACCCCGCAGGAGCAGACAGCGCCCAAAAAGCCTCAAGGAACACAAGAACCACCTCAAACCCTAGGGAGAAGAGGTAGAACCGGAGGCAGGGCCCACCTGAAGGAACACATACACAGTGACACAAAGAGCTGTACACACCCCCAACCGCAAACAGCGGACAAGGCAGGGACAGCTGCACCGCCAAAAGTGCAGACGGAAGAAAGGCACAAGAGAATACATCAAAGGCCACAACCGCGTAGCAGAACAAACAGGCCTGCACCGGAATGCTCAGCCAGCAGCAGACAACCCACGGAACGGTGCACCCAGGACAAGCTAGACGCCAGCCGAAGGCAGAGGCCAAGAAGGGCCAGCACACGCCTCAAGGGAGGGGCCGGCACACACTGACCCACGAATGAAGTAACCAGGCAGAAAGAAAGAAAGAAAGATGGGGGTGGTGGGAGGGGGGGACCAAGGCGGACAGAAGTGCAAAACTGCTACAACGCAATGCCGCAGACAGCAGGCCGGACTAGGCCAGCGACACAGCGATCCAGGAGAAGGACGGACCGGGGCGCAACGCAAGCCACTCCAAAACCATCAGCAAGAAGATGGCACCAGCGACATACCGTGACGCCACGGAGAGCAGAAGCCCGAAGGACGACCACACCTCCCCAGCACATGATAAAGCTATATAATAGCTACCATTAACCCACATAGGGCATGTTACGTCCCAGAACATGAGAACCCTCTTAGGAAAAAGGTTCCGCAGCAGAGGATAAACAGAAAGACCTGCGGAGAAAACCGCAGAAGGCTTGCCAAGCAGCCAATAAAGAATACACAGAAGTCCTAATCTCAGGGCCTACACGGCTTACCATCAGCCAAAACCAGCATTGGCATAGCCAATAGGCTCGTCTTTGGGACCTTATAAGTGTTTAGCCATGCAACAGTTGCATAACTAAATACTTATGAGGTCCCAAAAGAGAGACCTATTGGCTATGCAAATGCTGGTTTCTGTTTATTACTGCTCTGTAGTAATGGCGGCACCTGTGCTTTAGCTTAAACATCTTAAGCTAAAGTCGGGTGCAGAGATTGCTTCAAAAGTAAAGTATTGTCTATTTCTTTACTTTTGAAGCAATCTCAGCACCCGATTTTAGCCTAAGATGTTTAAGCTAAAGCACGGGTGCCGCCATTACTACATAGAAGTAATAAACAGAAGAAAAAAAGGAAGCGCCCGCTTTGAGAAATGACTGCCGTGGCGGGGGAAAAATGCTACCGCCGGCCACAGTTTGCAGTGCATGTGCGCGCAGCAATAATCACGCCATATGGCGCCTCTAATCAAGAGCGCGCACATGCACTGCGAGCTGTGGCCGGCTGTAGCATTTTTCGAAGCCCTTACTTTAAGTCTCGCCAGACCAGCGCAAGCGCTGGGTCAGGCGAGACCTAAAAAGGGCCGGACCAGCAGACAACAGCACCAAAGTCCTAACAAAAGGACCTGAAGGCACATCAACCACACACAACCGGGGCTACCTGCTACAAGGCCCCAGGAAACAACGGAAGAACACCTCCCAAAACACAGACCGACTTACAGGTCATTGAGGGGGAAGGGGATGGGGAGGGGGAGGAGGACGAAGTCCCGCAAGAAACCTCTGAATGGCAGAATCCGCAGGAGCGTGGAACAAAAGAGTGCCGTCAAAGGGAAGGTCCACCAGCCGTTCCCCAACGTTCTCCGGGAACACACTATCCCGTAGCCAGGCATGTCGACGAAGGGCCACCGAAGAAGCCATGGTACAACCAAGCACCTCCGAAATGTCAAGAGCCGAGCAAAGAATAAATGCCGCCAGCTCCCGGCCATCCAACACATGGTGCCTCAGATCAACACAGGCACCCTCCTGAGAAGCGGCAGACATAAGGAACTCCACTGAATCCCACAAGCAAGAAGTGGCCCTAGCCAATACACAAAGAGTGTTAAGGGCCCGCAAAGCCGCACTGGTGGAGGCGAAGATATTGCGCCCCCAGGAATCTAACCAGCGGGCCTCCCATGACGGGGGAGACAACACCGATGGCAGGGAGGGAAAGGCAGTCTGTAAAAGAGGGCCCCAGGATCACGCGGCGCAGGACGGAGGCGGTGCAGAAGTTGCTGGGGCACCGGGTACCCCGTGGCGGGCCGCCCCCAAGCCCCCAAAAGAGTAGTGTGGAGCGAAGCCTCGAAGGGAAGAAGAAGCTCCCGACCACCAGAACCCTGATGGAGGACCTCCAGAAGATGATCCGTGGGGAAATGGGCAGCTGGATCGCCCATGAGCAAGATTCCCACAGCCGTGGAAACAGCCCGAGCGAAGGCAGTACTCGCCTCCATAGGGCCCCGCAGCGGGGAAAGCAGTTCCTCTGTGGGCGACGGCTGCAAGCTAAGGCGGCCGTCCCCCAGGCCAACCAGAGGAAGGAAAGGCCAAGCCGGGGAATGGGGACCAAGGAATGGGTAACCTGAAGCACCTCCGGCGAAGGCTGTGGGCGCGGCGACGGCGAAGAGCTGTCCTTAGAAGACGCCAGGGAAAAAGCCACAATGTGGCGACCCGTCTCCGGAGAAGATGAAACCAACAACCGCCGAACGTCTGGAGAAGAGGGGGCGTCCGAAGACGAATCAACGACGGCCCGGCGCCGTAGACTCCGCGACCGGCGTCAGGTCAACATCGACCGGCGCCAAAGGAGATGCCGGAACGACCTCTGCCACAACGCGCAGCGCAGGAGACAGAGGCTGGGTCGGAGCCGGGGCGGCTAAGGAACGGTGCCGAAAAGGCGTTGACTCGACCTCCGACGAGGCAGCCGCCTGCGTGGAGGGACGAGGGGGGCCCGGGGAAACGCCCCGACCCCTAGCCGGTGCCGCCAGGGCCAGCAGCCGCCGGCACCTGAGCGGCGTCACCTCGGCCTCGGACAAGGCCGCCACCTGCCCCGAGGACCGAGAGGGATTCGAGGACACGCCCCCGAGCCCCGGCAACTACCGGCGACTCCACAGGGACAGCCGCGGGGGTTTGCGGAGAGGCAGAGGTGCCGTGGTACGAAGGTGTGAACGCCGAAGGGCCGCACCCCGACGGCACCACATCCTCCGAACCTGTCGGCACCGGAGCCGCCAGCAACGCCGCAGAAGACCCTGTACACAGCAAGGGATCCGCAGACGTCCCAGGAAGAGAAGGAGGAGAAGGAAGAGCCAACGAGGCCTGCAAGGCCGCCGCATAGGCCTCCATCTGGGCTCTGGTCGCCCCCACGCCGGGGAACGGCGGATAGGGTGGCAACGTGCGGGGCCGCACCACCCGTTGAGAACCCACACCCCCAACACGCCGCCATTGGGGAGGGTGTTCCAGATGTTTGGGGCCTTGCCGGAGAAGTAGCGGGATTGGGAGGCGTTTCTTTTTAGTAGTGGGGGGATGAGAAGAAGAGAGTTGGTGCTTCTCAACGTTTGGGCACAGCCAGCTTTATTGAGGTTGGTAGATTGGAGTCTTTTGATAGAGGGCTTTGTGTGTAATACAATTTTATAGGAGGATCTGCCCTCGATGGGCAGCCATTTGAGGTCCTTGAGGGGAGGTGAGATGTGGTCAAAACGTTTAGTTTGTTGTTAGTCTGGCTGCAAGGTTGAGGACGGATTTGATGGGGGCAAGGTGGATTTTGGAAGTACCAGAGAGAAGGGCATTTCCGTAGTCGATTTTTGATAGGACAAGAGATTGGATAACTAATTTGAAGTCTTCAGCTGGGATAAAAAGTTTGATTTTTTGAGATGCCAGAGTGTAAAAAGTGCACCTTTTGCTGAGTTCTTTATATAGGAATTTAGCGTGAGTTTATTGTTGATGGTGATTCCGAGTGATTTGACAGATTTGGCGAGGGAGAGAGAGCAGTTTAGGGCATTAAGGTCAGCGATCCAAGTTTGAATGGGGAGAGGGTTGTTTTTGGGAGAGAAGAGGATGATCTCAGTTTTGTTAGGGTTGAGTTTGAGATGGTTGTTGTGGAACCAGGTTTGGATCTTGGTTAGTGCAGTGTTAAGGTGCAGGATATCAGAATGGGATTTTATTTTATAGTACAGTTGGGTGCCGTCAGCGTACAGGTGATAGTTGATTCTGGCTTGTTTAAGTATGAGGGCAAGGGGTTCCATAAAGAGGTTGAAAAGAATGGGAGAGAGGATAGATCCTTGGGGGACACCTAGGGAGACAGATGTTGGGCTAAAGAGGCAGTTTTTAATTTTAATATGTTGGGTTCTATGTTGGAAGTAGGAGGTGAACCAGTCTAGGACCACCCCCTTTTGTACCGCTTTGTTCGCCATAAGTTGGCAGGGTATGCTCAGACGTGAGTCCCTTGCTCACTTTGCCACTGGATTCAAGCAAGCCTGGCTGAAGACGACTCAAATGCCAGAAACCGGTTCTAGGAAGCTTGTTTCCGGTCCAGGGAAGGCATGGCTTGGCAGTTCGGGCTGGACTGTTCCCATGAGGCACAGGGTCAGACTGATTTGCATATGGACATGTCTGAACTGGGGTGGCAGAGTGGGCTAAAGAACGGTGATGGATCAAACCCAGATCTGTTGACTGGGTGTGAGTGTTTGATTGGTTCTGATGCTCCGTCCATCACCACCCCCTTTTGTACCGCTTTGTTCGCCATAAGTTGGCAGGGTATGCTCAGACGTGAGTCCCTTGCTCACTTTGCCACTGGATTCAAGCAAGCCTGGCTGAAGACGGCTGAAATGCCAGAAACCGGTTCTAGGAAGCTTGTTTCCGGTCCAGGGAAGGCATGGCTTGGCAGTTCGGGCTGGACTGTTCCCCTGAGGCACAGGGTCAGACTGGTTTGCATATGGCCATGTCTGAACTTGGGTGGCAGAGTGGGCTAAAGAACGGTGATGGATCAAACCCAGATCTGTTGACTGGGTGTGAGTGTTTGATTGGTTCTGATGCTCCTTCCATCACCACCCCCTTTTGTACCGCTTTGTTCGCCATCAGTTGGCAGGGTATGCTCAGACGTGAGTCCCTTGCTCACTTTGCCACTGGATTTAAGCAAGCCTGGATGAAGACGGCTGAAATGCCAGAAACCAGTCCTAGGAAGCTTGTTTCCGGTCCAGGGAAGGCATGGCTTGGCAGTTCGGGCTGGACTGTTCCCATGAGGCACAGGGTCAGACTGATTTGCATATGGCCATGTCTCAACTGGGGTGGCAGAGTGGGCTAAAGAACGGTGATGGATCAAACCCAGATCGGTTGACTGGGTGTGAGTGTTTGATTGGTTCTGATGCTCCGTCCATCACCACCCCCTTTTGTACTGCTTTGTTCGCCATAAGTTGGCAGGGTATGCTCAGATGTGAGTCCCTTGCTCACTTTGCCACTGGATTCAAGCAAGCCTGGCTGAAGACGGCTGAAATGCCAGAAACCGGTTCTAGGAAGCTTGTTTCCGGTCCAGGGAAGGCATGGCTTGGCAGTTCGGGCTGGACTGTTCCCCATGAGGCACAGGGTCAGACTGATTTGCATATGGCCATGTCTGAACTGGGGTGGCAGAGTGGGCTAAAGAACGGTGAATGGATAAAACCCAGATCTGTTGACTGGGTGTGAGTGTTTGATTGGTTCTGATGCTCCGTCCATCACCAACCCCTTTTGTACTGCCAGTCTAGGACAGTGCCATTAAGGCCGAAGCGATCCTTTAGTGCATTGAGTAAGGTTGGGTGGTTAACCCCTTCCACGCGCATGACGGAACCACGCCGTCATGAGCCACGGGCGGCGTGTGCTCATGACGGCGTGGTTCCGTCATGCTGCGGCCGCTCCGCCCACGCAGCACTAATTCCCCGCCTGTGCGGGCGAAATACTGAGTGGGCGGAGTCGTGACGGAACCACGCCGTCATGAGCACAGCTCGCTCGTGACGGCGTGGTTCCGTCACCAGCATGGCGGCGCCGCGCTCACCCCGAAACCCCCAGCGCCGCGGCGGAATTCGCGCCGCAGCGAAGGTGTTAACTGTGTCAAATGCAGCGGTGAGGTCAAGAAGGATGAGTAGGTAGGTCTCGCCCTTGTCCAGGGCAAGGTGGATGTCATCGACTATGTTGAGCAGTGCAGTTTCAGTGCTGCAACCTTTGCGGAAGCCACATTGAAGGGGGTCTAGTAGGTTGAACGTGTCAATGTGTTTGTCCAGTTAAAGTAGGGCGCATTTTTCAAGGGCTTTGGAGAGGGGGTGGGGTTGGAGATAGGGCGGAGGTTGTTCGGGTCATTAGGGTCAGCCTTGGGGTTTTTCGGGATGAGAGTGATATGTCAGAGTTGAAGGGAGATGGGAACACTCCCTATTGAGAGGGAGGCGTTAATGATGTTGGTCCAGTAGGGGACAATGATGTGTTTGAGATCTTGGACGAGTGCGGATGGGAGAGGGTCTTTAGTGTGAGAGGATGGTTTGAGTTTGGATAGGATGTTGAAGACTTCCACTTGAGAAACGGAGTGGAAATTATGCCATGAGGCATTGGTTTTAAGCGGTGGGATAGTGAGGTAGGGTTCAGGAGGGGTAAGCGATGGGAGGAGGAGTGAGGGGGTCAGGGGTGGTTTCAAGGGAAGGGGTGGTAAAGGTGTCGTATCCAGTGGATATTGAGGGGTGAGTTCCAAGGAAAGCACAATCAATTCTGGCAATTTTTTCGGTGAAAAAGTTAGCAATTTCTTCACATTTGTTAGTGGAGGCCACCGGGTTGAGGAGTGTAGGGGAATTTTGATTTCTAATAATGTTGACTAGTTCTCTAGGTCTGTTTTTGTCATGGGAGTGTTGCAGACGAAAGAAAGATGCTTTTTCCGAAAAGATGTATTTTTTGTATGAGGGTCTTGCGATTCGAAGGAGATCAAGATGGGAGGGGGAAGGGTGTTGTCTCCATGTTCTTTCAGCCAGTCAAAGTGACCGTCTTTATTTGTTAGGGTCTAAGGTAAACCATGATTTAGAGGGGACATTTTTTAGCGTTTTAATTTTCGGAGGGGCAAGTTGATCTAAAACCTCAGAGACAGTTTTGTTAAAGTGCTCAGTGAGTTAATTTGCATTTGAAGGGGGGGGGGGGGGGGGGGGGGTGAGACAGAGTTGGGTTAGGAGTTTATGTTCCAGTGCGCCGGGGGGGGATTTGCTTAAAATTTCTGGTCACAATCATGGTTTTATTGTTTTTCACAGGGGCGGGTGGGGCTGGAGGGGAGATCGTGAACAGAATAAGATTGTGGTCAGACCAGTCGATAGGGATGATGTTGGATAGGGATGCCAAATCAGGGTTGGAGATGATTGCGTCTAGAATAGCTCCTTTGGCGTGAGTAGGGGAGTGGCAAAGTTGCTTGAGGTCGCTAATCTCAAGAAGATTATTGAGAAGGTTGATTGTAGGATCATCAGGTTCATTCCAGTGCAGGTTAAGATCTCCTAGGAAGAGATTTTTGGAGTTGGAAAGTAACGATTTAGTTAAAAGGTCCGATAGTTCTTCGGCAAAGCAAAGGGGTTCACCAGGAGGGTGGTAGATGGTATGAAGTCGTATTGGGGGAGAGCTTTTCATTTTAAGTTCGGCTCCTAAGTATTCAAAGGTTGTGTTGTCAGTGTTACTGATTGGGGAGAGTTGTAGTTCTTTTTTAAAAATGATTGCTAGACCCCCCCCCTATTTTTTCAGGTCTGTCTTTTCTGAGAATAGAATAGCAAGGAGGGGGCAAGAAGGTCAAGGATGGGTGTAGAGTGGTCTTTGAGCCAGTTTCCGTGAGGAAGTCGATGTCAGTATCTTCGTTAAGGATGGTTTCTGAAATTTCGGTCACATGCCGGACAGCCGAGCGGCAGTTCACAAGCATGTAGGTAAGGGGTTTAGGGTTGGAGTTAGGGGCGGGCATAGTTGAATGGCGGTGAGTTGAGGGGGGGTCTGCGGGAGCTAGGAGAGCAGGGCATTCTGCTAGTCCCCATGATAACAGGGATGTTGGAGTGAGGGGAGGAAAGATCTTTAAGTGGGGGTTTGTTAAGGTAGGAGTTGCAGAGGTCAGAGAGGTCGGGGCGGAGTATATACTCGAGGTTCGAAGGGGTCTGTGAGAACGGGTGAGGAAAGGTGTTGTTAACCAAAGCTTGGGATACGAGCATTTTCGAGGGCTAGCACATGGTGCAGCGGGCCAAGAGGGGCGGGTTCTGGGTTTGTATGATTTGAACCGATTAAAATCTTTTCTGACTAGGGCAAGTTCAGTAACCAGGGTGGAAAAATTGTAGTCCAAGTTATGAAGTGTCTGGTTGAGGCTAGTGAGGAGGGAAGTGGTTGTGGCTGGGATGGAGGAGGAGTTAGGGACAGAGTGGCTAGGGTGAGAAGGTTTATAGCTTGGAGAGGGCGAGCCGCCAGGAGGGGCAGATGTGGGTAGTTCTGGGCTTGTAGGAGTGGGGGAGGACAGAGGAGGGGAGGGAGGTGTGGGCCGGTGTTGGGAGGGAGGGATGGACGTGATGCAGGCTGGCCTGGTGGTGGGTGAGGGGGAAAGGGAGAGAGGTGAGGGGAGAGTGTGAGGGGTAAGAGGAGATGTGGTAACAACGTAATAGGTGGAAGTGTAGTTTGTGGAGGGAGGAAATGAGGGGTTATGGTCGCTGTGGGACAGTTAAGAGGGGGTGGAGGGGGCTAGGGAAGTGATAGGGTGTTGGAGGGGAACGGTCATTAGGGGACATTGGAAATTGGGGGAGTGAATTAGAGGAGTAGGGGGGTAGGTTCCAGAGACGGTGGTAGAATAGAAGTCAAGGAGAGGGATGTGTCGTTAAGGGTAGGTGTGTCATGGGGTGTGGAGTTTGTCTCTGGGAGGCTGGGGAGAACTGGGAGGGGGCAGGGGTGATAGCGGGTGTGGGGAGGGGGGAAAAGGATTGAGACAGGGGAGAGTTCAAGAGAAGGTGACAGAGTGGAGGTTGTTGTACGGGGAGTGTCATTAGGGAGGGGGTTTGGAATTGGGCGGTTGTGGGGAGCAAGGTTTTTATTGGGGATTGTGTAGGTGTTGGGGGAGGAGTAGGTAGGGACAGCTAGTCGGAAAGAGTGCTGAAAAGGAGTTCGAAAATTGTAAGGTGCTGCTCTGAGGCTTGAATCAGGATGTTTCCAGTTTTGTAGATGGAAATGACTATTTCACCAGGGAAAGATGAGGTTGAAGTAGTGGAAAGTTTGAAACCGTATGGGATTTTGATTGCACTAGATACTGGGAGGTGGCGTAAACCGGTGCTCTTCCATTTGGAGGGCCGTTTGGTGTAGAATATATAGTTAGTTTACATGGGGGACGAGAGGCTGTGGTAGTTGTCTTCAATTAGGGTTTCAGGATGCCGGATTCTTTTTGGCATTTTTTGAAAGGTTGGAAGGGTATGGAAAGGTCCACGAGTTGGGTCCATGTATGGTGAGGGCGGGGTGTTAGTCGGTTAGGGCAGGAACAGGGCGTGGTGAGTGGATGGGACTGAGGCAGGACATGATAGTGAAGTTTGGCTGGGGGAGATTGAAGGAGCAAGAACAGAGAAGGGGGGGGAAGAAGTTTTGAAAAAGGAGGTTTGGGTAAAAGCGAGGAGGGAGAAGGTAAGGGTAAGAGGGTGGGGTTAGTTTTCGTTATCACAGCACCAAATCTGGGGGGGTAAGAATGACGAGAACTGGCGGGGTTAGTGAGGGATTGGAACATTTTGGGCAAGATAGAGGTGGGCGGGGGGGATATTCGGATTGGGTAGGCTACAAATAGCCTCAGGGACCGCCACCTTTCGGGGGCACTTTTCATTATTATTGCGGGGAGGGCCACTGGACTCGCCCATGGACCGCCACCTCCCGGGGCTATTTCTTTTTATGAGGGTGAGGGGGCCTTGCGGACCCCTTTCCTACCCACCTCCCTGGGGCAAATTTGAATATGGGAGGGAGGCCGCAGATGGCCCGGGAGACCGCCACAACCCAGGGCCAGCTCCAGCGATATCGCGAGTTGCCCACCCCCAGGACATTGCAGTTTGCAATGCCCAAACAGTGGGCTCCGCTTTGTGCAAGGGAGAGCGCTTTGCTCTTGCTTGCTCAAAGCGGAGCACACTTTGCTATTTACACACAGGGAGCTGCATGTCAGCAGCTCCCTGCCTGTAAAAAGCAATGCGGGAGCTGTCCAGGACCGTGGGGGCCCTTGAAGCACCACCCACATTGCCCAACGAGGTGGCCATGCCTCGGGGATTGGCCCGGGGAGTGAGGCTGCAAGGGCCCCCCGGGTCCCCCTCCCCATAAAAAAAAATAATATTTTAAGCTCTGGCCCCGGCGGATGGGGTCGCCAGGGCGGAAATCGGTGTCATCAGTGATGTCAAAGACCATGACATGAGTGATGTAATATTTGAGGTCATACGCAGTGCTTTGCAGGGGCACAAGATGTAGTTCGCTCAGCTAACTAGAACTGCTGAATCTCTTTGGTTTTGTACAAGTGAAATGTCAGCCTAACTAGAACGTCCCTGTAACTTTTGTTTTTTCAGTGAATGAATATATATATATATTCATTATCCAGAGGCAGGCAGTTAGGTCAGCTGATCCATAGGAAGAGCATTGTTTATGTTGCTAATAAATTTGGCCCCATTTGATGAATCTCCACAAAACCTTCTAAAAAGGTGTTACTTTTTGACTAGTTTGTGCATGGAAAGTTTCTGGGTGATCCGTCACGCAGGTGCAGAGAAAAAAGGGGGGATCCCAAAATGCACAAACCCCATGCATTTTCAATAGACTTTTTTAAGAAGGGCTACATCACAAACTGCTGAACGGAATTACACCAAATTGAAAAGGAAGCTAAATCTTGGTACGCAGATTGTACTTTTTGTGATTTGGTGTAAATCAGTGCAGTATTTTGTGAGATAAGGTTAAAAAAAGAAAATAGATATCTTGACGGTTGGGTTCGAGGGACTCTCGCAAGAGTCCCTCGAACCCAGTTTAAAAAAAAATATTCTTGAGCCAATTTGCTCCAAGGGAGTCAGACTCCCACGGGAGAGAGTGCACTGATTGGCTGACAGCAACATGAAGGAAAAAAAAAAAAAAAGAGGCCCTGGGGGATGGGGTCCGCAGGACCTTATAAGGCTCGGCAAGGGGGACCACCAACCCCCCCCCTTTAATAAAAAATGAAGGCCCCGAGGGATGGGGTCCCCAGGGCCCAAAGAGAATCGGCAAGGCGGGCCACAAGGTCCCCTCCCCTTTTTAGTTACTTTAGCCCTGGGTGTGGGCTCCCCAAAGCCCATTAAGGCTTCCCCTTAAATAAGGAATTGGAGGATGTGGTCCCCAGGGCCTAATAAGGCTCGGGGAGGGGGGGGCGACTTGGCCCTCCCTCCCCTTGAAAATATATAGGGACCTAGGGGCTAGGGTACAAGGGCTTAATGAGGCACGGGGAGGCCCTTCCCTTTAAAAAGTAATGCAGCCCTGGGGGATGGTGTCCCCAGGGCCTTTTGAAGGTTAGGGGAGGGGGCCACATGGCCCTGGGACTTCAGACTTTTTAAGGGCTCGATGAGGGTGGACGGCGCGACACGCCCTTAAAATAAAACGGCCCTACGGGATGGGTTCCATAGGGCCTAATAAGCCTTGGAGGGGGGGGGGGGGGCGCTACTTGGCTTCCCCCTTTAAAAAATCAGTGATGTCACTGACCATGTCATGAGTGATGTAATATGTGACGTCATCAGCAGTGCATTGCGGGCGCGCGAGTTATAGTTAGCTGAACTAACTATAACGGGGGAATTTCACTGGTTTTGTACAAGGGAAATGTCCAGCTAACTATAACACCCCTAAAACCTATGATTTTTACTGTGAATTTTTAAGGTTATTTAAATGCTAATTCCTAACTATAACATACCTGAAATCTATGGTTTTTTCAGTGAATATATATATATATATATATATATTTCATGTGATCAAGACTGCTGTTTGGCAGTCGAAACGCGTCAGGCTTGGCACTTGCTGTCGAATTACTTTGCACTGGCACTTTTAAATCTGCACAATAAAAGAAAATAATTTTTCACCACGTTGGAGGTCCGTATCTGTATATATATATATTTGGGGGAGATAATCAGTCAAGCGTGGACTGAGAAAAAGAAGGGAGGATTTGGTGTAAATCTGTTCAGCCGTTTTTGAGAAGTGAAGGTTCAAAAGTCATTAATTCTGGAATACCGCAGTAACCCCGTGGTCAAAGGGTTTTTCTTTTTTTCCTGTCGGCCACTTCAGTACCATGGTATCGAGGAATCTGATTGGCTGGCTAAAACATCAACAGAGAAGTTGCGGCCTCCATTACAGGACACATGCCAAAATAAAAAAATTATGCCATGGGCCCTATGGGACACAGCGAGGCCCTGTGAGGTAGCGCAGGACTCTCATGGGACCCAGCACAGCCCTCCCGTGAGGTCCCAGGGGAGTACCACAAAAAATGTTTTTCAAATGAAAATGAGAGGTAGGTGTTCTGAGAGGTTGGCCAGCAATGGGGCATTGGCTGCCTGTAGTGGTTGAGCACAGGGCCCAGCCCTACGTCAGGCCCTGGAGCTAGCCAATCTCACTCTGCATACAGCCTAAGGCCGCACGTGGCAGGGGTGGTCTGCCTGCAGGTATTAGGGGGCAGGCACTGGATGCAGGCCAGGCCCTGCGTCCAATTCTCTACTGAGCACAGTCAAAATGTATGCTCTGTGAGGGAGTTGGGTAAGTATAATAAATAAAAATAATTAATCCACTGATAAAAACAAAGGTTAAAATAATGTTATTGTTAGGTATGGTAATAAGATCCTACTTTACATTTAAATACACAATAAAATCCTGTACCAGTGCGAATAGATTTCCCGGGCCCAAGACAGGGCAGTTGAGAAGCACCGGACGGGTCAGCTGTGCTGCGATCGCGGTGGGTCTAGCTGGCTGAGGAGAGTGATAGAGGGAAGAGGCAGAGAGGGGGCGTGGCGGCTGGGAAGACCCCGAGAAAGCGGTGCAGCTCTGAGCGGGCCCAAGTGACTGGACCAGGTGGCCAGTGTTGATAAAGGAGAGATGGTGGGGGCCGAGACCAGCTGCCATGCGCATGCAGAGGAGAGGAGTTGAAGAAATTATTTGAGGTTCATTGGGGTCTCTGAGAAGGCGGAGAGGCAATCGTAGAGTTGTTTTTAGAGAACTGGATTACTAACACATTACATCCCAAAAGACTGTCGACATTTTTCACAATTGAACAGGCCCACCAAGAGCTGCCCCCCGCCGAGACCAGAGGTGCCCCCCAGAGCCCTTATAGAATGCCTGTTCAATTTTCGAGATCGTGATGCTATTCTACAGCATGTCTGAGTGCAGGACTCACCACAATGTGAAGGGAAACCTATCTCCATTTTTTCCAGACTACACAAAAAAGGTACAGGATCAACAAAAAACTTTTTTGTTAGTTAAGATGTGCATGAGGGACCTTAACCTGAAATACATCATGATTTACCCTGCGAAATTGCGCGTACTACATAGAGGGAAAGTACTGTTTATTTTCATTCCAGATGAAGCAAACGACTGTGTTGACACTCTTTCAGAAGCCCCACGCAGGGGTGCGCGATGTCGCACAAAGACAATCTGCCCGACTACACAGGCAGATTGGGTGCCCAAATATTCTGGATGATTAGTGGCAGATGTGGAGGGAATGTGGTCTGCCCAGATGGCATCCCCATGGACACAGAAGTGGTGCCGGACTCCAGGGAATCATTCCAGAGGCAGAGAAAATTGATCCTGCGACTGGCAGCAACAGTATGGACTTAGGGCCACCTTGACCTGACAATGACCGGGTATGATACCAGTTGCATGCCTGGAGGTGACAAACCTGAAGGGTGGATGCTGCTGCCCCACAAACCATGTTGTGTAAACATAGGCTGGTTCTGAATGGCTGATGGGTATGGGGCTTGAACTTATTCCATTGCGGTTCCTAAAAGAGCCCTCTCGATGTGCACTGTGATCATGATCTATGCTGGTGGGAGAGAAAGGTGTGTGGTCTTGGGGGAGGAGCGTGAGTGTCTTCAGCCTCGCAACTCTCCAGATTTTGGCCTCTTGCAAAGCATAAGTTATAATTGAAGGAGGAGTTTCATCTTTATGGTATACAGGAATGGGGCAGTGAATGCGAATTCCTGGCCTGCCTGTTGCTGGGCTTGATGGTTTAGATGTGCTGCCCAAGGGGTTGGGGAGTTATATTGATATTTGTTTACTGTTTTGGGGAACGTTAAACTGCTCTTGCATAATGATATACTGGTTCCCGCTCCTGTTTCCAGTAGGTGGGCAGCCCAGAGCAGGTGAAACCAGTGGGGAAAGGTGCCAGACTGTATCAAATGGAATAGGAAATGGCGGGTGAATTAATGAAACTTATGGCATGGAATTTTGAGGTCTGGGCAACCTGGAAAAACTGCGTAGGGTACCTAAAACAATACAGAGTCTCCATAGCCTTTCTGCAGGAATCCCATGTCTGGGGGACTGCTTGCTCAGTCTGCGGAAGAGGTGAAACAGACAGCTTTACGCCACTTCCTACTCTGGGTATGCACGGGAAGCGATGATCTGGGTGGTCCCAGGGGTGCCATCCAACCACAAGGGGCATGTGATTGATGCAGAGGGGAGGCATGTGATCCTTTTTTGGGCCTTAGACAGAAAAGAGTTTTGCCTGCTGAATGTGTATCCACCCAGTAATGACTGCCCAGACTTCTACAGTAGAGTGGAGACAGTGGCATTAGAATATCTAGCAGCGGCCATTATCTTGGCGGTAGACTGTAACTGTGTTATGGCTAGGGCGATTTACCTTGGGACTCCGGACTAAAGCATACTTCTTCCCCCAACCAGTAGTGTGCCGAGAGGTGGGTTTGTAAAGTGGTGTAGAAAGGGGGGCATGGCCTCTTACAACCTCTCAGCAAACCCACTGTGTGGAACTTACTGTAGGTAACAGGAGGGGGTAGTTGCCCCCCAAGGACCCTCTGGAGCCAAGGGGACTTCATCCCCCTACTAGCAGTTCGCCAGGAGGCACGTTTGCAAAGTGGTGGAGAAAGGCGGCAGGGCCTCCGACAACCTCTCAGCAATCCTGCTCTGTGGGACTTACTGGAGGTAACAGGAGGCGTAGTTGTTCCCCCGAGGACATCCTTGGGAGTCAACTACCCCTCTTGTTACCTCTAGTAAATCCCACACAGCGGGATTGCTAAGAGGTCTTTGGAGGCCACGCTCCCTTTCTCCACCACTCTGCAAACACACCTCCTGGCGCACTACTGGTTGGGGAATAAGTCCACTTTACCCTGAAGGGACCTTGTGGGCCATAAAGCCATCCCGGTAGCTCCTGTAAGTCCTACACAGCGGCATTCCTGAGAGCTGGGCGGAGGCCCAGCCCCCTTTCTCCTCCACTCTAAAAACAAGACCACTTCTTAAAGAAACAGAAATTCACGTAAAAAAATAAAGGTTACAGGGATGTTATAGGTAGGAATTAGCATTTAAAAAACCTTTAAATAAATTGAAAAAACCAAAAGTTACTGGGACGTTATAGTTAGACTGAGGTTTCACTCGTACAAAACCAGTGAAATTCAGCAGTTATAGTTAGCTGAGCTTACTATAACTCATGCCCCCATGATGAACTGATTATAACCTCACTTATTACATCACGCATGACATGGTCAGTGTCATCAGTGATGACATCACTGATGACATCTCAAATCACGCACCCACTCACACCCCTGTAGACCCTTTCATACACCCACTCCCACACAACCACTCACAAACCCCGTCACAGACCCATACTTGTACCTACACACCCACTCACCGATTCATAGACCTACATAAAAATCCACTTCCTCACCCATAGAGCCACTCATACTCCCACTCAGTCACTAATACAGGCATTGACATATCCACTCACACACACAGAGCTACTCACAGTCAGTCATCCATAGAGCTACTCACACACCCAGTCACTCACCCATACAGTCAATCAAGGGTCGGTGAGGAAATGGGCAATGATGCAGTATTACATGTACCATAAACCATTATATGCAACAACAAAAAAACGTTATCTATAGGTTGCTGGGGTCCCACACTTAGGGCCAGGAAGACTGGTGGTTGTTGATAATTAGTGTCAGCCACACAGGTAGACAAGAATAAATAGTTGGGGCTTGAGGGCCTTTTAATTGTTGGAAGGGAGGATTCAATTCAAAGTTCGCTGTTGATTGTGCTGCAGTGCAGGGGGAATGTTGCAAGCAGTTAAAAAGATCTGTAATTAATGGGCACAGGTTGATTCAGGGGCAAAAATGTGGTAAGGTTTTCAAAATGCAATATACCTGTTAACACGAAAGAGGAGGTTCTAAAAGAACTGCATGGGGAAAGAACCGTGTACTATTGCTGTGTTTTTACCGAAATCCAGATGGTGGCGACATATACAAGTGAGTTTATCTCTGAGGAGGTTCAACAGCATGTGGGTGATGAAATCGATAATTTTGTCCTAAAAGGAGAAGGAGTGCGACTGGTGGCCGACTAGGCTCTCAGGGATTTGGCAATGTGAAGCAGAACCTGTGGGGGCATGTTGTAGATGCCCAGTGACCTGGTGTCAGTGAAGTGATAGCAGCCTCAACGAAGTACACACGGTGACTTCAGTGGCTCCTGGTAAAGCCCTACAATGTTGTATTGCGTGCCTATGACACCGAAAGAAGCAAACTGAATAGATAAATAAACCAACTCTGAGCTCTTCTCGTCCTTTATTGATTTTAAGGAAACTGACTTCTCATGGTATGAACTCCGTTTTACAGTTCTTGTTTCTGAATGGATTACTAACGACAGGGAATGATGCAAAGTGTCTGCAGGTCATGTTTACTCTAAACCCCTTTTTTAATTTTATGAGTCCTACTTATTTTATGAAAAAGATCAGTGATGTATCACAAGACCACTACTGTGACTACGACCAAGCCTTCTACTTCCATCCGAAAGAAATGCCTGTAATCATAAAATTCTCCACAATGTTAACTTTTAAAGCACACTATTAATTTTTCAAACACATGGCTGTCTCATAAGCCCAGAAGTAAAACTCGTTCATTAAAGGGATATGAAAAAGTTCCAAGTGAGCTGCCAAAACTAGCATAATTATGAAAATATTTAGCACTGAAACCAACTGAAATCACATGCCCTATATAGATTATGGTGATGTCATGCCATGAGCCCCTGCCAAAATGTACTAAAACTACTGCACTGCAATAAATCTGGCTCACACCAGATGACAATAAACATTTCAAGTACAAGGAACACTAATTATATTGTTTGACATTTTATTGAACATGTAGATTGGGAGCATGGGAAGAATTTGAGCAAAAAAAGATTGCATAGGCCACCCACTTTAGATGACAGCAAAGAACTACTTTTTAGCGTAACAAACTGGCACTGAAATATTTTACGAATTCTCTGTTCAGATCTTAGAAAGCGACAGGAATATTTACTGAATTATGTATATGGAATGAGAGAATTTTTAACAAAAAGAAATGTACCTGCAATGGCTAAATTATTTGATTAGAGAAATACAATAAATTGATTAAGGTTGGAAAAAATAATACGAATGCCACACATTGGACATTTAACATTTTTAAGAAATGAGGGCATGATGCACGAAGAATTCCTTCACAAAAGTAGTTGCAAACTGGGCACTAACATTATTGCAGTTGATTTGATTTTGAGCACTGACCTGTGTACTAGTGTGCCAGTTCACAAAATAATGAATCACAGGGGTCACATAACAATATGCCTAATCAACTAATTCAGCCCGTGTTCTTTGAAGGGGGGTCGGCAGAGATTAGAAATAGGCAAGGAAGCTCAATTCGTTCCTTCTTACCATTTTGGAAGTTTACACCACTTGTTTTTCCACGGTATTTCTTTATTGGCATTTCAGCATATGTGACAATTCAAACAAGCAGGACAGTTGAGTATGATTGGCAAAGAGAACAAAATAAGTGGATGTAACTATCCGGTAATACGTAATTTTTTACACTAAGAATACTGAGGAGTTGTATTTATAAACATTGGTAATCTAACCAATCACATTTAGGCAATCCATGTGTGTCGATGGAAACTGGAGGGGGGAGGGAGGATAGCTGTATGGTGGAGGAGGTGTTGGGGAGTTTCCTGTTTGCCCAGAATTTGATTGGGGAGCTGGGTGCTACTGAGGTAATGGGAGGGGTGGTGTAGTCAAAGATCGCTATTATTCGCTGACAGGTGACAAAATGTGTCCAGATAGTGGGTGTGTCAGGAGAGGCATCGTCTGTCCTGGGGATGGAGGGACGGTGGGGGTGGCTTGCTCAAGGTGGTCTATCGTCTGTTTTAGCCTCTATTGTGTACAGGTACCCTTCCCAGCGCAGTTGGCGGGGAGTTCGAGCGGTAGTGTAATTGCCCTGTACTTGGGCCTCAGTTTCTGCATATGCTCTTTTCTTTCAGTCATGAACCCAGAGCCCTAATGGGGGAGCCATAGAGGGCTTCCAGGTCAAGGAAATTCGCCGTTTAGGAAATGCCAGGGATAGATCAATGACTCTATGCATGTTTTGAGTGTGTTTTGAGCGCTTGATCGGCCCTAATAAGCAGTGTTCCGCTGCTCGAGGGAACTGCTTCACTATCATGTCAGATATATGGGTCACCATTTCCTCCCATTAGTCCGAGATTATAAGGCAGTGCCATAATATATGTATGAAGTCTGCATTGACCTCCTGACACCGCAGGCACATGCATATTGACCCTGGGAACATATGACCTAGCCGTTGGGGTGTCAGGTAGGTTTGGTGCAGATAGTTAAATTATAAATACCCGAGACGTGCGTTAAGGGAGATATTTTTAACTTTAAGCAAGCATTGGGCCCACTGAGCATCAGTGAACTCCTGGCCAACATCTGCTACCCACTGTACCCTTAGAGTTGCAAGGGGTGGGTCTAGATGATGTTGTAGAGTGCTATAGATGCTTGTCACTGGGTAGGTTGATATATCACTTAGGTGTCTTTGCAAGGGGTTGGCTTAGGTACTGATCAAAATTCCACCCTTGGACTCATTTTTCGCACTTACTCTTCATTTAGAGTTACTATTATGTCTTCCTTGTTGATTATGAAAACTCAAACTAGCAGTTACTGGGCCTGTCAGATGTGGTTAATCACAGAATTGCCAGGCATACAGCCGCTTCTATGCTACGTTCATTTACTTGTAAAGTCTAACGTATGACCCAAGAAAAGTCTCCTGGCACTGAAGAAACTGACAATTTCGAATGGATTCATCTTTATATGTTTGCGGGCTCCTCAAATCCATCTGTGATAAACCACTTACAAATGTGTGCATTTTCCAAAGACTGTAGTTCAAAGGTCACTTGAACCTCAACGCTAAGACTCAAACTGAATAGTGAAGTGTTAGGCATTGCAAAATGTATCAGTTGAACTGCCAACCGATGAGGTATTCTGTATTTCATATCTGGCGATACTTTGAAGTTTCCCCCACAAAAAAGACTAACTCCATTTAAGCACTGTCTGTCTAAAACCCAATTCAAGTAGTTCAGCCCTTAAACTGTACGGCCGATGATACTGAAGGTCACGGACTTATCTAATACAATCTAGGAGTAGACTCCACTGTCAACAACGTCCGTTCAAATGTCATCTAATATGAAGATCATTATAGATTCTGTACTAAGGGTACGTCCGAGTCAGCCTGTGTCCTATTTAGGATATTATTTTCTTTCAAGAATGATTCTAATTGTGGATGTCCATTCAACATTACTCAAATGTATTTGCACCCTCTACGTAATCCAACAATTCCAACAACTTCGCTGGATAAAGAAGACTGGACATAGGTGTGTTATTGGTCATTTCCAGTGGGTTCTTGGCTTCTTTGAAGACGAGAAAACAATTTCCACTGGCTCTTTAGACATTGTCAGTACCCTACCCTCATTTAACAATCATTTAATTAGATCCTGAACTTTTTGTACAATGTATGATTGCTTTCCATTGGAGAATCAATTTGGGAGGCATTGAAAGTGACACACCATTCCCCCTTGATGTCGTTCCAAATGGGAAACTAAAAAAAAAAAAATAGAACCTGTACCTGAAGAGACATGGGATGCTTTAAAAAAAAAATCCTGGTTTCAGATGTGAACACATGGATGGTGGCCTGCTAATCCTTGCATGCCACCATCAGCATGTTCATAGTTAATCGCTGGGGTCCACAAATAGTGACTAAAAGATGGTGTGAGCATTTTGCACCGACTATTTATAACCTGCCTGTACGTACGTACGTACGTACGTACATTGGGCCCCAGGTTTCTTAAATCGTTTAGGCACCCTGAGGTGACACAGAGGATTTGCTATTTTGAGGTTATAAAAGAAAATGAGGACAATTTCTTATTTGGGCAGTCAGCCTGTTCTTCAACCCTTATTTTGACAGTTGATGATCCAGGATTATGCTCCGATTGCAAACGCTTCCCCATTTCTGCAAGAAATATTCACTAAATATACAGAAGTACACTGTAACTCACAAAACCACGCCCAAACAATTTACCATCCTACCTTCTGCCTAAATGCAGTTAATCACATGGTGTAAAACAAGCGACTCTCCCAACCTTAGCCTTGCAGTTCTTTAATTCAGTAACAATGGGCCAACCTGGAACAGGTTCAACGGGCCATGATCACACAAGACTGCACTGTAGCATGTGTACACTCTTCAATGTGTGGGCAGACTATTTATTGTATGTGCTTGACTCAATAAGACAACAATTTACCACTAATAACCCTAAAACATCACTGTAGCCCAAACAAGACCAAATCCATGGAAGGCAGCAGGCAGTGGCTACACTGGTTTGGGAGGGATGTAATTGGATTGACTGGTCAATCCTGACAATCTTAATATGAATTCCTATGCATCTTACCAAAGAACTAGAGTCCATAAAATATAGGTGCATCTTGATTTTAGAAAACAAACCTCCAATGTGTTTTCAGTAGTATGGTCAGCGACTGAACTAAGTGCATAAGTGTTATCTTGTCTGGATGCTATTCAACCTTCTCTCTTTGACAGTCTTCGGCCGAGAAGAATGAAGTCTGATGAAGTGGTCGCAAAACTGTTGCCACTGCCAATGTATGACCAAGAACGGCAAAGTACTGAAATGTGTGTCTCAAAATATGAAATAAAGTTCAGTGCTTGTGCCCATAACGTGCAGCGTCACCGAGAGTGGGGCACCACATCATGGAAAGACATCAGAGCAAGTGAGGCAATGAAATCCATTATCTGCAGTTTTTCAAGAGATGTTGAAGATGATCTGGTTTCACGCTATTGTTCGGGTTTTGAGAGTATGGGGATCTACCGGGGAAAGGTCAAACAAGTCTACAATATCTTACAAGTCCTTGAGGAGTAACACAATTTTATCTGTTAGCATCAGTATTTCCAACTCATGCAGTTTGTATCCAATGCCCGGGGTAAGTGAATATTCCAACAACACATGAAATCACTATCCCTCCAGCTCATATACTCCTATTTAACAAAACATTGTTTGGTAACATCCCAGCTGTGAATGTTTTGAGGAGATACGTTACCTTGTACAGTACGTCTGTACATCAACCAAACTTAAAAGGACCAAACACTACAATATTACAAATGTTAATATTATTGATAAAAATATTGACAAAGTTGTCAAATTTCCACATAAGAATCAGGTGAAGGGATGTTACCCAAATAAGTCTATTGAAACAATGGTTCAGTTATAGATTTATTGAATAGTCATACATTAATATGCCGGCTAACTTCCGCAGACATAATCAAACTAGACAGACATACTGAGAGGTCACTGACTCATTTTCTGCCAGCACTAATCTTCCCATCGTCGACTCTTTGGTGCTAGCCTAAGAATCTTTTACAACACTAATCAAAATAAGTTCTATGGCTCATCACTATGGTACACAGGAAGGGAAAAATTTTATTTTTGACTAGCGGTGTGTGAAATAGAAAGTCTGCTGGCAAACTTGGGAGAAGTTGAAAATAACTGCAAAGCTTTCTTCTTCACACAAGTTTGCTGGCAGGAACTTTTTCATTTATAAAGAAAAAATTAAGTTTTTGAAGGAGATTTTTCTCACAGAAACCATTTTATGAGCTTACTCTCATGCAAAAAGCAGCTTCCCTGGATTGTTTTCTTATCATACTACTTTTTTTGCAGGACTGTTGGCCATTTTTAGGTTGAGCCTGGGCAGCGCATGCGCTGCGAGCCATACTGTATTGGAGTATGGACTTGAAGCCCCGCCAACTCTCCGCCCATATTTGTCATTGGTTTGTGGTACTGTCCTTTGTAAATGCTGGCTTCTGATTCGTTATTAGGCTTGTTAATCCCTCCTTAGTACCGCCTTGTCTTCATTTGTAAACTTCCATGAGGACTGGCCCCGTTACACGGTACGTCTTCTTTAGTCTGTAAGCACTATTTTCTTTAATGAGTTTCTCTTACTGCAGGAGGGTCTCTCGTGCGCAGTTGTGACCACAGGCTTGTTTATTTAACTTGTGGCAAACAGGGAGCTCTTCAGGGGCCCTGGGAGACAGAATGGGGCAACTCAGTGATGCCTTCAAGCATTTGTAATGCAATAGGTCTCGCATTTGCGAGAGTTTAAGCATTTGGCATTGTAAATGACAATGCCTTTTATTTAGGATGTAAAAAACAAAAAATAAATAAAAAGACATTGTCTGTGCCAAGTTCCTGAAGTTGAAATTTATTAAAAAAGGTGCCTTGAAGTTGTCAAAGTCAAACTTTCATAACTGCTCAGACATAGACCCAAACTCAAAGACCACTTCTTACAGGACTCTAGACCGTTTGTGAGAGAATACACTGCAGGGACCCTTTAAAGGTGCTCTTTCTTCACAGCATGGCATTTGATCTCTTCCTTACACCATGAGCAGCATGCGTTCCCGCTGAGCAGATCACTCACATGACTGAGCGATCCTATAGTGGGGGAACCCCTGGACAACAAGTCAGCCGCCTGTATGAACAGGCTCAGTATGAACGGGCTCAGTATGAACGTGCTCAGTATGAAAGGTCCCAGCATGAGCCATTGAGGAGACCACTCTAAAAATAGCTGTGTTCAACATAATCATGTGCTTAGTACAACTTCTGCAGCTTGTTTCCTGGATCACTGCTTTCACATTCACCTGGCTTCAGTTTGATGTAGAGCATACAAAGAATTCAAAATTGGATGTCTTTACTCCCAGCCTCAGAAGCCAAAACAAGCAGAACGATGATCCCTCCGAGCCCACAACAAGCCAAAGGGTACTTTGCCTGCATATAATTTATGATGTATAACTAGCAGATTCTAAGAGCTGTGTGATTTACTTCATCTGCATCCCACAGGCCCAGAAAATAGTGGGCTAAATTAACTCTAAATCTATCATCTTTCACAACACCGTGAATGTAAGAAACAGCTTATACTAAGAAAAGAAAGCATGTCGACTGGACTCGAGTCACAAAAAAGCCAGCGAGGATGCACAGTTTTCCAATAAGCAGGAATGTGCTTCGCAACAGAAAAATATGTTCTGCTAGGTCTCACTTTTAGTTATCCTACACTACTCTGTGCACTTAAGGAGCATAACATGTAAACTAAAAAACGATAAAGAAATTGCCACGATCACCAGGCTAACATACTCAAGATTATACGGCGTGAAACTGGTTTCGTTTCTCCTTGCCACGCCACAATCCAGCTACAAAGGGTCCATCCATATCAGGTGAGGTGTGGCATAAGGCACTTATTGTTTCCTATGCTATTTAACCCTTATGTTCAGCTTCTGATGCACCTTATCCACTCTTTTGGATTTCAAATGTTTTTATATGTGGTCGACACGCAGATTGCGATTGGTTGAACCATCAAACACTGGAGTCAGCTTGCACGATTGTCTATGGGTACTCGCAAACATTTGCCCAGGGGCCGCAAAGTACGGTCTGTGGTGTGACCGAGGGTTGCACTGATGACAGCAGGGTCGTGGTAGGGGATCTAGGTGGGTCAGGGATTGTGAAAATAGGTCTAAAAAAGTGTGAAATAAATGGGGAAGTATTTATTTGCAGGTTAATAAATGATTGCTTGTTTAACATTTTTTTCTGAATATAAGTGCTTATGAACTAAACAGAAGCTCGTGCTGCTGTTCACCAGGGGGGCCGCATTTAAAGGTCAAGAGGTCCGCAAGCGGCCTCTGGGCCGGACATTGAGAATCACTGGTCTAGACGCTGTCCAGCAATGTATGGACCATAATTTTTTTAAATTGCAATGCCAACAAGAAAGACCTGCTTACGGGTAGAGGGAAACTCCACACAATGAGGACTGGGTAATGAAAGGGAGAGGAGAAGGATAGGTGAAATGAGTAACTGGGTAAGAGAAAGCAAGGGCATGGCGTGAGGGACACAGAGAGGAAGGTACAACTTCTCATTCAAGTAGTGAGTAATGGACCCAGTCCTGTTTTTCTTTGTAATCTGATATTTGTAATTTGGATTTTTGCCATTACAAATTCAGAATTACAAATACCAGAAAGAAAAAAGTGAGGACTGGAAAATGCACTAAAAATCAACGAAGGGTAACGCAGGGTAATTGACGCCCATGCATGGCAAGACTAGGGGGCCAATTATGAAGATGATGAGAAAGAGAAATTTGTGCTTCTCATTCCTACTACCCACAACCTCAATAGCATCAGTCCCTCTTTACTAGGCTCTCTTTATCCCCACTTCCTCCTAGTACCAATTTCCTATCACCAACCGCTCGGCAACCAAACCTCTGTATGATAAGTCCCCTAAAATTAGGCTCTATACACCCTTTCCTTCCTATTATCAGTTGCTTCTTCGTACCACAGAATCCCGAACTTCAGTTGCTCCATACTGGCTTCTCCACTAGGAACAAGGTAGGAGTAGGTCCTATAAGGTTTCGGGAAATTCTCTTTCATTCCCTCACATTTTTAAATCTCTATCCCCACCATTTGTCCGTCTATCAAGTGGGACTTTTATATTTACTTCTGTTTATAAATGTTAATTTGAATGATGACTTCTCATGTCAAAATGGAAATTGATTATGTATGGGACCATAAAACAAAATCCTCGAGTCTCTGACACCAATCCCATTTGCAGAATCAACTGTAAACTGGCCCTTTCTGTTTTCTGACTAATGGATTATTAAATGATTAGTAAGGGTCCAGAGCATTGCAGATTATGGTATATTCCAAGGATCGACTTCAAGTCCCATCGTAGTCTCTAACTATATGCATACTGTTCAAAAATCATGTAAGGGGAAGGTTTACTCCCCCAGTCATACATCAACGACACCCCAATGTCTTTGGAGCGTGACGGCACAACACCCTTATAACCAGGCCTCTTTTTGAGGAATTCAAAGGGGGCATGGTCTGGCAGTTTGGGCTGTACTTGTGCTGTTCAGGTGCAGCCAAAACAGGTAAGCATATTATCGTTAAAATAGCAAAAAGTAAAAAAAAAAAAAATAGCACTTAATATCCCACTTTTTTCTGTTTCCTATCATTGCAAACAACAGGTGGACCCTATTTCAATGGTACTCAATTTATGAACCTTTGATAGCTGGAAGGCAGAGTGGCCCGTGGTGGGATTTGAATTGGTGACCCACAAATCAAACAGATAACAGCAACGAGGGCTAACCTCACAAAACCAGATTTCCAGTTAGTCCATGTTTAAATGGCACTAACAATCGAAAAACATTCTGATGCAGAGCACCCCTACCACTGTTCAGTGATTCAAGCATATCTAATTAAGGCAATTGGCTGTCTAGAAAGAAACTGGTGAATGACTAATATGGAACTCACTCAATTTGACTGCATTTAATACTGAACAATTATTTTGAAATCTAGCAAATGTTTGATCAGAGACATCTCAGCCGATTTAAAAAAAGGTTACGCAGATTTGCTGACCTGAAATGGGATTCTTGCACAGGATCATTATGCTCTTCCCATATGACTTACTGCGAAGAAGCAAAATCCAGGGCTAAGGAGGAGACAGACCTAAAGGAAGTGGGTGGAGGCCAAATGAAGAAATGGGAATATGGGGGTTAAAGAAACTGCACTCCAGCTGCCAGATGACCTTGTAGTCTTCTCATAAAGAAACCAGCGGACCTGTAGATCAATGAAAGATTTGGACCAAAGCCAAAAAGAGTATCAAAATAAGACTGAAAAGAAAGATTGTTGGCCACTTCATTCTTAGACTAAGGACTCATCTTTATATTGGAAATGTTATCATAAAAGTTTTCCTAAGTCGATGTGAGTTTCAAGCCTCTTCGATCTTGGTGTTTGGGGCAGAGCTATTACTTTTTGAACTTCCCTTTCACTTAGTCTATGCAGAAGAAGAAAAACGTAAAAGAACTGTCATAATGGATGGAGAGAGATTTCATTTCGAGATCTTGCATTATTGCTACTTTTAAAGCTGCCCTCGTTGAACTCAACCGACTGAGAAGAATAGGACCACGTATCCCTACAGAAGCAAGCGAGATAGCTGCATAATTCTCTAAGAATAGGAAAGCGAGCTATTGCAACAGTATACTAACTGCTCCAAAAAATATATTGCTAAGGAGGTATCAATGGCGGCCACCATTCAGTGGGGTCAACATGTTTCAGCCAGTGCCTGGAAACTGGGGCTGGCTTTCATAAGGACCAAGAAAGTGGAAGGTGAGAGGACAGGTCTAACAGAGTGTGTATAGCCGTCTATGTGCGGCGCACGCTAAGGCACCTTAACTGGCAGAGGGGGTATTCCTCTTATTTCCAATCACCAAAGATTAAAGGGACAGGCTTCATGAGTCAGGAGTAGGGGTATTCTGTCACAGCTACCATTTGTAGCTGACAGAGCTCATACCGCAAACCTGTGTGGCCTCTCTCCGACCACGGAGTCGGAGAGAGGCCACACAGGTTTGCGGTATGAGCTGTCCTCTCACCTTCCACTTTCTTGGTCCTGATGAAAGCCAGCCCCAGTTTCCAGGCACTGGCTGAAATATGTTGACCCCACTGGATGATGGCGGCCATTGATACCTCCTTAGCCATCCCCTGCCTCCTTTTAATGCTGCCCATGGCCCATTATTAAATAATTCTAATTGGTTTTTGGGACCAGAGGGACAGCTTTTAAATATACACGCACTACACCACCACTGCACACTCACCTTGACAATAAACCAGCTCCGCTGCAATTGCAGGCGTCGCAGCACACTTGGGGTACATTCGGTACCCCTAGTGGGGGCCGATGATGAAGCATGCCACCAACTAGGTTGGTGGGTGAGGCCTTTCTTAAAAACCTAAATGGTTTCCCTTGACTAAATAGACTATTCTGTTTCTTCATATCTACATACACATATCCCCCTCGACCGTGGGGCTAGTTCCTTTTGATTTTCTACATTTGTACTCAGGGGAATTGAACCAGCTTCCCTTTTCCTCTCTCTCTCTTTGATTTATATAGTAATCACAGAGCATCTGCATGCACTCTACTCGGATTAAAAAATCATCTGCAGCATTAATCCACATACAGGTTTCAGAACCAGGGTAGTGATAAACCAAAGGCCAGAGTAACATTTCTGGGGTTTATTGCATGTCATTACCACCTTCAGGGCAAGATCCAGCTATTAATGGGGTTAGGGAGGGTGCGGGTAACAAAGCCGTGGTGCAGAGGGCCCTGGTGTAGATTGGAGGTAGCAACAATGTATTCCACTAGGGCTAGTGCTTAACTTGTAAAAGAAAGACTGCCGGTGCCTGAAGCTCTGCTCGGAAGCCCGCAGCCTGTGCAATTAAACATTGGCACGCCGAATAACAAGACAGGAGACTTAAATCCACCTCAGGCCTCTTTACTCCACTCCCAGACACTCCCAGTCTTGTAGGTTCCTTCTTTCTCCCTTTGTTACGCTTTTCCATCCTTCTCTTTCCAATCTTTAGGCCTGTTTCACAAAGGGCATGCGCACTCGCAGCAGAGGCCCCGCAGTTGTGGGGAAGTCTCTGCACTCGGGGCGGAATCTCATTGTGGAGTTTCCGCCCCGAGTGTGGAGACTCTCCCACGATTGCATGGCCTCCGCCACAAGTGCGGAGGCCCTTTGTGAATGAAGTCCTGTGTGTTTTTCCGTATCTTGCGCTATGTAACTATCTGACGTGGAAAAATAGAATTGGTTCGGTGAAAACCAGTGCGAGAACAATGACACCGTAGTTTTGTCTATGCAGTGTATAAACTTTAGCTCTATCAAGACTTGCACGTTTCTACACACGCATCTACTTCCCAGTGGAGACACAATTAAACATTAATGGCGGCCGAAACATCAGCCGCTGAGACCAGACCACTGCTGGGATTTCAGGGCAGTTACGAACGGAAAGTTCACTATTCTTGGAGCAGCTCCACAACTGGTCCTTCTGTTCATAATCACAGTGATCGAACTTAGGCAGTTTCCTAGAACTATGATAAAGTTAGGCAACAAAATGCAAAAGCTCGAAAAAGTGCTGGAGCACAAAAGGAAAACACTTATTTTCGAAGCATCTGGTTTCGCTTCTAGTCCCAAACTATTTTCCACCAAAATCTAAACTTCAATCTCCCTCCCTCTCTCTTTTAAGCAGCAGTAACACGAATGTTTATCTTGAAAACATAAGGTGTAACATATGCATTCCTATAGGCTGCTGTAATATGCCAAGGGCCTCCTCTAGGCTCGATCCACAC
Organism: Triturus cristatus; assembly: GCF_964204655.1. Taxonomy (NCBI): domain Eukaryota; kingdom Metazoa; phylum Chordata; class Amphibia; order Caudata; family Salamandridae; genus Triturus; species Triturus cristatus. The sequence goes on from NC_140587.1 coordinate 422,375,092, forward strand.
CTGCACACACAATTTATTAGGACCTGCCAAAACTGTATGGGGAAACCAGCGAGAGACCCTCGCAGGCATGAATAGAGGCCGGCCGCGCTGCACCTCCTGAAAGAACACGCCACTGCCAATCCAAACATGCATGGGAGCACAGACCGGCCCTTTGACATTAGGAAATGTTTTTACAGATAATTAATCCTCGGAATCAGCAGTCTATTTTCAACAATCAGAAATACGAAACCCATCTATATGCTCTATTTGGCTACATAAAAGATACACTATAGGAGTAAATGCAATAAATCTAAATTTAAGATTTACATTGCTTGTATGTGTGTATACACAAACGTGAAAGGTCACTTTTTACACACCTACTCGGCTCCCTTTTTAAAGTAGACTTGTTAAGAGATTTTAGGGGGCCCACGGCTGAACCTTCCATGACCGCTAGGAGATCTACACACCAAACATTACATCGAAAACTGCCTTCATTTGATTCCAGTACCAAGGAATTAGAAAGAACATGCAGTGATCATGACACCGGATGAGCTCAGCACCCCTAGCATCAAAATATAAGAAGATAAAAAAACAGAGCCATGTCTTTCCACTTACCTGACAGTGAAGGCTGCCAACATCTTGAAAGAGGATGTTGTACTGCTTGCTGAATTACATCCTAATTCTAGCACTGTGACGGGAATTGGGATAATCACCAGAATTTTTTTTTCCTTTTCCAGTGAGACCCTTCACAATTCAGTAATAGTGCTAAAATAAATCCTATCTTTGGCCATGAATAATTTTTTAGGTGGTGCTAACAGTTAGAGAAAGAACATGAACTAATACCGTTCTTGATTCAAATGATGTTAACTTTTTTGTGTTTCACAGTACTTTTTTGGACTTTGTGATTTAGAACTATATTCCTGGTCTGATTTTACACTACAGTTTTTAATTTGTGTTCTTTTCATAGCATAATACGTCGGTCACTTTTTTAGGAGGATTACTGGTATTTGTTAGACTTTCAATTTGTTTTTTATTAATGTTTCTTTAAACTTGTATGGTTTTTATTACCAAATAAAGATGCTTCTGATACTGATGAAAAATCCCACCCATCTTCAGAAGGTCCTGTTTTAAGTTTGGCGGCTACATTGGTAAACCTGGATTACTTTGCCCTGAGCAAGAATCCCTCCTTTACAATAATCATCCCTTGGGCTTTTCAAACAACATCTGTCAGGGCAAGTGTGTTTTGGTCCAGGATGCTGCCTTAGCCTTATGATTTGTCACAAATGGGTCTAAGGAGGCAGTATTGATTCTGCTCAGAAGAAAGCCTTTACTACTGTGTAATTATTGCCACTTTTCCAGATGCCATTTGTTTCAAAGCCGATTAGGAAAGTGCCGACTGGGTACTACAGAACATTGCTGACCACAACATTCTATAAAACTGCCATGCAGATTTTCACCCAAGGGTGGGAAACAAGTTAGAGATGGTTGACACCTTAGTTGAGTTATCACTGCATTCGGATTGAGATAGGGTCACACTAGGTCTATGCAGCACCTACGACAGTGTCAACCATTAGTTGCTTCATTCCAGGCTGTACACAGTCAAGATTTTAGGTTTGGTCCTAATCTGATTTCTATCTTTTCTCACGGTTCATAGCAAAACCCCCATCTGAGTAACTACTAAACCGTTGACATTTGGGGTACCATACCTTCCACTCTTCTGTTGTTTTTCAAGGTGATTAGTGATTGCCATAATTAGTCAAATCATTTAGCTACTCCATTTCCATGTATGAAAAAAACCTTCTAAAAGCAGAGGGGCATCTGGATGCAACTACTGACACACTTCAATCTTGCATGCATATGAAGAACACAAGGTTGTCTCACATGTGCCACTAATCTGCCATGACATTTAACTCTGCTATGTTCCTGTTGCGTGTGGCGGAGTGTGCTTCAATTGTCTCTAATGGCCTGTCAATACTATAGCACATGCTAAAAAGGAAAGGTGAGATGCAAATCTGCCTAAGGCATAAATACATTTGGACAAAATAAATGTCTTTGGTGAAACCACGGAGAAGTGAATGTCTGTTTGATTACGCTTCTAGATAATCTTCATTGCCAGGGACTAAAGTTGCCACTGCACAAAGGTAAAGTTATCAGATTCAATGTCAGGAAAGTAACATAAGTCTACTAAGTGTAACTATCGAGCAGACATTGGTCCCAAGAGAAAAGATGTTGTTATTGACAAATAACCAATGCATAGTGTTAGTCAGCTCAGTGGTACACTTCTTACCAACTGTAGTAGGATGACAGACTGAGTAAAGCGGTTGTGATTTGAAGCCATGACTTTAGTTTCAAACACAGATCCCTGCAGTGGATGCATTAACCCACTGAGCCACCAGACTCAGATAGGTAGGCCATCTGGTATCAAAAAGGGAACTGCTAGTGAGCATTCAGGTGAACAGCACTATGGTGAACAGCACTATGTCCTTAGATTTCCCCCGGGCGAGAGTCATGGAGGCAGGAGTGTTCCCTATCCTCCTCCTTTTTACCCTTGCTCTGAAGCTCTCTTCTGCTGGGTACAACACAATGAATTGATAAGTGGCTAGCAATGGAATCATGGCTGAGATGATAGGATATAATTTTAAGTCAAAAGTATTCTAGTTGCCTTTGCAAATCTAATGACCCCCTACAAATAGATTACCAGAGGTAATATGGATATTTGGCCAATACTCTGCCTTTTTTGATCAATTGAGATAAGTCAATACTAAACTCACTAAATGACTGGGCCCCACTTGGGGAATGTGTACTGCCCACTCAGAAAAATTGGGGATGGGTTTTGATACCTAGGCTGGTATGCAGGACAGAAAGAAAATAATCTTCTTGAAGCCTTGAGAAGATTTGGGAGGGATGTGACATACTGGAAATCACCGATGTGTAAGGCAGCTCTCGTTCAGATTGTTGTACATTATTAAGAACTCCCCAAATTGGGTTTCTGAAGACTGTTCCTGTAAACTAGACAAGGTGGTGTGTGAACTTCTGTAGATGGAGGAACTGCCTGTACATCGCTTCATATGTAAAGACACATATGATGGTGGCCTTACACTTACAGTTGTAAAGAAGCAATACTTTACAACCCAGTTGGTCGTATTAAATCAATGGTCCTTGGACTTGCAACAAGACCTCTCTTATTGATTACTAGAGTAGTGGAGAAGGCCTGGAGGATAAGATGAAAGGGAATTCGTTGGAAGAAAAAATAATTGTGGGGCCCAGCCCTACTTCATGATCTTGATATAATAGGTGGAGGGGTTTCACTAATGGTCTTGATTGGAATCTCGAAGCTGAGATACATACGTGGTGGGTGGGCTGAAGGGATTAAGATATTTGAGGAGATGTGTGAAGAGTTTGCATAATCTGAGTCTTAGACGTTTAAGAATAAACAGGCCAGGCAAAACATGCCCTTTTGAAATACAAAGTGAGATTCCGGAGCAGCCACTACGATATAAGGTGCTATCCGCTCCAATGCATGCAAAGGCACACAATCCCTATGATATACAAAACTTTGGTTAATAATGCATATGACTTGCACAAAAGACTGAAGGTGAGACAGGAATTCTAGTTTAGGAGATAGTTAGGACTGTAATGAAGCACAAATGTACCCCAGGGAGGTCACCATTTGTACAGAATTTTGAGTGATACAATTTAAAGCTCTGCATCACATATATTATTCAAAGGTTCAGTTTGTTTGGGCACATCGCGAAGGATGTTTGACAAAATGTGGAAAGGAAGGGTTGTTTAGTCAAACAACATGGGAATGCCCCCACATCCGAACATTCTGAATCAGCCTAGTGGCTTGTTTTGTTCACAGTGGTGGGCAATCCACTGGATGTACATGTGAGAGTTGTCCTTCTCTGGATATGGGGAAACAAAGAGTTCCCAAAATACCTCCAGTTTTTTGGTAATCTGTGACTGGCAGAGTAAAAAACGAAAGGTTCTCTTAAGGGAAAAATATATATATATATATTTACAGAATAAAGGGAGACAGATCAAGTAAATAGTACATGAATTAACAATGCACCAACACATTTTTCCTATTTCACAATTTTAACATTTGTGAATAGAATCCCATGAGTGTCGTCATACACATACCTCTATTTGCTGACATTCGAAAAAAATGGATTCAAATAAAACATACAAATTAAGTATATCTAATGGTAATTGAGACGCTTAAGTTTATGTGCTTCAAATTCAAAGATCCATGCTCCTTAGAAGAAGCAGCTTTGTAATGAGGAAACCAAGTCTCTTACTGAAAAGAACAGAAAAAAATGTGTCCGACGTCACAGTCCCACCACAATATGAGTCCTAACTTTTCATTGAGTGGTGAGAGGACTTATTACAGTTGTAGATTTGGCCCACATCTTTATTTCTTATGCCTTATCAGGACTAGCTCAAGGACCTGTATGTAAAAACTTGATACTTATCTAATATTTTATCATTTAAAAGGAGACAAAAGCGTCACAGTTGTTGGATACAAGCAGGTGAACATTGCTGCAGGTGAGGTTGCTCATGAACAACAAACTCCAGATCAACAGGTCTCATTGTACAGGTGCATCCTGAAGGTAGTACAAGTCAAAACAACTTACCGAGAACTACCCCTTGCTAGATGCTCGTTATTTTGGAAAATAATAAAAAAATAAAGGAAATGCTGCACACCAGGTAAAGACAGAAGCTTTGCAGTCTTCGTCAAGAACTATGAGGTAGAGGTTCCGGGGTTTATCTGCGTCACGTTAAAAACATTGAGGGTTTCCGTCAAAATTTGCCAAGATAAGCGGGCCACAGAGTGCCCACAGCTACCTTGCATGAACCACCCACGGTAACAAAATCCCTCTCTCTTCACAGATGCCATTCCAGTGTACAGGTTAGGAAATGCCAGGGACTGATTGGATGTAAAATGTGTTCATGCCCTCTTTACGAGGGACTCATGAAATGATGTTGAAGAGAACACAAACTACAAAGATTTATGAGAATCGTTTTGAAAATGTTTTCGGCCACAATAGGGTGAGGACCGGACACTGCCTCACAGGGAGCGCAGTAGTGGCTGGAGTAGTAGTAGTAGTAGGGAGTACTTTTAATGATTGAATCTGGTGGGATTTCGCAGTGGAAGACATGCCACTTTTCACCTATGAGTAAACGACCCGAGCAGGTGCATCTTGGGAGATCTATCCAATACTACTTTTAGAGCACAGCGGGACACTGCCTCTAAGAGCCGCTTCTGTGCCTATGCGAAATCAGGTGGTTATTAGCGGTTTAAGAACAAGGGGCTCCTTCACCGACTACTAATCATGGACAAGCGGTCTTTTCAGGGCAGATCTTCGATGTACCCGTTTCCTACAACAGCTGGGCCTGGAAGTTCACATATGTTTATTCAACACACAATGTCATTTAGATAATCGTGTGAGTAAAACCGACCTTCCATGCACAAAAAAACACATGTGGTTTGGGGTAGTCCATGCAACACTTTGGGGTCATATTTCTAATACAGTGGCCAGCGAGTATGGCCTTTTAATGAACATTAAACAAACTTTAGAGAGCTTAATATCATGTTTATAAAGCCCCGGGGGCTCACGGTAATTGAATTACCGTGTTTGTGTGAGCGAGGCAGGACTTCCCTCTGCCTGGACAACCCACAAGGCACCCTGTAATGCAATTACAGGTCATCTCTGTACAGTAGCCCCATAAAAGCACAACAAAAACACGCCGCTAATGACATTTCTGCTTTTATTGCAGAAACTGGAGCGCTGGCAGTCCGTTTTCACGGTGCTTTGGTCTTTAAAAGCCTGCAGTGGGGGTTCCACCACAGAAGCAATGGCTGTGCAGTGCCCTTTGTGTGCCTGCATTCACCACATTTACGATGCGGTTATTGTGCGGCAGAGAGATGGCCATTATACAGCTTGGTCAGGTAGTGAGCACTGGTTTCTAAAAGGGCCAAAAATGAAACCTACATGGAGGCTCAACCATCATTGTGAAAAAAACACCTTGATTTCCACAGCCTCGTTCCAGGCTGCCACCGATGCATTAGACGGGCACCTCGAACAGGCGGACCTTAAGTAGGACATGGTGGCACATTAAGATCAAAGCACACGTGCAATCCTTGAAGAGGCACTAACAGAAAACATATCATCAGATCTGGAAAAATGGCAAGGACTCTGGTAACAAAACCGCTCATTTCAGTGCACATTTCAGCCAAGGTCAATGCTCGTTTGGGACAGTCTTTCCAGGTAGTACTACAGCTGTAACTAATCATCCAATATTATGCCCAATGAAATGCTTTCTTTAAATAAATAAATGAAAAAACATTGCTTGGAAATGCCACAGTTATAATAGCATGCCCCTGGCTAGCGGAGGTAAAGTGATGGGCGAAATTGGACTTGGATGGAAAACATGACCTAGCACCAAATTAAAAGTGGCACCCATTAGCACGTCAGATAGCTAAAAAGTGGCCAACTTTAAACTTGTAAAGGCAAGCTGTATAGGTGTTGTTAGAAATGGGGGTCTCTAGTTGGCAGGTTGTTACCCTGTCCAAGTAGGGACCCTTCTTCCTAGATAAGGGGGAGTAAGGTATGTTTGATGATGTCAGGAGGGGTTTAGAGATCTAGCGTGACAGTATTCATTAGATGGCCCCTTTAATTTGTTTGTGAGTTTTTCAATGAGAGGAATCAAGATGCAGAGGTGAGTTTGCCCGTTTTTCATTTTGCAGTGAAGCAAAGCTTTAATTACATTTAGTGAAAAGCAACACAGTCCTTGCATTCTGGGACAGTATTACAGTCAGTGTCTCTGTTGTTGTCTGAGGAACTCAGACTGCGCATAAAGTTGAGACTGTGCATAAAGTCCAAACCCTGCATAAAATCTTTTGTTGGTGGTCCACTGTTTTAGAAAGAAGAGAATCAGGGGTGAAACTTTTTTTTTTTTCACGCACCTTCCATATAAAGCTCTTTTCTGAAACTAAAATGGTTTCCCAAAGACTACGCATGTGCCATCTTGAGGGATGTTTTAGGGGACACCCACATGCTAGAAAATTGTACTAACATTTCTTTTGCATCCCTCCAATGCGCAGGAGGCCTTGTCCACCTTACCAAAAACACATACAATTCCCATGGTCTTCTGATCTTTAGGTACCCACTGTACCTACAATGTGCAGGATGTATCCAGCCTGATTCACCCTGCTCACCAACCCCCCCTTTATCTACCCTGCCAGCCCTTGATTACATCATGCAAGATGTGCTTGGCTTTTCCACTTTGCACTGACCCACCTTGTTTGATTTACTCAACCTCCCTGAACTGACCCATCCTTTCTCTACTCAGTTAATTCTCACCTACCCAGCCAGTTCAAGGCACTTTTGCCCAGTGCTTGCCTTGCTTACCCTGGTGTGCCTAGTTGTTCATTTTATTCACTTTACATTGACGTATGCTGGCTCAACTCATCCTATTGCGTGTAACCACTCTAGTTCCCTGTAATCACTTCACTTACCCGCTGCTCACGTCAGGCACCATGTGCTCTCATTGAAGGAGCTGTGGATGACCCACCTTGTGCATTGAAGGAGCTGTGGATGATTTTTAATGACCATAGTACGTGCCTGCATTGTGTTGAAGGCCAGATTGAAAATGTTCCCTTTCGTTTGGGTTGGTTCTGTGGCTTCAGTTTTGATGTTTACTGTGTGAAAAGTGGAGGAGGCAACAGAGAGGACAAGGATGTAAAGATGCAAGATGTACCCTGAAGAATGGAGGCCAAAAGGAACAGGGCTATCGTTATCCGGGTTTCTTAGTCAAATTGCCTTCAATAGCTGTTGTGGTGCACAGTGAGATAATTCATGACTTATGTTTCATATGTGAATAGGCTGAGACAATCTGCATAGGTATTAAAATAATAAATGTGTCCTTTTGCACATGGGAGGAAAAAACAAATACTCTACAGATAGCAGAAATATTTCTATATTATCAAGCACAATTGGCACCAAGAAAATGTGGCTGCCATTAAATGACTGTCTCAAGCTTCGCCCTTAGTCCTGCCCACAATTGCCCCTCCCCATTCACTGCTTAAATCGATGAGTACCTGCACTTATTTTTTCCCATTTAAAGCACTGAACAGTAATACAGTGAAAACACTACAGAGGGTCACCACACCAGTTTTAGAAAAAGAACCAATATTTTATCTGTGCATACAAGACCAAAAACGATAAAAATCCACCATACAGTTCTCAGAAATCTCAATTATCAAAAATAGACTTAAAATACAGTTCCTTGAAGTCGATAGCTCCGTCCAGGGGCTATCACTGCGTTGTGAACAATAAATCCAAACAGTTCTGGTTGACCGCGGCGTCAGCTACGGTGTTGTGTAGACCCGCAAAACAGTACCTTTTAGAAATTAAGGGCATTGGCGACCTCTTGATGAGCCCCGAAGAGCCGGCATCTGCAGGCGTCGGTTATAGAGGTCGGTGCAGGAGTAGTTGGGCCCTTGAAGTCACATGCGTTACAGATCAAACTCCTCGCGGTTGAATTCGGGGGCGTTGGGGATGCTGTGCGAAGTACAGTGGTGCGGCGTGCGGTGCCCTCAGGTTGCAGTGCAGGCAGTGGCTTGGTGACGGTCATCCAGCAGCGTCGGTGAGACCAGGGCTGTGGTGCGAAGTGATGCAGTGCTCGTCGCAGTGCTAGCAGCCCACGGTGCAAGCAAGAGCGTCGTCGTTGCTGAAGCGCTGTAGTCGGCTGATGAACTGGAGTCAATGGCGATGGTAGGCCAAGGCTGCAGTGTAGGATGAGGGCGGTGGATTGTGTAACTTACGAGTGGTGCCCTCAAACCCCGGTGCACGCAGCAGCGGCGTCGGTATCGTCGTGGAACGGTGTTGTGGGTGATCCCAGGGCGGCGGCGTGAAGCGAGGCGGTGCGGAGTGTGGTGCCCACAGGTCGCGGTGAGAGCAGTGGCTCAGTGGTGGCGTCATCGGTGAGATCAGGGTTGCAGTCCAAAGTGTGGCGGTACCCTCTGCAGTGCCTTCAGGACACAGACAGTGGCGTCGTTGACGGCGTCGGGTTGCTTTTTCTTCTGTTGCAGCACAAAACGCACAGTCCCCATTGCTGGTAACAGATGAACTTGAAGTCTTTGCTGTTCCTCAGACTGAATGAACAGGGGGCAAGCTCTACCTTAAGCCCTTGGAGAAACTCACACAAAAAAGCTGTAGAAAGTTCAGTCCAGTCCTTTCACTGCCCAAGACAGAAGCAGCCACTGCAGGCCAACACAGAAAAGCACACAGTAAAGTGGTAGTTCCTCCTCACAGCTTCTCCAGCTCTTCTATGCAGTCTTCTTGGTCCCAAAAGAGTTCTAAAGTTCTGGGGTCTGGCCCCAATATTTATACTCAAAATTCCTTTTCTAAGGCAGAGAATGTCTGTACTTAGTCCAAACCAGTTCTGTCCTCTCTGGCCCAGCTTCCCAGGCAGGAAGTGGAGACAGCATTGTCCAAGGCAGACCAGGCCCATTCTGGTGCAAGGGAAATCTCCTCCCACTACTCTGAATGCAGCCCAGGTCCATTCAGCCCAGCCCTGACTCATTCAGAAAAGGCAGGACACACGTCAACCCGCCCCAGAGTGGCTATCTGAGAGAATGCGCATCCAGTCACTCCAAAGCCAGACAGTCAATCCACAACCTAGCAGAGGCACACAGGATGGCTAAGCAAGAAAATACCCACTTTCTAAAAGTGGTATTTTCAAACACAGAACATAAAAATCATCTTTACTAAAAGATGCATTTTTTGCACTTTTACATTCTGAGTCCAAGCCTATTAAACTCCAGTTCCCTATCTTGTCCCAATGGGAAGTTATGCTTATGAGATGTTACAAGTAAAACTCCCATTCTATCCTTTGGGACAGATAGCCTTTCTATAGTGAAAAACGTATTGGACAGTAATTCACTAACAGGACATGCCACACACAACAATACATGTCCTACCTTTAACACACACAGCACCCTGCCCACAGTGGTAACTTGGGCCTACCTTAGAGGTGACTTATATGTAAGAAAAGGGAAGATTAGGGCATGGCAAGTGGGTGCACTTGCCAGGTCAACATGGCAGTTACAAACTGCACACAAACTCTGCAGTGATAGGTCAGAGATATCTTTACAGGGCTACTTCTATGGGTGGCATAATCAGTCCTGTAGGCCAACTAGTAGCATTTGATTTACAGGCCCTGGCACTCTCTGTGCACTGTACCAGGGACTTACCAGTTAACCAAATATGCCAATCATGGAAACACCAATCCATAACACAATTTACAACAGGGGCACTTACACTTTAACACTGAACAGCAGTGAGAAAGTGCGCAGAGACACTAAACCAGCAAAAACAGAGTCAAAACCGGGGGGTCAGTAAGCAAAAAGACAAGGGAAACACACCAAAAGATGCCAGGTTCCAACAGGTGTTTTGCAAGATATGGGACGCTGCCTGCATTTTTGCTTGAAACAGTCCATGTTTGCGTGGAAATCAGTTAAATAAACAGTAAAACCTGGCCCACTAAACCATAAGACACGCCCACACACCAATCAGTCACGCCAGCTTTTGGCCACTGCCAGACTGACCTATAGGCCAGTCAGTCTCTGGTGATGGGCAAGCTGAGAGTGAACATTCAATGCACTGAGATTATAGTGGAATGGGAGTGTGGCCACTAATTTTTTTTTCTAAAAATTTAAATGTTTCAGTCGTGGTTATATCAACCCTTCAATTCTGTTGATACCCTCTAGTCGAATGTATGATGGTATTCCTCAAGCAGGCATCACGCTGTGCCTTCACAGTGCTGTCATTAGAACAAATGCGTCTTTGGTACGCATTTGTTGAGCATGCAAGTCGTTTCGGTGGTGGATTTTGGAATAGGTTAATTTACTATTCCAACACCAGTCTGCACAACAGTGGAGAAGGTGTTGGACTTTAAATACAACACCATTCCTCAATTGCGCCCCTCTAAAGCAATTCTTTATAACTACTTGTGTGCTGAATGAATGCGTACTAAAGCACGTTCGTTCTATTGCAGGGGCTGTGAAGGCACACGGAATTCCGGCTTCGTTCTAAAGGAAGTTTTCCCCTCCCGTCATCTCATCCCAACCTCTCGTTTCTGGAATGAGAAACAATGTGGAGGTGGAGATGTTATGGCATGCCTCATGAAATGCTTGCCAGATATCGCAAAGTGTTTGGATGGAGCACATTTCTGGTCCATGGTCAACTTTTTTTTATTTTATTTTTTGACATGCATTCTTCTCCACAGGTTGGCTCCCATTTCTGATTATGTGGTCTTCATATACAATCATTAGGCTTTTCTTGATGGGCTGTTACGGTCTGACTGTTTCATCCATTGTGTTTCATGCAACATATTTCCATTGTCCTCAATTAGCGTCCCTATTCTAGGATGTTAAGTTAAATGAAGAATAGGCAAGTTTTTGTTGCCGATAATGCTTGCACTCACTCTCCATTCCTTGGGACCAGAAAGGATGGTATCTCTGGATATGTAATGGCAGGCGTCTCTCTACACCTCACTACCACTGCAGGCTTCTACTATCTTGGGTTCTTTGTAAAATCATTCCTCCGGACTCCATATTTAGATTCTCTGAATCACTGTTTCTAGGTTTTCGGCCCAAGTGTTCTGGATCCTCTGTTTTAAGTTTTAATTCAGACACAAAAAAAGAAGGCCCAAAAAACTATTAGTGATTTTTTAGACACCGATCCAACTGTGTCAGGTCTGCCTGGGGGCAAATGATAAAGAAGTCTGGGACCAGAGCAGACCCTGGGAGTCCGTACATGGTGAGAAAAAAAACAATAAAATAAAGCTTCCTACAAAACAGCTACAGAAAGTAAAACAAAATGAAGAAACTAAGGTTTCCATCTGATGATGGCAGAGAAAAATACCTGAAGCAATACCAGAAAATGGTATAACTGCCTCCTTCTTCATTCATTAGAAAGTAATCAGGAAAAACCGCGAACATTTTCTGCCACAAATCAGATATCCATTTATCAAAATAGTATGGTCTGTAAAACTGTTCTCTTAATACATGTCGAATCCTCCATTCACGCCATACTCAACGCAAAGCAGCAAATTACTTACTACACAGTAGGCTTTTTATCATTAAAATAATCTTTCCTCCTGCGTACATAGTTATTTTTGAAGCACAATCTCTGCTGCACAGATTATCCTCGTTTATACTATATCACTATTCAAATATTTGTGAGAGTAAAGAAAAGCCTGCAAATCTGTAACTTAATGCTAAGCTAACAACTGCTGATCATCTCAAAGAGTGGGCCCAGGATAGGAGCGGGTATGTTTAAAGGGATTCAAACGGTACAACAATCGTAGGCTCTGGCGTGCGATTTTAGGTCATTATAATATCATAGGTTGCAAAAACATCTGGCTCTTCTCAGGTCTGTGATGGGAGCGTTCAGTGTCTTATGCCTTCAGATGACCAAAGCACGAGGAAGGCCTCTCTTCCGTGAAGCACGACAAGAGAGGCCATTATTCAGAGCAGCCGTTCGTTTCTAACCCCAGGATTACTGCATGTTTGCCAAAAAGGAGTAGCTGCAAACCTAGGTTTTATTTGGGTCTGGCAATGGCCCGTCTTGGACGCGAACTCAATGTTTCTGTCATCCCCGGTCTAATTTCCAATGAAAGAACCGGCAAAGATTTAATATATGAGGAAGGAAAGTGAGTGTCGGTATGAAATGAAGAAAGAGTGGCTTCGAGGTGCCCAGGGGAAAAGAAAAATATAAACATTTTTTTGGAAGGTGGAAAAAACGGAGCTGGCGCTGCAAAACGCGTCCAGAGCTCATGCAAAAGGAAAAAAAAAAGAAAAAGCAAAGTTCAAACACTGGCCAGGAGGGTGGGGAAGACACAATTTAAAAGGAACTTGGGGAAAAGATATTAGTGTGGGAAAAAGCAAAAAGTTTGGCCACGTCTTCGGATCTTCTCATATAATGCCAAGTGGGGAAGCTGAGGGAGTATTTTTATGTGTAAGGGGAAAAGAATGCACCTCATTCAGAAATGAAGTAATGTATAGAATGACCCATGCAACAGCACTACTGATGAATTCTAATTGAACAGCTTATGGCAGCCAAAGCGCCAAGATGACATAAAAAAAAAAGGAAAGATGTGCTCATTTCGAAATCAATTCAAGGATCGTGTTTAGTCCCCTGCTCCTAGCTTACGGGTGGAAAAAGCACAGCGGAAGAAAACAGAAAAGGCTGTCGCTCAGTCACATCTACTTATGTCATGACACCTGCAGGTATCAAAACAAACTGATCAAATCAAAATCAAACAGTATTTGGGGGGGGGAGGGGCATCCAGGCACTGAGGTCTCGCGGGAGTTAACTGAAGAGCCAGGTCTTGAGTCCCTTTCTGAAGTCTGATAGTGAAGGTGCGGTTCAGGAGTGTACAGGGAGGTCGTTCCGGGACTTGGCAACGAGGTAGGGGAGAGAGAACGACGACCACTGCGGCTTCTGTGGATGCGGGGGACGTGGGCAAGAGTGAGGGAGGCGGAGCACAGTTGTCTGGTGGGTTGGTGGAAGGTCAGGTGGTGGTTGAGTTATGCAGAACCTTGGTTGTGGAGGGCTTTGAAGGCGTGAGTTAGTGTTTTTGAACAGGCATCTCTTCGGAAACAGGGAGCCAGATCAACAGTTCACTGCTGAAACAAAGAAAGCACTATTCACCATGGCTAGTGCCATCAGCTTCATAGAGGTTTGTATCATAAAAACTATATAGGAAGTCATTAAACCTTACAAAAGGTATGCACTTGTAAAAACAAAGTTGTATAGTAGCAGTTGAGCCCTTACCTTTCTGGTCTGAATTAACTGGAGCAATTAAAAAGATGTTGAGGACATCCATATGGGTTAGAGAAAAATCAAAAAAATTGGAAATGTAAGGTCAAAACAGCCCAGCTGAAGGTTGGATGAGGCCCATTTCAAAAAGGGCAATGGGGTCCCCTCCTTTTCAAAATCTAGGGGGAAGCATTGCTAGCTTCTATACTTCACTGAAATTAAACGGTAGTCCTGTTCATAAGGTTCAAAGTAAAATAATAAGCCAGAGGGTTACATTTGCAGATGGCCATCAAGTAGTCTGTGCTGACTCTACCACATTTAGGAGACATTTTTTGGTAGCCTAATTTGAGCGCATAGACTGCAATCCCCTGTTATATCAGGCGTGCTCAATGTACGTACAGAAGGGCCACATACTTAGAAACTTACAGGATAACCACTATCAATGTAAAAAACGTGAATGTAGCTAATGGGAAAGTTCCAAAAATCTGGCATGGATCCTGTCCTGTACCTACACAGGGCCCCCAGGTTATAGGCATGCTTATCAAGATATGCTTAATACAGTAATAAAAACAGTCATCCCAATGTTTCTAAATATTGCCTCCTCCTAGTATTTTCCATAATCTTACAGCTTTTCTCCGTGTGGTCTGCAGTTCTAATTTCCTAGAACAGTATTAAGTTGGCACTGTGCCCCCTTTGTCATGTTTTCATAAATTTTCTAATAGTTTACCAGGAAATGCTATCATGTATATTTAACTGCATCTAAGCATTAAAAACGTTATAAACATGGCTGCCATCCTACTGAAAAGAATCGTACTCTCAACTATGCAGAAGCAACAAAGAGGTGAGCTAGTTTGACAATTTTAAGAAACAGCTTAGCTAATTAAAGGCTCTCCTTGGGTGCTAGATGAGTGCGTTGGACTATTGTGTAATGAGCTATGAATTCCTTCCCTACTACAAAACCTCTTAACTATCACCTATCTGACTGTGACTCTTAGCTAATAAGAATATTCCAGCTCATACTGTGAATTACAAAGTAGCATCAAAAAACTAAATACTTTTTAAAAGTTTGGTAGTCATATTTAATTTCATGAAGAATGTTAAAAAGTTGACTTCACGATTGAGCCCACATCTTGTAAATTAGTACATCATTTCAAACAAAACAGAGTGATGTTTCTTACAAATAAAAATAGACCTAGGATATATTAGTAGCAGAAAACTGGTACAATTTCACATTTCTTGGACACGTGTTCCTACCAGCATCATGGAAAAGCTGTTGGGTGTGACGACAGCACCTTGATGTGAACTAAACTGCCAACAGTTATACAGCTCACAAGCAAAAAGAGACATTGCTGCAGCTTGACAAAATGGCAGCCACAATGTCTCATGCTTCATGCAATTTATTAATTAAGTGCTTAACTGGGTATAGTCCCTGTAACGCAGGAGAGGCCGGAAAGCAAAGAAATTACATAAAATACATACAAAACCAGTTTTAGAGAACTAAATGTACAACATAACCAGATACATTGTATCAAGTGGAGAAATCACACAATTTTGAATTACGATCCCATCTCCTGAATCTACAAGGTAGCCTCGCAAAGATGGACTCAAAAATCGATGAGTTGACACTCAGACTAGATGCCATGAAGGAACGACAGAACAAGCATGAACAACATATAATGGTGGTGGAAAAGCGGATCTCGGTTCCGAATACAGTCGAAAACATGCAAAAAGAAATTCTTGAGGAGCTTGCCCGCAATAAGCAGAAGAATGAGGATCTGGAAGCCAGATTGAGGTGCAGTAACATTCGCAGGTTGGAGAGAATGGAAACAGCTATGGGGAAAATGGAGGTCTTTGTAGAACGCTAGCTCCTATCTACGATTGGTAAATACAAGCTGTCGCCTGTTCGTGCTGGAAAGGGCACATCAAACGCTGGGGCCCCGGCCAAAATTGGGCACCTCACCGTGTCTCTTCCCTGTGAAACTCCTGAATTACAGGGATTGGGATACTATCCTTGCCACCATCAGAGACATACCAGAGATTCAGTCTGAAGGTGCCTAGATCTCATTTTCCCTGATCACACACAGCTAGCCCAAGAGGCCCATTGGATATTCATCCAGGTCAAGAGAAAACTACAGGAATTGAACATTAAGTATGCATTGTTATACCAGGCACGACTCAGTTTTAAATGGCAGGGCATTCCCAAGTGGCTCAGGCCTTCCTCAACAAACATGGAGTAAAAACGAACAAGCAAAAGTAGGGGGGAGGGGGATTTCCCCACAGCGTGGCATCAGTGATTTTGAATAAGGATGGAAGGATTTTGACGAGACATTGTACATTTGCACTCGGAGATGACCGTGCAAATGCTATAACAACCTCCAGAGCACAGGGTCTCTCATGGACTGTGATGCCCACTAGATACTGGCTCCCTCAAGGCTCCATGGCTGTTCTCTACTTGGGCACATATCATGGTCTGTTTGTCCCAGAACTGAGACGAGGACTGCAGCAAATGCCCAAGCAAGAGGAAGATATCGATCGCAATAACACACATACATTTCCTTTGTTAGCCCTGCATGATACATTTGCGATGCTTACTAGCCACACCCAAGTAAACTTGCTTTTCTTGTGGGAACATTGGTAATGTTGGAGGAATTATTAAATTGGGAAGAGATGGGAGGTTTCAGAACATCGCTGGGTAATGGGGATCAAGCGTGGGTGGGGGGAGGGTGATGGGCATTAATACCCAATATTTTTATTTGAAGGTACTTGTCACTTTCTTCATCCATACACAAAACACATGTTTAATAGACCCACAACCTAATGACAAGTCGCAACACAACACTTACTTCAATTAAGCGCATGACCTGGAATATTAGAGGACTAAATGATGCATGAAAGACTCATCGGGTGCTAGCATATGCTACCTGCCATAACATTGATATATTACTTCTGCAGGAGACGCACCTTTTGGGCGACAGGAGAGTAAATGTCGCCAAACAACGGAGTGCACATTGCTATTTTGCAAACTTCTTGGCCTACTCCAGGGAAGTGACTACACTGATTAGACGGGGCCAACCCTTTGTGCCATACGATATAGATGCTGACACAGAAGGGAGATGTCACATAATACAGAGGCGACTCCAACATATGCCGATCACGATCATTAACACTTGTTGCCCAAACCACAATGTTCCAAAGGACTAGGCTTACACTGGACTAAACTCAGCCCACCAACTATACTTTGGAGAGGGGTGGGGGGAAAATTTGACGCTCCTTGCACTGTGGACAGCACTAACCACAGGGACAAACAACACACAAGTGCCTGATCAGCTCCATTAAACTTCATGTTGCAATAGGATTTAGTGGACCTATGGAAGAAGCGAGTGGGTGATGGAGGAGAGAAAACCTTTCACTCATTAGTGCATGGCACTGCATTCCGTTTTGACTTCTGGCTGGGAACCATAGGTGTGTCTGGTTGAACCAAACAAATTGTTAATATGCCTAGGACACCTTTGGATCATTCACCAGTGGTACTGACAGTGCACCTGTAGTGGGACGACGATGTTACTTGCTGCTGCGTTTAAAGATGATATCAGGCAGGCTATAGTCAACTACTTCGAAGTCAACAGGGACTAGGTGCAGAGCAGGGGGTTGGTTGGGAGGCCTTCAAAGCGGAATATACAAGGTGAATGCATCTCTAAAGGACCTGACATTCTGAAAACTGTACAACAGCTCTCACAGTTAGAAGCTCAATACATTACTGACAATGATCCCAACACTTTAAGGCAAATTCAACAAATTGCGGGAAGACAGTGACGCAGCAGATAGGCAAACACACTATTTAGGCAAAAATGCTACCACCCACACCTACGGTGAGGGAGAGAGACTGGGACATACCTTGGCTGGACTAACTAAGCAAAACTGTGTGGCAGATTACATTACCACACTGTTGGAACACAGTTCTATCGCCCTGCAGACATTCTTGCAGAATTCAAACATTACAATACATCATTATACTGCTCTTCTTCTCAATAAACAGACATGGAATTACAGGTATACGTGGACTCTATCACATTTCCCTGGCAGAGAGGGCATTCAATGCCCCCCCCCCCCTCCTTACTGTGGCTGACATTCAAAATGCAGTCAAGGACCTAAACTAAAGGAAAGGCCCCGGCAGCGATGATTTGCCGGGGGAATTGTACAAAGAATACATTGAGCTATTGGCTCCACACAAGCTGGAAATTTACAGCGGGGCTTCTAAAGGGAGAGCTCCCTCCCACTTTCAGAGCGGCACTGGTTGTCATGCTCCTTAAACCTGGGAAACCTCCACAGATTGTGGATCTTACCACCCACTGTCCATAATCAACACGGACAACAAAATCCTGGCTAAGATCATGGCAGCTCGACTACTGCATGGTCTAGTCCTTTAGGAACAATCCGGCTCATTGCGGGTCGCTCCACGTCTGATAACTTGCGGACACTTTTCACAGTCTTACATCAAATTAATCCAGCACTAGGGCAGCAGCATTGTTTCTCTATGCCACTAAGACATTCAATTCCATAGAATGGTCCTATATGATACAAGTCCTATCCAGGATGGGACTGGGCAAGAAGACAATAAAATAGATAAGTTTGCTATACACCAACCATACACTCACATAAAAGTGAACAATCTGCTGTCCACGCCAGGAGCCAGACAATGCTGGACTCGCCAGGGATACCATCTGTCCCCTTTAGTAAATGCTCTAGTGCTGGGACCCTTGATAAACCACCTGAAGGAGGAACAATCTACCAGAGGTATCTGTTTGGGGGCCGCACTGTTTTATCCTCCCCATAGGCAGATGATATTCTGCTACTTATAAAAGACCCAGAGAGCGCTACCCCCTCCCATACTGAGGGAAATTCCCACATTGGCAGATGGTCAGGGTTTATGATTAATTGGTCTAATTAGCAGTTTGTAATGTAATATATGCAATGTAAAGAGAACTTCTAAAGCGCAACTGTTACTCCGTAGAGTGTCCTGGCAATGTAGGAACCGAGAAGCAAAAAACAGAATTAATTATTAGATAAGAGCCATGTTTTCAGCTTCTTCCGGAGTGGTGGAGGTAAAACATGTTAGTTCCAGTGGAAGATTATTCAATTAAGATGGGCCCAGAAAAGAAAAAAGACCTACCCCCCTTTCTGGATTTACAGATCCGTGGAATTTTGGCAAGAAAGAGATTTGCTGAGCGCAGACTTCGAGGAGGGAAGGAGAAGCAGATTCTCGATTTCAAGTATCTTGGACTTGTGCCATGAAATGCTCTATGGATAAGTAGTAAGGTTTTAATAGTGAACCTCTTCCTTACAGGGAGCCAGTGAACTTCTATGAGGGATGAGGACACATGGGTTTTTAGGGCTAGGCTGAGTATTGTGCGAGTGGCCGCATTCTGTACTACCTGGAGCCTACTAATCAGATAGTAAGGCAGGCCCAGGTACAATGAATTACCATAGTCCAGTCTAAATGTAATCAGAGCCTGGACCACCAATTTCCTAGCCGCCAAAGACAAAAAGTGCAGAAACTTCCTCAGCATACGTAACATGCCAAGACAGGTCCCTACTATTGCGCCGACTTGTGAAAGAAAGGAAAGTTACCCATCAAACTTATTGCCTACATTTGTAATAGCATTACTGTGAATACATGGAGGAGAAGCACCCTTGGGCCAGAAGGTCTGCCAAGGTACTTCCGATCTTAAACTGAAAAAGAGAAACTCGGTCTTTTCCACATTGCATTTCAGTTGGAATAAGGAAAGCCACTGGAAAACTTAGTTCAGGCAATTTCAAATTTTTTTCACCGGGGAATGCTTCGTCCCTGCCCCATGAGAAAAGCAGCTGGGCGTCGACTGCATAAGAGACTAATTTATTTATTTATTAATTAAGGAGTTTTATATAGCGCTAGCAGGACCCGTGGGTATAGGAGCACTTCACAACAGTTTTTGAGCAAGATTCAAACAATAAAGCCGTATTCTACATAAAGGTTCAGAAAGTCTGCGTGTGCTGAGCAGCATTGAGGTAGTACGTGAGTCCTGAGATGCACGTTGTCTTGGGGTGGATACAATAAAGCAGTATTCTACATATAGGTTCGGAAGTCCAAGTCTGCTGAGCAGCATTGAGGTATTCCGTGAGTCCTGAGATAACCTCAGAGTCCACTATGTCTTGGGGTTGAACCACTTCGGTGGGGGGGAGGAGCAGTTAGGGGTCAAAGGGCAGGGAGGAGGGAGCACCCAGTCTCTGCAAGGCGTGCCAGGGAGGCAAGATGTATATTAAATAGTGTAGGGCTCAAAGCAAAGTCATTGCTTTCTATGTACAGGGACAACTACTGATTAACATGTTTTTCTAGCACTTTTGGGAGGGTCAGGAGAAGCGAAATAGGCCTATAATTAGACCGATCTGTAACAACTGCATGCATTTTGTTTTAGTAGTGGCGCACATTTGGCCTGTTTCCATGTGTTGGGGACAGTAGCCAAGGTGAGTGAGGTATTCAGGAGATGGTTAGCAAGAGGATTAATAGCCTCTGCTCACATGACCAAAAGATAAGTGGGGCATGGGTCAGATCAGGAACCTGATTTAAGTTTCCCGATGGCAAGAAGTGAGTCTTCCAAGGAGATCGGATCAAAATTATTCATGGAAGAAGTTAAGTTGGAAGTGTAATTAACTTGCTGGCTGATATTCAGTCTCTCCTCTCTCCGTCCTGGGAGGGGGGGACTGGCTTAGATATTGGAGATCTTATCCTGGAAGTAGTCAGCAAGTAGTTCACACCATTCCATGGAAGGCTACTGGGGAAATGAAGGACTTCACTATTTTAAAGACATCTCTATATTAGTTACCAGCCTTTAAAATTCTGGCCTCAAATGATAGTTTTTTCTCTTTTTTAACTTCTATTAGATACATTTTTAAAGATAAGTTGTACCTAGCTTTGGCAACAGGGCAGATGTACTCCCCCCATTGTCTCTCTAAGTGCTTACATGCTAATTTGGCTTCTCTCAGAGAGTTAGTGTACCATGGATTAGAATGTTTGGCTCGACATGACTGTTGTATCCGTTCTGGGGTTAGAGCACAAGCGGTGGCTCCAATCCAGTTATCTACAATATCAACATCCTGGTCCACATTATTTGTAAGAGAGGGCATTTTCTCTTTTAGGGCCCTACAAAAAGCCTCTGGTAGTATTTTGTGAAAGGTTCTATCTGCTTTAGGCGTAGAGTCAGTTTAGGATGAAGATCTCTCTATCTTAGCCCACCCAAACCTACTCAAGTAATGGTCAGACCAAACTATAGGGATAGGAGTATCCACTTCTAGGTGTGAAAATGTGTAATATTTTACTTAGCATAAGCAACAGCCATTTTGGCTGTTGTGTCCATTTAGTTTCCTTCGTAATTCTCCCGCTCGTCTTTTCACTCTGCTTGTGTTATCTATTATAGTTGACTTCCTGACTCAGCTAAAGCAATGTACGTGCTTGTAGCTGCCAGTGCACCTAGTCATAGATGTTAACTGTCAACCATTTACTGCGGCCATAAGCATTTCTGCTCCCCCCTTCCACTTTGCTGACCACGTAGTTATCCATCTGCCCTTGTTTGCTGATAACTATTTCTAAAACTTGTTCTTCCTATTTCTGTTCACATGCTTACAGTGCAGAAAACCTTTATAAAAGACCTGTGTTCTGTGACTTCAGTGTACTGCCTCCTTGCAGCACTTGAGAGTGCTGTGTGGACGTGGTCCCACTCATGAGTGATTAATAAACTTGTTATTTATTCGAACTCCAGTGCTGATCTCTATTTTGTTGGTCTCTGGACCCGTGGACAAAAGGGTGACCCTGCACCAGTGTACCCCTAAAAAGCTACATTTCCACATAGGGGTAGATTAGTAAAGATCTGATCAAAAGTATGTCCAGCTTGGTGTGTAGGCAAGAATACAGTCTGGGTCATAGTCATAGCTAAAATACTTTCACGCAGTGTTATTATTTCCTTTTCTTTACCCAACTCCATGTGAAGATTGAAATCCCCATAGAAATATAATGGGAATATCTGAGGGCTAAGGCAGAGAAAGCATTACAGAGGGAGGAAAGGAAGGAACCAACTGGGCCTGGGAGTCTATAGACTAGAGCTCCAGCTATTGATTGATTGGAAGATAAGGTAATGCATAAACCTAAAACCCCCGCTTTGCCCAAATCTACTATGGGAGCGGAGATATGAGTTAAATTTTCCCTATAGATCATGGCCCTCCCCACTCCTCTGCCAATCTTACGATCCGCTCAGCACATTGTATAGCCCTGAGGGATTGTAGAACAGATATCAAGGCCCAAGGAATCCGCTAACCACGTTTCTGCTACAGATAAAACATCTAAGGTCTCCTTACATAACATCTCAATAATATAGTCAGCATGTTTAAGGAGTGAGCGGGTGTAAATAAGAGCTGCCGAAAAGTCAAAGGCCTTTCTGTTTCTCAATTCATATAACAGACTAAGATCTCTGCCAAGATCCGTAGTGTTCATATGAAAGATGCAATGAGTGCATCGTGTTTCAGTGCGGACTAAAGAGTCAAGAACTAAGGGTACGCAGGTTCGTGTTGGGGCTAGCCTGTGTAGTTGATGTGAACTATAGGAATAATTCCTTTTACCTTCAGAATCCATTCAGGCATGGTGGCTGGCGTTGGACACTTCTGGGACAGTGAAGGGCGCAGAAGCGTTTACCTTTGGCATGCCATCAGCACGCCGACTGTGCACATCCAAAGCCTGTCCATGCTGCATCCTTCTTTATATGCATCTGGGCCCGGGACGCTAGAGCGCGCACTCAACCAAAAATGTCGGCTCTAGCTGTCCCACAAGTAGGAAAAAGTAGGAAAAATGCCCGCGATGCCGAGCTCTGTGCAAAGAAGCAAGATAAGATTTTAGCTGCTTCCTCCTCCCAGTCAACAGAAGAGTGAATAATTATGTCACATACAAATCAAATTCATTAAAAGACCTTAAAAACAGGTAAGAGCAAACTCAATATACTATAAAAATTTCCGTAGTTCTCCACCTAAGCAGTTAATGCCTCTCACGTCTGCCACTACTGCACCAGTATTGGAATATCTCATCCAGTGGCAAAAGGAGCTGGTCAAGTATCTGGGAATACATGTTCATAGAGATATTGACGTCCTCATGAGGGAAAACTATGGAAAACAAACTCCAAAACAGAAGCAAAAATAACCAGGTGTATCCAACTGCCTATCACTCTGGTGGGTTGGATTGCCTTAATTAAAATAGTGATACTCCCACAACTACCCTATTTGTTCAAAAATATCCAGTTTCCACTATCCTGTAACTTTTTCATCCAGCTCCAGGCACTACTAGCATGGGCTGATAAACTGCCGTGTATAAGCTGGAAGGTCCTTCAGCAGCTGTATAACTAGGGGGGTTTGCAGCACCACTTTGAGGCTTAATGCTAAGTTGGGCAGGCCCACTCTGCCGCTCACTGGTTTCATAATTACAGACAGGTCTCACATTGTCACCTCTAACCAGGATCAGCAACTCCATAGAGCTTAAGCACGGTAATGATGAAAATGCCCACACGGTCGATGGAGATTCACACAATAGACTGTACGATATGGACTTGGGTGCCACACACAATGTATTCGCCACACATTAGACTACGGAACAACCCGAAATTGAGCAGAACAAATTACCCTACCACCATACGAATCCTACCTGACATAAATCTTAAAACATTGGGCGATCTTTACACAAATGGCCAATTCCTATCCTTAAATGACTAGCTACGCAGAGGCACATCCACTCTCTTGGATGTATTTGCCTATCACTGACTGAGGGAATCTGTGAAGAAGGCCTTTCCCCTCCTACCCACATATGTCGATGTACTGGCAGCCACACTCAGTTTGCTTGCAGCTGGCCCGGTGGCTAAACACACCATTACACTTCTTTACACACTGGTGCTGGCCGACATCCCTAAACCTGCACATAGATCCTGAGCTCGCTGGCCAGGTGACCTGTCAACTGAAATTACAGATAACCAATGGGACTATTGCTGTCAGCACACCAAAGACGTGCCCCTGAATGCACGACATCGACTCATACAATACAATTACTTACACCAACTTAACTACACATCGCTTAAAATTTACAAATATGGTGGAAAGGACAATTCTAACTGCAACTGATGTTTGTTGCCAGAGGCGGATTTGAGAACTCATACAGATACTAGACAACATGACGGGATTGAATTTACAGCTGGACCCTATGATGGCGCTACTGGGATATGCGTAGCCAGTGCCAAAACACAGAAGCTAGTGGGAGTGGCCTTGTTATTGAGAAAACTTCGTGTGGCGCAATGCTGGGGTAGGAGAGCACATTCTAAGGCAACAGATTGGCTCACTGATTTACATTCAGCGAGATTCATTGCACACTACTTCCCCCGACTTCCAGACCTCGTGATATCTGGGACCCTGTGTGGGGATACCTAGCAGCTCATGTCGCTGACGCTGCGACTGAATCAAACGCCTCTTAATGGGAGTACGGCCCCTGGTATTCCAGTCATGCGATTTATGTATGGATCATTGTAACAAAAATTGATAGACCATTAGGCATGGGGAATTATGAGCAAACTCCTGTGAAAATGAAGACTACACTGCTCATGGATGTATTGACTGAAAAACAGTTCTGGGACATGTACATGCAACGCCATTGTTTCGATTGTATAAGAGAAAACTCAAATAAAGCTTTAAAAAAAGAAGTGTATGTAGTTAAAAATATCTTTTAAAAACTAATTCTTTAAGTCCACAGTAGAATACAGATTGGGCAGCATAGTTCAACAAATGTATACAAATGCAACTTTTTTTCTATCACAGACGTAGCCCCAAGTGGGAGAAGAGCGCATCTTATAGGACAATATATGCCATTGCATGCAGCTTACATAGGCAGTACTGAATGATAACGATTATTGTGTACACAGCTCATGGAGTTGGAAAATATGTGCACACTAACACTATCCACTTCTCTCTTCATTAAATTAAAAAAGGCAAAAAATTGGGTAAGAGTGATAAATGGGAGCGTTTTCTTCCACTGACATAGGTCTAACACCCACTTCTAAAAGTGGCTAGGCAAGACATGTACCTTTCACAACTTTAACGTTTTATGAAAATAACTACAAATATACTCGAAAGAAGACTGGCAGCCTAATGTGACAACACACCCTTTGCTGGCATGGCACAGACCCAGTGTGGGTGGATAGATCCAGCACTGTTGCAATCACAGCCAGATCAAAGTGAGGGACATCCGTTTACAGCAACGATTGTGACCGAAAAAGTTATGAAGTAAACAAGGTCGACGAGCACAGGCTTTGGAAAGTCCCACTGATCAATGACAGTCTGTTTTTAGGTCTCGCCTGAGACAGCGCTTTAGCGCTGCTCTGGCGAGACTTATAGTAAGCGAGTTTTGGAAGTGCAAACAAGTGCTTTCAGGCCTCCAAATACAGTGCATGTGTGCCGGGCGCGCGCACCATTTGGAGGCCTGAAAGCACTCGTTTTCTTTCACTTTCGCCGTGATGTGATCGCGATCACTTTCAGCGCACCATTTGGCAGCCTGTGTGCCCGCTGCCCCTCCCCCTCCCACTCCCTCTTCGTCGCATCAAACAAATACCTGGCTGGGGTAAGCGCACCATTTGGCAGCCTGCGTGCCCGCCCCCACTCCCCCCTCCCACTCCCTCTTCGTCGCATCAAACAAATTCCTGGCTGGGGTAAGCGCACCATTTGGCAGCCTGCGTGCCCGCCCCCACTCCCCCCTCCCACTCCCTCTTCGTCGCATCAAACAAATTCCTGGCTGGGGTAAAAAGCAGCGTCAATTAGCCCTAGAACTGAAGGCAGAACTCCAGCAAAACCGCTTACCTCAGTCAAACTAGCACTGAATAATTGCATGAATTCTAATGCACTCTCAGAATCATCCTGTATATGACCGTGCTCATTGTGAGTCAGTAACGTCTACTCTAATGCTTTTTGTATCTCGTCAGAAATTGAAATGTCATCATCTGCTGTTCGATTGTTATGTAAAATGAAAATAAAGTTTGAAATAAAAAACTTCTCATTTGGCATTGAACAAAGCCAGCTGCTCTCCTGGCGAGAAGATAGTCTGGTTTAGATTGTGCACTCACGCACGGATGACCACCAACTCATACACTGAACCGAAGGCACAAATGAACAAAGCCAGCTGCTCTCCTGGCGAGAAGATAGTCTGGTTTAGATTGCGCACTCACACACGGATGACCACCAACTCATACACTGAACCGAAGGCACAAACCTACATGAACGCCGTCATAAGTATATAAAAACACAAGTGCGCCAAGCCAGAGTCGGGAGCAGTTTGGTATTAGACAAACGTTTGCGCAAGTTATTGTTAATGGCAAGTAATCAGTCAGGAGGAGGCTTGTGCGCGAGCTCGGTTGTATTTCCTAAAGATTTACTTGTGGACAGCATTTTCGCAAGTCCTCGTGCAATTAACAAAGACATGCACTTTGACACCCTGCAGGGAAGATCTCAGCACGAATGGGGCCAGTACTTGCATCGGCGAGGGGGCACATCCCCGTTAGTCACCGCGCTATACATAAGGAAGGCACGTCAGCACATTCCCTTCGGTTAGATTAGGACCATGCCACACACTGCTGCACACCACACACTGCTGCACGCCACACACTGCTGCACGCCACACACTGCTGCACGCCACACACTGCTGCACGCCCCACACTGCTGCACGCCCCACACTGCTGCACGCCCCACACTGCTGCACGCTCCACACTGCTGCACGCCCCACACTGCTGCACGCCCCACACTGCTGCACGCCTCACACTGCTGCACGCCTCACACTACTGCACGCCTCACACTGCTGCACACCGTACACTGCTGCACGCCACACACTGCTGCACGCCACACACTGCTGCACGCCACACACTGCTGCACGCCACACACTGCTGCACGCCACACACTGCTGCATGCCACACACTGCTGCACGCCCCACACTGCTGCACGCCCCACACTGCTGCACGCCTCACACTACTGCACGCCTCACACTACTGCACGCCTCACACTACTGCACGCCACACACTGCTGCACGCCACACACTGCTGCACGCCACACACTGCTGCACGCCACACACTGCTGCACGCCACACACTGCTGCACGCCACACACTGCTGCACACCACACACTGCTGCACACCACACACTGCTGCACGCCACACACTGCTGCACGCCACACACTGCTGCACGCCACACACTGCTACTCACTGCTGCATGCTGCACAACACTGCTGCACGCAGCACACTGCTGCACGCCGCACACTGCTGCACGCCACACAGTGCTGCATGCCTCACACTACTACACGAAACACTGCTGCACGCCACACACTGTTGCATGCCGCACACTGCTGCATGCCGCACACTGCTGCATGCCGCACACTGCTGCACGCCGCACACTGCTGCACTCCACACACTACTTTTATGCGAGTTTATGCTACTGACATTGTAAATGACAATGCTTTTTATTTGTTTTAATACCAAAACATAAATAAAAGGCATTGTAATTTTACAATGCCAATAGCTCAAACTCTTATAAATGCGAGACCTATTGCATTGCAAATGCTTGTTTAACAAGACCTCCAAATGTAGTCAGCACATTTGGTAGGCTTTGCTGTTCAACCATATTTCTTCTTCCACATCAAAGCATACCACACACTCTAAGATCTCTCACGGACGCCTCTGATTGGATGAGGCTAGAAGACGCATCCCTCACATACTAGCCATTCATGAGTACCTCATTAAAGAAGCCCGACCCCTCCCTGATTAATTTGCATACACAGTCCATCCTCTCGGTCCGTGCTGCATGTTATAACCCATACTGACTGCACTCTGTAAACTATCTGCACAATGCCTTCTGTCTGTGCATGCACTCTGCCTGTGCACTATCTGCACAAGGAGGTATGTCTGTGCACTATTTGCATGACGCATTCTGCCTGTGCACTATCGGCACAATGCAAGGACCAAGTAGGTAAAGGGTGGGTATTACAGCCAAGAAGTATCAAATGATAGGGAACACCAGGTAAGGGGACAGGGTGATGCTTACTACCACACATTTTCCACTCTGTAATACTGCTTGCACCGTAAATCTAATATTGGTTGCAGGTACTACCAACCCCAGGTGCCAGTCGAAGGCATACTGTATGTGCTTAGATGGTAATGGCTACAGACTTAAATCTAGTACCGGGGAAGCAGTGGGAACAGGGATGCACATATTGATTGCTTTAGAGAAATGCGGACATACATAAATCATGTATTGTGGGGGCAATGAACACACCCATTAATCTTGTGCTCGGTAGGACTACAGACACATATCCTGCACGTTTAGTGGCCTAAGCATTCTGCTTTGTTCTAATGCCCGGACAACTTACTGGTGATGTTCATTACTCCTAGTCCTACGTGTCCTCGTCACAGTCATCACTTTTGAGGTGAATCGCACCAGAGACAGGAAACATCAGGAGTGCTGAAAATGCAAGCCACACCCAGGCTACATTAAGAGCCATAAATGGGCACCCATTCCCAAAATCCTCCGGTAATTTCCAAGCCTAGACAAAGGTGAGGACATAATGGCTCTGACGGGTAGGGCTATCAGTAATAAAGATTACTGGTAAGTAATCCGGGATGTCCCTCGCCCCAGTCAGTACTTTTGTGCCATAACAAGGCTAAAGGTCTGTGATAATAATGAAAATCACAATCACTTAAATAAGCAAGCACCGATAAATAAATTGCACAACAATGACCCACACCCTTTATTAATAAATGAGTCCTAAAAAAACTATAGTATTTCACATATAAGCCGATTTAAGGACACCAGAACCAGAATAACTACCTCCAGAGTGCCATGAAATGAGTTATTAATGTTAGGGGAAAAAAAAGAAAGCGTTAGGTCTTAACATTACCCCATATTAATACAATCTCAACAGAGGAGGATGATGTTCCCCAATGGAACGAACAAAAGCAATAGACATCAGAAATGCAACTTAGAATAATAAATAGTTAAGTTCTAAAGATTCCAATATTTCAAAGGTATGAACCTGGAGAGCTTTCAATACCAAAAGAATGTCTTGAGAAGGAGAAACACGATAAGAGAGAGATATCAGAATAGA
The DNA here is from genome assembly GCF_964204655.1 of Triturus cristatus. Lineage (NCBI taxonomy): Eukaryota > Metazoa > Chordata > Amphibia > Caudata > Salamandridae > Triturus > Triturus cristatus. The sequence goes on from NC_140587.1 coordinate 422,404,094, forward strand.
AAAACCTCTGAATAGACTAGAGACAAAAAGATCCATGTTACAAGAAGGCTCAAGGTATTCATGAAAGGCCTTTGTGAAGACTCATGAAATTCACGGAAGGCCTTTTAGAGCGATGCATTTAGTCCTAAGAGTAGAAAGCAAAATATAAAAACCAACCTAAAGAAATTGAGAAACTGAAGTCAAAAAACATGAGACAGCAGACAGACTATGAAAAGAGCACAATGTTTTAAACAAATCCCAGTGCTTAGAATAGGATTTAGCGTAGAAGATCTTCAAGAATTTTGAATGGCCTCTGCCAAGTGAACCAGGCATTATCTCTGAAAATGTATCCTTTTAGCTTCCAGGCTGATAATGTTAGCCGCAGAGGGAGAGTTAAAGATCTGAGTGGAGACAGAAGCAAAAGAATGAGTGCTCCTCTCATGATTGATATATGCTATTATGATCATGTTCTTCTGATTAACTTGTTCATGGAAGTGCTACAACGCTCGCAATAGAGCTGTGAGCTCTCTCCTGTTCGAAGATCTGCCTCTCTCTTCTGCTGACCATTTGTATTGACAGAAGTGAGAACCCAGCGTTGCACCCCATCCCAGGATGCTACAATCTGTAATGAGAATTAAAGTGGTTTCTAGCTGCATGAGCACCTCCTTTGAGAGACTCTTCATCTCTAGTTACCATATAACACTCTTATCTCCTGAGTGATAGGGACCAGACTCTCCAATGACTGAACAGGTATTGACCAAAACATCAGCATATGCCAAAGAAGTGGGCGTAGATGGGGTCTTGCCCATTGGACGGTAAAACACAGGACGCCATATTACCCTGTAGCTGCACCCACCTCTAGACTGGAGCATCCTGTAAGTAACAAGAACTTGACCAGTAAGGTCTGCAGTCAAACGAATCTAGTCTCTTGAAGAAACATTTCAGCTACTCCTGTCCTGAATCTTGCCTCTGTGAAAAAGAGAGGTCCAATTTAGAGTTTTGTAGACAAGTTACTCCATCACTAACATGACAAATATCCCATCTGCACTTTTAGAACAATATTATATTCTTAGGCACTTTTAATGCAGTGGACAGGATATCCATGTATATGATGATGTAGCCCATCCATCAAACTCCAAATCTGACCCTTGAATGTTGACTTTACACATTGACATATTCAGGATGAACCCAAGAATGTTTAGAGTGGGTCTTGTCATTTCTAAGCCCTGAAATTTCACACCTAATTTTGGGGGAATGGATAAACCAATTATCCAAAAAAGTGAATACTAGAGTCTCCTTCCTGATGCAGATGGGCAACAATCGGAGCAACCCAGTCAGTGAATTTTCTGGGAAATTGTTTTAGACAGAATGTTAGTATCTTGAAGTGCCAATGCTAATCTTGAATGCAGAAGTGAAGATATTTCTGGTGACATTTAACAATAGGAATGTGGAAATAGGCATCCATTAGGTTTTTAGTGGCAAATAAATAATTTAAAGGGACAACAGAATTATTCTTTTTAGAATCTCCATCTTGAACAGGACGTCCTGAACCCACTTTTTCACTCTTGATTTCTAGAACCACTCGATTAGCTCCTGTGATTCTTGAAACCAGAAAGCTGATGGAGCATTTTCATTGGAACTGGACCAATAGCTCCTTTCTTCAAAACTTACAGCCCTCTGCTGGCATCACTTTGACATCTTGGAAGTGGCATAGGTATTACCCCAGAGCTCGAATATTGGCCAAAAACTATTTTCTGCATCTGTTCTTAATATTCAGGGCCCCCTTGTCTAACGTTAATCTTTCTCATTCCGTTAAAAATGGTGTTAACGACCTCCCACTTACAACAACTTGAGTCCTAGTTAAGTCAGGAACAAGGTTCTCTTTTGATAGAGTCTTGTTTCTGCTTCCAGGGAAAATGACTAGAAGATGATGTACCTTTGGAACTTAAAATAACCCTGTTCTTATGACTGTTATGTCCTGGGCGGTTGTCTATATGAGAACTTCTGTCTTGCTGTTCCAGATTTTTTTTAAAGATTGCTATCTGCACGAGTAAGAATGTTTCCACTCTGAACAGGTGAGATAATGTATCTTCTAATTCGTACCCAAACAGACGGGACCCCTTAAAAAGCATTCTAAGGGATATACACTTCTTGGCCACATCTGTGTTCCAATCTTTAAAGTGCCAATTGAGACGTGCAGAGATGGATGCTTCTCCAGACCAGACAAAGCTGTTTCTTTCATCACTTCAAAGGAGAGTTCTGATCAGAACTCTATGTGATGTTAAACATCTTCTAAGAGATCGGAATGTTTTGTTCCCTTTTGAATGGGCTTAAGTAATTCTTTAAAGGTCATTTAACTATATGTGCAGAACGTCGTCTGATCTATTTAGATGCAAGGTGCCACACGGGCAAAGGTTTGACGGTTAATGCCTAATCTGTTGCACTTGTGTGCCTCAAGTAGCATTACTGCAGAGAAAACAAGCCAGCAGTAGGACATGTACGACATTCTGTGGAGCTGTGAACATATGTTCGATTGAAATCTGTTTCCACGTACAAAGCCAAGTCTGCAAACCTCATCACTTTAAAATTAAGGAATCAACCATGTAAATCCAAAACTGGAATCGGAACACTTAGCGGAGTAAAGGGTTTGGGCTGAAAACACACTTGCACACTTGACAAGTAACATGCCTTTTGTGGTTATAAAAGTAAAATTTAATTGTCTGTAGGAAAATGGAGCCCAGTGGTAGCATAAAACATGGGAATTTTGGTTAACCTTAAGTTCTAGGTTCAGGGACGCTCTTCAGCAAGCCCAGATGCTTTGGATAACTGCCCATGGACTTGTCCCCTGAGCAGTTCCTGCTTCCTCCTCTTAATTGCAGGTCTGTCCAGGGGAATTTTATTTAAAAAAAAGGCATCACACCACTAGAGTTTACCAAACCACAGCGCTTTAATAAACCTTCTAAAACTATTGTGCACGCCCTTGTATTGTGCGCACACTGGTATGTGTAATATAAAGTTACGTTATAAAATACAGATAAGTGGTGCAGTCACCCCATAACAGTTACAATTATGTTGTATATTATATAGGCAATGCCAAATCCATTTCTGCCTATAACTTTAAAAACTAATGAGTAAAGCTCACCAAATTTTGCATAGGTTTTGGTCTGTCGCATATGCCTATGCGTATGCGTGTCGCTCGTAGAACACTTGGGAAGTTCTTATTACTCGGGGTGTGTGAAATGTGAGTAATTTGCTTTTGCATAATTATGTGAAATTATGCAAAACTTATGTGAAACTATACAATATTATATGAAATGCAAAATAGGCATTTCGGGCTGCCTTTTAGTGCACAATGTAAGCAATGCATTTCTCGTTAAAAACACACGTAGCACAAACAGTAGCTTGGGTGCTGGTCGTTTGTGTTGCTCCTGAGCCCCTGCTCTAAACTTTTGCCACAAATGTAATTATGCCATGTAGTATAATTTCACGTACGATAACTTCTCCAAATTACATGAGATTATGGCCGCATAAGGGATATTTTACTTGGGTCTACTTATTACCAAGGCTTGTTTTGCCATTTCCAAGCAATCACTACATATATAATTTTACAATGCCCCCCTCGGTCGGCAGCACAGTCTGCTGCCCTTACATCCTTTCCCACCATCTTCAGACATTTTTTACCCCCCTCCCTCACCCTCCAGCCTTCATTAGACACTCACTTATTTTCCCATTTATGGCTAGTCGCCATCATTCATTCTGAATATGCCAGTTCCACTGCCGTCTATCCCACCCCACTCTGCTCTTTCCGCAGCTCCCAGTCTTTTCCAAAGAGATTGATGCAGTTCTAGCTTAGCTTGGGACAAGAGGCCTGGGTCTCGAGGTGAATGATCCCCAGTCAATTGTCAATAACCCCACCTCAGGTGGACTTTATGGCTTTCATAGTAGACACATGCACCTTAGCACACTGACTTCCCAAGAAAAAGAAAAGCTTTATAAAAAAAATGTTCTTTGTTTAAAGCTTATGTTAATTAATCTGGAAAGACTGGGTCGTTCTCGTTTACCTCCTGTTGTCATCTATCCAACTCTTCTTCCTAGCCCTTCCTCCATTATCAATTTCTATAGAGGCGGGTGTCCTACAAAAATCATCAGAGAAGAACCTTTCTAGATCTTATTAGCATTGATAAAGACTCAAGAGAGTTAGCCAACATGAAAGGCGAATAATAAGGATATCAGGGTGTGCCCGAAAGTTTGGAGAATGTGTGCTTGTCCCTTGTTCCACCCCCTCACACATAGGTCCTGAAGAAAGCCAGTTATAGTAAATAAGGCCTGGCTGAAACTAGTTGACCACAATGGACGTGGGAGACCATAAGTCTCTCCAACCACGTCCAAAAAGCCTTGTTTTTAACCCTGCCCAGGGCCCACAAATAAAGTAACCTTTTGGGACCTCTAGGATAGTATTTTAAAACCCCACTCAATACACCCCCACTGCACACTCACTTGACACAAAACCTGCTCCGCTCTAACCAGGCATCGTAGCACACCTGAGGCACACTCGGTGCCTCGGGTGGGGCCCGATGATGAAGCATGCCACCAACTAGGTTGGTGGGTGAGGGCTTTTCATAAAAAACCAAGCGTTTTTCCCAAAACAGACACATATAAACATGTACACTTTCTAGTAGCTAGCTCTTTTTGATTACTACATACGTTTGCTAAAAATATCAATACCACTGTTATATAGAAATATCAAAATGAATAGGATTTTTACCAAGATATTCGAAAATCTGCTGCCAAACTTCAGTAATTCTGACCATGCTTAATTTGTCGAGTACAGGCAGGCCCCTGATGACATCAAAAGGCTATTTAACATGGAAGACCAGTGCCATCTCCATAAAACGTCCCTTGCATATTTAATCATTAGTCCCAACCAGAGTGTTTAACGCAAACGTTCAATAATTAGTGTTAAAATGTCTGGACCCTCGCTCCTAATTCAGGCCCTAATGCCTCATTTCCTTCTCTCCCTTTCTGGCCTTAGCACCTACATGCCTGCCTTCCCCGAATCCTATTGCAGTGCTGACATGACTTTGACATTTTAAATTTTTCACCTGAATTTGTTACAGGTATTGAACAATCGTTTTCCTACATTATGTAACTATTTTTCCAAGTTGTTTTTATCCAACTTTACCATACTAAGATAAATGAGTTCATGTTATCAACAATGTCAAAGGCAATGGAGAGGTCCAGAAAGATGTGAATAGAGAACAGGCAACTGTAGTGGGTAGAGGTGACAACTGACGACATTGGAGAGAGCAGCCAATGAGTAGCTGAAGAGGATCTCTCTGCCAATGAACATTTTATGTAAATCAGTACATTTTGCAATAAAAATGCCTAAAACTGAAAGCACACTCAAGTTATACAAAAATGTGATTGACGTAAACTATAAAACGGTGAACAGCCATTACTACGCGGCTGTTTCCCAGCATGTTATTACATCGCATGTGTTACAACACATGCGATGTAACAACGCGTAGCCATTACTGGGGTTGTGCTGGGTAATGTTTGAGTGTGGCGACCGGACTGGGGGTCGGGAGAGGGTCGTGCTGGGGGTAGTGTTCTAGGGTTTAGGGTAGTGTTGTGGTGTTTGGGTAGTGTAGGGTAGTGTTTTAGGGTAGTGCCGGGGGATCGTGCAGGGTAATGTTTGAGTGTAGGGACCGGACTGGGGGTCAGAGAGGGTTGTGCTGGGGGTAGTGTATTAGGGTTTAGGGTAGTGTTGTGGTGTTTGTGTAGTGTAGGGTAATGTCGGGGGTTGTGCAGGGTAGTGTTTGGACTGGGGGTCGGGGGAGTGTCGTGCAGGGATACTAAATTAGGGTAGGGCAGGGTTGTGCCACTTACCTTTCATACTTTTACCATGACTATACCTTTACCACACATGCCTTTGCGTTGTAATTGCATGCGTGGTAAAGGAAGATGCGTGGTAAAAGTATGCGATGTAATGGCATGTCGTTGTAATGACAACGAGGAGTAATACCCGCGTTGTAAAGGCATGTGTTGTATTACTATGCGTTGTAATAAGTCATATTCCTGTAAAACACCAGGACCCACCTTCTGAAAGTGTCATAGCAGAACTGTTTAAGCACAACACCCAAAAGGCACATTACAAATAAAATGTGCCCTCTTCTAATAACATACTGCTGTATAGCACAACAGCAATCTGAAAATGCATGAAATGTGTTCCTGTCGAAGCACAAGAGAACAATAAACCGTGATGCGTTTTTAAAGGTGATCCATGTAAAGTTTAGCATATTGTGGCACAACCACTAAATTGCTAAGAGTTGCAGTGATGCTTGAAGATGGCTCAGGAGTAAGAGAAGTGACGATTGGTATCATCATATCATTCCTCACTATTTGTAGTCCTCCTGCGCAAGAATGCTATTGCACTCATTACGATTTCTTGCTAACACCATTAATTATTCACCCACCGCTTCTTTACCGATGCAATAAATCCCCATTTAAAGCTCAATCTGCTGAAAACAGATTCCCCAGCTTCAGTGGCAATGTCCATGCAAGAGATGGTAGCCATTTTGATGTTAGAAGATTCAGGGACATGGTAGAAACAAGTTGACAATATCAAGCTTGGATATTGCGGGACAGTTATAAATGATCAGTCAGTGTAGTGCTAGTAGGTAGCCATGAACCATTCCTCTCTGTACCACCTCTAGGCCTATCACAACAGGAGGACATCACTGTACTTTAAGTGAACATGTAGGCTGGAATGTGAACGCGGCTTACAATGCTTTTGTCTATGTTGTTAACATTCTCTGCAAGAGATGCATACTTCTGCTAGCCGATCCAACTGATTTGTAATGTAGATTCCATTAATGTAAACTGCATCCGGTAAACTAAGCTCATTCTGTGTGTTAAGGGCTAAACCATATGACATTTGCTAACCCAAACGTGAGTTTTATTGAAATATTGAGTAATAAAACAAGACAGCTCAGACAAAAAGATTTTGTTCGAACCACCTCTCAACACCCAGAGATCAGGTGAAATATTTCAAATGCATTAAAAGATTTTCCTGCCTTTGCTCTGAACATTACAAAACACAAAGAAGGAAGGGCAAAGCTTTCTCAAGGGGAAAGCACCGCCATTGAATTTGACATCTTCCTCTTCTCGTGGCTCTCCTGCCAGAAACTCTCTAAACTGGGCAGCCGCGCAGTATTTCCGGCAGCTGTTGACCGGATCATCAGTGCGGCTCTGCAATAAGCTCTCCAGTAGCTTTTTTTTTGTGGTTCAATTTTTTATTGAAATTTACAAAAGAATACACATAGTATAATAACTGTTTGCATTATCATACAATAAATATATAAGAAAATTGTTATATATAAGCATTAAATAAAACTTTCTGAATAATTAATCATATTATATAATTTAATAAACACATAAACAGATCCATGCAAAAACAAATATTTGACTTTATATTGAGGCCATAAAAGATGGAATTACGGGAAGGGGGGGAGGAGAGAGAAAGGGAAGGCAAAGAAGGGAACACAAAAGAAAACGATAAATGAAAATGTACACAAATATAAGACATAATGCTATATAAAGCTATATAAATATGTTCCTGAGAAAAGAAGACACTCTAGAAAACCAATAAGAATAGAGAAAAGATGAATATAAGGGATAATAATTTCACTTGATGTATAAATATATATATTAAAAGATACAGAATTATATGTAAGTGTTCTGGTGAGTAGCTATTAAAAACAACAACAAATAGGTAGACACAATATGTATTAAGATTTATTAACCACCAATAATGAATGATGAATGAGAATGAAAAGGGATAAGAATTAAATTACTGTGTAGATGGGTCAATAATATTAGCATCGGTATTTAAAGCTAGAAAAGGTGACCATACTCGAAGAAAGAGATCAGATTGATCCTGTATGTTGTATATAATACGTTCGTAGGAAGCTGTTTGATCTCCAGTAGCTTTTACCAAACGAGCAACCTGAAAACCAGATCCTGGTGCCAGCCACAAGGTTTACTCTCGGCAAGTTTACATTTAGACTGCACAGTTTGAAGAAGTACGTCAAACAGAAGAAATGTTTATGTATTGATTTTCCATTCTTATGGAACAAATTCAATCAAAAGATATTAGCAACATACATTTTAGCTAAACAGCGATTGAATAGACCTTGGCGATGAACCTGCATGAATCATGAATCAGCTTTACCGATTCCTACTTGGTTATTCTCCGGTATTCCGTCCGAAGACTATGACTGATAAAATACAAAATACCATTCACCTCGGATGTTAAAGCTAAGCTCATAACTCTGAGGGGCCCAGCCACATTTACAGGGTCCTTCTGAATTAAAGTTACCTCATAAAGAGGATAACAGAGATCAGATGAAATCACCAAGATGACTATTGGTATAGAAGACAGCTTATGATATCCTAAACAATTAAAAAATGTTAAAAAGAAGAACAGGACTAGAGGCATAGATAGGATGTCGGATAGGAATGGAGATGAAAGGGGAGGCATTGAAGAGAAAGTGAGTCAAAAAAAGGGGAGATTTCAGCAATAAGGAGAGCAGTCACAACAAACGGCGATTCCTAATAGACCACCTTGGCATAAATCACCCTTTAGGGTCATCTCTTGGAAATGTGTGAATGTCACTGGATCGAGGGGTAGGGTGATATTGGTTGTTGCAGCCAATAAATCATCTAGAGGAAAAAGTAACACTAGAATATCAATTGTAATAATCTATGCTCCATGTCACCAGATACAAATAACACAGAACAAGACAAATCAATGCATATATGACCATTATCTGTATCGTTTTATCCCCATATTACTTTACATGCGCCCCTGTTTCTATGATATAGGCGAAGTTGCCAGATTTTTTAAGGGGCAAATACTGGGATTGCCACACTGAACAGTGAGCTTGAGATGACTGCACACAATATAACATTGAGATAGAGGTTGGTGGGGCTACATTTCTCACAAATGCAGAGCAGGCTGCACAACTCCACATCGTGGCCACATTGTGAATTTTTTACACAGCTATTACTGGAGACACATACTTACAGTGCCAGTTGTTGTTAACCATGTGTGAAAATTTGAGTTTTGAGAAATTGATAGTCAATAACAGGCACAAGATAGACCACGACACGAAAACCTGGCCAGTAGCAATCATAAAGCTTCGAGTACATGGATGATAAACATACTAAACAGAACTCTACGCGATATGTTGCATTGTGGCATTTAGCGTAATCTCCAAGCATACACACACCAGCCCGAACCAAGGAGATAAGCTTGATATTCTTATCTGTGCCAACCCCACTGGCTCACCTTGGACAACAGAATTAAATACAACTGTTGTGTTCTGATAATGCTTGCTATCCTTTTTTTTTTTTGATAATGAACTTTATTGCATTTTGCATTTTCATTGCCAACACAAAACTACATCGGTCGCAAGTTAACACATTATTCGGGTGAAATACAATCAAGATAAAATGACTAAGGCTCTTAGGACACTGATGAAGTGGATAGACCATTATGTGATTGCAGGTATTTTCTCTTACACATTCGGACCCCTCATGGGGGGAGTAAGTTGAACCATATACTCCATCATCTGAATCATCTGGGTAATTTCAGACCCATCTCGCTGTTCCACTATCCAGGCAAAGTGTTTGAGAAGGCCATTAACAAGCAACTCACAACCCACCTCGAACTTCACCATCATCTAGACAACACACAATCAGAATTCAGAAAGAACCACAGCACGGAAACAGAACTCATCGTGGCCACCAACATTTGGAACATCCTGAATCGTGGAGAAATAGCAGCCCCCATCCTCTCCGCAGCCTTCGTCACGGTCACCCACAACATCGCCTTCAGAAGACTACATGAAATTGGCTTACAAGAATCCGCTCTCAAATGGATCTTTTCCTTCCTCATAGGGAGAACCCAAAGGGTCAGGCTGCCTCCCTTCACATCAGAGACCAAGAAGCTGATATGCGGTGTCCCCTAGGGATCGTCCTTCAGCCCCACTCTTTTCAACATTTGCATGACACCATTCGCCAACATCATCCGATCACACGATATCCTCTCACTGACGGATAAGACAAACACCAGCAGAACCAACTTCACCAACTGTATGACTATGGTAGCAGACTGGATGCAAACCAACTGCCTGAAGCGCAAGTCCGACCAGACGGAAGTATGGATCTTCGGCAATAAGAGCCCCCCATGGGATTCCAACTAGTGTCCGTCAGAGCTGGTACCAACACCCACATTCACAGACCACACAAGAAATCTAGGGATCATCCTAGATGGCAAGCTCAACATGATGGCTCAAGTCAATGCAGCATGCACTTTCTGCTTCCCCATCCTGCGCATGCTGCAAAAGATGTTTGCCTCAGAACACCAGATCGATTGTCACGTAAACACTCATCACTTACAGGCTGGACTACGGCAACTCTCTACACCGGAACCTCCGAACAACTCCTACACAAACTCCAGACCATCCAGAACACAGCCGCAAGATTCATACTGTACCTCCCATGCCACACCCACATCACACGTACGTCAATAAGGTTCACAGATTCCCCATTGACAAGCGCAGACAATTCAAACTTCTGACGCACACATACAAAGCAATACACCACAAAGGACCAGGGTACCTAAACAGTTGCATACACTTTTACTAATTCACCAGACACCTACATTCTGTTTCACTTTCACACACACACCCACATCCGTAAAAGCAAACTGAAGTTCTCTCATTCTCTTACATCGCACCCAAGACATGGAACAACCTCCCTCAACACATCAGAGCCTCTTCCTCACTTGAGTTCAGCAAGAAGCTGAAGACCTAGCTCTTCATATAAGCACCTTAGGACCACACACCTATGCACCTTGCCCAAGCGCCTGGATACCCTCTTGAGTGATTAGTGCACTGTACAAATCAATATAACATAACATATTCGGAAAATGAAATCCCTTGAAGTTATGCAAGAACATCATTCACATTGCTTGTGCCTGCATTGAGCCTTCTCCATGTAAAATGTTGTAAAATCATCTTCCTTAAGAATTTAAACAACTCAATCAAAAATGTTCTTGCGCACTCACAGTTGGCTAAGGTATACAAAAATATCTGCAGGAGTCCTTCCAGAGGCCAATATTCACAAAATAATGGACTCAGAATACTCTAATATAAACAACTTTAGATCGACCTTTCGACTGGATAAAATCTGCTAATTTGCTGGATTTTCCACAGTCAAAAATGAGGGTGGGGGATCATGAAGGTTCACAACCAAAATGCAATCTATTTACTAAAAAATGTTTGCACTGCCTGTGCCACTCTGGAAATACAAGTAATTTTCTCCAAAATTGGGAGGAGTTAAGGGACTGATTACGATCTTGACAGACAGGGTTACTCCGTCACAAACGTGATGGATATCCCGTCCGCCAAATTACAAGTTTCATAGGATATAATAGAATTGTAATTTGGCGGACGGGATAACCATCACGTTTGTGATGGAGTAACCCTGTCTGTCAAGATTGTAATCAGGCCCCAAGTGTTTCCACAGTAGAGTGGGAAGGGAAAATTCCCATTAATTCATGGAAATGAGGAGAAAAAGAGGCTTTTCACCATGAAAAGTATTCTCCTGGTAGAGAAAAAAATTCAAATGTGGAAATGTATGTACAAGCATGCTCATGGGAATTAATCAACTGTGTTAGACTTCTGTTGGGAAAGAAGTCTTCTGCATGTCTCTGAAAAGCGAGCTTCCCCTGCCTTGGGCTGATCTCCAAGTAAGTCACTTAAAAGTTACTGTATGGTTTCTAGATCCCTACCTCAGTGAATATGACAATTATGCATATCCACTAAGGATTTTCCTGTTTACATGGATTTAGAGCCTAGAGAGCTTAGCTCCGAGGTCGAGGGGGCATGCATTTGCCCTCTCTTCCCAGGTGGTGGAAGACTGACAGTGGTGGCAGCAATATATCTATAGTCAGAGTATCTCTGTATTCTAAGAAGAGCGGGCTACAAGCCACCCTCCTGATCAAGTCTGTGCAGTCTAACATGCCTGTGGTCCTGTTGCCTTTGTCTACCTGACGTGTGTTTGAGACCCCATGGGTGTACTGGGGAAGGATGATGAGTTGAGCCACTGTGTAATGTGAGTGGTTCTGCTGGAAATTCCAGCTCCCCCGTGCCCCTCCCTATTTCCTTGGAAAAGCCTGGTGGGCTGGGGGTAGACACCCGCTCTTATCTGTATTTAGCTGCACTAACTCTGCTAGGAGGGGCCCTTTCTGCTGGGTGGTGGTCAGGCCACCCCTGGTCTAGAGTTAATTAAAATTCCTCTCTGGGCAATAGCCCCAGCTGGTAAGAGGTAAGACAGTAGGGCATCCTTTGCATTGCAAATGTGCCTCAGGATTGGAGGGGCACCTAGGATTCAAAAGTAGCAGACCCTCTGAATGCATCAGCCTATCAATCAGAGGGGATAAAAGTCTGGCCTTAGCGATCTGTTGGGGTTCAAGATTGGTCTATGATTCTTAAGAGGTGACCCTACACAGGATCCATCTGAGGAAGCCATTTAAGGCTCATGTGTAAAGGCTAGATAAGAGGCTAGCTGACCGCATCTCTGCACACCCCTGGATGGGAGTTAACTTGAGGATGTTTTTTCTGTGATGGATGGATTATGATGCAGAGGAGTTGGCTAGTTTGACAAAAAGCAGCAGTATCGGCCAGAGTACCAGCTGTTCCTGTGATGCTTGTGGAGCTGGTGTTCGGAACAAGGAAATTGCAGACAGCTGCTCAAGATAAGGAAGCTTGCAGCACATCAACAGAGGGAGACAGGGATGCTTGATCCCAGTCCTTGCATGTGAGATCACTTTGCCCAGACCCCTCCCCTGTGTTGTGGGCGCTTGTGTGGAACTTCCAGTTACAATCTGTAGATGGCGAAAGGTGCTCGGCGGTACAGGCTCCCACTTTTCTTTTTGTGACATCTGGGGGTATCAGGGTGAACTGGCACTCGACTCAGTCACTACCTTCCTACAGCTAGTCAGTGGTTACTGGACTAGTAGGACTCCAGTAAACTGTGCCAAGACATCGGTCACCTGTGATCAGATCCCTGATGCCACTTGAGCAGTGTCTTCGCTCAGGACGGGAGGCCACTTCTGTTTCTTTGGGTGGCGGATTATGGGGCTGATCAAGAACATTGGACTTAACATCTGTCGGGAGGTACTACCTATCCCTCGACGAGGGACCCCGGACTCACCCTGGTCACCTCCCTCTTCTGCCCCACAGCCCCCGGAGGCCAGGACGGGACCATCACCATTTCCGAAGGAAGCCGTTTTGCAGCGCTGGCCCTTTCAGGACTCTGCCTCCTCATCGGGCGAAGGACACGCCCCCTATGACGTCATCGATGTGGATTGGCTGCGGCAGACGGAAAGAGGAGCGAACCCGGAAGCGGAGGAGAAGCCGGGAGAGCGAGGAGAGTGGACGCAACGATCCGGAGACGAGCAAAAAGAAGAGGACGAGACAGCGCTGACCGGAGAAGGCAGAGAAGGAGCGACGGACGAGCCTGGAGGCCGGAAACACGCAGCGCCCTGCCAGGGACCCGGAGGTTCCTGGCTTCAACAGGTACGAGAGCGTATCCTGGGTTCAGGGCGGCGGGTGTTCGTAAAAGAAGGGGACGCCTTCTTGTAACTAGTAGACGGTTCATCTACTGTTGCTACGTTGAGATATACATAACGGTGGTGGCTCTGCTCACACTCCTGCACAAACCTCCTTGCTACGGTGTCCCTCACAACCCGACCCCACACTCCTTGAAGTGTCCCTGCAACTAAAGAGGAGTCTTTTTTTTGTTTATTTTAGGTCTGCCGCCTGAGCCCCTACCGGTGAAGAAACCTGGGGTCCCTCGGGAGGAGAAGACGACGGGCACCCACGCTGGAACAGCTGCATCAAGCGTGCCCCCGCATTTCTTAAGTTTGGGACATAAAACGACCTTCCCTTGTGTTGAGCTTCAATAAATCTGGGTCATTAACCTTCCTTACTCTCTGGTCTCTATTTAAACTGCACGGGAGCCTCAACCCGTGACAACATCATATGCGGAAACTATATCATTTCAATACAACAATTGATATCATTGCTCTAGCGAATGAGAGCAACCCTGTGCAACAAAGTCTGTAATATGCAATGCTAATTGTGTGTCTATGTGTTAAGTGTGTTTTCATGGTGCTTAGCGTCAAGCGCTATAATACTGTTTGGGGTCAGAACTCTGGCCCAGAGGGTTGTAGAGACATCTGGTTTCACTGTTTATCCTAGTTTAATATAGCCTTATAGCCCGCCGTAGCGGTCTATACCGGCTATTAAAGGCCCGCTACCGCGTTAAAGGCCCGAGCCAAAGGCGAGGGACTTTAACAAGGTAGCGGAATTTAATAGCCGGAATAGCCCTGCTATGAAGGGCTATAAGGCTATTAGAACATTCTGCCACTTGCAGGCAGAATGTTCTAACAAATAAAACAAAGGCCTATCGAAGCTCGAGGGTATTTAAGTAAGACATTGGAATGTTGCTCTGCGGGCCTTTACCGGCCCATAGAAGCAGGGAGAACTCCACGGTCTTCATTGGAGCACCCAACCTTCCAATGTTCCAATGTGTAGTATGTGTCTCATGTGTGTATTAAAGTACTTTTCTTTTAAAAAAGTAAAGCACTGACTAGACATTGATTTTATCTGCAGGTAGTACGGTGTGCACTGTATTCTGAACGTCTAACCCCACCTCACCTCCTTGAGTAAGCCTTAAACTGCTCTGTCTCGCCACCCTGAGTGAGTCAAGTGCTGGAGAGGAGTACTTGGTTATCCAGTTTTGGGTCCACTAGTACTAAGGCGCCAGGACACCAGCGGGGAACACTCCGGTTGATGCGATAGGAGCCCAGGAAGCCAGATCTACCAACTTCCATTACTACTTCTGGGTATTTTTGTGAACCTCTCTCTACATGTTGAAAGATACTCTAATTAGAAGCGCATGTCATTATCCTATAAAGAGTATATTTCCTACTTTTAGAACAACGCTTATTTAATTTGCCCACCATGATGTCTGCATTACTAGACGAGTCAGAACATAGTTACACGTGGGTGGAAATGATTTAGAAGCTGATATTTTGAGAAGAGAGTGGACAGACTGAAAACAGGAAGATTGCACATTTATTTATTTAAAACACCACTTGTAAGCGGTTATGGGAAGCGAGGCGAACCATTTTAAAGCGTGGATATTTAAAAAAAATTTAAACAACCCAATTATTGGGTTTGGCTACAACAAATGAAAGTCATGTTGTATATTTGAATTAGTAAACTTTAGAAAATGTGCGCCGAGGAAAATACTTGAACACACCTATTTAAAATGAATTCAGCCACAAAAAAAAAATACTAGAATGTCCTTCATCTCCCTCCAGTTTCTCACACTGCTTTCCCCACCAGCACTCAAAATGACCAACTCTGATAAATGCGGTCATGTGTTTCCGTCCCAGTCGGCCTGGATGCTTTCCCCTTTCCCATCACGTTAAAAACCTCAACCTGCCGTGCAAACAAGATGGATGATATGGTGAAATACTTCCAGTGCCAGTTACAACAGACCCTCATTAATTCTTCTAACCACCAAACACAACCACATAGTATTTCAGAGTGCGTTGTGGTTTCAATGTCGATTCAATTGCGTGTCCTAACAAAAAAAACAACTCTATCCGTTCGAGTTCAGTTCCCATAAGAAATACGTAATCAACACAACGAAGGCAGTGGGTACAATTACTAAAAGTGCTTTTCTTTAGGAAGTAAATCACAAAATATTAGCCCACGCAATTGTCAGTGGAAGCTTCTACAACGAAAATCCCGTTAGGATTCCTGAAGAGTTGATGGAGAAAATCCAACAAACCACAATTATGGGTTTCCTGTTCCAACGAACTTTAGGGATTCCCAACAGAAGCCATTACTAAGTTACAAGAAAAGAAATCGAGCAAAAGAATGAGAAGAAATCAACACAGCTAAGAAGGCCGGGGGGAGAGAGCTCTCATTTACAGCCTCGCTACTCAAACATAAAGCCCACCACTGGCCCCGCTCCAGAGGCGCTCTCCAGGGGTGTGCGCATACCGCGGGATAATTTGTCCAAACGTCAAATGCAATTGCTAAAAAACCCTTCCTTGCCCCCGAATCCCAAACATCTGTAACAAATACTTGTTTTGAAGGAACTTTACGTTGGCGACATTTGACCTCGTGCTGCATGCGCAGCAAAATTCACGTTTCAAATTGCAAGGAGGCAGGAAATCTGATCATACAAGCAGTAGCTGCGTGCATGGTCCAATACAGACTGTTAGTTTTGGGGTGCAGACTCGTGCGTTGCACATCTTTTCCCTGCTGCCGCCATAATTAAGCATAATTGGCCTCTTCTGAACTGTGTTTCTTCTGAGACATCTGGCCTCGAAACATCCAACTCCTCATTCACAAAAATACTTAAGAGTCTGCATATTTTGCTAATATGGAAAGCTTTATGGGTGGTATAACCAGCTCCAGGTTTTCTCTCCCCAAAATACGAGTTCTCCAAATTCCCCTGATAGGAAAATTTGCTTTGCAGCTCATTTACATATTACACATAATAAATCTTACCGGTGTTTATGTGGATGCAATTATGACATTTGGTAATCCTGCTCCCAAATGAGAAGAAGCAAGCAAGGCGAGGAGAGGCTAGTAGCTATCAGATGGCAATATTTTCAGGAGAGCAATTCATTCAATTTGCCTATTTCTGTTGAAGACCTTTCTCCTTATATAGCAGCAAAGGGCATATCAGGCAAGAACGAGCCTGTCAAATCCTGCAGAAACTATTTTAATCTGGCAACTCCTTCAATCGGGAACTAAGTGGTTTTTTTTTTTGCAGAGTTTTATATAGTGCGAACTTGACCCGAATCCAATCAGGTATCAGAGCGCTTTACATAGCACCAGTTACGTTACATGAGGACACACATTCATTTTTTGTTAGGCACGGGGTGATTAAGTGATTTGCCCAGAATCACAGGATGTTCAGCGTCATTACAGAGACTCGAACCCAGTTCCCCAGGTCCGAGGTCGAGCGCCCTAGCCGTTAGGCCAACTCCTCTCCCCTAGTGTTGCACAGTAAGCAATGTTCGAGGATAGAACAAAACTTTGCTCTAAACGTGGAACACACATCACATTTCTGAGGCTTATCACATGGACAGAGCCCACAATATAATCTTCGAAGGTCACAAGTCGGCTATCAAAAAAGCTTAGAAAAGGTACTATTCAGACAGAATTCAAAACGCTAAATGTGCAAATAAAGAAGTCTATAAAATACTCAATGAATTTCACAAACCAAATTGCCTAGAAGGAACTCATTCTGTTACTCAAGATTTCACAAACAACAGTTGAAACCGGTCCTAGGATGCTTGATTCCGGTCCAGGGAAGACATGACTTGGCAGTTCGGGCTGGATTGTTCCCATAAGGCACAGGGTCAAGACTGATTTGCATATGGCCATGTCTGAACTGGGGTGGCGTGGTGAGCAAAATAACGATGGATTAAACCCAGATCTGTGACTGGTGGTGAATGTTTTTCCAATGTGCAACATTCCGTCCATCATCTTGTGTGTTTTGCTGTTCGCCCTATGTGGGAAGGGTATGCCCAGACATGGGTCCTGTGCTCACTACGCCACTGGAGTCAAGCTATCCTGGCTGAAGAGGGGTGAAACCCCGAAACCGGTCCTAGGATGCTTGATTCCGGTCCAGGGAAGACATGACTTGGCAGTTCGGGCTGGACTGTTTCCATGAGGCACAGGGTCAAGACTGATTTGCATATGGCCATGTCTGAACTGGGGTGGAGTGGTGAGCAAAATAACGATGGATTAAACCCAGATCTGTGACTGGTGGTGAATGTTTTGCCAATGTGCAACATTCCGTCCATCATCTTGTGTGTTTTACTCAAGATTTCACAGACAAACTGGCAAATCATTCCACGGACAAAGCCGACACGTTGGACTCGTACTTAAAACAGAAACAAAGTACCAGCACTAACCCTTGTACAAAACAACAATCCAAGAATACTCTAACCAAACCTCTCCGTTCCTTCCAACACATCTCACACAATGAATTTATGGACATGGTCAAAGCAAGCAGGCCTGCCGGCAGCCCTTCTGATCCCTGTCCACCACAAACTTTCAAGACAATTCTTTTAACAACCTCTGCTGCCACTCCAGTAAGAAGAATCATCAACGATTCCTTCACTACCGGAATATTTCCAGAAGAACTAAAAAAAGTCACACATATGCCCTTTACTGAAGAAAACAAACTTGGAGCCGCTGAACCCTGACAACTACAGACCCATTACAAATGGACCTTTCCTGGGCAAATTGATAAAAAGAGCAGCGTTCGCCCAGATGTCACAATTCATTGAAGAGAATTACATACTTTCAGACTTCCAAACAAGATTCTGTCCGTGAAGAGGCACTGAATCTGCCCTCCTTGCCATCTGGGATGACCTGAAGAATACAGTTGACCGCAATGGGGTTGCTGCGCTACTCCTCTTGGACCTCTCAGCTGCCTTTGACACAGTTGACCATGACACTCTGAAACAAAGACTCTATGAAGCCGGCATAGAGGGAACTGCTTTAGACTGGATCGCGTCCTACCTTCCAAACAGAACTAATGTCATCCATACCCCACCTTTCTCATCCAAACTGTACTCCACAAAAGCAGGGGTCAACATCTACGTGAAGTCATTTCCAGTACTGATCAATACATTTCACCTCACATGCTATAACTCTGCAGATGACACGCAAATACTCCTTCAACTGGAATGCCCCAAAGTCATTGGAAAATCACCAATTTTCAATTTTCAGCTGTCTCAGAGCCGTGATTCAGTGGATGACTTGGAGCCATCTCAAACTGAATGCTTCAAAAACTGAAATACTCTCATGTGGCGATTGGAAATATTACAACCCGCTTGCCGCCTAATGAACTGGGATCACTGCCTAAAGTATCGAAGGAAGTAAGAAACCTCGGAATGACAATGGACTCCAAGCTGCAGATGAATGCCCAAGTGGATAAACTAGCAAGATCAAGCTTTGTCACTATATATACGCTGCGACGAATTTTCCCTCATTTGGGATTTCCACACAAGGTTCAAGCTACCATCTCCCTTGTTCTGTCCAAACTCGATTACGCCAATAGCCTCTACCACGGATCATCTTTAATGACCATGAAAAGACTACAACGGATTCAGAACTCGGCTGCCAGACTACTCTTGCATATCAAACCACGAGACCACATCTCCCCTGCCTTGAAAGCCCTGCTTTGGTTACCGGTTGCCAGAAGATCCACGTTCAAGCTACTTTGTATCACCCACAAAGCAATACATGGAATGGGACCGCTCTTCATCAGGAATAAAATCACCGAACACATTCAACAAAGGAACCTCCGCTCTAAAGGAGTATCTCGCCTCAAAATCCCTAGATACAAGAAAAAAACCATGGGTGGCACATCCTTCTCTGTTCAAGCAGCCAAACTATGGAACTCTTTACCCCCCAACATAAGATCCACCGACAACCACCTTATCTTCAGAAAACTACTCAAGAATTGGCTCTTCCCCACATACGCACCATACGCAAAGAGAAATTTACAGTATATCCCCCTGTATATATGCATTTTCTTTCACTATAGATATGTACCTATCTTTGTGTATTGCTTTGTATAAACATGTAAAATAATTATATTGTTGAGAGAAAAAAACAAAATAATAATAATAAATAAATAAAAATCGTCTTTGGTCTACATGTACATACTTCCATTGTGCATCTCTGTACCTTCCATGTACTTGGATCTGTGTGTCTGTTACCTTTCTCCTGGAAAAGCATATCCAATGCACTACCCTATTTCTCATCCTGTGCCTCTATCAATATCTTTAATCTACATATACTCACCTCCTTCATGTATCTATATACTTTCAATGCACTTATGGATCTATATAGTTATCACTTTCTTCTAATTTAGCATTTCCAATGCACTACCCTATTTTTCAGCCTATACTTCTCTCAATATATCTTCTAGCCCAACCTTCTGACTCATCTCAAACTTCTTTCTACTACTCTTTCCAATGCACTACCCTATCTCTCATCCTATACATCTATCAATATATCCTCTACATCCACTCTCTCATTTATACCAAACCCCATACCACTACTATGATCCCCAAAATAACCCTTTCTAGACTCTCTCCTACTCTACCCCTCCTTGCATCATCTGACACCTCTTTTAGTATACCGATCCCCTAAAACAAACCTTTCTAAACTCTTCCCTCTGACTCCTCCCATCCAAAACTCCTTTTACTCATCCAAAAGCCTCCTCCTACTGCTAAGACCTAAAAAAAAAAACTAAAAAAAACCCTTCACTCTTTTATCCCTCCACTATCCTTTTCAATAAAAATTAACAGACTAACATGTTCACTTCTCAAATTCCATACTCAACAATACTAATTCACCACTAATCCTTTATGGGTTCCAGAGTAGCGTGCTACTCGCCAATAAAGCGTCTCAACACCCCATCAGGGTTACAAGCGCTATATAAATGCAAACCTTTTCCCTTTTCTATCCCTCCCCAACCCTTCTCAATCCAAATAACTGACTAACATTTCCACCACTAAAATTACTTTAATGTTTCACCATACTAATTCAACACTAATCCTTATGGGTTACAGAGTAGCATGCTACTTGCGCTTCAAAACCCCATCAGGGGTAGCAAGTGCTATATAAATACAAACCTCTTTCCCTCTTCTATCCCCACCACCTACCCTTCTCTACCCAAATAACTGAATAACATATCCACTACTTAAATTACTTCATATTTTACTATACTAATTTTCAACACTAATCCTTTATGGGTTCCGGAGTGGCGTGCTACTCGCCAGAAAAGCGCTTCAAACACCCATCAGGGGTAATAAGTGCTATATGAATGCAAACCTATCTTCCCTTTTATCGCTCCGCTATCCTTCTCACTCCAAATAACTGACTAATATCCACCACTCAAATTACCTTCATATTTCACCATACTAATTCACCACTAATCCTTTATGGGCTTCCTGAATAGCGTGCTTATTTATTTATTTATTTATGGTTTTTCTAGAGCGCGTAGTCACCCATAGGGTATCCCAGCGCTGAACCTCTTACTCACAGGGGGGGATGGTCAGGAGTGAGACTGGCTCAGGGGAAGAGTAAGGTTTTAAGCGATTTCCTGAACCGCAGGAGGTTTGGTTCTGCTCTGAGGCTCGGGGGGAGTGCGTTCCATTTTTTTCCCGTGTTGACCGAGAAGCGACGGCCACCTATACGGGCCTTCTTAACCTTGGGGATGGTGATGAGGTTTCCGTGTTCGGAACGAAGCGCTCTCGTGGGTCTGTATGGTGTGATCCAGTTGTTTAGGATCGGGGGGCCGATGTTATGAAGTACCTTGTGGGCCAGACAGAGGGCTTTGAAGGTTACCCTTTCCCTGATGGGGAGCCAATGCAGCTTCCTCAATGCGGGCTTAGCAGATGTTCTGGCCGGGGTGTTTGTTAGGAGACGGGCTGCGGCATTTTGGGCTTTTTGCAGGGTTTGGAGAGTGGATTCTGGAGCTCCCAGGTAAATGGCGTTGCTGTAATCCAGCCTGGATAAAATTAGGCCTTGGATTAGCAGGAGACGCGACTGGAAAGGCAGTAGAGGGATTACCTTCCTGCACGATCTGAGTAGACCGTAGCATGTGCCGGCCGTCTTTCTTGCCTGGGTCCTGAAGGTGAGGTCGGTCTCCAGCCACACCCCGAGACTCTTGACCTCCGTCTTGGGGGTGGGGGGTTCACCCATACAGGCGGGCCAGAAGTTCGGGGGAAGGTTCGTGGTTTTTTGCCCTAGGAGCAGGATCTCCGTTTTGGAGCCGTTTAATTTCAGGGCAGAGTCACTCATCCACTGATGTACGTTGGAGAGGCAATCGTGGAGGTTGGAGGGCTTAAGCTTGGGGTGGGAAAGCGTCACCACGAGTTGAGTATCGTCGGCGTAGCTGACGATGGTGACACCGAAGGGAGAGACCAGCTCCTCCAGTGGGGCCATATATACGTTGAACAGCGTGGGGCTCAGGGATGAGCCCTGTGGCACACCGCACTGGAGGGGGATGGAAGGGGATCTGCTTTCACCTTCCCATACTTGGAAGGAGCGTTGAGACAGGAAAGACGCGAGCCATTTCAGCGCCCTGTCTTTTACCCCGATGTTGTCGAGACGTTGGGTTAAGACCTGGTGGCTGACCGTATCGAAGGCCGCGCTCAGGTCTAGGAGGACCACTGCCACTGATCCTCCTGTATCGATGATTTCCCTGGTCTTTTCTACTGCCGCAAGGAGAGCAGTGTCCGTTCCCTGACCTGGTCTGAAGCCTGTCTGTGATTTATTGAGGAGTTGATTAGACTCCATCAGGGATTCTGCTATCATTCCAAATCCAAATAACTGACTAACCTATCCACCACTTAAAATGTACTTGCATGTTTCACTATACTAATTCAACACTAACCCTCTATGGGTCCTGGAGTAGGGTGCTACTCGACGAAAAAGCGCTTGGATGCCTCGTCAGGGGTAGTAAGCGCTATATCAATGCAATTACAATACAATACAATACATGGTGCAAAGCTACAACACTGAGCTATGCTGCATTGTTGATGCATTTAAATAGCATTTCAAACCCTGACAAGGAGCTGAAGCACTTTGAGGAGGGGTAGGATGTGCTTGGCGGGCAGAGTGTGGGTTTGTAGTTCGGTTGAATGGTGTGCGGGTGACCAGAGTTATGCTCTTATTCGGTTTATATCACTGAGCCTCTGTTTAGTGGAGTGAAACAGAGTGATACATAGGACAACTAAGCTTATAAGGCATTTGGGTATGCCTGGAAGGGTGTCAAAAGCCGTGGAACATACTTGAGGAAGTTGTTCTGGTGTGTGATGGACAGAGGCTGCCCATGACAATTCGCTGTGAATGTGTGTTGGTTGAGAGTTTGTCTGCTTGTTGGCACAGTACGTTGTCTTCTGGGAAAGACCATGATTTTTAATGCCCTCCTAAATTCCTGGTGGTCTTGAATATTTAGTGTCTTTGCTGGGAGAGGGTTCCATAATTTAGTTGCTTGTATGGAGGAGGGTCACAGCACAGTTGCTTCTTGTGGGCAAGAACACCACAAGGGTGTCAAACTAGAATGCAGAGTTCCGTTCAGTGAGCGTCTTTGTTGTTTCCCATAGATAAAGGCTCGCCTCTTGCGACTGATGGCAGTGGAGGCTTTAAATGCCTTGAAAGCAGAGCGCCTGGAAGTCAGTGGGGTGCTTGGTGGGCTGGTGGCACGTAGGTAAAGAGGTAAAAGTTGGTTTGCTGCCACATATACGATTCTTTGAAGTCTTCAGGGAGTAAGAACAGGGTCTGTAGAAGAGATAGGACAAGGATGATGACCTTGCAGCTTCTGTGGGAAGTTATATGCTTTTTGTGAAGTGATTCTCTTTGGGGTATGAGTGCAGGCTGGTCTAAGGTTGCTCTAAGGTTTGTTACTTCAGTTGAGGCCACTAATGGTGGACAGAGTTCCTGTGGCCAGATCCTTGTTGGCTAATAGTTATTCCATTGCCTGTAAGTTATGTTCTTGGTTTTAGATGAGCTATATTTTAGGTAGCTGTTCAGCTTCCATTGGTTGACAGCTCAGAGACAGTCGTTTAGGTCAGGGGCCGGAGGCCAGGTATGTTGAGATTTCCAACTTTAGGCTGCTCTGAGTATAATTACATAATTGTAAGAGGTAAGTAAGGTAGAAAGACTAATGAGTTTCAGGAGTCTGCCGAGATGCATGCTGAAGAGGAGAGTTGAGGTGATAGCATTTAAAGGAGGCTATTAAACGGAAGTGAAATGATGCTAGAACTATTGCTGAGGAAAAGGAGATTCAGTCAAGGTTGATTCCTTAGATGCCAAAATCCTCTAGAGGAGAATGGGATTGAACTGTGTAAAAACAAAACAAAAAAAAGGTGGGCAGGTCAATTAGACACGCTTCTTAATGGCAATTTCTGATTAAGCTCCTCTTTTTACTTCTAAAGAAAACACTGACAAAATTTCCCCTTAGACCTTTTAATACTGAATTCAGTCAAATTCATGACTACATTCAAGTACTAGAGAACCCAGGTGAAGTGCTGGGTGCTGTGGATGGGATCACAGAAGCACCGTCACCTCCTAGTTCAAGGCTCATTCAATCAGTGGTCAGTCTACCTCCACATAATTTCACATCTCCACAACTGTTAAGAAGCAATTATTTGGTGACTGGTGCCATTTGGACACTTGGTGCCAGAAGACATTCAATATAGAAGATTATAGCTTGTCATTTGCTGGAATGGTTAACTTCAGTCTGATCTGGGCAGATCAGCTGCAGAACATTCAACTTTAATCCCACTGATATGTACTGAATAGGAACCCTCTAAGAGCCCCTGAAGAAGGAAGCAGTCAATGGAGCTTGCTTGTGTTGTTGGGGTTCCAGAGAGTTTTTGTGAAAAGCATCGGATACACTTCGAGATGTTGCAGAGACACAGTTATAGCAAGGAACGTTTTAGACTTCATCTCATTTGATAAGCAGCACCAAAGCAGTTCTTCATGCAGCAGCTCCATCATCAACTAAAGAATGTTTGAGCTCGTCTCCCTTACCTTGAAAGTGCAACGACATCTACATCTCCCTGCAAGACACCTCTTCAAAGATTGCGGCACAATCTATAAAATAGTCCTCCACACCTTGCCTCTAAACCCACTGCACCTGGTGGTATCTGTACTTTCCATGCTAGGCTGGAAATCCAAAAGTCCCACAAGGAATAGACACAGCAACAAACTATTTTAGCAGGCGGACTGAATGACATTTCTTTGGAGTTCAGACTTGCTCCTTTAATGGCACGATTCAGAACAGGACTCTAAATCCCCCTTCACATTCTCTTTAACCTTCCTAGATAGTATTGTTTTTCTGCATTTATTGGCTGGAGTTACCACTGTAAACATATCTGCATGTCTTTCAATCTTCACATGTTGGCTATATATCCTTGTATGCTGCTCGTTTCAATCCCCAATCTCCAGAATATAAAGCAGGCACGGACCACGTTTCTGTGCAGAATTTTGATTTATTTCTTTAGTCGGCCATGACGCGAAGTAAGTATATATATATATATATATATATATATATATATATATTCACTTAAAAAACCATAGGTTTCACACATGTTATAGTTAGGTGGATATTTCACTCGTAAAAAACCAATGAAATTCCCCCGTTCTAGTTAGTTCAGATAACTATAACTCGCGCGCCCGCAATCCACTGCTCATGACGTCACATATTACATCACTCATGACATGGTCAGTGGCATCACTCATGACATCACTGATGACATCATCCTTGTGATAGAGTGGCGGTCGCGGATGTATGACGTTACAACGCATGCTGTTACAACGCATGCTGTTACAACGAAAGTTTTACAACGCGAGTGCATTGACAACGCAGGACATTACAACGCAAGTCTTTACATCGACTTGCACTAGATGGCGTGCTAACATTAAAAAAGTGTAATTTACTATTCCAACTCCAGTCCATGTAACAGTAGGGAAGGTGTTGGGATAGTAAACTACACTATTTTTAATGTTAGCACGCCATCTAGTGCAAGTCGATGTAAAGACTTGCGTTGTAATGTCCTGCGTTGTCAATGCACTCGCGTTGTAACAGTTTCGTTGTAATGGTAGTGCGTTGTAAAAGTTGCGTTGTAAAGGTTGTTCCCCGGCGGTCGCGCGAGTTATAGTTATCTGAACTAACTATAACGGGGGAATTTCATTGGTTTTTTACGAGTGAAATATCCACCTAACTATAACATGTGTGAAACCTATGGTTTTTTAAGTGAATTTGCAAGGTTTTTTAAATGCTAATTCCTAACTATAACGTGTGTGAAACCTATGGTTTTTTCAGTGAATTTGTACGGTTTTTTAAATGCTAATTTATTTATGTATTATTATTTTTTTTATATATTTATTTTACAATAAACTACGTATTAAATGTTGTTTTTTTTTTGGTTTTCACTGTGCGCGCACGGTGCGCGCACCCCCGCATTTAAAAAAATAAAAAATAAAAAAATGGTTTTTTTGGGGGGGGGTTTTCACCGTGCACGCACGGTGCGCGCACCCCCGCGATTTAAAAAAATAATAATAATCTTTTCTGCCTTCGGGGTCCTTCAGGGACCCCCTGACAAAGGCTAGGGGGTCAGGAACTCTCTACCCTGCCCCCTTTTCACGTTCGCCACCTTCCTTTTTCACTCTCGCACTAAAAACAAACAAAATGGCGTCCGACACTTCCTGATTTCGACCGATTCAAACGTTGACTAACATGTAACCACCAATCAGAATTACGCTCGCGCACGTTAGGGTGCTCGCACGGTGCGCGCACCCTGCGCGCGTATAGATATTGATATGCTTTTAAATGCTATTTTCTCAGGAAATACTGAACAGATTTACACCAGACCTGCAAAAGGAACTTCCTTGACCTTATGGCTACCTCTCTGCCAAATTTCAAGTAATTCTGTTCAGCCGTTCGGGCTGTAGCTGCGTCTAAAGGTCCTATGGAAAAATGCATGGGGAAAACGTGTTTTAGGACCCCCCTTTTTTCTCGGCCCCCGCTTGACGAATCACCCCGAGACTTTCAGGGTAGGAGCTGAACGGAGCGCCCCATTAGTTTTGAAAATTTCGCGAGGATTCGTCAACCGGCGCCAAAGTTATTCAAAATAGAATTTTGAGATTTCCTATGGAAACACAGTCCTAACTATAACTATCTACTGGCGACCGCCAGTAGATTATATATATATATATAAATTCACTGAAAAAACCATAGGTTTCACACATGTTATAGTTAGCTGTACATTTCACTCGTAAAAAACCAATGAAATTCCCCCGTTATAGTTAGTGCAGGCAACTATAACTCACGCGACCGCAATCCTCTGCTGATGCTAATACTGTATTTAGACACTTATTTGCCTATGTCTTCTTCCATTAAACTTTAGCTATACATATATTACAAATATTTTTTTTTCATAAAGACACATATGTCATCAGCAGAAGATTGCGGTCGCGTGAGTTATAGTTGCCTGCACTAACTATAACGGGGGAATTTCATTGGTTTTTTACGAGTGAAATGTACAGCTAACTATAACATGTGTGAAACCTATGGTTTTTTCAGTGAATTTGCAAGGTTTTTTAAATGCTAATTCCTAACTATAACGTGTGTGAAACCTATGGTTTTTTCAGTGAATTTGTACGTTTTTTTAAATGCTAAGTTACTTTACGCCATTCGTGGCGTGCGCGCCCAGTTAACGCAGTTTGTTCCGTGCGCGCATGGTGCGCTTCGCGCACCGTGCGCGCACAGTGAGCACGCGGTGCGCTGCCGTGCACGCACGGTGGGCACGCGGTGCGCTGCGCGCACCGCGTGCCCACGTTATGCGGGATGGGCCATGTACGCACGATGTGCTTCGCGCACCGTGTGCACATTTGTTAATTTCATACCGCTTATATGCCATGCACTAATGGTGCCCTTCGGGCACCATTTGCACACGGGGTGGGGAGAATGTGGATAATTTTTTTTTTTTTTAATTTTTACCGTACGCGTACGGTAAGCGTAATCGGCGATTTTCCGAAAAAAAAAAAAAAAAAAATTTCGACTTGGGGGTTGTTTGGGGACCCCTATATCAATGCTGGGTGGTTAGGATCTCAAGAAACTGCCTCTTTAGACATTTTTGGGCTTCGTTTTTGCTGCCCAACTCAGAGAGCGAGAGAGAAAATGGCGGCCGCCGCTTCCTGGTTTCGACCGATTCGAATGTTTATTAAGATCTAAGAGCCAATCAAAATCGCGCTCGCGCACGCCACCGTACGCGTACGGTAAGCTTACGGTAAGCGCACCGTAAGCGCACCGTAAGCTGCCACAGATATATATATTGATTTAAAGGCTATTTTCTCAGAATCTACTGAACAGATTTACACCAAACCTACAAAAGGCACTTCCTTGACCTGAGGACTACTTCTCTGCCAAATTTCAAGTAATTCTGTTCAGCCGTTCGGGCTGTAGCTGTGTCTAAAGGTCCTATGGAAAAATGCATGGGAAAAACGCGTTTTGGGACCCCCCTTTTATCTCAGCCCCCGCTTGACGAATCCCCCCGAGACTTTCAGGGTAGGAGCAGAGCGTAGCGCCCCACCTATTTTGAAAAATTCGCGAGGATTCGTCGACCGGCGCCAAAGTTATTCAAAATAGAATGTTGCGGATTTCCTATGGAAACGTGGTCCTAACTATAACTACCTACTGGCGACCGCCAGTAGGTAATATAATTATATATATATATATATATATTCACTGAAAAAACCATAGGTTTCACACATGTTATAGTTAGCTGGACGTTTTTTGGTAAAAAACCAATGAAATTCCCCCGTTATAGTTACTGTAGGCAACTATAACTCACGCAACCGTAATCCTCTGCTGATGCTAATACTGTATTTAGACACTTATTTGCCCATGTCTTCTTCCATTAAATTTTAGCTATACATATATTACAAATATTTTTTTTTCATAAAGACACATATGTCATCAGCAGAGGATTACGGTCGCGTGAGTTATAGTTGCCTACAGTAACTATAACGGGGGAATTTCATTGGTTTTTTATCAGTAAAATGTCCAGCTAACTATAACATGTGTGAAACCTATGGTTTTTTCAGTGAATTAGCAAGGTTTTTTAAATGCTAATTCCTAACTATAACGTGTGTGAAACCTATGGTTTTTTCAGTGAATTTGTACGTTTTTTTAAACGCTAATTTATTTATGTATTATTTTTTATATATTTATTTTACAATAAACTACGTATTAAAAATTATTATTATTTTTTTTTTTGGTTTTCACCCTGCGAATTATTTTTTTGTGTTTTTCAGGGTGCGCGCACTGTGCGCGCACCCCCGCGATTTTTAAAAAAAAAAAAAATTTTTTTTTTGCCTTCGGGTCCTTCAGGGACCCCCTGACAAAGGCTAGGGGGTCAGGAACTCTCTACCCTGCCCCCTTTTCACGTTCGCCACCTTCCTTTTTCACTCTCGCACTGAAAACAAACAAAATGGCGGCCGACACTTCCTGATTTCGACCGATTCGAACGTTGACTAACATGTAGCCACCAATCAGAATTACGCTCGCGCACGTTAGGGTGCTCGCACGGTGCTCGCACCCTGCGCGCATATATATATATATGCTTTTAAATGCTATTTTCTCCGGATATACTGAACAGATTTACACCAGACCTGCAAAAGGCACTTCCTTGACGTTATGGCTACCTCTCTGCCAAATTTCAAGTAATTCTGTTCAGCCGTTCGGGCTGTAGCCCTGTCTAAAGGTCCTATGGAAAAATGCATGGGGAAAACGCGTTTTGGGACCCCCCTTTTATCTCAGCCCCCGCTTGACGAATCCCCCCGAGACTTTCAGGGTAGGAGCGGAGCGTAGCGCCCCACCTATTTTGAGAAATTCGCGAGGATTCGTCGACCGGCGCCAAAGTTATTCCAAATAGAATGTTGCGGATTTCCTATGGAAAAGGGGTCCTAACTATAACTACCTACTGGCGACCGCCAGTAGGTAATATATATATATATATATATATATATATATATATATATATATACTGATGTTATATTTAGGTATGGCAATAAGATCTCAGCCTACGTTCTAGAAATTCACAGAAAAATCAAAGGTGTGATTGGCATTATAGTTGTGTGTTGAAATGAGATAAAAACGAATGTTTAGAAGCCAAAAAAGCTCTGAAATTAACCAGTTATAGTTTACCGAGATAACTATAATGTGCAACCCACCATGCAAGGTTTATGATGTCACATATTACAAGACTTACGACTTGCTGAATGATATCACTGATGACCACCAATGACATGATGCAACCGTGTGACACCGTCCTATAGGATTTGTAGACTTGAAGTAATTTAACATGCTATGGATACATTTCTATTCACCTTAATGGGATTACCCTCTTTAACACTTCAGATGACTCGCAAATTTAAGTCAAAAAGTTGAGCAGTATATATTTGTCATGTAAGCACACCTTCCGTCAAGCCCTATGGACAACGTTCTGTAATTTAATAAAATACACTATACATATTTCTGACATGGGCATAATGGTATACATCCTTAGTGCCATGCTTACAACACCAGTACGAGATAAACCACCTCTAAGTGGGACACCACTACCTTCTACATTATTCAATGCCTCAAAATCTTTGGTTAGTGAATTTATAGAAATAAACATTCAGACCATATAGAATTTGCCTTCACCACTGTGTTACAACTATTTAACAAGGGCACGTTCCTAGATATCTGCTGGTGGCTAATATATTCTCAACAGCAGCTTAGCTTTGACCTTTCTCCCAGATTTTTTACCTTTAAGCCACAATCTGCTTTGAAATATACATCTGCAAGTAACATCAGATGAATTCAGCCTTTACCTTCTTTAATATGGAGTACTTTTTCCACACCAAACATTAGTAATTTGTAAACAGTGCACTATAAAAATGTCTAATTTCAGGGGTTAGTTTTTGTTTTTTTAAACAGTTTTTATCTCATTTCAACACCTATAGATATACTTCATTCGTTCAATGTGCTTAATGCAATACAACCCATATTTAAATTATAAAGCCGTGGATCGGCATTTCACAACCTAAATTTGAAGGGTTTAACAACCGTCAAAATCTAGGTTGTGAAATGCCGATCCACGGCTTTATAATTTAAATATGGGTTGTATTGCATTAAGCACATTGAACGAATGAAGTATATCTATATGTATACCAATGCACTTTGAAATAACGTGTATAGACTGTTATTTTCATGGTCAACCCGATAATTCTGCTCATACATTTGTATAATATATTTTTTGCATATTGAATGAAATAGTAATAATTTGACCCTTCAAAGATGGCGCCTAAAATTGTCTGGTCGCCACCCCCTCCGACTTTCTTTATGTTCATTGACAATCATGTGTATTAAAAAAGTACTCTGTTATGAACTAAGTAACAACACTGAAGAAGGACTAGCTCCGAAACGAGTCTGTTGTTTTCTCCGTAATAAAACGAAGCTGCAAACTACTTACCCGTGAGTGCTCAAGTTTCCTTTTTGAGACGGGAGGAATCTGGGAGCGTAAATAGAAATTGCAGGGCACCGCCGCATCTGAAGCACCCGCCCGCAGCGTGCCGCGCTTTCTCAGGTGCAGAGGAGCGAGAGATATATATATATATATATATATATATATATATATATATATTTTTTTTTAACATGAGCTTGATCTTATTGGCATACCTAGCTAAAACATCACTCTAACCTTTGATGCTACTATGTCAAAATTAGGGAGCTGTTAAGGAACTGAGAAGATGAGTAGGTTTAGTAAAGAGATGCGGAAAGTGGATGCTACACTTATGCAGAAATCTCTCCAACTATTTTGAGCCCTTTTGAAAAATACATTATGACTTAAATAGCTTAAAACACACAACTCCCCTCAAAAGTTTAAATCTCTGGGTTCAGGCCTGCATTAACATCTCAATGCTCATTTGAGCCTGCTCTTCAAAAAAGGCTTCAAATTCAACAGCCCCTATCTGAACAAAATGGTGCTTAGAAGTGCTTCATGCTCGTCTTACACATAGAACGTAGTGCTCTAGTTGCTCATTAGAACTCGGTGGTAAAACTGCAAGTGATCACCAGGGAATTAACTGACAAGCTGGTGCTGAAAGTACGTTTCAGTCTACACATCAGAATGTTTTATTGACATGGATGAGGAAGATATTTGAGAACTCATTGAAAAGGTGTCTTCATCTTCGCTTTGAATAGTAATAAACCATAATTTCTATGACAAAACAACTACCCTCATTTTGTTTATATTGAAAGGAAATGCTTTACGTTTTACAGCTTTGATTCCATCAGAATGGCTTCAAGAGTGCGACCATTTTAATAGAAATACAGAATGCTAGCACTCTAGCTGTTCACTATAACACAGTAGGAAGCTGTAGTAGAACGCTGGGGAACCACCTGACAGACTGCTGCTGCCAGAACTACGTTTAACTCAGAAAATTATTCTCAAATTATTGAGAAAGATAGTGTGGACTTCATAAAATTGTGCACTCATTTTAGCTTCTGGAGCATAACTTCTATGAGAAAAATATATCAGAAAACCGTTTTCTCTCAAACATGGTTCATCAAGTCCCAGTAGAGGATCAACATTTCTCACAGGGTAAAATTACCTTAGGATATGACATCATTTCTTATATTAGTATGGTACCACTGTCAAATGATTTATATTGTGACCAGTTATCTCCCTTTATATATAGGCTATTAGGCACCCTCTTATACAGGTATTCATTACATACATTTCAATGGGAACCATGTCCCTAAGTCTTGTAAAGACCGCCAAAACAGATTTTCCATGTTGTGGCCAGCCAACCAAGTGGGGGAGTCTTTTTGGGACCACCTACCCAATGCCCCTCGGGGTCAGGGTGTGTTCACCCTGCCCCCTTATATGTTTTACAATTCATTTTCAGAACACAGAAAGCATGGCCCCAGGTCCTGTAATAGCTGCCAGAATATATCGTTCAGGTGAGGCCAACCAATCAGAATTGACTAGTCCCCTTCAAAGTGGCCTGTCAGAGCATATCTGGACACTAACTGTGCAGATATACCTAACTAATACATACAACTTTTATGTCACCCAAAGCACCTCTTTAAATGTGAATATATATAAAATGACTGAACAGATTTACACCAAAAAATGAAAAACACGCTTTCTGGGTAAAGTTGACACTTTCTTCCAAATTTGGTGTAATTCCATTCAACTGTTTTTAGGTCTAGCGCCTAGCGTTGCAGTGCGCAGCACTGCTCGTGCAGCGCGAGACATTTAGTAGGTGAAAAACGGGGTTTTGAAAGCTGACCACACGCTTGTGCGTATGGTTTTGCTTTTGCTGGCAGCCATTGGGTTTCGCTTTTTTTTAGTTTTTTTTTAAAAAAGACACGCAATTGGGCAAAGGCGGGCGCATGTCCCGCCTTTGCCCCGCCCATTCACGTCCGTGTCTAGCACGTGCAGCAGCACGCGTTCGCCTCGCTGCCGCGCTCCCTCGCCCCCGCTCCTCTGTGGTGCGCGCACACCACTGGTTTCCTTTCACTTTCGCTCCGGCACCGTGTATCTTGTTTTCCTCACTTCGACCACTGGTTACAGGACATGCAACTTCAGGGCATGGTGTCATGTGGAGGCAGGAACGTGTATTCACTGGACAGGCTGCCACAGGAAAGGCAGGAGCATGCAGTAATGGGAGAGTGATTCAGGGAGGCGGCAAAGTACAGCCACAGGAAAGGGTGTAACAGGGAGTCTGGCCAGTGCAGCCACATGGAAGGTTGTCTTGGGGAAGGAAGCAAGCGCGTGCAGCTGAAGAACAGAGTGGCAGAGGGGGGCAGGGGGCTTGGAGCTACAGAAGAGAATGTCACACAGACGTAGAAGCATACCGCTATGGGGCAGGGAGTGACCAGAAGCAAGGGGTATGCTGTCACAAGACATGCTTGCACATGGATTTGTGCATGTCCCATAGAACATCTGTAATTCCATAATCAGTTTTTAAGTATATTCCCAGGGATCCAATCCTTTATTCTTGCCATTTTACCAACAGTGCACTAGTCTGCGGCTCGGCGCACGAGTGATATATGAACGTCACCTTTGGCACCGCGTGCAGCATAATTTAGTCAAACGTGCTGTATAATTGCAATGGACGTGCTTATAATGTACTGAGGGAGTGAAGCTAATGAAGATGACCTTCTCGAGGAATATTTGGGTGGATGGGGACACGTTATATGCGTGCCTAGTAGGAAAGATGCGTTTCCTCAGGGCATTTGTTAGCCAGGATAGCTGATGACTCCTTCCTCAATATACCCCTTGAAGTGGCCTCTAGGTCCCCAGCCTACTTTGGGGTTGGGAGTTAAGATGATGGGTGTTTCTGTGGCCTGTATCGCCAGTCCAGTCCTGTAAGGGATGCCTGGAGCCCGAGGCCGTCAAGGGCTTGAAGCTGCTCTGTACTCTTGCAGCCATCCTGCTAAGATACTGCTTCCTGCTACATCTGCACCAGTTACCGTGGACACATTCAGACATCAACAGTTGAGTGCTTGGAGCCCCCCTCAGGGCAGATTACTTATGGACATGGCACTCCTCAGTTAGAGGCCCACAAATGTGGACTGCTAAAAGCCATCAAATGAGAAAAAGAGACAAGAGATACTAGCTTCTGTCATCGGACAAGTGAGTCAGAACTACCCTCCGTATGTAGTGTAATGCCAAAAAAAATTTGGACAAAAGTACCTGGAATTTGTAAAATAAGAGCGTGACTGTAAGCCTTAATATCATTCCCTCGCTAAGGTACAGTCAAGGTAGAATTTGAGATTGTGTGAAGGCACAACAAAGGCCCCTTTGCCTTTAGCACCTCTTTCAATAGCCCATCACGTACCCCTTTAATATGTAATGACTGACCTTTGAGAGTCAAAGTTTGCATCATTTTACCCCCGTTAAAAAAAACCTCTGTGTGGTAAACCTCCCCACCCCCTTCCCCCTTGCTCTCTCGCTGCAGTTAGACTCTGGACATTGGAGGGTATCAGAAAGGCAAGTGGGCGGAATCGGTAGGAAAGTGGGTGGCATCCTCCTGTGAAAAACGTTGGCACCTGTGCTCATTTTTTTATTTATTTATACAAATTAAGCACTGTATTGGTTATGACATCCCAGCCAGTACAAGTCATGAGAAATAATTACAGTATCAGATAGCCAGCTGCACCTTAGAAATGTATTTCACGGTCACGTATATGCTCGGCTGCAAACAGTCTGAGGCAGGCTGCTGCAAAATGTGCAAAAATATTCAGCATTTAAGTGTTTACAGTGCTACGAAAGCTATATTGTTAGTCATATCACTGACTGTACCTGGTGTTTACTTTTACTTAGAGGATACCATTCAAAGGACACTTTCCAGTACTGGTAACACACTTACAGTACCTCTCAAAAATAATAAGTCTTTGTCACCATGAAACGTCAAATGACACCATCCATTAAAGCATGTGCTGGCTCTTAAGTATCATTTATTTTTTGCTAATTAACCAACTGCACACCTTCACATCTCTTCAGTCAGCAGACATCATGGAGGGGAGGCCTGTTTCTTCATTAGCTGCCTGTCTTTCCTTTCCCTACACAGTACAGGAGACCCCCCCCCTCCCCCCCACGCCTCATTCCCTTTCAGTCTGAGACAACCTAAGCTCAGCATTAACAGTTCAGGTTGTTTTTTTTAAAACAAAAATATTTGCAGAACTGGACAGTGGAACCAAGTTAGCCCTGGCAAAAATGCTCAAACCAGCCCCACTCCCTCCATTTAAAAAATAGAAACCTTTATTTGTATTTTTTTCAAATATAGGTAGCAATAAACACATGAAAGATGAGGGCAAGATAATCAAAACAGAAATAACAGACATTATTGCGTATAATGGCTTTACATCTTGGAATTTACACAGCTCCAGTCCTGTCTGTCAAAAGATTAGGCATAAGCATGTAAGTTACGTACTTGTTGGATATGTACTACATGAAAACTATACTCTTATGTCCGTTAAATTGTAATTGTTTTAGTCTTGCCTTGCCCCTAATAGGGCTGTTTATATGGGTGCCCATTCGGCATTAACTATGATTGTCTGCACCATGTTTCTTCTTTCAACAGTATAATCGTCAAACAAAGAAAGGAAACCATTGTAAATCCGTTGCCTTTTATGTTTGTTTTGATTTTTAAAACATAAATAAAAAGCATTATCATTTACAATGCCAATAGCTTAAACTTGCATAAATGCGAGACCTATTGCATTGTAAATGCTGGTTTCTGTATCGCTTCTAAACATTCCTATGGGAATAACCTTGGGAAATCAATGTTTTGTGACTCACTCTTTTTCGTGACCCCCCACTTGACATATGAACCCAACACTTTTCAGGAAGGAGCAGAGATTAAGGAACATTTTTTGGGAAAGTTTTGCGAAGCTTCGTCCAACAGGGCCAAGCTTATTAGTGAAACCCTTCATATGGAAACTCTGACCAAACTATACTATACAGTAGCAACCTTCAGTTTGTAATATAGCCTTACAGCCTGCTGCTGAGGGCTGCATCAGTTGCTAAAGGCCCTGAACCCAAGCTACAGGCCCCAAGCCACAGACGAGGGTCTATAACGAGGGAGAGGACCTTTAACAAACATTATTACCAAGGCAAAAAGGTTAAAAGACTTTTAGAGAATTCCAACCACTGAAGGTAGGATCTAAATTAAACAGGAAGAAACAGAAAGAAAAACATTGGAATGTTGGAGCAGAAGGCTTAAAGCAGCCATTATAGTACAGAGCTACTCCTCTGTCTTCAATGGAGCTCTCAACATTTCAATGTTATAGTATGTATTTTATTGCTATGCACGGCACTCTTCTCCCTTCAAGTGCACAGTATATAAATACTCCAAACCAAAAAATAAATTAAAAGGGAAACAGGCGCAGGCCCTCCATCTTATACAGACTGCAGAAAATGAAACAGACCATTACTCGCCACTGCTTCAGTACCACTTATCAAACAACATTTTAAAACCCTCCCTTTCCAACAAAAACAACATGCTTTTGAAGTACCTTGGTATCACAGCCCTAAAATCCTAGGAAGATGTTTGGGAAACTGCCTGCTGGACATAGTGGAGGCATGGGTCAATCATGCATGCAAACCAGCTTCTAGTAAATCCAGTTCACAACAGACCACTTGACACCTAGGTCTGCATGACAACTAAGAGTGCCAAACAGAGACTCTGCAGATGCACAGTGGTGTATTATTGGACTGCAGCCCAGTTTCCATCCTGATTAACTTTTATGTATCAGAATTGGATAGTGCAGTCAGGAGGTAAAGACCACTCAAGATCGAGACATCCCATGCGTGGTCAAAATGTAGAAAGACAATTCTGTACCACTGCAATGGGCTCAAATGTGCTTCCATTGTCAAAAGTGTGTACCCATCTGGTCCAAGGCTAATAAGCACATTGATGTGGCCATCTAGTATTGAGAGTTAATTTATGTATTTTAATATATTTCTGTACTGCTAAAGTGTCATCTCACTGTCACTCTGGAACACTAGGTACACGGTGGGGTTCATGGAATTGTTACACGATAATTAAAGATTCCAAATACAGTATTGTTCAATCACTACCTTATTTGTGAGACGTCCGGAGTACAATGTGAGCCTGAACAACTCCGGAATAATATTGACACTGTATTGTAGTAAAACACATACCGACTCTCAATAAAAGAGCCCAAAGGGTCTTGCCAGGGCTCCAGTGATTTATCTACAAATTCAGAGGCTCCGCCACTGTTCTCTCCATGAAGGCCTTTGGCACAGAGATCGGGGGAACAATACTGTGCAACATGCTCATTGGGCTTGACCCAATTCCCTGTTACCAGTCACATTTACACAGAACTAAGTGGAATCCCTTCACCGTTACTCCCCTAGCAGATGCTGACTGCAAGATAAGAGAAAGATGGGAGCCGCGTACACTAAGTGCACACTGGGTTTCAGTACTGCACCTTGCGTTCATTCATCCCTATGAGGACTACGTTTGAGTGCCAGGCTTCCTTGGTTCCCAAATACTAGAAAACATTTGAGTGTAAAATACAGAGCTTTGTGTTTTTTAAAAGAGGCAATAGTTCATGCACAAGGCTATTCATTGTTCAAGCTCCCTGTTAGGAGAAACAAAAATGAAGGTTGTAGGTTGCAAAGTGGTGACATTAATGAGTCCTCATAGTAATAAAGAAGTTGCAGCACTTTGGGTGACAAAGAAAGATGTCGTCTGCGGGATAGCAGAGTCCTTCTGTTTCCAGGTTGGAGCAGAGGCGAAGACAGCATTTAAAGGAGGTTCAGAAAGAGACGGCAACAAAGAAATGAAAACAGCTATAATCCAAGTTGCACGTAAGGACAAAACCACCTTCTTCACCCAACAGAGGTGGTTAGAAAATTTCTGGATTCCCAATAGCATGCTATTTCCTACACCTACAACTGGGGTGGGTTAAGATGAGATGAAGACTGTCAGATTGTCCTTCTCTTCTCCCTGTTTTTTTGAGTTCCATTGAAGTAATCGCAAAGGTGTGGGTAACTGAACATTACGCATATACACTTATGCGTAAAGCAAAATATATGTGAAATGTACAGCAACTTCTCTAATATTTAAAGATAACTATCACTCCAAGCGAGTAAATAACACAAGCAACCTGGCAGTGCACCTTGATTGACTAACCACAACCTTGCCCACCAAACTAATGCATTTACCAAGACTTTTACAATATGTTCATCTGTTTTCTGGAATCCTAGGTCTGCTGGACCCTCCTAACAAAATGCCACATGTTTGCTTATTAGATTATTGCGTGCCCTATGTACTGGACCCCCAAAACATGTTCTGACCAAATTTCAATAGCACACAAAACCACAGCACTCAACTAATTTTCAATTCAAGTCGCTGAGACTACATCACACCCACTATCAAAACACCATATTGACTTCCTGTCAAAGGCTAATCTCATTTTCAAACCCTGTGTGTGGTCCGCTAAGAGCTGCATGGTCACATTCCTTATTATCTCTCCAAGTTCTTTCAGACTTACACTATCACAAGACGATTGAATTACCCTTCGAGAACATCCTTGTTATCCAATCTGCCAGATACCAATGATTCAAGTGCGAACTGGGATGTACACGATGTAGTAACCTCACTTCACATATGAAATTTGAAAAAGACTTCTTAAAATCAGAGGAAAGCCTGAAAAGTCAACACAGCATATGCCTAATGAATATCCCTTACCTGCACTCTCTGGAATGATTCATCTGGAAAACTAGTGCCGGCAAACCTTAGTTAACTAACACTTTGCCATCAAATCTATAACACCTGTTTACAGTATAGATATCATGCACAACAGCTACAAGACTATCCTCGTTATATTGACTCCTGCTTTATTTTCTTCTGTAGCACTGAGGCGGACCAGAGAGTCACACGTTCCTTAAAATAATAACTCGGTAAATAAAGTAATCAAATATATGTTAAAACTGAGTGACACAGAATACATGAGGGCATGACTTTCCACTGTTTGGCCATTGGTGTGATAAAGGCAGGACCTCGACAGCCAATAATGTGCATGGTTCTTTTATGGATCTGGAGTGAGTGGTGTCATGATTTACTTGTCTCTGGTTAGGGAAGACGTAAACCGTAAACAATGCTTCTGTAAAACTCTCATGTCTGGTGCAATGAAAGTGAAAATGAGAGCTTCTGCAGATTTATGGCAATCACTTCAGGTCATGGGAGCAACACACAGCTGATTTGCCATGGATAGCAGGGTTCCAGCAATGGCCAGACCCTAAGACTAGATCGCAGTGGGAAGTTAAACTAAGGGAGTGTTGGGGGCGTAGGTCATGAACGGACTCTTTTTGCTTTGCCTACACCTAATAGGAAATAAGAGGAACCAGGCGGATTGTGCGGTCTACCTAAATAGATATATACATTCCAAACCTACTGTTATCTACTTGCATATTATTACATCGGAGGATTAACTCTCACCACCTAGTGAATCATGTTTCATCATTGGTTAACCAATGAGAAAGCAAGCTACCCTTGGTGGGTGTTCATAATGCATGCAAATAGATAATGTCACAAAATATTTGGCTACCTCAATCTAGGATCGTTGTACCTTGTCAATATGATCTGCAACATGAATGGTTTCTGTAAATGGCAAAGCTGGGACACAACTGGACATAAATACGGTTTATCAGTGCAGATTTGGACTGTCCTACATAATAACCACACAGGACAGATAATGTTTGCCCCTGTGCTTCAAGGCAGTGGAAGCGTGGAGGCCAAAGGATTCAGTAGCTTTTTAGTAGAGATGAAGAGCTATTTGGATGAAGGCTTGGGCAGTACTGCTTGTATTTGGACAAAATCATGCTTTGCTGTTTGGGCTTGTTGGCCTCATAGTAATGTTATTTCAGCTGAACTGCCTCTCACAGATGAATTTCGAAAAGTTAAACTCAAAATTACATTTAGGGAAGGGGGAAAGAAAAACAGTAAGGTGAAAGTAAATGTTCACTTAACATTTCCTGCAGGTGGAGTAAAAAAAAGAGGTAAGTAGGAATGAAAGCAACAATGGATATAAAAATATTCATTTCGGGATTTCTCCTGAATCATTCTTTTTTGGTTTTATGTTGATTTAGTGTCATCATCAATTTTAATGCTGGTCTTAAATTATTGTCCCCTTCCTGTCCTAGATATTGGACACGTAACGGCATATATATTTTGTGGTTGCCTCAGATAGATCGCTTAGTTGTATTTTTATTATTACCACAAGTACAAATGATTTCATTGCTATGCTTTCTTGGAGAGGCCATTTCCATTAATCCAAGCAATTAAAACACCCTAGATGAACAGAACACCAAATAAAATTGCCTGATTATTTATTCAGAGTGTAGTTGGATGAATAAACTCTGTCACATATGTAGAAACCTGTAATAGCGTCTACAATACCCCCAAGTGATGAACATTCAAGCCGATGACCCTCAGACTGAATCAACAACACATCTCATACTACCAACATCAAGACACTCAAAGCACTCACTCTCTTTTTAAACATAGTCAACTCGTCACAGGGTCTTTGCCTCAATAACTATTAACAAGAATTGGCAAAGCCAATATATTTGGCGGTGGCAGACAGACTTTTGTTTATGTTAGTACATGTTTTGTGTGATAATTTTGTTTTTGCAAAACTTAATTTTGGAAGACACTGCTGGGCCAGTGTCAATTTAAAAAAAAGTTAGTCTAACAGCAAAAAGTATTTTTGGCTTCAAAAATCACACATTCCTATAATCCGTCCTAGCACTTTGAATGTCGTTATTCACAGTGAACTTAGCTAATGGCTGACGTGGGCTGACCCACTGCCCTATTCTGTCTGTTGTAGTGGGCGGAAGAAAAAGTGATTGAGACAATAACAGAAAAATGGACAGAGAGAGTTGAATGAAAGTCCCTTAAAGTAAATATATTATACACATGATTTTAGTAAAATGAAAAGGTTTTGGCTAATGCCATATCTAAAAATTGGTCAAATTCTATCCTTGAAAAAATCCACCTTTGTGACTGGAGACCTACCCAAACATCTGTTCCTATATCCCCTTGTTGGGCAAAACAGTGGAAAGAACAGTTACACAGCAACTATACAAACATACTGACCAGCACCATTAGCTCCAGTTCGATCATGTTGTACTCTGTCATGGGTGCTGTACTTATAGTGCAGTGATCTGCGTAATGTAAATCTTACCTCAATCCCTAAAAAGGTATAGCCAAACCTACCCCTCGCCCTGTTTGTGGCATTTGACACTGTAGATCACCTGACTCTCATAAACGTATCCTCCAGACTTGACCAAGTAGTTTTAAAAAAAATGGGTTACACAGTTTCGCTCACGAACACAATGTTTAAACATGGAGCGCTTCGGGTTATCTGCCTACACCCCAAGACATGACGTGCATCTCAGGGCTCTACTCTTTCACACACAAAAAAAGATTTTGAAGATCAAAGAGTTCTACAGGCAGTACAATGTACAGGGTATTTATGGGAGGGAATAAAGATATTTCTGAAATAAATCTCTTTATTGGTTTCCCATAAGCAGGTAAATACAAATATAGATACTGAAACTGTTAATAAAGAAGTCATCCAGTGTCCAGTACATTACACAGTCATCATTCTAGATGAGGGAAAATTCACTAAACATGAATTGAGAGAGGGGCACCTATTCAAAAATACATAACTATGGGCATTGATGAAATGCAAAAGATATGCCAAGATCTATTTCTCATTGTGAGGCTTTGAGGAAGTGGACGATCAGATAATGTTCTTGCTGTGACTCCCAAACTGCCTGGTGTTTCTGAAGACAACCTCCTGCTCTATAAATTAGCTCTTCCAAGAGCATGCAGGGAATAAAGAATTACGCATGAAACTGTCCCTGGTTACATTCCTTATATTTTCTTTTAAACAGGTGACTGCTTCAGTTTTCAGCATCACATGTGGCTAGGGGCGAGAGGTACCTAAAAGAATAGCGTGATGTAGTAGAATCAAATGTGGGGAAACCCAGTAAATTACAAATATCAGTGTTTCTACTGACCATTAATCCTAAAATATGTTCCTTATTATGTGTTGGAAAGCCAACTTTAGGATGAAGATTTGATGTACAGACCATAGGGGATGGGCTTTCCAAGCTCCTGTGCGGAAGCATCCTCACAGCTCCTATTCTGGGGTTGGGAAAATTGCGGCCAGGGTGGGAAAGTACTCCAGAGGCCACAGAGGCATGCACCAGTATCCTTATGGCATGCAATTGTAATGTTCTGGTGAACAAAAGCATAATCCAGGCTCGAAAAACATCGGATGACGCTGCCTCCACCCATGCAGCATTCCAGATTTCAAGATGACACAGCAATGCGGCATGTCACTGAGGTTTTACCCAGGCGCTGCCTAAAGCACGATTCTG
This sequence comes from Triturus cristatus, assembly GCF_964204655.1. Classification (NCBI taxonomy): domain Eukaryota; kingdom Metazoa; phylum Chordata; class Amphibia; order Caudata; family Salamandridae; genus Triturus; species Triturus cristatus. The sequence continues at coordinate 422,446,755 of NC_140587.1, forward strand.
CAGTGTGATCTCAACTATTGAAAGCAAGGGGCATTTTTCACTTACTGTATTACGAAGGTAAAGTGAAACTGGCAGAAGGACGGACATCTACTACCAAACAAGTGTGACAAAAGTGTGAGCTGTGAGAGACGTCCAGAACAAAAGGAGTGGGCACAAACCGAAAGGTCTGGTTGTAACATTCCTGACTAATAATCACAGAATAAAGAACCTGAGAGCATTAGACCCATATGACTACCCATTAAGCAGTATAATTCCACCAAGGAGCAGTTACGTTCAGGTTATAGTGGAGCACTGACTGTAACATGCCACCTAAGGAAAATAAACAAAGAAAAGTGCATGGTAAAACAATAGTGTTTCCTGTCATACCACATGCCCCTTCAGCAACATTTAAGAGAGCCAAAGTAGATAGATTACTCCTGTCTGGCTAACATGACAGATTTAAAGCAGTAATCCACAATATGGACGGTAAGGTCTCAGCTTGGAGAAGCTAATAACCAAAGTTGACCAGACAGAGAAGAGGACATGTGTCTGGATCAGAGGATGGTTGAGTTGGAGTTGTAAGCGTAACAACATGGAGAAGAAATGTAGAGACAAACACCTTTAAGGAGCGTACGGTGTGCTCGATGAATAAGCCTATAACAAGAGGTTCAGTTGCTGGAAAATGCAGCACGGACCGAAAGACTCAGCATCCTGGAGTCCCACTAATTACAGAGAAGGGCAATTTCAAAGAGCTATTAGTCAATTTCATGCAGGTAGCCATGTGTTCAACCACCCTGGGAATCCACAAAACCAGGCCCAGGATGAAAAACTGTAGGCCATTCTATTCCGGTCAAGCAGGAGAGCCCTATGCAGCAGTAAATAGTAACACAAATAGAATCCTAGAAGAGGGATGAGGGGTTAATGAATTGCACTGTACTAATGTTCCTTGACTTGAGCTGTGCTACTGAGTAGAGAAAGAAGGCACATCAAGGATAAACAAATGTTAGCAATGAAATACAAAGCATTGCTCCAGATCCTGCTAAGCTTAAGTGGTCAGTGAGGGCATCATCCATATCTTTAACACACACGCAACCCCCTCTAGACATCCTAAACACATAAGAGGAGGAGGTGGATGAGAGATCCAATGTATGGTTTTTAGTTATTCTTGGTTGATTAGACATCCCTAATCGACGCTGCCATACCGAAACACTCACCTGCGGACACCTGTAGAGCCAGGCCACTGCCGCCACCGCCAAGAGTCTAGGGGGCCATTACCGCGCCAGTAAGCACCATCTTCCGCGTCGCCGCCCCGGGACTGCAACTCCCGGCAGCTTCAGCGGCGGCGCGACGAGCTGACGCGGCGCAAGCGCCAGGAGGCGCCTACAAATCGCACAGAGGCCGGCGGAGCGGGGGGAAGCTGCCATACCGAAACACTCACCTGCGGAGACCTGTAGAGCCACGCCACTGCCGCCACCGCCAAGAGTCCAGGGGGCCATTACCGCGCAAGCAAGCACCATCTTCCGCGTCGCCGCCCCGGGACTGCAACTCCCGGCAGCCTCAGCGGCGGCGCGACGAGCTGACGTGGCGCAAGCGCCAGGAGGCGCCTACAAATCGCACAGAGGCCCGCTTCGCGGGACGCGCCGGGCGAAGCCCGGGCAAAGGGTGGGCCGTCTGTGGCCGTCCGGGGCTGACCGCGGCTGGGCTGGGCCACCTCCTTTGAATTTCATTACAGGTATTCTTTTGCCATCTTTATATAAGGGGTACTTTGGATATATCGAACGTACGGTGGTTGTGAAGAATGGGGAAATCCACGCGGATGGCCACTCGTTCAACTGTTAAAATTAAAGCCCCACTCAAGACCCCTCTCCCAAGTTTGACAGCAATAGATAGGATACTGCAAAAAACAATTGGGGTAGTCGCCAATGCTATTGAGAGCACCGAGAGGCGGCTATCACTACCCCCTAGCCTATGTTTGCTAACGCAACAGCATCAGGACACAGAGGATCACTCTAATACCGCGCTGAGTATGCCATTATCACAAGAATCTATCCTAATGGCCTCATATGCGGACTTTCCGGTCAAGGACTCGAATTGTGTTATAATCTCGCAAACTACACCTCCTGATAATTTCATGACTCGGGAAAATAGGTTGTCTCTAACCCCTAGATTAGGACTAAGTGAGGGACAATCTAATATAAATAATGTGCCTGAACACAGGGAGGAGTTAATTGTTTGTGAAAATGAAGTTATAAACACTGTGGATTTGACACATGGTGCTATCTCCTCGCAGGGGATACAAGGGAGTAGTCCAAAGGCAAAAGCTGTGCAGAATGTACGCAAGAAAGGGAAACCAAAAGTCAAAAATAAGAAAATTGTACTACCACCCCGCCAAGAGAATGGGGACAAAAGAAAGTCAATAAATAGTATTGAATCCCCTAACCAAGATGATAATTCCACCTTACAAGAAGGAATTACATTGAATGATTTGGTAGACTTCATGATAAAAATTGAGCAGGTAATGAAGTCTTTGATATTGCCAGTAGTAGGAAGACTAAAGACCCTTGTTGATAAAATTGAGGGCTTAGAAAAGCAAGGGGCAGGTAACTCAGAAACACTGGAACATCTTAGTACACTAATTAGATCTAAAGTTGTATTGAATACCAACAAAACAGATAATGCTGTTATTAATGTTTCGCATTCATTAGTACCTGCAATTCTACCTGAAAGATGCGAGAAGGATGATGCACCCCTTATCCTACCTACGGGGGCAAATATGTCAAATGAAATGGATTCTGGTGGTAAAAGAATTGAAAAAGAGAAAGGTAAGGGACTTGATGAGAAGGAGGGAATGGCAGACTCAAAAGTCTATAATCGAAATAAGGATGTAAACGATTATGACAAGGATAAAAGAATATATATTGATCTCCCTCCACAGTCAATTCCCTATACCGTAGTGTTGACAGGGGTACCAGAGTTGAGCAACGGAAAGGCAGAAAATTATCAGGAACTCAAGAATAAGGTAATTCATTGGCTGTATTACAATAGGCCATTGCCTGGACAAACACGTGTAGAAATTCTAAATGTCAGGAGAGTACACTGGATTGGACAGAGGCATAAGGATATTCAAGGAGATTGTATTATCGTGAACTTGAGGGACAGAAGAGCAGTGAGTTTTATTTGTCATTGGGAACCTAATAATAATACTGGCAGAATTCAAACTCTAGACCTAACCTACTTTTATCCGCTAATGGATCTAAGGAGAGATAATACCTGGTATCACGGGGAACACAGGTTCAGACATAGAGGTAATGTTAGCCCAAATTTTAAAATCCCTTTAGCAAATAGATTTCAGATCTTGCAGGGGTTAGAAGATATTGACTGACTCAGGGGAGACAATAGACCCACTGATTTGAATACTAGCGAAAGTAGCAAGTCAAAGGACCAAGAGCCTCGGAATACCATCACCGAACTAGAGATAGCTAAGGTGGTCGTTATTAGCGAGAGCCCACAAATCGAGGTACTTTGTGGTGGGGAAGCATCTCTTAACAGTAATAATGATTTAGTGGATGATCAATTTAGTGGGGAGGTTTGGTCCCTCTTGAGTTGGAATATCGCAGGACTGAGATCCAAATTGGGTAATAAAAATTGGGAAAAACTGGTAGGCAATTTTGATGTTGTTATTAGCCTCCAGGAAACATGGACAACTGAACCCATACACATTAATGGATTTAAAACATATTTCTCTCCAGCAGTAAGCTCAACTCATGGTAGGGCTAAAGGAGGTTTGTGTACTTACGTTTCGAATCTGCTAGTAGGAATTAAAACTGAGTTAGTTTTTAATAATGTGTATTATCACATTATAAGGATCACAGTCAATAAAGGGTTTTCCATAGTTTTGATTATTTTTTATGATAACATCCAAGGAGAAGACCCAACGGATGTCTTCAGATTATTAGGTAGTAATATCACCTCAGCAATTGGGAGAAGGACAGAGGACACCTGCATTATTTGGGTAGGAGATTTTAACTGTCAATTATGCAGGAGTGCAGAGAGTGGGTTATGTGGGATAAAATTAGATAGAGACATTGGCTTTAGTCATTTTGAACATTCTGGACGAGGGGATTATTTAAATGAATTAATATTTGAAAATGACTTGGACTTTGTAAATAGGTTGATTAGTCCAGAAATCCCCTTTTTACCAACGTTTAATGGCAGAGGGGCAAATACAACTATTGACTATGCCCTAATGACCTCTAGACATAGGGATATGATACGGAATTATAGAATTCTGGATTGCCCGCTTAGCGATCATTTTCCTTTAAGTTTCAATATAACCATGAGACTTAAGAAATATCATGGTAGGGTCAAATCTAAAGTGATAATAGATAACATTACTATGGCCCGTAAAAATGGTTATGCTTTAAAGTGGACAAAAATTTGCCCCGCAGATTTCCAGGAGAAACTAATAAAAAGTATGCTTTCCCAATTTTATGTATGTACAGATGAGAATGCCAATGATTCTGATTTCATTAATAATTTTTTATTGATTATTGCCCAAACAAGGAAGTTATTGTGGGTTGGTACTAGTGGTGGAAATACAAGGCAGAAGAGGTGGTTTGATTCAGAATGTTCCAAGGCTTATAGAAGTCTAAAGCGTGCTATACATGCTACAGAGAAGGATACTGATTTAATCAGGAACTGTAGGAATGTCCATAAGCAGACCCTTAAAAACAGGAAAAATGCTTTTAAGCTGGAAGCATGGGATGCTTTATGTGACGCCTCGTTAAGCAAAGACTCTGCCTCATTCTGGAAAGTTGTCAATGCCCCTTTTTAAAATTTTAGCGACACGGACCCACTAGACGTGGCAATTACTGAGAGTGAGTGGGCTGAATATTTTGCTAAGCTGTATTCCATTGTACAGGACAACATGGAATGTACCAATGATAACACCCAATTGAGAGACTGTACACAGAGTAGTAGCCAACTTGAACTTGAAATAACAATAACAGAGGTGCAGAAATGTATTGATGCATGTCTGGCGGGAAAAGCACCTGGCCCTGATGGAGTCCCTGTTGATTTATTTAAAAACAACAGGGAACTATGGGCTCCAATCCTTACACGTTTGTTTAACGCCACTCTGAAAAAAGGCCTCCTCCCATCGTGGTGTGAATCCCTGATAGTCCCAATTTTTAAAAAGGGTGACCGTGAAAACTGCAAGTGTTACCGCCCAATATCACTCCTGGATTCTACTATTAAAATTCTAGGAAGGGTAATCTTAGATAGGTTACATGTATGGGCTAATGAAGCTAATATTCTAAGTGACCTGCAGTATGGCTTTAGGAAAGGTCTTGGTACTATTGAACAGTGTTTGAATTTGCATATTTTAATTGAAAAATACACCAAAGTTAAAGAGGGACGAATGTTTTTAACTTTTGTGGATCTTACCTCTGCATTCGACTCAGTAACACATAGTAAACTTTGGGTAGTTATGAATAAACTGGGTGTGGATAAACAGATTATCAACTTCCTGAGAGATCTTTATGCAGGAGCATCGGCCAGAGTAAGATATGGAAAAAATGGCGAATGCACTAGATCCTTTGCAATCAAAAGGGGTGTACGACAGGGCTGTGTCCTGGCGCCGTTTCTTTTTACACTCTATATTAACAACGTGGAAAAGATATTGATAACTGAGTGTAGGGACGTGCCAATGGTAGGGAAAAGATCAATCCCAATTTTGCTATATGCAGATGACGCGGTCCTGATGGCTAGAACAACGCAGGCCATGCAAAGAGTAGTTACATCCTTTTTTGATTTTATGAATCAGCTTGATCTAAGCATAAATTGTTCTAAGACATTCACCATGCACTGTGGGCCGGGTGCACAGAGGAAGAAAAAAGCTATTTATATTGGAATTACCCCAGTAGAGGACACTTTAACATTTCCCTACCTAGGGGTCTTAATTGATAGTTCCGGGTTATGGAACAATACAATTAAGACAAGGAAATAGTTGTACTGTAAATCTATCATGGCTTTAAAAAAATTTAGTCGAAAAATAGGGAGGAAACCAATTAAGGAAATGTTGACTGTTTACAAAGCAACTTGTGTAGCTATTGTCACTTATGGGGCAGGCCTATGGGGATATGCAAATGTCAGCACATTACAAGTGGTCGAAAACAACTTTATGAAATATCTCCTAGGGGTCCCACAGAGTGTTTCGACATATGTTTACCATGTAGAACTTGGGGAACCATATTTAGAAGATATAATAAAAACTGCACCAGTTCTATTATGGCACAGAATATGGACCGCAGATGAACCTGGTTTAAATCGAATGATCATGGAAAATGCGATGGGTCTAGAGAAGTGTGGGAAAATTAGATGGCTGAATTATATTAATAATTTTCTCACGCTATTAGGGCTGGGGGACTATTACACAGACCCACCCTCTCTTTGTAATATATCTAGGAAACGTTTAAAAGATAGATGTATGACCTATTTGCAAGAGACCAGAGTTAGAATAGAGTTCAAGAAAACTACGTTGGTAGCTCATGAGCAAATTGTAATTTGCAATAGCTTACAGCCATATTTAAAGCTACTAACAAGTGACTACGAAAGGTTTTTACTGATACGCTTTAGATTTAATTTACTATTTAGATCACTCAGCTTTCCAGCTATGAATAATTGGTCAAAAATTTTGAATAAATGTCCCTGTGATGATCTATCAGTGCAATCCGATATGCATATACTTTTCTTTTGTAAATTTTATACCAGACCTAGACAAATGTTTGTTGCTCCTTTGCTAAAAATGATGGAAATTAATCGATGTCGCCCTGCTTTTTTAGCTGTACAGAAATTGGATAACATTTTAACAGTCGTATTTATTTCCTCATTCCTTAAAAATGTTTTTAAATTACGGAAAACAATTGAGATCTGAACTTACTCGGTTTTTCCTATGTTTGGTTCCTATAATTGTTATTTTTATATATGTGTAATTATGTGCTTGTACTTTTAAGGTTATTTTGTTTTAATAACCGAATAAAGATCAACTTGACTTGACTTGACATCCCTCTTCGTAATGTCTGGGAATTTATGATAAGAACTTCTTTTGCATCAGAGTGGCAATACTTTTTAAACAGAGATCAGGTTCCTTTCCCCACTCCCTATCTTCATAGCAGTGAGGAATACAGAGTTATTGAAACTTCGGTGAGTTTGTTTTACTTTAGAATTTTAATTTTAATGCAAGTAATGGTGAATACTTTGTGTCTTTTAAATCTTGCTTCGTGTTATGCGATGGTCAAGAATAAGAATTTACCATAAGCACAGAAGACTTTCTAAATTAAACATGGGATTGGGTATTCAATAAGCAGGCTGAAATCCTTCATAACCAAATAGCATAATATTGTATAATGTATCTTGTAGTCTCTCCTAAAAGATGCCTGAAAAGCTGGTGGTCAACAAATAACAATTATTGTTAAGATCCGTTTTTGTGTGTATCACCTATATCATACAAAGACAAAGTGAGCAGGTGGTCACAACCTGCCAGTTCTAGCTGATCCATATTTCCCTGCTACCACTTATTGTTCCACAGATCAGGCGTTGGTTTGTGGTCTCGCATGAGCCAGCGCATGCGCTGCACAGCGAGACATTTAGTCAGTGGCTTTTCGAAGTGCTACTAAAGGCTTTTGCCGGCCACCAGCTTGCGGTTACGCGCACAAGCGCACGCGCCTTTCTCCGCCTCTCTCCGCCTCTCCAATCACTGCTGCGCGTGTATCCCTCGCGTGCTTAGCACAGAGCGCGTCATCACGATAGCAATGACTTATGCTTCCATCGCAATGACTTTTGCTTTCACGGCCGCGCGGCGTTACTTATATTGCCGCGCGGCCAATGCTTGTTTTCCTAGACGGCAACCACAGACATTCAAACGCATATCATGCGTACGCAGTTCAAGTTTATCAAATATTACAATTGATTGCGTTATTTGACTCGTTCAAAAATAATGTCTTATTCAATCAGGTGAGGAGCTCTGATGGAGGGGGTGTCATGCGACCCTTTCCCTACCCCTTATCCGAAGGGTCGACCCCATATACCCCCACATGCCTGTGTCTGCCTCTCTGCCCGTCCACAATCCTCCATGTCTCCGAGTCTTCCTGTCCCTGTGTTTCACAGTCTCCCCGCCTGAAGAAGAAGCGTCCATCTTTCCTTCTGCCATTAAAGCTTGCAGGTCCAATGACGTTAGACTTCTCAAAGCATAAACTTGTATTTTTGCTTTTGAGGAAGACTCAGACCATGCAACAGAGGAACATATTTTACACAAGTTTGGATAGAATTCCTTTGTATCAGTTGGTGATATGTCTAAAATCACAAATATATTTAAAGGGATCGATTTTACATCCTTCACTTCCGGTGATCAGTTACATCTGCTGACTAGTTTAATCACCACTGCCCCCAAATGAAATCTCAGATATTCTCTCTGCTTAAGTACACTTTTTGGCAAATTCATTGAATACATTGTGTTGTCAAACATTCTAGCCTCTAACATGTGTTAGGCAAGACTGATTTGCATATGGGTGGTCTCTGTCTAGAATGGCACAGTGTGTGAGAAACAATGGCATGGAATGCAGCCCAAGCGAAGGCATGAAGCTGGGATTAATTCTATCATTCCCTTCATCGCATTGTTCTTTGAAGCTTTGACCTGTGCGAGACAAGGCACTATAAAGAGTCTTTCCTTTTAAAACTTAGGCCTCAATTTCGAAAAGTCCGTGGTGTGCAGAACACTTCATGTTGAACAGTTACTGCTGGCGTTAGCAAACTCCACTTGGCTTGTCAAATCCATTAGCATCGTTTTGCTGTTTGTGTAATAACGAAATGGAGCAAACATTTTTTTTGCTTCAGTCCATGCTATAGGAAGATTGTTGCACAATGGCAAAAATAAATAAATGTACTTCGAAGGCCTAGCTAAACATAGAGACATATCAATTAATAATAAATTGTCGTGCATGCACACCTCAGAATTCAGCTAAACAATCCTAGCGAATAAGTAGTCTTTAAAAATAAAGTAAACGATTTGGCACGGTTTTAGCTACTAAATAAAAATAGGACACACATTTTATTTTGCCCCAAACAGTCACATATTTCACATTAGAATAGCGAAGTGATGTATTTTCTCAATTTGTTAAAGTATTCACTGTTGCAAATCTTTAGTTCGAGCCAAATGACAATTGGTTTATTCCTTACCACACAAGTATTCAAATGGGTGTCTATTGGCTTGCTCTGTTTTTTACATGAATGCAAATGTCCTATAAAGGGCACCAAGAGGGCATTTATTGAGTGCAATCCGAGAAACGTGAAAATGTCATGCTGAAAGTCCACTTTATACTTGCATTGAACGGGACTATCTATTCAAAATGGATCTGTATTTTTGCATTTACCGCAATTCTTTGAAGATTCATTTTGAAAACGTAGGGGCCAGAGTGTTGCTTAGTTTTTATTTAAATGGAACCACCCACTATGAGATTTAAAAACAGACATAATTTCTTATTATGTCCCTCTGCGTTTCCTTAATTATTAAGGTTATGCGCTGTTCTGGTTGTCTTTTAGTAGGTGGCCATTTAGGAAGATCAAACTCTACTTGCCCGGTTTAAACCCAAAACACTCCCATGAACTAATGCATTAAGGAACTTGAGCCATCACATTTCCTTCCTTACTGGGAGAGCATTATTCACTTTACTCAAAGACATCATGGTATTGCACGCTAATGATGGATTTTTGACGTCTTCTCAATACATGTTCAGGGTGTCGGGCTGTATCTACCTCCTTGTTGCAATATTTTTACATGATAAAGGAGGGTATGCGTGAAACTGCAAGCACTGAGAACAAGCATTGGCATAGCCAATAGGTCTCGCTTTTGGGACCTTATAAGTATTTAGTTATGCAGCACAATATCCTTGGTGCAACAACATCAACTGTTGCGTGGCTAAACACTTATAAGGTCCCAAAGGCGAGACCTATTGGCCATGCCAATGCTGGTCTTACTACTTACCGGCCTACCAGATGCCATCCTGGTGCAGTTAAGGACCTTATGCCATGCAGTCATTTGTCTCATCCGATTACGTTTAAAAAGAAATGCACCTTATTTTTCTCACAAGGAGAGCTAAATTGCTTCGCAGCATATATTCTTCTCAAAATATAATGTATCATGGTCAAGGTGATGAAATCTAGGAAAGTGAGCTATATTACCATCACACCATCTATGGTCTCTAGATCAGAGTACTGAGCCACGTACTGGCATAATCAGAAATATAGAAATCAAAGAAAGAACAGGAAGCAAGTATCCTTTCTATATGCACACAGACTCTGGAAAACGCTCTCTAGGGTTCTAGGACTGTCGCTTTCTCTCTAATAATTCACTCAGGGCCTCAAATACCAGCAATTCGTAACCAATCTGCATCAACTAGCTAGGATTTTTGCTATCTACCTCTGCCACTTGGTTATGAATGTCCACGGGCTCTGCGAACTTGCATGTCACCCGTGTATCCTATGTGATTGTGTATGCACTGTAAACAAGCATTGGCATAGCCAATAGGTCTCGCCTTTGGGACCTTATAAGTGTGTAGCCATGCCACAGTTGCATAACTAAATACTTAAAAGGTCCCAAAAGCGAGACCTATTGGCTATGCCAAGCGGCTGTGCGGCCGCGAAAGTGAAAGTGATCTCGATCGCGATCAAACATCAAAAGTGAAAGTAATCGTGGTAAAGCACGGCGCGTGCGTGGCCTGGTAGCACTTTTTGGAGCCCTCTCAATAAGTCTCGCCAGACCAGCGCATGCGCTGGGTCAGGCGAGACCTAAAAAATTACAATTCCGTATAAGGGAGCACTTGAAAGGAATAAAGCTGATTTTATTTGTCTATAGAGTATTGCATTAAGAAATAAATTGTTCCACAAAAGATTTTCCAAAACTGTCTTTGTAAGCCATTTGGGATGCTAGCCCTTCCAGCTCTAAACCATATAATGGTTACTTGGAGTGCCAGGAAAGAGCAGGGCATCCAGGACAATGCTAATCATACTTTCGCTGACTAGCTCTTCTCTCAAGCGCGAGCTCTCACCACAAAGATACCCAGATACGGGCAGGAGAGACCCAAGCCCGTAACATCTGCCTATTTCACTGCTTCCTGACACACTGCATACACTACTGGACCTCCAGCTGTATCTCTCGTGAACACTAGGATTATTCATTGTGGATGTTCCCGGTTGCTCTTAAATCCTAGACTGATTTTGTTCAAACATTACCAACTTTACATGCCTTGCATCCTTCATATATACAAAGACTTTGTATTATTCCCAGGCTTCCGTTCTAGACACCTTTGTCTCAGGACATCTTTTTGGTTCAACAACCTCCACTGGAATACATTGCTTGGTCAATGGTATTTATACCTGTGAGGGATGTGTTCAGTAGCGTGTGTGTACACACAGGTGTGCAGGCTAATTTATTGGATCACAAGATCCACATATTTACAACTAAACTTTGCCGAAGTCAGTCAAACTAATCAGCAACCAGGAAAAATGCATAAAGTGTTTCGAAAACTCTACCCCCCAGTAGATATGTAATGAACTTTACAGCAGAAGTGCACAGTGTATATATGGTAACGATACAGTTGGATAATACCCACACACAATGTTCACAAGGCTGTTCAACTAACAAGTTTGCAAACAGTATTTGCACAGCCTTCCTCCCAGAAACAGCTCTTTACGAAAAGTGGAGCACGTGCCACATCTCAAAAACTGGTTAATGCAGGTCCTGAAAATATGACGGCATCCAGTGAATTCATTCTTCAAAAGTACTGGCCTATCTTTAAATGCAGTTGGAGGCGGGCAAACGAGCTTGAGGCCAGAATCACAAGCTATCTTCTCACAGATAGGCCTATAGTCAGCGACACAGATGAATGACACTGCAGCACAATAGCAGGTGTTTTAAGACCTGCTTCAGCACGGTATCAACCACAACAAGCATTGGCATAGCCAATAGGTCTCGCCTTTGGGACCTTAGCTAGAGCTACTGGCTTTGCCAAGGTTTTTAAACTATATGGTAGAGGAGCAGAAACGTGGACCAGAGACCACTGGCACAGTGACACGGACAAGAGGCTGCTGGGACAGTGGCACGGATCAGAGATCGCTGTGACAGTGACACGGACAAGAGAGAACAACGCCACGGACATGGACCAGCCAGCCCTGAGACAGCCGACGACATCGACACGGATCAAGGGTGCACAGACTGTGTTAAGACAGGTGACTGCAAAGACATGGGCTAGAGACAATAGACACAGTGGTAAGAGACGTACAGGGATGCACACTGAGGCTTGATAAGGCGGCGGAAGAGGCAAAGATCAAAGACTGCAGCCACAGATCAGAGATGGAGACTGCGGTGACAAGGGGTCCAGAGACTGCGGAGACAGACCGTATTAGGTGACTGTAGAGATAAAGGCACAAATGCGGGATGTGGGGGCACAAAAAGAAGGGACGGGAACAAGGAGAGGTTGGAAGGCAGAAGGAGTGTGGAGAGTTACCAGGACAACGAGCGGAATTCAGAAAGGCGAAAGACGAAGCAGAGAGGGACTAGGAGTCCTGGGAAGAAAAGGGAAGCAACCCAGCGGGGGTCGAGAGACGCTGAGGAGGAAGAAGGGAAAAGGGACCATAGGATGCGACAGGGAATTGACCAGGAGAAGTCATTAAACGAAAACACATGAGACCAGTGACCTAGAAGGTAGAGGCCCATGGAGGTGGCCGTGGCAAGTGCTCGAACCCTTTGTATGCAGTTGGGTTAATTGGTGGCAAGATGGGCAGTAGGTGCACTTGTCGAGTACAGGAATGTAAAGTGGCATCCTGAGTCAACAGTGTGGGAGCAAACTACCACGAAGCGAGTGACCCAGAAGCCAATTGACATACTGAGAATATGTATGTACTGATGATGAAAATCATCACTGGCTTATGTTGGAATTGCGGGATCCATTACAGGTTAAGTGCATTTAAAAAACAAGCATTTACAATGCAACGGTCTCGGCATTGTTAAAGTTAGAGCTATTGGCATTGCTCATGACATTATTTTATTTTTTTGTTTTTGTTTTTAAAACATTTAAAGAAACGGCATTGTTATTTACAATGTCAATAGCTTAATCACTCTCAAAAGCGAGATTTATTATGCGAGCATTATTTGGGAAGTTTGGCAAATCCATAATTATGAGGAAAACGCTGCAGCATCGCAAAATGCCAGTGGCCCAGACTAATATGCATGATTAGTATTTGGATTCCATGCCAATTCTTTCTTTGTCCTCTCTGCTGAAACTGCTGTCTGAAGTGTCAAATTTTATTAATACTAAACAAAAATCACACTACCGTGCCAGGGCCAGACTTGGCGTTGATAATGATTGTTTGAAAAGGGAACTTTGAAAGGATACGAACTTGACCAATTCTGGTTTCAAAATATAAGAGAACACTGTAGAGGCATGCATCTACCGACTGTTATATATAATTTGGGATATATTTCTTAATCTGTCGAGTTCAGCCACTGCATGATTATATTGTTGTCTCTTATTGAAACTCAGGAGCAGTAACATTGTCGTGGTGTCACTAGGGCTTCAAGTGGATGCTTTTTCAATATTATATACAAGCCACAGTTACTGCTAATTTATCTTATGCAACTAACAACGATTGACAAAGCCAATAGTCCTAACTTGTTGTAGGTATCATGTTACTTGTTGTATCATTATGCCTGGATGCAATGACAAAAGAGACAGCAAAATACAAGTCGTATAGACCCCGCGCAACACCGCCCCCCACCCCCACCCATTTTTTTTTATCCCACTTAAAGCCCTGGGTAGGATACTCAACAACAGGGCCGAACTGGAACCCCAAAGTAGGCCTGGCAATTATGTCGGACCAGCTGGAGGGTCATGGGGGAGGTTAACTGTGAAGCACTTTTGCTACAGGAAACGCCCGATGCCCGGGCTAGCCAGCCCGGCCCTGCTCAACAACCCCGTTCTCTCACGCATTTACCTTTGATCAGGCGCGCAACACCCATTGAACTCAAAGGGCTTCAGCCCCCCCCCGTCGTGTGTGGCAGCCCAGGATGAGACCGCTTCCCGGGCAGACACAAAGCCGCGCCCGAGCACTTCACAGGTCTTTAAAAAGACCATTTGCATGTTAATGAGGCCTCGCTGTTGGTTCACCCCTTTTAAGAACCCCCGCAGCTCCACTCTGCCTAGATTCAGCCCCCCACCCCCGAAATCAGCGCCACTCTGCCTACTGTTTAAAGATTCAGCCCCCCCCCCGAAATTTTTGCTTAACCCCCCCCCCCCGAACATTAACTAGCAAGTGATTTCGCTGGTGGCTTTTTTACAAGCTCTGAACTTTGGCAGTGATGTTTCCCCTTGATAGAGAAGTTTCAGTTTCTGTATTTGGATTCCATGCCCATTCCTTCTTTGTCCTCTCTGCTGAAACTGCTGTCTGAAGTGTCACATTTTATTAATAGTAAACAAAAATCGCACTACCGTGCCAGGGCCAGACTTGGCGTTGATAATGATTGTTTGAAAAGGGAACTTTGAAAGGATACGAACTTGACCAATTCGGGTTTCAAAATATAAGAGAACACTGTAGAGGCATGCGTCTACCGACTTATATATAATTTGGGATATATACCGCCACTCAGTGCCTTGCTGCAACAGAGAATCTTCGGTACCTCAGTACTTGCAGCGTTTTGTAAAAAGCATATTTCCAAGCAGTCATCGAACACCGCCGCCTTTCTCCGAGGCAGAGCAGAAATGCCTCGGAGAAACGCAGGTCGTTTTCAGATTCGGGGGCGTGTTTTGCTGTTATCTCCTCCAGCCATTGGCTGGAGGAGATAATTAGACTTTCTGCAAAAAACACGCCCCGATCCGAAAAGGACGGGACCTCTTCTCCAATGGCTGGCCAGCATTCAAGAGGCCAGCCAATGGAGAACAGGGGAGAAGAGGGGCGGGTTCAAGCCCCTCTTCTCCAAAACATTAAATCTCTCGACTTCCGGTTCTGCCTTCGGCAGACCGGATGGTCCCGAGACCTAAAAAGGTTTGAGTAAAGTGTATGCACAACACAAATCGTGAACGTGATGAGGTCGTTCAGCAGTTTGTTAGCAAGAGCATTGTATGGGTTGCATTAATAACATTTGGCAATAGTAGCTGAACACAGGAAAAAAGCAAGCATTTTTTAAAAAAGCTAGTGTGTTTAGCCGCCTTAACTTTGTCAAACAGCAATCACAGAGAAGCATTCACAAAGATACAGTATTTTTTTGCATCCCGATTAAAGTTAAAGCATGGAATGGGACGCCTCGAAAAACAAGAGACTGCACGCTGGTCAAAGAAAAAGGCTGTTAATGAGGGGAAACACGAAGTGGCTTGAGTCAATGAGGGAGATGATGCAAGAGGGGGGAGAGAGACTGCGTGGGAGACAAGCCCGGCCACGCTAATTAAAAACAGATGGTCGCTGCTGGCTCCCGAGAGCAAAACGCTCTGGGAGTAAACATTTCCCAAAAAGCTGGGACATCCACACGCCTTTGGCCAATTGCGTTCCAAAGCCAGACGCAAAGGCCAATAGTGTGTGAGCACCACACGCACAAGCTTCTACTAAAGCTGAAGTGATTCCAAGAGGCCGATCCCTAGAGCAGCGCATGCGCGCAGCGCTAGGCTCGACCTAAAAAAGAGTTGTGGCTGGTAAAATGCTTGCTTACACATACAAAGAGAACAAAAACTTGTCTAGAACCTTCTGGCTCTGATGCTAAATGCAAGAAATAGGAACATGTGACAGTATGGAGCAAGTTCGTTTTTCCAACTTGGAGAAATAAAAAAAACAAAGTACTTTTGTTCAAATCTTTGCTACGGGATTGTTAACAAATGTATTCTTTTGTGTAACATTTATTTTAATACACAGCAAATCTAAACAAAATGATAAATAAAATCCAGTTGCACTGGCTTCATTTAATCAACCCTTAAGAATCCAAGCATCGCAGGCGGGAGTAACCAGCACATGGGCATTCACATAGAGAAACCAGAGGGAAAGAGATTATAAATAAATAACAAGAAGCTGTAGGAAGTGAAAACCCAATCATTAAAACCATCACTGGGCCCAGGAAAAGGCAGGTAAATGAAAAACAGAGGCACAGAAAGTGAACGTGGAACACTGTGAAACCACAAATGTTTGAATGACAATTCACATGACGACAATACAAGCTTGTAGAATGTTTTAAAGCTAAAGCATAGAGGGCACAGTTACACAACATATGGTGGATCCCATGGCTAGCTATGTTGGAGAATGTGGACAGCCAGAAATAACAGATACAGGTTTGGACCGAAACCGTGGCCAAATATTATACTAGGCTGATAGAATGATAAGAGCGAGGATTTTCCAAAAGCTCAGGCACAGCCGATGATTCGAAATGCACAGACACTAACTTAAACAGTGCTATCATGTCAAAAGATTTCTGAACACCATCAGAAATGTTTGGGCCTGTAAACTGTGCCATCTTATGTTTTGGTAATCCAGACTTATAATGCTCAATTTTAAAACGGCTTCCTGAGAACTACGAAACATGAAGCGGCTACAAGCCTTGTTAGAAAGTTACAGAAACAGGACAGGAAGAACGAGGATCATAATATATCTGTTATGGATTTCTGTAGGAACAAACATATATTGTTAAGATAGGCCTGTAAGTAAATTGAAATAAATATTTTGCATCATATGCACTTTTATTATATTACAGTATGTGAAATTGTTATTGTATGCACTTGAAGAACAATGATACCCTAGCTAACGGCAAAAAATCCTAGACTCACACTCGAACAGGAAAAAATAATGTAATCATAGATCTAATGGGATCCAACCACTTCTTGCAGAATAATGTGCATGGCTGCTACTGGGTCAGGTAGAGTCAGCAGAAGCAGGCCCTGTCAAGTGTTACTATTCTATTACCGAGAATCTATTGCCTACCTCCTCCAAGTCTTTAACAACAACTACAACGGACTGCATGTTTAATGCTACGATTTGTAAATCAAATCTAAAGAAAAATTGTCAACTAACGCTCAGGAACTGTCTAGAAAAAACCACAGTGACAAACAACAAATCAAACAAGGTGAATCAGATACAATATTGGCCCTGCAACCTCTGCGGATCCCTACTCACCCCAAGGCCTTTGTACATCTACGAGGAGGCCATCACGAGTTACATTTAAGGAGAATCTGAGTACATTTTGCAAGAGGGCCTCATTTTGCATTACACCACGGAGTACACCATGACTTTGTATACCTACGTGGGGAACTCTGGTAATGAATTAAACATTCACTGGGAAAACTTTAACTTTAAGACAGACAATATTTAAATAATAACACACAGACCGGTGCTGACATAAAAACATTTGCCCCCTTGCTTCAATAACCAGCTATTTAAGTACCAGATTTCCTTTTAGAAACAAAACCTTACTAGCACAGTTCTCTTTCTTACCTGCGCCCCATCCTTCAGTTTCAAGATACACTCCATTGTATTAATCGTGATAACGACTGGCTCTGATCCTAGTTTAGTCCATGGTACGTGGATCCGTAGTTCGTGTATATGTCCACTTAGAAATGTAAATGGCAACTTCAGCTCCTGAGGGACAAAAAAATCAGCATGAGAAACAAAATATTAAAGAACTGGTCCGGTAAGGCCTTACATCTGTGGAAGTAGCGTGCGCTGCCTTCTTCAGAAGTTAGCAGAGTCCAAGTACCACGAGTAAGTAGGACTGAGACCTAATTTTCGTTTAGCAATCAAGATGCAAGGCTGACTTTTGTTTCAGTGAAAGACTGATTTGATAGTGTGGAAACAGGCATGTATATTCATGTCAACAGGGTCAAGTGGAATAATCTTTTCTTTTAAGTGCCCATGGCAAATGGAATATTTTTTTCTATTTAGTGCCCAGGATCAAATGGAATCATTTTTTCTGTATCGTGCCACAATGTCATGCAATTTAATCTACACTGCAATAACAGTTTATCAAAAGCCAAACTTTTTACAATAAAATGTTTAAATTAATAAACAGTGTGAAAAATCAATCCAACAAGTCTAAACAGGGGAAACAGAATAAATGACCTTGTCACTTATAAGGCAGATAAATACAGAAATAAGCACCAGGAACATTTATCAAATTGCTTTTGGACACAATTTAGAGTTTGGGGGTCAGTGTACTACCTGGCAAACACAATGGAGTTCCCTGTCAGCCAAACCCTTGGTATGCCTGCCTCTTATAGAAATGGGCAGACCTTAAGTTTTCCACTGATGGAGCACCCGTTGGCAAAGTCTTTGGAAAACTTCCTTCGATTGCCTGATGGAGTAGGGGCCGTCAGAGGATGGACATAACACCACCTGTCCTATTTCAGGTGGACGATGTATTTTCTTTTTGTCCTGTCCGTCACCACCAAATGGACAGAAAAAAACAATGCCATTCCCGTTCACACACATCCTCAGAGAAACTTTCCAGGGTGTGGGGGTCATTAGTTTTTAGTTTTTCTCAAATCAACTCCCGCTTTGGGAGTTTGTTTCTTAAAAAAATTAATGGCGGCTGTCCATCAAACTTTTTGAACATTGAATGGACCCACCTTAACGGCGGTTCCTTTCGATGTACAGAGATGACGCACGGGGTCGATGGTTACTGATAATTTTGACTGACGGTAGTCTATGAGGGGTGTTGAGGTAATATCCTCTGGATTCAACCCAGATCTGTGACTGGGGGTGAGTGCCTGAAAAGTTTCAGCGCTCTGTCCATTATCTTCTTGTGTTTGCTTTGTTTGCCCTAAGTTGCAGAGTATGCCAAGATGTGAGCCCCTTGCTCACTTTGCCAGTGGAGTCAAGCTAGCCTGGCTGATGAGTGGTGTTACCCCGAAACCGGTTACAGGATGCTGGTTTCCGGTCCAGGGAAGATGTGGCTTTGCAGTTCAGGCTGGACTGTTTCCATGAGGAACAGGGTCAAGACTGATTTGCATATGGCTAGGTCTGAACTAGGGTGGCGAAGTGAGCTAAAGAACGATGATGGATTCAACCCAGATCTGTGACAGGGGGTGAGTGTCTGAAAAGTTTCAGTGCTCCGTCCATCATCTCCTTGTGTTTGCGAGGTAATATCCTCTGCCATGTCTTAAGGAGGTAAATATTTCAAGCAGATAAATATATAGCAACAGAAACATTCAATTGGTGCAAGTAGACCTCACCTGTCAGTTTATCGAATGACTGTATTTTTCCTGTTCAGTGCTTCACTGCTCTCGGCTAGTTTTGCACTCTACAAACATCAGCACGTACACATACAAGACGAGATTCAACAGCCGTTATGATTAGCCATACTTATTTGACTGTAGTTCATATTCACTTTGTCACGTTTCCCTTGTTATCGGCATACATATTGCATTTAACATTACTTCCCTGAGAGATGAATAAAAAAAATTCTTATATAATTTTAAGACATTAACAGTTCTTTCCGGGGTTGGCCGATGACATGCGTGGGTCTGATGTATACATTTACTATGTGTGAGGTACCATGAATATCAACACATTCTTAGCAAACAATTTGGATAATTTCTTTTGTGATACTTGAAAACAAAAATAACATTTGAAACAAGTAATTTAAAATAAAATTCTGGGTAAATGCTATTTGCTTTACATGTGGGTTTTGATAAATGCTCAGACTTCTTCACAAGAGATCTAATTCCTCACACTTTACTTCGAAATAACAATTCTTCATCTAAAGACTGGGCTCAGTCCTAAGCAGGCCTCTTAAATGGAAACTTAATTACATAATAGTTTCTGGGAGGGTAGGCTTATGAATTAAAACATGCAAAACTCTGGAGGAATGCACTACAAAAGGCAAAGGGTTTTCAAAAGACTGATTTCAGTTGAAAGCTGAGTGAGAGGGTCCTGCAGAGTGAGGAGACCTTCGGTGGAGGCACGCCACCCTGGAAATGACTGACCTAACCTGGGGAAACAGTCCAGGCTATAGTGAACGATATTATTAGTGACAACTACTAAGTGACGAACAATTCAGGCTTTGCTTTTGTATTCTGCACAGTTTTTGGAAATGTACTCCAAGAACACCCAAAGAAAAGCTGCCTATAATGTACAAACGTGAAGGAATGGATGTTTGCCAATATATCCTGCTTCTCCACCTCCACCCTCCATCTAAAGAGAAGAGGTCTTTGACAGAAACATGAGGCTGGCCCAATACAAGATTCTAGATTGGATCTGACAGAGACTCGTCCCACAAGTGGCTTCTATCTGTCCCGTTTTCCAAGACTGACTTCTAACAGCAGTAAGCGGCGGTTCGATCTGCTTTTCCAGGCATGCGATTTTTAACACATTCCACCCGTCTCTCTTCTTTGAGCCATTGCATGAAGTCCTCATACACACACATTAGTTTAGTTTGCCATCATGTTGGTCTATGTTTTAATAATCATTTACTATTTAACTAACTTAAGAATGTAGATACTGCATGATGATATAGCAAATCGAAGAGAAATGTGGCAGCCACTTAGTCAAAACATGCTCTCTTACCTACACTACTGGGCATCAAGCTGGCACCCATCGCCCTTTCTCACCTAACACCCTCAACGCCACTAACAAAGATGTGCTGCTGAAGGGATAACAGCTGGTGACCTGCAGAAGCCGAGTGATGTTGAACTGAGTTGAGAAAGGTCCCTGTGCCTGCTCTGCTGTCTGCACAGCTGTCTGCAAAGGTGAACCCTGTGCAAGGTATTGGGTGCTGTCCAAATATCAATGGGAAGCATTGGGGTGGGGGAAGAGAGGAATACCGAGGAGCTCCCAGCTAGGCCAGCAGAAAGTGGCTAAACTGTCATGTCATCTGTTCCTGCTACCAAGAGGCACATTTCTGGTGCCCATGCACATTTACTGCATGCAGCACCTACTAAAATCAAAATGTCACATTTGCCCATTTCAAATAATCTCATCGTTGCCCTCTCATTGTAAAACCCTTCTGTACAAGGACAAACTATCAGAAAAAATGGGGGACCACTTTCATCAGCTCATGGTCACAGAAACGATAAACATTTAATCATCCAGTTTGTTTTACAATTGACCCATCACTGTTTTTGAGCACCAGTTCTATTAACGTTTAACTAGAAGTGGTGTTAAAGCCTGCTCATGTTTAGTCAGGTTTGCGCTGTTGAATCATCAAAGTTATTCTGTCTGTCACTGTGGTTTCGTTTGTCCGTTCTGGTCCATACAAATTATCACTGGTGTGAAAAACGAAGCATTTTTTGTGTTCCAAAAATATACGGTAACTTGTCAGAGGAGGAACCTAAAATGTTATCGCAATGTAGACCATATTCAGTCCTAGATGATATGCTGTCCTCAACTGCCAAGTTTAATAGTGTGTCAAGGAATTCCACTTCTTGCTCACAGAAACGGTTGACAACGTGGCTCGCTTAAAGTTGCACAGGCCACAAAGCCAGCTCGATCAACTTGGACACAACCCTACAAAACAAGCATTTGCAATGCAATAGGTCTCGCATTTGTGAGAGTTAGAGCTCCTGGTGTTGTAAATGATAAATTTTGTTCCTATGTGTTTTGTTTTGAAGTGTAGTGGATGTATATGGATTTGAGTGGAATTATATGGGTTGTATTGGAATTGGTATTTGTATAATTTTGTGTTGTGTAGTGTATTTGTGTCGCAGAATTATGTGGCATGGTAAATAGATAGTGGTGAGAGCTGCAGAGGATAGATAGAAGGGTAGAATGAGAGGGCTAGGTAATTTGTGTAAGTGGCTATTGAACTTGAGACAAAGAAGCAGAAAGACTATGTGAAAAAGATAGAAAGAAGGGGAGAGCAGGCCATAGACACATACAGAGGGAGGTTTCGTGTATGCAGAAGACACCCTAAGAAGAGGAGGAGAGCGTGGGTTTGAGGGACAGAAACTTTGAAAAGTTACAGGATAGAAACTGTGCTTTAAGACCTGAAGTTAACCACATGAGAGGGGCGGGAATAGTGCATGAGAGAAGGAGAGAGATGGGTAAGAAAGAGTATGAGAGAGATAGAGGGACAAGTGGAAGGGGCACCTAGAGGGTGGGAGGCGAGAGGTGGATCAGTGCCCAGCGAGATGAGTTACAGGAAGGTAGCAAATGTGAGTAGGCAGTATAGAGAGGAGACCGGTAGTGAGGGAGGTAATGAGTGATGGCAGTGGTATTGTGAGATGAGAGTGGGTAGTGTTAGTGTGAGAGAGAGATGAGAGGGCAAGAGGGTGAGGCAACAACAACCCAACTTGGACTATACTGTTCATGAGTGTAGCTCACACGGATTTGTAAAAACATTTAAAGAATTTTAGAGTGCCCATTCCTGCAGTACGGTGTAAGACAAAGAGAAGAGTGCACTATAAGTATGTTGCAGTCTGGTGATGGTTAAGGTCTGTAGACACCACTGGGAGATGCGATGCAGATGGAAAAGCAGAAAGTGAAACATGGACTGGATCTACTGCACTGACAATTGTAATTCTTTTTCCCCATTATTTGACAGAAAAAACGGCTTTCAGTATTATTAATTATATGTTTTGGAACCCTGAAGAGAAATTCCAAATTGACATATCCAATTAGCACCGCAGGGAAGCATGTACCAGCCACTCTAACATGTTTACAATGTTGGCTTCCTCTCCTGCTGCAGGGTGAGGTCACAGGAGAAGCGTGTGGAAACAAAATAAAAAGCCATGCTTGGAAAATGTCTGGAGTAATAGCACAAGGTGGGTGCCCTTGGGCAAACGTCAGGCGAAAAGAATAATCCTTACAAGCCTGTTTATGGCGAATGGTCCTCCTTGTCAGAGCGCGGTCAGCCGTGTGAGGCATAGCTGAGCCAGGGAGAAGGTACCGAAACAGAAAGTTCTACTCACAGCGGTGTGAACTCGACACAGGTCCCTCTGCGCCAGGGAGGGCACTTCAGGAGAAGATGCAGCGCCTAAAGTAATACGACACGAGAAAGAAAGTAAAACAAAGCGTGCCACTCCAGGATGGGGCGCTGTGCTGATTAAATGTGTTCACAAATATTAAAATTAGAGGTGGGCAAGCCGCTCTGTGTGCTCAACAAAAGAAAGGCGTGGCCGCCATACTGAAAGAGAAAGTGCTGCGTGCCATGCTGCAACAATTACAACAACGAGAGAAAAGAGAAAAACAGACTTCAAAACACGGTTTACTAAAATGTTCTTTAGGGCCAGTTTGAAGGAAGACTGCTGCAGGTTGCTCTTGCGCCCCTCAGAATGCTGGCGCCCTGGGCGTAGGCACTGTCACCCATGCTAAAGGCTGGCCCTGACTACAAGTCTCAGAATGCAGAAGAAAAAAAAAAAAATGAACAAAACAGGGTATTGACTCACGGACCAAGGAAGCTTGAGCGCTTTGCATTTCCGTTTAATATGTGCACATACAAGACGCTTTTGTAGAGATTTGGGATACAATCCCCCACCCCCAAGAAGTACTACTGGTGAATGAAGATTGTTGAGGGGGCGTGTCTTTCCCACTGCCCTCACACTAATATTTTACTCACAATAGAATTAGATATCGTTGGATCAATTGTGATTCGGCAATTTGGCATGTAAACAAGACATTACAAAAAGTTATTTTCAAGGCAGGTGTAATAGTATATCAGTTTAGTCTGTGCCACCTATACCGTGAAACCACAGCAGGATTTCTCCTGAAAGCCTCGCCTCCCGACGCCATCGGAGCTCGGAATGTGATAAATGAACTTTCAGGTGGTGATGGTAGGATTATGGAGGTAAGAAGAAGTGTGAGTGGAAGAGAGGTGTGCAGCAGGCCTGGACCAAGGAGGATAAAGCCAGCGTCTGCCAGATTTGAAAATGATATACAGTGAAACTTCCAGATCTTCAACTTCAGTACCTCTGCCCCTCTGCAGAATGTTTCAAATCCCATTGTTGTTTCTGTAATAATATTTGCATGTGTTGGACTGTGACAACAATCCTTACATTTTTCTTTGGGGAATATAAGTTTGTTCCATTTCTCTGTATGAGTGTATATTTTCTTCTTAGCATAATTCTTTCCTTATCCATATTTGAATTTTTGTTCTTATTGTTTCTTTCTTTTTTCAGACCATGGAAATAAGATATGCATGCACTGTAAGAATGTCGTATGTGTTGGTCTGTTCAAGTATTTACACAAATAACAATTTAAATCTCACTATTTCGTTTTATTTCTTTATAGCATTACTTATCCCAATGCAGGGTGTCAGAGCGCTTTACATCACACGAACACATTATCATTGGCAATAAATCATATGAGTGTGTAAATCTATGTTAGATATTGGGATTTCTTGTTATTTGCTTTTAAAATGCTCCCTTATCAGTTTTAGGCATAATGCCTTCTCATTTACAAATTCCTACAATTCGTTCTGTGAATCAGGGCCGAACTTTCGCCCTCCTAAATACTACTGTATGCCCACTTAAGTTCTCGCAGGAGCGTAAGTAGCTTTGTGAATGGACCCAACATGCGCACGCCGAGCGTAGCCCTGGCTGGTTGAAGGCGGTGCAGTGAACTGGACTTGTTTACTCGTAAACCCCGCGCCCTTTGCTGGCCGAGCGCCAGCGGAACATTCCACCCTTTACTGAGATATAGGCACTCCCGTTTTAGGACATCAGCAGCACGGCCTCAGGTTTTTTTGGGGATTTTTTCCCCAGCTAATACCTTGCAGATGTTGGCAGCTTGTTGTGGTGTTGAGCAAATCCTCTAGGCATGCCAAACCGCGACGACATTTTATTTGAACAATTTACAGTTCCTGGAACCCAGAGATACTTATCGACAACAAACAGAGGTATATGTGCGTGCTCCTTTCCAGGCATCGCGCCGCTCGTCATTACTATAATTGCAAGCCGTTCGCTAGCTTTCTTTGAGGCGGTAAAGAGACGACGCTCTGAGCAGCTCTAGTTACCTACCTTTCTTCCAATCTGCAAGGCAATTGTGCATTTCACTGTGTTGCCAAGACGTAGACTTCGAATCACTCGAAATGTAGATCACTTGACTTGTGTCAATTATGGGTGAGTAAACCAATCTGCTTAAAATGCCAGCTACATTTGAGTGGTCCCTGCTTCCTTGAACTCTGTATAACTTTGGCACAGAAAAAAAAAATGAATGCGAGCGGAAACCTAAAGAGCAAGCCCGCGAGTGGTCCGCGCGCGCGTGCCACAGCGAGCCATGTGGTTTCAATTATCGCGTCCCGTATCTGGGCACGATAATTGAAACCACATGGCAGCGGTGCGCATAATAGACACCAATAGACCATGGGCGGAGCAATGCGACCGCCTTTGGCCTACTGCGTGCTGTCTTTGATAAAAAGACGCACGCACAAGCCAATAGCGTGGACCAAAAGGAAAAGCACACGCACGAGCGTGTGTGATTCCTAGGTCCGTTTTCAAACACCCTACTAGAGGTCTCTCGTTGTGCGAGCAGTGCTACGCACTGCAACACTAGGCGCAAGACCTATAAAGGAAAAACAGAAGTCTTGAAAGAGTGGAGAAAATACATAACCAGAATGAGGAAACCAAGGAACAACAATAAAAAACTTTCAAAGCAACCATTATGCCACGTATCTGATCAAAGAAATCTTCAAAATGAGGAATTTCTGCACCAGTCTTCCCTACTAATTCTGCAATTTCATGACACAACACTTTTCTAAAAATGGCGACGGTCATGTCAGCCAATTCATAACTGAGGCTGCCATAACTACAATTCATAACTGAGCGCCAGGACACCTACTTGGTAATCGCGCGCTTTATAAAACACTATAACATAACATAACTACACCTCACGGTTAATCGATATGTCTGTAATAATACACATTCAAATATCTATTCTTTCAATCTACTCCCCTTAAAAGAAACCACTGAAGCAATTAAAACTATGACACAGGTGAATCACCTGATGAACTGTGCCCATCAAATATATCCAAGAACATTCTCCAAGCTTCCACTGCGGCCATACAGACAAGAGCAATCATTAACAAATCAACCAGGGAATCCACCACTGAATTAAAAACAGCCTTCAGAAAGCCAGCCCTGAACAACGATGGGCTCAACAAACTGCAAAGTTGTATCAAACATGCCATTTCTGCTCAGCTAATTTAAAAAATCATGTTAATTCATATCACAGATTCCCTTAGGTAAAATAACCTACTTTCTGATAAAGAGATAGGTTTTCAGCCTGCCAAAGGCACTAAATCAATATTAATTTCAATCTGGGATAATGTGAAGAACGGAGTAAACTTCAAAGGAGTTGCTCCACTCCTATCTGACCTCTCAGCAGCGTTGACACTGTAGATCACCAACTACTACCCCAAAGGCTAAATGATAGAGGGATTTAAGGCAGCACCCTACACACAAAATAAATTGTGACCCTGCCTGCATTTTTCTTAGCACCATGCTCCCAAAAGGTAGCTTTCCCCAACACCAATACATTTCCCTTTTCTCTTTACTATACATCTGTTACCACGTCTTGAGCTTTTCAAATATTCCAAGTTTGCCTGTTACATCTATGTAGATGATACACAGATTGTTCTAAAACTGTGAAAACTGCCAGACCTGCAGACATCTGGAATCTTCAAATTCCTGCAGCAGTAGACACTTGGGTGCTTCGAAATCTGAACCTAAACCCTTCAAACAATAAAAGTCTCACCTGTGAACAGATAAGGAACTTATGACTCCACTAATGCTTGGCGTAGTACTCCCCCACCACATGGACTGAAGTAAAGAATCTGGGTGTGATTAAGGACTACAAACTTAAGACTCAAAAGCCAATTAAACAACTTGACGCTAAGCACCATCAACAATATGCAAACATTACAATAGTCTTTCTTGGGTTATATCCATAGGGTCCAGCCCATAATGGCACTAGTGCTGGTGGGCTTTGGTGAGTCCACATCTGGCATACAAAACTTGTAATCACCAAACTCCAACTAATACAGAATGCAGCTGTCAGACTAATTTCTTGCCTGCCGCAACCATATTACTCTTCCCCCTTAAGGTCCTGCACTGGTTACTAGTGGTAAAAACAATATTTTTCAAATGACTATGGACGGCTTACCAGGCAATCCATAGTAATATAGCAATTGTCACGTCCAAATTCAGGCCCTCCACCCAAAGGAGGGAAATTAGATCAAGAATGGCACTGCACCTATCCTTTTCAGAAAAACCTGCGTAGGTGGTTTTTCCGTAGTAGTTTGCAGTTTCTCAGCATAGACCTGCCAACTATGGAACACCATACCTAAGAGAATGAGTCTATTCAGCACCACTAAGAATTTAAATCAAATAAGCGATGTGGCTTTCCCCCAAAATCCTTCTAGGCTCACCTCACATCTAGGAGTTTTCATGTGCTTAAAGTGCCACAAAATATTTTCTTACCATCCAAAATCGCCCTTTTACTCATTAAATAGGCTACAGATGTCACTTCCAGGTGGCTGCGCTGCCAGCGGGTCTCAGCATTGTCACCCTATGACATGCTAAGACACCATAAACTGATATCTGATCACTTTCCCAATATGTTAGGCCTTGTAGTACTGCACGATGGACATGACATTATGGTTGTGTACCATGGTTTTTCTTCATCACTGGGAACGGCTTCTGTAATACCTTCTCTGTTGACCACACCACAACAATCGATCGCCACGTCTATTTAGAACACGGTCCATGCAAATATGGTAACAACTGGTGTATGTGGCTGTGCCTAATCTAACACACACCACCACTCCTCATGATTACACACCTTCGCACCTCTTCAAAACACAAACTATTCCCATTTAGGCCACACTACAACCAACACTCTTTCAAGAATGTTCATAGGATGACCAGGTGCTCAATGTAAATCAGAAGAGCAATACATGATCTTCTTAGGGCTATGAAGTGATATACAAACGATACATAAAGACTAGCTACTTACACAACAATCCAGAAGCACTTTGGGGCACACATGAAATAGAAAAGCATTAAATAAAAAATAATTCCTCAAACTAAATTCAGCAAAATAAGATATTCTGGATCGGGGCATTCTAACATTCAGTTTTCAAGCTCTTCTAGTAGTTAAAACTTAAACGTACTCCTCTTACACCCAACAAGAACTATGGCACCTGAGGCTGAATAAGTGATGAAGGCTGGTATTTTACATTTCAAATCTTTGAGACACCTTCTCCTGCATAAGGTCCAGGAAATAATAATGAAGCACTTCACTACTTCCTTATTCATCATTGCAATGGAATCACGGTCTACAAACAGCCCACACACCCTTTGCTCCATCTCCTTCAAACTTGTTAGAATCCGACAATACAGTAAGCACGACAAGGGTAGGGATTCTTTTTCATACCATGATGCATTTCTGGAACTCCCTTCTACCTGCCTGGCTGCAGGTTAAGAACTTACTTGGATTCTGTAAGAAGTCCAAGATCTGGTTGGTCTTCCTGGATCCTAAAACATGCCGCATATTCTTAATAAAGTAACAGTCTTAGAATAGACATTGTACGACTTTCAAGATTGAATATAAATAGACTGCCCACCACAGGTGTGACCAGCAATACAATGTGGTTCAATAGAAAATACTCACTTACCTGTTCTAACACTTCAAGTTTCAATTCAAGTTTGCTGAGCACCACATCTCCTCCCCAGAGTGACAGCTGCAAATCGGAAGGCTTCAGATTTTTGATGTAGCGATTCACATAGCTCATCAAAATGGGAGTCACGTACGACTCTAGCATCTTGGCAGAGTTACAGACCTGTGCAGGAATATAACAGATTAATAATCCACTCATTACACAACCTTCTCTCCATCAGCCACAAAATGAGGTCATAGTAGTGTTAAAACAAGTTTGTTAATTTACCAGTTCTTTACGACATAGGCTGAAATACAGACAGTAGAAAGGGTTGTATATTTAAGAACCTGTGGCTTTTTTTATTCAAATTCATAATTGGATAATTTTAGATGTGACAACAGGACAATAGGAACACCGTGCAGGTGGAGGACCATTACTAATGAAGAACTGACTTACCTCAAGCCATTAACAGTGTAGGGAGTTATATGTGAAATGTTTCACTCCCAATTTTTTTTAAATTGTTTTACGATATAGCATGAATTTTCTGTTTATGATCCTAAAAGAGCAACAAAATATCATGCTTTACAGAAACGATTTGGCTATAATATTTAATAATAATAATCAAAATATCTCTCATAAAATAGACCAATTGTCAGGTAGCCAACATATGAAAACTTTTTCCTCGAAGCTGAGCAATAATCACATATACCTAAAGAGATTTTTAGCAGTGAGTGGCATGAACAAATGTTTATTTTAAAAGTTTTATATAGCGCTGGCTAGACCCGGAGGTATCAGAGCGCTTTACATGAGGACGAGCATTGTTACAGGGCATAGTTACAAGTTACATTGTTACAAGTTACACAGTTTCAGAGCATCGTTACAAGTTTCAAGTTGCTGGAGCGTAGTTACATGCGTTAAAGACCTATACGTAAGGGGAAAAAGGAGGCAAGGGATAAGATTCAGTGGAGAGGGGATAGGAACAGGGAAGGTAGACAAAGAATGAAAGATGGAAAGAGGTGGTGGAGGGTGAAAGAAACACGAACCGGGAGACGAAGAAAGACCAACATCCGGTGTGCTGTGATACCAGTAGAAATTGGGACATTCCCACACCTCCGCTGTATGTGGCTCCCTTTACGCTGTGGACTCTCTCAGAGAGGTCTCTGAGACTCCAGAGCATACATACTGGATCCCTCCCCAACAAGGGAAGAGGGAGTGCTTTGGCAAGGGGCGTCATTCCCACACCTTCGCTGTATGTGGCTCCCTTGACGCTGTGGACTCTCTCAGAGGGGTCTCTGAGACTCCAGGGTATAAATGCTGGATCCCTCCCCAACAAGGGGATAAGGAGTGCTTTGGTAAAGGGCACATGGTTACAATAGTTACTGTTGCAAACTCCAATAACTGAATAAACAAGTCCCCAGGAGAGGAGAGAGGGAAAGGGGGGGATGGGGGAGGGAACAGGTGGCTGGGAAGCGGGTCAGATCTGGCAGATCAGCAGTGGGAGTGAAAAACCTTGTGGGAGCCTAAGAAAGTAGGGTAAACGGGCCCAACGCTAAGAAGGGGGTTTCATATTCATAAATTGAGTCTGGGCGCCATTTTAGAGTCAGGTAAGTCCCAGGTAAGGAGTGATGCTTAAGGGGGACTGCTTAACCCCGTGACTCAGCAGTTTGTCTTGTCTCTTGTACTGAGATTCTTTATTCAGTAATGATTTTTGTCCAGTTAAAAACCTCGGGATCCTCCTTCACCGATGGTATTTCCCTGGCGAGGCCATTTTGGCGTCAGGCAAGGCGTATCCCTCTAAATAAATATTAGCAAATGTGGCAGAGAAAAATACACATTTGGTACCAAGTTTGTGGTACCTCTTAAGCCTGAAAAGAAACATCCACTGCATTAATGGCAACAAAAGCTCCTCCTTATAGATGTGGGTGCTATTATTATTTCTTCTAAAGATCTTTTTTACTGCAAATAAAGCGAACAATAAAACAATGACTATTAGCATTACACATTGCAGGATCAAGTCATAATCATTCAAAATCCATTTCTTTGGGCAGCCCCTGCTTTCAGAGGCTTCTCTCTCCCCTAGCATGCACCAATCCATGTCTCATTTCCAATCATTCATTTGTGAAGCAAGTACCGTCCTCTACAGTTGCGCCATGTTGCGATTGCCCACCATGAATCCCAATGTCATCCATATCTGATCAATACAGGTGAGGGCAGTAACCACTGATATCCAATAGCGCTGAATTACTGGGCAACTCCATATCATGTGGAAAACGTTCCTATTTGGCCACAGTGCCTAACGCACAGTGCAGTCTTTGCCTTGCCCATCTGTACCATAGTACTGCATGCAGAATAACATCAATGCAAATTTTTTTGTTGCACTAGGCCTAGACCTTATGGACACCTCCCTAGGGGACGCCGAGGCATCAGGCCATTCACCATCTTCCAGGCCCTCAAGGTCTCGCTCCCAATGCTCCCATAGACAGGCCAGGGCATCAGGTGACTTATTGATCAGTTTATTATAAGTGAGGGAGATAGCCTTGTGGGTGCTATTATTGTCCAACTTTGGGAAAACATGCACAGAAATCATATGCCCTAGGGCAATCAGGGCTTTAAAGAATGGCAATTGGTGTACCAACACCAAATTCCTGATAAATATGAAGCAAGATAGTGACTACAGACAATGGGAATGCCACATCTGGGAAGAGGACTTCAAGAGATGAAACAGTCAGTCCTGAGTATGGAGAAAAGGTGTGAGGGAGGGATATTTTAGCCTTGCAAGGCGATGTTCTTGCATTAAGAAAACTAAATAAACACGTGATGAACCAAAAACCTATGACCGACAGAACACACAAATCTCTAAAGATGCATTTACAGAACAGACTATTACCAAATCAAAGCAAATATTGCTATTGTTTTCCATAGGTTAAATCCCGAACATACAATTGGATATATTTATTGAACCCAAAAAAATAATCTGTCAATTTATAAAAAATCATTAATGTTCAACAATTTCAACAGTCAATCACTAGCAGCTTTAGGTAATGGAGTGAAGCAAGGTAATGGGGTGAAGTTGGATGTGTGCAAATGTGAAAAGGCCTCGAAAAATCATCCGGTTTGACATGCTATCGCATATTCGGCCAATGCTCAGGAGATAACTGAAGTTCAGTACATGTAAAAGATAGTGGAATCGTGGGATAGATTTTCCTTTCCTGAGCCATATAGCCTGTAGCTAGCATTCTTTTTTTTTTAAAACTCTGTTTATTAAATTTGCTCATCATCCAACAAGTGCAATAGCCGAATCATTTGTACAGTTTCCACTTTAAGCAAAGTAATCACCAGTATGGTCTCGAGAGTGACGGTCATTCTGTGTGGAGACATCATGCGAGGGAAAGACATCACCCCCAATGTTTGGAACACAACTTTGCAAGGTGGAGGTGGAGAAGGAAGTGGCAAACACCTTGGA
The DNA here is from genome assembly GCF_964204655.1 of Triturus cristatus. NCBI lineage: Eukaryota > Metazoa > Chordata > Amphibia > Caudata > Salamandridae > Triturus > Triturus cristatus. Next base: position 422,478,809 of record NC_140587.1, read on the forward strand.
AATTTGAGTTTTAAAAGGAAACGCAACATCAAACACCACATCTGGTTATCTGACTGTCCCAGTAGGAACAGGGAAGTGGCCCATTGCATCTGAAAACCAGATCAAGGGAGGGCCACCCAAAACCATGACCTCGGCTTTGTTTGCGTTTAACTTTGGGCAGTTTATGGGCATTTAGTCAGCCACCACCCCAGGCCCATTTGAAATGTATTTGAGCCACACTGGTGTTCTTATCAAATGGAAGAAGCAGAGTTTCATCAGCATAACATATACAGGAAAGATGAAATGACTCGATGAGGTAGGCAAAGGAAGACACGCTTCGCTTGGCTAAAACAGAGCTCAATGCGATGCCCTAGGAGACTCCACAAATTACTAGTGTCTATTGACTCAAAAATTGACAGGAATATCGTCTGGGTGTGGTCCATTTGAAAAGAACAGATCCAACATAGTGCCCTTTTTCAAAGTCTGACCTCCTGTAACTTCCCCACCAGCTGACTCCGTCGGAATCTATATTACATTAATCCATATCGAATACTTGAGAAATATCAAAGAATTCCCAGTTCAATAGACTTATATCCAAATACAGTTATAAGTTTTAATCAAGTTAGCATCTCCCAGTACGCTGCAAAATTCTTAAATGTTATTTTTAATTAATTTCCCCCACCCCCACTCCTGGTTAAGTTATTGTCGGACCAGAGATGAGAAAGAGTATATTTGGATTTTCAAGCCACAGTCTGTTCATAAACATTATATGTTCTTATTTTGGTCTTTGTTCCTGCTAATATAATCTCATGATGTTCTAAGCATTGTGCCCTGGCAGCATTTTCCAATAACAGATTAGATCTTGTGTCACATAACTCCACTCAGTTGTATTTCCCAGCTGGTACGTGTGAGTGGTTGGCCTTCAGCAGTGTCAATCTCATGTAAGGTGCAGCTGCTTTGTGACGGATCATCCTATTTAGCAACCAGCACATTTTCTGACAGTTTAGAGACGTAAAGTAGATGAAAGAACTAGCTGAGTGCCAGCCACCTATCTGGCGTTGAAGACAGAGATGTCACAAATGTGCTGGTCTGGAACCACAAGTGTTTAAAGCCACACAGCAGTGCAAGCGTGTGGCAATCCTTACCAATGTTCATCACAGCATCTCAAGAGGGTGGGTTGGGAGTTCTGACTATGCCTGACAAATACTGGCAGTGATTACAAGTCTCAATAGCTCCCGTAGATTAAGAGGAAGGAAGACAGGTGGATCCAGTTTCTCATGTCTTTTACAGGGACCATTGCAGATTTTTATGGCTATTCCAGAGCTCCCCACTCATAATAACCAAAGGAGTTCATAATGCCCAAAGATATTAGCTTGGCTAGCCTGGAAACACCCAACCATTATTCCCAGGGAGCACTTGTAGCTCTGGCCCTGTCCAGCACCTGTACTATTTAAGGGTCTAGGATGTTTGCTGCATTCTAGCTCAGATTGGATCTTTCTCCTGTTCAAAGGAAAAGCCACTGTACAATACGGAAGGGTGGTATAAGCCCAATAGGCTCTTCAGGATCACCATGGTCAAAATTGGACAAATACATACTCGGATAGTCTCAAGGTTTAGGACTGTCAATAGAAAGTTTAAATTTTCTTACTATTATTGACAAACTTTAAGATCCAAGTAATGCACTGCCCAAATGCCAGACTTTTATTTTATCTACTCTGCAGTTGCCCTAGCTATCAAGGCTCAACATTTCAACTGTACAAAAGAAAGAAGGTGAAATTATTAGGGCTGCCACTAGAACATGAATACCCTAACACTAGGCCAGCCAGCCTGCTCCAAGCCACAATGCATGGTTTAGGGATTTCTACCAAATTAATGTGCTGGATGGATTTGCACATTTTCTAGTCTAGCAGAAACTAGGAGATCTGAAGTGGGTTTAGCACTAACATAGCCACCCTAGAATCATACTGCAGTGTAGCACTAGTATGAGCATTAATAGGGCTCTTGTTCAATCTAGCATGTTATTAATCCTCTATTGATGAGCTGTGAGGACAATCTTGATCCCAAACTATTTTTGTGAAAATCCAACACTGATTTAACTAGGTGACATAATCCTCTTGGAGGAGGGTGGTTTGATGACCTTCTCCTCCCTACAAAGAGAGTACAGTATGAGTTGCACCCAATACTTAAAAATACTCCCAGTTGCACCACACGTGACAGGGAGAGGGCGTGGGAGGCTTTGAGGCGGCACCCCCAAACACCATTGCCAAGCACGCTATCACTCCTGTACCCCCCTTATGGGTTCCTTACCGGAATAGTCGGGAGGAAGACCACGGACGTGGGGAGGAGCTGACAACAGTAACAAAGGACTTTCCCCTCAAACAGCTCGCAAAAAGCAACCCGGAAGCAGTCACTCCATGGAGGGCCAGACCGGAAATCCAAGTAAACCAATCCGGAGTACAAGAGGATTCCGGGGATGGTCCCATAAAAGCTGAAGAAGCCGTGACAGGGTCGTCGGCGTCAGAAAGACGGAGAGCGAAGGAGAGAAGAAACAGTGCTGGCGGACCGGAGGACATCGCAGAGGCGAGAAAGGAGGAAAACGGAGACCTGGAGAATCCAGAGGAGTGGTACGAAGACTGGTGGATCCTGGAGGACGTGCATGAGTCGCCGCAGCGCAGGAGAGTTGCGGCAGAAGCAGTATGTAACTCGGGCAGAGGGACACCAGAAGGGGGAGGCGGAGAGAACGGGGGTTTGGCATAGTGACTCCCAAGAGCCCCCTCCTATCCCAATTGTATGGCCAAAACCGTTCCTACCCATAACGGCTTGGGGGCAGTATAACAGGGAGAAGTCCCAGACAAATAGTTGGGAATATAGGCTGGGTGACTTTCCTTTCGCTGCTTTCTTTATTTTCTTTTTCACTCACTCCCTTGGCCAATCCCACACGAGGTGTGGTGGAAGCTCTTTATACCGAGTAGAGCACGGACACTGACCACTACTTTTTGCTTTCTTGTTTTTTTGGTAAACTTTGGGACCCGACCAGACAACCACGAAGTGACGAAGACTCGTAAAGCTGGCAGACCGCTGGGCCCTTTTGGACATTGGTCAAGACTGTGCTTTGGGCTTATTGCCCTGGTGGGATTGAAGAGTTGCATTTGTTTGTTTCCTGCCCTTGCTTTGGGAGTGGTACCTCCTTTCAATAAAATCTCACCATTACCTCCATATGACCTCCTCGCTTCTGTTTCCGCCCATCCCTAGGACAGAGTACATCCCTTTTGAAGGCCGACTGCTCCTTGAGAAGATACCTTCAAAGGCTATCCCCCTTCCATACAAATCTCTCAACAACATGCCAGACACACTGGTTAAGCTGAGGGCTCACTGGGAGGAGGACCAAGGCAGGGGGTGCAGGAGGGGATAGGTACTTGCAGATGTAGATTTGGAAACGGCCCTGATGCACCCAAGAGAGGGCATTGTAAAATCTCTGCTGCAGGGGCACATTTATTCATACGCTGTGGAGCTGTCCGGCCACCCCGATATACTTGTCACTGGTGGCTGTGGCGCTCAGAGGAGTGTTGGGGGCATGCATACCTCTTGACCCTAAATATATTGTGCTGGAGGTCCCGGGAGACGTGGACGTTCCCAGGGCGAAGTTACTCTTTTGCAAATTGGGGCTTGTGGAGCCAAGCGGGATATAGCAAGGCAGTGGGGAGCCCTGGAGGTTCCGACTGTGGGAAAATGGAGATCGCGGCTGGACCTCTACATAGCGGCGGAAAAGGTGACGTATAAGAGTAGAGGTAGCCCAATGAAGTTACTTAAGGTCTAGGAAAATTGGTTCCAACATTATGACATTCAGTACCCTGCCGAAATGGCAGCTGTTTTTACCTAAAGTATTTGGCGTGGGTGTCAGGGTCTACTATCCTACTGTATTCTACTAATATATAGGGCAAAGAGTAAGAGGCCCATATGCAGTGCTGTTTATTATAATCTTCACCTTAATTTAAGAATGAGGTTCAATCAAGCTTTTCAACGAACTTGCTGAATTCAACCATTTGGTGAATTTACCCCACAGCCTCAATAGATTAAGGACTGAACGTTATGGTCAATTCCATGTTATACAAGTTGATGGATGCACCAGAGTCGGCCACCAAAATGGCTGTGTTCTTATGAGCTCAGTGGACCCAGCCCTTTATCCTAGATAATTTGTTTCATCCAAGCTCCACAACTGCCCCAGAATACTGGGCACGGAGGAAAACAGCTGGAGTATAATACGGAGTGATTTTGGAACCTTCTAATGCTCCTGACATACCCTTAGCAGTTGAACGGAGAAGCCACCCTACCCAACCCTGTCACTTCCTGTGGAGGCCCCGCAGTGACAGGGACTGCTGCGAGCCTGTAAGAGGAGGGGTTTGCTGACGTGTTGGCCAAGCAAGCAACAGGATAAGCCAGGACACAGAGGTGTGGCCATTCAACCTGTTCACTTATTCCATTGCTGACTCTCAACTGGAAATGTTACTGACCAAGTCGGATGGCGGCCGCAATCATGAGGGAGTCTGTGTCGTAAATGGGTCTGTGCCTGTGGATTCCTGATGACAAGATGCTAGGCCATGGGACCAGAGATGAGTCTAGGTGGTCCCCTGGATTGCGGCCTCTTCAATCCAACTGGCTGTGCAAGGGGACCAAATAGTGGTGCACTACTGAGGGACTATCCCTGCTTCTGGATGAGCTGCGCTGCAAAGATCTCCCTATGGCTGAAAATCCAGGGGGTGCTAAAATGGTCATGGCTAGGTGTGCTGCAGTCAGTCCCCTGCAACAGGCCTCGATCTGAATGGATTGCCCCCTTGGGTGATGATTGGAACCTCGTAAAAACACAGGAGGAAGCAGTCTCACCTATTTGCTGTTATCACCCTCACCTAACACAGACCAGGGTGGGGGACTGCACTGTTTCAGGTACCTGTAGAGGGCAAGCACTAGAATTAACTGCGACCTGCTTACAGCTGGCTTCCTTACATTGCACATGACAGGTTGAGCTTGACTAGCGGAGATTAAACTGAGATCGCATACCTCACTACAAAACACTCCTAAGATGTTTAAAGAGGCCACTTCACATTGCTTGAGCTGGGTAGTTGCTTTGGCTTCACAGGCACTCGGATCTACAGTGGATTATTCTCGAGTCGACCCAGCTGGGGACTGTGCACTGCTCTTGTGATCTGTAGCCTTACCAGAGGCTCTTGGCAGTGGCCTAGCTATCTTATGTAACCTCGCAACCATCGCACGTCAACACAACCTCAAGATCATCACCTACGCCGATGACACCCAGCTAATCCTCTCCCTCACCAGCGACCCGGACGCCGCCAGAGCCAGCCTACACGAAGGGATGAAAGAAGTCGCCGAATGGATGAAGAACAGCCGCCTGAAACTGAACTCAGACAAGACGGAGGTCCTCATCCTGGGATCATCACCCTCCGCCTGGGACGACTCCTGGTGGCCCCCGCCCTCGGAGCCACCCCCAAGCCAACGGACCACGCACGCAACCTAGGCTTCATCCTGGACTCCTCCCTCTCGATGACCAGACAAGTCAACGCCGTCTCGTCTTCATGCTTCAACACCCTGCGCATGCTTCGAAAGATCTTCCGGTGGATCCCCACCGAGACCAGGAAGACGGTCACCCAGGCCCTCGTCACCAGTCGGCTGGACTACGGGAACGCCCTCTACGCTGGCACCGCCGCCAAACTCCAGAAGAATCTCCAACGGATCCAGAACGCCTCAGCACGACTCATCCTGGACATCCCCCGACACAGCCACATCTCCGGAGACCTGCACTGGCTCCCCGTCAACAAAAGAATCACGTTCCGACTCCTCACCCACGCACACAAGGCCCTCCACGACCTGGGCCCCAAGTTCCTCAACAGCCGCCTGACCTTCCACAAGCCCACCCGCCAGCAATGCTCCGCCAGCCTCGCTCTCGCCACCGTCCCCCGCATCCGCAGAGCCACCGCCGGAGGAAGATCCTTCTACCTGGCAGCCAAGACATGGAACTCCCTCCCCATCCCCCTCCGGACAACGCAAGACCATCTCGCCTTCAGGAAGCAACTCAAGACCTGGCTGTTCGAGCAGTAGCGTTCCCCCCCCCCCCCCCAGCGCCTTGAGACCCTCCGGGTGAGCAGTGCGCTATACAAATGCCTATGATTGATTGTAGACACCGCACCGAGGCACACATTTCGACGATGTTGTTGTGCCATGGTCACACCGCTACGTTGCATCAAGAATTGGTTGTGGGCACCTCCTGGGGCCTCCTTGCAATGCCTATTTCTACAATTTCAACACTGCCCTGCACTGCCTGCCAATTCAGAAGAGAGTCCATAGCAGTCGAAGTTTGAGAACCCTATAAAGTGGGGAGCACAAGTTTGACCCCAATGTCCACCCTATTGTGAAGTATGTCCGACAGATTACCATGTATACGTCACAACACTACTTCAATGTTTAGAGTATGGCTATCCTGTTCGGACACAGCAAAAATGCATTGCCATAAAGCTGCGAGGAGTTGTTTTTTTAAATATTTGTGCTTTGCCTGACATTCTAGGTATACCACTGTAGCTAGATGTGGAATGTAAGGTTCACTTTTTTGGGGGAAACTAATACAAAAAGAGATGCAATTAAGCATTGGCAAAGCCTTTAGTTCTCACCTATGCAAGAGCTATTGGCTTGGCTAATGTGTTTTAGCCTTTAGCCATATTGTACAATAGCATTGCTGCTGTTCTGCATGGTTAAAAGTTAGCGTTGTAGAGGAGAGTCACGTGGAGTGTCATAGCGTGGAATGGCACAGAGTGGAGTGTTGAGGCTTGGCACAGAGTGTCCTGTATTGGAGTGACAGAGGGGAGTTGTGGAGAGTGGCATACAGTGGAGTGGACTGGTATAGAGTGCATTGGCGTAGAGTGTTGCAGATCATAGTGGCACTGAGTGCAGTGGAACTGAATTCAGCATCGTAGAATGCAGTGGCGTAAAGTGGCGCAGAGTAAAGTGGAGGGGCGCACAGCGGAGTCAAGTGGCATAGAGTGCAGAGTAAAGTAGAGTAGTGTAGAGTGGCACAGAGTTCAGTCGTGGACAGTGCAGTGTTGCAGAGTAGAGTGCAGCGACAGAGAGCAGCTGTGTAGAGTGTATTGACGTACAGTGCAGCGGTTAAGAGTAGGGTGGCGTAGAGTGCACTGGCATACTGTAGATTGTTTCAGAGCAGAATAGAGAGGTGCAGGGTAGAGTGCAGTTGCGTAGAGTGTCAGAGTGTAATGGCGTAGAGTGAAGTGGTGTAGAGTAGATTAAAGTGGCATACAGTGGATTTGCATAGAGTGCAGGGGCATAGAATTAATTATTACAGAGTAAAGTGCACTGGCGTAGAGTGTATTGGCGCAGAGTACAGTGGCATAGAGTGGAGTTGTGCAGAGTAAACTGGTGTGGCCAGGGCTGGAGTAATGTAGAGAACAGTGGCAAAGAGTGCAGTATTGTAGAGTGGCGAAGATTGCATTGGCATAGACTAGAGTGGTACAGGCTGGAGCAGAGAGGCGTAGAGTGAAGTCGCATAGAGTGCAGTTGCGTAGAATGGAGTGGTGCAGAGTGCAGTGGCGTGGAGTGGTGTAAAGTGGAGTGGTACAGAATACAGTGCAGTGGTGTGGAATTGTGCAGAGGAGTGGAGTATGCATGATATGGTAGTGCACTGCCATTACATACAACACGTTTTTAATTGAAATGACTATTATATTTGCACAGACATATAGTTTTACTAACAGAAGTATACAGTGCACAAACAAAAATGTGTGGAAATTGCATCACCTAGTGTAATGTTTTGTTTTGAACATATTAAAGTATTTGTTTGCAACACACTTCAGAAATAACAAATAAATGTTTAATTTGTGTTCCTAATTCGGATATATTCTGAAATACTTACACAGCTCATTTAAATGTTGGCGTGTGCTAGAAAAAGTCTTTTTCCAACCCCCAGTATCTAGCAAGATTATCATATAAATCCTCTCACTTTGAAGTCAGAGAAAGAAAAGTAATCTAGTGCCCTCTGGAAGACAGTGCCTGACATTTGACCCTGGTCTTTGAATGCACAGCAAATGTGACAAGATAAGAACAAGATTTAAAGGCCTGTTTGCAGAAAGGTAGTTTGTGGAAGAATACAGTAAACACAGTATAGGCAACAGGAGGGGTGAACAAAACCTGGAGAGCCTAAAGCAAATAAAGCAAGCAAATAGAAAGCCAGGAAATGCGAGTTACAAAACACAAAGTCAATGGTAATCAACAGACGGAATGCATTACTACGTAGACTTTCTGAAAGGTCCCAAGAGGTCTTTAGCAAACCAGACAGCTGCGCTGTCTGGTAAGCTGCAACCTAAAAATGGGAGTGAGGAAGAAGCTGAAAACCAAAAGCTGAATTACACCATGCTAGACACAGCCAAACTAAAGATTATCCAAAAAGGTAAACTACACAGATCCACAGGCAGCGGTGAGTTTACTGAAGACACAACGGGTGACAAAAAAGGAGGGAGGACTGTTAACCAGTATGACGATATAGCTTAAACAGCAAGTGATAACAACATCAGGCTGTTACCAGTATTCACTATGGAAACTGAGGAAAGCATAAAAAAGTGACTGATGGAATGAATACCTAAAATAATCTCAGACACTGATAATTATTTGGAGCCATATTTCAATTTCAATTTTCAAAAAACTTTATTCGACAATTAAGTCATAAAAGTGTCATACATCAACCATTTACATCGATACAGGTTAAACCAAAACATAGTTATCAATTTAATTCTTATAAGTAAATGCCATGAATTGCGCTATTCACCATTTTTCATACACAATGTTGATGCCTGTACGTCCAAATAGATAGGGACATTTCATATTTACACAACGTTTAGTCCACCTCTAGAATAAACTATAAAAACGACTAGATATCCCAGACTAGCATTTTGCATATATGAGTAAATATATAAATGAACAAAAAAATAAGTAAATACAGGCGCCTATTCGTTGGGTACTTTAGTGTTAATCTGTCTGGACCGTATTATCCAAGCCCACTTTATATATTTTGCCATTGCTATTGCAAAATCGGGCTCGGATCTGTACACAGAATTCTTATGGCCTCCTCATGCCTTTGGAAGCCTATTAGTCGACAGACAGGTAGTACCCATTTTTTACGTGGGAGCACATAGAGGGGGCAAAAGAAATCAAAATGACTCAAAGATTCGATCGTATCCAGACACTTGGGACATTTATCCTGAGACCCTTTAACCCATTTAGATGAAAAGATGCGAATCGGGAGGGTACCTATTCTAAACTGAAAGTAGAGTTTACGGTCAGTTGGGGCTTCAATCAAGCCCCAGAATGGTTCCTGTCTAGGGTAGGCCTTAATTGCTAGGTATCTGGCTGTTAAATGGGATGTACTCCCCTTAGCTATTGATTCTAAACCGATCAATTCCCAATACTTAGCCTTAAGAGTTTCTTTTGAAGGGAACACCGCATTTTGGGGATCATCCCATAGGTTGTTCCATCCCACTCTATAAAGTAATGATTTTATAGACCTCAGCCACTCTATCTTATGAAAAAGATCTTTTTCCATAATTTCCTTTAGGCCCATAGCATAATGCTTAAGCTCCTCGGTTGACCAAACCCTGCGCCAATACAGCAGAGGCCGCAAATAGGCTGTATCTTGTAAGGGTTTCAGACCAAGGTCCCAGAATAGAGGTAACAAGGGAGTACTTTGCGGCACACCAACAACTTTCCGAATGAACTCGCTCTCCATAACGTTCAGACGTTTTGGGTTATTGCCGTACCCCCATAGCTCAGAACCATATAAAGACGAGCTACGAATCTTCATCGAGTATATCTCGAGGAGTGGGCCAATTGGTTGTGACTGCGAGGTTTTAAATCTTTTCAGAAGGAAACCTGTCTGTTGTTGGAACTTCAATATAGACAAGTCTAATTGACTATTCCAACGCATATTCTTCTGTAGCGTGACTCCCAGATAAGTGAATGCGTCAACCTGCTCTAAAGGCATGCCGTTCATAAGGATTACACCATTAAAAGGTTTGTAAGACTTACACGGATTAGGACCGTTAAGGACCATAAACTTGGTCTTGGCAACATTTATTTCCAGTCCACGCAGCAAACAAAACTCCTCAAAGCGCCGGAGGGTGAGCTGCAGGCCACTCGGAGTTTTGGAAATCAGCAAGGTGTCGTCCGCGAACATGAGGACTGGAATGAGATTACCTGCCATGGCCGGGGCATCCGAGGGGACCCGGGAGAGGAACTCGGCCACCCCGTTCACGAAGAGTGAGAACAGGGTCGGTGCCAAGACGCAACCCTGCCGAACTCCTCGCTCGACGGGGAAAGGCTCCGTAACCTCACCCTGCCGTCCCCACCGTACCCGGGCAAAATTGTCCTCATGCAAACGAACGACCAATGCCAACAACTCCGGTGCCATCCCCAGCCCCTCCAGTACTTGCCATAGTCTGCTGCGCGGGACTAGATCGAATGCCGCCCGCAGGTCAACAAACACTGCGTACAGGACCCCTTTTCCTATGACCACGGTCCTCCAATAGAGGACAATGAACCTGAAAACCTGGTCTATAGTGCTGGTTTTTGGACGGAATCCAGCCTGGAGAGGACTTAAAATGTTATTATCCTCCATCCAGGTCTGAATTCTGCCCAAGACCAGCCGGGCAAAAAATTTTTGCATAGCATCAATCAAACTGATTGGCCTATAATTGCTGGCCAACGATTTATCCCCTTTTTTGTATATCGGGACAATTTCAGCACCTTTCCAGGATTGGGGAATGGCCATTCCCCGAGCTATAGCATTGGCTAAGTAGGTGATATATAGGCGCCATCTTTGTCTATCGTGCAAAAATACACCGGCCGGGATACAATCCATGCCGGGTGCACGTCCCTGGGTTACCGTGTCAAGCGCCAAGTCAACCTCCTCAACATAAAAAACAGGATTATTGTAAAACACCCTCTCCTGGTGAAGCATACTGATCTCCTCAGCGCCTTTTGCATATTGTGGCTTAAAAAATTCGACCCAGGAGCTCTGGGGGACATGATTGTGCGGGCTGTCAGTAATTTCACCCCTCTTCCATTTAAATATGTCCCAAAACTTTTTCTGGTTTTTGTCAATACATGCTGTCTTCAAGTCTTGCCACTCGCTCTCTTCCCATTCCTTTTTTGCTTTCCATTGGGCCTTCCTATAGGTGTTGCGGGCTTTTTTAATCTTGCTTGGATCTTTTAATTTCAGAGCAAGTCCCAGATCACTACGAGCTAGTTTGCAGGAGGCGTTATACCATTCCTCCTGTTTGCTTCTAGTGGCTTTTTTTCCTGAGAAAGATCTACAAAAGCAAGATTTAAGGTTGGTAAATAGTTTTTCATGTATTTTCTCAATTACAGCTGGAGGTTGACTTTTAGTTCCTCCTGCCATTATTGATGTCAGCGCATCTTCAACATTAGTCTTGATGCTGTCTAAGAGGTCAGGGTGCTCTGCAACTTTATGCCACTTAAGGTGGCGTTCATCATTTGATAAAACAGCAGCCTGACAAGTCATTTCAGGAACTCGATCCTTTCTATCTCCCAGACCCAAATCAAAAGTAGCAACTAGGGGGTTGTGGTCACTTTCGATCCGTGACATAACCACCATATCCACTAGAGTATACCACATCTTCAAGTGAACCAGAATGTAATCTATATTACTTGCCCTGATTCCATTATCATAAGTTTTACTACATATCCTATCGGATATGGTTCTGCCATTTGCTGCCCTCAGTTGGTTACCCAGGCAGAACCCTTTCAAATACAGAGCCGCCTCTGTCCATTTGCTGGCTGACTTAATGTCGAGCTGTGGGACTCCCCATCTAAGGTCTTCCTCCTCTGTTAAGAGCATGTCATGAGGCCCCAGTGGCTCAAAAGTCGTATTAAAATCTCCCGCAACCAATAGAAGCACATCAATGGTACTGGATTCAACAAGGGTATTTAATGCTAAAACCACCTCCGATCTCTTCCCTCCTGGTAAGCCCCTTGCATACACATTATATATAACAATTTTAAAATTCGGCAGGAAATTCAACCTGATTGCCAAAATGTCATTATTCTGAGTTGGGACAGGTTGAATGTTACACTCCAGACTTTGTTTGATCCAAATAATCAATCGTCCTGCTGGCCGGCCCTTAGCCCTTTTTTCCGCTGGGACAAAAAAATTCAAATAACCCAACATAAACACGGGCTCTAATGACCATGTCTCCTGGAAAAGACAGATGTCATGCTTGAAAATAAAATCTGACCAGAGGGGAGAAGATAATTTAGATCCCACGCCCGCCACATTCCAGGATAAAAACATGATGTGGCCTGTGGTATTAATACCCCCTTCGTCACTTCTTATATTTGACATAGGAGGAGCAACTGCAACATACCTAGAGAGATTACCCACGTTGCTTAACATTTCTTTTTGTGGCACAACTTGTAGGCCTTGTTCTCCAGCCCCAGTAGTATTTATTAGGGCAGAAAGCTCAATTTCACCTCTGTTGCTACTTATAATACCCTCCATTGTCTCTCGAGCTACAGGTGGCTTTTCATGATTGAAGTACCCTCTACCATCTTTCAGTCAATCTCAGTCCGCCAACCCGGATAACACGTCAAATCTATTAATGGACCTTATGTCCTCCAGGGAACATCCATTTGTCTGAGGTCCCCCATGTGTTACCCCTCCTAGGGGCTGAGATGGATGAGCGTAAAAATAAAACAGTGGCATTGTGCAAATTAGAGAAGAAGAATCATCCTGGGGCCAAGAGCAGATATATTCCACACAACGCCTGTCCCTGAAATTAATGATAATGCAATCCCCCTTTATCATCTTAGGTCTCCTGCCCACGCAATTTACTCTTCTAGCGTACAAAATTTCAGCACGCATATGGGCCGGCAATGGACGCTTAACATTGAGCCAAAATGTACATTTGTTCTTTAGGTCCCTATAGGATTCCCTTGCTCCATTAGCCAATGGTGGGACCCCTGTTAGGACCACCACATAGGGGGCTGCTTCAGGGGGTAGGTGAATGTCAATTAAGCCTGATGAAGCCTGCGCTAGAGGCTGTACAGGCGTCGATTGCTTAGCACTTCTGGCCCTACCTATCCCGGGACTATTTGATACAACACGTTGAGGAAGGTGTTCAGCTCTTGGTTGATTGTCAGCAACAGAAGTTACTTGAGGCACCTTCGAAATAGGGGGATTATCTTTCACAATACCACTTATTGATTTATCAGTGGTAGATTTAATCTCAGGGCATTGGCCTACCCCACGAGGATATTCCTTTTGCAGACCCGCACCCTCTCTACCCCCCCCGTGACTGAGCCAAGGCAAGTGAAAGCTCCATACATACAAGCCTACTTTCGATGGAGCCTAGCCTTTCATAAATTGGATCACATAAATTCTTTACGATACTTTCCAATTTTTTCCAAAACAATACATCTGTATTTTCCGTAGTTTGTATCCCCAGTGATAATGATGAGTTTGTCCTCGCCTCAACAGTTGTGGGTTTTGGCCCTGGAACAATGTCCTTCCTTAAAACAGAACCAATGTCAGGTTTAGCGTTTTTCCCAGCTGCAGACTGTTGGTTTCCCCTACGTTTTTTTTTCAAGGTTTGGGCTAGTTGTTGATGAAGGACAGGAACCGTTTTCCCTTTACTAGCAGAGCGGGTCTTTATGCTTGGTAGAGGCTTAGGGATTGGGGCCATTTTGTCAATATTCAAGATATCTTCAATTTCACCCGATTTTTTTGGGGAGCTTGTCGTGATTTCGCCAGAGCGCTCCTCCATCAGAGAAGTAATTGATCCCTGAGAGTTCGACATAACAGACTGGCGACACGGTGGTGATCTTATATTGGCCATGTTTCCCAGTGAAGACCTCTTGTCACAAAGGATATCTAGAGATAATCTTTTTTCAGTTAGTTCTGTGTCCTTGGCAAGCACTGATTGTACTCGCACTAAGAAGTTATCTAGAGTTCCCAATAGAGCTCCCCCGGGCGATTGCATAATGGGTCCATCCTTTTTGGCAAATTTATCCATTGCTGGGTATTGTTAGCAACCTCAATTAACAGATATCTCTAAGGTACAAACTAGGTACTTGGGCTTACTCTCAATGGTTTGATGACCTTGATCTGTAGTTGTTAGAGGAAGGTCCCGTTCCGTTCTCTGACGATCTCGGACGGGCTCAGACGGGCCCGCCCTTGGCCCGGGCTTCGCCCGGCGCGCCCCCGCGCGCGTCCCGCGAAGCGGGGGCCGTGAGGAGTCTTATAGCGTCAGGGCGGGAGGACGGGAAGAGGACACAGCTGGTTGCAGTTACGGGGCTGCTGGTCCTCGCAGTCCCGTGTTGGATTCCCTCAGGCAGCAGTCACCAGTGGTAGATTAAACAACACCTCCGTTGGCAGCACTCATGAAGGTAAAATAAGCAAGTTAAAAAGGCACGCTAGGGCTCCAGCCACGAACGGCTCCCGCGAAGCGGGGGTCGTGAGGAGTCTTATAGCGTCAGGGCGGGAGGACGGGAAGAGGACACAGCTGGTTGCAGTTACGGGGCTGCTGGTCCTCGCAGTCCCGTGTTGGATTCCCTCAGGCAGCAGTCACCAGTGGTAGATTAAACAACACCTCCGTTGGCAGCACTCATGAAGGTAAAATAAGCAAGTTAAAAAGGCACGCTAGGGCTCCAGCCACGAACGGCACCCATATTTCAGTCTATCCTTTTTTGCCACTTAAGACATAAAACAGCCATATGCAAATACGTCTTTGTACTGCTCCAGTAGGAGCAGGACAGCCACAACTGCCAGGCCAGGTCCCTTCTGAATGGGAACACAAGCAATCCCAGTCCTGTTTCTGCCTGGTTAGCCCTCTTCCGTGGGGTACAGCTCGAGTCCTGTGGCACTGTCAGCAATAGACTGAAGTCCCATATTCACAATGGTGCATGACTGGCTGTACAGGGTGGTTTGTTCATGATTATGGCTGTTGTGTCAAATGTAAGGGCGTCACTGGTATGCTTTAGGCCTCTGGCACAAATGCGGTTTCCATTTCAATGTGGGTATGCTGCTGCTGGCTAAGAGGTGTTGGCTCACCTTGCAGCTAAATTCACGCTCTTGACAAATGATTTCTAGTTAAAGTTTTTGTTATTCTGGTTTATGTGCTTATGCCGGTTACAACTATCCTCATGTGATGCAAGTTGGGGGAAGATACCTCTAGCCTGGAAATCTTAACTGCCCCTAGTGGTGTTGTGCCCGTACCACCTATTTAGATATCGAACTGGTGCAGGAGGAGCTTTTAGAACATGATTACGTTTTACTGGGCTATGTCTCATTTCAGAAGATATTTCCCTTGTGTGTAGTGGGGGTTAACTTTTCGATCTCACACACAATTTTTTCCTTGTTGCTGATGAAGGACTGCTTGGGGATGCTGCTGAGCAGTTGGGTTTCAGTATGGGCAGTGATGGATTTGGATGGATAGTGTTAGAATGGTTCTTTGGTTTTGCATGACACTAGTTCATGGTGTGAAGCAGCACCTAGAAGGCCGCACTGTGGACAAACTCCATACTATGCGCTGATTCTATGGGCACTACAAAATTCAGCGACTCTTCAGTGGACACAACACTATTGTTAATGCCCTGGAATGTCCAGGGGCTTGATAATGCATTAAAGGCCTGGTATGTGCTGGTGTACACAGACTATCTTAAAGTTCATACTTGCATGTATTCCTCTTGATTAGTACAAAGTAAACTGGCAAGTGAGTCAGTAACAAGCATCCTTCTACGCATACTCCTGTGAGGGGCAGCAATACTGATACATAGTTTCCAGGATTGTAGACAAAGTCGAACTGCAGCTGATGATAAGGGTTGGCACCTGATGATCTGGTATCTTAGAGGGTGTTTAAGAAGTCGCATCCCGCTGAATAAGGTCTCAGGTTAATAGTTGGGTCATAAGAGTTCCGTTTGAGTGCACAAGTGTCTTTCCCCAGCTTCGCCTCAGATAAGGCTGAAGCATAGACCATTATCCTTCTGAAGTTGTGAACGCTAGGTTCAACCTTCCTGCATACCACTGAGCAGGGGGGGAAAAGGGAACAATTTGTAAGCATTTTAAGAATGGTCTAATAATCCTTCAAAATATGGCGTTTTGCTCTTTCTGTGCCCAGTTGTTTCCATAGGTTTCTTTTTTAGCAGCTATTTAGATGGAGACAAAAAGACACACAATGTCTAAGTAACTTCTTTTTTGGTAATGGGGGTGGAGAGAGAGGTGGAGTGGGAGAAGGTCAAATGTATCTGTCTTAGTACGATTTTATGTTTGATGGGTAATCGTGCTTCTACCATTCATGACAAATATATTGCATTCTATATTTATCATAAGGGGCTTTGTTTCAACCTCCTTCAGACACTTGTTTCTTTGGCTAAGGAACCTTTAACCACATCTTGGATCAGCCTAAAAGAATATTTTTGTCTCATCTCCTTTCTATTGGCAGTTTGGGCGCATCCTTACGCCTCCATAGGAATGAATAAAGGACTCATTTCTATTTGAAAAATTCACTCTGTTAAGGGGGCGTGGCTTGTGGTCTGGGAGGAGGACCGCCTAAGTTGGAACTCCCATAGTGTCACATCCAATTCTGATGTAATCTGCTGACTCACGCCTTGAGCTGTGCATCGATTAACGTTAGCCCCCATTGACTAGTGAAGAAAGTAATGGAGAAGCCTGAGCTTCCCCAGCGGCATGAAGAGGAAGAATAGGCAGGGTACTGCTGCGACTAGGGGCCAAGAGATATCCGAAATCTGTGAGGGCATGAGCACTGTACTCAGAAGCACCAGAAGCAGGGGTGCCGTGTCTCGGTGGGTGGCTCCCTCAGTGCCCAGAAGGCATATGGACCTGTGAAAACTGAGCCAAGGCGATGCCAAAGAACTCGCACCTGTGTCGTGGAGGTGTAGCAAACAGCTAGAGGCTCAGCCATGCGGACAGCGGCAACCGGAGTTAAAACATCATCAAACTCTGTCCTTAACTTTTCCTGTTCAGACTCCACTCTTCCTTTTTAACCTTGGCAAGGGCTTGGATTCCATATCATGGAAAGCACCCCTAAGGCTGTGGAGAACAGATCCGGAGAGCAACATCAAGTGTGGTGGAGCTGGAAAGATGGGCCCCGGACAGCTGACCAGTCGCTGCAGTGCAAGTGGCTGAATAAGGGGTGGCCCGCTGGAGCGAGAGGGCTGCAAAAGCGTGCCTGTCATAACTCTGGTGTTGCTGCACGAACGTCCCGTCCTTGCACCAATTTCACAGAAGCTGTTCTGAATGGGCAGAAATCCTATGATGCCATGAAAAGAGAATTCAGAAATAGAGGTGTGAAATGTAAGATACTATACTATTTCCAGCCAAACTGAGAATCTTGTTGGATAGAAGGATCTGGAATTTGGTCCCCACAAATGATGGCTGGGATTTGTTGAAAGGTTGTGTGAGACCAATCCCAGAAAAGACTGCACATGATAATAGCAACAATGCAGAAGGGTCCTGGAGGAAGCAGTAGGTGTATGAAGGTCCTGAGAGGTGAAGCATTCAATGCCGAGGAAGCAGGCCGCGGGTGGCTTGGCCAGACTGTAGAGATTATTTCACTTGTTGCAGTGTTTAGGGTTGAGCCTCAAGGATAAAACTTCTGCCCACCTTGACTGATGGTTTGTATATTTGTGACTGTTGTAGCCTCTTTTCTCGTCGAGTGGAGTTGTGAAGGGCAATGCTGAGATTTGGCATTCAAAGCAAACACAAGGGGATGATGGACGGAGTGCTGAAACTTTTCAGACACTCACCCCCAGTCACAGATCTGGATTGAGTCCATCATCATTCTTTAGCTCACTTCGCCACCCCAGTTTTGACCCAGCCATGTGCAAATCAGTCTTGACCATTTGCCTCATGGGAACAGTCCAGCGCGAACTGCCAGGCCAGGTCCTCCATGGACCGGAAACAAGCATCCTGGGACCAGTTTCGTGGTAACACCCCTCATCAGCCAGGCCAACTTGAATCCAGTGGCAAAGTGAGCAAGGGACCCACGTCTTGGCATACCCTGCCAACTTAGGGCGAACAATTCAAACACAAGGAGATGATGGACAGAGTGCTGAAACTTTTCAGACACTCACCCCCAGTCACAGATCTGGGTTGAATCCAGAGGATATTACCTCAACACCCCTCATAGACTACAGTCAGTCAAAATTATCAGTAACCATCTACCCAGTCCGTCATCTCTGTACATCAAAAGGAACCGCCGTCAGGGTGGGTCCGTTCAATGTTCAAAAAGTTTGATGGACAGCCGCCATTAATTTTTTTAAGAAACAAACTCCCAAAGCAACATTAAGTCCAAATATGGATTCATATCTTAATGGAGCCCTGATATAGACTCTTGAGATATAGGAATGCCTGTGACAGAATTGGTTTTCCCTCTGCTCATCCTAGTTGGAAGAGACTTTTGCTGAGGCATTTCTGGTAGTTCTATGCAACAGTTGGAACACAGGTTGGCACGAGTTGCGGAATTGGGCACTTTTGATTCAACATAGTGAAGCTCCGCGGGGACAGGGAAGAGTTTGTAGGCATGTTCTTCGTTTGAGTCACTGGTTCAGGTTCTGTATAGGCAGGAGCAAATTTAGACTTGCATCAGGGGAACGGGGGTAAGGACAGATTAGCAACTCTTGGGATAGTCTCATGAAATGTAAATGGGATGTGGGACAGGATAAAAAGGAGGCTGTTTTTTGGGGTGTGCTACAGAGGCATAGGGCAGACGTGGCCTTCCTTTAGGAGACCCATCTGAGGGGTGGGAACGGTACATTAGTGGGCAAAGGCAGGGAATACTTCTGGCTTGTGGGGGGTGATTGTGTCTATTTATCCCATGTGCTGCAGAAGCCTACCATCAAACGTATTGCTGCTTTTCTTTACAGTCCCAAGAAAGTGGCACGATCACTGTTGCTTGGGGAGGTAATAAAACTGAGTAAAATCAGCTTGGCTTTTGGGCTGAGTGATATATATGGAGGGCAGCACATCCCACTGACAACTAGTACTCAGGGACTCAGAAATCCTTTTCTACAGTTGATTACCTGCTCACTTCATGGTCCTGCGCTCACAGATTCAATGACTTAAGATTCTTAGCCCACGGTGTCTTTGACCCCTCCCCAATATAGGGAAATATCTACTCAAGGTACTGAAGAACAGTTGTGAGATGGAAACAGATGGGGGGACTGGAAGTGTATAACACTGGTCAACAGGCTTGTTGAGGTCATAAATCAGTTCCTTCAGTAAAATGAAGGGTGGGTTCAGTCAATGTTGAAGATGTGGGAGGCCTACAAAACAGTAATTAGAGACTGTGTGATTTCTACGGTCAGTGGTAGGAGAAAAGAGAAGCTGTGGGAAGTTGCTGAGGTTAAGAGGGAAATCCTAGGTTTAGAAAGCTTGTATTGTAATTTTCATTTAAAGACCCTACAGTGCTTCATAGGCTGCAATTAAAGATCAAAGATCACACACAGGCAGAGAACGCCATAAAAAGCCAATATCTTTCTATGTAGGTGAGACTACATGAGGTAGGAAACAAGGCAGGCAAATTAACTGCACTGCTTAGTAAGCAGGATGAGGGTAGTAAATGGGTGAGACCAATAGAGCAAAAGAGGAAAAACCACTGACTAAGAGTTTGCAAGGTAAGTTGGTACTTTCTACAAGGCTTAATTGGTGCTTAGCCGGTAGACCAACAAAAAGATACATAGTGGCTCTACTAATCCTAACACCTGGGGTAGAGGCTAGATCCCTGATGGTGGAAGAATGTTGAGGAAGCGGCAGGGGCTAGTGCACAACTGCAGAGAAGCAAGATGCCTGGTACTAAGAAGATTTAAAAAAGAATTATGTTGGATAAATTGTCAGCTCCAAAATTAGCTTGAGGATGGCAAAGGTGGTTCTCATACATAAGATCTGAAAAGTCAGGGCAGGTTGTACCTCCTAGAGGCCACGATCACTACTAAACAATGAAACTAAAGCCTTAAGGAAAATGTTAAATTGTCTCAGTAGGCCAATGGGAAGACTACTTCATTGGATCAATTGGGGTTTATGCCTCTTAGGAGCACCATAATGAATCTGTGCTGGCTGTTTAGCTGCATGGAATACACAAGGAAAATCACACAACCCACAGCTGTACTTTCATTAGATGCAGCAAAGGTGTACAGATCAATCGAATGGTCCTACATATTTGCTGTACTAGCGAAGAAGGGCTTTGGCCTGTAAATAACATGATTTTCAAGATTGCTATAAGCATCCCTGAAGGCCAGGGTTAAGGTGAATGGATGGTTCTTGGAACCATTCATGATGCAGAGGGGGCTAAGACACAGCTGCCCCCTTTTGCCTTGGAGTGAGAGTTGCTGGAAAATTGGATATGGTGCAGTGCTCTTTACAGGGGGCTGAAACTGGACTTCTAGGAAAAGAATATGGTTGTATGCAGATGACGTTATTTTGCATGTGGTCATATCGGACTCAAAACTGGATAGGATCTAACATGTCTCTGGGTGTTTGAATGCGATTCCAGTTTTAAGCACAACTGGGAAATTACTACGTTGTTGCCATGTACTTCCTGGTTCCCGGGGCATGGACTGCAGCTCCTGTTCTAATTTGACCATTGACCTTGGGATTTACACCTCCAGGGATAACAGCGTTTTCTTGAAGCTTATCTTGATACATGTATTGAACAACTTTGTAAATGTAAATGTAAATGTGGGTTTACTTGTAAAGCGCACTGTGACTCCATGGAGTATCCTGGCGCTGAAGACCGCTGGGGAACCCATCCTGGTTTTCCCTGAGAGATGGTCCCTTTCTGGGTATCTCCAAGGTGAAACCAGGCATCCCCGGCGTCTGTGGGGGGGCCGTTGTAGAGATGAGGCAAGCTTAATGCCCAGAGTTGCCGAGTGTGTTCCTGGTTGAGTAGGTACCGAGGCGAGAATTATCGAGTCTGTTTTGACCCTGGTCCACGACCCTGCCGCGTCGGGAATTGAACCCTGGTCCCTAGCCGATTCTCTGCTTACGGGTCGGCCGCCTCTAACCAGTGAGCCACACCTCTCCACTATAGAGGGGATATGGGGCATTGGCGAACTCTTCCGCTTTTTACTCGGTGGCCGCACTAGTTTGTATAAAATTACTGTATTCCCTAAATTAAAAATAAAAACATAACAAGACCCAGATACTTTTTTCAGAAGGACTGACACCATGCTTCACACCTTGCTTTGGGACACTGCCATCCCCAGAAAGGCCCTGGCGATGCTTTGCAGAGGGTATACAATGGAGGCATAGCACTTCCAGATATGTGAAAATACTTCTGGGAAACAAAACTTTTAGTGAGTGGTCCTTTGCCGCACAACACTAACACTTACAATGGGTCAATAGATACCTTTTTAGCAAACCGGATACCCACCAAGAACTTTATGGGAAGTGTAAGCGGGTGACACCCCAATGAGTGGGCGGGGATGGCAAAGAACAAAAAGCGGTGGGGAAAAAGACACTCACAAATGTACCCCACTGTTGGTCTGTGATAGTCTGCAGGAACTGAAGCACCTGCCACAGTTCACCAAAAAGGATAATATTAGTATATCTAAAGTGGCTGATCTTTGGAGTGCAGTGAACTGAAATCCTGTGCACAACTCAAACAGGAGTTTGAACAAGTGAATTCACAGTTTTTCATATACCTGCAATCCAGTTTGCCATTGGCACACATGTGCCGGTAAGTACTGTCTTATTAGATGGCTCTCCTTTGAAAAATTGTGTACTTTCAAAAACACTACCCAAGAAAGCAATTTCACTGAGAGATAAAATGATGTCCCTAAGTCAAACTTCAGGCCTAAGTGGACACTGGATCTATGGATTGATTTATGAGACCTGGAGACTCGGAGTGAGAAGAAGCCTTGCAACACAATTGTGAATTAGCCATAAGGGCAGGGTTTAGATTAGCACAAATTCAGACATTACACAGCATCAGTAGTGGCCCGTCTTTAAGGGCAGATGTGCCCCCCTCCCAAACACACGTTTTTGCAAACATGAAGAGTGTCTATCAGGCGGAGCACAGGTCAGCCTGACAGATATTCTTTTTGTTCAGCTCAGGCAGCCAGGTGCAGTACATGTGCTAAATGAGCAGGGGCTGGGCTTCATGTGCTAAACTTCACTGGACTGAGGATTCCACAATCCTATGGGTGTCCTCTGCCCAGCAAGCAACTTGGAGGTCTTCCACCTCATGACGAGGGAGCAGGTCACAGGTAGACTAGCATCTGGGCGCATCAGTTTTAAGCCCTGAAGTGCCCAGAGCTGAGTGTCCATCAGTGAGGGATCATCACAGAGTGGGTTGGGATCAGCAGTCTCACTGACCCCATCCTACTCGGTGAAAAGTATGGGAGGTCAGCCATTGAAAGGAAGTGGCAGTCCCAATCCTCCAGGAACCACTGAGGCTTGCCACCCGAGATCACAGCTGTGGCCCAGTACGTTTTTATTTCTTAATGTTTGCTGCATGCGCATATGTATGTATGAATGTGTGTGTATTTGTGCATTCTTGCTGTGAATGTGTGTGTATATGTGCTTGTGAATGGTGGGTGTATCTGTGTGCACTTGTGAATGTATTGATGTGATTGAGTGTGTAAGTAGATGGGCGAGTGTGAGGATGTGTGTGGTCCACCCACCCCCAAACCCCGGCGTCAAGTACCAGCCACATCAGCACAGCATGTATTATTCCAGTACAAGACTCTATAAACTTGGCAGGATTCTCAATGATTTGTGTCCTAGAGGTTGTTGATGGAAGGGAATCTCGATCACACTCTTCGGTCATGCCCAAAGCTATGTTTTCTTTTAGAACATGGTGGGTAACATATTGGCTAGGACCACAGAGTCTGAAATAGAAGATAATACACAATTAATGCTGCAGGATATTTGGAGATTGATGACCCCACTCAACGATATCAAACTGTTCTGCGACCTAGCTCCAGTGGCCACACTGCAGAATGTGGCTAAAAAGTGTGGATGGGATGCCCATAGTCGCTAGTGTATGCTAACACAGAAATGTGTTTGCCAGGCAAGGATCTGCCCCAAGAAGTTTAAAATAGTTTGGGGATCTTGGATGAACCGCTCAAAACCGGAGTATTCCTATACCAAAATGTCAGCTCCTGGTCTTGATCTCACAGATGTGTTTGCAAAGAAAATAAATCTTTCCTTGATGTATGACCCTCACCCTCTTTAATAGTGGCATGCTTCATCATTGGGTCCGCCCTAACCCCTAAAAGTCAGGGTGGGCTCTACTGACATTCCGAGAGCACTTAGAAGGATTCTACCGGGGAGCTTTAGATTAAAAATACCTCACTCTTACTAAAAGTATTCCTTTATTAGTAGTGGAAATGGGTATGGGTTAAAAGAAATACATGGTGGTACACTAGGATATTATGTTCCTAAGACTCTCACTAAAGCCCTTTACAAGTTTCAGCCCCTACAGTAGCTGCCCCAAGAAGTTTAAGAGTTTGGGGACCCTGGATACACCACTTGCCCTTCCTGAATTAGTTACCATTCACACTGGAGAGTGTAAACGATGCTTCTGGGATCTGAAGCATTGATAAGCCTTCTGCAACTCTTGTTCCTATAATGCCCTCTGTTACTTGACAACAGTGGTTTGGATATGTAACAGCAATTCTCTGACCTTGCAGGTTCTTTCTAAAATCAATAAAAAATTATCTTAACAATTCACTCATACCATTACATTTGTTGGCTCATCAGTGCATTGTGCACGCAAAGCAATCCCTTTTTCATTGTTTTGCACTGCAGCCGTCATTTTTAGGAAGAGCCTACCAGACAGCGCAGTTGTCTGGTAGAAAAAGACCTATGTTTACTTACCAGATCTAACAGTGGGCTTAATACCCACCCATTGCTTACTATTGGCTGGCATTTTTGTCACTCATTTGCTTGCTTCTTATTCAATGGATTGACTTGCCCATCATGTGTTGTTCCTCCCCCTGGAGCATTGTCCTTTTACTTGTGTAAAGATCTCTTTCCTTCCTACTTCGTCCCTCTGTTCTTTTAAATCTCCCAGTGGCTTCTCTTCATTCACGCTGGGCTGAACATCACCTTTCTTCCCTGGCTTCACTTCATCCTCAACACTGCTTGCTCGCCCATCCGGTTATCCATGAATCTAGCTGCACTGCTCCACTGGTGTCTCCCCAGTCCATTTGCTGCTGCCTACATAGCTGTTGTCAAGCCTCGGACAAGGGATGCTATATGAAACTGCACCGTCATTTTTGCATTTCTGAAGGGGAAAAAAGCAAGCATTAAATGACTGGGAGGTGGTGGGCTTTGGCTTCAAAATCAGGAACAACACCTCTCCAGAGAACAGATACGGCTCAGTGCAAGGCTTCCCATGGACAAATGTTCCAGGACTTGAGTTGTAAGGCCATAAAGCAGGCTTCAGGTTAAAAATTTAGTAAACTATGCGAGATTCGTTTCTCAGCATTCCAGCTCCGTCCTCAGTCCCAGACTACATCACAAATATCAAATAGAATTGGCCGTCTTATATATAAGCTAGGTTACATGACTGCAGAAACCAGCTGGTCTGATTATCCTACAAACAGACACACATGCACAATCTCTCTCACATACTCTCTCGAATTTGGTTACAATAATCTTGCTCTCACTCATACAGACAATCTTTGTGTTGTTCTCAAATACTGCCACACGTGTATCAACTCTCGCCCACTCTGTCGTACACACATTTTATAGCCTGTACAGAGATTTACAACTGATCCGGTCACCTATGATAAATACAATTATGGGACAGGTTAGGTGCTCTACTTCCAAAGCTCCCTTAACAAATACACGTAACAACCTTTTGCAGTTAGGTGGCAGAGGTGTGTTAAGAGTGTGTGTGTGGGGGGGGGGTCTTAAAAGCCAATACCACTGAGATTTCAAAGACCATCTGTATCAATATCATGAAATCAGCTTAAAACCATCATTCATTTCGTTTTTTTCAATCAAATCTGTTTAAGTGGAGTGTGAAATGAGCAGACTTGTCAGAAGAGGAGGTGCAGGGGTCATTATTCCCCAGACCCACACCTTTTGTAGACCCTGCATTGGTGCTGCCAAATTGATTTTACAAACGAAACTGACATCTTTATTAATGGTAAGGCGGCCAACATGGCTCATGCCACCATATAGCACCTGTTATTTAATGTGAGGTGGCTAACACAGCTCATACCACTAGACAGCACCTGTTATTTAATGGTGAGGCGGCTAAGCCAGCTCATACCACCTGGTATGTAATGGTGAGGCGGTTAACACGGCTCATACCACTAGATAGCACCAGTTATTTAAAGGTGAGGCAGCTAACACCGCGCATACCACAAGATAGCACCTGATTGTTAATGGTGAGGCGGCTAACACGGCTCATGCCACTAAATAGCTACCATACCATTAAATAACTGGTGCTATGTAGTGGTATGAGCAGTGTTAGCCGCCTCACCATTAACAATCAGGTGCTAACTCGTGGTATGCGCTGTGTTAGCTACCTCACAATTAAATAAGTGGTGCCAACACAGCGCATACCACGAGATAGCACCTGTCATTTAATGGTGAGGTGGCTAACACGGCTCATACCACTAGATAGCAACGGTTATTTAATGGTGAGGCGGCTATCATGGCTCATACCACTAGACAGCACCTGATTATTAATGGTGAGGTGGCTAACAAGGCTCATACCACTAGATAGCCCCTGTTTATGAATGGTGAGGCGGCTAACAGGGCTCATACCATGAGATAGCACCAGGTATTTAATGGTGAGGCGGCTAACACAGCTCATACCAATAGATAGCAATGGTTATTTAATGGTGATGGGGCTAACACGTCTCATACCACTAGACAGCACCTGATTATTAATGGTGAGGCAGCTAACACGGCTCATACCACTAGATAGCAACGGTTATTTAATGGTGATGGGGCTAACACGCCTCATACCACTAGATAGCAACGGTTATTTAATGGTGATGGGGCCAACACGCCTCATAACACTAGACAGCACGAAATGGTGGATCTGAAGTCTCTTCTTTTTTCCTACTGGGCATTTTTAATAAACTGTTAAAGATATCCTCATCCCATGAAGGTCCCCACTTTAGATAATCGACCCAGCCCTAGAAATCAGACTGCCAGATGAAATATGTACAGCTCTCTCTGGAGTGCTACTGTGCTGGAAACCAACTGTTTAAACCTTTCAAACACACATCAGTTGGTTTTGTAGAGAACAACATGCAAACAGAGCCTCAAGCATGCACAAAAACTCTCCTTTAAATACGGAAAACTTAATTATGATCCATAACTATAAGCAAGGGACATCAGCCCATACAGAAAATATAACCAACTTCGAAAATACTCCACTGACCAAGTACAGAATAATAAGCCAGGCCTTTTGGTGGCAAAACAAATAGGTCTAGCTTATAAATGAAAGTGACTTTTTACCAGTTGGTGAGTTAGTTTCCTAACTTTGGTGCCACCCATCCTGCTTTGATGCTTCTCTGCCCATTCTGGATTATTTAAATTTTTTCGAAAGCCCGACAGATGCAAAATGCCACTAGACTGCTTGCTTTTGTTTTGCTCTCTTTATTTTTCATTTTTACTTTACCGTTCTTCAATTGCTGTCAGCTATGTTGGAATGGTAAAGTAAAAAAAAAGCCAACATTGCCTGCTCTTCACAACACGTTTGTACATGTATTGTAACGTATGTGCGGCGCTGGAAGTCATCTTTGAATGTTTTTCCTACCATTCCAAAATGGCCACTGTGTGCGCATACTTGTGTGCATGCATTTAAATGCATGCTCCAGGTACCAATGCAAAAAATCATTGGCAAAACCAACAAATCAGCATTTGTCTTTTAAATTCGAGATCTCTCGACTATGTCAGTGCTTGTTTCTCAATGAGCAAGATATCAGCAAAAAAATTACTTTCTTTGAGGACGAGCATCTTAATTTGTTAGCATTAGGATTCTAAAATTGTCAGCACCTTATTGTTTAGGCGACAGGGTCATACAAAATATGCACACAGTTGTACATACCCATTCTTTCCTAGTATTCCTAATCTACGTATTATAAAAAGAGAAACTGAATGCAGGTCTGCTAAAAAGAAATACAGAAAAAAACCCAATGCTAACACATTGGTCTTCTGCACACAGTGGTGGTGCAATAATTTCAAGGAATCCACAGAACCTCAGAGCAGAAATACCTCAAACAATAACTCTGAGCAGAAATTTCTCAAACATCAGGAAAGGAGCGGGCTTCATCAAAGAACTTGGCTGTAGTGGATCTTCCACATAAAATCAGGAATTTTTGGTCTTACCGTACATTCTGCTTTTGCTGGATGTTGCTGGCCTATTGTCTACAACCGAATGCACAAGCAATGGGGTTTAGGTCAGCCCCTAGATCATGACTTGAGGGTTTATTGTGCATCTCAGTTCCCTGCTCCTTAATGGATGGTTTTATTCCATGTTTTTGTTAGGTTACACCTACCAGACAGTGAACGCTGTCTGGTTGCAAAAATACCTATTGACAGCTTATGGTGGGCTTAGAGCCCATACATTACTTACCACTGGTTGTCTTTTTTAACTCTCATTTGCTTGCTTTTTATGGTAGCTTGTGTGGGCTTTGCTTCCTCTTCTTGTGTTTGTTCATTTCCTGAAGCATGCTGTCATTACTTGTGTCCTTCCACTACTTTTTTCTTTTTGGTTAAGCACTCCATGAAGGTGCATGTGTTTCCAGCTATTCCCCTTGTGTATTTTCTTCCCTATTCCACCTTCTGTGTTGCTCTGTCTGATTATTCCCCTGTTCCTCCATGTTGTGCTGACACCCATGTGCTTCCCTGCAGGGTTGCTTTCATGCTTAATTGCTTTCGTCTCATGGCTACACATCTCTGACACAGTTGCTTCTCTTCCCCCACAGTCCCGCTATTGCTGACTTGCACATGACATATACTTCTCCCTCGCCCTCTGTGTTGTTTCTACCCACCTGTTAACTCTCTGTTGCTTTCCCAATCCGCTTTAAAAAAACAACTGCTTTAGAGATACTGTGCATTTTCTTTTTCTTTTTTTCACTGACCCAAATCGGATTGGTCAATCAGAAATAAAATGCATAGTGAGTGCTCCAACAAAATGCCCCTACTGGCCGCATCAGAGACTGTTTTTTTCTCCTCCTTAACCATCCTGCACAGCATATGGGATGCTGTATTGTGGCTCTAAAAAACATTGGCAAGGCCAATAGGTCCCAAATGCAAGACCTATTAGCTTTGCCAATGCTTGTAAATTGCTTTTGTGAGCCCTCGAGTGTGAGCAGCTTTGCCAGTGTACATCAGTAAGGCTACCAGATTACTCCATTTCATCAGGGACAACATTTTCCAGACTTGGGGTTTTCTTGCTTTCTTTAACAGCTGATGCGCTGCAGGGTTTGTAGTCTTGGTTAATTTCAACTAAACTAATTGGACTAACGCACCTGAAAAAAGTGATGTGTAAAAGGAAGACCAAAGACTGGAACCTGGTACCCCTTATCCGGATTAATTTGGTGTCCTTGGTCTTTACAGTGAAAAGATGGGAAATGTAATTTTCTTCTAACATATATCTCTTCATGTTTTCCAATTGTCCCTCTTTAGCCAGACTGGACTTTCAGGCCTCCATTTTGCAAAATGTGCATGTATGTTTGCCTTTCTATAATCCATTATAGTATATACTGGAGGGCATACTTGTATATTGCTATAAAATGGAGTAGTGGAAAGGGTTCTTGCTCCCAGGTTTCCTTATTTTACAGCTTTCGCTAGTAACATATTAAAATGCATTTATTTCAATCTGCAGACCGTGGTTCCTCCTGTGACCAAAGACTAACTATTTGCGCATCTGTGCTTCTCCTTTTACTTCATACTGCAAATGTGTGTGAAGCCAAATAGTGTCTAATGCAAAAACTAACTGTACGTTGTGCTGTCTATTAATGTTCAATATGATGCTGCCATCTATCAACCCTTCATCATATCCTGCGGTTTTGGAATGTGAATTCAACCAGACCCTAACCAATCAATACTCATTTAAAGCACCTTTGAAATGCAACAGTAAAAATGTTTCTTTGAGAAGCACACTACTACTCTTTGAAGCAAAGGTCCAGTCTATTAACCCAACAAGCTATCATTCTGCATCAGGGTTCTGTGACCTGCAGATGTGTCTCACTCACTCACGCTCACACACACACCCCACACCTGGCATTTTGAGGTGTCTGATACATACTATAGAAAGGATATGGTTGAACTGCATGTAGCTGATCCACTTTATGAATGGCATAAAGGAACTAAAAAAAACGATGCTATGGAACAGACCTAGAGAATTACCAGTATGGTTCAGGTTAATCAATCATCTATCACTTTTTGCTATTTGAGTTACTCTAAGTAGTGTAGATATGCCCAAAAGTGGTTCCCTTGCTCACTGTGCCGTAGGAACTGACACTACGACGGGCTGATGACAACAAGAGGCATTACTTTGATCCTTTTCAAAGAAGACATGTTCTAGCAGTTCAGCTTTGACTATTCCTGTTAGAGCAGTACTAAAGCATTCCAAATGGAGTTTCCCTTCAATAATCAATCAATCAGGGGTTTGTTAAGAGCGCTACTCACCCGTGAGGGTCTCAAGGCACTGGGGGGGAGGGGGGGGAGGGGGGGGGGGGGGGCAGCTCCGGATCAGTCGAAGAACCAGGTCTTGAGGTCCTTCCTGAACGTGTGCGTGGTCGGGGAGCGTCTGATGTTCACAGGGAGCTCGTTCCAGGTTTTGGCTGCGATGTAGGAGAAAGCTCTACTGCCTGTTCTGTTTCTGCAGATGCGGGGGACCTCTGCCAGGGCAAGGTCGACGGAGCGGAGGTTCCTCTTGGGTACATGGAAGGATACCCTCTCGTTGAGGTATTTGGGTCCGATGTTGTTGAGGGATTTGTAGGCGTGGGTGAGGAGTTTGAAGGTGACCCTATTCTCGACAGGGAGCCAGTGGAGGTCTCGTAGGTGTTGGGTCATGTGTTTGTGACGCGGTATCACGAGGACGAGTCTGGCTTCAGCGTTCTGGATGGTTTGGAGTTTGTGTAGAAGAGTTCTATTGATTCCGGCGTATAGGGTGTTGCCATAGTCCAGTCTGCTGGTTATGAGCGCGTGGGTGACGGTCCTTCTGCAGTTGGGGGGGATCCATTTGAAGGTCTTAGGGAGGATGCGCAGGCAGTTGAAGCTAGCGGAAGCGACAGCGTCGATCTGGCGGATCATGGAGAGGGAAGAGTCGAGGATGATGCTGAGGTTTTGTGCGTGGTCTGTAGGGGCGGGTGGATTCCAGAGGACGGAGGGCCACCAGGTGTTGTCCCAGGCGGGGGTGCAGGGTCCAAGGATCAGGACCTTGGTCTTTTCTGAGTTGAGCTTCAAGCAGATGTCCTTTATCCAGGCTGCCATGTTCTTCATTCCTTCCTGGAAGCAGAGTCTGGTGCCTTCGGGATTCTTCATGAGTGAGAGGATGAGCTGGGTGTCGTCGGCGTAGGATACAAAGCTGAGCCCATGCTGTCTGACGATGGCGGCGAGGGGGGGCTATGTAGATGTTGAGGAGCGTGGGGCTGAGCGATGATCCTTGGGGTACTCCACAGTTGATATTGGTGGGTTCGGAAAGGAAGGGAGGGAGTCTGATCCTCTGGGTTCTGCCGGAGAGAAAGGATTGGATCCAGTCGAGGGCGGCTCCTTGTATCCCTCCATCGTGGGAAGTCTCGCTGCGAGTGTGCTAAGTGAAACGGTGTTGAATGCTGCGGAGAGGTCTAGGAGGATGAGGGCCGCTGTGTGTCCCTGGTCGAGTAGCATGTGGATGTCGTCAGTGGCGACGATGAGGGCGGTCTCGGTGCTATGGTTGCTGCGGAATCCAGACTGGGAGGCGCCTAGGATGGCGTGCTCTTCGATGAAGGCGGTCAGCTGGGTGTTTACGAGTCTCTCTGTGACTCTGGCCGTGAAAGAGTGGGGAGAGATGGGCCGGTAGTTTTTCTGGTTCGTTGGGTCGGCCGTTGGTTTCTTGAGGAGGGGTTTGACCTCCGCCCGCTTCCAGTCGTCTGGGAAGATGCCGGATTTGAAGGAGGCGTTGATGGTCCGTCCTAGTTCGGGTGCGAAGGCAGTGGCGGCCCTGTGGAATATGCGCGGTGGGCAGGGGTCTGTAGGGGCTCCTGAATGGTTTTTTTTCATGGTCGTGGTGATGTGGAAGACGGTGGCAGGGTCCCAGGTCATGATGCTTGGCTTAAATGCGGCAGTGGCATTGATATAATGACATGGATAGTCCCAGATTGACCACCAGCGGTTCAGATTAATTCAAGCATTCCTCCCATCACTTCTTTGCTAAATGAGTTGCACACAGATCAGTACAGCAGGCACTCAACTCCTGTGCTATCTCACGGGAGTGGACGCTTGTACATGCAGGCAACACAGCCTCTCTGTCATGTGCCCAGCTCACCCACTTATATATTTTGACAATTTTTCTTGCACTCTTTATATATAAAATTACAGCTACCTCCCTGCCTGGATAGCTTTAAAGGCCTTTATGAATTTTAAGTTTTCAAAATAGTGTCCTCCATCTACTGCTACATATATACACCCCAACCTCTACCCCTGCAAAAACCTTTATGATCTCGAATCCACTTTTTCACTCCTTGTCTGTCGCGTCTTTATTTACACCAATATGCTTTTCAGAAATCTTAGACTCACACCCCTAACCTTTACTAAGAAATGCTGCAGTGGTTGTGGGATTTTGGGCGGGATGCAGGTTATGGTAGTCAGCCACTATGGTCCCAAGTTAGATGGCCACCGAGTCTAATGATTTTTATATATTTTTTTATTGGTTTTGTACAATCAGAATAATCATTATTTGATTCACCTATTGTTCCATGTTATTCTATTCATTCTATACACATCTATACATCAGAGTGTGTTATTTTCCAACAGATTGCCCCTTCTTTCGTGGGTGAGCTTATACATCAATGATTATTCATTACAAACGTTCCCAATTCCCTAACTCAGTAGTCCCCTTTCCCCCCATCTCCCCACCCGGCTCAGCTCCATAGATCTCTCCTCCTATTGTTGGTAATGTCTTGTGGGAATCTTCATATTACCTCCAGTGTGCCTATCTGGTTCTATCTTATTTTGTTTGTTATTTTCCCTCCACATCTATGCAATGTTATCATTATGGGGAGTTCTTAGTAGGTGTAAATGTTGCTTCTTGCTTATTCTTAATGTCTGCGACCATTACCGGCCATGCACTTAAGTCATCTTCCAGTTTTTCGTCTCATCAAACTTTTTTCATCCATACTGCTTCTGCCCGTCTGCCGTCGCCCATTCACACAGGTCTCCCAGCCACATTTTTATGCAGGGTGGGTTTGGGCTTTTCCAAGATATCGCAATTCGTCTTTTTGCCAGTATAAGCCCCAACATTACTAATCTCCTACTCAACTTTTTATTTTTGGGGGCCGGTAGTAGTCCTAGCAATACTGTTTTAATTTCTTTAGCGATTGTCCATCCTGTCACCTCTTCTAGTACATCTGTAACTTCCGTCCAGTAGGAGGTTATAACCAGACACTGCCAAACCACATGCAGAAAATCTGCCTCTCCTGTATTATATCTAGGGCATTCAGGTGTCAGAGTTGGAAACATTTTACTTAGTGTTTAGGGGACGAGATATGTTTGATGTATATAATTATATTGATCTAACTTAAACCTCGGATCGGAGTTCACTTTAACTCCCTCATGCACTTTGATCCATTCTCGTTCTGATAATGGACCTCCCAGGGCCTCCTCCAAGCGTGCCTGGACCGGCAGGGTCGGGGCTTTCATGTCCTCCCCAAGTGCTCAAACAAATGTGAGATTAGGCGGCCACCCTGTGCCGTATAGAGCATTGTCTGGAGCACTTTTGTAACTGGTGGTTCCTCTGGAAATGACGCCCATACCTCACTAGTTACATGTGATATCTTCCTATATTGTAGAAATTGCCCACGTCCTAGCTCATTTGCCTCCTCCGCCTCCTCGCCGGAGATGAATTGTTTATTTAAAAAAAGGTCTACCATTGTGAGGCAACCCCCTTCTTTCCATTTATGGATGGACATATTATCTGCTATTTTTGTATAGGGTGTATCACCCACAGTAAATGTAGTGCATTTATATAGCGCTCCGCACACCCCCGAAAGGGTCTCTCAGGCGCTGTGCACATACCGCTGTGGAACCCTTCCTGGCCTTTCCCTGTGAAGTGCCCACTCCTGGGCACCCCCAAGGTGAAGCCAGGCATCCTAGCGCTTTTGGGGCCGTTGTGTAGATTAAGCAAGCTATTGCCACGAGTTGCAGAGTGGGACCCATGATTAGAATAGGCACCGAGGCGAGAATTATCGGGTCCGGGAAAATTGAGCCCAAGAACCGCCGAGGCGGGAATTGAACCCTGGTCCGGGCCAGACCTCTGCATCAGGGTCTGCCGCTCTAAGCATTGAGCCACACTTCTCCACAGTGGCATATCTGGCGCATAAGGGGCATGGCCTACCACTTTCTCGACTACCCGGTCTCATACTCGTGCCACGTGTTGGATTATGTATGGGCAGGCGCGCGGTACCCCTGTCTATGTTCCAGCTAGCAGTGTCTTTTCCCAATTACCCTTATCATCTAGCCAGTGAATTGCACATCGAACCTGTGCGGCCATGTAATATAGTTCAATATTAGGAACTTCTAGTCCCCCATCTTGCCCTGTTCTTCGCAGTGTCTTTAAGCTCACTCTCTTGCGTTTTGATCCCCACGACAGCTCTATCAATATTTTATCTAATGTTTTAAAGTAATGCACGGGGATCTCATAGAATGAATGTTGGATCACATATAGACATCTCAGCAGGACGATCATTTTTATAATTGCCATTTTTCCCCAAGAGCCCTTGCCAAAAGCGCACAGAACCCTTCACTCTGTCTAACATTCTCCCTAGGTTTAATTCCAAGTGTCTCTCTGGTGTATTTGCCAGCCTAATCCCCAGATATTTGGGATCAGTTTCGGCCCATGGTAATCCCACCCCTGGCAATGATTCCCCTGGCTTTCCGGTCAGCCGTCCCACCGGTAATACTATTGATTTGTTAGAGTTTGTTTTTAATCCAGAAAGTTTTACAAACTTATTCAGTATTTCCAACAGTTTGGGAAGCACTTGAGTGGGCTATCGAAGGAATAATAAAGTATCATCCTCGTACATGGAGACCATGTGATTCGTGTCGCCTAATTTTATTCCCCTGTTATCCAGTTTTTTCTGCAGAGATTCTGCCAGCAGTTCCATGGCTGCAGCAAATAGTAGTGGCGACAGGGGGCATCCCTGTCAGGAGCCCTCCCATGCGTATAAAAGCCTGGGGTTATCGTAAAGCAATCGCAGCCACTTAATATATCCCTATCCCAATCCCATTACTCTCAGTGTTGCCCATAGGAATGGCCAGTCCAGGGAATCGAAAGCCTGTTCTATATCTAACAGCGCCAGGGCGCAATCCTCCGTTTCTATAAGTGTAGAATGCCACATACGTGCAAGCCGTCGTAGGTTGTGGGTGGTGCTACGATGCGGAATCAAACCAGATTGGTCCCACCACATCTAATGATGGAGTAATGAAGTGATCAATTCAGCTGCATCTGTACACTATATCAGGCAAGTCTAGGCAATCTACTGGATAATTACTAGCAGCAGCAAGAGCAGTGTGGCACACTGTTTATGTAAGTGAGTTAGTGGATGTTCTGCAGAATAGACAACCTATGGAACAAAACTTTCAATTTCAGCTCTTCAGTCCAACGTGTGATGTCTTTCTTCGACCGCTGGTTTGTGGCCCATTACACTGCTTGGTGGACAATGATGGTCTCTTCCTTTGGGGCCTCCCCAGCACAATAGATAGAGGGTTCTGATTGAGGCACTGACAAATGAGTTGTTCAAGTCTGTGGTTAGGGAAGCAAATATTGAATAGTTCTCATTTAATGTGGGGTCAGATGCCAAACAGAATACTCTTTAGAAAGTTTTCAAAGCTTATATCTATGAAGTATGTATTACTAAACACCAGTGTACTAATCTCTACATAGTTCTAATAAGAAATCTTGGTTTCCAGATTATCGGTCCGGAGGACACAACATGCTCTCAATCTTGAGAATGCTGCTCTGGCAGAACATAAAACAACACATTTGTCCTTTCATGCCATGACTAATGGTGAAATGAAATCATCCTCTGGCCAGACCACTCGGCAGGAGATGGAGCAAGATATTTGCCTGGGTGCATAAAGCACCCAGTCACTAGAAAAAGTCATGGAAGTAGTGAATGAGACAGGATCCCTTCAGTGAGACATGGAGGGAGTTCTTCACTCAATCTTTGAATTCTACGAGGAGAGCTAGCATCTGCAAAGCAAATGCCACAAACGCATATATTAGAAGATATCTGGGTGTGAAAGGATAAGGATCACTGGCTGTGCTAGAATGTTTCTGCAAACACTTTGAATACATGGACTAATAGGAATGCTTTCAGTATATTTAATAGGATTCATTGGGGAGATCTGGGACAGTCTTGGAACCACCCCACTGAAATATGATCCAAGCTTCTACTTGTTAGGGGAGCTAGAAGGAACTAGAAATGGTTGCCCAAGGCAGAGGTCTGCATCTAAGCACTGTTAGGTATTTGATAACAGCAACTAAAACAGCAAGTAATGCTTCACTCACAGCGACTGTTTCATTCTGACAAGTTTTTCCCCCGGAGTTTTTATATACCGCAAACTTGACCCGAGGGTATCAGAGCGCTTTACTTGAGCACCAGTTGCATTACACAAGAACACATGCATTTCTGTTAGGAACAGGGAGATTAAGTGATTTTCCCAGAAGCACAGGATGTTGAGCTTCACTGCTGAGACTCGAACCTGGCTCCCCAGATTTGAGATCGACCTCTAGCCATTAGGCTACATCCTACGTATACCAAGGTATAGGCAGCAATTGCTAGGCTTGAACTGTCAAATCAACACTATGCATACTGTGAGTACATGGACTGCTTTTCACTATATTTACCTGAAAACATTGGGGAGGACTGGGACAAGAAATCCCACACCTCTGAGATCTCCGGATCATATCACCTAGTGAGGACTGATGGTGCTTTTAGTGAATCTTAGCAGCTACTAACTATTGCAGAGGTAAAGTCTGCCATCAAGGTAATGACAGGAGGAAAGCCTCCCGAATGAGAAAGGCTAACAGATATTTTAGCTCCACTTTGCTCTCCCCGTTTGATAAAGCTGTGCTTGATGACATTCTGCTGCAAGCATTTGAGTAGCAATAATAGTCACTCTTTTGAAACTCACCAAGAATTAAACATCTTATGGCCAACTTCTTTGCACATCTCTACTCCGCCACTCCAATAGCTGAACCCGCAGATTACAGGAATTTCTAGATAACATCCAGTTAGTCTGGCTATCAGATGCCCATCGGGAATTCTTAAATTCCCCCATCACAGTAGAATAAATACATCAGACAATTGCTAGTCATCCTACAGAGAGGGCCCCTGGCCTGGATGGACTGACTGCTGCGTTTCATAAGGAATACTCCCAAATTTTAGATCCCAAACTCCTGGACGTCTATCAGGATGCCTTGGAGGCAGACTCACTTCCCCCATCTATGCCGGAGGCAGTAATATTCACACTTCAAGCCCGACAGGCTGGCTAATCAATGCAATTCATATCGCCCTTTGTCCCTCATCAACACTAACAATAAAATATTTGCAAAAGTACTAGCAAACAGGCTTGAACTACTACTTCCAGAGATGATTAGATGCGACCAATCTGGCTTTATCCCGGGCCGGTCCACTGCACACAACCTTAGAACTCTATTCACAGTTATGCACCATCTACATCCACAAACACCAGCAGTGGACGCTTTGCTAGACGCCACAAAGGCCTTCGACCCGCTGCAGTGGGAGTACCTCTTCCCGTTGCAGTGTCGACTGGGCCTTGGTTCCAGTTTTATCACGCAGGTCCGACTTCTCTATACTTTGCTCACCGCCCGAGTGCGCCTCAATGGACAAATATCAGCTCATTTTCCAGTCGCTAGAGGCACGTGACAGGGATGCCAGCTCTCTCCCATCCGCTTTGCCATTGCTTTGGAGCCCCTAGCGATGCGTATCCGCTAACACCACGCTAATAGAGTGATAGGTTTCACAACCAGTGGCCTTGTCATATCTTTGTATGCCGACGACATTACTCTTTATGCTACAGACCCCGAGGCAAACCTTGGCCCACTGATACGCTAATTCACAAGATTTGGTGGTCATTCCAGCATACAGGTAAATTGGACAAAGTATACACTCTTTCCTTTAACAGAGGCAACCATCCCTGCTCCAATGGAATACCTGCTCCAATGGGCCAGCGGCCCAGTTAAATATTTAGACATCCTGGTCAGCAGGAATGTCTTCAACAAAGCCATCAATTGGTTGGAAGACCGGGTTCCGCTGTGGTCTAAACTCCCCTTGTTTATGGCGGGACACATAGCTATTGCAACAAGCATTGGCATAGCCAATAGGTCTCGCCTATGGGACCTTATAAGTGTTTAGCCATGCAACAGTTGTTGTTGCACCAAGGATATTGTGCTGCATAACTAAATACTTATAAGGTCCCAAATGTGAGACCTATTGGCTATGCCAATGCTTGTTTTGTTAGGCACCGGGAGATTAAGTGATTTGCCCAGAATCACAGGATGTTCAGCGTCGTTGCCATGACTCGAACCCAGTTCCTCAGATTCAAGGTCGACCGCCTTAGCAGTTAGGCCAACTCTTCTCCTTAACTTTACAGATGGTGGGAAAGGAGCAGAAGAAATAATAGCTAGATCCCTGTGTGTTGATCTGATTTCTCAGATTAGGGGCAAGCAAACTAGACATTTTACATGGTCAGGCAGGGACTGCTTTGGCGCTGTGCCTGGTGAGACTATCTTTGTTGCCTCCCCCGTATCTCCTACCCCATAGATTCCATAACTACTACCCTCAAACAGAGCCCTTTCATATCCCCTCTCACATGTATTCCATTTATTTTATAGCACTACAAGGGCAGGGTGTCCAAAAACTTGTCACACATATAACAAAGACGATCTTAAGTGTGTAAAACTGTGTATAGGAAATATTACATAACAATGAACACTACAAGGTGTAGGAGTCACGTCAGCCATACTGGTAGGCAGGATACTTCAAAACTGCTTGGTCTGGAGAAGAACACACACACCGGATTTAAAATGTAATACAAGGAATGGCCTTAAGAATGTATTTCTACCCAAACTAACTCCAACAACATTAGGATACTGAAAGACTTACAAAAAATATACATCACACCGACAAGCACAATTCTAGGTACGAATAACCTAAAATAGACATGAAAGCAATGCCACACATTCATCCAAACACTACCCCGTGGCGTACAGTGCGGTCTTCGGCTGATGCTCCTCGACACCTCAAGAGGTTTTAGCCGCTATACAAATGCAATTACAACAGGGACAGTCAGCTTAAGGGGGGGGAGGCGGGGGCGGGGGGGGGTCTGAAGGCACCAGGAGAAACATCAATCAAGATAATTAATAGACTAACGTCCACTTGTTGCACATTGGCAACATGCATACAACCTGCTGCCTGGAGAAGACAAAATGCCGTATTTAAGCCATTAAGCCCCACCTTCTGTGATGTGCCCGCCTATTGTTGACATGGTGCCCGTTTAGAGTAGCTTAGTCGTACCAGGCTCCAGACAGCACCACAGAAAACTAGTCAACGAACTTTAGACTCTGGTAGTCCAACTCCCTTCAAGCATCATTAGGCGGGAAATAGCAGCGTCCTTGCTCCAACAGGAGATGGAACTACTATGTTTAACCCTTGCAAATGCGACAGAATAGACAGTATGAGGAGGCAGGGATACAGGAGTCAGAGTTGTGCAATAGTGTTGAGTCACAAGCAAAGCAGAAACGTCGATGTTGAGATTAATGTGTGTGTGTAGGAGGGGGGGATGAAGCCCAAAAGCCAATTAGTGAACCTTTGGAGCCCAATCACTGATAACTTGTCGATTTAACGCAGCAGTTTGTCGCATACAAGCCTTCCAGACAGCAGAAGTTACTGCGACGTAATGACATCAGAAGGAGGACAGGCAGAGTTGGCCTTACCTAAATTCGAAGGTGTAACTGCAGATCACACGTAAATCAGGAGTTTACTCAATCACCCACTTTATTAAAACAAGCACGCGCAAAAAGCATTGGCTGCGCGGCCGCCGAAAGTTAAAGTGATCGCGATGCACTTAATTACCCGTGACGGAGAAAAGACAGATGGCATCTTCGCGCGTTCACACGCACATGCACGCAAGCTTGAGGCAGGCAAAAGTCTCTGGTAGCACTTTGAAAACCCCCTTACTAAAAGTCAAGCAAGCAGCGCATGCGCTGCTCTAGGCTCGACCTAAAAATGGTAGAGTTGCCTAAATTTCAAGTACTTATTTGTGAATATCCCTATCCCAATCACCAAAGTTGTTTTTTGTTTTTTAAACGCCTCTGCTCCCATCCCATCAAGCTGTTCTGGGCTGGCCAACAACCCCAAGTGAAATACGAGTTGCTAACATTGCTGTAATCACAGGGAGGGATGGGTGCGCCGGACCTGCAGCTCTACGCACTGTGTGCCCAGGCACATTTTCTGCACTACTGGACTTACCCCACACCCTTTCAGCCACACATTGCAGTCGAGATAGACAGAACCTCCCCATGGCCATTATCCTCAGCATTTGCCTTCCATGCGAACCGCCTGCTTCCGAAATCGACACAACGCAATGCATGCGCTGGGCATGGGCCTGGCTGGCGAGACGAACAGGCACCACACTACTTTATGCTCCATCTATTTCGGTAGCAAAACACTCCCTATTACCACCCTTGCAAGACAAAGGTGCAATTATCTGCGCCAGTAAAATGAATATTCACGCCTTCGTAGATCTCTATCTGGAGGACCGTTTCCTAGCCCCCCCCCCCCGTTGACCACCACTACTACCTGTGCACCTCTCAATG
Organism: Triturus cristatus; assembly: GCF_964204655.1. Lineage (NCBI taxonomy): Eukaryota > Metazoa > Chordata > Amphibia > Caudata > Salamandridae > Triturus > Triturus cristatus. The sequence goes on from NC_140587.1 coordinate 422,518,912, forward strand.
CCTTCCTTTACTACCAACTAAGAGCAACATACCACGCAAGTCACGATACCTTACCAGCCCCACCGCGGACGCTCACAACATTAGAGCAATTGTACACGACACCATCACACCGCAAGATGATAACATCACCATAAAATCACATGCAACACACCGTGCCAACAACTATGTCGCCAGCTCGAGAGGCCTGGAACGCAGACTTAGCTTTCACCCTAACCAATACGCAGTGGGCTTCCCAAATTACAGATTGCGCCTTATACATTTCATATTTTTGCAACGCTTGCATCGAAGACCCATACCGATATTCCGGATGGGGCTGTACCCTGATTCTCACTGCCCACGCTGCCACTCACCCCAGGCGGACTTTCTACATCCTGCTTGGCACTGCCCTGCAATTGCTGCCTACTGGGGAGAAGTCTTCTGCATGACAGAGAGAATCCTGAACGTGCCAGTTTCCTCATCTCCACTACTAGGTCTATTGGGCTACGTTAGTGATATGTCATACGGCTCCCGTAATCTTATCACTTTGATGCTCCTCCTTGCGAAATGCAGAGTTGCAATGCATTGGGGACGACCACTGGCCCCAAAAACCCAAGATTGGATTACAGAAATCACAAATACTGCAATGAGCAACTTTCCAACTACTGGGACTCGATGCCTCTGGGACCTCACCCCTGTGACATCTGGGAACCCTTTACCGCTTATCTTTGCCAGAGGGATAGTCTTACTCCCGACCTGGGTAATAACAACCCAGCTCTTGTGCATCCAGGCCTTCCACATGGCACTAGGCCGAACAGAACGCACGGGGCACGAAAGTCATCCACCAAGTTCCCCAAAATCAATACCTTTGTACTGTAATACGGCACGAGGGAGGGGGTGCGGTGTCCCTAGATTTTTGGTTGCGGTAAAGAACGTGATTTATGCATAAGTAGCGTTCCAGATGTGATGTGCATGTAATGCCTTTAATTCTTAATTATCAAGATGAGTGTTTGTAAAATGCCAACGGTTCATAAATAAAATAAGAACATTTAAAAAAAAAGAAGAATGAGACTTCTCGTGCACTATCATTAAAAAAAATACAGGCAATAAAAATCCTTGCACAGATTGCTTAGAATAGATTGCTCTCCCTCATGCCAGGTCTGGCCATTCTAGATCCGATGGGATTCATGCTGGGTAGGTTGATATAACTTGGCAAATATTGTATCTTGACAACCATCACCTGAATCTGGAGCACCCAGACCTCAACTCTTTGGAATGGGATTCTAGGATTGAACTACTGTGTCATATGTGTACGTTGGTCCATGCAGCATATCATAGCATTGTAAGACAAAACCCAGCTTTCCCCCAGGCAAGACATTCTCAATTTCATGCAATAATGTCAAATTGTGTTTCCTTGATGACTACACCAATATCTGGCTCTTTGTGGTGGTGGAAAATTCCGAGTGAAGTTGGACTAATTCTAAGTGCCCCAACTCTTTCCTTACACTTTGTTCATTTGGTAATGTTTTAAATTTGTTGTCTTTATTCCGATAGACAATGACTGCATCAGCCATGGCTCTGATGTAACTTGGGTTAAGTGAAAGGACAAATCACAAAATCAACTGTCAGAAATTGCTAGCAAAGTGTTTCCATTTCAATCACTATTGAACTGTTCCTGCACAACTCCAATTCTGTACTTTCAACTACTTTGTGTCTAGTACCAGCTGCCCAGGCAATCAGAAAACAGTATATATGTACTAAGTTACATCATTCCATTTTGCTTTTTACAACTGAAAAGTGTTTTAGGGAGAACAAACTATTTAGAAAATATCAACACATGACATATCACTGTAGTCTGTAAAAGTATTGCCAATCCACAGGCAGGGAGCCTTCACATTTCATTTTGTCGATCGAAGTACTCAGTATTGTAACGGTTTCAATTAAATATCTGGACTCTTGGGTTATAGTTTGTCTTTATAAGTAAGGCATGCACATTTAACAATCTTCTTTCAAGATCAGTGTCATGTGAACAGTAGGCAAAAGAAAAGTAGAGTGCATTTTTGAAGGCAATATTTCTCTATTTTTTCAATGGAATGTTAAAGTAATGGTGCTGTACAGAAGAAAGCAGGAAAATGAAAAACATGGCATTAAATTGCAGGAGAGATGCAGTAATAGGAGTGTAAGTAACTCATGTGAGAGAGAGAGAGCGTAAGCAAGAGAGGGACGGCCATGGGGCTCAATACAGCTGGATGTAGAGATGGGAAGTATTGAATTGTCCATTCACCATGATCAGGTGGCAGTTGAAGGTCAGAGAGAAGAAAATAAATCATATGCTCATGTCTTAGAGCATGCATGAAGTTTAAATTATAAAACATATCTGGATAAGAAACACAATGAGGGTGACATACCCTGTAGGCTCTTGGCATAGCTGATTCTATCCAAGAAAAAAGGAAGTCCCCGTTATCATTATTCATAACAGCAAGAGAGTGGAAGTCCACACGCCATGAGATCACTTGTGATTTTTATGACTACTATGCTACACAATACAGAAAGGACACCAATGTTACTTAGGCTGATATATAGGGTTTCTTGGATGGGGTGGGGATAGTTCACCTGACAAGTTGGTCTTCTGTAATAACCTGACAGCACAGGAAATCAAGAGGGCGATCCGCAAGCTGGCCAGAGGAAAGGGGCCTATTGCAGATAGATTATCTGTAGTGTTATGACACATTTGTGAACATACTTGCACCAGAAATAATGGAGATGTATTTTGCAGAACAGGGTAGCAGCCTGCTACTACATCCTACTAAAGAAGTGCTGATAGTTTTGCTTCCAAAATTTGATTGGGATACCAAGAAAAAAAAGTAATATAGACCACTTTCCATGCTCAACATGGATTATAAAAAAGTCAGCAAGCCGTGTCCAATCATTTGCTCCCTCTCTTACCTACTGTAGTACACGTGGGTCAGACTAGGTTCTCACTTGGTCGAAATAAGGCTTCCAACATCAAAAGGCTTTTTTATGTGATGGAGCACACCCCTTCCACTGTGACATGGTCAACTGTACAGTCGACTGACTTAAAGAAGGCTTTTGACATGGTCAATTGGCTGTATGTGAATGTAATGTTGAATGAAGAGTTGAAACACAACGTACTGGGAACAGTACTGTCAAATGGCGAACTCTTTTACAGGTTGAAAGAATAGCCAGGGTCCATACCAGTTAATTTCTGATAACAACCGTAAGGAGAAAGGGATGTGCCGTGAATGCCTCATACCCCCTTTAATTTTTGCACTAATGAGGGAAAGCTTTGCAAATCTGAGGTGTAGGATGGATGGATAGGTACTTCGGTGTCACCATATCAGACATACCGCACTGAATATTGTTGTACATTGATTGGGATCTGCTTTCTACACAAGATGTAGAGGGAGAGCTTACAAGTCCTGAGAGACAGCATATAGCTATCTGGTGATAAATCAAGCCTCTGGATTAATTGTGGCAAGTCTTGTGTGTACCCCATTTGGTAGGCTCGGGCTGCTTGTGTATGCTTCAGAGTGTGTGATCAGCTCCACTGAGAACAGCATACGTGCCAGTATTTAAGGAAGCAAATATGTGACAGAGTGAAACACTGGTAGGGTCCTGATCAAACTGAAGGTGATAATTGCTGAGGGGGGGGAGGGGAGGGGACACTCCCATTGTCTGTAATATAGAGGATTGCTTAAATTAAAATGGTAATACCACCTTCATTCCGTTATATTAATTCCAATGACATTACCAGGTAAATCATAGGTACCCACAAACATTTTCTCCGGGGCCAAAAAGTACAGTGTAGGGTGTATTGGAGTGCCGCAACTCCAGAGAGAAGTTAGAATATGAAACTATGGGGACATAAAAGAAACACACACTTTTTCAAAACATTATGAGAAAATGCTTTGTTTCAAATCTTTTTGCACAATTTTCGGCAGCCTATCTCAAACTATGTGTATCCTATACGTTTTTCACATTTTGTAGCCTATGTTATCCTGTATGTAAAAAAAAAAAAAAAAAAAAAAAACACGGATTTCATATTCATAGCACTTACAGAATCAAGATGAGATCCAATACCATTATAAATGTACATCACTTTCCCCAGTGCACCAACCAGGATTTAAGTCAGTAACCTTCCAGTTACACACAGATATCTGAAGTGTGTAGTGATAAACGGAGCTTTCCCACTGAAACTATGCATTTCCTCATATTAAAGGGTTGCCACGTTTAAGCCTACTTATGTGTAACATTGCCATGTTTGCATGGGGCCTACTTGTGACATTTTCATATTGTAAGTGTGACACTTCATCATAAAATGTATTGACCTAAAGCAGAGAAACCGCCATAACTGCAAAACGTAGTACATTCAATTACATTCAAGCATTATAATTGCTCCATGCAGTACTAGCAACATACCCAGCAGTAAAATGATGCCAGAGAGGTTGACATAAAGCTTAACTGATTGCTCAAATGTTCTCAAGTTTACCATTTCCATGTGTGAGTATTTCACCCATGGCAAGACATTTCTTTGCACTCGCTTGCTTGTACTCTTGAATTTATAATGAAATAAAAATTATTGCAGGTGCCAAAATGCAAACTCACTCACTAACCCAACCCTGTTCTAGCTCGGTTCACTGTCCCATACTGTTTTCAATGCCTAACCACAATCCACTCAACACACCTTTCACTTTTGAGCAAGCTTTCCTTGTGGACAGTGCAAGCTTAAGTGGCTGTAGAAACAAAGACCACAACCAGAAGAGTATAACAAATGTACGCTTGCACCATTGTTTTCGTTCTTTTCTGATTCTGGGCTGTGTTTCCATAGTCACGTCAGCTTGTTCTACGAGCAGGAGCACCCTGCATAAAATTACCAAACGATGCAGCTTGGTAACAGGGGAGGAAAAAAAAGAGTTTGAGAAGCTTTATTTCTATGCTGCGGTTTACAGATTCCCGGGGACAGTCAGTGGACCACAATAAAAGGTCTTGTCAGGCCGCCGGTGACCTGCGGGCCGTAAGTTGGATACGACTGAGGTAAGTGGTTCAGACAGAGACTTAGTATGCTTGTGTCATTGAAATGGGGTACAAGCAACTTATGGCGCTTGGTAAAATCTACCTCGCCTTGAATCATGTTGAGCTGTTGTGCCCGACATAGAGCATTATTATTACTTAGCAGCATAGCTGCAGTGGATTGCTAAATGATTAATGGACCCCACAATTTGGAAGCAACTTATGCACTGGTTAAAGCAGGTGAAAGAAAACTGATCAACTTACCTCTGGGCTGCAAGAGCCATAATAAAAACATTAATCAACTGGTGGCAGCTGAACTATATTGCTTAAAGAGTTGTTAAGGACAATGACTGAAACAATTTCATGCATCTAACCTCCTGCTAAGAATACTCCTGGGTAACTGTAATGGAAAGCCAAAACCTACATACATGGGAACAGGTAGGACTGCATACATCGGGTGACCTGTATACCCATAGGACGCTAGTTCCATTCTAGCACTTTACAACCTCCTAAAATATTTCAAATGGGCATTTCTTGACACACAGGAAATTATTGAAACTGGTATAATTATGCCCACCATATTGCTAATGGGTGATGGACGGATGGCTGTTATTATACAAACAAATGCAGGAGGAAACCAAAGGTGACCTGGAGGGTCTCATAGGGATCTGGTCCAGGGACGTGGTGAGAGACTTGGATAACAAGAGTGGAACATAATATTGAATTGTGCTCCCAAAATGTCCTGAAATGCAAGATTTACATTTTCCACAGAACGTACCTTACCCCATGAAGATTGGGACGATTAATCCGCAGAGCAGCCAATGGTTGCCGTCCGTATGGGATGGGGAGGGAGTAGGTTTATCTCATGTTGTGAGACTGTCCCCACACCTACTGAATTATTGGAAGGACATTACGAGGTTGACTGAAAATGTTAAGGGGAGGTCAAACATGCCTACTTTAGAACAGTGCATGTTGGACATCACCACTACACTGAAAAGGAAGGTTTGTTTAAAATGTATAAGCTTGGCATTAATAGGAGCAAAGGACATAATGCAACGCATTGAAAGGCCACGAGTTTCCTTCAAGTGGATACATGGAGGGGAGAAGTGGTGCACTGGGCTAAAATCCAAATGATGGTGTTGAATGGAGAGCATAAGTAAGTAACTGAAGTATGAAACCAGTTCAGGGCTGGAAAACATAACTCATTTAATGGTGGACAATGATAACAGCCTCACTTCTCCTTTGGAATCCTGTGTACCTTAACGGCAGGGTCGGATTGGCAGGGCAGGCAAACGGATGGAAATAACAAAGGGAAGGGAGAGTAACAAAATGGATAGAGAAAGGGACGTAATGAGGAGAAACACAAAAGGAGAAGTGATACAGGAGGGTGAAGAGTGACAAAAGGGAGTGACAAGAAGGGAAATAGGCAATAAAGAGAGATAAAAAATAAAAGGTAGAGGGAGCAGGGAAAGAATGCTAAAGGTGCAGAGAGATGGAGGCGTGCAAGGGAAGAAATTAGGGAGAAGTGATGAATGAGAGGACAAGACGGGTGGACACTGGGAAAAGCTAGCAAAAGTGATAACTGGAACGAAAAAGTGAAGAGGACGGAGATAGGAAAGTGAATGACGAAGTAAGTATGAGAGGAGAAGAAGGCTGGAGACAGTGTCAAAGGTTTCATGGTCTGCGAGAACAAAGGAAGGATGGATAGAACCTCTAACGAGCTAGGAATATGCATGTGAGGTACTATCCATCCTTACCTAGTTTAGAGCTTATTGGCTAAAGGAAATTCCACCAGAGGATATTCCTTTGGGTTTAGTGTGGACTTTCAGTTACTGACTGCAGATAGGCAATAAATGGGACACAAAAAATATAGCATTATGTGTAGTACAAGCCACCAAGGAGTGCAAGGATGAAAGAGAAGCGAGCGAGTCGGACAGAAGAAAGGACGACTGGAGAAAAAAGGAAGGTTTGCTAGCTAAAAATAAAACACCAAGTAGATATACAAAATGAGAGGAGGAATTAAATATATGAGAGATAGAAAAAGAACTGAAGAAAGAGACCGCATGAGGTCTCGGGGGAGAATTGTAAACTGACGGGGAAAGATAGAAGAAGAGGGGGGAATGAGAAAGGGGTGAAAGAATTAGGTTGAATGACAAACACCAAGTAGAGGAAAAGATAGAGCAATAGAGAATGAGAGATAGAAAGAAGAAGACCTAGAAAGAGGGGCACAAATGTGATAGGTAGATTGAGAGATATACACAGTAATTATGAAAGGGATATTGGGTCAACAATAAAGAAAGACAGAGGGGGAGATAGAAAATACAGAAGGCTAGGAAAAATCAGGCAGACCATTGCACTTAGTAATAGTGGAGGTAAAATGAGAGAACAGGAAAAGGGGTGAGATAAGTGATGTACATATGTTTCTGTGAGAGAGGGCAATGGCATAAATGATATCCAGGAGATTAATTAAAAGGCTGCATTTGGTGTTAAAAATTGCAGCTTTTCCAAATTCAAATCATGTCTCTGCCCACAATACAAAAGACATCAAGTTCCAAGCTGTAAACAATTCCCAAAGACATCACTTTCAACGAAGCTCCTGAGTGACAACCAAGAGAGCAAGCCTTGTACAAATCTCCGGTTACTGAGTGAGCTGTAGCTTCTGGGTAAGAGTGAACAAGACCTACAGGGTCTAGGATTGAACAGGGAAATTAGGTGAACTGAACTCCATAGGCATCTGAAACTCAGCAGAAGCCTTTTGGGACCTCAGTGTAAGTATGAGCATTAGGGGACTGTGAATAGAAATGAGCTTAAGGGTCCTGTTGGTGTGTGTGGAGCTTCAACACTAGTGATGAGCAAGACCCCTTGTTCATTGAGGAGGTGCATGGTCCTCTGACTTATGGTCTGATGGCAGACATGGAATACAGGGATCTAAGGAGGAGCACATACCAAAGGACCGAAGGGTGACTAACAAATTCAGTAACCAAGGTGAAGAAATGTATATGCCTGAAGATAAGGTGAGGGAGACCTGTGGATGCGATGCAGTGGAATAATTGTGTTTCTGGTTTAGGCCAATGCTACTGGCTTTGCAGGCTTGAAAAGCTCAATTTATCACCAATTTCATCCAAAATGACTCCCCTGATACTAACTAAGCAAAGTTTCATTACCATTCGTTATCTATAAACGTGGCCACTTTTTCTTTGGGTGCTTGGGCCTAATATTGGTCCCAATCCGACCCTGCTAATTGGTATGTACAACATAGGTGCAAACATGCATGAAACATGATTGCAATTCCCCGAGAATGATTTCAGTGGTAGTGATTTCCCAATGAGAATAGTTGAAAGGAACCTACTGTGATGTGATGTCATGACACCATTCCATGTCAACCATGCAAATTTAGGCAACAAACGTGTTTACCTTGGATTACACAGTTTAGATTATCTGTGACAGATTAACAATAATGAATCCTTGGTGCGCATCTTAATAAAAGTGATACACTTGAGATAGTTAATAAAACAGATTGTCAAAAACTGCGTGGCCCCAAGACTTCCAAAGTTTATTTCACTAATGTTTAGAATACTTACAGTGCTTGGTCTTTTGGGTGAATATTATTCCTTTTGTTACACATTTTAAAGATCTCCGGTTAGGTAAAAAGTAACAAAATTGCGTTCCACGTTAGAGACAGAGAACAATAGGAGAGTGGGCAATAAGGAAGACGGTAGTGGCAGTATGACAGAAAAGAAGGAGACATGACAGGCGCAGTAGGAGGGGGCAAGAGCGATAATCATTACAGAGGACTGGGGAAATTAGGCAGAAGGGCAGTACCAGAAAGACTAGAATTGCCGCGACCAGAAAAGACCATGACAGAGTGGCAGTAACAGGACGTGGCAGTCTTAATAGGACTCGGGGAGTGACAGAGCGAATGGGAATTCGACTTATGAAGATAATACTGGGCAATATGTGGGAGACACAAAGGGCAACCGAATATACCAGAAAGAGTACGAAACAGACGAAAAGTAGTCATAAGATTTAGGAGAGAAAGACGAAAAGTAGTCATAAGATTTAGGAGAGAAAGAAACGATCAAAGAGAAGAAGTGATTAACTAGAGACCGCGTAACATAATGAAAAGTACATATAACTGAAGAGGTCAGGAAAATGTAAGTACAGATACAGGATAAATGAAAGTATGGGGCGAAAGAGGACGGTAAAGGGTTCATGTAAGGGCGGCCAGAATTATTTAGTAAAGTAACATGATCAAGATGTATGAGGGAGACACGGATTACGCGAAAACAATGTATGAGAACATCACAGAATCGATAAAATACAGTATGGTGTGTGGAGGCTACAAAAAATGAACATGTGAGATAAAGTCACAGATCATAGTTGTGTTCTGTGTCCCCAGTGTATCACCACATGGTGTGCATGATAGAACCCGAATTATGATCATCGACTACAGTTAAATACCACCACGTATTTGGCGGCAGATTCCACACACTAAGCTTACCTCCCGTCTCTCGACGAGGGTCCTAAATTTCCGACTGCATTTGCTTCTGTCTTGCTTTCGACTCCAAAGTGCTGCAAAACTGAAGTCACCGACAGCCAATCGAAAAGCTACTCTCTCATGACTGACTGGTGATGGGGGCGTTGCGAGAAAAGGTTGGGCATGTGTACGGCATAATAAGGCCTGCAATTGGCCTGTAAAGATAAAACCCGCCCCGAAAAAGATGACTTTTCCACCAGGAAATGACAGCCCCATTCGCCCCGGAAGAGAAATCACAATTTCCGCGGAAAAGACAGCCCCGGCTACATTAGGGCCGCTTTCCCATGAGTATTGAACGTGTTAGTCCAGGCTGTGTTCGTAGGGCAGCGCCTACGTCCCATTAGGGGGTGGAGCCCATTTGGCGTCCCTAGCAACGAGCCACGTCAGTCCTTTCCCTGAAGTCTTATCCCTGAACGGGTTCTCTCTTCGTCTCTCAGCTTTGTACCTGGCGCTCGTTCCCAGTTCGGTGTTTTGTTGCAGCTTCCCCGTCATTCAGTCCCGTATCCAGTCTCAATCTCCTATGGCTTGTACTACGGAAGCAGTCAGGCTGTTACCAAGTGACCTGACTTGCCTCTTTCACTGTGTAGTCTCCACGTGTTCGTGACTGCCTGCAGGGACATTTTAGGATTTTGGGGGCCTTGGGCAAAACGTATATTGGGGGACCCTGTCTGGATCAGCTTTGAACTGATGATCCAATTTCAACTCTCGTGATGTAGGAAGCTAGCTCTGTATATATATATGAAGTGTGATGCCCTGAAACAGGTCTTAGAATGCTTGTTTCTTTTGCATATGTCGCCCTTAGTGGGAAGGGTATGCCCAGACGTGGGTCCCCTGCTCACTACACCACTGGACTCAAGCTAACCTGGCTGATGAAGGGTGATGCCCTGAACCTGGTCCTAGGATGCTTGTTTCCGGTCTAGGGAGGACCTGGCTTGGCAGTTCGGGCTGGACTGTTCCCATAAGGCACAGGGTCAACACTGATTTGCATATGTCTGGGTCCAAACTGGGGTGGTGTGGTGAGCAAAAGAATTATGGATTTAACCCAGATCCTTGTGACTGGGGGTGAATGTTTGCATTGTCCAGCATTCCTACCATCAGTTTCTTTTGCATCTGTATATACTATACCAAAGTAAGGTATAGTGAGCACAGAGTCCAGTGGATCCTCAAAGGTAGGCAGAGTCTAAAGTAGTTAATACCTTACTATCTATTAGTGATAGTGTGGGCGAGCAGTAAGGCTTTATCAGAGGGTAGTGGTAAACATTTATTGTACACACTCAGGCGAGAAATGATGCCACATGCTCAAAGACTGAACTCAGACCAATATTATTTTGTTGCATTTTATTTCTAGAACCAAGCCAGGCCTGGTGCAGGTCAGTGAAATAATACTTTTTAAAACAATACAGTTGAATGCAGTTGTATGTACTTATGTTGTATACAGGTAGGTCAATTATTTATAAACAGTTGTGATTACTTTTCAGTTTCTTTGCTGGCACTGTCTGATTATTACCTTTTAGATTAATTTTAAGATTACTTTTCTTTTTTTTTTTTTTTTGAAACCGTTTATTACAAAATTCAAAAAATATACAAAGATGGGCCTACAACCATCAGGCCGGCCGCTAGCAAGCAAGAGGAGCATGTGATACAAACAATAGCGTGCATGCCGCGGCAAAGGGAAATGCACAGGAGTTAGAAGCGGTGGTAGCCACACCATCCGGGCACACATAACGGTTTCATTTTAATATAGATAACAACAAAAGAACAAATCCACAAGGCAACCCACAATCGGAAACAGCAGCATGTGCTCCCCTAGCGGGGGGGACCCTACCAATCCATAGGAGTAGCAAGGGGGGGAAAAAGGTCAAGACTGGGATTAGGTGGACTCAGTGCCCGGGACCGGGGAGATAAACTGGCTAAGGGGATGGGGCCGGTGACGGATCGGGCAATAACGGCGGGGTACAGATTCCCCCGCGGTAGGCGTTCCAGGGGCCCCATACGTTCACCCATGTCCCAGGCTTACCTCTCGCGACATACACCACCTTTTCCCGAAACATGCACCAATCCATGTTATCCTTCCATGCCGAGACTGTCGGCGACCTCTGGGAACCCCACAGTTGAGCAATGTCGCGTTTGGCCACCATATATCCCAGAGTCACCCACCGCGTCTGCGGCACCGAGTAGTCGGTTGGCTCCCACACATTCAACAGGCATCTCCTCGCTTCGGGCAGCAGCGACACACGCGTAACCACCCGCAGGACCTCATGCACACCACGCCAGAATCGCTCCACCTCCGGGCATTCCCACAAAATATGGAAAAAGGTCCCCAAAGAACCACACCCACGCTTACACAACCCGTCTACAGCATATCCCATACGCAGTAGCCTTGGCCCCGTAACATAGACCCTATGGAGTATCTTGAGCTGGACGAAGCGAAGGCGGGCCGGTATGGCCACCTCTTTCGGGGAGGCCACCGCCGATACCCAGTCCTCGTCATCCAGCTCCAATCCATCGGCCACCCATGCCTCACGAAGGTTAGTCAGCAGTCCCGAGCGGTCATTGCTAAGTTTTTTATAGATCAATGAAATCGTGCTGTCCGGTACATGTCCATCTAGCACTCTATCCTCCAGAGGGGAATACTCCGGGATGGAGGCAACGTCCGGGAATACTGAGCATAGCGCATGGTGGATCTGCATATACCAAAAGTACTCCCTGTCCTGCAACTGGAATTCTGTCCGTAGCATCTCAAACGTTTTGAATCCCCCCCTCGTCCAGAGATCACCCACCCTGCTGATGCCTATCATGTCCCACTTTTCAAAGCCCTTCGATGTCCACAGGGAGCCCAACTGCTCAGATGCGTATAGTGGCGACGCCCGGGTCAAACGACCTTTCCACCCCATCGCCACATTAGCCGCGTGCCACACTCGTACCATGACACGCGTGGGGCCCGTCAGACGTTCGTCAAGCGAGCTGGAGTAAAGCGCTCGGTGATAATCACCACCCGGCAGTAACATCTTATCCATTTCAAAGGCCGGGTTTAGAGCGGGCCCGTACAGGCCGTGATTAATCGCAGCCAGCTGGGAGGCCCAATAATACCGTTTGATATCCGGGAGGGCGATCCCCCCGTCGTACCACGGGAGCGTCAGCTTCGCCAGGGCGATACGCGGTCTACCTTCCCAGAACAGTCGGCGCTGCAAACTCTCCACCTCGCGAAAGTAGCGCGCCGGGACGACGTCCATTGTGTTCTGCAGAGCGTACAGGAAACGCGGCAGCGACATCATCTTAAACAATGCCGCCCGGCCGAGCGGCGAGAGCGGCAAGCGCCTCCAACGCGCAACATCCTCCTTCAGGCGCTGGAGGGGGGGAAGCAAGTTCTGACTATATCGGGCCTCCGCGTCCAGGGTAATGAAGACACCCAGGTACCGGAATCCCCACGGGGCGATCTGGATAGGACAGCCCCGCGGAAGGATAGGGTCCTCCCCAGAGAGAACATAGACGCACGATTTAGCCCAGTTGATGACAAGGCCGGAGTTAAGACCAAATGAATGCAACACATCAACCAGCACTATCAGTGATTTACGTGGGGAAGCCAGGTACAGGAGAATATCGTCAGCGTATAGAGATACGCGGTCCTCATACTCGGGGGTCCAGCGGAGACCACGAATAGAAGGTTCCCACCGCAGCCACTCCGCCAGGGGCTCCAAGGCGAGCGCGAAAAGGAGCGGCGATAACGGGCAGCCCTGCCGCGTACCCCTACCCAGCTCGAACGAAGCCGACACTCTACCGTTCACCACGACCTGCGCCAGCGGGCCAGAGTACAACAATTTTACCCAACTGATGAATCCTGGGCCAAACCCAAACTTCGCGAGCGTCGCCCAAATATAAGGCCATTCAAGCGTGTCAAACGCCATAGTGGCGTCCAAGGACGCCAAAATGGCCGGCTCTCGTATGAACGGGACATGTGCGAGCACCCCATGCAAACGCCGCAGGTTAAGCGCTGTATTGCGATGTGGGATGAAGCCGGACTGATCCTGGTGAATCAAGTCACACACTACGCCGACCAGCCGATTGGCCAACACCTTGGCGAGGATTTTGGGCTCTGCATTCAATAACGAAATAGGCCGATAGGATGTGACCCGGTCCCGTGGCCTCCCCTCCTTATGGATAACCACGATAGTAGCTAGACGTTGGTCTAGCGGGAGGGAACCCGCCGAGTGGGCCGCGAGGAACATAGCACGGAGATGCGGTGCCGGAGTATCCGGTCGCAGTTTATACAACTCGATGGGAAGACCATTAGGGCCCATGGCCTTGCCGGAAGCGACCGAACGTATGGCGAGGGCAATTTCTTCGGAAGTTGGAGCGGCGTCCAACGACACTCTGTCCTCCTCCGAAAGGGAAGGCAGTGCGATATCCCTGAGCAGGGCGTGGGAATCCTCTTCAGAGCGGGAGGACACCGGGGAATACACCCCACGGAAATAGTCTGCAAAGCAGGAGACAATTTCTTCTGGTTCAGTGACACACACACCATTCTGTTTCTCAATCAACGGGACAACTCGACTCGCTCTCTCCTTTTTGTCCAACCATGCAATCAATTTACCAGCCTTGTCACCCACATCATACAGTCTCCCCTGTTGCTCTCTACTGAGGCCCCTGGCCGCCTCCGTGACGAGGGCCTTATAAGCCGCTTGCTTGAGTCGGAGAACATGTAATTTGTCATCCGTCACCCCACATTCTAGATCACCCTCCAACTCGGTTATCTCAGCTTCAACCCGAGTCACCTCCTCCCGCTCGCGCCTCCGGGAATGGGAAATAAGGGACAAGGCCTCTCCCCTGAGTACCGTCTTGAACGCCTCCCACAATGAGATCGCCGATGACACAGACCCCACATTCTCGTCAAAGTAGCGCTTAAGGGATTTAACCAGCTCTGCGCGAATGGTGGGGTCACGCAGGTACCAGGGATTAATCGGGACCACCCTACCCTCTCCCCTCGGAAGAATATCAAAGTGCAACAAGAGTGGAGAGTGGTCCGAAATACCCCGTGCCAAATGGCGCACCTCCCCTATCCTCCCAACGTGCGCCGCCGGAACCAGGACATAATCTAGCCGTGAGAGACTACCATGGGCCCCTGAATGGATGGTGTACTGCAGCTGCGTGGGATGTTTCAAACGCCAACAATCCACCAGCCCCAAGGTATCCAAGAGGCCAGACAACCATGCCTGGGCACAGGGGAGATCCCTAGGGGGGTGACGATCCACAGTTCCGGAAACCACAGCATTAAAATCCCCCCCCCACCACTAGAATCCCCTCCGGAAGGCCAAGGAGGAGGCGCCCCAGATCCGCAAAGGTGGTCGTCTGCAGCCCCGGCGGGACATAGACAGACACGAAAACGACCACTCTGCCCTCCATTCTACCCACCAAAACCGTGTAGCGTCCCCTGTCGTCATGGTGCACCTCATCAATCTCCAACGGGAGCGAGTTCTTAATCATAATGCCCACACCCCTTGAACCAGACGTGAAGCCCGAATGGGCCACAAGGCGGTAGCCCCGTCGATTCATGGCACAAAAGGAGTTGCCAATGAGGTGTGTCTCCTACAGAAAAACTATATTGGGCGAAATTCGCTTCAAGAACTGCAGGACCACACCTCGTTTTATCCTGTCCCCCAATCCATTAACATTCCAGGACAACAGACTCAGTCCCCTACCCCCCATCATAAACAGAAGCCATCACTCGTCCCCCAGAGAGCACTTTAGAAATGATACAACAATGCTTTTGCCTTGTGGTAGAAACGAACAACACCCCACCCCAACCCACCCACCCCAACAAAACTCCCCCCTCCCTGCACCCCTGCATGAGCCCAGACAGCCCCCCCAACTTGCAGTGTGCCTGTCGCCCCTATATAGTAAAACTAGCTAGACCCCCTGGAGGAGGAAAGAGTACCCCTTCTAGACCCCACACAACCTCCAAGGGAGGGGAAAGAACAAAGACAGGAGCTTGGTCGAAAGTGGCATCATAGTCGTCCAGAGTGAGGCCCAATATCAACCCCTCAGTCCCGATCCAGTGGGCCGTCTCCTCCCGCCGCCCCCCCCCACCATCACGAGCACTACCCCCAGACAGAGTGTCCAGCCAGTCTCCGGCCGCTTCGGGACGATCAAAAAAGTGCGTGCGACCATCCACCTCTACCCGCAGCTTGGCCGGGAAGAGCATGGCGTATTTTAAGTTCATGTCCCGGAGCCGGCGTTTAACACCCAGGAAACTCAGTCTCTGTTTCTGGACCGCTTGAGTGAAATCGGGATAAAAGTTCACCTCCATATTTTCCAGCTTAATCGGCCCTTGCAGTCTGGAGGCTTGCAAGATCGCGTCCCTGTCCCGAAAGTTAAAAATCCGGGCAATGAGAGGCCGCGGAGGGGCTCCGACCTTCGGCCTTCCCCCGGGAACTCTGTGGGCCCTCTCCACGGCAAAGAATTTACTCAGTCCCCGAGGCTGGAGATGGGTAGCGATCAGGTCCTCTACAAAAAGATCCGCCGCCGCTTCCTCCCGTCCCTCGGGTACTCCGATGATGCGGATGTTATTCCTCCGGGCCCGACTCTCGGAATCTTCCAGGCGCCGATCCATAAGCGCACTCGCCTGACGAAGTCGGTTCACCTCCGTTTGGAGGGCCGCCACCTCTTTGGCCCGACGCGGTGTGGGCCAAAGAATCGACCCGGTCGTTGGTCTTGGAGAGATCAGCCCTCACCAGGTTGACATCCACTAGGACCGCGTCGATTTTATCGGCTAAGGTGTCAAACCGCTGGCCCACCGAGGCCTTCATCTCAGCAATGGCGCCCATGACGTCTTGCAGAGTCAACTCCGTGGGCAAATCCGGGGCATCCGGAGGGCACTCAGAGGACTTGTGCGGCCCACCGGGAGATCCTTTCGGGACGGTGTAGCGGTCCATGACGTTGGCCTGATGTGCGGCGCCACGCCGGATCGACTTGGCCTTCAACCGATCGCCATCTTGTTTCGTGGCCACCGTCGCGGGTCTCACACCCTCACCAGCCACGCAGTAAAAGGCAAGCAATCAAGGCCACGGGCTCCGGGGGGTCACCCCAGGACGGCGGAGCGGGCCACAGCAGGCAGGCAGGCTGGGTCACCCAGCGAGGCCACCCCCACACAAAGAGCGCCGCGATCCCACTTGCAAAGACGGCAAGGGGGCGCGAAAGTGAAAGTGCGGGGTACGCGACTCGCCAGGCCCAGCCCGCCGTTGTTGTTCACTTTGTCACCGGGTCGCCCCCAAACGCGAGTCCGGGGTCAGGAGCGAAGGAGGCCGCAAACTTCAATCGGTGCTCACTCCGGCACCCGAGGTCCGATTCGAAAACGGGAAACGGGTACCACCTCGGCTCAGGCTCACCGACACAGTCCCCTCAACCGATGCAGGATGAAGACAGGATAAACGTAGGAGGTCGCGGAGGTCCTCGGGAGCCTCGCACCTACGCGGCCATCTTGGTTGCGCGCTAGGCTCCTCCCCCCAAGATTACTTTTCTTACTCAGTGTGATGTGCCTAGATATCACACTGGGACATTTCCTAGAGAAATGTAAGTAAAACAGTTTTTCTCAAGACACAGTTTCTTAGGTTCCCATACAAAACACCCTCCACACTTAAATGTTTTTCAGAGGAGAACAGTCAGTGCAGTCCTATAGAGGAAAATAGGGTTACCGTTTTGCGTGTAAGTAAACCGTCTTGAGGGGTGAGTTTCTGCGGTTAGAACAAGGGTTCCCCCAGTGACAAGGATGCACTCTCAAAGCATCTTATGCGGCACTAGGTCAGCCGGGTGCAGGGTGCTGAGGCTCAATGTTATCCAATAGGTAATAGGGGGGCCTCCAGCTTACGGGCAGGCTACAAGGTTGAGGGAGCAAAGCTCCTGGACTTAAGCCCAGGACAAAGGGGGATCAGAATTAGCACACAAAGTGCAGCCAGAGCGGCACTAGGGAGGCCGGGTGCTGTTTTGGCGTTGGGTGCCCTGTCAATGGGAGTTGCTGGTTTTGGATTTTGGCTGCAGGCTCGGTCCAGGAAGTCTTCCTGAAGTAACAAAAAGCTGGGCAGGTAAGTTGGAGGGCTCGGGACGTAGGTGCACCTCAGGTCCTTTTCTCCATGGTGCAGAGTGGCCGGATTGAGGGGTGCCTTTTGAGGTCGTATTTCTCCTCACCGACTCACTCGCGGTTGGGGGGCTCTCCGTGCAGAGGCTGCAGGCGACATCGGGGAGTCCTCGAGGGGTCAAGCCACGGTGGGCTCGGACTCTGGAGCTTTGGGGGATCTTGCTGGGACCGGTGGGCCACTCGGACTCGGGCCATAGGCGTTGGGTGCAGTGGTGGTTCCATGTGTTAAACGGTAAAAAATTGTATTTTGTTAAATTAGCCTCTGCTCTCAGCCATTTTGTTTATCAGCCCCATTTTGTGTTTTTGCGGGGACTCTGGTGAAGTCAGAAGTTATGTGTTCACTGAAAGCTGGTTGTATTGATAAGGCTTGCGTGTCAGTGTAAGCAACCCTGCCCTGCCGAAAGTCCTACGTGCACAGATGTCTAATCTGTTAGCCCACCAACGCCTGTAACCTCCCTTGCCTATCTACAAAGATGACGTGGGTAAGGGTTTATCAGGATTCCACAGTTCAGCATGCAGGCGTTGTGTAAGGGGTTGTGTAAGCGTTATGTAAAAATGCCATGAGAGGGTTATGTAAAGTGTGATGTAACCATGACATAGGGGTTTTTGGTGAAATCCTATGGTACCCAAAATGTATAAAAGTCAGGTCTCAGACTGTTCTAGTTTGTTCCCTCTCAGGCACTTGTAGTGTCTGTATGATGGAGCCATCTCATCAGATATAATAAATGTGTGTTTTATTCCACTCCAGTGTCGATCCTCATTTACTGAACCCGTAGACAAGGGGTGTCCCTGCACCAGTGAGACTGATAGGAATCTCAACTCTACAATTGGCGCCGGCAATGAGGGGCACCATTGAAGGACACCGCTGGACCAGAAGGAGGTAGTTTTGATGGGACAGAAACACTAAGGGGCGCCCCGCAGACTGAGACTTGCTCTCGCGGCCAAGGTGATTTTCAGCTTATCGACCTGACCTTTGTGGCGGCTGTGTGTCTCAACTGGGGCTCTTCGGTTGGTATTATGGAGGTGATCTATTGATCCGAGGATCGGCAGGTGGGAGTTGGAATACTGCGATCCAGTAGGATCGAATTGGTTGTCTTTTTTGGGTCCTTTTTGGTTGGTAAAAGTCATTTGCAAATGTCTTTGACAGGTAATGTGAAATTGTTTTCTCATCTTTAGGCTTTGGTATAAAAGTCTCTTAACGCTTTTGTTAAGAAGTATTTGGTAAACATGCCTGTTTTGAGCACTCTCCGTGCACTATGTTGTTGCAACAAAAGAAATCTCCTGGAAGAAAGACAGCCAGCGCCTTTAGAAGGCACTCCGAATTATGAAATGTACATGAAATATGGTATTTCTTCCATACTGTTTACTACATTATTGAACAAATATACAAAGGCAGACGCTAGTTTATAGTGGCTACTTCAAGGTACCTTCGATTCAAATAAATTGCAATATATAGAAGAACAACTTTTAAAAAAGAAAAATAGGCAGAGTATGTTTGATGCTTTAGGATTATGGAAAAAATATATTAAACAGAAACAGATTAAAGAAGAAAAGGATAGGAAGAAAGCTGAGGAGCAGACTATTGTACAGAAGATTAAAGAGCTACAATTAAAAATGCAAGAAGAAAGTGTAGAGAGTGATGAGAGACGATTTAAACTTCAATTGTAGAAAGCATATGTGACTAAGGAAGAAACAGTATTTAAGAGTTTAGAGGAGGAGGATTCAGAATTAGAAGAAATGCTTTGCAGACCAGCCCGCCTCCTTTTGCGCCGCATCCTTTTGGAAATAATGCAGCCCAAGGGCGCCTCCCCAGTTACCTCCAGTAGCTCAAATGTATCCTCCATTGCCTGCTGACTCTGCTGCAACTCCTGTCCTTGATAGAAAGACTGTAGTTCGTACACCTGCAACTCCTAAACGACGTCATAGATCTATCCTTACGGAAGATGACAAAGTGGTATTATTGGTTAGGGCCTGTGAATGTGTTCGGGATGATGATATACGATTGGACGAGGTTTTCACAACTTTGACACAATACCAACAAATGACCCAGCAGTATGTTGTAGGGGAAATGGCTAATGCACTAATCGAGGACTGGAGGACTAATATGAATGAGGAAGCTCCTCGTGAATTAATTAGGATATGTAAAAGTACAAATGAAGGAGCGCTGACCAGTGCTCCCTTAAAAGTAGCAGTGGAAGATATATTTACTCAGAAAAGAAAACTTAAGAGGCTCATGTCGGCCTCGACTAAAGCCTTCCCTATGCGAGAAGCAACCCCTGTGTTTCAAGCAGCCGTAGGTGACGGCCAGGATGTTAACGCGGCTGGGTTCCGGTTCCAATGGATTTATTCCCCTTGGAAGCGATTGGACGTATTGGCCCTTAAAAATTCTTTGCCTGACCCTAGAAAAAACCCAAGTGCATTTTATTATGAATTGAATGCTGCCGTAACTTCTTGTGTTATGACTTTAGTTGATATTGATATGTTTTTTGGATTGATATTGCCCCCTGATCTTTGGCGTATGGTCTGCAAACAGGACCATGAGGCCTTTGGTTGTACTTGGGCGCAATTACAAGTGGCATATATTGATAGGAAAGCAGGGCAGAAACCACCGCAGCTCATATTCAATTTACCGGGTCACATCATTACTTATTTGAAAGAGATAGTGCCACCAAAGAAAATATCATGGGCGAAATTGGTAGCTCGCAAACAAAGGAAAGATGAGTCGTCCCTGACTTTTTCACAAGGTTTAAAAAGACATTTCATGATTATAGTGGTCAAGACACAACTTCTGCTACAGGTCAACATTTATTTGTAGAAAAATTCATAGCTAACTTGTTACCTGAGATTTCACAAAAATTATGAGTAGCTGAAAGTACGTGGGCTTCCTCTACCCCGCCAAAGATTTTGGACATGGCCCAGTATTTTGAGAATCAAGTAAATGATAAAAAGAAAGAGGGTAAAAATAAGGAATTGAAAACTAAAATGTTGTTGCAACAGGTTTATGGGCCACAGAGAGGTAGAGGTCGTGGAGTATTTAGAGCTGACCTCCCAAGGAGGAATAATCAAGACTCTCGGATGTTTGGTCCGTTGGGATGGAATCAATTTGCATATTGTAAGCAGAACGGACATTGGCGATCCAAATGACGATTGCTTCAAGAACAAGGTAGAGGTACGGGACGGGGGGTGACAAGGGGCCCTCAACAGCGTCCTGGTCCTAGTAATGGATAGAATTATGTTGACATTTCTCCCCCGACGAAAGCCTATTTTGCAGATCATTTCAGTCCATCCGATGCCACGGGTATGCAGTGTAACTAGGACAGCGTAGGACGAGGGGAAGGATTGGTTTCCATACCGATAGATTAGACAGGCCCATATGTTACTGCTGAAATATTGGGGACCTCGTAGAAGTTTCTGGTGGATACTGGGGCTACACAAAGTGTGCTTTCTAAAAAACTTATCCCTGGGACTTCCTCTTCTGGCGATAATAACCTGTCCATAGGCTTTGCCCCTGGATCTTACTATTGGACCGTTTACTGTCCATTCAACGTTCCTTCTTGCATCAAATTGGCCTGATAATCTGTTAGGTCTCGACTTACTCAAACATTTCCATGCACGCATCTACTGTTCACCGGCTGGTGTATATGTTACGTTTGGTAAGCCGATATGTAATAGGCAGTATGTTATTGATGAAGTCTCACATGCATTATCCACTGTCCCGCCTTCTGTGAGGGCGGAGGGCGATACTGTCGTAGGTTCATTGTCTATTGAACCTGTGCATATTCCGGTTAAACCGAATGCTGTCTTGCCCCGCATACCTCAGTATAAAATATCCCAGGAAGGCGAAAGCGCCTTAGTTCAGATTATAGAGGATCTTATTGTAAAAGCGGTAGTGGAAGAGACTGATAGCAATGTTTGTAACAGCCCCATCTTGCCTGTTTTGAAGCGTTCCATCTCTTAAGATAAAGAAAAAGTTTATCGCTTTGTAATTGATTTGCGTGAAATCAATAAAATAGTAGTGCCACAGTTTCCTATAGTTCCAGATAATACTACTTTATTGACAATGATTCCAGCCACGGCTTGTGTTTTTTAGTAATTGACCTTAAGAATGCGTTCTTTTCCATCCCTATTGCACCCTCTAGCAGGTATTTGTTTGGTTTCCCTATTAAAGGGCGGTCATTCCAATTCTTTCGTGCTCCTCAGGGGTATACAAAAAATCTGAGTATTTATAGTCCGGCCCTTAAACATCAACTTGATACCTTGCAGTTACCCCCGGGCACTTCATTGTTACAATATGTGGATGATCTGCTGATAGCAGCTGACACCACTGAACTTTATTTTGAGGCTACCTTGGGCCACAAAGTATTGAAAAATAAGTTGCAGTTTTGTCGACCAGAGGTTACCTATTTAGGCCACCTCTTGTCGAAGGAGGGAAGGATGCTGACTAAAGACAGAATTCAGACTATCATACACACACCTATTCCTCAAACGCAAAAAGATGTTAGGGCATTGATTGGCATGGCGTCCTATTGTCGTCATTGGCTCCCTAATTTTTCACTCCTTATTAAACCTCTCCTTGCCATTACAACAAAAGATATCCCATTTCCTTTGCCCTGGTCCTTTGAGTGTCAGGATGCATGTCACCAACTCCGAGCAGCGTTATGTTCTGCACCTGTATTAGGAACACGTGATTACCCGAAACCATTTTCTCTTCATGTACACAAACAAAAAGGTTGTGCATTGTCTGTCCTAACACAGCCACACAGGGACAAACAACGCCCATGTGCATACTTTTCTGTGGCCAGGGCACTCCCTGGTTGCCTGAAAGCTGTGGCAGCATCTGCCATTTCGATCAGACAATCAGCAGGACTTGTACGGGACCACAAATTGACAGTTTTTGTCCCCCATTCAGTTGATGTATTATTGAATCAAACTAAGACACAACATTTGACGAGTGCTCGTCTTACCGGGTACGAACTCACTCTGTTAGCACCACATATTATTCTTAAACAATGTTTTACCCTAAATCCAGCCACTTTTGTTGCCATTGCCTTCTGAACAGCCTAGTGATATACATGATTGTATTTTCACCACTGAAGAACAAACTAAAGATCGAGTGGACCTTACTGATACTCCTCTGTCTGATGCTCAGGGCAAATTGTATGTAGAAGGGTCCTGTTTTAAGTTACCTGATGGCATCACGACTGCAGCTTACGCTATCACTACGCTATGGTGGGGTATCCCTGTGATTGGCATGACCTACCCTATAAGCCCCTAGTATATAATAGGGCAGGGGATTGAAACTACCAAGAAGTCCCTAGTACCCTGGAGCATGGCAGTTTAGAGGCCAGCAGCTCTTTTTCCACTTGCATGTGTGCACTGCTGAAGCCTGAGTTCAGTTTAAAAGCAGCACTGGGGGCCAGGACTGCTTTTAAAATGTAAATTGTGCCCAAACTCAATGTTGGTGTTTGGGGCACTTAAAATATATAACCTACAATGATTTGGCATATTAGGGACCCCCAGGGTCTCCCCTAGGTATCCCAGGGGTGGGGGGTCAGTTATGTATAAGGTACCCCCTTATAAAATGAGTTTTTATATGCCTGGGTAAAGTGAAATTTCACATTTCACTCCCCACATTGTGGTAAAGTGCTGCTCAAATTCGACTTTGATGCTAGGAGCTCTGTAGAGGGAGAATCTGCAATATTTCTACAGATTCAGAACCCCTAAGGTCTCCCCTAGTTGCACATGGGGTGGGGTTCCTGTAGATATAAGGCAAGTACTTTAAAAATATGTTTTTGCAAGTCCTGGTGCTGGAAAATGGCCCAAGTCATTTTTCCCATTGCAAATCCCTTGTTACATAGGTTAACATGGTAGGAAGTTATTGATGAATAACTATTGATAGGAGAGGACTAGAAATGCCATTCAAAGACTTCCCAGAATGGTATTAATAAATCCAACAATATCATATTGTTGAATTTGTCCTAAAGTGTACATACAAGAAGTTATAAGACTTTCTTGTTTATAAGTCCTAATTCAGCCTTCCAGTGGTCTGCCCTGATTGGTCAGAGTTAAGTTGATTAGCCAGGCTGCCTTGAAGAGGTGATAAAGAGCCCCTGGGATTAACAAGCTCTGCTGGCAGGGCAGTGTGCTGATCAATAGGAATGCCAGGCCAGAGGGAGGAGTCGTAAACCATGGTCTTCAAAGGAAGAGGGATGGCCATAGTTTTAAAAAATATACAGGTTTGCTAGGCTTCCCTATGTGTCGGCTGCGCTAGGGCCCAAAATCCACAGGTAGGCATATTGCTAAAAACAACTCCGTGCCTAGTCGGCTTTCTGCTGCCCTGGGGAGAGATATTGGGGGGAGGGGCAGAAAGCCTACCAGACGCCAGGGATTTTTTTGGGCAAATTTTAATTTAAAAAAATCCCTAGCATCTAGTGGGTTTCCCCCCCCCCCCCCAGATTGGGCAGCCCCCACCACAAATTATAATTTAAAAAAAATCCCTGGTGTATAGTGGGCTTATTGCCCCCCCCCGGAGGGTTGCCCCGAGATGCCCACAAGGGGGGCAGAAACACTGTGGATATTTTTTGGGGGGGTGAGGGCATTGGTATGCCCATTCTGGGCAGCCCCCACCCCCACGCATATTAAAAGCCAGCATAATCGTTGGCGTCTAGTGGGCTTTTTGTCCCTCCAGGGGGCCGATTGGGGGCTACTGCCTCCATATTCCTCCCAGGGGGGCAGAAAGGCTGTAATTGTTGCGGGTGGAGGCATTGACATGCCCCTTTTGGGCAGCCCCCACCCTAATTAAAATGTGCCCCAAAAAATCCCTGGCATCTAGTGGGCTTTTTGCCCCCCAGTGGGGGCAGATTGGGGGCTCCTGCCCATCTGCCCCCCATTGGGTGCAGGAAGGCTGTAATTTTTGTGGGGAGGGGGGTGGGGGCATGCCCGTTTGGGGAAGCCCCCACCCTAATTCAAATTTGCCCAAAACAAAACCCCTGGCGACTAGTGGGCTTTTTGCCCCCCGGGGGTGCAGATTGCGGGCTAATGCCCCCATCTGTCCCCCCAGGGGGGGCAGAAAGCCTACTAGTTGCCAGGGATTTTTTTGGGCAAATTTTAATTAGGGTGGGGGCTTCCCAAAACGGGCATGCCCAATTAAAATTTGCCCAAACAAATCCCTGGCGTATAGTGGACTTTTTGTTCCCCTGGGAGGCAGATTGGGCGCTACTGCCCCATCTGCCCCCCCAAGGGGGATAGGAAGGCTGTAATCTTTGCAGGGAGGGGGTGGGGGCATGGGCATGCCCGTTTTGGGCAGTCCCCACCCTAATTTAAATTTGCCCCAAAAAAATCCCTGGTAACTAGTGGGCTTTTTGCCCCCCCCAGGAGTGCAGATTGGGAGCTAATGCCCTAGTGGGGAGGGGCAGAAAGCCTACCAGACGCCAGGGATTTTTTTGGGCAAATTTTAATTTTAAAAAATCCCTGGCATCTAGTGGGTTCCCCCCCCCCCCCCAGATTGGGCAGCCCCCACCACAAATTATAATTTAAAAAAAATCCCTGGTGTATAGTGGGCTTATTGCCCCCCGGGGGAGCAGATTGGGGGCTACTGCCCCCAACTGCTCCCCAGGGGGGGCAGAAAGGCTGTAAATTTGTGGCCGGGGGTATGGGGGCATTGGCTTGCCCATATTGGGCAGCCCCACCCCTAATTATTATGAAAGAAAAAAACATGGTATCTAGAGGGCTTTCTGCCCCCCCTTGGGGGCAGATTGGGGGCAGAAGGACTAAAGTTGCCCCTTTTAATATGGGGGAGCAAAGGCCCTTGCCCAAGGGGTCGTTCCCCCCTCCCTGGTGCCTAGTGGGTGGATCCCTGCTTGGGGATCGCCCTCAGGGGGTGATCCCCAAGCAGGGATCCACTGGGGAGGGGTACCATTGGAAAGGGGAGATTCCCCCCTTTCAAATGATACCCCTCCCGTCCCGCCTCCCGTCTTTCTACATGCCCGGGGGCTGAGATAGCCCCATAGCACATAGAAAGTGACACTGAAATGAGCCGGCTCATTTCAGTTTCGGTTTCTGTGCAATGACGTCATTGTACAGAAACCAGGGAGGGGCCTTGGGAGCTGGGGAAGCTCTTCCCCAGCTCCCAAGGCTTTGGGGAGAGAAAGAAATCCCTCTGCTGTCTGCAGCAGAGGGATTTCCTGCCCCTGTCCTCATGACGGAATGGTTCCGTCATGAGCACAGGGACACCGATGCTCATGACGGAACCATTCCGTCATGAGCATCGAAGGGGTTATAATGAGTAGGGTCCACTCTAGGTATTGGGGTGAACTCCTGTGGGAGTTGATTCCAGTAGCTGGGATGGATAGGCAACTGATCCTGAAGGGAGAGGATGCAGAATCATACCAGTAGAGGAAAGCATGCTTAGTCAAGAGATTTTGTCTGACTCCAGAATAGTACAGGGTGAAGTTTAGAGGCACCCAGAAATTGAGTTCAAAGTCTTGGGTAGACTTTATGGACTTTTCAGTAAAGGCACTGGAAGGCTGGATTGTTGGTAACAAAGTTGACACATATGAGGGATTGTATAATTTGTTTTTGAAGGAACATATTTTGACTCATTGTGCAGAAGAGAAGTTATGCCAGTATCTAGTGGACTCTAAGCTGACAGACCCCAGAGAGTTGGGGGAATCAGCTGATGAGTGGGTGAGAACCCGGGTTTCCCTTCAGCACCAGGGGGGTGACCAGAAGAAAGGAGGACAGGTCCCTTCCCAAGGGAAAGCCCAGGGAAATGAAGGTCAAAAGCCTAAGGAGTCCTCCAGAGACCCACAAAAACCTGCACAAGTAGGGGGGGGGGGCCGAGCCAACCCAAATTCAAAGGGAGGGGGTTTCAGGGAAAGCCTGGTAGGTTCTTTGATCCCTCAAAGGTGGGTAAGTGATTTGACTGTAACCAGCCAGTGCACAAGCAGGGAGATGCTGTCTGCGCCAAGAAGCTCCCCCCTAAGGGGCCATCCACAGGGATTGCCAGTGTCAGTGTAGGGGTGGAGAGTGGTGCCCCAGAGAGGTGTAGTCTGGTGGTGGAAGCAACCTTAGTGTCCCTGGGTGGAGTGAATATTGCCACCCTTGCTGCCTTACCTCCAAACATGGACAAGTACAGGCAGAGGCCTAAAGGGAATGGGACTGAGGTTGAGGCTATCAGAGACACTGGGGCTAGTGTAACTATGGTCCTGTATGAGCTGGTACCTCCAGAGAGGTTGTTACCTGGTGAGTGTCACCAGGTGGCATATGCAGACAGCACTACCAAACTCCATCCTATGGCTGTGGTGGATTTGGAATGGGGAGGTGTGACAGGCCCTATGAAGGTAGTAGGGGTGGGCGGAATTTGCGAAATTCACTTTCGCAAATTATCACGAAAATGTTAAAAATCTCCGCAAACACGCGGAAATATCGCGAAGATGTGGACGTTTTTTTCCCGCCCGTTCGCGATATTTTCTGCATGGTCGCGGCTCGCCAACTTACCCATGTGGTTGCTCGTGGGCGCGGCCATCTTGTTTTCACTTGTCTCGCGGTGCGTGATCGCGAGAAGAAAGACGTGATCGCGCGACGAATGACGTCACTGCGGGCGTGAACTGTCGCAAGACAGCGCAAATGGCTACCAACAATCCAACATCTCATGGAGAACGCGACCGGATCGGGAAAACTTGTCGGCGAACGCGGGGATTCAGGTAAGGCGATCGCGCGCACGCGAGAATGTATTATTTTACAGCGCGAGCAAGCAAAAAATTTCCGGTAAAATGTGGATTGCGGAAATTTTGACATTTTCGCGCTCTCCGCAGAACGCGAAAATTTCAAATTATCGCAATTTCAACGAACGGAACGGAATTTTAGCCCAGGCCTAGAAGGTAGCTGTGTCAAAGGTGCTTCCAGTCCAGTGTTTACTGGGCAATGATCTCGAAGCCTCTGTGTGATTAGGGGTGGAGAAAGGACTCCATATGAAAATATTGGAGCTCCCTGAGTGGGTATGTGCTGTGACTTGGTCACAGACTATCCAGAAGGGAGGGGCTGGACACTTGGACCCTGGAACAAAGGCCCAAGCATCCAAGGACAAGGGCACTGGGCCTGGTGAGCAAGCCCAGGGAACTCCAGAGGTGCAGGAAGAATCTAACCCTGATGGGGAGGATCTGGCCTCTGAGGGAGGGACTCCATCCCTGCCAGATTTGGCAGAACTGACAGGAGCAGGTGGACCCTCCAGAGATGAGTTCAGTCAGGGACAGCGTGACTGTCCCACCCACCCATGAGAGCTTGAGCCAGATTGCTTCCAAGCAGGAAGAGGGAGATGACTGCTTTATACTGAGGCCAGAAACCTCAAGGATGGGGCCACCAGGAGGTTGGTGGTGCCCCAGAAGTACAGAGAGTTCATCCTGACATTGGGTCCTGATATCCCCTTGGCAGGACATTTGGGACAGACAAAGACATGGAACCGGTTGGTGAACCATTTCTACTGGCCCCATATGTTTGAAAAGGCAAATGAGATTTGCAGCTCCTGTGTCACCTGTCAGGCCAGTGGCAAGGCAGGGGGCAAGACAAAGGCTCCCCTATTACCACTGCCAGTGGTTGGGGTTCCTTTTGAAAGGGTGGAGATGGACATTGGTGGTCCCCTGGACCCACCTACTGCATCAGGGAATAGGTATATCTTAGTGGTAGCTGACCATGCCACTAGATACCCCGAAACTATACCTCTTAGAACCATTGATGCTCCTGCGGTGGCTAGAGCACTACTCCGTGTGTTCACCAAAGTGGTGGTGTCAGATAGGGGCACGAACCTCTTGTCCAGCTATCTAACTGCTATGTGGGATGAGTGTGGTGTCAACTACAAGTTCACCACCCCCTATCACCCACAACCAAATGATCTTGTTGAGAGATTCAACAACACCCTGAAGGGCATGATAAATGGGTTCTCAGAGAAACTCAGGAGGAGATGGGATGTTCTCCTCCCATGCTTACTGTTTGCTTACAGGGAGGTGCCACAGAAAGGGGATGGTTTAATTCCCTTTGAGTTGCTATTTGGTCACCCTGTGAGGGGGCCATTGAGCCTGCTAAGAGAGTCTTTAGAGAAGCCTCTTAAAGAAGCTAAGGACAATGTGCTTGATTATGTGCTAGGCCTGAGATCTAGAATGGCAAGGTACATGTACAAGGCAAGCAGGAAACTGGAGGCCAGCCAGGAGCTCATGAAGCACTGGTATGATCAAAAGGCTACTATGTCTGAGTATACTTCAGGACAATTGGTGTGAGTGTTGGAGCCTGTGGCTCCCAGGGCCTTCCATGACAAGTGGAGTGGGCCCTATCCAATCTTAGAAAAGAAGGGTGAGGTTACCTATTTGGTGACCTTGGCACCCCCAGGAACCCTCATAGCATCCTCCATGTGAATAGATTGAAACCCCACCGTGACAGGGCAGACATGACCATGTTACTGGTCACTGATGAGGGTGTGGAGGAGGAAACTGAGCCTGTGCCCGACCTCCTCTCCTCTAATATGCAGGATGGGTCAGTGGAGGGGGTTGTACTCTCTCCCAAATTGACAGACCAGCAGCACAGAGGCTGTAAGCAGGTGCTGGAGCAGTTTGCTGGCCTGTTCTCTTTGACCCCAGGCATCACTGAGTGGTGTGTGCACCACATTGACACTGGTGAAAGCCTACCTGTCAAAAATAAACTTTACAGGTTGTCTAACCATGTCAGAGCCAGCATTAAAGCTGAGGTTGCTAAGATGCTGGAATTGGGGGTAATTGAACCGTCTGAGAGTCCATGGGCCAGTCCAGTGGTGCTGGTACCTAAACCTAAGCCTCAGGGGAGACCCGAGGAGCTAAGGTTCTGTGTGGACTACAGAGGATTGAATGCAGTCACAAAGACTGACGCTCACCCTATACCTAGAGCTGATGAGTTCATTGATAGATTAGGGGCTGCTCAGTACCTGAGTACTTTTGATTTGACTTCAGGTTACTCGTAGGTTGCCCTTACTGATGGAGCAAAGGAGAGGTCAGCATTCTCAACACCAGAGGGACATTATCAGTTCAAGGTAATGCCCATTTGCTTAAAGAATGCACCTGCCACCTTCCAAAGGTTGGTGAACAGGGTCTTGTCTGGGTTGGAACAGTTCAGTGCAGCTTACCTGGATGATATAGCTGTATACAGTTCTACCTGGGGGGATCACTTAAGCCACCTAAGGGAAGTGCTTTAGGCCATGCAGCAGGCAGGCCTGACTATTAAGGCAAGCAAGTGCCAAATAGGGCAGAGTTCTGTGGTGTACCTGGGCCACCTGGTAGGTGGGGGCCATGTGCAGCCTCTCCAAACGAAAATCCAAACAATTTTGAATTGGACAGCTCCTGTTACCCAGACTCAGGTCAGGGCATTCCATGGACTGACAGGGTACTATAGAAGGTTTGTTCAAAATCATGGGACCATTGTGGGGCCCCTATCAGAATTCACTTCTAAAAAGAGGCCCAAGAAGGTGATTTGGACCCCAGATTGTCAGAAGGCTTTTGACACTGAAAGCTGCTCTGTGTTCAGCACCAGTGCTACTGGCCCCTGACTACACAAAGGAATTTGTGGTTCAGACAGATGCTTCAGAGCAAGGGATTAGGGCAGTGTTGTCACAGCTCAATGAAGGGGGCCTTGATCAGCCAGTTGCTTTTATTAGCAAGAGGCTTATTCCCGGAGAGCAGATGTGGAGTGCCATTGAGAGAGAGGCTTTTGCTGTGGTGTGGTCCCTGAAAAAGTTGAGACCATATTTGTTTGGGAGTCACTTTCATGTTCAAACTGACCACAGACCTCTCAGATGGCTTATGCAGATGAGAGGGGAGAATCCCAAGCTGTTAAGGTGGTCCATTTCCCTACAGGGAATGGACTTTACAGTGGAACACAGACCTGGGGTAGCCCATGCAAATGCAGATGGACTTTCCAGGTTTTTCCACTTAGCTGATGAGGACTACCAGGGTGTAGGTTAGTAACCCATCACCTTTCGTTTGTTGGGGGCTATGTTGCAAAATCATCCAGTGCCCTGGGCACCCCACCAACTTTTTGCTGACTGATAATGGTGGTGACTGATTTTGACTGACCCTGAGCTCTGCCTAACCAGGCCCAGGGCCAGTGCTAGACTGAAAGAGACACATTAGAATACAGTTAAAACACCTACATACACTAGGGCACACAATGGTATGGTGTGGTACCCCTGTGATTGGCATGACCTACCCTATAAGTCCCTAGTATATAATAGGGCAGGGGATTGAAACTACCAAGAAGTCCCTAGTACCCTGGGGCATGGCAGTGTAGAGGCCAGCAGCTCTTTTTGCACTTGCATGTGTGCACTGCTGAAGCCTGAGGTCAGTTTAAAAGCAGCACTGTCTCCCTTCCAATTGGCACGCGGGACCAGGCAGGGCTGCCCCTTATCCCCGCTCCTTTTTGCCTTGAGCATAGAACCTCTGGCCCTCCGGATCAGAAAGAACCAGGAGATCCAAGGCATACGCTTCGGTTCCGATGATCATAAGATTTCGTTGTTTGCCGACGACGTGCTTCTGCCAGTGACAAACCCTAATATCTCTCTACCAGCAATCCAGAGGGAGCAGGAGGCGTTTGAATGGGTGGCGGGTTTTAAAGTCAATTTGACCAAATCCTGCCTTATGAATCTCACAATTCCAAAGGAAGAGTGGCGTGTGATTGAAGAGGGTTCACCTTTTCGCTGTACTAGCAGGGAGATCACTTATTTAGGGGTGAAGCTCACACCTCAAATACAAGACCTGTACAAAGCTAATTTCCCCCCTCTTTTGCGACAACTAAAGTTGGACCTGGGAAAGTGGAGTATGACCTTTATCACCTGGTTTGGCAGGATCAATGCCATTAAGATGAATGTTCTTCCTCGTTTATTATACCCTTTACAGGGGCTGCCAATCCCGGTGGAGGGTGGGCTATTCACAGAGCTGCAGCTTATGCTCACCAAGTTTATTTGGCAGGGGAAACGGGCAAGGATTCCCTATAACTTGCTGATTAGACCTCGCACGGACGGAGGCTTGACCTTACCGGATTTTCAGACCTACTACCGAGCGGCACAAATGAGGGTAATCACGGAATGGTTGCTGCGGGCCTCGGAGAAGCATTGGCTTCATATGGACAGACAGATCACGGGGCGCACCATATGGGACCGTGTCTGGAAGCCGAAGCAGGATCGACCTCTCAACGCCTATATTAGCACACCCACGTGCACTACGCTTAAGGTCTGGGATATCCTCACTCACAAACTACATCTCACGACCTTCCCTTCCTCTCACACGCCTATACATTTTAACACCACTTTCCCCCGCGCTGTCAGAAGGTCCCTTTGAGGTTTGGAGGGAGGGCGGTTGCCACATGATCTCTCATCTGTTCGACCGAGGGGAATTCCTTACATTTCAAGAATGTAAGAAGCAATTTGCGCTATCCACTAAGGAAGAATACCACTACCTGCAACTGAATCACTGGGTGCTGCAGCCCTCAGTATGGCAGGCCGCCACCAGGGAGTTGCTCCCCATTGAGAAATTCCCTCAATCTGGCTCCTCCTTCAATGGCTGTATCTCCTATCTCTATGTGTTAATCAATCGATGAGTCCCAGAACGACGCCGCGTTATAAACGCTTCTGGGACGCCATTATAGGGACTCCTCTGGAGGATAAGCACTGGGACCGCTTAGGGAAAGAAATTGCGCAATTCAACCGCTCCATGTATCTTAGGGAAGCACACTATAAAATCATGTATGATTGGTACCTGTACCCCCAGAAACTCCATAAGATTTTCCCTGGTTCGTCGGATAGGTGCTGGAGGGGTTGTGGGTTGTTGGGCGATTTTAGACATATATGGTGGGACTGTCCTGTTATTAAACCTTTCTGGAAGGAAATCTTATCCCAAATTAAACATATCTTAGGCTATCCCATCCCCAGTTCCTTGGAACAAGTTCTTCGGGGTCCGTGATCCAAAGTTGAAGCGACAGACACAGGGGGACAAATCAGTGATGTAGCTTTGTTTGGGAGCCGCTAATATGGCATTCGCTGCAGTGTGGAGGAAGCCCGAGGCCCCATCTTTAACGCAATGGCATGCGAGGCTCTGGAGGGTTTTAGCTCTGGAACGCATGACTGATATAATTGAGGACACCAGGAAAGGTTTTGATTACATTAGGTCCCCACTGGTTTCCTATTTATGGGAGGGGCTTCCTTTGATGGCTTGTAACCTGCTTCTCAGGGCCCTCAACCTGTTCCTCATTTAATAACTCCATTCGGGCCAGTCCTGCTATTGGCGCGGTTTTCACCCAGGTGGGGACCTGTGGGCTCCCCCCCCCCCCCCCCCCCCCCGCTCACCCTCTTCCTTCTGTTTTTTCTTGTCAAGATAGCACCATGACATCTCAGTTTAGGTTTTGTTATTGATTTTTCTTCTGACCACTTAAGTTTCCTTTTTCTGTTTTTATCACGGGAGGGTAAACTGTATAGCACCAGAATGTGATAACAACGGACCACAACGAAAAAGTGTCATTTGTCAATGCTGAGTCGCCATGGACCTGATATGAAAGCTGTCTCCGTCAATAGCTATCTGTATACTGAGGCGAAGTGTATTTATGGTGTTTGTGGTTCACGTATTGCATTTATTGTACTCCTGTGACGAAATAATTAAATAAAACAGATTTTGAAATAAAAGCAGCACTGGGTGCCAGGACTGCTTTTAAAAAGTAAATTGTGCCAAAACTCGACTTTGGTGTTTGGGGCACTTAAAAATGGATAACCTACAATGGTTTTGGCATATTAGGGACCCCCAGGGTCTCCCCTAGGTATCCCAGGGGTGGGGGGTCAGTTATATATAAGGTACACCCTTATAAAATGAGTTTTTATATGCCTGGGTAAAGTGAAATTTCACATTTCACTCCCCACATTGTGGTAAAGTGCTGCTCAAATGCGACTTTGATGCTAGGAGCACTGTAGAGGGAGAATCTGCTATATTTCTACAGATTCAGAACCCCTAAAGTCTCTTATAGTTGCACATAGGGTAGGGTTTTTGTAGATATAAGGCATTTTTCTCCCTGCAAATCCCTTGTTACATAGGTTAACATGGTAGGACGTTATTGATTAATAACTATTGATAGGAGAGGACTAGAAATGCCTAAGACTTCCCGGAATGGTATTAATAAATCCAACAATATCATATTGTTGAATTTGTCCTAAAGTGTACATAAAAGAAGTTATAAGACTTTCTTGTTTATAAGTCCAAATTCAGCCTTCCAGTGGTCTGCCCTGATTGGTCAGAGTTAAGTTGATTAGCCAGGCTGCCTTGAAGAGGTGATAAAGAGCCCCTGGGGTTAACAAGCTCTGCTGGCAGGGCAGTGTGCTGTTCAATAGGAATGCCAGGCCAGAGGGAAGAGTCGTAAACCATGGTCCTCAAAGGCAGAGGGATGGCCATAGTTTAAAAAAATCTACAGGTTTGCTAGGTTTCCCTATGTGCCGGCTGCGCTAGGGCCCAAAATCCACAGGTAGGCATATTGCTAAAAACAACTCTGTGCCTAGTCGGCTTTCTGCTGCCCTGGGGAGAGATATTGGGGGGGGAAGAGGGTTGACCTGAGATGCCCCCAAGGGGGGCAGAAGCACTGGATATTTTTTGGGGGGGTGGGGGCATTGGTATGCCCATTCTGGGCAGCCCCCACCCCCACGTATATTAAAAGCCAGCATAATCGTTGGCGTTTAGTGGGCTTTTTGTCCCTCCAGGGGGCCGATTGGGGGCACTGCCTCCATATTCCTCCCAGGGGGGGCAGAAAGGCTGTAATTGTTGCGGGTGGGGGGTGGGGGCATTGACATGCCCCTTTTGGGCAGCCCCCACCCTAATTAAAATGTGTCCAAAAAAATCCCTGGCATCTAGTGGGCTTTTTGCCCCACGGGGGTGCAGATTGCGGGCTAATGCCCCCAACTACCCCAATTAAAATTTGCCCAGAAAAATCCCTGGCGTATAGTGTGCTTTTTGCTCCCCCGGGAGGCAGATTGGGAGCTACTGCCCCATCTGCCCCCCAGGGGGGGTAGGAAGGCTGTAATCTTTGCAGGGAAGGGGTGGGGGCATGGGCATGCCAATTTTGGGCAGTCCCCACCCTAATTTAAATTTGCCCCAAAAAAATCCCTGGTAACTAGTGGGCTTTTTGCCGCCCCAGGAGTGCAGATTGGGGGCCAATGCCCCGGGGGGGGGGGGGGAGGGGCAGAAAGCCTACTAGACGCCAGGGATTTCTTTGGGCACATTTTAATTTTAAAAAATCCCTGGCATCTAGTGGGTTTTTGTACCCCCCGGGGTCAGATTGGGCAGCCCCCACCACAAATTATAATTTAAAAAAAATCCCTGGTGTATAGTGGGCTTTTTGCCCCCCGGGGGGGGGGCAGATTTGGGGCTACTGCCCCCAACTGCTCCCCAGGGGGGGCAGAAAGGCTGTAAATTTGTGGCCGGGGGGATGAGGGCATTGGCATGGCCATATTGGGCAGCCCCCACCCCTAATTATTATGAAAGAAAAAAACATGGTATCTAGTGCGCTTTCTGCCCCCCCTGGGGGGCAGATTGGGGGCTACTGCCCCATCTGCCCCCCAGGGGGGCAGAAAGACTAAATTTGCCCCTTTTAATATGGGGGGAGCAAAGGCCCTTGCCCAAGGGGTCGTTCCCCCCTCCCTGGTGCCTAGTGGGTGGGTCCCTGCTTGGGGATTGCCCTCATGGGGTGATCCCCAAGCAGGGATCCACTGGGGAGGGGTACCATTGGAAAGGGGAGATTCTCCCCTTTCCAATGATACCCCTCCCGTCTTTCTACGTGCCCGGGGGGCTGAGATAGCCCCTGAGCACATAGAAAGTGACACTGAAATGAGCCTAAAGGCTCATTTCAGTTTCGGTTTCTGTGCAATGACGACAGCGCAAGGCGCTCTGATCGTCATTGCACAGAAACCAGGGAGGGGGTCTCGGGGGCTGGGGAAGCTCTTCCCCAGCTCCCAAGGCTTTGGGGGAGAGAAAGAAATCCCTCTGCTGTCTGCAGCAGAGGGATTTCCTGCCCCTGTCCTCATGACGGAATGGTTCCGTCATGAGCACAGGGACACAGACCCATTCCGTCATGATCATCGAAGGGGTTATAACGAGTAGGGTCCACTCTAGGTATTGGGGTGAACTCCTGTGGGAGTTGATTCCAGTAGCTGGGAGGGCTAGGCAACTGACCCTGAAGGGAGAGGATGCAGAATCATACCAGCAGATGAAAGCATGCTTAGTCAAGAGATTTGGTCTGACTCCAGAACAGTACAGGGTGAAGTTTAGAGGCACCCAGAAATTGAGTTCAGACTTGGGTATACTTTGTGGACTTTTCAGTAAAGGCACTGGAAGGCTGGATTGTTGGTAACAAAGTTGACTCATATGAGGGATTGTATAATTTGTTTTTGAAGGAACATATTTTGACTCATTGTGCAGAAGAGAAGTTATGCCAGTGTCTAGTGGACTCTAAGCTGACAGACCCCAGAGAGTTGGGGGAATCAGCCGATGAGTGGGCGAGAACCCGGGTTTCCATTCAGCACCAGGGGGGTGACCAGAAGAAAGGAGGACAGGTCCCTTCCCAAGGGACAGCCCAGGGAAATGAAGGTCAAAAGCCTAAGGAGTCCTCCAGAGACCCACAAAAACCTGCACAAGTAGGGGGGGGGGGCCGAGCCAACCCAAATTCAAAGGGAGGGGGTTTCAGGGAAAGCCTGGTAGGTTCTTTGATCCCTCAAAGGTGGGTAAGTGCTGTAACCAGCCAGGGCACAAGCAGGGAGATGCTGTCTGCGCCAAGAAGCTCCCCCCTAAGGGGCCATCCACAGGGATTGCCAGTGTCAGTGTAGGGGTGGAGAGTGGTGCCCCAGAGAGGGGTAGTCTGGTGGTGGAAGCAACCTTAGTGTCCCTCGGTGGAGTGAATATTGCCACCCTTGCTGCCTTACCTCCAAACATGGACAAGTACAGGCAGAGGCCTAAAGGGAATGGGACTGAGGTTGAGGCTATCAGAGACACTGGGGCTAGTGTAACTATGGTCCTGGATGAGCTGGTACCTCCAGAGAGGTTGTTACTTGGTGAGTGTCACCAGGTGGCATATGCAGACAGCACTACCAAACTCCATCCTATGGCTGTGGTGGATTTGGAATGGGGAGGTGTGACAGGCCCTATGAAGGTGGCTGTGTCAAAGGTGCTCCCAGTCCAGTGTTTACTGGGCAATGATCTCGAAGCCTCTGTGTGGTCAGGGGTGGAGAAAGGACTCCATATGAAAATATTGGAGCTCCCTGAGTGGGTATGTGCTGTGACTTGGCCACAGACTAGCCAGAAGGGAGGGGCTGGACACTTGGACCCTGGAACAAAGGGCCAAGCATCCAAGGACAAGGGCACTGGGCCTGGTGAGCAAGCCCAGGGAACTCCAGAGGTGCAGGAAGAATCTAACCTTGATGGGGAGGATCTGGCCTCTGAGGGAGGGACTCCATCCCTGTCAGAGCTGTCAGATTTGGCAGAACTGACAGGAGCAGGTGGACCCTCCAGAGAGGAGTTCAGTCAGGGACAGCGTGACTGTCCCACCCATGAGAGCTTGAGCCAGATTGCTTCCAAGCAGGAAGAGGGGGATGACAGTGGGTTTCACAAACTCTACTGGGAAGATGGACTGCTTTATACCGAGGCCAGAAACCTCAAGAAGGGGGCCACCAGGAGGTTGGTGGTGCCCCAGAAGTACAGAGAGTTCATCCTGACTTTGGGTCCTGATATCCCCTTGGCAGGACATTTGGGACAGACAAAGACATGGAACCGGTTGGTGAACCATTTCTACTGGCCCCATTTGTTTGAAAAGGCAAATGAGATTTGCAGCTCCTGTGTCCCCTGTCAGGCCAGTGGCAAGGCAGGGGAAAGGCTCCCCCATTACCACTGCCAGTGGTTGGGGTTCCTTTTGAAAGGGTGGAGATGGACATTGTTGGTCCCCTGGACCCACCTACTGCATCAGGGAATAGGTATATCTTAGTGGTAGCTGACCATGCCACTAGATACCCCGAAGCTATACCTCTTAGAACCATTGATGCTCCTGCGGTGGCTAGAGCACTACTCCGTGTGTTCACCAAAGTGGTGGTGTCAGATAGGGGCACGAACCTCTTGTCCAGCTATCTAACTGCTATGTGGGATGAGTGTGGTGTCAACTACAAGTTTACCACCCCCTATCACCCACAAGCAAATGGTCTTGTTGAGAGATTCAACAAAACCCTGAAGGGCATGATAAATGGGTTGTCAGAGAAACTCAGGAGGAGATGGGATGTTCTCCTCCCATGCTTACTGTTTGCTTACAGGGAGGTGCCACAGAAAGGGGATGGTTTCAGTCCCTTTGAGTTGCTGTTTGGTCACCCTGTGAGGGGGACATTGAGCCTGCTAAGAGAGTCTTTAGAGAAGCCTCTTAAAGAAGCTAAGGACAATGTGCTTGATTATGTGCTAGGGCTGAGATCTAGAATGGCAAGGTACATGTACAAGGCAAACAGGAAACTGGAGGCCAGCCAGGAACTCATGAAGCACTGGTATGATCAAAAGGCTACTAGGCCTGAGTATACTCCAGGACAACTGGTGTGAGTGTTGGAGCCTGTGGCTCCCAGGGCCCTCCATGACAAGTGGAGTGGGCCCTATCCAATCTTAGAAAAGAAGGGTGAGGTTACCTATTTGGTTGACCTTGGCACCCCCAGGAACCCTCATAGCGTCCTGCATGTGAATAGATTGAAACCCCACCATGACAGGGCAGACATGACCATGTTACTGGTCACTGATGAGGGTGTGGAGGAGGAAACTGAGCCTGTGCCCGACCTCCCCTCCTCTAATGTGCAGGATGGGTCAGTGGAGGGGGTTGTACTCTCTCCCAACTTGACAGACCAGCAGCACAGAGACTGTAGGCAGGTGCTGGAGCAGTTTGCTGGCCTGTTCTCTTTGACCCCAGGCATCACTGAGTGGTGTGTGCACCACATTGACACTGGTGAAAGCCTACCTGTCAAAAATAAACTTTACAGGTTGTCTGACCATGTCAGAGCCAGCATTAAAGCTGAGGTTGCTAAGATGCTGGATTTTGGGGCAATTGAACCGTCTGAGAGTCCATGGGCCAGTCCAGTGGTGCTGGTACCTAAACCTCAGGGGAGACCCAAGGAGTTAAGGTTCTGTGTGGACTACAGAGGATTGAATGCAGTCACAAAGACTGACGCTCACCCTATACCTAGAGCTGATGAGTTCATTGATAGGTTAGGGGCTGCTAAGTACCTGAGTACTTTTGATTTGACTTCAGGTTACTGGTAGGTTGCCCTTACTGGTGGAGCAAAGGAGAGGTCAGCATTCTCCACACCAGAGGGACATTATCAGTTCAAGGTAATGCCCATTGGCTTAAAGAATGCACCTGCCACTTTCCAAAGGTTGGTGAACAGGGTCTTGTCTGGGTTGGAACAGTTCAGTGCAGCTTACCTGGATGATATAGCTGTATACAGTTCTACCTGGGGGGATCACTTAAGCCACCTAAGGGAAGTGCTTCAGGCCATGCAGCAGGCAGGCCTGACTATTAAGGCAAGCAAGTGCCAAATAGGGCAGAGTTCTGTGGTGTACCTGGGCCACCTGGTAGGTGGAGGCCATGTGCAGCCTCTCCAAGCGAAAATCCAAACAATTTTGAATTGGACAGCTCCTGTTACCCAGACTCAGGTCAGGGCATTCCATGGATTGACAGGGTACTATAGAAGATTTGTTCAAAATTATGGGACCATTGTGGGGCCCCTAACAGAACTCACTTCTAAAAAGAGGCCCAAGAAGGTGATTTGGACCCCAGAGTGTCAGAAGGCTTTTGACACTGAAAGCTGCTATGTGTTCAGCACCAGTGCTACTGGCCCCTGACTACACAAAGGAATTTGTGGTTCAGACAGATGCTTCAGAGCAAGGGATTAGGGCAGTGGTGTCACAGCTCAATGAAGGGGGCCTTGATCAGCCAGTTGCTTTTATTAGCAAGAGGCTTATTCCCAGAGAGCAGATGTGGAGTGCCATTGAGAGAGGCTTTTGCTGTGGTGTGGTCCCTGAAAAAGTTGAGACCATATTTGTTTGGGAGTCACTTTCATGTTCAAACTGACCACAGACCTCTCAGATGGCTCATGCAGATGAAAGGGGAGAATCCCAAGCTGTTAAGGTGGTCCATTTCCCTACAGGGAATGGACTTTACAGTGGAACACAGACCTGGGGTAGCCCATGCAAATGCAGATGGACTTTCCAGGTTTTTCCACTTAGCTGATGAGGACTACCAGGGTGTAGGTTAGTAACCCATCACCTTTCGTTTGTTGGGGGCTATGTTGCAAAATCATCCAGTGCCTTGGGCACCCCACCAACTTTCTGCTAACTGATAATGGTGGTGACTGATTTTGACTGACCCTGAGCTCTGCCTAACCAGGCCCAGGGCCAGTGCTAGACTGAAAGAGACACATTAGAATACAGTTAAAACACCTACATACACTAGGGTACACAATGGTATGGTGTGGTACCCCTGTGATTGGCATGACCTACCCTATAAGTCCCTAGTATATAATAGGGCAGGGGATTGAAACTACCAAGAAGTCCCTAGTACCCTGGGGCATGGCAGTGTAGAGGCCAGCAGCTCTTTTTGCACTTGCATGTGTGCACTGCTGAAGCCTGAGGTCAGTTTAAAAGAAGCACTGTCTTCCTTCCAATTGGCACGCGGGACCAGGCAGGGCCGCCCCTTATCCCCGCTCCTTTTTGCCTTGAGCATAGAACCTCTGGCCCTCCGGATCAGAAAGAACCAGGACATCCAAGGCATACGCTTCGGTTCCGATGATCATAAGATTTCGTTGTTTGCCGACGACGTGCTTCTGCCAGTGACAAACCCTAATATCTCTCTACCAGCAATCCAGAGGGAGCAGGAGGCGTTTGAACGGGTGGCGGGTTTTAAAGTCAATTTGACCAAATCCTGCCTTTTGAATCTCACAATTCCAATGGAAGAGTGGCGTGTGATTGAAGAGGGTTCACCGTTTCGCTGTACTAGCAGGGAGATCACTTATTTAGGAGTGAAGCTCACACCTCAAATACAAGACCTGTACAAAGCTAATTTCCCCCCTCTTTTGCGACAACTAAAGTTGGACCTGGGAAAGTGGAGTATGACCTATATCACCTGGTTTGGCAGGATCAATGCCATTAAGATGAATGTTCTTCCTCGCATATTATACCTTTTACAGGGGCTGCCAATCCCGGTGGAGGGTGGGCTATTCACAGAGCTGCAGCTTATGCTCACCAAGTTTATATGGCAGGGGAAACGGGCAAGGCATCCCTATAACTTGCTGGATTAGACCTCGCACGGACGGAGGCTTGACCTTACCGGATTTTCAGACCTACTACCGAGCGGCACAAATGAGGGTAATCACGGAATGGTTGCTGCGGGCCTCGGAGAAGCATTGGCTTCATATGGACAGACAGATCACGGGGCGCACCATATGGGACCGTGTCTGGAAGCCGAAGCAGGATCGACCTCTCAACGCCTATATTAGCACACCCACGTCCACTACGCTTAAGGTCTGGGATATCCTCACTCACAAACTACATCTCACGACCTTCCCTTCCTCTCACACGCCTATACATTTTAACACCACTTTCCCCCGCGCTGTCAGAAGGTCCCTTTGAGGTTTGGAGGGAGGGTGGTTGCCACATGATCTCTCATCTGTTCGACAGAGGGGAATTCCTTACATTTCAAGAATGTAAGAAGCAATTTGCGCTATCCACTAAGGAAGAATACCACTACCTGCAACTGAATCACTGGGTGCTGCAGCCCTCCGTATGGCAGGCCGCCACCAGGGAGTTGCTCCCCATTGAGAAATTCGCTCAATCTGGCTCCTCCTTCAAAGGCTGTATCTCCTATCTCTATGTGTTAATCAATCGATGAGTCCCAGAACGACGCCGCGTTATAAACGCTTCTGGGACGCCATTATAGGGACTCCTCTGGAGGATAAGCACTGGGACCGCTTAGGGAAAGACATTGCGCAATTCAACCGCTCCATGTATCTTAGGGAAGCACACTATAAAATCATGTATGATTGGTACCTGTACCCCCAGAAACTCCATAAGATTTTCCCTGGTTCGTCGGATAGGTGCTGGAGGGGTTGTGGGTTGTTGGGCGATTTTAGACATATATGGTGGGACTGTCCTGTTATTAAACCTTTCTGGAAGGAAATCTTATCCCAAATTAAACACATCTTAGGCTATCCCATCCCCAGTTCCTTGGAACAAGTTCTTCGGGGTCCGTGATCCAAAGTTGAAGCGACAGACACAGGGGGACAAATCAGTGAT
Organism: Triturus cristatus; assembly: GCF_964204655.1. Classification (NCBI taxonomy): domain Eukaryota; kingdom Metazoa; phylum Chordata; class Amphibia; order Caudata; family Salamandridae; genus Triturus; species Triturus cristatus. The sequence continues at coordinate 422,560,931 of NC_140587.1, forward strand.
GTAGCTTTGTTTGGGAGCCGCTAATATGGCATTCGCTGCAGTGTGGAGGAAGCCCGAGGCCCCATCTTTAACGCAATGGCATGCGAGGCTCTGGAGGGTTTTAGCTCTGGAACGCATGACTGATATAATTGAGGACACCAGGAAAGGTTTTGATTACATTAGGTCCCCACTGGTTTCCTATTTATGGGAGGGGCTTCTTTTGATGGCTTGTAACCTGCTTCTCAGGGCCCTCAACCTGTTCCTCATTTAATAACTCCATTCGGGCCAGTCCTCCTATTGGCGCGGTTTTCACCCAGGTGGGGACCTGGGGGCTCCCCCCCGCGCTCACCCTCTTCCTTCTGTTTTTTCTTGTCAAGATAGCACCATGACATCTCAGTTTAGGTTTTGTTATTGATTTTTCTTCTGACCACTTAAGATTCCTTTTTCTGTTTTTATCACAGGAGGGTAAACTGTATAGCACCAGAATGTGATAACAACGGACCACAACGAAAAAGTGTCATTTGTCAATGCTGAGTCGCCATGGACCTGATATGAAAGCTGTCTCCGTCAATAGCTATCTGTATACTGAGGCGAAGTGTATTTATGGTGCTTGTGGTTCACGTATTGCATTTATTGTACTCCTGTGACAAAATAATTAAATAAAACAGATTTTGAAATGAAAGCAGCACTGGGTGCCAGGATTGCTTTTAAAAAGTAAATTGTGCCCAAACTCGACTTTGGTGTTTTGGGCACTTAAAAATGGATAACCTACAATGGATTTGGCATATTAGGGACCCCCAGGGTCTCCCCTAGGTATCCCAGGGGTGGGGGGTCAGTTATATATAAGGTACACCCTTATAAAATGAGTTTTTATATGCCTGGGTAAAGTGAAATTTCACATTTCACTCCCCACATTGTGGTAAAGTGCTGCTCAAATGCGACTTTGATGCTAGGAGCACTGTAGAGGGAGAATCTGCTAAATTTCCACAGATTCAGAACCCCTAAAGTCTCTTATAGTTGCACATAGGGTAGGGTTCTTGTAGATATAAGGCAAGTACTTATAAAATAAGTTTTTGTAAGTCCTGGTAAAATGGCCCAAGTCATTTTTCTCCCTGCAAATCCCTTGTTACATAGGTTAACATGGTAGGAAGTTATTGATTAATAACTATTGACAGGAGAGGACTAGAAATGCCATTCAAAGACTTCCCAGAATGGTATTAATAAATCCAACAAAATCATATTGTTGAATTTGTCCTAAAGTGTACATACAAGAAGTTATAAGACTTTCTTGTTTGTAAGTCCAAATTCAGCCTTCCAGTGGTCTGCCCTAATCGGTCAGAGTTAAATGGATTAGCCAGGCTGCCTTGAAGAGGTAATAAAGAGCCCCTGGAATTAACCAGCTCTGCTGGCAGGGCAGCGTGCTGTTCATGCCAGGCCAGGGGGAGGAGTCGTAAACCATGGTCTTCAAAGGCAGAGGGATGGTCACAGTGTCAGTTTCCACTTTACACTTTTGACCCCCACCAGACCCAGGATTAGGGAAGGTATTTGCAGATGGTAGGGGGGTAGTCTATGGAAATAAGCTATCCTAGGGGGTGTGTTTAGCCAGCTCTCACCTCCTTGCTGGAAAATCATCCATTATGAATTTGGAAGATTTGATGCACTCTGGGACAAAATAATGCCACACTCTACAGGATGTGGTCATAACTTTGAGTTACCCTGCTCCCATTGGTCAGAAGTGACCTCCTGCATGACCCAGAGAACTTGGAATAAGTATCTGAGAGGGGCAGAGCCCTCCAGATATGCTGCTTGAAACTTACTGAAGCAAGAAGTGCCCTGCTGAGGAGTTTTGCTGGGCATAGATTTCTAAGGCCTGACCTCTGAAGAGTGCACCATCTTAAACTACAGCCCTGTGGATTATTTTGCTGAAAAAGAACTAAAGAGTAGGCTCCCTGAAAGCTACAGGCTAAAAGAGCTCAACTGGAACATCACCACCTAAATCTACACCTTGAAGAACCATCAGTGGATTTGTAAGGGTTTTGTACCAGTGGATTGTGGGAACGGATGTCCTCAACTTTCAAGGACCATCTTGGAGTTTCTAGACCCTTGGAGTAAGTTTGAGACACTTTGGGACCCCTTGAGGGACTTCAGGAAGATGTTCAAGAAGTTCAGAGAACTTTGGAGCAACTTTGAAAAAAACCTCCATAGAGTGACCGACTCAATCTGGTCAGCCAGGCCGCCTGCCTTCAACCGCAAGCCCGCCAAGTCATCCAGGTTCGTCCCTCTAAAAGCTCCATTGCTCCAACTTCCAGAGATTGACCCGGACTATAGAAAATCTGAAGCCGGTGAACCCTCACTGGATCCGACTACAGGAGGAGCATCGAGAGACCCCGTGAGAAAAAGCTCCAGAAAAGTTTCTAAGTCCGCTCGTAGAAAAGGTGACAGGTAGCAACCGCGAGAGCCAAGCCGCCTGCCTTCCATCGAGTGTCGGCCTGGATTCCTGGGTTGTCCCGCTGAAGCACTCTTGAAATATTTTCTAAGTCCGCTCCAGGGAAGTTGACCGGGACCTCGTCACAAGTAAAGCCGGCGAACCCTCAACGGATCCTGGCTGGGAGCTTTGAGAACCCACTTTCCAACAGCTATTATTGAACTGCAAGCCTTCAACGATTTTTTTGTTTGGACTCTGTTGAGGTGAACAAGTGTTGTTTGATTCAAATATTTGCTTTATGTGCTTTGTTCTCTGAAATTCCCCATTGACTAATACATGCATTGAACATAAACTATAGACCCTTTTCGAAAAAGAACATTTTTTGTGCAGCGTTTTTTGAGAGACAATACAGTTCAGAACATTGTTAACTTTTGGGCGCTAAATATGGAGAAAGAACACCAGGATATTCAACACCTCATGTCGAGAAAGAAGAAACGAAAACGGATGTCCATTTGTTTAGCAGCAAGTTTAATTAGTTTTATAGGAATTTGTGCTATAGCCTGGTTTTTACATGTGAAATTTCCTGTGCATACGCTTGTACCTCCAATACCCACACCGTCTGAACATTACCATTTTACGCTGTCACCATTAGATGAAAGGCATAGACTCTCCTACAAGAATAAATCATTTATGCGAATGTTACATTACACCCATAGCATTACTAATATTTCTAATTGTTGGGTTTGCGGATTGTTACCTGCACACCAGGATGCAGGGGAACTCCTCTCAACCTGCTCCCGTTCTCCCACAATAATTCTTGTTGTGCTTGGTTTGCACTTTTGTGGGCTGCAGAAATTAGGGGCGTTTCTAGTGCTGGTGTATGGGTCTTAATAAAAGATTGAATACGGTGTGTTATCCAGACGATGATGGTAATCGGCAAGCAAAGGTTTTGGAATGGGAAATGAGGCATATGCTAGAGGTACCTCTGCCACAAGATATGTCTTTGCAAGGACACGGACAAAACTAGAGAAAGGATTCCCTATTATAACAATAACAGACACATGAGCTCCCCTATCTGTAAAACGTTTTGGTCCCATTTTTGTAGGTACTAGTGATTGTAAAACTGTATTGACTATAACAGGTCTTCGTAGTTTTCTAGCATCCCATAACACATATTTTATTTGTAGGAATAAGGGTTATTTCTATCTAGCCTCCAGGATGGTCAGGGATATGTTATGTATCTTTCCTCCTCCCCTCCGTATATTTAGCTCCAGCTTCTTATCATAAGACTGGACTATCTCCCCTCAATCCTTTATTAGCTCGGACCAAGAGAATGATAGATATTAAGGCAGTGGATCAGACTGACACCTCATTGCAAGAATATGTTGACGTGAACTTGGGTATGTTTTTCTTTGTTGTGCCACCTCTTAATAGTAGGAACATACGAAGACTCACTAGAGTAGTTCAGGCAGTAATTAATCAGACTACGACAGCTCTTGGTAACATCACTGAGGAACTCCAGGCGACAAGACTCGTAGTTTTTCAGAACCGCATGGTTCTAGATGTTATTCTTGCAGATCGTGGAGGTGCATGCCGAATTATCGGTGCCAGTTGCTGTGTTTATATACCAGACAACGCACCTTCCGTTTATCAGGCCATTTCCAAATTACATAAGATAGCGGCTGAGATACACCAAGACACTGGAACATGGACCTGGTCTAGTTGGTTCTGGAGCATTGTTATGTCGTGCGGATGGAAATTACTTGTTATTGCAGCCTGTATAATAGGCGCTATTCTAGGATGTTGCCTTTGTATTTAATGTATGCCTATTATATGCCCCTTCTGTACTTCTTTATGCATGTCCCGTATCCCTAAGAAAGTGGATATTCGTGATGCTAATAAGTTGTTTATGCTTAAGCAACAAATAGATGAATTTATGAAAATAGATGCAGAAAGCTTGAACGATGCAGATAGAACACCTTCAACTGTTGTAGTGTATAACTTAGATTTTTTTAAATTCTTTATATAGTCTGTATTTGCAAAGTTTTTATATATATATATATATGTTTAAAATATACTCTCCATTGGACAAAATGTATTTAGCAGAGGCTAAAAGGAGGGACTGATAAACGGTAAAAATTGTATTTTGTTAAATTCGCCTCTGCTCTCAGCCATTTTGTTTATCAGCCCCATTTTGTGTTTCTGTGGGGACTCTGGTGAAGTCAGACGTTACGTGTTCACTGAAAGCTGGTTGTATTGATAAGGCTCGCGTGTCAGAGTAAGCAGCCCTGCCCTAGCCCACAAACACCTGTAACCTCCCTTGCCTATCTACAAAGATGATGTGGGTAGGGTTTATCAGGATTCCACAGTTCAGCATGTAGGCGTTGTGTAAGGGGTTGTGTAAGCGTTATGCAAAAATGCCATGAGAGGGTTATGTAAAGTGTGATGTAACCATGACAAAGGGGTTTTTAGTGAAATCCTATGGTACCCAAAATGAATAAAAAGCAGGTCTCAGACTGTTCTAGTTTGTTCCCTCTCAGGCACTTGTAGTGTCTGTATGACGGAGCCATCTCATGAGATATAATAAACTTGTGTTTTATTCCACTCCAGTTTCGATCCTAATTTACTGAACCTGGGGTGAGACAAGGGGTGTCCCTGCACCAGTGAGACTGATAGGATTCTCACTTCTACACATGCGTCGGGTTTCTTTGCCCTCAGCAGGCTCCGAGTCTTCCTTTAGAGATTCTTTTGAACAGAGCTGCTGTTCACAGGAGATCTGGACTTTGTTGAAGGCAGTCAGTCTTTCCAGAGGTTCTGGTCGCCGACTGCAGGACAAGGCAACATTTCGTCCTTCTTCTTCATAGATCGTGGGAATCTGCCTTGTAGGTTCAGGGCTGCACCCTAAATACTATTTTTAGGGGTCTCAAGGCCAGTAGCCAATGGGCTACTGACCTTAAGGTGACTACACTCTGGGTGTGTTCACCCCACGTGGAGGAGTGGGCACAATCCCTAATCATGATTGGAGAGTGCCTGCCACCGGCAAGATGGCGGGCACTGAAGAGTGGGCTTCACCTTGCCTCCCCCAACTGAGGGGTGGGGTTAGCAGAGGTGGTCACACCTTCTGGGCTGCTCTAATTTTTCTCTTCCTGTCCTGCTCCTGATAGCAGGAGAGTCTGGGGGTTGTGTTACAAAGGCGGCAAGGACTTTGACGCTTCCCTGGCACAGATGGCTCTTCGTGACCTGGGGAAGATGTAAACACCTCTACCCAGGAAAGGCTTTGTTTCTGGGCCCAGGGAGCGAACGCTCCCACCCCAGGGGTCCAGAAACATGAGTCGTGGTGGCAGGCTGGTGTTTACCAGTCAGGAACCTACCAGAGGCTAGTCGTCTTTCAGGGGGCATCTCTAAGATGCCCTCTGAGTGCATTGTATAATAAAACACACACTGGCATCAGTGTGGGTTTTTTATGCTAGAAGTTTGATACCAATCTTCCCAGGATTCAGTAAAGCCATTATGGGGGGGGCGTGGCAGACAGGAATGGCCGCACACTAGCGCAGCTCCATAGCCCCTGCTGAACTATCCGACATATATCCTGTTTAAAGCACTGAAAATAGCCCTGACCTGTTGAGACCTCAGCGTCCGATCTCGGAGGCATCGTGAAATTGGCAATTGAATGCTGAAAGACGCATCCGGGAACAAGAAAACAACTGACACGGCGTCCACAAAATGGCGGTGACGGATCTCGCTGAGCCCCGGGTAAGAGGCTGAGGGCTGCAGCTGCCAGGGTCTCGGGTACATCGCAGTGGGTACAGAAGACGGGCGGAAGGAGTGCTGCGCTCGCCGACAGGCTGACTGAGTACAGACCGACCTCCGATCCCTCATCAGCAAGTTGGGCTCCGCACCGGAGCTAAAAGGGCGATAAGCTGGCTTGGCGCCGCAAAAAATCGATCCTGGCGGTAAGACCCAGCGTGCGATAAGTAGCTGCAGCCAAGAGGCACAGTGGGGCATCCTAGACCCCTGCAATGATGCATGCTTGTATGGACAGCTGAACTCCAAGTGGAGCCATAGAGAAACTCTATAGCTGCACGCATCCAGAGTGAAAGCAACAGAGCAGATGAGGGCCGCAGGCCTGGGAGACAGGAGGTGGGAGTGTACCCCCGAATTAGCACATTTTGCTGTGCTGCATTAGTGGCGGTCGGGGCCCGAAGAGTTGCGGCGGACCCTGTGTCCCTATGTGTCACTGGTAGTGGGGTGCACCATCCCCCCCGGTGAAGGAAACGAGTTGTCCTGCTTGGGCCTATTTACCCCTATTAGGGACTCACCAGATCGGCGGCATATCAGCGGATCACGCCACATCATGGGGGAAGATTACCGCCCCCTATCTTCCTCTGAGACATTTCCACCTGGGGTGAATCGCTGTACTAGGCACCCTAATAAGGAGAAGGAGCGCTCCTGGGTCGGACGCTTAGATATAGCAGACTTACTGTGCAGCACGCGCCTCTCACTCTCCCAATCTCTCCGCCACTCAGGGGGGCAGTTACCAGGAAACCCGACAGGCCGCTGGAGGACAGGATCCCCTGGGCAGGCAGCGGGGATTACTGAATCTGTTCCCTGATCACCCAACACCTAGTCACCCAGCGACTACTACCAATGGCAGGAGAAAGAGGAAATAAATCGGCGATGCAAAATAAACTGGCCAAATTTGCGTGGAGTGCAACCGGTGATGACCAAGACGCAGCTCACCCGGTGGTCCAAGATAAGACACAACCCCCCAAGGCACAAAAAGACTCAACGCTCCAGGATATTATGGCAGCAATCACTGGGGTTCGAGCATCTTTGGAATCTCGTCTGGACTCAGTGAATATTGAGGTCTCCCTCATATGGGTGGACCTCCGCAAAATGGACACCAGGAAGACAATACAACAGAACTAAATAAGGCTACCTCCCTGCTCAAACAGCAAGTGACGCAACTGCAAGACAAGCAGGCCATAATGGAAGTGCTACTTGACGATTATGAAGGAAGGGCGTGAAGAAATAATGTGCACATCCTGGGAGTTTCGGAACGAGCAGAAGGCCTTGCAGTGGATCTCTTTGTAGAGGACCTTATTTCAAAATATCTGCAACCTAAGAGACTTTCAATATACTTTTCTATTGAACGTGCTCACCGAGTTCCAGGGGGAAGGCCCAAGCCAGGGTTCCCCCTCGACCGATAATAGCCAGAGTCTGTAACTTCAGAGATTGCGATGTTGTACTCCAAGCGGCGCGTTCTAATCCACCTGTCAAATTTGAGGATAGTTTGGTGTCCTTTTTTCCAGACTTTACCACGAAAGTCCAAAATCAGCGACAGAGCTTTCTGGCGGTCAAGAAGGCGTTGAGAGAAAGAGAAGTGAAGTACGCCATGATCTTTCCAGCGAAACTCAGAGTGGAGGCAGATGGTACAGCATGGTTCTTTTCCTCACCTGAGGAAGCATGGGACTGGCTGGAGGATTGGCACAGAGTAGAGAAACTCCACAAGGAGAGACATGTGGTTCCACGGAATAATAGAACAGATCACGGCAATGAGTTGCGGGGTGCTTCAGCCAACAAAGAAACAGACAAGACAACTCAAAGTTGAAGCATCAGCGTTCCTGAGTATCGTGTGAACAACACAAGTCACAGCTAAGTGACTCTGAAGGGGCTATGTAGTACCTGCAGGACGTTACAGGGTAGCCGTCAATGGAGTAGCTAAGCTTGGTACACCTAAGTGTACTCTCCCTGGGCTGGGATCATTGCCAATAAATGCATACTGGGCTATGAATACTCGGTGGGACTGGGGTCAACCCACATACTGCAATTTATTTACTGCAACAGTTCGAATTGGGCCGGGGGGGGGTTAAAGGCTGTAGACCAGGCACCTTTAAATGGAGGGAGGGGCGACAGGCCCTCTGCCTTGTTGGGGAGTGGGTAGTTCAAAATCCACTGGCAGGGGGGCAGGGTGGGGGGCATTGTGGGAGGGGAAGGGGGGTACTTTTTGTTTGTATGTTCAAGTCACATGGTTTGATACACTGGAATCAGTCGCACGAAACATGGTGAAGGGAATGAGACCACGTTGGTATACAAAACCTGTCGGATTGTCTATCATTCAATGCTTAGAGTTGATGGTGATTATTGAAGTTTCTGCTCCCTACGATTCGTACCTGAGATCCCAGCAAAACCTATCTAATGAACGCATAGCAGGTAGACTCGTAGACACATCACTCTCCATCCTGACCTGGAATGTTCACGGACTGGGGGATAAAATAAAACGGGCTATTGTATTACAATATCTTAAAAGACGAGCCCCCGATCTGGTCCTATTACAGGAAACACACCTGGTTGGGAATAAGTGCAAAGCCCTGACGCGGTGGGGCTATAAACTCTTGGCTCATGCGGTATACACTTTGGGATCTAGAGGTACTGGAATCCTAGTTAAAAAAAGTCTAACACTTACCCCAACACAAACATGGGCAGACCCCCAGGGTAGATTTGCTGTATTGGAGGCTAGTTGGGAGGGGAAGGAGCTTAATGTAAAAGGAAAAGTACGATAGATCTCCCGGTTGGAACCCTTATTCTGGGTGGCGATTTTAACATAACCCCTGACGACCACATAGATAGACAACCAAGAGGCTCCCTGTCAGGAACTGCCTGGCAAGCCTCAATCAAAAAAGAGTTAAAAAGAAAATAAATACTTGTTTAAGAATTGTGAGGAGATGTTACCACAGGAAGAACAAATTGTTAGTTACAAAACTCTTTTTAAAACAATATATCATGGCTTTGCAGAATTCCAACATGGCCGAAGCGGACTCCACCAGAGAGTTGGCAGAATTGAGTCAGCGGTCTAGACTACCGAGGCTCGCGACGAGCCAGGTGCTTGATGCGCAAGTTTTTGAAAAGAACTGCGCACTTCAACTGTCTGCGTGAGGAAGCAAGGTGTTTTCCCCTTCACGCATCCAGTTTATTTTTCATTGAAGAAATAGTGTAGTTCGAGATGCGTCTTGCATCTTAGTAGTGTTTTAGAGAGAGTTGAAAGGCATCCGAAAATTAAATACGCATGCGCAACGAGGGACGTCGAGTCACTGATCTCCTCAGAAGCGGCGTATAAGGACGTTCCAAGTATCTTCACGACGAGTCAAGAGTTCACGTGTGAATTAGTTGCCAGTTGCTGGAATTAAGTCCCGGTAGTAGCGGTGGTAATCGGTGTCTAGTGACACCAGTTTAACTACCCAACCCTATGATAAATTCATGTTATCCGGAGTTTAAAATTCAGAATTGATCTCTCATCGGTGAAGAAGTTTAAAACACGATAGTATACCTATTTTTTTTTTTGTTTAAAACGTTTTATTGAGACAAAAACAAACCATGGGGGAGGGGGATAGGAGGGCAGGATACATGAAATACAGTCAAAGAAAAAGGGTGCAACTCCAGAGGGTTGGCAATAGGTAGCGCGGTGGGTCAGGGGAAAAAACACAGTAAATGAGAGCGAGAAATACAAGCTGTGGAATCCCCGCGCGCGTATCCGACACCCCAAATCTAAGCAGTAAAACTCCCCCCCCCATCAACACCCCAGCAGAACACAATCCCCCCCCCTTCCCATCCCCCATCCTCCCAGTGACGAAACAACAACACTCCCCCCCCCCCCCCCCCCCGTCCTATGGTCCCGCATCAGAGTGATCCTAACCAGGAAGCCCCGCGCCCCCCCCCCCTCCCCGGGGGGTCCCCATCTCACATGTAAGCTAGTCCGCCGGGGTCACCGGCGGCGTCAGCCTAAGAAGCCTAAGATACCTCGGGCAGGTGAGCTCCCGGAATTCAGTGGACAGCAGCGCTAGGAAGGGTTGCCACAGCTCTTCAAATTGGTCTATCTCCCCCGCGACCGTCAGCGACAGCTTCTCCATCCCCAGCACATGCCAGAGCCTATGCAACCAACCGGTGATGGAGGGGACGGTGGTTGTGCGCCAGTGGATTAGAATGTTCTGAACCGCAGACCCCAGCGCGATTGCGATCTGCCTACCCCTGCGGGACTTCAGTGGATACATTAGGTCATTGGGGAGGCCCAACAGGACATACGCCGGGAGTCGCGGCAGCTCTATCTCAAAGTGCTTATCCACCTCGTCCAAGACTTCCCTCCAGTAGGCGGTCAGCACTGGGCAATCCCACAGAATGTGTGTAAGGGTACCTTCCTGCCCGCAGCTCCGCCAGCACCCCTTGTCAGTGTGTTTATGCATTTCATACAGCCTCTCCGGGGTGTAGTACCAGTATGTGGACACCTTAGTAAAGGTCTCCGTAAGGCCCGTGTGATATGCCGAGTGCCGCGCCCGATACGCAATTTTGTCCCATTCCTTGTGGCTAAGTGTCCTACCCAATTCCCTGTGCCAACGCTCCCTCCCCAGGTTGTAATAGTGAAACGGCGGAGGTTGTAGGTATTTGTACAGATCGGTGATCAATTTAGCGTCGGAGGTCCGCGTAGCCAACCACCTCTCATACGGTGTAATTGGACGGGCGGCGGTGGCACGCACCTGGGGCTGGAGGGCCCAATGCCGGACTTGCATGTAGCGCAATCTGTCCAGCTCCGTCAGGCCGAACTCCTGGCGGAGCTGCTGAAAAGGAACCACTCCTTCCGGGCCATAGATCTGGAAGAGCGCCCTGCAGCCCGCCTGCACCCAGTGGGAGAAAACCCCCGGCTCCATCCCTGGGGAGAAGTCCGGGTTGCCCGCAATGGGCGTGAGCGGCGAAGGGAAGGTGGTAAGGCCCCGGGCCTCACATACCGCGTCCCACACACGCAGGGGGACCCGCGTAACAAAGGAAGCGTAAAGATTGGGGGGGCGGTGCACGCGGCGCAGGAATGGAACCTCTTGTAAGGTGCGGCCCGCCACTGCTTGGTCTTGGAAGAGCCAATGTTTATCGGACTCCCACCTGCTCCACTCCACCAGATAGCGAAGCTGCGCCGCCTGAAAGTACTTACGGAGGTCCGGAATGCCGAGACCCCCCGCCTCCGGAGCAAGCGTGGAGAGGACCCTCTTCATGCGTGGCCTACGGCCCTGCCAGACAAAGCGGGAGATGTCAGCCTGCATTTGTCATATCCAGCCCACCGGGGGTTGGAGCGGAAGGGCCCGAAAAAGATATAGTATCTGGGGCAACACCGTCATCTTGACCGCTGCGATTCACCCCAGCCAGGACAGCAGGCCTTTACTCCAACGGCCAAGCTCGTCCTTGATCTTCCTGCTGAGGGAGGCATAATTGGCCGCATCCATCTCCGGTAATGTGGGCGCCAGCAGAATCCCCAGATACGGCACCGTGGACGAGGACCACTGCATGGGAAAGAGCCGCTGAAGATCCCTCCTGGTGTCCGCAGCCAGGGACACGTCTAATGCCATCGACTTGCTCATATTCATTTTGAAGCCGGCCACCCCCGCAAAAGCGTCCAGCTCTCGGAGGCAAGCAGGCAGCGACCTCCTAGGGTCGTCCAAAGTCAGCAGGACATCATCCGCGTAGAGACTGACAGTGTGAACGTACTGGCCCATCCGGACCCCGACTGCATCCGGATTATTACGAATCCTCTGAGCAAACGGCTCCATGTAGAGGGCAAATAAGAGCGGCGAAAGAGGGCAGCCCTGCCGCGTGCCGCGCTCGATGGCAAAGCCACCAGAGCTACACCCATTGACCCGCACCGACGCCGAGGGATGCTTATAGCAGTTAAATACCATGGTGCGGAACTTATCACCGATTCCCAGTTTCTTGAGGACCAGCTCAAGATACGGCCAGTGAACTCTGTCGAAGGCCTTCTCCGCATCAACAGACAGCAACATCCGCTCCCCCGGGATCCTTGAGGCCTTCTCCAGAACATGCGTCACCCTCTTGGTGTTGTCAACCGTCTGTCTGCCGGGCACAAAACCAGCCTGGTCCGCCTCCACCAGATCGGGGAGGTGTGGACTCAGCCTGGACGCGAGAATCCCCGTGTACAACTTGAGGTCGACATTTAAAAGCGAAATGGGTCGGTACGAGCCGCAGAGGGCCCGGTCCTTCCCAGGTTTCGGGATTACTGCGACCGTCGCTCTCAGGAGATCCGGAGGGATGGCTCCCGGTTCGGCGAAAGAGTTAAATAGCCGAGTAAGGACAGGGGCCACGGCCGTGCAAAAAGTCTTGTAAAAGAGCGACGTGTACCCGTCCGGGCCCGGGGCCTTTCCATGTTTCAGCCGCGCGATAGCGGAAATCACTTCCTCAACATGGATGTCCCGCTCCAGGTGGTCAGCCTGAGCCGGATCCAGTACCGGGAGGGCCACTGACTCCAAATAGCCGTCGGCAGCCCGTGGCAAGGAGAGCTCCTCAGCATACAGCGCCTCGTAGAAGCCGCGGAAAGACTCCGCTACCTTCGCGTCCCCGGAGACAACCCCCCCGTCCGCGCCCACCAATTCTTTCACAACGCTGCGTTGTTGCGCGACCCGGAGCCGGTGTGCTAGGAGCTTGCCACATCTGTCCCCCCCGGTGTAGTAGGCATGCTTCAAACGTAGGGCGGCGTACTCTGCCCTGTCAAGATCCAGAGCCGACAAGAGCTTCCTCGCTGCCTTCAGCTGCCTCCACACCCTCGGCGCCCCCGTACGGCGGTGGACCTGCCCAAGCTCCCGGACTTGAGCCGTCAGCTCTTCCCTCTTCAGTTGCCGCTCCTTATTCTCAGCTGCAGAGATAGAGATGAATTCCCCCCGAAGGACGGCCTTCAATGCTGCCCACTGTGTCGCCTGCGAGGTGTCAGTATTGCTATTGTGGGTGAGATAGTCCTGGATGACCTCCCCGATGCGTTGCACCACCGACTTTTTGTGTAGAAGTGTGTCCCGGAGGCGCCACACCCCCCGAGAGGGGGAGGCCGCCGGCCACTGGAAAACGCCGGTGACTGGGGAGTGGTCAGACAGGGTCAGGACCCCGATGTCCGCCGCCGTGGCAGCGGCACGCATCGGTCCACTCACCAGGAGGTAGTCCAGCCGTGAGTAGGTGCGGTGTGCGTGCGAGAAGTAAGAGTAGTCCCTATCCGTGGGGTGCATGGAGCGCCAGAGGTCGTGCAAACCCATTTCCGCAATCCGGGCCCTCCCAGCCTGGGACAGTTCCCCCGACTGCGGGAAGCGCTGCGCCGATCTGTCCATCGTAGAGTCAAAGACAATGTTGAGGTCTCCCCCCAAGATAACGTGGCGGTCGGGGGAAGCAGTGACATCCACCAGCGCGGAATCTAGGAAGCGCTCTTGGTGATCGTTTGGGCTATACACGGAGCCGACCGTAAATGCTATGCCTCCCAGGCGCATGCGATACGCAAGGAGCCTCCCCTTCTGTTCAGCACACTTATGCAACACCTCCCCCCGAAAGGAGCTCGCTAGGAGAATAGCTACCCCCGCCGTCTTGTTCGCTGCCGAGGAAAAGAACTGGGTAGGGAACCTAGCAGAGCGCATCCGGTGGCAATCTCGGGGCAATAAGTGTGTCTCCTGCAAAAGGCAAATGTCCGCCTGCGTCCCCTCCAGCAACGACAGGATCGCTCTGCGCTTCACCGGGTTGTTCAGACCCTGAACATTAAGGGTCACAACCTTTAAGCCCGGCATTCCTCGCGGGGGTCGGGAGCGCCATGCAATGGGCAGGGAATCAACGGGTGGGGCGCGCAAGGCCGCAGCGCAGGACAAGCCAGAACAAAGCGGGCATAGACAACATCGGACGGGACCTTCTCAACCCCAAAACAACCCCCCCCCACCCAAAACACAACCCTGGCAACTAGCCACCCCCAAACTCAAACACCCCATAGTCTCAGTCAAGCCCCAAAACGGGCAAGTCCGTAGGAAAGAGCAAAGTGGACGTCCAGCCACTCACCTCCAACCGCTCCCCCCCAACCCCCCCGCCCCGGGCCAAGCAAGTAAAGAAGCTAAAGACATCTCCCCCCGGAGTGTGTATTAGGCCGTCAAGGCCACGCTAGAGGAGCCAGTCGAGTCCCCAGCCGCCGCCCTCAGGGCGTCTGCCATGTCCGCTCTGATGGTAGGGGAGTCCGGGCGCCCCACACTGGTCGCTGAGCGCCGCCTCGATGACCTCCGCCGGTTCCGTCTCTCCGAGGACCTCCACGACGGTGTAGCTCCTTCTTCCTCCGCCGCCGTGAGCCCCAGAACCCCACAAATGTCTTGCAAGGAGCGTAGCTGGTGTAACACTCCGTTCCACCGAAAAATCAGGCGGAAGGGGTGACCCCAAGAGTACGGCGTCTCGTGCTCGCGCAGAAAGTCAGTGGCAATCCTAAAGGACCTGCGCTTTTGCAGAGTGATGGCAGAGAGGTCCTGGTAAAGCGCCACCGGCCGATCCCGGAAAGTCAGGGGCTGTTTCCTGCGGGCCTCCGCCATGATGCGCTCCTTTAGTGGAAAGTCGGGCAGGAAGGCCAGAATGTCCGGTGGAGGTGCCGATGACTGGCGCTGCCGGCCAACCCTATGCGCCCTGTCAATGCTGATGGGAAAGTCCGCAGCTTCCCCCAGGATCTCTCGAAACAGGGCCCGCAGGTAGCCCCCCAGATCGGTCCCCTCGTCTGCAGTCGGCACACCACGCACTCGAATGTTGTTCCCCCGAGATCTGTTCTCAAGATCCTCAGAGTGGGCCTGGAGCTCCACACACTGTTCCCGGAGGCGAAGAACGTCCTGCTGGAGGTGGACTATCTCCTCCGATCGCTGTTGGCCCTCCGTCTCCACCGCTTCCACACGCTCACCAAGGCCCTCCACCTCCCTGCGCACTTCTCGGACCTCGCTGGCCACCTCCCGCTTCAGTGTCTGGAAGTCCTCCCTGAGGGAGCTAAACAGTTCCTCCATAAAGGCCCTCGTGACGGGTGGCTCCCCTCCAGTCACATCCGCCGGAGCCCGGGAGGGCCCCGGTGAGGGCTGCGTCCTGTCCCGCAAGTGCTGGGCCCTGCCAAGCATGTCCGGCAGGGTACGGTCCCCTTTCTTCGGGCCTCCTTTTCCAGACATCGCTAGCTCCGCAGTCGGGCACCGATCCAGGCGCCCCAGGGATGCTCAGCCGCCGGCCAGCACTCGACCTGGGTATCCCCCACGAGTGAAGTCGCTGCGTCACAGGTGACAAAATGGCGGCCCAGTCCGGTCCCCGTCAGCCGCAAGAGCTAGTGTGAGACAACCAAGGGGGCCGCAGCGGAGGGGTCCCAACAGCACATCCCTCCGGTAGTCAGCCCAGCAGTAGCGGGGGTCGCCTGCATCCCGCAGCCAGGACTCCAGCGAAGGCCGCCACCACTGCTCCTTCGGGGACAAAATGGCGGCCGGGCGGAGCAGGCCAGAACGACCAGGCCCGGCGACACCACCGGGGCCCCCGAGGCACCCCGCAGTAAAATAAGTTCCACCACCGGCCACCGTTTGTCACGCACAGGGGCCCAGATGGTCCAACCCCATCAGAGAGTCCGCTGTACCTCGGCTAGGGGTCAGGGCCTCCGCAGTGCGAGGTGTCGCCGTCACCAATCCGAGTGCCGGGGCACCCGTCCCAAGCCTTCCACACCGTCGGGCCCCTATCCGCAAGGCTCCTTCAGTCACCGTCGACCGGCGGGCCAGGTCCCCTCCAGATCGCAACTTTCAGCACCAGGCCCAGCCGAGGCGCCCGGACAGCTCTCCAATGTGCTCCGCCCCTCGGGCTCGCCGTCGTCGTGCCTTGATCTCGGTCGAACTTTTGGGGGGGTTCCCCCGGGGCGATCCGGACCAAAACAGCACCGATGCGTGCCCCTGATGTTCCGCCACACTCCTCTCCCGCGCTGAGCCTCAGCGGGGGGAGAAAAGCATAAGAAAAAGGCTCTAGCTTGGCCGGGCCGGAGGAGCTACGGGAGGAAGCGTCCGCTCACCCCGCCATCTTGGCCACGCCCCCCTAGTATACCTATTTTTACAGGAATATAGGAGAACTATTTTTCACATTTGATTAAAGCTGAAAAGTTGCATTTAGGGGTAAATAAAGTGAAGAGCAATAACATAATAATCAGAAATTTAGGGACGGTAGAAAATTAGTTCACAGTTTTGTCTCCTTTTACAGATGCTGAAATACCACATCCCACATCAACTCAGTAGGAAGAGAGAAGCAATAGCCTAGGGTTATTTGGGTAATTAACGTATGTTCATAGGCAATATCAAATGTTCAATTGTGTAGCATTGCATGCTTATTGGCTTTTATCATCCACTGCAGGCTCAGCGTACACGGTTATCCAAACTCGGCTGACCCAACTGCGTGATTGAACATCAACCCTCAACACCTGGCTGTCTCACTCATTTCTTCCACTTCCCCTTTCCCTCCTGCTTGTACGCTGTCCAGAAGATTACAGTTTTTGGGTGGTGGACGGGTGGTGGGGCGCTGGGATCATCTTCGGCTCCTGTGGTTCATGTCTTGGCTTGTGACAGATTGAAGTGCCAACCTTTTCCACCCGATTCGAGATGGCTGAGGGGTTTGACTTTAAGGCTTTAGCGGGCATACTAGATGGGTTGCAAAACCAGCCTTCACAGTCGGCGGAAGAGAACAGGAGTTTAAGGGAAGAAGTCAAGAGTTCTCAGCAGGAAACTCAACAAATTAGATTAAGAATGGAGGAACTAATTTCAGGGACTTCCACCTTGCCTAGATTGGGATCAGATAGAAGATCAGCCTCAGAGGTATCGACCCAAGTGATACATTCTGTTGCACCCATAGTTCCATTAGCCACACCCGAAAGATTTAGTGGTGACCAGCATAAAGCTCAAATATTTCTCACACAATGTTCACTACACTTTTTATGTAGGTCAGCAGTGTTTACAGAGGATCAAACGAAAGTTGCCTTCATGCTGTCTTACTTGAGCAGCGATGCAGCTGCCTGGTCTATGCCCATGATATCGCGTAATAACCCAGCACTATTCGATTTTGAACTTTTCAAGAAAGAGTTTTTGAGAATTTTTGACAGAAGAACTGCCAACAAAGCCACAGACAATGAGCTGCTGGACTTAAAGCAAGGAAATCGTGACCTCGTGGCTTATATCGCCCAGTTTAACAAATTAATTGTTGAAACAGATTGGCCAGAGAGCAAACGTTCAGCGATCTTTTATCATGGTCTTAAAGATGAACTGAAAGATGCTTTAGCCCAAATACCTAAAAGACCACAAGAAATCTCTGAATTAATTGATTTGGTACTGCAGATCGAACACCGCCTGTTTGAAAGGAAATCCGAAAGAAAGAAGGATTACCGTGCTTTTGTTCCTCCATTTGATCGAGTCAAAACTGAAAGTAGTAAGTCAGAAGTTGCTACGGGAGAGGAACCAATGTCAGAGGTCCTCTCACTAAGGATGAGAGAGAGTTGAGACGATCGAAACATTTATGTATGTATTGCGGTGCTCCAGGGCACTTTGTAAAAGATTGCCCTAAAAAAACAAAAACCCACCATGGGTTAAAAGACAGATCCCACCAGTAGATGTAGTTGCCCTGGTGGGAAATGTGGGTGAGTCAACTCAGGATTCGCAACAATTAATAAACACTTTACAATCGGCCGCACCACACTTGATTGTGTCCTTTACAGCGAAATTTGGATCTCTGGAAGTCAAGGGTGTGTCGGTAATGATTGACTCGGGGGCCACCGGCAACTTTTGTGATTTGAAATATGCAAGGGAGATCGGAATCCATGCTATCAACACTTTGAGGTGGTAAAAGCAGTAGATGGCTCTAACCTCACATCTGGCCCCATTACCGAAGAAACAGAAACCATTGAATTGATTGGATTGCAAGGCCATCGCGAGTTTATAAGATTCAATTTGATCGATGCTCCGCAATTCTAATTAATTTTGGGGTTGCCCTGGTTGTCAGAACACAACCCGAAAATAGATTGGGAAAGAAGAACAGTAGAAATGACTTCTGAACATTGTAAGAAGAACTGTTTTGTTCACGTAAGCGAGAAATTTGTGGGAACACCAGCCACAGAATTAGCCCAACTTACAAATCATTTTTGTGTTGTTGAACTGAAGGAGGTCCCAAAGGAATATCAAGATTTGGCCAGTGTCTTTGATAAAAGAAATGCAGAGAAACTTCCACCGCATTGAGAGTACGTTTGCAAAATAGAATTAGAGCCAGGGGCCACTCTGCTGTGCAGTCACATATATGCCCTTACGGAAGCAGAAAATGTATATTTAAAAGAATATCTTGAGGAATATCAGAGAATCGGATTTATCAGGCCTTCTCAGTCTCCGGTTTCATCGCCACTATTTTTTAGACTTAAGAAGGATGGAACTCTCCGCTCATGTATTGATTACAGAGTACTTAATTTAGTAACCATCAAACATCGGTATCCCCTGCCTCTAATTTCACAACTTTTGGATCAAGTCAAAGGGGCAAAAGTATACACCAAACTCGACCTTAGAGGGGCTTATCACTTGGTGAGAGTAGCCGAAGGTGACGGATAGAATACGGCCTTCCGTACCAAATACGGCCTTTACGAGTATCAGGTGATGGCCTATGGGTTGAGCAATGCACCAGCGGCTTTCCAACACTTCGTAAACGATGTACTTCGGGAATTCCTGGATAGGGTGGCGGTTGTCTACATTGATGACATATTAATTTTTTCTGATTGCATGGAAAACCACGTGAAACATGTACGAGCCATCCTAAAAAACTATTGGAGAATCAACTTTTTGTAAAGTTGGAGAAGTGTTCATTCCATGCAGACCAAGTGGAATTTCTTGGATTTGTGTTATCAGCGGACGGAGTGGCCATGGATCCAACTAAAGTACAGGTCATACAGGATTGGGCCTCTCCAAAAAATTTAAAGGAAATCCAAAGTTTCCTTGGCTTCCGCCAATTCTTATCGGAGATTTATCCCCAACTTCTCTGCCAAGGTTTCCCCTATCACACAGCTCTTAAAGAAGGGAAGGAAATTTGATTGGTCAGAGGACGCCGAATCGGCATTTCAATTCCTTAAGAAGGCTTTCATTACTGCTCCAATCTTGGCGCATCCCGATCCTGAACAAGCTTTTTTTGTGGAGACTGACACATCAGACTTTGCCACAGGAGGAATTTTGTCTCAAAGGAACAAACTAACGGGACAACTTCATCCGGTCGCTTATTGATCCAGGAAGCTGTTGGAACCTGAAATCAACTACTCGATTGCTGATAAAGAGCTGTTAGCAGTAAAAGAAGCCTTTCAAGGTTGGCGCCACTACTTATTAGGAGCCAAACATTGTGTAACTGTGTTTACCGATCATTGTAACTTACAGTTTTTGAAGTCAGCAAAAACCCTAACTCCCCGTCAATTGAGGTGGTCGTTATACTTTTCAGAATTTGATTTTGTGATCACGTACAAACCTGGAGCTAAGAAAGGGAAGGCTGATGCGTTATTTAGATTGAACATATCAGAAGACGTGAAGGTTCCCCCAGTTGAACCAATCATTCCGTTGGATAAGATTATTGGAATTATTCATTTACAAGATTTTACCAAAGAGATCCATGAAAATTGCTCGGTCCAGGAGTTAAAGGATTGGGTTGGAGACGATGAAAGAAAAAGCATTAAAGAGGGTCTTCCATATTATGAGGAGGCTTTGTATCTACCAACCACGAATTTACAAGAAAAGGCATTAAAAGGCTGTCATGACGATCCACTGGAGGGTCATAAGGGCATTAAAAAGACCTTAAATCTGATCAAAAGATATTTTTGGTGGCCTGACATGGCGGCTCAGGTGGCTCAATATGTATCGACTTGTGAACTATGCATAAAGGGAAAACCAAGCAGACAAGCCCCACAAGGATTATTACAACCTCTATCCAATGCACCATACCCATGGCACACTGTGACCCTAGACCTGATAGTGGACCTTTCGCCTAGTCAAGGTTACACAGCTATACTGGTTTTTGTAGACACATTTTCTAAAATGAGTCATTTCGTTCCATTAAAATCTGTTCCTACAGGTCATCAGTTAATTCAGTTGTTCAATCAACATGTAATTCGAGCTCATGGGGTCCCACAGATTCTTATATCAGATAGAGGCACCCAATTTGTGTCTAAATCTTGGAAAAAATTCATGCGAGGGTTGGGAGTTGACACGCAGTTTTCTACTAGTTTCCACCCTGAGACCGATGGACAAACAGAGAGAGTCAACCAAGAGCTAGAACAGTATTTGAGGCTCTACTTGTTGGAACAGGGGGGAACCTGGACAGAATTACTATAGACAGCTGAGTTTGCATATAATAATGCTGAACACAATTACACTGGGTATTCGCCTTTTTATTTGAATTCAGGGAGGCATCTTAGTTTGATAACAGGGAGGAAGGACGAGACAGTGCCAGCGGTTAAGGACATACTATTGCAATTAGAACACTCACACAAGACGGCTCAGGAAAACTTGCAGAAGGCTAAGGCATCATATAAAAAACAAGCAGACAAGAAAAGAAGAGTGGGCCCAGAATTCAAGAAAGAAGATCAGGTTTGGCTATCTATTAAACATTTGAGATTAAAAGGGAATAGGAAGTTTCAACCCAGATTCATTGGTCCCTTTAAGGTAAACAAAAAAAATCAATCCCGTAGTGGTCAAATTACAGCTCCCAAAACATTTAAAAATTCACCCGGCTTTTCATATTTCACTTTAAAAAAAAAACACCTCCTAATGTAAGATTCAAAAAGACTCCTACGCCAATACAAGTAGAGTCAAATGAAGAATTTGAAGTCAGCAAGATTTTAGATTCAAAAAGGGCTAAAGGGAAATTGTACTATCTGGTGGAATGGAAGGGTTATGGACCAGAAGAACGATCATGGGAACCATCTCCAAACGTCCATGCCCCAAGATTAATTAAACGTTTCCAAAGAAATTATCCATTAAAACCGAAAGAGGGAGGACCCCCTTTGGAGGGAGGTACTGTCAGAATCTGCCTGGCAAGCCTCAATCCAAAAAGGGTTAAAAAGAAAATAAACACTCGTTTAAGAATTGTGAGGAGATGTTACCACAGGAAGAACAAATTGTTAGTTACAAAACTCTTTTTAAAACAATGTATCATGGCTTTGCAGAATTCCAACATGGCTGAAGCGGACTCCACCAGAGAGTTGGCAGAATTGAGTCAGCGGTCTAGACCTCCGAGGCTCGCGACGAGCCAGGTGCTTAATGCGTGAGTTTTTAAAAAGAACTGCGCACTTCAACTGTCTGCATGAGGAAGCAAGGTGTTTTCCCCTTCACGCATCCAGTTTATTTTTCATTGAAGAAATAGTGTAGTTCGAGACGCGTCTTGCATCTTAGTAGTGTTTTAGAGAGAGTTGAAAGGCATCCGAAAATTAAATACGCATGCGCAACGAGGGACGTCGAGTCACTGATCTCCTCAGAAGCGGCGTACAAGGACGTTCCAAGTATCTTCACGACGAGTCAAGAGTTCACTTGTGAATTAGTTGCCAGTTGCTGGAATTAAGTCCCGGTAGTAGCGGTGGTAAGCGGTGTCTATTGACACCAGTTTAACTACCCAACCCTATGATAAATTCATATTATCCGGAGTTTAAAATTCAGAATTGATCTCTCATCAGTGAAGAAGTTTAAAAGACGAAAGTATACCTATTTTTACAGGAATATAGGAGAACTATTTTTCACATTTGATTAAAGCTGAAAAGTTGCATTTAGGGGTAAATAAAGTGAAGAGCAATAAAATAATAATCAGAAATTTAGGGAAGGTAGAAAATTAGTTCACAGTTTTGTCTCCTTTTACAGATGCTGAAATACCACATCCCACATCAACTCAGTAGGAAGAGAGAAGCAATAGCCTAGGTTTATTTGGGTAATTAACGTATGTTCATAGGCAATATCAAATGTTCAATTGTGTGGCATTGCATGCTTATTGGCTTTTATCATCCACTGCAGGCTCAGCGTACAAGGTTATCCAAACTCGGCTGACCCAACAGCGTGATTGAACATCAACCCTCAACGCCTGGCTGTCTCGCTCTTTTCTTCCACTTCCCCTTTCCCCCCTGCTTGTACACTGCCCAGAAGATTACAGTTTTCGGGTGGTGGACGGGTGGTGGGGCGCTGGGATCATCTTCGGCTCCTGTGGTTCAGGTCTTGGCTTGTGACACTCCCAGGTTCGCCCCAGCACACATATGTCGGAGTTTATGACGGCCATGGACCTTACTGACATCGGCGATACCTCCACCCTGATCATGCCCACTTCACCTATTATTCAACTGCCCACAAAAGCCTATCTCGCATACATTATTTCTTGACACACGTGGTGGATATTGGCAACTTCCAAAACCTACGTTGTCTACCACGAGGTATCTCTGACCATTCTCCGGCATGGGTGGAGCTTACATACTATAGCCAGAGGCAAAGCAATGTTGCAGGGATTCTGTTTATGCACAGAACTATGCACAGGAAACCAGGACCTCAGTGAATTGTGGTGTACCAAAAGCTCACCTCAGAACCCAGAACCCCTTATCCGACCAGCATCAGTGTCCCATTCGTTATCCGAGTTTTATCTCGGCGGTCCCAATGTATAGACAACCCAGAACAAGCGACTTAGGGTATGCTCAGGAATGATGGGAATCAGAAATACCTGTTCGTAATTATTCTCATATCAGTCCACAACAGAATAAACAGAGACACGGTAAAGTTTAAAGAGTTTATTTTATAAACCTCGTGTCCTAAGATGCAGTACTTTGGCTAACATAAGCAGACAAATGATTAAGATCAAAACCATCAGCATAGTTACAATACCATAGAAAATGAAAGGAGTAATCATAATAAAATGACAGTGGATGACAGCCCCCTTCCTTTCGCTAGTAAACTAATATTATTATTATTAGACTAATAAAAGGTCTCTAGGCTTGAATGGGGAACCCCATACCGTAAAGATCAGCTTAGTGGAATCACATCACAGGATCAGCTAGACTCTGCTCCTGGGAAAGCTCTTCTTCCGAATGTGTCTAAAGCATGCAGCAGTGCAATATTAAAAGCACTCGACTTTCAGGTATTTGCAGCTGCGTGCGTGTTATGGCTAAATAGTGGGCCGATCAACCTGAACCCAACAACATGCACCGTCTAGCGACCCAGACTGTTTCTTTACACAATGTTCAGACCAAGGTCGCTGCTCACTGTTAGGGATGTGAACAACAGACAGTTCTCATGTGAAGCAAAGGCGAGCAAGCATTTCTCAATTAATAACATGTAACTACAGTGTCGTGTGCAAAAGCAGCAAAAGTGGCAAGATGGCTTTCTAACATCTAACGCGGTTGTGCTAACTTAGCATTGTACGTATATAAATAGCAGTCTTCACTACACCCCCCCCTTGATCGGACCACTAACCAGTAGGGGCGCACTTTCAAGAACGCAGAGTTCAAGTTTGATATAACGGAACCAAGGGCATAAATTGTGAGTCCATATAAGGTAAGTGAAAACTTCAAAGAAAAAAAGGAGAGAAAAAAAACATTTAAAGTGGAAAAAAATATTATCGATGGATGTTCAATGAAATGAACGGGGAGAAAAACAAATACAAAGTCATTTCACAGGAATTCTGGATCACCTCCAAGTTAATCCATCAAGGTATAAGCACAATAAGTTGCAACAGCTTCCAAGAGGAAATCATTGGAATGTTCTGCAAAATTATCTGCCATCCAGTTCAGCAAGGGGAAGGAACACACATGTTCCTCGACAACCAGAGCCTCTAGCACCATCAGAGGACAACTGGTGTGTTCTTCAAGATAACTTCTCGCTAAGAATTCAGCTGCAGCCGTTCCGATGTCCCAATTCCCTAGGACTCCATGTGCTGCTCCACAGGCCATAATCCTGACGCCAGAACAGTCCAACTCATGAGCCACTATTATTATTATTATTATTTTTTTTAAAGAATTTTATTGAGTTTTTCCCAACCAGTGTACCAATAAACCAATATTACATACAATAGCATCTTTTTTTTTGTTGTTGTTGTTTTTTGTCCTCATATGCCACCAAGGTTCTTTATGCGCAATCGATCGGCTTACAAGCAATATGCTGACACAGTTCATACCAACTGGGAGGGATAGTCATGGAACCGGGCCTCGTCCCACAGCAATAGAGCTTGACATACCAGCGAACGCCATACCATAACCTCAGAAGTTCAGCCAGGGTGGTACCCAAATGCCGAAAAAGGGATCAGAACACCGCTTATACCAAGCAGTGGGATAGATGGCTTAATCATTGGACCTGGGGAAAAAAAAAAACAGAGTCTTACTGATCCCATTTAAGAAGGTGCCAAAATGATCTTTTGTCTGGGTTCCCAGCTCTAGCCAAATCAAGCTTAGAAACCTGCAGGGCAGAGGCGTACCAATCATTGGTAGAGGGAGGTAAAGGATCCTTCCACTTTCTGCATATCTCCCTTCTAGCCAGTAGTATAGCGTAAAATACTAGCTTCTTCGCCGAGCTGGAGACCCCCTCTAAGATTCCGAAAATCACCAACTGGGGATGTGCAGTTATTTTGGAGTCTATTGAAGACGACAGGATCTTACAGATGGCTTCCCAAAACTGAGACAGAAGGGGGCATTCATAAAACATGTGGATGTCAGAGGCTGCTAGGAGACCACATCTAGCACACACCACCATATTCCCCTGAGTAAATTTAGAAAGTCGAAGGGGGGAATAATATGCTCTGTGGATAGTAAAGATGTGGTTCCTACGCAACCACGCCGGTTTCACCACATCCCACAGCAGTCTACAAGATGTTCTCCATACCTCATGCAAATCAGTATTACTTATATCAGCCCCCCAGAGTTCATGTGGAAGCTTAAATACTCCGTCCATCTCATCCAAAATCAGATTGTACCAGGACGAGATCTCCTTCTTAGCAGGGGGTCTATCAATTAACAGAGTAATAAGGGTACTATTACCACCTACTGGGAATTTATTTTTTCGAAAGGGCTGTGCAGAATAGGAACGAGACCAGCTGGACATCTGCAGATATTTTAGCCTAGCAAGGCCAGGGCCAATCTTTCTACTCAAACACTCCCAGGAGAGCAGTTCCCCCTCAACAAATAGGTCACCCCAGACCTCCAGACCCGCCTCTCTAATAGGTGCTGCAAGTGAGTCTCCCAACCAGGGTGGATTATCGGGGAGATCCCATAAGGGAGTTCTACTGCTATAGTACCCTATTTTAATGGATTTTGAAACCTGGGCCCAAGTCCTTTCCATTCCCAATAGAATTTTCAATTTAATTTTTTTAAAGAACTTGGGATCTCCGAATTTCAGTAGAAACCCAGACTGGCTAACCCCCTCTCCCCTAAGCAGAGTGGTGTATAGAGTTCCCACCCCACACTCCAATGTTTTTTTTAGCAACACCCTAGCATGAGACAACTGGAACGCCCAGGCATAGACCTGGATGTCCGGTGCGGCCAGCCCCCCCTTTTCCCTGCGCCTCCTTAACTTTTTCCACGAGATTCTTGGAAGGTGTTTATTCCAGATAAAAGTGTTAATCTCGGCCTGAAAAGTTTTAATAAGGTTTGAATCGAAGTACAGAGGGATAGTATTGAAAAGAAAGGAAATCTTTGGCAAGACAGCCATCTTAACCAAGTTAGCCCTTCCTAATAAAGACAAAGGAAGATGGGACCAAGACTGAAGCAATTTACGGCAGTCCTTGGCTACCTTGGAAAAATTGATATTTACAATCTGATCTATATTTTCCACAATATCGAGGCCCAGGTATCTCAATTTATTTCCTGGCTAAAAACCCGAGATACAAAAGCTCTTATCCATACCCCAGGTCATCATCTCGGTTTTTGATGCGTTGATCTCATACCCGGACACGACCCCAAATTCCGAGGCTAGCTTAACTATTTCCGGGAGAGCCGTACGGGCATCAGAGGTGAAAATAAGGATATCATCAGCGTACAGGGCCACTTTCCTTTCCCAACCTCTGTACGCGAACGCCTTGATGTCGACATTGTCTCTTAAATCTTGAGCGAATGGTTCAACGTAGAGATCGAAAAGAAGTGGGGAGAGTGGGCAGCCCTGTCGCGTACCCCTCGAGATGTTAAAGGGGTCAGACAAGATTCCATTAATCAGTACACAGGCACTTGGGTTCTGATACAATAGACTGATTGTCCGGCGAAACCCTGCTCCCACATTGAACTTTGCCAAGGCCTCCGACAGATACAACCAATTAACTCTGTCGAAGGCCTTGGTGGCGTCCAAGGTAAGAACCGCCAGGGGGAGGGACTCCAGAACTGCCAAGTCGATAGCCCCTATTAAATCAAAAGTTAGTTCATATAACTGTCGCCCCCTGACAAACCCTTTCCGATCCGGGTGTAAGATATTGGGGGCAACAAGAGCTAGTCTATTGGCCAGAATTGAGGCAAAAATTTTATAGTCGACATTTAGTATGGAGATTGGCCTATAGGAACCACATGCAGTAGACTGTTTCTCTGGTTTTAAGATTACCGTGATAGACGCACTGTCCCATGATGTCGGGGGCCGACCTCCATCGAGTAAAATATCATTGAACAGTAGTACCAAGAAGGAGACAAGTTCCTGCTCCAGGACTTTATAAATTTCAGCCGGTAGGCCGTCTGTACCTGACGCCTTCCCCTTTTTAGCATTATGTATAGCCTTGATGACTTCCTCCTCCGAGATTACACTATCCAACCTCTCACTTTGCTCATCAGAGAGTGCTGGGAGTGTGATCTTACTAAGCCAATCTTTAATTCTAGCCGGACTGATGTTCTTATCCTCACAGTAGATATTTTGAAAAAAATCTCTGAAGGCGGATCTAATATCTTCATCTCGGGAGAGTGGGGAGCCATTGACATTAATCACCTCGATGTTATTACGAACTTGGTCTGTTTTGGTTTTCCATGCCAATAGCTTCCCTGCTCCTTCTCCATACTGAAAATGTGCGAGCTTACTGGCCTCCCATCTTTCTTGTATCCGCAGATTTAAGACAGAAGCGAGGTGGCCTTTTAAAGAAATTAATCTTTCAGACAAAAGAGAGCGATCCTCTGATGTAATGGAATCAGCGT
Organism: Triturus cristatus; assembly: GCF_964204655.1. Classification (NCBI taxonomy): domain Eukaryota; kingdom Metazoa; phylum Chordata; class Amphibia; order Caudata; family Salamandridae; genus Triturus; species Triturus cristatus. Next base: position 422,588,296 of record NC_140587.1, read on the forward strand.
CTAGGTCTAACTGAGTCTTAGCGATGTCTGGTTCCACTGATGTCACTGCCTCTTTTTATTGCCTCCTCCTGTAAGCCGTTTTGTTTGTAATAAGGCCTCTCACAAACGCTTTAAGGGAGTCCCACACCACTCCGATGCTTGCCGATCCTACATTTGTTGTTAAAAAAAAAATGACTCACCTCAGACTTAAAAAAAAGAACATCCTCCGGGTGAGAAAGTAAGGAGCGATCAAAGGACCAACTTCTAGCTGACAAATTTAGCATCGAAGTAAGCTCCATGGTTACTGCCGAGCGTTCTGATAGATGTAACGGGAGGTATTTAACATCTTTAACAGAATCTACTAATGTATGGCTGACTAGTACAAAGTCTATTCTGGATTGGTGGTGATATTTTTGATTCCTATAAGAAAAACCCAGCTGTTCACCTGCCCTCAACCTCCAAATATCCACATAGCCATATTGCTTCATTTCACTAAGCAAAAAGGATCTAGATTTTGATGGAATTCGAGATCGACTATTATGCGATTTATCAAGAGTGGGGTCTAAAACGATATTAAAGTCACCTGCAAAAATAACAGGCTCTGGGAGGGACAAAAGGTGAGAAAAAATTACCTCCAAAGATGACGGATCATCCTGATTAGGACCATAATACCCCACAATAGTAAACTGACTGCCCAAAATAGACAGGGAGGCAATAACCCATCTACCCGCTGGGTCAACCTTAAAATCTAACACTTTAGCCCTAAGTTGTTTTTTGAAGATAAGTGAAACCCCTCTACAAGTCAAAGACTGAGAGGTAGAAATTGAAAAGTCGATCCACTTATTCTCCTTAACTAAGGTATCCATTTCGTCTTGGACCAGATGCGTCTCTTGCAGGATAATGACCTGTGCCTCAGAATCCCGAAGATATTGAAGTATTTTCCTGGCCCTAGGTTTAGTACGCAGGCCATTTACGTTCCAAGATATTATCTTTAAATTAGCCATCTGGCTTCAATGCCTCTCAACCCTACCCAGAGAATTGGGACATCACCCGTATGACCTAGCCTAATGTCTGATAATTGCATCTCTGAAATTATCCTACACCCAGCAGAATGCAATAGCACACAAGGTTGGCACATGAGGAATTTTATAAAACATTTTACCCCGTGACCCCTATACCCCCCCACACCCCCCTCCCACCCATGGAGAACCCTCGGTGTATCTAACCGGAACAAATCCAGTAGATAGCACCCCCATCTCAAGCTCCCGTGACCCTCCCTGACGCTAAACCAATTTCCCCTCAAAAGGTGAGCTAGTTGCGCACATATTCTGTGGATGCTGGTATATGAGAATGGGAGTTTATGGATACACCAAGGATAGAACAAGGAAAGGAGAAAACAGACTAAAATTTCTACCCTACACCATATATATATATATATATATATATATATATATATATATATATATATATATATATATATATATATATATATATATATATATATATATATATTTTTTTTTTCCCCTTTTCACCATTCTCTTTTTTTTTCAAGTCTCCCCCATTCCCCCCTCTCCCCCATGATAGTTGTGTGGTAGCCAAACTACCTCTACTAATGCCAAAAAAAAACTAAATTCAATACCTACAAATCTGCTAATATATTTTAACACTCAGAAGCCCATTTTTTTTTTATCTGAAATTTTTACAAAAAGTACATATCAGCCAGCTGCCTTATTGCCCAACTCCAGAAGGAACTCGTCAGCGGCTTGCACTGACCTGATGTTAAACATCTTATTATTGAACATCACCTTCAGGGCAGCAGGGAACACCAACTGAGCCGTTGCCCCCAATTTTCTAAATGCCTCAAGCCGCCTACCAATCTCCCACTGCATCTTGTAAGAGACCCAACCATCATTGTACATGTCAGGAGAAACCGGTTCCTCAACATTTTCACCCTAACTCCCCCACACACCACCCTCTCTACCCCCACCCCCCCTGTCAGTGTGCCCGCGTCAACCCCCCTTCAGCTTAGGCATTTAGAACCCCGTGTTCATGAGCCACTAAGGGGCTCATTAGCCTATCATAATCCGGGGCAGGAGACACCGAGTTCGACAAGCACAAATCCAGAGCCCATTGGAACGGACAGTCTAGGCAATGAAAGACAGGCTGCACACAAGTGAAGTAGGGAAACCGGAAGGCAATCCATAGGCTATGCTTAAAGTTGCCAGTGGTAAAGTGCCATAGTATTCAAGCATCCGGTTACGAAGATGGAGCAGCCGGGACATGCTGTCGTGTGACGCACGTTGTGCATCCATAGCGTAGTACGCAGATCAACAAAAGCACCCCAGCTACGAGGGCGAGAATCAAAGGGAGACCTCCGAAGACGCTGGAAAAAATAGAATGAAAAAATGCCGGGATCACACCAAAAATAGTTTGAAAGGAGGTCACGAGGCCGGAGCCCACAATTTTAAAAAAATGTGCCAGGCCACTTGTTGACGAGGCATTAAAGATAGTCTGAATCAGGGCCCCAAAATGAAGTGGGAGATCAGTATTCAAAAGCGCTTGCACCTCTGTGCGCGTGTTTGCTACGTGCGTTAAGGACAAATGTTTCCCGGGATGAAGTCAACGCGACTTCTTTTTGAGACAATAGAGCCCTTATTCTGCTCATCTTGTTGAACTCTGCTTTCAAGGTTGGAATGGAAGGCCAGATGGATACATCGAGCCGTCCATGCAGGGGTGGAAAAGGACGTTATTACAGCAGACTACTTTCTGTGATACGGTCACTATGTAGGGAATTCCCACTAACATCCCACAGCAAGCTTCATTATTTAATAGCAAATAACTACCGTTAGCAAGCAGCTTAAAAGACGGTGTTATAACTGGCACCGGGATCCCTTTCAGGACGCAAGCTAAATTAGGAGCGTGCACATTACATGCACCATGCAATTGAATGTGCCTACACACCACAGAGTGATCTGGAGTGGAAGTGCACTCTTCACCTTTTAAGTATACCTCTTTTCCATCTCTCACGCATCTGTACGTGAATGGGAGTGACCAAACTTCGTGCAGGAAGGCAGTACCCAGTTTTTCATATCTGCCAAGGGGTTAATGTTTCATGCACAAACTGAACTTAAACAGGGGGAATGGCAATTTAATCAACCCATGGATAAGCCACACAGCGGAGTTTAATTCGGCAACAGAGAAAGGTAAAGGTTCTAACTTTTCAATGTGCAGCAATGAGTATGTTGCATCTTTCATGGACATGAACTGTTGTTTCGCAGTTAAATTAAAAGGGAGGAACAAAGATGAAGTATTCATGTAATCCCAAGGGACTTTCCCAGCCTTTAACGTTTGCAACGTCCATGCAAACTGCATAATGGAACGCAATTGATTTTGACCATGATACAAAACAGACAAATCATCCTGCACAATGTCTACCACAGATGAAACAATATTATCTAAGGTATAAATTCTGGAAGACAGGGTGTTAATGCTATTATCTATTACAGCCAATACTTTCTCCATATTGGCCTGATCAATAGCTCGTAATCTGGATGCAGCTTCAATCTGTGATAGCTTCCAAACTTCGTTGTAAACAGCATATACCCATCTTTTGGACCTGCCAACCGCAGGACCCTTAACAAAATCATTCAAATCTATTTTGTTTTTCAATTGTGATAAATGAAGTTTGAGAGATGCTAAGGTCGAATGTTGCAGCCAAGATTGGCATAACTTCCCTACCGAGTAGGTAGTTACTGTGTGAGAAGATTCAAAACGGGGGTCTACACGAACTTGTGTATACCCCGGTGCCAAATCCAGAAACCGATGTTGACAGGAATCTGAGCTCGTTTGCCATACTAACCACCCTTCCGGATTCAATTCAGAAATATTGAAGGATGTGTTGGAAATGTATGACTGCAACGTAGCAAGGGACAGATCCGTATGATTATCCCAATTAGGATAAGCACCCAGACCCGGAGTGGAGGGAGAATTTAATTTTTTAGAAGTAGCTAATCCAAAACAGGTGGTCTGAAAAATTGACAAATTCAAAAATAACATGTGGTTCGGGATGAGGCAGGCACGATGCAAAGCTTCTGTTCCCTGTACCTGCCATGGTTTAGAACCCCAAACCGATTTAAGATCGATGATAGCTTTCCACAGATCATAGCCTCCGATTGCCAAGTCGTCCATAAAGGACTTGGAATACAACAATTTGGTGTATGTCAGTCTAACTTTAGAAGCAGACTCAGCCGCAACCTTAAAATAAAAGGAGGCCGGATTCGACACACTGAAATCAGAAAAATATGTGAATTTGTCCACTAACGTGGTGGAGCTGCCCAGCCTAGGGGCTGGACAGTGTTCCCATTGTGTATAATTTACAAAATTTCTAAACGTATTTGCTTTGTGTAGGAAATGCGTGCCATAATGTTGATAGCAGAATTGCTCATCATAATTAGCAGTATCTAAATACAAATCTTCAGCATCAAATGCTGCATAATATTTCAAATCAGAAAACAGTGCTTCTATTGCTTGTACATCCCAATCATCCGAGTGGATGTTCTGCTTAACTACATCACCCATAGAAACACGAAATACATTTGGCACATTGATTACTTCAGTGGGTGCATGAATTTGAAATTTTACAGCATCCCAAGCGATCCAATCCAGTACAGGCCAGGCAGAAATGTTCACAAAATTCTGGTCCCTTTTCATAATATGTGATGAAGAGTGGGGGGCCAAAGTTCCATTAATTAGTCTAATTGTAGATCTTTCTTTCAGGTAGTGTCCATTAATAAGTCTAAAAAACACTACCACAAAACCAATGGACATAAACAAAAAAATACATATGAGCACCAGCCAAATGTAAGTCCAAGGGGGAATTAAAAAATGTCTTTTGAACCAGGCAACAAAAATCGAAACTTTTGATGGGGCAATGGAAGTCATTGAATTAGTGTCAAAGGAGTAGCGCGACTGGGTAACTGTGGTGGATTGTAAAACAGGCAACGGGACATCCGCAGAATAAGCATACTCAATATCTTCAAGTAGACCACCAGGTGTCGGTGGCAATAAAGGACCAGTAACCGTATGCATCTCAACGGCAACATCAGGCAAGGTGTTAGAAGCTGGGGCCACAACAGAATTTCTCAGCATTGAAGGGCAAGAAACCGCTGGTGTCATACTAAGAAGAATCGGCCACTCGCTGTAGCTTGACATTGTCAATAGAGATGTACCTGTTATCCTTGCGACCAGGAAGTGGAGGTAAAATGACTGTACGTGTACCTTGTACTCCAAGCACCGGAACTGGTGCACGATAAGAGGGGCCAAACTCCTTCTTGTTCTCCACCTTCTCACGGACCAGATCACCAACTCGAGGTAGCCAGCCGACTACCGGAATCTGAAGCGCAGCATCAAATGTGGAGGGTACGTGTTCCTTCGCTAGACTGTCTCTGGCCTCTTGTAGATTCTGCAATACAGCACAGTGATCATCTACGTCAAAGGGTGCGGCCGACGCCTCCATGTCTAGACCATCAAGGTCCAGGACAAACATTCGTATGCCAAGGAGCATCATGTATGGGGTCCGCCCACCCAGAGACCTTCTAGGGAGATTATTAAGTGCACGTTGTACGTCATACAAGTGGGCTAGCCAGTTCCGGCCAGTACCTAAAACCCTGGCTGTCAAAGATTGCTTTAAGTCATGGTTCATTCGCTCCACCACACTATTACCCTCAGGTCGGTATGGAGACGAATATTTGACTTGGACCCCCAAATTTCTCATGGCTTCTTTGTACGCCTTAGAGGCGAACGCAGGGCCCTGATCAGAATGAAAGGTACCACATGCAAAACTTCCAACAAAGACACTCAAATCCTTGATGACAGTACGGGCATCAGCACTCCTTTGTGGCCATACCCACAGAAAACGTGTGCACGAATCCACTGCAACCAAGATGTATTTGTACGCAGTATCAGAGGTGAATGGACCGCAATGATCTAAATAAACACAACCCAGTGGTTTATTAGATATGTACAACTGAGTTTGTGGTGGGCGCGCCGCAGATGAAGGTTTTATCTTCTGGCAAATGTCACAATTAAGAACATAAGCGCGAGCTTGTTTATATAAACCGCACCACCAGTAACGTTGTTGTAACAGAGATACACTAGCTGCAACGCCGGCATGCGCAGACGCCATGCCCTTGTGAGCCGCTAATATCAAAGATGGTCTTCAGTCCGCGTTGGGAATCAATCTGTCACCAACGTCGTTAATCCTCACTAATGGGACGTTATCAGGACTTAAGCGATAATGGTAACGAGAAGGGAAACCTCTTGGATATTTTGTTCCCTTCTCTGTAGCAGCAATAGCTGCCAAGATGTCATCATCAATCTTACTTTGTGATCTTGTAACTGCTGCTACTAAGTATGTCGCCACTGCTGTTTTTGCTGCCTCGTCAGCTAGGCTGTTGCCGACCGCACGGACACCAACTCGTTGGTGACCAAGAGTGTGAATAACATTCACGAGAGGCAGATGTTCTTTAAGTTCTGCCACTCGAACCCAAAGCGTTTTATGCTTAATTGTGCTACCTTTGGAATCACGATAGTCATTTTGAGACCAAAAATGTAGATCGTCGTTGTAAGATTGTACACAATAAAACGAGTCACTCACTATAAGAGTAGTGACTCGAGGATCAGCAAACTGCAGTGCAAGCACCAGAGCACGAAGCCCTGCCAACTGTGCGTTACAATCACCCAATGACTGCGTATGCACGACATTGGATTGGAATTCACCATTCACGAAAGTACCGACCACAATTGCGCAGGCCGCTGAGTAGGCATGCTTCGATCCAGTTGCCGGTTGCGCAGAACCGTCAGTGTAAATGACACAATGGTAATCCTCGAGTGGGCGCAAGGACAGAGGAGCTGGATGAACGAATTCATACTGTAAGAACTCCTGAGTCTGTAGAGCCGTGTCAAAGATATATGTGATGTCGGGCGATGTCAAGGAAGTGGCCCATTGTATCCACCGTGGATGCAAAGCCTTAGAAAAAGGTACACTTGCTTTCGTCACCGCCTCAAGGGCAGGATATGGTGTTACCACCAACGTGCGTTTGCCTTGCGATAGCGCTCGTTCTTTCAGAATCGCCATCTGCACTGCCGTCAGAACTTTCTCGACAGCGGAAAATCGCAGTTCAGCCGAAGTGTACAGGTGTGATTTGTAGGCAATGGGGACGGTGTCACCCTCATTGAACGTTAAGTATGTGAAACCCACTGCGCCCGGCACAATTCTTATGACTAGGTTAGTGTGGTTATCACGCGTCAGTAATTATTTTGAAGCAAGAAGGTCAGCTTGCAACGATTGCGATATAGCTGAATGCTCCGGCAGCCAACATGATTTGGAAAAAGTAGGTTGTACCAAGGCATAAAGCGACTTGATACGCTGGGCATAATCAGGAATGTACGTTCGACCGAAATTCAGAAAGCCCAGCAGAGATTGTAATTTCTTCAGTGTCGTAGGAGCACGTAGGCATGCGCATTTCTCTAGGAAGTGCGGAGCCTATCCTCGACCTTCATTGTTGAGTTTGTATCCCAAAAACAACACTGTATATTCCGCAATGTGAGACTTCGCAAAGTTCAATTTGTAACCGAAGTCTGCAAACAAAACAATAATGCGATCAACGTGACACAGATGCGGCCACAACTCGTCATCTGTGAGATAAATATCATCCACATACGAGTACGCATCAGGGTCTATGCTCTCTAACAGAGAGACTACACGAGCGGCGAAGACACCAGGGCTGCTTTTATAGCCCATCGGTAATCTTTTGAAATGTTTTTGTTTGCCACCCAAGGTAAATGCCGTCCACTCACTACTAAGAGAGGACAGGTTATGGCTGTAAAAGCCGTTGGAAATGTCAAGTGTGGGTTTAAACCGTTTTCTCACGAGACTATCGACAAGAGCCGAACTGTGGGTATTCTGTACTGCGCATGTCCGGCAATGAGAGTTTAAATGCCGGTAATCCAAAACCAGGCGGTACGACCCGTCAGGCTTCGTCACAGTGAATAAAGGATTATTCATTGGTGACACACATGTTTCAATTACACCTTGATATTCCAATTGTTCAAGGATAGCCGCGACGTGAGGTCTTGCTTCGCGACGTATGGGATATTGGAGTTGTGGCTGGGGCGTGGACCGCAACGGAATCTCATGGCTGGGGGACAATTTATCCAAGCCTACCTGATTACGATACAAAGCAGGTGCAAGCACCAGAGCCCACTCCTCGGCGAACTTCTTAGCTTGGTCCTTTGGCACTGTGTGCGCAAAGGACGGGAGGATCATCTCCTCCCCTCTAGGAACATCTAAAATGAAAGCCGGGGGCCAATCAGCCTCTGCCAATAGAATATCATAAGAAGAGGTCAGATTATCCCAAAAAATCCCTTGAATCGTGCGTTGTATGTCACCTTCACTTAAAAGGACTATATCATACAGTCTGTTAGGGGGAGCCACTCTAGTGTCAGCAGCTTCTACAGTTATGAACGTATCAGTTGCTGTCGCCACCAGATATGGACGCAGTGCTTGTCGCACTACTGTAACTTCCGCCGCGCTGTCGAGCAGCGTTAGTGCCCATGTCAGGTTCTGAAGCTGCGTCCGCGCTATCTGTGGCATACCTCACTGTTAGCGCAACAAATTTCTTCTTCTGAAACGGGGGTCGTTGACGTGTAGACTCGTCCTGCTTGCCTTTGCCGTCAGTCTGATGGGGTTGCTCACGACTTTGGGCACCCCTTCCTTTCCCACGGTCTCCGCCACCGGATTGTGAAGCCGATGTTTCCTGTGAAGAACGAGGAGAGCGTTGTTCAGAAACCTGAAATCTATCAGGTGACTTAATACTAGATCGATCGCGCAGATCATTCCCAATTCAACAGCAGCCTCCGCTCTGTGATTCTCTTGAACACGTTTAATGACGGAGGGTAGTACAGACATAGACGGAGTGCCGAAGCACTTTGAGTAGGTCGCGGCAAAGACCTTGCCCCAGTTTGCGCAATCGGCCATATCTGGGACCAAGTCTTTCGGCAAACTAATGGTGAGAATCCTGTGTTTCTCCACAGGAGAGGTATGCGGAAAAATCGCCTCCAGTTGGTCAAATTTCTCAGCAAGCCAATAAGGTAAATCATCCTTACTTTGGGGGCGCTTGCCCATCACCGAATTAACCATAACAGGACTAATAACCACCGCATGGTGGTCCGTTGGTTGTCCCGCAACAGCAGGTGCCCCCACCTGCACGTTGTGTGACACGTACTGCACTAAAGCCCTATGAAGTGTAATCAGGGCTGTGTGTAGCACCCGCAACTCAGCCACCGCCACCGCCACCGTGAGATAGCGGGGATGAGGCGTAAATCCGGCCATGTGGCCACTGGAATAGACAACGGGCCCATTCTAGCCGGTGCAACCGCATGGGGAAGGGCGCCATTAAACCAAATGGTATGCTGCCAGGCAGAAATAGGAATTTCTTGTGTCCTACATGGCGTATAGATCACAGGTAGCTGCGTGGGAGTATAGGAATGAAACGTATCATCGTCTGCATCCACCGCCGGAAAAGTCACCCAAGAGTAGAACAACTCACATGGGTAAGACGCATCAGCGCTCACCACAAAAATAACAGCCATCCCATTATCCGGCACCCCATACGTCGTCAAATTACGGTGTAGAGGTGCACGACTATGTGCGGCTATATCAACCGCCATAAGGACACACTAAAGAGTATCAACAATATCAACAGTAGCACTGGGGTTCAGTAAAAATAACCTTTTTAATGATCAAGCTTGAAAGAACCTATTAGTCGAAACACAGGTAGGTTAAACCCGTCACTCCCGTTAACCGGAAACAAGAGTGAGGGTGTTGTGGACTAATATAAGCACTACTAAGGCGTTTCAAATCAACCGACCAAACGTTAGGTGCGCCATGTTGCAGGGATTTTTCTTATGCACAGAACTATGCACAGGAAACCAGGACCTCAGTGAATTGTGGTGTACCAAAAACTCACCTCAGAACCCAGAACCCCTTATCCGACCAGCATCAGTGTCCCATTCGTTATCCGAGTTTTATCTCGGCGGTCCCAATGTATACACAACCCAGAACCAGCGACTTAGGGTATTCTCAGGAATGGTGGGAATCAGAAATACCTGTTCGTAATTATTCTCACATCAGTCCACAACAGAATAAACAGAGACACGGTAAAGTTTAAAGAGTTTATTTTATAAACCTCGTGTCCTAAGATGCAGTACTTTGGCTAACATAAGCAGACAAATGATTAAGATCAAAACCATCAGCATAGTTACAATACCATAGAGAAAGGAGTAATTATAATAAAATGACAGTGGATGACAGCCACCTTCCTTTCGCTAGTAAACTAATATTATTATTATTAGACTAATAAAAGGTCTCTAGGCTTGAATGGGGAACCCCATACCGTAAAGATCAGCTTAGTGGAATCACATCACAGGATCAGCTAGACTCTGCTCCTGGGAAAGCTCTTCTTTCGAATGTGTCTAAAGCATACAGCACTGCAATATTAAAAGCACTCGACTTTCAGGTATTTGCAGCTGCGTGCGTGTTATGGCTAAATAGTGGGCCGATCAACCTGAACCCAACAACATGCACCGTCTAGCGACCCAGACTGTTTCTTTACACAATGTTCAGACCAAGGTTGCTGCTCACTGTTAGGGATGTGAACAACAGACAGTTCTCATGTGAAGCAAAGGCGAGCAAACATTTCTCAATTAATAACATGTAACTACAGTGTCGTGTGCAAAAGCAGCAAAAGTGGCAAGATGGCTTTCTAACATCTAACACAGTTGTGCTAACTTAGCATTGTACGTATATAAATAGCAGTCTTCACTACAGCAACACAATAGTCATTAACCCATAGTTGCTTAAAATTCCGGACATAAGGGAGAGTTTAATAGCCCAGTCGTAATACTATTTCAATTAAAATGTAGGCTCAGTAGAATCGGCACAAATAATATGGGAGGCCTTTAAATTGGTTCTGAAGGGGCAAGCACTGGCGCTCAAAGTGGGTTATAATAAACAGCAACAGGCGCAACTAGCACAATTTGAGAGCGAACTACACCAGCTCGAAACAGAACATGCACAATGACCCAGCGAACTTACTGCCCACCAACTATCCATTAAACAATTAGAATATCTAACCCTTGCTTAAGAGAAATTAAGGGCCGATAACTTAACACACGGCATAGGCTGTACGGACTGGGGGATAGACCTGGCAAGATGCTGGCGTGGCTGAAAAAGAGAGAACAGGAAGAGCGCTGGGTACCCAGATTAACACTCAGTAGTACTCAACATCTCTCAGACCCGCAAGCCATAGCGGATGCATTTGCAGACCATCTGGAGGGAGTGTACACCTCCTCGACCACTGCTACGGCAGAAGACTTCCGCCAGTTGCTAGCAGATATTCATCTGCCTACCCTGTCCACTGAAGACAAGAATATACTGGAGGAGGATCTTTCAGGCGATGAAATCCGCCTTGCAATAAATAGTGTACAATCAGGGAAGGCGATGGGGCCCAATGGGATCCCAATTGAATTCATAAAAACAACGGCCTCACATGTAGCACCTCACTTGCGAGAAATGTACAATGAAAGTTATGAAAAAGGAGTTTTACTGGAGGACCAACGGTTGGTCTCTATTGTGGTAATTCCTAATACAGGAAAACCCGCTGACAGCTGCGGATCCTATAGGCCGATTTCATTAATTAATGTGGAAGCGAAAATCTTCGCCAATCTCTTGGCTTGTTGCCTAGTCTCAAGGATCCCTTCACTGGTTCATGTGGACCAGTCGGGCTTCGTGCAAGGCTGGAACACTGCTTTAAATATCCGTCGTCTTCATAATGTTCTGGGCCTCAAACAACTAATAGAGGAAGATGCAGTGGTACTGTCTCTGGATGCCAAAATGGCGTTCGATTTCATAGAATGGCCATACCTATTTGAAGTGCTTCGGCGCCTGGGGTTTGGTCCAAAATTTATAAAGTGTATTAAGCTGCTTTACACGGACCTGAAAGGCCAGGTCAGGGTCAACAACCGCCTGTCCAGAATATTCTCACTAAGGAGGGGCACAAGACAGGGTTGTCCCCTGTCTCCCCTAATCTTCTCAATAGTATTAGAACCACTGGCCTCGTGGGTGAGGATAGATCCAGTGATAAGAGGGTGGAAGTGGGCAGAGGGTCATGAAGACAGGATATCCCTTTACGCCGACGATATCCTGCTATATCTGGCATCCCCCTATAGATCAGTGCACAGAATCTTAAATATCTTCACAAACTTCAGAAAATAGTCGGGCTATTCGATTAAGTGGTCTAAATCAGTGATATTTACGATTCAGGGGCCGATTCCAAAACTCCGCTCAGGATGTGATGTGGAGATAGCCACGGAAGGATTCCAATATCTAGGTATTTATATAACCCTGGATCCTTAGATCTTCCACAACAGAAACCTAGCATTCCCTCTAGAGAGACTGCGTAATGACGTCATGCACTGGTGGTCACTGCCCCTCTCCCTGCTGGGTCGAGCTGCCCTTTTTAAGATGCTTGCTCTCCCCCGTTTTCTATACATCCTTCAAAATTGCCCACACAAGGTCCCTTATTCCTACTTCAGAAATGTAGAGAGTGAGGTAAGAACCCTCTTATGGGATGGGAGGGCGCCCCATATTGCGTTATATAAATTAACTAAGGGGTGGTACGATGAAGGTATTGCACTCCCAGATATGTGTCTATACTACTGGGCGTCACAGTTGATAGTGGTGAATCACTGAATCTATCGCTCCCCACTGGACCTGGCATATCTGCTGGACAAATATCAAATGGTCAGGGAGCCCTGTACTCAAAAGTTCGGAAAGGTCGATACTTGGGCCCTACAGCCCACACGGTAGAGATCTTGCGCCAGGCTAACGGACATCTTGTCTGGTCAGATGTAGTGACACAAGACACTCCACTTTGGTCCACCCAGAAGCTAGGATTACTCTTTCACCAACCTGGCTTTGGTAGATGGGATACTATAGGAATCTCAACAGTAGGCCACTTAGTGAAAAAGGGGAAGATACTAACATTCATGGAACTAGAGGAGCAATGAGAACTAGCTCAGGGGGAGGTCTTCCATTTCCTACAGGTTAGGCATGCCCTCCAAGCAGCACTCCCAAACATGGCCAATATACCAGAATCATCCCCTCTGGAGGACCGACTGCTTTCGGAAACTCTACAAGAGAAAGCTGTATCTTTAACATATAGGAAATTATGTAACAACTTACCAGATCTGTTTCATATGCTTCGAGAGACATGACAGGCCGATGTAGGGCAACGTGAAGATGACGATTGACAAACGGCACTGATGTCCCCAAGAGAAGCAGCCATCCCACTTAGGCTTCACCTTATTCAATTGAAAATCCTGCATAGAACTTATTTTACCTGGGTTACGTTAGCGAAAATAGGGAATAGACAAGATGCGCAGTGTCTCCGCCACTGCAATCAAGAAGCCACGTTCTACCACACAATATGGGAGTGTCCCCACGTACAAACTCTATGGGTGAAGGCCACAACACACATGCAAAGAGCACTAGGAAAATAGATAATTTTAACACCACAACTAGGACTCCTTAATATATGGGAGGCTACAGACCTCACAGAAGTAGAGCAGCAAATGACCACTCTGGGATACACAGTAGTGAAACGCGCAATTGCAATGAAGTGGGGGGTGGAAGAGAAGCCATCGCCGAAGTATTGGGCTAAGGAATTAGATACATGCATGATAGCAGAAAAAGAGGTGTTTAAATCCAGAAGTTGTGCTAGGAAATGCGATACAAAATGGAGTAAATGGAACATGTACCTAAGGGAACTGTGTACCTCACTTACCAAGGAGATGGAGATGAAGAATAATGCTGGAAATATTCTAGGAGCGAATGACTGATTTACTATTGATTCCTATTAAATGTACGAAGGCTATAACTGTATCAAAATGTATACAAACAAGAAATGTGACTTATTTGTTTCAAACCAATCAAAAAAGTAAAAAATAAAATAAAAAGTTAAGCCATTATGGTGCTTTGGAATTCGTAATGACAAACTCCCAGGCCATATACTCTTTTATGTACTTACAATGTCTAAGAATGGACTTAGACACTGTAGGGGTACAGTGCTCATGCAACCATAGCTTCACCAGTGGTATGGTGCACCCAGCTAGAGGGGTGTCTTACCTTAGGGGCGTAACAAAGGCCCCCGCAGTCCCCGCGTTGCGGGGGGGGGCCCTGAGCTGTACTCAAATAGCATTTGTTAAATAAAACAACGTTTTTTTTAACTGAAACTCGAAATCATGCAGTAGATTGTACCACCAGTAGTCATTGAGAGCAGGGACGTAGACGTAGTTTAAATGTTATGCCACCGCGCGCAGCGCTCCAGTCCAAGAACGCCCACTGGAGTACGTCAAGAGGCTCCTGCAGGTAAAGACGTCACGCTCGCGCTCCTCTTTTGCACTGTCGTGCGTGCTGCTGGCTGAGACCCCTCACAATGGATGTTCCACTTGCTGCGTACTTTGTAAAACATTCTCGAAGCTTCAAAACACGCCATGTCAGATGGGCTTGGCGTGGATTGACCACAGCGTGCTTAAAGGAAAAAACTTGGCGGTGCGAATAAGGCACATGAGTCCCTAAAGAGGCAACAGGGACCAGGCAGATAAGAAACGCAGTGCTAAACTAGCAAGGGGAGCTGCCAAACCCTTTAATGCAGCCTCTGACATAAAATCACAGTGTCCTTAACTTTCATGAGCTACGCAAACAAGAGCAAGAAACTCGAGCTCAACAGGCAAGGCAGGAGAAGCGACAGGCGAGCTCGGGGTGAGAGGAAGCAAGTGAGGCCCAACTGTTGTGCCCCGGCCAGTGTCGAGCGGAGATGGAGCCAGTTTGTTACGATAGGCCGGAAGATAAATTCCTCTGTTTTTATAAACGGACTCGGTTGTTAATGTTATTTATTCCAAACATGCAAATTGCTTTCAGGAGACCTGAGTGGCTGTTTGCGATTCATCCGGGCACATGATCCCTTACTCCATCCATCACTAAACCCCATGACTGCAAACCTCGCTCTCCTCCCCTCTTCCAGACATCACAAATGTAATGCCCGGAGTAGCACCAGAATTTAAGAACCACGCTCCAGCAAATGCGAGGGAGGCAGATGCTTGCTTTTTTGTGTGCTTGTTTTTGCATAAAACGAGTTGGTCCCATATTGACTGATTCCAAAAAAAAGCCCACCCCTTGCCTACGACCAGACTAGATTGTGGACTTGATTTTTCCTTTAAATGTTTATGCTGTCGCTTATTCTGTTTTGTTGCTACTTCTGGCATGGTTCTTCAAATGTATGGTTTCCGTGTAGATACACTACAGTTATCAGTGACCAGATCATGTCAAGTCTCAGCCGACTTTAGTAGGCGCATTGGTAGCATGGACACCTGTTTACTGTGTTGTGAAAGCCGATCATGTTAGATAATAATATGTGTTTCATCACACTGCTCAGAGCTCAAGGCAAATTGTGCAGCTATTGTTAATTGAAGAATGCTAAAGAAAGGCACCAATTACATTTTTAAAATCGTCTATTTAAGTATATCGTGTATACTTTGGTTACTGTAGCAGAGAGCCTTCCAAACTGTTTGCCAAAATGCACGTTGGAACTAAACATGGTATAACATATAGTGGTTTTAAATGGCTGCAGGTAGAACTCATGCAATAATGTTCACAGTTGTGTGTGCATGATGTGGCGACGAGGTTCGTAGATTGCAAGTTCCCAGATGACTCAATGTTATCAAGAACGCTGGGTTTCAGGTGAGCGGTCTGATGCCTTCTGGGTGTTGTGGTCCTGGTGCTTTTCAGTTGATCCAGTTTTATTAACACACCTGAAAATAATGATTTGTAAAGTAAAATAAAAAAATGAATTGCCTCACTTTGTTGACGTGGAGTCACACTTTGCAAGGATATGCCAAGAGAAAGATATAAGCAAGAAAGGTGCATTATGTTTCCCTTCAATTAACACCGTGCTCTATAAATGGAAACATACCTAAGGGAATACCATAGAAAAAGGAAGACCCTGGGAGACACAAACACTGGAAAACACAGACAAAGGAAGATACTGAGATACACGAACACCGAGAGGCACAAACATAGGAAAACATTGGGAGGTACAGACATGGGAAGAACATGAGATACACGAAAACCGAGAGATACAGATACTGGGAGACACGAAGAAAGGAAGACACTGGAAGACACAAACACTGGAAGACATTGGGAGACACAAACACTGGAAGACATAGACACTGTGACACACAAACAGACACTGGAAGACACCTACATTAGGATTCATGGGTTGACACAAACATGGGAAAACACTGGGAGACACAGACAAATGACCCTGGGAGACAAGAACACTGAGTGACACAGAGACTGAGAGTCACAAACAGACACTGAGAGACATGTACACTGAGAGACACAGACAAAGGAAGACAGTGGGAGACATGAACACTGAGGGACTGGGAGATACAGGCACTAGGAGACACAGACAAGCTAAGACACTAAGAGACGTGAATGCTGAAAGACACAGGGAGATACCTATACTAGGATTCATGGTTAGACACAAACATGGGAAACACTGGGAGGCACAGAGAAGGGAAGACCCTGGGAGAGACAAACACTGGAAGACGCATACACTGGGAGACACGAAGAGACACTGGGAGACACAAAGACTGGGATTTACAGACAGAAGAAGACACTGGGAGACACGAACACTGAGAGACACCGACAAAGGAAGACACTGGAAGACACAAACACTGGAAGACAAACAAAGAGGAAGACCCTTAGAGACATGAATACTGCAATACACAGCCACTGGGAGATACCTACACTGTGATTCCTGGATAGACACAAACCTAGGGAAACACTGGGAGACACAAGCACTGGAAGACAGACACTGGGAGACTCGAAGAGACACTGGGAGACACGAAGACTAGGAGATACAGACAAGGGAAGACATAGACACTGGGCAACATAAACGGACACTGGGAGACACCTGCACTAGGATTCATGGATTGACTCAAACCTGGGAAAACGCTGGAGATACAGACAAGGAAGACCCTGGGTCACCTTGATGCAAGAAGTAAGGGGAATTGTTTTACAAAACATGCTTTATTTTTTTTCTATATTGCTGGACTGTGATTGCTTTATTATGCACTTTGAAAGTATTTGCACTTTTTCCTTTGCTTTACCAACTACAGTTTGTATAGATTATGGGGGATTCCTACCTGAGAGAGACGTGCGTGGAGGTCCTGGTGTGTGCCGGTCGCCATTGGGAGAATTCCTGCTGCTGCCTGCCCTTGTTTGCGTCTCCCTCCCGCTGCCGCGTTTGAAACTCCAGCGGCCGCGGTTGGAGGGGGACCACATTTCCCAGCGACATCTGCTTCACGGGCCGGAAGTTGACGCCTACAGGCCGCGCCTGGCGGCGCTACAAAAATCAAGGACACCCTCGGTGGAGCGGGGGATTCCTACCTGAGAGAGACGTGCGTGGAGGTCCTGGTGTGTGTCGGTCGCCATTGGGAGAATTCCTGCTGCTGCCTGCCCTTGTTTGCGTCTCCCTCCCGCCGCCGCGTTTGAAACTCCAGCGGCCGCGGTTGGAGGGGACCACATTTCCCAGCGACACCTGCTTCACGGGCCGGAAGTTGACGCCTACAGGCCGCGCCTGGCGGCGCTACAAAAATCAAGGACACCCTCCGCGTCGCGGGATCACGCGCGGGTGGCGCCGGGCTGAGCCCGGGCAGAGGGCGGGCCGTCTGTGGCCGTCCGAGTGCGATCGAGGACGGGACGGGCCACATCATTTTCATCTGGTGGATTGTTTCTGCACCTTCAAGCTCTAGGTCATACAGGTACTGTTGTTTGCTGAGGCACCACTACTCAAAACTTTCCGTCTGGGAACATTGTGTATAAAAGATATCTACCTGGAAGAGTACAATATTACATATTATTATTTATGGACTGTGTCTTCTGTAAAGTATTGTTATAACATCGTGATAATATGTCTAAACAAAAAAAAACCTCGATGTCGAGCACTATGGATAATTATTTGGTCCAGATTGTTAGCAAAATCAATAATGAAAGGAGGGCGTCATTAGGGGTAGTTTCTTCTCCCAATCTCCCTTTGACGAATACCCTGTCAGAATTATTGCCGGACTCGCCTATGCAGGCTAATAGTTGTAATCCTATTGACACAGAGGCCCTAGATAGTGACATTTTTGAACAAAGCGTGCCCTCTACCATCAATCTGCAACCTAACCTTGACTTAGATTCAGTTGTAGATATCGAAGTTACAGATTCACAGTCCCCTGCACCTCCTTCTAGAACTAGGGTAGTCAGAGCATGCAGGAAACCGCAGACCAAAATCAATGGGACTTGCCCAGGCAGGAAAAATCCGACCGCTGTAACCAAAAGTTCGAATAAGGCAGAGGTATCAGGGCTGCATGATAATAAGGACTTTGAGAATGAGCTATCGACTAAAATAGTTAGTATGATTGACACTAAAATAGAGAGCAGCATTATACCATTGGTGGCCAAAATCGATGAGCTTAAGGCAGAGGTACTAAGACTGAGTGCTCTGATAAACAAGCCAGAGAAAGAGGTGGCTAGTGTTTTACCTACGGTACCAAGTAGACCAACTCTAAACATGGTGCCCTCCAGGGATGAAGAAAGGGTTATAGAAGGAGAAATAGTGAACCATCCTCCTTTAGAACCTATAACTGAAAAGAATCTTAGGAGGACATCCAAAGACGGCCCCCAATCTAACCCTATTGTCTTGCACCCAGAGAGTGACCAATTCCAATGTATCGCTGAGGCCTACCCCCTTACACTAGTTCTTGCCAATGTACCCACCCTGTTGCCCGGCAAAGTAGAATCTACATCCTCCTTGATTAGCAAATCCTTGCATTGGATGATAAATAACATGAGGATGTCCCCCTGGGGTGAGCAACAATTAGCCGGGGAAATTATTATGACAAGAAGAGTATCATGGTTAGGGTACAACACAAAAAAATATGAGGGGGATTGTGTAGTTCTAAACTTCTCAAATCTAAATGTGCTCCCCAGTGTTCTGAACAATATACTTCCCCCCCAACGAAGGCATGGTGCAATCATCCCACTAACCCTAAAATATTTTTATTGCACGAGAAGTGGGGAAGCTAAGCGAGCGACATTGAGGTCAAGGTGGATTTCGGCCCCTATTAAAGGGGGTAGGAGTGATTCAACTAGTAAGTGGAACATTAGCTTGGAAAATAGATTTGGGGTCTTGTCAGATTTAATTGACGCGATATGGATACCAGAATAGTGAATAAGAACATGATATTGTTTGATGGGTTGACCCTTCCTATAGCTCCTGTAATCAGCCAAGAAGAGAGAGTAGTACGTAACTTTATAGAAAAGCAGGTTGAGGTAACTGGATTACATACGCCAAGATCTTTCAGCCCTTTCGAAGATCGTAGTCTAGGATCCATGGTATCTGTAAGCAAACCACCAGATATTCCGTGCATTAATGTTGAACACGTGAACAGGCTAACAGGTGTGACCCATGGTCTATTAATAACAAACGAGTCTTCTTGTCTCCCTGTAATTGAGCCAAGGATGACTTTCCTTTCTTGGAATATAGCTGGAATTGGCAGCAAGCTACAGTCCATTGAGTGGTGCAGCTTTGTTGATCAGTTCGATATTATTTTATTCCAGGAATCATGGTCTCTGGTCCCAGTTCTTCGTATAGGGTTTCCTCAATTTTTATATACCTGCCATTAAAAAATCTAAAGGACGTCCATCAGGGGGCCTAATAATTTGGATCCGCCAATCATTATGCTGTAAAATTAACCAACAGAGCCCTTTTTCGAATGACATCTTGTCATTAAATATCATGTGGCCTAATGGCCAGGGTATGGTAATCTTTAATACATATGCAAGAGGGATGGTTGGAGGAACTCTTTCAGATGTAATCTCTGCCCTTGATTATCATCTCTTAGAACTTCCATCCGAGATGTCTATGATCATAGGTGGAGATTTTAATACAACGTTTGAGCCCCTTGGTCCTGAGGACCAGTTTCTTGCTGCTGAGGAGGACAGCAGATGGGGTATTCCCCAGCTGGATCTTCCTGTAGTTAAGAGATGGTCTGAAACTGCCATCCAACTCAAGGCTCTTTGCCTACAAAGAGGACTCAGAGCGGCTAATGGGCGCACTGAGTCAGATCGGCAGGGCATAAGTACATTTGACAATGGCAGGTCCTCTAGTCGTATAGATTACTTCCTGGTGGATATAAGAGTTTGGCATAGGCTGATTGATATGACTTTAATTCCACGGGAGGAAAGCGACCACAACCCCCTGTGTTTGGAACTAAAAGCCCTTGATGGGTTCAGAGAACCAAAAATGGGAGGGGTGAAAACTACTCTGGATATTGTCGTATCAAATAACATGCGACATGTTAAATGGGATAGATTGATTGAACAGCCAGAGAAGATAGAGGACCTTAAAAAATTGGTCGTTGATGAAGTAGCTAACTTAAATACCCAAATTGCTAACAATAATTTCCCTCTAATTATGCTTGAAGCCCATACCACTTTCTTTGTAAAACTTCAAGGATTTTTTATGAAGTCCTTTAAAATCGGGAAAGATATAAAGAGAAAACCACCCGAGGTGGGATGGTTTAACAACGCCTGTAAAGTAGCTCACCAGAATCTGAGTGTTGCACTCAGATTAAGAAATATTGAAGGTGTGAGAACTGCTAGAAAGCTATATCGGCAAGCTCAGCTAGCGGCTAAGAAAGAGTGGGATGAGGAGCATTGGCAAGACTTGAAACTTGCCTGCTTAGCCAAAGATCAAAAACAATTTTGGGCTATAGTTCAGTCGGATAGAGGTGGGATTGCACTACCACCCCAAAATTATGTTGCTAAAAATAATTGGGTAGACTTCTTCAGGCCACAATATGCTTCTAATTTATCTGAAGGAGAGTCTTTACTTCCCCCCTCTATATATTTTCAAACACAGGTGTTTTCGATTAAAGATGTCAACTTAGCTCTAGATTGTGTAACCAGGGGCAGAGCCCCAGGAATGGACGGGATACCTGCTGACGTGTTTTTAACTGATAGACTATCTTGGTGTCAATATTTCCAATGGCTAGCTAACTCTGTAGCTATGGGTGCACCTATCCCCCCCTCATGGAAAGGTGCAGAAATAATCCCGGTCTTTAAAAAGGGTGATAAATCACTACCAAGCAACTACAGACCTATTAGTCTTATAGACTCAGCACAAAAGCTTATAGGTCGACTAGTGCATAATAAATTACAATCTTGGATAGAAGAAAACAACATCTTATCCCCGTATCAAGCCGGGTTTAGACCCTGCACCAGCTCTGTTGACCAGGTTTTCTATTTTTTAGCACTCTACTGGAGGAATGTGAAGCTGACAAACGGGACCCTTTATGCGGTCTTTATAGACTTGAAATCAGCTTTCGACTTAGTGCCTCGTTCAAAATTATGGAGGGTCCTCGACGAGGTAGGAATGGCACCAGAACTATTAACGTTACTTGTCCGCTTGCATGAGAACAATTATGCACGCATCAGGTGGGGAAGCCAGGGGGAGGTGACTGACCCATTCCCTGTTGAGCGTGGTGTTCGACAGGGATGTGTCTTGGCACCCACGTTGTTTTCTCTATATATTAATGGCATTGTTGACCATCTTAATGGCTTCCCCACGGATGCCCCTGTATTGGCAGGGTCTCGTGTGCCGGTTCTCATGTTCGCGGACGACACGTTGATAGTTTCACGGACACGAAGCGGGCTACAAAAGTCATTAAACTTGTTTGGTGACTTTTGCCAAGAACGTGGCCTCGAGATAAATACCTCCAAAACTAAGTTTATGTGTTTAAACCAGCGGAAAATTTTTAGAGGTGTCATCAAATTTAATGCCGTCCCGCTGGAACAGGTCGAGGCATTTACATATCTAGGAATATCCCTCCAGAATAATATAAAATGGACAAACCATGTCGACATGGCTGTTTTAAAATTCCATCAGCTAGCTGGTGCAATAGTTTCTAAATTCAAATCTTCTCTGACCAAGCCCATTACTCCTGCCTTGGAAATTTACAACATGAAAGTTGTTTGTGCTTCTTTATATGGATCGGAACTATGGGGTTTTGCCAATCTGAACCAACTAAGATTGGCAGAGAATAAGTTTTTTCGTTGTATAACAGGAGTTCCTCAAAGTACCCCAATGATTCCGCTCACATATGACCTAGGCAGGAAAAAAGTTGAGGATTTGGCACGGTTGCGCCCTCTCCTCTATTGGCGACGGATTATGGTAACTCCTGAACTAGGCCATTATGCCATCGCCTTGAAGGATATTATTAGGGCTGACCGTTTTCATTCCATTGTATGGCTAAAGGAAATTAGAGATTTATTAGTAAAATTGGACCTAGGACACTTATGGAATAATTTGGATGGTTCAAACATTCCATCTAAGACAATCCTTAAAAAATTGTACTGGGATGTGACCCTGATGTCTGCTTTTAGCTCTGGCCAAAATGCCAACTTAACGGGTCGCTTTTTTGATATAAAATCTATACCATCTTGTGAGGCATATTGGGATATTATAGAGAGGGCCATTGACAGAAAATTGTATTTTCAATTTAGAATTGGGTCCCTCCCAGTAAAAGCATTTACCCATAGATGGTCATCAACCCAGGACAACAAATGTCCCCACTGTAAAGATCTGATTGAGGATGTAGGTCATTTGCTGTTTGTATGTCCCTTGTATATTCCCCCACGCAATAGGTGGTTAAAACCAGTATGTTTAAATCTGGGAACGCGTAGTTACAAGGTTGCCCTAAGAATACTTGAATCTGATTGCACCCCTTGTTTGGCTATTGCTGTTGCTAACTTTTTAGGGTGGACTTGTATAATACGTTCTCGCACCCTAAAATCTTTAGAAGCAGGCCAATGAACTTGTTGACACAAAATGATGTTTGATCAATTGTTAAAATGAAAATTTTACTTTAAATAGATTAATTTTACTGATGATGTTCTTTTTAAACTATTCGCCAGCATCATGATTTAATGTATTTTAATATAGTATTTATAGCATTGTTAGGATGATTACTTGCTTTTATGACATGCTGTCGAATAAAGCTTTGAAACTTGGTAATTAGGTACTTGCTGATATGGTTTGTTTTTATTTTACATTCTGTGCTATTTATGGTGCTGACTGCACTTGCTTGTAATACGTAGGCCTTCAATCTTGTAATTAGCATTGCTTACAATAGAAATAATAACTTCAAACTGAAAAACACCTGCATCAATGTTCTGAAACATCCAAGCAGTTTTTGTCCTGCTTACTCATAAAGACATGATGGTAGAAATTGAAATTGCCTCAGTTGACATTATTATCATGCACAACGCTTGGCATGCAGATAATTTGTGTTTATTTCTCTTGGAGTTGGCAGGATACTGTTTTATAGCTTGTGTACTCCTGTATATTGTCAGTCGAGTCTGTGTAATTGCAGGTTTAGGTTAGACTTTCAAAGTTTCAAGATTTGTCCATCAATATAAATTCTAACTCAGACCCTTTATGGTTGTTCTTTAGCAATAGGCAGTTCCTGAGACAATCGGATCGCTCCTTGGCATTGCTCTGATTGCTATCTCAGTTAAATAGTCTACTCTTGGCAATGTTACAAATGGGGTATTTTATATGTTAACAGTGTTTCCCACTTTCTTATTAGAACTTTGATCAAGACAATATAGAAGCATTTCATAAATGTTGGAGGTTTCAAATCAAAATAGATCAGATTTTCAGGCTGTGGTGTGAAGTGGTAGGTGGTGGGCCGGGCCGCCGGGGGGGCCCCTCTATGTACTTCGCAGGGGGGCCCCCTCAAGTTTTGTTACGCCACTGTCTTACCTATACCATAGACAGTGGGTTGCAGACATGGCACACAGGTATGTGTGCCATGTCGACTCTTTACTTTTTTCTGCACCAAAACACGCAGCCTGCAATGGTACAGGGCCTTTAAAGGTGGCACAATATGGGCTGCAGCCCATAGAGGTTTTCCCCGGTCCCAGTGCTCTTGGTATCCATTGTACCTTTTACAAAGGAATTACATGTGGCCAGAGAGGTGCCAATTGGGGGGTACAAAGGTACAGTTGTGGGAAAGAACACAGGCCCTGGGAAACTGATTGCGGGGACCCAGGACACATCATGTCAAAGTCCATCAGAAATCTGGCAAAAATTTGAGGGTTACTGCAACAAAAACCCAGCTTCCTACACATGCCCTCTTTGGCCAGGTCACTGACAGTGCAAAGGCAAACTGGTATAAATGCTAAATGTGTTTACATCTAATATTCAGGGATAGGGATATGTGTTTTCAATATTGTAAAACATCCGCAGCTTACAAATATTACTGCAAATAATCTCTGTGACACCCTCCCGTTTCTAATATGCAAGGTCCTGTTTTGATCTAAAATAAACTTTTGTGTGGATGTTGCATGAAACATAAACACAACATTACTCTGCAAAATGTCTGTAATAGACTCTCACACATTACCTAGTTTAAAAAACAAAATAAAGGAACACAGTATCTAAAACTGTTTAAGAATTATTAAAGGTCATCAAGGCAAGACTCTGCAGAACAGAGCTGGCACTATCAGGAGGTCCTGTGAAAGTCCAGGACCTCGGGTCAGATACCACTTTGCCCTCTCTGCTCTGGTAAACCATTACCCCACCGTGGGCCATGTATGTCTGTGCTAATAGCTCTGTGAAAGGTGGAGTCAGGCTTGCAAAGTAATTCCACACAGGTAGATACTTGTGAAATCTTCTTTTATTGTATGTAGTCTATACCTGCGGAGGCCAGCACGACTGCTTCGGAAGACAGGTGGTTATAACTGTCATCCTTAGCATTTCGTGCTGCCTCACAACCAGCATGACATAGTAACATTCTATGATGAAACACATTTTTAACTCTAAGCTTCATCATAACACATCTCCCTTTCTTACAACTAAAAATTAAAATAGGGTATTAACAAAATATACTCATAAAATGAAATAAAAATTCTCATGCACAGAACTGATTTTGACACTACAGAATAAAACTCTTAAAGAATCACAATTTCCAGTGGTGTATTCTTTTAAATAACCTGGTCGTCTAATCTCCCTTTCATATTTGCTACAACAAGGTTCTTCCAGTATATTTGGGTTTTCATTGATATTAGACTCCACATCTGGATTGCTCACCCAACCAACTAAAACTAGACAAAGCATCCTTAGAATGTACACTCAAATGATTAGAACCAATCTCCCCCTTTACACTCTTGTCTCCTTAAGAGGAGCACTCTCATTAATAAGTTGATCATCTAACCAATCAAAATCACTTGTTTCAAAATCATCATTCTTCTTTTCTGTGCCCTTCCCACATTTCACAAAGCGAATCATATGCCACACACGTCCATCACTCAATTTAGCTGAATTTGTAAAGATTTCTCATACTTCCAACAGACTGGAAAATTTGCTCTCACCTTTTCTTGCTTTAAACTGTAATTTAACACGCACCATGTCCCCTTTTACCAAACCCGGGTCCATTGCTCCCACTTTCTCATCCCTGGACTTCTTATATTTTTTCTGGTCTGATATAAAGTTGTTTTCTCACTTCATTGGCGACCAGTCACTAAGTCTAATTCTAAGCAACCAACCCTGATTATCTTTGGTGAAGGGAACCTTCCTCTCATTATAGTAAACTGACTAAATCCAATCACAGTAGGTGCTGTGCGATATATCCATAACATTTTCATAATCCCAACTTCCAGTTGAGATTCTTTTGTTTGGCCAACTGTAGGTACTCCTCAATTACTCTTTCAAAACACTCAAATTCACCATTACCACTAGGATGATAAACAGAAAGTATATAAGGCATAGGCATCAGTAAATTATTTTCCTTCACCATTCCTTTGTGATGATATACCACCTAGGCCTTTATTGCTTGCATCTGTAGTGATCACACACTCCAGTTTGGAATCAAACCTACTCATCTGTTTAGCATTTCACATTTCTTCTTTCACTCTCTCAAATTCACTGTGTAGAACTTTAGACCACACATATTTACTTTATATTTTTCAGTAACTGCCTTAAATTGTAAGTTTTCCCTGAAAAACATTTCACAAAATTTCCATAAAATTGAACCAGGCCTAAAAACGACCTCAATTTATCCTTATTCTGAGGTGCTGGGGCTTTCTTTATGGCACTTAAGAGATTTTTCTTTGGCCTTATGCCTTATGAAGAAATTTTATGTTCCTAATAATCTAAAGTCTGCACACCAAACTTGAGCTGAGCGATCTCAGCCGTTAACCCATGACTCTTTAACTTCTCTAGAACATTATTTATCCTAACATTCTGTTTACATTTAGATTTTCCCATGACCAATATATCATCTTAAAAGAAGATCGCACCTGCCACGCCTTTAAATGTTTTATACATGAGTTTTTGGAATACGACTGCAGCCGAAGCTAATCCGTAAGGCACGCATACATACCACTAACATCCTTGTGCTGTCATAAAAGTAAAGCAAACACAAAGAGATGATGGGCGGAGAGCTGAAACCTTTTCAGACACTCATGCCCAGGTACAGATCTGAGTTGAATCCATCATCGTTCTTTAGCTCACTTCACCACCCCTCTTCAGACCCAGCCATATGCAAATCAGTTTTGACCCTGTCCCTCATGGGAACAGTCCAGCATGAACTGCCAAGCCAGGTCTTCCCTGGACCGGAAATAAGCATCCTGTGACCGGTTTCGGGGTACCACCCCTCATCAGCCAGGCTAGCATGAATCCAGTGGCAGAGTGAGGAGCAAGGGACTCTCCATGCCACTGGAGGCAAGCTAGCCTGGCTGATGAGGGGTGATGCTCTGAAACCGGTCCCAGGATGCTTGTTTCCAGTCCAGGGAGGACTTGGCCTGGCAGTTCGGGTTGGACTGTTCCCTTGGGGAACTGGGTCAAGACTGATTTGCATATAGCTGGGTCTGAACTGGAAAGGCATGGGAGCATAAAAACAACGTATTTAGGCCCTGATCTCTGTACTGGGTGAATGATTGACATTGTTTAGCATTCTGCCCATCAATTGTTCTTTTTGTATTTGTCACCCTGAGTGTGATGGGTATGCCCAGATGTGGGTCCAGTGCTTCCATGCCAATGCAGTCAAGCTAACCTGGCTGATGAGGGGTGATGCCCCGTAACCAGTCCAAGTATGCTTGTTTCCAGTCTTAGGAGGACTTGGCTTGGCAGTTCGTGCTGGACTGTTCCCATGAGGGACAGGGTCAAGAATGATTTGCATATGGCTGGGTCTGGACTGGAAAGGCATGGGGAACAAAAAAACTATGGATTTAGGCCCTGATCTCTGTACTGGGGTAAATGTTTGACATTGTGCAGAATTCTGTTAGTACATTGTTCTTTTTGCATTTTTCATCCTGAGTGGGACGACCCAGACGTGGGCCCATTCTCTCCATGCCACTGGAGTTAAGCTAGCCTGACTGATGAGAGGCGATGGCCCGAAACCGGTCCCAGGATGCTTGTTTCCAGTCCAGAGAGGACTTGGCCTGGCAGTTCGGGCTGGAATGTTCCAATGGGGAACAGGGTCAGGACTGATTTGCATATGGCTGGGTCTGAACTGGAAACTCATGGGGAGCAAAACAACGATGAATTTAGGCCCAGATCTCTGTACTGGGGAGAATGTTTGAGATTGTGCAGTATTCTGTCCACCGATTGTTCTTTTTGCATTTGTCACCCTGAGTTGGACGGGTATGCTCAGACGTGGGTCCAGTGCTTTCCATGCTACTGGAGTCAAGCTAGCCTGGCTGATATGGGGTGATGGCCCGAAACCGGTCCCAGTATGCTTTTTTCCAGTCCAAGGAGGACTTGGTCTGGCAGTTCGGGCTGGACTGTTCCCATGGGCAACAGGGTCAAGACTGATTTGCATATGGCTGGGCTTGAACTGGAAAGGCATGGCGAGCAAAAAAACAAAGGATTTAGGCCCTGATCTCTGTACTGGGGTGAATGTTTGACATTGTGCAGCATTCTGTCCATGCTTGTTCTTTTTGCATTTATCACCCTGAGTGAGATGGGTATGCCCAGACGTGGGTCCTGTTCTCTCCATGCCACTGGAGTCAAGCTAGCCTGGCTGATGAGGGGTGATTGCCCGAAACCGGTCCCAGCATCTTGTTGATTTTAGGTAGTGGAAATTGTTCCACCACCATGTTATCATTTAAATATCTCAAGTCAATGCATAAGCGGATCTTCCCATTAGCTTTACGGGCTACCACTAATGGCGCAATCCATACAGAGGCATCCACATACTCAATGACTCCTTCATTGAGCAATTTATCTAACTCCTTGTTGACTTTCTCTCGCAAGACCGATGGTATCTCGCTTTACTTCCTTAGGCTCGGCATTATCCTTTAGAATTATTTTGTTTACATAGCATTCCAACTCACCTACCCTTCTTGAAAATACTTCTGGAAATTCCTTCTGAAATCTGTTACCATATTTTTCATTACACCCCATGACCAAAACCTGTTCAGCACTATTTGGATCCAATATAATATCCAATTTCCTTTGATCAATCCATCCCAGGACCGATGGACCTTCCTCTGCAATATGTAACTTCCCAGTAACCTTCCTTCCTTTAAACTCCAAAGTCACTTCTCTGTAACCAAGCAATGGTATACTTTCACCCGTAAAACGTTCTGGGGTAACATCTGACGGTATTAATACAGGACCCAAAGCACATACAATTTTCTCTTCCCAAATAGTTTTAGCAATAATAGTATAAGGGGACTCTGAATCAGCTACAATACGTGTTTCAATACCCCCCAACTTTACCTTGCACACAGGTTTATTCCTGCACTGCACACTCAAAGGATTCACAGCAAGGGCACTTTGTGATGCATTACCTAAAACACAGTCATATACTTTAGAGGATGAGGTACCTTCACCAGCTGATTGTTCTGATTCAGATTCATTGTTTCCAGTCTGAAACATGACAACTTTTTTTTACCACTTTTACCCCTCCTGCAGACTTTGGCTTGGACACCACATTCACCACATTTTTTAATTTTGGCTGGACATCTCCTACTATAGGCTAGATGAGCTCTACTTCCACATATGTAACTATTGTTTTCTACTTTTTTAAATTCATCTTTCTTGTATTCCTTAAAATTGCGCAAATCATTTTAAACTTTGTGCTTTGGGGAACCACCTATTAAGTGGCTAGAATGGAAATAGTACTTTTTGAATTATATTGAAACAATATAGGAGGAAGATGAGGAACTTATGTCTGTGTGAAAGAAGAAATTGCTATTACATTCTTTAGGTCCACAAGGCCTGAAAGTTTACAATTCAATGGGGAAAAAAACAGATTGGCAAGTGTGAGAAAGTGCCATCTTTCTTGCATGGTATGCCCCCACTTTTTGCTGAATTGCTGATGTACTTTGACTGAGTGTGCCCTGGGCTCCTGCCAATCAGGTACCCAGGGCCTGTGTTCCTTCCCTAAAACTACATGAAGCCTAAACCCAATTGGCATCTCTGGCCACATGTCAGCCCCTGGTAAATGGTAACCCAGGTACCCAGGGCCCTGTGACCAGAGAAGGCCTCTAAGGGCTGCAGTACTTATTGTGCCACTCTTAGAGACCCTGTACCCTGACACACACACACTGCCTTTGCAGGCTGAGTGTCTTGGTGCAGAACAAAACAGAGAGTTGAAATGGCACACATCCCTGGCATACCTCAGTCACCCCTCTAGCTGGGTGCCCTATGCCAGTGGTGTGGGTACAGGTGCATGAGCCCTGTACTCCTACAGTACCCAGGTCCATTCCTGGGCACTGTAAGTGCAGTGCTGCCATTAAGAGTATATGGTGCTGGGAGGTCGTCATCACGAACTCCACAGCATCATGATGGCTACACTGAAGACTGAGAAGTTTGATATCAAACTTCTCAGCATATTAAACCCGCACTGATGCCAGTGTGGGATTTAATGTACAATGCACGACAGAGGGCAACTTAGAGTTGCCCCCTGAACCTAACCTACAATCCACGTCCTGTCTGAGAGGCTGTCTAGTCTGCCACACTGCAGACATGTTGCTGGACCCCTGGGTAGAGAGCCATCCGCTCTCCTGGGCCTGCAACAATGCACATCCTGGGCAAGGTGCTAGGTCTTCTTACCCCAGGATGGGTATGGGAAGCTTCAAAGGCATGCCGCCTTTGTGAGCATCTCCAGGCCACTTGCTGTATTCAGCAACTGGCCCCCACCTGTTCTAACCCCCACTCTGGCGGGAAGACTGGCGGGAAACCCCAAGGGAGGAAAGGGGGTGTGCCAGCCTCTGCCAACCCCACCCCTCAGGTGGGGGAGGCGAGGTGAAGCACATCTCCGGGCTCTCGCCATCTTGAAGATGGAGAGCCCTGCCCAATCAGGATTAGGCTACTGCCACCCTCCCACAGGAGAGTGGCAGGATAGGGGGTGTACCCACCCCAGGGAAGGGACCCATTGGTCCCTGCCCTTTACCTACCTGTAACGCCCCTAAATTTAGTATTTAGGGGCACTCTAAACCTTCCTTCCTCAGATCCCAAATCCGAAACAAGCAAGAAGAACAAGAAGAAAGAAGACCTGCCGTGCAGCTGCTAACAAGAGGAAGACACCAACTGATTTGGTCCCAGCCCTACAGGCCTGTCGACCCTCGAACTTGCTCCTGCTGAAACCCGGCGTCTCCAGTGGTCAGCAACCTCAAAAACCCCAGAGCACCTGACTGCCTTGTGACTCTAAAAAGACTGGGACTCCCACGAGCAGTGGTTCTGCTCAAAGCAAGTAACAAGCCCCTGGTGCCAACCAGGAACCGCGACTCCTGCACACTCTGCCCCCGCCAAGCCTGGCCTGTGCCGGAGCGGACAAAGACCACGAGGACGTCCCCCCAGCGACTGTGACCCAGAATTCAGCACCCAAGGACCCCCGTCAACGCTCCTGATGACGCCTGCAGCCTCAGAACCAGGGCCCCCTCCAACCGCGACCAGCAGAGGGTATACTGGCGCGAAAAGACACCCCTGCACCCGGCGCCCTTCGACCCCCTGTGCCCAGCTCCTGGGTGCCTACCTAACCTACAGCTTCCCAACTTACCTCTCGGAGTGGTGGTTGCACCTGAAGAATCTTCGTCCCGAGCTTGCAGCCTTTGTTCGTTACTGAGCTTCTCCATTGAAATCCATTGAGCGCACGATGGCTCAAAAGCACCCTGCACCCAGCTGCCCGAGTACCCCTGGGAGTGCAACCTCTGTCCTATTTTTTTTCCCCACTTGCCCTGAGCAAGTGACCAGGAGCCCAGCTCCCACAGCCGCGTGGCCTGCCTGCTAGCAGCCACCAACCAAAGGCCCGCTGCCCGCCATAGGCTAACATTGGACCTAACTCGCACTGCACCTGGCTGCACCTGTGCCGCTGAGGGTGTAAAAAATGTACCTAACTGACCCTGGGAGACCCCTGAGTCTATGCCCAGAACCTTAATTCTGCCAGTTGAGTACTTACCCAAAAGCCGATAACTCACTTTTCTTCCATAGGGTAACATTGACTGGTTTCACTTGAAAATTC
Source organism: Triturus cristatus (assembly GCF_964204655.1). Classification (NCBI taxonomy): domain Eukaryota; kingdom Metazoa; phylum Chordata; class Amphibia; order Caudata; family Salamandridae; genus Triturus; species Triturus cristatus. Next base: position 422,619,979 of record NC_140587.1, read on the forward strand.
TTTTGTCGAGTTTTGAAACATTAAAATATTCACCTAAAATCAGCCAAATAACGAAAACGAAATTACTCACCTGTTATCAGGAGAGATCCCAGTGCTGGATCTTGGTGCCCAGCACTGACCCTGAAAAGTAATTACAACCGTACTTACCAATAACTTGGTTTTCCTCCATAGGATAACATTGCCTGGTTTTTGCCAGAAATTTTTCTAAGTGTCGATTTTTGAAACTTACAAATATTCCTTAAAAATCGCCTGTGTAACAAAAATGATTTCTTTCAACTGTTTACAGGAGATGTCCCAGGACTGAATCTAGGATCCAGTCCTGTGGTTAGAAAAGTAATCCAAAAAGTAATTAATTGCATTTATTAAGAAATTCCCATTGAGCTCAATGTTATAATTGTGTTTGAATTGTGTTGCCTATTGCAACAACTAACTATCGCATTCAAAAGTCTGTTGCCTATTGAAAGTATTTAACTAAAGCATCTCATTCTGATACCTATTGTTGGTTCTAAAATAAAACAACTATATATTTTTATATACAAACCATTGGCCTAGAGATCAGTTCTTGAGTGTGTGAGACCATTTGCTGACTGAGTGTGTACAACAAATGCTTTACACTGTCCTGTGATACTGCCTTACTGCTCGACCAAGCTACCACTTTAGAGAGTAAGCTTATATCTAACTTTAGCCTCTGCCAAATCTCTGGGGACTGTGCACACTGTACCAATTTGGGAACAGTATATACAGCGCGACTTTCTTACAGCAAGTGACACTGATGTTTTCCAACATGCTCTAGAGCAGTGGTCTTCAAACTTTTTAATGCCTTGCCCCCTGCCCAGTGGGGAAATAAATCACCGTCCCCCCCTCCATTTTTCATAATTATTATATTAAACTGGCAATGTTTAAATATGTGTAACCATAGTTCAACATAACAGTTAAGTTCTGATATTGTTTTACAAATGCAATCAAATACATGATTGCCAAACATACCATGTTGGTCTGGCAGGCTTTTCTAATGTGTAAAAGTATTCACAGTGTGATTATTAGAAATGGAGGTGGGGGTTTATTAGAAATGGGGGTAGGGGTTTTGAAGAATCTTTGGAGTCCCTTTCCTTTTGACGCCTTCTCCCAGCCAGAATATAAATGACAACAGTTGTTAGTGATGACCCATCGCAGAGCGGCTTACTGACGCTTATTATTTTCTACTGAAAACAAAGGACTGTTATCAGCATAATGCTTCTTTTTGCCAGAGCCTGGCACCCCCCTGGGATCACATGAGGCCCCCATAGGGGGGCACACACCCCAGTTGGAAGACCCCTGCTCTAGAGGATTTGGGTGTATATTATTCTACTTCATTGTGTGTAGCCATTGATCGTCACAAGTTTTCCAGTAGAAAACAAGGGAAGACTGAGATGATTGAAGAATTTGTATCTGATTTAAAAAAGGTTTTACATGATGATTTAATACATGATCAACTCATTATGCATGTAAATAACAAGAGGGTGCAGGAGAGGCTGTGGGTGAATGGTGAAGGTCAGCTTATGGAGGTAATTGCCTTGGTTAAAAAATCTAAACTTTCTAATAAGGGCCAAATTACGATGTTGGTTGGAGTTGCCTCCGACAGACACCGTCGCAGTCTCGGGACCGACCGACCTGGCACACTGAGTTCCTGTCCTCGACGTTTGCCAGGTGGCTGCTTTGGCATCACTCCATATGTTCAAGAAGCATTTCTGTTTAGACAGCCAATTTTACTGAGAAGGGCATTTCGTCTGCTCGGTGCTACAGGACTTCTTGGTTTGAGCCAATCCACAGACCCACCTCCAAATAGGTACTGCTCTGGTACTCATTTTAAGGGTGAAAAATCTGTGGCTAGAAGTCTCTATCAGTATCAGAGGAACAAGTTACTTACCTTCAGTAATGCTATTTTTGGTACAGCGCAGATTCATCACTGACCCTCTTATCCTGTGAATTGAGCTCTACTCATTAATAAGATCCCAAGTCAAGGAATTTGCACACTGGTCAAAGCCAATTTGCTGTTGGGGTGCATACAACCTAGAAAGCACCTGTCAGCGTGCTGGAGTACTGCATATAAAGACCCACACATTATTTCGGGAGCTGAATGACATTGGTGCGGATCCTGTTCAAACGTTTCTGGATCCATTCAAAAGGTGAGGAATCAGTGGTTAGAATCTCTCCAGAAAGCTTTACTGAAGGTAAGTAACTTGTTGATCCAAAAGTGTTGCAGAGAGCAGGGGTGTCATTGAAGCACACCCAACTAGGAAAAAGGAAGCCACATTACTATGCCAAGGAAACCTATTCATAAATGACATGTGAATGACAGCAACCTGGTCATCCGTCCGCACTTTCTTCAACATACCCTCCCGAGAGTGTGGGGGATTACCGCTTAATAATCCATGTGCAAAAAAGATACATGCTGAAAAACAAAAAGCTTAACTATACTCAAAGAGAAATGTTGCAGCTTGAAGGCTTTTCTGACTAAACATGCAATCCTCCCGCCTCCCCAAAGATGACATAGGAATAAATAAATAAGGAGTCAGAAAGATCTATACCAGAGAAATTAAGTCCAAAGATGAGAGGTCATCGAAAAGTGGGAAAAATAATTTGAAGATCAAGCACAGGAACTTTGTGGGTGCGTCATAGAAGGATAGATATGGCCGCCAAATGGGTCAGCCTTGTCAAAAGGGGAAACAAAGACTATTTTGGAACTACCCACTAGATGGCGGAATAAAGCACAGCATGTGAATAGGAGAAAAGTCTACAATCCGCTGAACTACTTCTACAGGTAAGTTTTAACCTTTTCATCCAATAGTTTTCAAAATGGACTCCACCAGGTAAAGTGAATACTTGACCAGAATCGACTAGCGATTCTGAACCATCAGTGTATCTGTCACAAAAATGAGGGTGTCCCATGGCTGTTTAGAGGGAATTCCTCCAGAAAGTAATACATGGGGGAAAGTGCCTACACGCCTAATTTGCATAGATCTCTCTTCATCTGTTTGAAAGAATTCAAAGAGTACCACCCTAACTCAAGCAGTTGGTAGGGGTGTCGGGCCCTATTCTCCACAGTCCATGATAGTGTGAGATAGCGGTCAGAGCACAGTGATACTGGTTGATAAGGAACTGGGGCAACCACTGGGGTATATGGGGTAGTGAGTGGTAAGTGTCATAAGTGCTTGCTTTCTTTGTGGTTCTTTTGCACCAGTAAATGATTGGATGGTGCTAAATATTGACCTCTTCTGTTTATTTTAAATGTATTTACTCATTTACTTATTTTTTTGCATTGTGGCCCTGGACTCCCTTGCCTGTCAGGATGCCCTTAAAAATCCCCCTCACTAACTTTTATAGATCCTCAACCTCCAGGAGAGAAGGAAAGTCAGAACGGATGACTTGTATTAAAACAAGTGCTCACTTGAAGAGGCTAACTTTACTTCCACCTGCAGTCATCCATATTTGCTGAAGGGAGGTTGAAGTAGACTCATCCAAAAAGTAGAGAATGCTTGGCATCTTGTTGCAACATACCAGTGTTGTTGCACCAAAGTGCAATGCCTCAGCCATGGTGCCCCAGCTAACCCCTCCCTCAAGAAGATGAAGACGACCTAATTAGGTAAAATAAAACAATTGGTGCAACAAAGTTGGTACTGGAAGACTTTTAGCTTCTAATGGGATGCTATGCCCTCCTTGGGCCTTGACACCGGGAGTAGGAACAAGTACTCGGTTTCTGTAGGGAAGATGGTCCTGCACACTTACATACATGCCAACATTTCAGAAAAGCAAAGTGGGAGATTTAAAAAAAAAATTGGGCCTTCAATCGGGTTTCTGTCATGTATGGACTTTGGAAGTGTGCTGCTGCAGGATCGGACATTTGAAAGCAAATTCACGTGTTTTTTTTATCACCTTTCAGAAGCATGGAGCGCAATGGCAGGCAGAGAAAGAGGGGGATGCAAGAGTTGTGCACTGGTCTGGCAGGTTGCGGTCAGTGCATACACCCCCCCCCCCCGTCAGCCCGGGCTTAAACAGCTTCCGGTGCACACACACAGCCGCCCCCCCCCTACTTCACTGGTGTTTAAAAGACCATTCGGTTGTTAATGGGGCGTTGTTGGTTTTTCACCCCTTCTAGAGCCCCTGCATCGCCATTCTGAATATTGCTGGAAGAATTAGCACGCTACACATTACCAAGCCCTGTCAGCTGAAACCCCGAGGAATCGGGTTTTTGCTTGCAGGAATCGGGAGGCGGGAGACTAGACTTCAAATCGGTAGTCTCACGCCTGAATCGGGAGTGTTGGCATGTATGCACTTATTGACTGAGTGTTCCTCCACCTTGAAGGGTGCGCTGATGGGGCACCTTAGTTTCTCATGGAATATGCTGTTCTCGGTATAGATACTGGGGGGAATCGGCCTCCATCTTGGAGTGGTGGTGGTGACGTTTTTGGGGCGCCATTTTGAGCGGTCTAGTGGTGTTGTACACACGCGGTCACTCTACTCAAGCGCGCAGCGGTAACGCGCAGCGGGCGCGCCATTATCGTGCCTGAGTCGTGCCAGAGTCCTGCCCGTCTGCGCCCGTCAGCGCTAAGGAGGCGGGAGGTGTCAGGATACGCTGCTCGTAGGTGTTCCTTATTTACTGAGGTGATGTCTGCGGTGAGGGGATACTCTAGGGATGAGTTGTTGGATATCGGACAGGCGGTCCCACGCTGTGCGCATGAGCCTGTTAGCCCCCTCTGTGGTCAGTATAAGTGTGCCTGTGGCAATTGGTCGCTTAATGTCCCCTCTTTAATTTCTGCTTTGACGGAGTCATCTCCGTTTAAGCCCTCTTGTAGTAGACCATCTACCTCTCGAGATATTACTATTTGGAATCTCAACATCAGGTCCCTTTCGAAGCACCATTCAGAACTATTTGATCTTTTAAGGGAGGAGACACCTGACGTGTTCTTCATGACGGAAACTTGGCTTCAGGAAGTAGACACGGCAGTTGTGAATCTTTCTCTCCCCTCAGATTATTACATCTTTACTCACAATCGGGCATCTAGGGGAGGTGGCATTGCTATGGGTGTCAAGTCTTGCTACCCTTGTGATTGGAGGGTAGTGAATCTGGTAGGATGCGAAAGTGCGTTCTTCAAGATTTCTATTAGCCATCATTTTACTTTATCTGGCCTTCTTATTTATCGTCCTCCTGGATGCGACACTGCTTTTCGAAAGGCTCTCCCGGAATGTGTCAGCTCGCTGGCATTGGGCTGCGCTAACTTCAGCATCCTTGGAGACCTTAATCTTCATTTTGATTGCCCTCATATCTCTGCCATTAGTAGCACTTTGGTGGATTTGGAGGCTCTTCAGCTCACTCAGTTGGTCACCTCCCCCACTCATGCGGGGGGCCACATACTTGACCCTTTGTTTACAAATTTGACAGGGGCCAAGGTGGCTATGCCTAGCCCTGTTGCCTGGTCTGACCACTTCTTAGTTAAAATCTCTCTTCTGATCAATGAACATCCATTTAAGCCCCTGGATAGAGTAGTGTATAAACGCCATTGGAATAAACTCAAACTGGAGGATTTTTACCATCTGCTGGAAGTGAACCCGCTAGGCCCTTATCTCAATGTTGATTCTGGGTATGACCTTTTCTGTGATTGGGTTTCTCGGGCCTTGGATGTATTAATCCCTGCGGCCTGGACGAAATGTCGTCCCAGAGAACCCAGCCCATGGTACGACAGTTCCCTGGTGCTGTTAAAAAAAGCCTGTAAACAGGCAGAAAGGGACTGGCGGAAATCCTATGAGGCTGGGAAAAAATCTCTGTATCTTTCTAAAGTCAAAAAATATCATAGAGCTGTGTGTAGAGCCCGTGCTGCCTATTATTCACAGGAATTCAGAACAAGTCTCAATCCGTCCAAGCTAATTTTTAAGGTCCTAAAGGATCTGATGGTCAAAAGAGCTCCTGCGGCGGAAATTTGTTCTGTGGCCCACTGTGAAGACCTGGCCTCTTTTTTCCTCGAAAAGGTTCAAGTTATCTACCGTGCCTTTTCCATCACTGAGCCGGTAGTTGAGCCCACTAGCCCTACACCAACTATAGGTGAGGCCTTGGCATCATTTCCTAGTTTATCGATGGAGATATTTTTAAAACTAGCCCATAAGATAAAATCTGGCTCGCCAGCGGATCCCATGAGGCCAGCTCAGTTTAGAGACTCTGCTACTATCTGCCTTCCTCCATTGTGTCATCTTATAAATCTCTCTCTTGCCGCAGGTGCTGTTCCAATTAAATGGAAACAGGCTGTTGTAACACCCATCTTGAAAAAGCCCACAATGGACCCCGTAACACTCGAGAGCTATCGCCCGATCTCCCTCCTCCCGTGGGCCACGAAAGTTGTTGAGTCTCAAGGGAACGAGGTGTTGACCGAACATCTTGTAAGGGCAAGCATTCTGGATTCCTCCCAGAATGGCTTCCGTGCTGGTCACAGCACAGAGACTGCCTTGCTCTCTATGACGGAACATCTCCGCTCTGTGCTTGACTTTGGTCAGACTGCGGCACTGATATTACTTGATCTCAGTGCCGCGTTTGATACGGTCTCGCATAGGATCTTACTCCAACGTCTCAGGGAGGCGGGTGTTATGGGCATTGCTCTCGAATGGTTCCGCTCTTTTCTTACGGATCGGACCTTTAAGGTCGCTACTCCGCCTTTTGAGTCCAAATTCTATTCGCTGGAGATGGGTGTGCCTCAGGGCTCGTCGTTGAGTCCCACATTATTCAACCTCTATGTGAGACCGCTAGCGGCTGTCGTCAAACATTGGGGCTTGACTATGGTCTCCTATGCTGACGACAAGCAGCTGGCGGTTGTCCTGAGTGGGGACTCTGACCTCGACGCCCCCAGATTCCGGGATGGTCTCTTGGCGGTGGCTAGCTGGATGAATGCCAACTGTCTTCAATTAAATGCAAAAAAAACCGAGGTCATGATTGTGGGTAAGCGGACGGATCTTTGGGGTGATATGTGGCGGCCTCCTGAACTGGGTGTAACTCCTGTTCCAGTTTCAGAGGTAAAGAACCTGAGGGTGTGGTTAGATTCTGCCTTGAGTTTCAGTGTCCACACAAAAAAAGTGGCGGCTACCTGTTTTGGCATTTTACGAGGGCTGCGACCCATCTTGAGGTTCTTTGATGCTTCTACCAGGCAGCTGGTCATACAGGCATCCATACTATCGCGGCTTGATTACGCCAGTTCGCTCCTGCTGGGGGCCAACCAGGCTGAAATTGCCCGGATGCAACGTGTCCAGAATGCCGCAGCAAGAGCCCTGGTAGATTTACCGAGGTTCTGTTCTGCGGAAAGTACCATCCGTGCTTTGCACTGGCTGCCTATGGCACAGAGGATCCATTTTAAGACCCTGTGTCTTTCTTTCAAGATCCTCAAGTGGGCCTCTCCCCAGATTCTTGCCAATCTTTTGATGCCCTACGTGCCCTCGCGTTCTCTTAGATCTCTAGGTCAAAACCTGGTGGTGGTCCCGCGGTTTAGGCTACGCAGGGCCGGAGGCCGGTCCTTCCGGGTTTTGGCTGCAAAGTTGTGGAACTCTCTTCCGCCCCACATGCGTGAAATGGATGAGCTTCTGAAGTTTAGGAGGGCTATCAAAACGCATCTGTTTCCTCACTTTAGTACTTCGATCTGCGCGCTTCTGCCCTTGTACAGCTTTGTTGTGTTGGGACCTTTCTTTAAGCGCTGGGACGCCCCTTGGCTGGGGCAGCTGTGCGCTATAAAAGTGTTTTTAACATAACATAACATAACATAGCTAGATGCTTCTAAGCCCTCATTGTTTCCTCCTGACTCTCATTCTTAAAAATAACTTGTCCTGCGGTATGTTGTCTGCTTTGCATGCACTCACAATGATTTTTTAAAGACCTCTACTGAACAGATCGCAGATATGCTTCGGATGATTAGGTAGATGTGTAGGCCATATGCCGACCAGGACCTGCAGTGTGTTGTGGCACTGTGCACATGGTTTGTAGGATACAAGACATTCTATATGTTGAGTACTGTTACCAAGGGCTCTGATGTAGCAGACCATTTGGGAATAATACCATAATTGTACTTAAACCAGAGTAATTTCAAACAGGTCTGGTGTCTATATATTCTTTAGATTACCCATGTCAAGAAGGGTATTTACTCTTTAAAACGTTGCTGATATGACCATACAACCAATGAACAGTGCCTAACAAAAAAATAGAATGTGTCTATCTGTAATGAAACCGGTGCTCATATAAAGCGCTCTGATACCCGATGTCTCGGGTCTAGTTCCCGTTGTATAAAACTCTAAACATTTTCTTTTTTAAATGATGCTGTTTGGAATTGAATGTTGTTCAAGGTTTTTCAAGCTTAAGAAATGTGAAAAGACTACAGTGTGACTAAAAACTGTTACAGCATTGGTCACCAATTGAAGCACCTTGGTCGAATTTGTGCAGAAGTAGCTTCATTTTGAAGTGTAAAGAGCTTCAGTTTCATACTTTAGATGCAAGCAAGGCAGGAATTCACATTGTTTGGACGTACTTAATGCAGGTTCAGAAACCTAGAAAATTGTTCTGCAGAAACGGCTCAAAAAATGTTTTAAGCAAAATGACAACTTGCAGCAGTGATCCTGATTTATGCAATAGGTATATATAGATGTATTTATTCTGAGCAGTGGCTTATATTTGCAATAGCAAATGCACTCTAGTCCAAAACTGAGAGAGACCAAGACATTTTTATTCATACAGAATTGAATTTTGTGAATTTTGGGGTGAGGGATCTGCGACTGGATAGTCTCTATCAGATAAGGCGTTACCGAAGGGTAGTAACTTGTTCATCTAGACACAAGTATCATTGAAAAGAGACATTGGCTATATGGGGCTTTCCTGTTTTCAGTTTCTATTTTTGGTATATTCTGGTGGGGGTCTTTCAGTGTTTTCAAGTGATTCCAATACCTTAAAATAATGTGTATCAGGGGTTACACATTATCTCACAACATAAACAGTGTATGGTATATAGACAGTGTACGTACAGTGTATATGAGGTCCAAATAAATTTTTTAACTGCTTCCATGCTTATGACGAGCCCAGCTCGTCATGAGGCCCAGTGGAGCTGTGCTCATGACGAGCTGGGCTCGTCATAACGGTCGCGCCACTCCCATGCGCAATTGATTCCCCGCCTGTGCGGGAGAATCAATCAGTGGGCAGAGTCGTGACGAGCCCAGCTCGTCATGAGCACAGCTCCACTGTGCCTCATGACGAGCTGGGCTCGTCACGAGCACAGCACCGCCGCCGCCACCCCCCCGTGCCGCGGGGGAATTACCCCCGTGGCGAAGGGGTTAAAATCAAACATATTGTATTACACCTTACAATACTTCTTCAGTGAGTCTTTAGTCATGCGCGATGCTCTTTCCTTCCTCTGTAAACTTTTATCTGTGAAACAGCCAGTGCTCAATTTGCTAACTGTGGCCACTGACATAGCTTTCCATGCCAATACTGGTGCACCTGAAGATTGTGATTCTCTGGGAATGGTTCTGCAACATATGCGTTGAACTAGGCAGCACTTTTGAAAGTCTGGAGAAAAATTCTCCTTTATTAAAGGGATCTAGAACTTGTGCAGAGTATCACAGTGAGGCTTCATGGACTTCAAGGGCCATGATTGGTGAAAGGAAATTTCCATGCATCATTACAAGCCATTTCTAATACATTGTAAAATTAAATTTCCTGAATTGCTCCTCAACATTTCTGTGCTTACCAAGTGGCAAGCATTCCAACATGTGCAGCCCTTGCCCAGGACTCCACAGGTAAGGGGGCTGGAGTAATGGGGCAAAACTACAAAGAAAATGTGATCATAGAGCGTTGTGCCTCCAAGAGAAGGTATGGCTGCCGAGGGGAACGGAAGTGGGCGGTGGTATGGAACATTGGGACAAGAAGTCATTGGTATCGGGTATGGGTTGGGAATGAAAAGAGGTCCTATTCTTGGCATCAGGTCATGAGTCTAACAAAAGGATGGGCAATAGTTGAGAATCCAGGAATATCTTGAAAATCTGACCCTGGTATGTACCGGTGTTATGGTCATTGAGGACGATCCTACAAGCACGCTTTCAGTTGGTTGTTTGTGCATACATGGTATGCACTAATCTGAATATGCATTTTTGTTGCTCAAATGGTGAAAAGATTCGGGGCACAGAGGCCTGTGTTCATAGAACAAGGTAGGCAGGGTATTTCTCTCTCACTGTCTTCCAACTTCCATGAGCGTTTATAAAGGGAGTTCTGCAATATATCCCCTACCTCCACTGTGACTTATCTCAAACCTCATTCTACTACTCTTTCCAGTGCCCTACCCTATTTCTCATCCTTTACCTCTCTCAATATATCCTCTACCTCCACACTCTCATTAATCCCAAACCCCATACCACTACTATGATCCCAAAAATAACCTTTTCAAGACTCTTCCCTACTTTACCCCTCCTTTCATCATCTCATACCTGTTTTACTATGCAAATCTCCCATACTAGCCTTTTTAAACCTTTTCATTTGACTCTTCCCCCTCCAACTCCCCTTTACTCATCCAAACCCTCTCCTACTGCTATGAACTACGCCCCCCACAATAACTTCCTTCTCTCCCTCCACTATTCCTTTTCAATTCAAGTAATAGATAACATGTCCACTGCTCAAATTAATTTAATATTTCCCTATACTAATTCTCCACTAATCTTGCTTGGGTTCTGGAGTAGCGCGCTACCCACCAAAAAGCACTTCAGCACCTCATCAGGGAGTAGCAAGTGCTATATAAATGTCAACCCTTCCCACTTCTATCCTTTTACAATCCAAATAAGACTAACATGTCCACCGTTAAAATTCATTTCATATTTCCCTTTACTAATGCACCACTAATCCTATTTGGGTTTTGGAGTAGTGTGCTACCCACCAAAAAGCACTTCAACACCTCGTCAGGGGTAGTAAGCGCTATATAAATGCAATTACAATACAATACAGTACATAGCCTCCGTCAGAAGGTCTGTCAATATTTAAATGACACTTGAAACAACCAGTGGCTGACCTACCGGTCTTTGGTCACCATTCCCAGCGAGCAGCAGGTGAGGAAGCAGGAAATAGCATTTATGGCCCCCAGGCTAGAGCGCAGCTGCTTGAGGATGTACGGCATTACAACACATCCAATTACCACACATTTTTACAAGGCATGCCTTTACCACGCATATGCTTTTACCACCCAATAAAGTATAAAAAGGTAAGTAAAAAAAAATATTTAAATAAATGTATATATTTATATATAATATATATATTATATAATATATACACCCCCAACCGCCTGACTTTTTATAAATAAATAATTATTTTTTATTGGGAGGATCCACCAACCCTCCCTTTATTAATGACTCTTCCAACCACCCACCCCAACGCTAAAAAATAGTTTTACCACCCTATGCCCCTTCTTACCCCAAACTCCTTATCACCCAATAGCCTTATCCACCCTTAAACGCTAAAAACACCCTTACCACCCCACACCTCTTCCCATCCCTAACCTTAAAAGCACCCTTACAACCCAATACCCTCACCCACCCCATAATCCTAAAAATACTCTTACTACCCCATACCCCTAAATATCCCTCAACCCTAAAAATACCCTTACCACCCTATACCCCTACCAACCCCTGAACCCTAAAAACAACCTAACAACCCAATACTCTTACCCACCCCTAAATCCCATAAAAACCTTTAAAACCCTGCACACACCCTATACCCATTCCCACCCCTAAACACACACACGCACACACACACACACCCACATATATATGCTGTTTCCCCCTACTTGCTGAAGCCCTATACACTGTAATTAGCTGGACTTATGCCAGGACACCTGCACTAATCCACATATTGTGACTGATACTTGGGCTGATCAACATGCAGATGATACGTAGACCAATCACAGGCAGAGGATGGTGATCTGGCCCTACTTCTGTGTGTAGAGGGTATGTGACACTGACAACTCTGTTTCGAGCCCCAGGACTTAATGTGTAAAAAAGTATAAGTTTGAGCGCTGAAGATTGTTCTTGGAAGGCGTCGCCCCATGTTACTGTGGTCTGGCCCACCATCGTCAGAGCTCCCATCAGACCTGCATGGAAGCAGTGACGATTTGAAAGTGTTACGTGTTGTGCATATACCCTTTCGAATAAGATGAAAAAAGCAAAGCCCCCGCCCCCCTTTCTCCGTGGTTCAGAGGGAGGGGTAAGGTTCTCCCTCCTAGAATAGTTTGGAAACAATGCAGTGCCAAGAGATGCATTTTACAACAACATTTCCACATAAGCAGACTAAACATCCAGAGGCTCTGAAGGGCACTAATGAAACATTCCAGTACTTTTGTTGTGTGCTGGGCAAGCCTTCCCCTTCCAAAGAATTTATTTGGTGGCCAAAAAGTGGATTATTTCAGACCCATTTCCTAAAAATGGGTTACAGACCTGATTATGTAATTTTAAGTAGTTTATGAGTTATCAAAATGAATATAGCATCCTTTTCACTTTATTTTTTTCCATCACGACCATTCCAAGTATTTTATGAGAGACTCCTTGGAAAAGTTAAACAGGAAAAATCAAACTTTATACAAATGTCATAATTGCCTGCCATACACCGCAGTGTTAGACAAACCGTAAAGACTCATACAGCATGGCTACTGCTCTGATAGATAGATATTACATGATAACAGAGCTTCCAGGTTAAACTAATCCTAGATCCTTAAGTCCTAGACAGGATTAGTGATGTCATAGCAGTAAGTGATACCTAGCAACCAAAACCAGCAGTAAGCCTCCTAAACACTGCATGACTTATCTGAAATGTAATCATTGTCCGAAATAACATCTTACTAGTTTCTGAGCATACAGAAATGTAATTGCAAAATTTAGAAGTTGATTTCTGGATAAATTCATGTGTTCTGATTCTTCCCAACACAATATGTTTGTGCTGAAATGCTAGATTTTTATTTTTAGCCTGTTTAGTCCCCAAACAGCTTGCTATGTTCATCAAAGGCCATATCTACTACTGTTACACATGGATAGATCCTTAATGCCCGATCATCATCCTCATCAAATATTAGCGATGTTTCTGAGGGTAAAGCACCATGATAGCTAGAATTATGTCAAGAATGGCCACAATATCTCAAGGGTAGCAATCATTGTGATAGTGCCATCATTATGGAATGGATAACCACAGTTAAGAACCCCCATGTGCTGTCGCGTATAGACCACTATTTCTTTTCCAAGGATAGCCAGAATTCTGCCAGGCATGCCCACTATGTCAAGGATGTGCCATTAATATCCAGTGAGACCGAGCCACACAGTGGTAAGGGACCACATTGGTGAGTGGAGCACCAGTGCTGATATAGTTATAGGGGCAATGCAGTGAGTTTGATCTGCTGGAGCCATAAACCAAAGCTACTGAGCCCAGTGACTTGCCCCACCCTCATGGCTGTTCATTGGCTGCACTTGGGTGGAAATAGTTCTATTCTGTACCAAGTCTCATCAGAAGTGGTAAGATGCAACAGCAGATTGAAATCAGTTGGGGGTCTGGAACATACGGCGCAAGCAGTCCTGGTCTTCAAGAAGTAGTGCTGCTGCACACCACCAGCGACCATGAGGTAAACGCAAGCGAGATCTGAAAATGGGGATAAGTTACACGCCTGTTGCTTATTAGGGTTAGGTCTGGAAAGCAGGATTAGGACATGGCAAATTATATTACGGGTTGATGGCTCTTCTGCACATCATGTCCTGCCACTAAGAAACTCCTGGAGTGTATCCGCGGCAGATTGCACCCCATTTCAGAACGTGATGAAGTGGTGAATCCAGATGTTTTAGAAAGGAAAGCATCTTGAAGATAGATGGTGCTTCTATTGGGTAGTCTGGATGAGCTAATCATGGGATGGTTTGTACAGCTGTTTATAGGGTGGTCTAGATGAGGCTGTAAGAGGGGAGCTGAGTGGTACCTGGAGATTGGGGTCTGTTTAGGGAGTTGCGCGGGTAGGGAGGTTGTTAGTGTGGCTATGTAGAAATTTATGGCGTTAACGAATGAGTACTTCGTGTGACTTTCCGAGAGATGGGGGTGAGGCACTGGGATATAAGTATGTATAAGGCTTTTGGGAGGATCTTGACATAGCTGTCTACACATTTTTACAGATAAGGCTTTAAAGAGGGGGGATTGTATGAGGGGTTGTAGAGGAGTTCCAGATTCTGCTCTGTTAAGAAGGGCCCCTGTGTTTTTTTCTGTTGGATCTTGGTTCAGGCTTTGCAGAGCAGTCTGTGGGGAAAAGCATGCAGCCTTGGTGCCTCTTTAAGATACATGTTGGCAATTTCCTAGCGTAACCTGCGTAACCTGGTGGGAGCACCTGGATTACTTACATTGTTTTAATTTTCTATTTCTGTTTCTGATTGCCTGAAAGAGCCCTTCTAGGAGACCGTGCCCTGCACAGTGTCGGCAGATAAAGTTATCAGCTTCCCACGCCGACTCCCCTTTCTGAAGTCCCTGAGTTGCTCAGGGATCAGGTTTGGGGCTGAGGTATAGCTGCCTGTGTGGGAGACGCCACTTTGCCTCTTCAGCTTAGGGTTTTGAGCTGACAGAGAACTATTCTGCATTTAACGGGAGGGGTGGGTCTGCTGATAATGTCACATGTGGCATGGCAGGAAATGACACAGGAGATCTGGAGGCTTTGGTAAATGAGGCATGGCAGGCAATGAGACAGTGGTAATGTAAGGGGCACAATAATCATTGTGGTGTCTGCTAATAGTAGTACCGGGGGAATTACTCGGGTAGGGTTCTGGCTTCTGTAGGGATCGGTACAGGAACTCCTCAGAGAATAAGGCCGAAACCCTACACGGTGTGGTGCAGGAGTTTAGTTGGCACATGTGCAAGGAGTTGTTTATGAAGGGGGAGGGGGGGGGGGGGGGTAGGAAAAAAAAGAAAAGAAAACTTACCTGGTGGTTCCAGCTTCCAGCCTCCACCTCTCCTCCAGCAGGAACCAGAAAGCGCATAGCCCCCAGAATCCCCTGTACAGTCACAACAGCGTTGTGATTGGTCTGAGTGCTGGGGTTCAGCACTCAGAGAGGAACTGGAAGGCTGTGCATGTTCTCCACCGAGGTTGTACAATACAGCCTGTGGAGAACATGCAAAGTGCGCATGATGGTTTGGCCAGCCTGAGATGGCCGGCCAAACCATCATACGCACTTATGGTGCAGCCACCACTCCTCCTCCCGTTAAATCAAGGGAGCCCCGCCCTAACAACCTGGCTGCAGTGCAACTGCAATGCTAAAAATAAAATGATAATAACGTTCCGTTATTATGATTTTATTTTATGTTTTTACTACTTTAAAGCAGTGGGGCAACGCTCCTCCGCCTTAGCGCAGGAGCCGCCCCTGTACCACAGTGGTTCTTTCCATTGTGTACTTGTCTCCTGAGGAGTTTGGTGATCTCACTTCTGCCTTGCTGCCAGTTGTAGTGGTGAGCAGATTGAGGGGTCTCATCCATTGGCTCCAGGGTGCTGGTGCTCTATTCATTGCAGGAGCTGCCTTCTCAAACTCTGGTGGAGGCTTCAATTACGTTTCTCACCCATAACGATTTTTGTTCTGATGATTATTGCTTTTGTCAGGGTTCTGGGTGAGGTGGGTGCACCCTTGGTGTCCCCTTCCTTTTTTTAAGATCTTCTCAGAAGATCTGGTCTTTTTACTCAAAGGTGTATAATGTGTACACAAGGTGGGGGTTTGCTTTTCATCCTAAGCACGAAATTGCTCTCCCTTCCTTTATCTCCTCTACTGTAGCACAATCTAGGCTACATTTGTTGAATGTCTTCAAAGTGGTGGGGGAATTACTGTGAGTGACTGGCTTCTTTCTGTTTATATGTCGCTCTTTTTGTTTGTTTTGGGGATTCCCTACATGATTTGAAGTGTCCTACATCAACACTGAGTAGTTGGGTTGTCAGTCTCTCTTTACCCTTCCTTGTTTTGTGGTGGATATGCCTCTCCTCCTGGCTGTCTGGGGTGGGTCTACAAGAGATATGGCAGCCTCCTGGGCAGCAGCTGTGCTACTTATACCACCTATAGCTATAGGACACCCACCTGGAATTCACACTCCACTTTTGTGTCCCTTTACTGAATTGTGTTGTATTGTAGCAATTATATAGTACTTCATACCCCTAATAAGGTCACAAATTGCTGAGCACAGGGCCCTGTCTTCTTAACTCCGCTGCCTGTCTTTAGGTTCATCTGGTTCTTATTATGTTTATGTAAATGAACACATACTGTTTTCTACAACCACAATTTGACGTGGAGATGAACAAAGTTTAGAACTAAATCCCCCCCCTTTCACACCATAGAACCTAATTTACCAGCTGTCATCAAAGGGCCCCGTACAACGGTCCTGTAATCTTCTCAATATCTCACAAGTCCCATATTCTATACATCCAATCCCTCCCAGACAGTTTTCAGTCTGATCCCATTTTGTCAAAATTAGTTGGTAAGCAGTGCATAGTTCTAAGGCCAGCTGCTTACTCTCGACAAGTGTTGGGACGGGGAGAAAGCTTCTGAGTGTGGTAGGCTTACCAGAGTACCCCCAAGGTCTCTGAGAAAATTAAAAGTAAATATTTTATCAATCACCTTTAGGACTTTGATACAGTGTTTTCTGTAGTTTGAGGCAGTGCTAAATTAGGTTTGCCAGGATGCCAGTGGCTTCACATCCCTCCACCCCTCATCCGAATGTAATTTATCCTGGCCAGGATAAGGTCAGGAGTGAGGCATCTGTATAGTTCAAATTTGCAGAATGTTTCCTTCCCTCTAGCACGTTGCATCATATTGTGTGTCTGTTGTGAATTTTGTTCTATACATGTCTGCTCCCCTCTCGGCCCATCTCTTACTCCTTGGTAGCTTGGCTTCTGGAGTTGCAGTTAGCAGCAACTTGTTAATGCTGGAGCTTAATCTCCATTCCGAGTCCTCTTGTTGCATCCAAGTCTCAAACATTGTGAGAAACCTGGTGGCCTTATGCAAGTAAAAGTACTTGACATTGTATGCGTTTGACATTATTAACTATGTGAAGGACTATCTTAGTATTATCTGCACATTGTCTACCGGTTATAAAGCCGGATTGATCCAAGTCAGCAACCGACCTAATCTGTATACAAGAATGACAGAAACATGTTTTGCATCAATGTTCTTTAAAGAGATGGGCCTGTGGGAAATACAATGGTAGTGGTGCTTGCTCAGTTTCAGAAGGAAAGAGGAGCTTCAGGCAAACATGAGAGAGGTGGTTTGGCAGGTCGACGACGCCGAAAACAGAGCCAGGAGAAACAACCTCCACTTTCAGAGAGTGGGAGAACTCAAACTGGCCAACACAAAAATTATGATCTTCCCTTAGAATGCGGAGAACCTTCGACTCGGTAAAGGTTAAACTTAGAGCCATGCAAATTCAATACATGCTCCTTTTTCCGGCCAAGCTCAAAGTTATTTTTCAAAGCTCAGCCCAATTCTTCCAAACTTCAGAAGACACCTGGGCGTGGATAGAAGAACATTCTAGGCCGCGTCAAGAGGCGAATAACAATGAGCCGCAACCCAGAGAGACGCCACCAAGGTGGGAGCCTAGATCCCAGAGAATAAAAATGAAGAGGCGGCTTACTGGAAGACACATGAAGCTAATAGGGACCACACAGATGGGAACCACATACCGAAGGAGAAGAGTAGCCTCTGATGAAGAATCAGAACAGTGCTCGAGGAGATAGCACTCACACCCGTGGTACTCATAGTATGGCCCTTAGGCCGCCAGCGGCCTGGCAGGCTCATTGGCGACCCGCTGACCTTGCCATGCCAGTGAGGCCGACAGTAAACACAGAAGATGACTGCAGCAGCATACATAGTGAATACCTATTCACCATGTATGCTCCTGCAGCCATCTTCTGTGTTTACTGCCAGCGTCTGCGACCTCACACATGGCACATGGCGGAAAGCTTCCTAAAGGGCCCTTTAAAAGTCAGCTGTAAGCGTTTTCACAGCTGACTTTTAAAGGGCATTTTGGGAAGCTTCCTGTTTAGTGTTGCCAACGACGTCCTCTTCTACGTCCTCTTCTCCCGCAGCCTCTACTCCACCCACAGACACACAGAGAGACACACACACAGAGACACACACACAGACACAGAGACACAAACACATAGAGGCACACACAGACAGACACACACACAGAGACACACACTCACAGAGACAGAGACACACACACAGAGATACACACACAGACACAGAGACACAAACACACATAGGCACACAGAGACAGACACACACAGAGACGGAGAGACACACACACACACACACAGACACAAACACACATAGGCACACAGAGACAGACACACACATGGAGACAGAAACAGAGACACACACAGCAAACGAGAGACAGACACCCACACAAAGACAGACACACACACAAAGACAGACACAGACTGAGACAGAGAGACAGAGAGACACAGACACAGAAACACAGAGACAAACACACAGAGAGACACACAGACAGAGAGAGACACACAGACAGAGAGACACACACACACGCACAGAGAGACACACACACACACAGACAGACAGAGAGACACACACAGATACACACACACAGACACACACAGACAGAGACACACACACACACAGACACACACACACAGACAGAGACACACACAGAGAGACACACACGCAGAGAGAGACACAGAGACAGAGAGACACACAGACAGAAAGACACACACAGAGACAGAGACACACACACAGAGACACAGAGACACAAACACAGAGGCACACAGACACACACATACACATACAGAGACACACACAGGCACACACAGAGAGACACACACAGAGACAGAGACACACACAGAGAGACACACACACACAGACAGACACACACAGAGGCAGAGACACAGAGACAGACACACAGAGACACACACAGAGACACAGACACACAGAGAGACAGAGACAGACACACAGAGACAGACACACAGAGACACAGACACACACACACAGACACATGCACACACACACACACAGAGACACACACACACACAGAGACAGATACACACACAGAGACAGAGACACACACAGAGACAGAGACACAGAGACAGAGACACACACACACAGAGACAGAGACACACACAGAGACCGAGACATACACAGAGAGATGCACACACAGACACACAGAGATACACAGACATGTGTTTGTATGCTGGGTCTGGTGGCTCAGTTGACTAATGCATCCACTGCAGGGGCCTGTGTTCGACCTCATGATCAGTTTTTTTTTTACTGTAGCCCCGCTCCCCCACTGACCCCAACCCCACAGGTGCGGCCCATGACTCACACGGACCAATCTGATAAAGACTCTCAGTTGGACATAGAGAGTGACCACCCACTCCTTATAGCTATCAACGATACGGAGGAGCCGGGAGTGGAGACACAGGCGACTGGCAATGTGCAACAACTGCAGTAAGACAAAGGTGACGAAGAGGACTGAAATATGGGAGTTAGACAGGAGCAGATCGGCGGCAGGACGGCCGCAAGCAGGCACCTCCTCCCAGACTTGCTTGTGCTCAAGAGAGACTGTACGAAACACTTTTCTCCTAAAAAGATTATATGCTTTATTGTTTTGATTATTATTTAGGGGTGAGGGGGAGGTGAATGGAGGGATTGACAGACTTCTCAAACGACACATACGCTTAGTTGTCATGTTGACAGTTCATGGGGCAGGCGTAGGGTGCAGGAGAAAGTGGGGTGGGGGGATTAGGGTTGGGGGTGCGGGAGTTTGAAGTTCAAAGATTCAATATGTTTTCAATTCAGACAGCAGCAGGGCATCTCAGGATACATGGCCAGGAATGGTGGGATGGGAGTTGGCAGGGGAGGGTACCACTCCCTACGCGGTTCTTATAAAACACACACATAATGCATGATACGCCATACACAGTATGGACACAGAAGAGTAACATGGAACAGCCTGACCTAGAGAGGGATACAAACCTAGAACGGCGGGAAAAGGATGCACGAGCGAGGGAAATCATCAAAGAGAAAGAGGCTCCTTTGTCCACTCCCGGGAGCTTTTCTGTACAACCACCAACGGCAGCTCTTATAGACAATCTAAATAGTTATGGGATTGCCCTATCCATCCCCCCACATAATAATGATGGGCCTTCTACAAAAGCTATTTCATGGAACATCTCAGGACTACGGTCAAAGATAACTAACCCAGTATGGTGTAATTATATCCAGAGCTGTGACATACTTTGTTTACAGGAAACCTGGTCTAGTGAACAATTCCATATCAATAGCTTTAAAACCTTTGATACTCATGCTGTGAAGGGTTTAGGGGGTAGACTTAAGGGAGGTCTTTGTACGTACATCTCTAATAAGCTGGCAACTAACAAAATAGAGGCCTCCCTTTGTAACAACACAGCTCCAGAAGAACTCAATCAGGTGCTGAGAAACTTGGGTGGTGACCTGAACTTGATTTGTAATACAAGCTCATTAGATGTTATGATAATTATGATGTTATGTTAAAATGTCTTATAAAACGCACATACACCGATTGTTTTTTTGGTGCTGACTGAAGATATTGCTGGAGCCCCATGTATTTAGTTGTCTGCTGAATCTAGATATAAGCTTGGGTGAATAGCCAAGTCTTAAGAAGCCTTCTGAATCTAGAGAATTCAGTGCAGGTTCTAATGTCCAAGTGAAGAGTGTTCCAGAAGCTGGGTGCAAGTACTGCAAACCTGCACCCACCTATTCGTTTCCGTTTATAGGAAGGAATAGTTAGGAAGTTCTTGTGGGTAGAGCGCAAGCTTCGTGCAGGTATATATTTTTGAACGAGTCTGGAAATGAATTTTGGGCTAGCACCATGCAAGGCCTTGAAAACAAGGCAACCAACTTTAAATGCACATCTTTGTGGAATAGGAAGCCAGTGTAACTTTCTCATAGTGGGGGATATATGCTCCCATCTGGGTTTCTGGGATATCGGCCTGACTGCCTGGTTCTGCACCATCTGCAGTCTTTTAGTGAGATATAGCGGGATGCCAAAGGATTAAGAATTGGCATAATCCAGGTGTGATATCACCATGGCTAGGACCACCTGGATTAAAGCTTCCCGAGTAAGTAATCTCCTGATCTTCCTTATCTTCCTCAGCTGAAAGAAACAAGTTGAAGTTACTGCTCCTATCTGAGATTTCATAGTGAGATCACTATTGATGATCACTCCCAGACTTTTGGCTGAGGAAGAAGGATTAGTGGGGGAGCCTAGTTCACTTGGCCAAAACTGTGCGTTCCAAGGGTTCAGGGGACCGCCTATCAGAATCACTTCAGTTTTATCTGGATTTAATTTTTACTGGTTATTATTCATCCAGTCACGAATGTGCAGCATCGTTGCCTGGAATTCAGATATCGAGTCAGGTGAATTATCGATAGAGAACACCAATTGCAGATCATCTGCATCATTATATGTGCACACCTTCCTGTTTTTCAGGGACCGAAGTAGGGGAAGAAGGTAAAGATTAAATAAGTGAGGGGAGATTTAAATTGTGCATTGTGTCCCTTTGAGACTAACAGAATATGTGGCCTCATGTATGAAGAAGGCCTTAGTAACACCCATTTTTTTCATACAGTGGTGGGGGAGCTGTTTAACGAATTCCTCGCTTGCACTGAATTGGGTTTTGTGAATGAGCTTGTTTCGTCGCCTGCACCAATGCAATACACTCTTAATGGAAGGGGTTTGGCCTCTTTAATAGATTATATTTTAGTCTCATGCAACTATGCATCTAGATTACTTTCTTTTGAGGTTGGTGGTAATTGCCTGAGCGATCACCACCTCTTATGCTTAATGGTTAACTTGCCACTAAACAATCTAAAAAGAAGCAAGAATACCTCACAGGGTATTGGTGAAATTGAACTTGACAAGACTAACGGCTATACCCTAAAATGGTCGATGGTGGACCCTATGGCAATGACAAAACGCTTAGTGATTAACTGTAAATCTGCCATTGATACTTGCCTAAGTGAATTGGCTCCTCACGATAGGATTGTAGCATCTTATATTGAAATAGCTAATGAGCTCAGGAAATTGTTGTCAGCCCAACGCTGTAACAAAGCTAAAGATACGGGCTGGTTCAATACAAGGTGTACATGAGTGTACTCCAACTTGAAGCTTGAATTGCACAGGTAGTAAAGAATTTTGGATAATGTCAGGAAGGCTAGATTGGAATATAGGCAGGCTATCAAGGAAAGAAAGAGCGTCTTGAGAGAGGAAGCATGGGAATCCCTCCACTGAGCAGCTATGTTGAGAGACAGTGCAGCATTCTGGAAGGCAGTAAGGGCACCGTTTTTAACTCCTAGAGATTGCCCATCAATAGAAATTGCTATCTCGGAAGAGGACTGGATCAGGCACTTCTCACAGGTATACAATGGACCAGATAATTCCTCTCCCACAACCAGTGTTAGTGCAGTGAGCAACCATGTTAATGTCGATTTGAAATTTACTTTAGAGGAAGAAAATAGAGCACTAGCACTAAGCCAGGCTGGAAAAGCCCCGGGGCCAGATGGCGTTCCCGTGGACCTGTTTTAATCTAACACCATTCTTCGGGGGCCGATTATAACGCAGGTCATAAATGCCAGATGCCATACCTGACTTCCCAAGACCTGGTGGGAGTCAATAATTGTCCCCATTTTTAAAAAAGGGGATCGTCAAAACCCAGGTTGCTACAGACCAATCTCCTTACTTGACTCTATGGTTAAAGTGGTAGGGCGGCTGATTCTGGAGCACTTACAAGACTGGGCAGAAGAAACACAAGTTTTATCAGATTTACAATATGGTTTCCGCGAGGGGCTGAGCACAACGGAGCAGTGTTTAAACTTGGCCATGCAAACTGGGAAATACACAAGGGCAAAAAAAGGTAGTCTGTTCCTGGTCTTCGTGGACCTAACTGCGGCGTTTGATTTAGTTAGGCATGATAGATTATGGGAGGTCCTCGAGGGTCGACCCACACATTATTGTTTTTTTAAGAAGCCTGTATAACGGTGCATCAGCCAGTGTGCGCTTCGAAGTAGGGGGTGAGCGCACGGCTGCTTTTGCTGTTAGGAGGGGGTCAGGCAGGGTTGTGTGCTGGCCCCTTTCCTTTTTAACTTGTGTATTAACGGACTGGGTGATACATTAGTCAGAAGAGCACAAGATTGCCCTCAAGTTGCTGGTCGTCCCATCCCAGCTCTTCCTTATGCGGATGACGCAGTTTGAATGGCAAGAACCCAATTGGTCTACAACGGGTCCTTGACTGTTTCTCAGTTTTTATGACGGACATTGGTCTTAGTACCAATATATCTAAGATGTTTGTAATGAGATGCGGCCAAGGGACCATGAGGCCAAAAGACATATTTGTGGATGGCCAGAAGCTAGCATCAACTAAAAGCTTCTCATACTTTGGAGTACAATTTAGTCACAATGACTCATGGGCTCAAACCATAACTATGAAAAAATTGTTGCTCAATCGGTCAACCACTGCCCTTGTAACTTTTTCAAAGAAATTAGGAAAGAAACTCCCAGAGGAGCTCCTACAAATATATAAAGCAAAATGCATTACTTCCGTTATGTATGGAGCAGGGGTGTGGGGCCTAGCTAACACTAAGTTGCTGCAACAAGTCGAAAACTCGTTCCTAAGATTTATTCTATCATTTCCATCAAGTACCTCCTCTCATGTTTGCCACATGGAGTTGGGCCTCCCCTTTATTTCTGACCTTATTAAAATAGAACTGAATCTGTTGTGGCACAGAATCTAGACAAGGGAACAGACACAGCTAAATAGGGAGATTCTGCAGGATTGTCTTAATTTAGATGGGGCTTTAAAGATTCCTTGGGTTAGGTTTGTGCGTGACTTCATGACTGATTTAGGTCACCCAGAATATTTTACCAACCCCGCAACCGTGCAGACAATCCCCAGAAAAGTCCTAAAAAAGGAGGGTTTATGCTTGTTGGAAACTGTCAGATTGTCAGAAGAACTCTTAAAGCTTAGTGTTAGCCGACACCAATTATTATTATGGACACTAAGAATGGAGCCTTATTTGTCATTTGTGCCAGGTACCTATGATAGAATGCTATTGACTAAGCTTAGGCTCAATACTGTTCACAGATTAGTGATTTTGCCTAAAATGAATGACTGGTCGCGACAGTTACCACTGTGTCCTTGTGACAACCAATCCACTGAGTCCGCTATTCATATAGTTCTTTTTTGTAAATTATACTCAGAGTTAAGGAAAGTGTGGTTAATTCCACTTTTAAAATCTCAGGGGCTGAGGCAATGTTGCCCTGCCTTTATAAAACTCCAGCTCCTGGAGAATGAACATGTTGCATGGAGGTTAGCCATGTTTTTAAAGAGAATGCTTCGACTACGAAAAAGTTTTATTAATGATGAATTTCAAACATAAACAAACCACCTCTCTATATTTGTATGGTCTTTTAATTATTGAAATGTGTATGTATTTTAAAACGACCAAACTCTACTATTTATTATGATTGATTATGCTTTTTAATATATGGATTTTACTGGTGATTGGATTATTTAATGCTTTTATGATTGTTAAAAAATAACAGTCGAATAAAGCTTTCCTTGACTTGACTTGACATGGAATGTCAATGGATTAGGCAGTACGATTAAGAGGGGACTAGTTAACAGATATATTAAGAGACTTAAGCCTGATGTGGTCCTCTTGCAGGAAACCCACCTCCGAGATACACAATGTGCATTTATAGGAAGGGGGACCTACACTACGTTGGCACATGCCGGGTTCTCCCCTGGGGCACGTGGAGTGGCCATCCTCATTAGGAAAACCCAACCGTTTCACATAACCAGGGCCTGGGTGGACCCGAACGGGACCTACGCTGCAGTCCAAGGAACATGAGGACGTCGGGAGATTACCCTTGTTAATGTCTATGCCCCACCACAATTACAACCCAAAACATTGGGTGCAATCGCCAAGATACTACTGGATTCAGGATCCTCAACTCATATTATTGGAGGAGACTTCAATGATGTTGTGAACCCAAGCTTGGATAGGTCCCGTACACCTGCTGGATCTCGTGTTCCTACCCCACTAGCGGAATTTTTGAGATCACTGGGATTGACGGACCTTTGGCGCCGACACCACTCACTGGATCGCAGGTATTCTTATTTCTCAGGGGCAAATAAGACTTTCTCTAAGAATGACTACCTCTTCGCCCCATCAGGGGAGATCAAAGACAGTAGATGAAGGAGAATACCTTACAAGAGGCACCTCAGATCACTCACAGCTTAGGTTGAAAGTGGGGTGAGGGGAACGCGGACAGCGTCCATATTGGAGGCTGAACGCATGGGACCTCCGCGATAAAGCAGGAACGAATGTAATTATCGCAGAGACTAAGGGGCCTATAAGCATGGCAGGCGGATCGCCACCGGTGGTGATTCGCCCACCAAAATACCCCGCCGGATGGCCTTTCACCCTCTGCCATATTAGCATGGCGAGGGGTACCGCGGCAGACGGAAAGAGCGCCCGCCGCTTTTCCGCTGGTAGGCAATCGTCACGATTGCCTACCAGGCGGAAAAGGCCTACAATATGCATATTATGATGTTGGCGGTTTGCTGCCTTTCCATGGCGGAGACTCCGCCATGGAAAGGCATGCGGTGTTTACTTTGGGGGCCTGTTGCGGGCCCCTGTGGGAGTGGGGGGTGGAGGGATGCACTTGTGGGGTACCCATGGTACCCCCCTACATTGGCATACACAAGGTGGCAGGCACCGCACGGTGCCTGTCACGTTGTGCATGCCAATGCACAACATGCATTTACAACATTGTGGCGGGTGCTGCTCACAGCACCACCCGCCACAATGCTGTATATGCGGGATGTGACCACCACGGTGGCGGTCACATCCTAATTGGCGGTGCAGGAACGCCACACCACTGGCGGACAGTCCCAGCACAGCTAGGGTGGCGGGCGAACTGTAGTCCGCCCACCATCCTAATGGACCCCTAAGTTATTCTTTCAGGAGAACGAGGGCTCAGTGTCCTCAGAAGCCACCCTCTGGGTGGCCTACAAGGCAGTCCTTCAAGGTAGACTACAAGACCCAATAGCACAGAAACTGAGAAGAGAAACATTACAAATAGGAAACCTAGTGGGCAAACTCTTAGAATTAGAAGCTAGTATCACCTCGGAAAATGAAGTAGCCCTGCTTAGGCAGCTAGAGGTCACACGTGGGGAGCTTCGGGCTCTGGTAGACAGAGAAGTCCGATCTCAAATTCAGGCCACACAATACAGACTGTATGAGTCGGGGGATAGAGCGGTAAAACTCCTAGCTTGGTTAAGCCGGAAGGAAAGAGAAAGAAACTGGTAAGTCATATAGAAGCAGCAGACACATGGCATACAACAGCACACGCAATAGGGGAGCATTCGCGCGCTACTATACTAACCTAAGATCACATAAGAGACTACCTCAGTGACATAATCATGCCCGCTCTGCGGCAAGAAGAAAAGGAAGCCCTAGTGGCGGAGCTAACATTAGAGGAAGTACAAGCCGCCATCACTAAACAAAAATCATGAAAAACCCCAGGTCCGAACGGGCTGCCAGCTGAATTTTTTAAACAAAACAATAGCTTACTGGCTCCCCGTCTACTGAATATGTTCCTAGCGGCCAGAAGAGGGAACACTACCACCAGATCTCTGTCAGGCCACAGTGGTGGTCATACCAAAATCAGGCCAACCCCCAGAGGATTGTGGGTCCTACTGCCCAATCTCGCTTTTAAATATTGAAACTAAGATTTTAGCATCCATCCTTGCTACACGACTGTTGACGATTATTACATCACTGATTCATAGGGACCAGTTGGGCTTTATGT
The DNA here is from genome assembly GCF_964204655.1 of Triturus cristatus. NCBI lineage: Eukaryota > Metazoa > Chordata > Amphibia > Caudata > Salamandridae > Triturus > Triturus cristatus. The sequence continues at coordinate 422,646,875 of NC_140587.1, forward strand.
CCACACGCCGCAATCTCTGCAGACTAGTAAACTGGTTAGATATGGCAAAGGGGAGAGTTACTCCCCAGATGCTTCTGTCGCTCGACACCAAGAAGGCCTTTGATTGTAGCAATAGTTAATGTTAGGGCGACAGGCACACTGCAAGTTGGGGGGGCTACATGGGCTCACGTAGGGGTGCAGGGTGGGGGGAGTTGTAACGGGAAGGTTGGTGGGGAGGGGGGGAGTTGGGGAATGTTTATTTGTTTCACAAGGCAATGTGAGGATAGCTGCTGATTTGTTCTGGTTGTGTTCTCCGGGATGTGGGCATTATGCACGGGAGCGGGGTGGGGGGTAAGGGATTGAGAATACTCTCGTGGAATGTGAACGGACTGGGGGATAGGATCAAGCGCGGGGTGGTGTTGCAGTTTTTGAAACGGATCTCGCCCGACATTGTTTTCCTGCAGGAGACACATCTGATTGGGAACTCCTTCCATGCCCTGAATAGGCGGGGCTATCGCCTAGCTGTTCACTCTGGTTTCACTTCTGGCTCTAGGGGAGTGGGTATCTTGGTCAGGGCCTCTCTCCCGTTGGAGGTGGACGAGGTGCTCCACGATGATAGAGGGCGATATGCGGCATTGGTGGGGAGATGGGAGGGTAGAACTGTTTCGCTTGTTGCTGTTTATGTGCCGCCCCGATTGCAGGCGGCTACATTCGCGGACTTGGGGCGTTTGGTCCTGGGACTCCCTGGGGGGGGTTCTGGTGCTAGGGGGTGATTTTAACGCTGTTGTATCCGGTACGGAGGACCGTCACCCCCCCAGGGACCTCCCTAGAGCCCAGGCCTGGTTGGGTGGCTTTCTAGATACTTTAGGACTTATAGATTGCTGGAGACTGATGCACCCGGGACAGGCACAATACACCTTCCACTCGGGGGCCCACGGGAGTCTCTCGAGACTTGATTATATACTTATGCCAGCGTTCCAGGCTGGAATGATCGGCGAGGTGCGACATTTGGCCCGAGGTATTTCTGACCATTCCCCTCTATTCTTGCAGATGGAGGCTGTTCCTGGGGCGGAGGGAAGAGTTGCGCCAATTAACCCCTGGTATTTACGTAGCCCTGCTGTTCGCGCTGAACTGGTTAAGTCCATTGATCACTACTTCAAAGATAATGTGGGGTCAGTATCGTCTGCTAGCTCCCTTTGGGAAGGTTATAAAACGGTGATCCGGGGGCAAGCCTTGTCTCTTATTTCCCATGCTAGGAGGTGCGGGAGGGAAGAAGTGGTCCGCCTGGAAACTGACATAGCTGAGATGGAGGGGGATCTGGAGCGGGGTGTCACGGACGAGAAATTGCACGTTCTCAACCTTAAACAGTCAGATTATAGAGCGCTGGTCACGGATGCTGCTAAAAAGATGAGTAGAGAGCAACAAGGGCGACTGTATGATGTGGGAGATAAGGCCGGGAAGTTGATTGCTTGGTTGGAAAGGAAGGAGAGAGCGAGTAGAGTGGTGCCGGTTGTGGAGAAAGTGGATGGCGTGTGTCTTACTGACCCGGTGGAAATTGTTGACTGCTTTGCGGATTACTTCCGTGGGGTGTACTCTCCGGTCTCTGGGTGCTCGGAGGAGGACTCTCATCTGTTACTTAGAGATATTGCACTGCCGTCCCTCTCGGAGGCCGATAGCACACTGATGGAGGCGAAGTTGTCGCCGGACGAGATTGCTCTGGCCATTCGCTCGATCGTTTCTGGTAAGGCCATGGGTCCTAATGGTCTCCCCATTGAACTGTATAAGTTGCGTCCAGATAAGATAGCACCATATCTCCGTGACATGTTCCTTGCTGCACGGGCAGCGGGCTCCCTCCCCCTTGACCAACGTCTTGCCACCATAGTTGTGATACATAAAGAGGGGAAGCCGCGAGACTGCTGTGCCTCCTACAGGCCTATCTCGTTGTTGAACGCGGAACCCAAAATTCTGGCTAAGGTATTGGCTAACCGTCTGGTTCGGGTCGTGGGCGACTTGATTCATCAGGACCAGTCCGGTTTTATACCTCATCGTAATACCGCCCTGAACCTGAGGCGGTTGCATGGCGTGCTTGCTAGAGCGGAGTATATGTGCGAGCCGCCCATCTTGGCGTCTTTGGACGCTACCATGGCGTTCGACACTTTGGAGTGGCCGTATATCTGGGCTGCGTTAGCGAAATTCGGGTTTGGCCCTGAATTCATTGGGTGGGTAAAATTGCTATACGCTGACCCATTGGCGCAGGTTGTGGTGAATGGTAGGGCGTCGGCTCCCTTCGCGCTGGGGAGAGGTACGCGGCAGGGATGCCCGTTGTCGCCCCTCCTCTTCGCACTTTCTTTAGAGCCTCTCGCTGCCTGGTTGCGTTGGGAGCCGTCGCTGCGGGGCATTAGATGGACGCCGGAATTCGAGGACCGTGTCTCCCTTTACGCTGATGACATCCTTCTGTATCTCACCTCTCCTCGACAGTCGCTAATTGTATTGGTGAACGTATTGAATTCCTCGGTCGTAATTCTGGCCTGGTTATTAACTGGGCCAAGTCATGTGTTTACGTCCTCTCGGGCGGGGCCCCCCTCTTGCCCCGGAGGTGCCCTATTCAGATTGCTACATTGGGGTTCAAATATTTGGGGATCTACATATCACTGGACCCTGCGATCCGCTACGAGCGGAACCTTCTCCCCCCACTCCAGCGATTGAAGGCCGACGTCGTGAGGTGGCGACGGCTTCCGCTGTTGCCGCTCGGACGGGCGGCATTGTTTAAAATGATGTCGCTGCCTCGTTTTTTGTACGCTTTACAAAATACACTGGATGTCGTGCCGGCCCGTTACTTCCGTGAGGTGGAGGGTCTTCAGCGCCAACTGTTTTGGGACGGGCGACCGAGGATCGCTCTCGCCAAGTTGACACTCCCTTGGTACGATGGGGGTGTCGCCCTCCCCGATATTAAAAGATACTTTTGGGCGTCTCAATTGGCGGCGGTGAACCACGGGATATACGGTCCTGCTTTGAATCCGGCCTTCGAGATGGATAAGTTATTACTTCCGGGCGGGGATTACAACAGGGCACTGTATTCGGCGACTCCAGATGCACGGTTGACAGGACCAACGCAAGTTGCGGTACGCGTGTGGCATGCGGCGAATGCCGCGATGGGGTGGAGGGATCGCTTGACTCGAGCGACGCCGTTGTATGCCTCCCAGCGTTTGGGTTGTCTGTGGAAAACGAAAGGCTTTGAGAAATGGGACATGATTGGTATAAGTAAGGTGGGTGACCTCTGGGCGAAAGGGTCCTTTAAAACGTTTGACATGCTCAAAACTGAATACAAATTAAATGATAGGGAGTACTTTCGATATGCGCAGGTCCACCATGCGCTGTGTTCGGTTTTTCCGGATGTCGCTGCTATCCCAGAATATTCCCCGTTGGAAGATAGGGTGTTAGACGGCTATGTGCCCGACAGCACTATTTCCCTGATTTACAAAAAACTCATTAATGATCGTACGGACTTGCTGACCCATCTGCGGGAGGCGTGGACGGCCGACGGATTGGAACTGGACGATGAGGATTGGGTATCGGCGGTGGCCTCCCCGAAAGAGGTGGCGATCCCGGCCCACCTTAGATTTGTGCAGCTGAAGATACTCCATAGAGTGTATGTCACTGGGCCGGGTTTGATACGTATGGATTATTCGAGGGATGGACTGTGTAAGCGTGGCTGTGGCTTGTTGAGTACCTTTCTTCATATCCTATGGGAATGTTCGGAGGTTGTACGATTTTGGAACGGGGTACATACTGTAATGGAGGAAGTCACGCATGTCGCTTTGTTACCAGAGGCCAGGAGGTGTTTGCTGAATGTCTGGGAACCAAATGATTATAACGCGGCGCAGACACAGTGGGTGACTCTGGGGTACATGGTGGCTAAGCGCAATATCGCACAGTTGTGGGGTTCCCCGAGGCCGCCTACAATTTCGGTATGGAAGGAGAATATGGATTGGTGTATGTTCAGGGAGAAGACGGTGTATGTGGCGAGAGGCAAGCCTGGGAGGTGGACTAAGGTGTGGGGTCCATGGAATTCCTATCGTGGGAATATCTGTGCTCCGCCTCTGCCGCGAGAGGTCGACGCCGCTTTGTCCCCCTAGCCGCACATTCTACGTAATTGTGCATGCTTTGTCCCCTTTCCCGCCGTCCCCAACTACCACCTCCTGTCAAGAGTTATTCTAGATAATATGTATCTTCCCCCGGGGAACGCACGATGCTATTTCGGACCCTCATTGTCTTTTTTTTTTTTTTTTTTTCGAAAATATGAAACCATTCTTTTCGATTGCCCTTGGACTATGGCCGCGGTCTGTTATATGTGCTTTTGAACTTTCGGGAGCTCTTGCTTCTGACTTATTTGAATGTATGGAGTTGCCTTGCTGGCTCCCGAGCCTTTTAGCGGCCGGCCCGTGTGGTTGTAGGCCCTTGTTTGTATTTCTTTAATGTGTAATAAAGGTTTCTTCAAGAAAAAAAAAAAAAAAGAAGGCCTTTGATACGGTCCACTGGCCATTCATGAGACAAGTGCTTCTAAAACTTGGCTTCGTACGTAACTCCCGGTCATGGGTTGATATACTGTACACAAACCCCAGAGCAAGAGTCAGGGTTAACGGCGTCAAATCAGCTGACTTCCCAATTCAACGAAGGACTAGGCAGGGCTGCCCGCTTTCCTCCCTGCTTTTTGCACTTGTTCTAGAACCATTGGCATGCTTATTTAGAACACACCCAGGCATAAAGGGGTTCCAAGATGCCGAGGGACTGCTGATGGATTAACGAATCTCCCTTTATTCAGATGATACTTTACTCTACATATCCAGTCCTGACACGACACTCCCCCTCATATTTAACTTGGTTAAAGAATATGGTAGGCAGGCGGGGTACAACATTAATTGGGGGAAGTCAAACCTATACCCAATTGGTGGCTCCGTAGACACACATTTTATACTGGTACATCTTCCCATTGCAGAAGATGGCTTTAAATACTTAGGACTATATATCTCCACTAAGGTGACAGACTGCCTCGCTCATAACATCCAGCGAGTCCTAGAGGAATTTCGCGAGGATGTAGTTAGGTGGCGGCGCCTCCCCTTGACAATACTCGGGAGGGCGGCCATGTATAAAATGATAACACTACCTAAGTTACTCTACATCCTCCAATACACATACTACAAAATTCCAGAAGCGGTTTTTCGGGCGTTAAACGACAAAGTGCACACACTACTTTGGGACGGAGGCCACCCCCGAGTAGCGCTACAAACGCTGCAAAGCAGCCAGTACAATGGGGGAATTGCGCTACCGGATATCCGGGCGTACTATAGAGCGGCGCACCTCACAGGAATTAATGGATGGGGGCAAGCACCCAGGAACCATTCCACATACACCCTAGAAAGACTCCAATTCCGAAGACACTACATATATGGGGACCATGGAGTGTGGGGTCTGTTGCCAGCAACACAGAGGGCGATTGAGATGTAGAAGGAGGCGGGACGGCAGATGAAAGGGAGGAAAATATTAACTAGGTCCACACCCCTCTGGGGAGGGAAGCGATTACCAGAACTAGCGAAGCTGCGTGGATTTAAAGGATAGGACACAATCGGGATCACAACACTGGGAGACATAATAATGCAAGGTGACTTGATAACCTTTGCAGATCTCCAGGCTGAATATAGCCTGACAGATAAACAGCACTATAAATACATCCAGCTTTGACACACTTGGAGAATGTAAAAACCCGACATCATAGATATTCCTAAATATGCTCCATTAGAAAGCCGGTAGCTAAAAGAGGAGATTCCTGAAAAAGCAGTCTCTTGGACGTACAAGACCATGATTAACAATATGCCCGACATCTTACTAACACTTAGATCAATGGGAAGACATTACAGACACTCTGGAAGATATAGACTGGGAGGCGGCTTTAATGAACCCCAGAGAGGTGGCGATCAAGCTTAGGCTACGACTGATCCAGTTTGAAATACTGCACCGGGTATATTATGACAGGGTGAGACTCCATGTGATGGGCAGATCAGAGACGCCAGACTGCCTGCGCTGTAAAATGGAGCTAGGCTCCTATATACATATCCTATGGGAATGTCAACTAATACGTAGATACTGGGCACGGATAATACAAGAACTGAATAATATACTAGAAACACATGTTCCAATAGATCTTAAGTATGTTCTCCTAGGCATACCCAGAGACATCGACATGCCCAGATACAAACTCTAACCTAGTAATTTAGGACTTATAGTGGAAAAGCGAGACATAGCCAGGTATTGGGGGAGAGCAGAACTCCCCACCATGAAAGAGTGGCGGGCTGATATAGATATGTACATGGGAGCAGAAGGAACGCAATATAAAGCCAGAGGGTGCCCTAAGAAGTTCCGGAAAGTCTGGCAGCCATGGTTAAGCTATTACAATTTAGAAATGGAGGAAGAGGAAACAGACACAATACAACTCACCATACGGAGACATGAAGATGATGGGCTTAATACTTCAGAGCCCACGAATAGTTGAGGAGTATGGGACACATCTAATGAGGGGGGTGGGGGGGGGGGGTGAGTGGGACAGGGGATCTATAGAGAAGAATTGCTACAATGCGAACTCTGTATTCTTGCCAATTATGATTGCTACCTATTGTATCACACTGGTGTTATGTGAGATATACCTGCTAATGTTTTGGTTGTTTTCTCAAATAATAAATAAAAACAGTTTAAAAAAAAAAAAAGTAAAGAGGCAGAGGCATCTAGCATGGATTTCTATTGGATATCAGTGTCTCCAAAGGAGTTATATAGTCTTGTAAATGTAGGTGCTAGGACGTCACAGAAGGTTTTGTGTAAGAGTTCTGTCAGCCCATCGGAACCTGGTACTTTTCCCATCTTCAACCTAGAAATGCCCTTCATAACTTATTGTAGTGTAAAAGGCTCCTCTTGCATATGGCAGCGATAACATTTCCTGACTTAACTCTCTTCCGTTCCTTTTAACTTTTAGAGTATTAGCTATGAATTGTCCATATTTATTGCCCAACTCATAATTTTTTGCTTGACTCTCAGTAGCATGTGATTTGCTTTGTCAGTATCTAGTCCCCATATCTATGCTCTAAGAGCAAAGACTTTCTGCCATAGTTTGGAGTTTCATTGTTTAGGAGATTGCCTGCATTTACTCTCGGTCCAAAACCACATTCCCTGAAGCCCAACTCTGAAGTCTTTGCTCATTCTATTGCAGAGTCTCATATCATCTCCAACTAGGTGTGCCGTGACCTAGTGTTGGAGTTGATAATGTTATAGATATCAGTGCATGGTCCCCTCGGACCCATATCAGACTCTGTAGCATGTTGTAATAATCTACTTCCAATCTACATCACGAGTAAATACTAAGATCTCCCCCGGGCGGCCACCAAGACAATGATCTGTTGGTAACAAGCACTGCGATGGATTAGATAGGAGGGCGTCTTAACATTGGAAACCCCATTATGGTGAAGCATGTGGTTCAGACACACAGTAGGCTTGAAATGCTTCCACCCCAGGGATTTCATTATTATATCCAACCTGGGAGACATCTGGGAGGTGATCATATCAGATCATTTGCACAGTTGACAGATGCCTATGATGTACATAAATCACAATTTTGTCAAAACTTACAGCTACAACCCACCTTAAAATTCCACAGGGGTAACCTAATCACACTTACCATATTCATCTCCTTGGAATCCAAGATCACGGTGTCAGGCTTGGGGGGAAGGGTACTTCCAAACTCTATCTGTTGCTGGTGGCTAACATCCCACCCCAGGACGCCTTATGACATTTATGCAAACGACGGAAGCAAAAGATTGGTCCCTTACAAGATACAGATTGGAATGAAGTAAGGATGGCCACAGGGTCCTTGCTGCGTATATAAGCGGTTGAGATTCATCCAACTGAAATACTTACTTTCAATGTACTTCAGCCCTACTAGACTGAACAGGACGATGGAAGGGATAGATCGCCATTGCCGTAGGTGCAAGGCTGGGCTGGGCACCTTCTTTCACACAGTTTGGGAGTGCCCTGTCATACACCGATACTGGTATCAGATACATAGTAGATTGACTCAGATTGTGGGAAGGACCATCATACCTGATTCCAAAGTGACACTCCTGAGCTTGAAGGGTGAGTGGGATACTGAATGCAATGGGATTGCTAACCACAAAATGGGACATCGCCGGCCACTGACGACTTGACAGGGCACCCCCAGTGGGGGAATGGACCAATGCAGCGGAATATGTTTTCAACTCAAGGGCTGCCTCCAGAAATGTCGTTTGATGTGGGGAATGTGGTTGGAATACCATCAAAGACTTGATCCTGGATGGCAGAATGACTGCCAGCAGGTGTGACACTCTGGTAATACTGAGCAATGATCATGACTGTGTTCCATGCAACTGCTGTACATTACTTTGCACTGTTTAAAAACAATAAAAGTGTTATAAAAAAGGAAAAAAAATGGAAACTGTCATCCATCTCCTTCTGATGCTGGAATCTCCAAAGGCCATGCAGACCTTTAGATTTTAGCCAGTATTTGAAGCCCTGAGTTATACCTCCAGACCCACCATGTCTCTGAGCAGATCCATTGAAGGTATTATCGTTTACTGTATTTTGATTACCCCCAAAGATGTGCACCACTTCTGCAAATGTAAATAGTGTTGAAATTGCTGAGTTAAAGAAGGATTCTTGATTTGTGTTAGATGGATATAATGAGGTGACCATGTATGTTATATGTTCACTAGTGAGCACTACACTGAATATCCTCTCTGCCACATCCGCTATTACTCTTCGACCAGCCCCCTAAGTCTAGCTGAAAGGAGGATGGCTACCTCTGCATATTTTGGCCCAGCTGGATGAGAAGTGCTGTATCAGAAACCATCTTAAGAGGAGTCTATGACAGTCTTGCAGCACTAAGTGTGTCTACCGCAGGAGACATATATCAGCACCTAAGTTTTTCAGGACGTTTAAGACAGCAAGAAATGTTGTCAGGGTATTGGGGCCTCTAGGAAACCCACCTTTTCATAATTTCACCTTTTGCTGGACCCTATACTTTTGTTGACTTTCGAACTCTGTGCCCTTTACACCTGCTAACCAGTAGCAAAGAGCCTGTGCTTACCCTGTAACCGTGAGAACATTAGCTTATTCCTGATTGGCACATTTAACTTGCCTGTAAGTCTCTAGTATATGGTGTAAAAAGTGAATCCAGGGCCTGGAAGTTAAATGCTTCTTGTGGACTGTAGCACCTGAAACTGAACACAGACAAAACAGAGGTGGTACTCTTTGGCAACAACACTTCGCTATGGAACTATATCTGGTGTCCAGTAACCTGCCCAGTCAATCAAGTCAAGAACCTGGGCAAAGTGGTGAACAACCAACTCTTGATGACCAGCCATGACAGCGCTGTCGCCTCATCCTGTTTTTGCACCCTAAATCTTCAAATGGCTTCCAATTGACACAAGCAGAACCATCACCCAAGCCCTCATCACCAGCCAAATAGACTATGGCAAGGAACTTTATGGTGGTAACACTGCCTAACTGATCAAAAACCTCCAGGTCATACCAAATGGAGCAGCTGGACTCAAACTCATGCTTCCTCCTTGCACACATATCACCTCGGTTCAATGACAGACTAAGGAAACATAGATTTTGATTGCAAAGTCCCGCCCCAATGGGCGTATGCCGGCTAGGCATCTTGGTTGTTGTAGTTTCGCCAAGTAGTCTTGAGGCCTTTCCTGTACTGGAGCAGTGTGGGGCTTTGCCGGAGGTGGAGGTGGAGGTGGTTCCAGGTCTTGGCTGCGAGGTAGGAGAAGGACTGTCCACCCGCTCTGTTCCTGCAGAAGTGTGGGATGGTGGCCAGGGCAGGGTTGATTGAACAGAGTTTTCTCTTGGGGCCGTGGAAGGAGAGACAGTTGTTGAGGTATTGTGGTCCAATGGTGTGGAGGGCCTTGACGCGTGCGTGAGCAGCTTGAAAGTTAATCTTCTTTGGACGGGGAGCCGCGGCAGATCGCGGAGGTGTTGGGTGATGTGGTTGTGCCTGGGGATGTCAAGGATTAGTTGCAGAGTTCTGGATGGTCTGGAGCTTGCAGAGGAGTTTTTTGTTGATTCTGGTGTAGAGGGCGTTGCCATAGTCTAGGCTGCTGGTGATGAGGGCGTGTGTGATCATTTTTCTGGATTCGGAGGGAATCCATTTGAATGTTTTACAGAGTAAGCGGAGGGTGTTGAAACAGGCTGAGGAGACGGCGTTGATCTGGCGGTTCATAGTGAGCAATAACTCCAGTATGATGACAGAGGAAAGCTCATCTTCCACACTCTAAATCAGGCCCCAAGTCAGAAGGCAAAATGTTTGACCAAGACGAGCCTGATTGGTGTATACTACCCGTGCTCCATCTCAGAAAGCCTTAGATTGGGCCTAGGTCCTGGTCTATAGCAACCACTGGTTATCGTTTGTGCTTTTGTGATGCTATTTCTACTTAAATCTTTAAAAAATCATATTTTGAGTTCTCCTTACTGACTTTTTCTCATTTTAGTGTCATTTTGTTTATTAAACTTTACTCAGTCGTTATCAAATTTGGTTTGGGATTTTTATTGTTTTGCATTTTGACTTCATTACTGTTTTGGTACTGCATAAATCCATTACAGGTTGCCTTAATTTAAGCCTGTCTGTTTTGTTCCATAGCTCCCGGGGGTTGAGCTCAGGTTAATTTAGTGACTTGGAGGGTTCCCCATGACAACGATTGTGAATATTCCTTGAAGTGGGCAATCTCCCCCCAAAATAATAATCCAAATTCTTACAAGTCCCCTAAAATTTAAACTAACTATTTTTAACTTCAGGTCCGCCAACCATGAGATTAAAGCAGGCCAATCCCTCACGTATTTTGTCAGTTTTAGTACAATAAGCCATCTAATACATCCACATGTGTGCCCCTCTTTGAAACTTTCCCCAACTTAAACCTTCCCCACTTAGAACTAAATAACTCAGACCTCAAGCATTTAAGAAACCACCACCTACTCTTTCCCCTTAGACAAGCACTTGTCCAAACGTAATTTCCATGCCAGCCTTTTTAGATCCATGTCTGAGGGGTGCCTTCTCTATTGAGGGCACTTCACTCTATTTGTGATTTGCCTTTTCGCCCTCAATGCAGATTGTCACTGTCCTCAAGTTCCAGGATTTTTCTTGATTTTGTCAACCTGTGAACTAATATTTTACTCCCATCCCATTCAAAGATAAAACGACAAAGGGCCTCATTGCAGGAGATATTCTGTCTTCTCAGATAATCAGGGATGGGTTTAAGTCTCTTCTCTGTTTCAGTGCTGATGCTGCCAGATCTTAGTACAATTGGAGTTTGTAAGCCCTCAATGCATATCTTATTCTTGGTTCACACTTTCACCATTAGTTCTTCAATTCCATCAATGTAGTCAACTCTTGTCAGTATGTGCAGTGGGCTGTTCCAATTACAACTCTCTCCTGTTGCACTATGGAGGCTGTCAAGCCAAATGGGAACTCCACAGAGGTCATATTTAATTGAGTGTACAATATTTTGGATGTAGATCATTATATTTTTGCATTTTGCATTGCTTGGACAGCCTCCCCCTAAATACATATAGTTGTTCTGTTTTCCTGACCTTATTTGCCCATAAGCATGGCCATGGTGTCCTGCATCCAAGAATTCTAGTCTTAATTTGTGTGGCTCCAATGAGCACTCATCAACTCTTCTCTCCCAATCATCGAGTGTTTGGCCGATGGCTGTCATATGTCTTTGGAGGACGCATATGCAAGTTTAGTTTGGCTGACGACTTTAGCCTTCTTGAAAATAACCAAACTGGATAGGGTTGACCCCGGGAACTTTTACACCATTGGTTATGGTTCGCCCAGGAGTCATTCCCATAAATGTAGCATCTCCGGGTACCAAATTCAGAACACTCCTGGGCCTGAGGAAGATCAGAAGTAGACTGAACCTGCTGTCTGTGGCCCAGTCCATTGCTAGCTGCAATTTGAAGGAGACAGCTTTTCATGATACCTACTCCAAATAAATGTGATAAATACATAAATGGCTATATGGTCGTATATTGCTGTCTCAGTGCTCTGGTGAGATTTACAACAAACCACTCACCTCGCACCCTAAGGTTACCATAACTCACACCCTCGCAATGCACTACTAATTTCCTCACATATTGTATCACTCATGACATGTTCTCTGACATCATTGATAACATCACAGCAACAATTGAAGTGACATCATTGATGACAAGACTCTGCATGGCAGGAGTGTGAGCTATACTTTCATTGGGGCAAAGGTTATAGTTACTAGAGATGACTATAACTGGTGAATTTCAGTGGTTTTTTGGGTTTAAAATGTTGTTACATTAGAACAGAAATTTTCACCTAACTATAACCTTGTTTTTTTTCAGTGAAGAAATTATATATAAATATATATATATATATATACATGCCAACAATTTTCTCCCAAAATGAAGAAAAATAGGGTCGCACTCCAGCAAAGTTGGTAATCATCAACAGATTTATTATCAATCCATTAAATCCACAAGTTTAGAGACGCAAAAAAACCAACGCGTTTCGTCAACGTCCGTTGACTTGGTCATGGTTATTTCCAAAATAAAAAGAATTAAAAAAACAATACATTTTAAACCAAATCAAGACAGGAAGTTATCATACCTTCCTTTCCTGTCAGTCACGGGGTTTGTAAAGCCCAGGATTCTGGGAGCTGTAGTCCCCGGTTAAATTAACCAAACTGAGTTTGCAATTAGGCTACAGTTGAACCATACAAAACATTAATATTAAATTACATTGACCATATTCCCCCGTTATAGTTAGTGCAGGCAACTATAACTCACGCGACCGCAATTCTCTGCTGATGACGTCAGATATTACATCACTGTATTTAGACACTTATTTACCCATGTCTTCTTCCATTAATTTTTAGCTATACATATTTTACAAATATTTTTTTTTCAGAAAGACACATATGTCATCAGTGATGTAATATCTGACGTCATCAGCAGAGGATTGCGGTCGCGTGAGTTATAGTTGCCTGCACTAACTATAACGGGGGAATTTTAATGGTTTTTCACGAGTGAAATGTCCAGCTAACTATAACATGTGTGAAACCTATGGTTTTTTAAGTGAATTTGCAAGGTTTTTTAAATGCTAATTCCTAACTATAACGTGTGTGAAACCTATGGTTTTTTCAGTGAATTTGTACGGTTTTTTAAATGCTAAGTTATGTATTTATTTTATTTTATTTTTTCAGGTTTTTCACCGTGCGCGTACCGTACGCGCACGGTGCGCTTCTTCGCGGAATTTTCCCGATTCTACCGTACGCGCATGCTACGCGTACTCCGCGATTTTTCGCCAAAAAATTAAAGGAAATGTTGGCCCTTGGGGGTCCTTCTGGGACCCCCTGACAAAGGCTAGGGGGTCAGGAACTGTCCACCCTGCCCCCTTTTCACGTTCTCCACCTTTGTTTTTCACCCCCTCAGACTGCGAGAGACAAAATGGCGGCCGACACTTCCTGGTTTCGACCGATTCGAATGTTTACTAAGATATAACAACCAATCAGAATCGCGCTCACGCACGGCAGCGTGCGCGTACGGTAAGTTTTACCATACGCGCACGGTGCGCGCTTACAGATATATATATTGATTTAAATGCTATTTTCTCAGGAAATACTGAACAGATTTACACCAGACCTGCAAAAGGCACATCCCTGACCTGAGGACTACCTCTCTGCCAAATTTCAAGTAATTCTGTTCAGCCGTTCGGGCTGTAGCTTGGACTAAAGGTCCTATGGAAAAATGCATGGGGAAAATGCGTTTTGGGACCCCCCTTTTTCTCAGCCCCCGCTTGACGAATCCCCCCGAGACTTTCAGGGAAGGAGCGGAGCGGAGCGCCCCACCTATTTTGAAAATTTTGCGAGGATTCGTCAATCGGCGCCAAAGTTATTCCAAATAGAATGTTGCGGATTTCCTATGGAAACACGGTCCTAACTATAACTATCTACTGGCGACCGCCAGTAGATAATATATATATATATATATATATTTAGAGAGAGAGAGAGCGAGAGAGAGACAGACAGCAAAGAAAAGACGTTAAAATACATATGAATAATCTATTGAAATTTCCGTGATATTTGTACAGCACATCACATGAACCTAGTAAATGCTATTGTTTGATATAGTTCTCTGTAACAGATACATATTGGCATTTTATTATCAAGTGTATAAAGTATTGAACAAGGAATTTCTAGATCTTCTGCAATGTAACAAAACCAATGTTTTTTTCTCACATATCACCCATTTAATTTTGTTGTTCAATTAATACATACCATTGTGCCTTCATGCACAGTACTTTATCTGCCAGGTCTCAGATTCCTATTCCCTAAGAAACTCTGTCTCAACTTTTAAACGACTGTAGCACATAAAGGGGAGGGGAGGTGGTCCGTCGGCTAGACTGCCGACTTTGGTGCTGGAAACCAGGGTTCGAGCTTCGGGGTCGCGTCCACATCCGGTGATTCTGGGTAAATCACTTAATCCCCCGGTGCCTGAATGTGTAATATAAATACGGTGCTCGTGTAAAGCGCTCCAATACGTTTGGGTTGAGTTCGCGCTCTATAAATATGCAAATAAAAAAAAAAAAGGTACGAATGTGCCACAAACCTCTTCTTGTTTTGGGTGCCTTCTGTCTTGTGCATTTGACAGAAGGCTCCCAAACATGCATTGGACAGTAGGTGCATATGCTGTGTGCCAGTCCATCTATGACATCAGTCTTCCTACCATATGCATTTAATTGTAAGCACCTGCGAGTTACTATCTGGTGTAAGTGATAACAGGCTTATTACACAGTGAAAGATGACCAGATGTCTTCCATCCATTCTAGTTCGTTGATCATATGATCATCTATTTTTGCACGTTTGGATATCAAACTCTCTCTTGGACATTCCCAGGTAAGGGAGATCATGATAAGGTGGTAGTTAGTTGGAGAGCTCATCCGGGTCAAGCTTGGCTTTCTTGACAAAGGGATATTTGGCCCATTTTCAGGTATGGCTTGAAGGTGCCAGTTAAGAGTGATGAGTTGACATGTTGATGACCGATGTGAGAGAATCAGGTTTTTGGTGATGAACGAGGGCTTGGATAGACATTGGATGCCATAAGTGGCAATAGGTAGTGTGACCTGGAGTGAAGGAATGTGATGATTGGCTGGGGAAGTGTTTACAAAGTTAATATTGTCATTGATTAGTTTGTAACCTCCTAAAGATCCAGCACACCTGTTCCAGCACCACCCAGGGAAACTAATACGTAAGGCTAAAGGAGACGGAGGACTAAAAGCACAGTATTAGCTATGGTAACCATTTTACTTACTTTCATGGTTTACAGAGTCTAACTAGGTCCTAGAGATCATTAGTCCAAGCTGCAGGGGCGCAATTCATGATTTGATGATTGGAATGTGTTATAGGGGACAAATGAAGTGTGGTAACTACATTAAGCAAACTTTGATTACATTTCCTCGGACGTGGTAGATTTATGTATCTGTATCTAGGTAGGAAATGACATGCAATGAGCACTGGTATGTAAAATTCTGTTCTACAGTTTTGGAGACTGATCAGTTAAAATATTTTTTATTGGTAAACTATATGAAGAATTGTATGCTGCAAATTGTAATCAAATACATTTAATTTTGCGCAAATCCAAATTGTTCCAAAGTTCTTGGTGCAATACTGAAAGATAACCATCTTACCCCTAGGCTGTCAATTAAAATCAGAATAACACTGACGTTTAACACCACCCAATATCAGAATGCTACAAAGGCATCTCAAATCCTCAGTCTCTTCCATAATATCTTAATGATTGTATTTGCAAATCTTTTTCCTTTTTGAGTGACTTCCGTCCTTCATCAGGACAGTAGATCTATAACATAAAGTATAAACAATAATCACTATAAAGAACCTAAAAAGTTTTGTTGAATCACAGCAAACTGTATGCTGAAACCTTACCCCACAGTCTTTTAAAGCTGTTCTTAAACAGTGTATGCATTTCCGCTCATACAGCTGAAAACATTCGCCATCTTCAGTGCAGGAATACCCACCCCTATATAAACTTAATTAAAAAGTATTTCTTTGTTACTGTTAGTTGTAGTTCTAGAGAAATAACCCTAGTAAATTCTATTATTAAAGCTTAGGGGGATCATACTTAATTACTCAACCCTGAATATTTCTTTTCTCAACAGAATTTCGTTCAATTCATTTCCCAAATTATTTGCAGCAATCACTTCCAAAACGTGTAATTTAATTTTATGCATAGTTTGCCGTGCATCAAAATAGTGTCTGGTAATAGGAGAAGTAAGAGGTTTATTAAGTTTATTACTCAAATTCTCATTCCACCTGATTATGGCTGTTGGAAGGCGGACCCCGGGGGAGTCGGAGTGACCACCCAGGGGGGCCCCCACACTGTACGAAGTAGCCGAGCGCTGCTGAGAAGCCTCCTAGGAGAGGTCCTTCTCCTATACTGTACCAGCACAGTAACACCACCACACAGGACTCGAGGCTGTTTATCACGATGAGCAATTCTTTATCAGCATTTAGGAGGTTACGGTTATCGATATATACAAGGGGGGGATCGAGGGATCCGCAAGAGTCTCAAAGTCTTTGGTAGGGACGGGGTAGCGGGACAGTCTTTGGTAGTGGCGGGGTACGAGGGTACCTTAGGCCCAGTTCTTGTTCCTCAAGCTGGAGGGACTCCGTGTCCCGGAGTGGTCGAGCCGCGACGGCGTCAGCAGGGCTCTGGTGATCAGTTCGTGGAGCTTGAGCCGCGACTAGGTCAGCAGGGCTCTTCAGGTGGTTCAGTTCAGCTCGAGCCGCGACGACGTCAGCAGGGCTCTGGGGGAGGCTTCAGCGAGGTTGGGCCGCGACGGCGTCAGCAGGGCCCCAATGTTCCGTGAGGTTCCTTGTCTCAATAAGGTGGAGCCGCGATGCAGTCAGCTGGGCTCGTGTTATAGGCTCAAGCAAGAGTTCTTCTCCGTAGGGTCAGCCGCGATTCCATCAGCAGGGCTCTTGACTCCGGGATACAACTGCCGTTCCCTTGCGGGGTTGCCCCAGATATAGGTCTGGAGCTCTTTGATGTCCGGACCCTAGCGCCTGGGGGGGGCGGAGAGGCCGGGCTGGGAGAGGCCAGACGCCCAGCGGGAGAGGCGCCAGGCCCGGGGAGGCCGGAGGACGATCGCACCTGGGTGTGGGGGGACGGTGGGGGTCTCATCGAAACTCTCCTCCTCCGGGATAGGTGAAGTGGCCACGTGGTGCCCCCTGGCCCGATCTTGGTGCCTCGATGTCGGGGCTTCGCTGGGGCCGAGGCCGGGGGGAGCCGGGTTGCGTGGGCTGGTGCGTGGAGCAAGCATGGAGGGAACCCCGAAGAGATGAGGGGTTCCTGTGCGGCCTGGAAAAGGGGTCCGCTGAGGCGGGTGTAGGCAAATGGATACAATCCAAGGGGGACCTCTAAGGAAGGAGAGGTCCCTGGTGGCCTGAAAGGGCAGCCCGTGTAGGCCGGTGCGGGGGGACGAGCACAAACCAAGAGGGTTAAGACCACGCCACGAGGCCGGGTCCAACAGGCGTCCCCCCTAGCCGAAAGGCAGGGAGAGTCACCCATTTCCTTGGGGGTTCTCCTCGTCAAGGCGGAAGAAGCGGGACAGGCCGTCGGCGTTGGCGTGGTCACTGCCGGGCCGGTGTTCAACAGAAAAGTCCATCCCTTGCAGCGAGATGGACCATCGCAGCAGCTTGGGGTTCTCGCCCTTCCTTTGCATTAACCACCGCAAGGGCCGGTGGTCGGTCTGGACCCGGAAGTGGGTGCCGAAGAGATAGGGCCGGAGCTTTTTGAGGGCCCACACTACAGCGAAGGCCTCCCGCTCGATGGTGCTCCACCGCTGCTCCCGGGGCAGCAGCCGTCGGCTGATGAAGGCCACGGGTCTGTCGAGTCCCTCCGAATCTACCTGGGACAGGACAGCCCCAATTCCATATTCGGAGGCGTCCGTCTGCACCACGAACTCCTTGCTGTAGTCCGAGGCCTGTAGCACGGCGGCCGTGCACATTGCCGTTTTGAGGGCCTCGAAGGCCGCCTGGCAGCGGGGGGTCCAGTGTACCTTCTTGGGCTGCTTTTCTGACGTGAGCTCTGTGAGGGGGCCGACAATGCTCCCATAGTCTCTGATGAATTGCCGGTAGTACCCGGTGAGGCCCAGGAAGGCCCGGACAGCTGTCTGGGTGGTGGGGGGTTCCCACGCCTGGATGGCATCAACTTTCGGTTGGAGGGGAGCCACCTGGCCGCTCCCTACTTGATGGCCCAGATAGGTCACCGATCCTTGGCCTATCTGGCATTTGCTGGCCTTGATCGTGAGCCCGGCCCTTTGGAGGGCGGTCAGGACTGCTTTGAGGTGTCCCAGGTGCTCAGCCCAGTGGCTGCTGTATACGGCAATGTCATCCAAATAAGCCTCGCTGAAGGCCTCTAGCCCGGCCAGGACCTTGTTCACTAGTCTCTGGAAGGTGGCCGGGGCGTTCTTCATGCCGAAGGGCATCACCCGAAAGTGGTAGTGCCCGTCAGGGGTGGAGAAAGCAGATCTTTCTTGGGCACCGGGGGTGAGCCGGATCTGCCAGTACCCGGCGGTGAGGTCAAAAGTGCTCAGGTAGCGGGCTGCCCCTAAGCGGTCGATGAGCTCGTCGGCCCGGGGAAGAGGATGGGGATCGGTCTTGGTAACGGTGTTCAGGGCCCGGTAGTCCACACAAAATTGTAGCTCCGGGGGGGTGCCTGGTGCGGCGGCTTTGGGCACCAGGACGACGGGACTGGCCCACGGGCTGTCGGAGGGCTCGATGACCCCGAGGGCCAGCATCTTCGCCACCTCAGCCTGGATGCAGGCCCGCACTCGGTCGGGTACTCTGTAGGCTCTGTGTCGCACGGGGGGGACTGTCCCCAGTGTCGACGTCGTGGACACACCATGGAGTCACCCCCGGAGTGAGGGAGAAGAGGGCCGCAAAGGGCTGCAACAGTTGCTGACAGTCGTGGTGCTGTTCCGGGGTCAGGGAGGGGGCGAGTTGGACGCCTTCGATGGTCCCGTCGTGGTCGCTGGTCCGCAGGAGGTCGGGTAGGGGCTCGGAGTCGCCTTCGCCCCCGTCGTCGGTCGCTAGCAGTAGGCTTAGTTCAGTCCGGGCAAAGTGGGGTTTGAGCCGATTAGCGTGCAGAACCCGGAGGGGGTTCCGGGGAGACTCCATGTCGATCAGGTAGGTGACAGGGCTCTTCTTTTCCACCACCTTGAAGGGCCCGGTCCATTTGTCCTGGAGGGCGCAGGGGTCAACCGGTGACATGACCCAGACCTGCTGGCCCGGCTCAAACTTGATGGTAGAGGCGTTTTGATCGTACCATCTTTTCATGTCCTCTTGGCTGGCCTCGAGGTCGGCTTCGGCCAGGGCTCGGAACCTTCGGGTCTGGTTGCGGAGGGTCAGGAGGTATCTGTAGACATCGGGAGGGGCATCTCGGGGCTTCGTCTCCCAGCCTTCCTTGACCAGGCTGAGGGGTCCTCGGACGGGATGCCCGTACAACAATTCGAAAGGGCTGAACCCCAGGGACTTCTGCGGGACCTCCCGATAGGCAAACAGGAGGCACGGCAGCAGGACATCCCATCTCCGCCGTAGGGGCTCTTCCAGGCCCTTGATCATGCCTTTTAAGGTTCTGTTGAACTGCTCGACCAGTCCGTTTCCCTGAGGGTGGTATGGGGTGGTGAACTTGTACGTGACCCCGCACTGCTGCCACAGGGACCGCATGTATTTAGAGATGAAGTTCGTACCTCGGTCGCTCACCACTTCTCGGGGGAACCCCACTCTCGAGAAGATCCCCATTAAGGCCCGGCCCACTACGGGGGCGGTCACAGTTCGAAGCGGGATGGCCTCAGGGTACCTGGTTGCGTGGTCTACGAGGACCAGGATGAAGCGGTGACCCAGGGCGGTCTGGGGGTCCAGGGGCCCTACGATGTCTATTCCGACCCGTTCGAAGGGGGTGTTGACTGCTGGGAAGGGCTGGAGAGGGGCTTTGACCCGTCCCCCCGTCTTGCCGCTGGCTTGGCAGGTCTGGCAGGACCGGCAGTGGTTGTCCACGTCCCTCCGCATCCGGGGCCAGTAGAAGTGGGTCACCAGGCGGCTACAACTGCCGTTCCCTTGCGGGGTTGCCCCAGATATAGGTCTGGAGCTCTTTGATGTCCGGACCCTAGCGCCTGGGGGGGGCGGAGAGGCCGGGCTGGGAGAGGCCAGACGCCCAGCGGGAGAGGCGCCAGGCCCGGGGAGGCCGGAGGACGATCGCACCTGGGTGTGGGGGGACGGTGGGGGTCCCATCGAAACTCTCCTCCTCCGGGATAGGTGAAGTGGCCACGTGGTGCCCCCTGGCCCGATCTTGGTGCCTCGATGTCGGGGCTTCGCTGGGGCCGAGGCCGGGGGGAGCCGGGTTGCGTGGGCTGGTGCGTGGAGCAAGCATGGAGGGAACCCCGAAGAGATGAGGGGTTCCTGTGCGGCCTGGAAAAGGGGGCCGCTGAGGCGGGTGTAGGCAAATGGATACAATCCAAGGGGGACCTCGAAGGAAGGAGAGGTCCCTGGTGGCCTGAAAGGGCAGCCCGTGTAGGCCGGTGCGGGGGGACGAGCACAAACCAAGAGGGTTAAGACCACGCCACGAGGCCGGGTCCAACAGGCGTCCCCCCTAGCCGAAGGCAGGGAGAGTCACCCATTTCCTTGGGGGTTCTCCTCTTCGAGGCGGAAGAAGCGGGACAGGCCGTCGGCGTTGGCGTGGTCACTGCCGGGCCGGTGTTCAACAGAAAAGTCCATCCCTTGCAGCGAGATGGACCATCGCAGCAGCTTGGGGTTCTCGCCCTTCCTTTGCATTAACCACCGCAAGGGCCGGTGGTCGGTCTGGACCCGGAAGTGGGTGCCGAAGAGATAGGGCCGGAGCTTTTTGAGGGCCCACACTACAGCGAAGGCCTCCCGCTCGATGGTGCTCCACCGCTGCTCCCGGGGCAGCAGCCGTCGGCTGATGAAGGCCACGGGTCTGTCGAGTCCCTCCGAATCTACCTGGGACAGGACAGCCCCAATTCCATATTCGGAGGCGTCCGTCTGCACCACAAACTCCTTGCTGTAGTCCGAGGCCTGTAGCACGGCGGCCGTGCACATTGCCGTTTTGAGGGCCTCGAAGGCCGCCTGGCAGCGGGGGGTCCAGTGTACCTTCTTGGGCTGCTTTTTTGACGTGAGCTCTGTGAGGGGGCCGACAATGCTCCCATAGTCTCTGATGAATCACCGGTAGTACCCGGTGAGGCCCAGGAAGGCCCGGACAGCTGTCTGGGTGGTGGGGGGTTCCCACGCCTGGATGGCATCAACTTTCGGTTGGAGGGGAGCCACCTGGCCGCTCCCTACTTGATGGCCCAGATAGGTCACCGATCCTTGGCCTATCTGGCATTTGCTGGCCTTGATCGTGAGCCCGGCCCTTTGGAGGGCGGTCAGGACTGCTTTGAGGTGTCCCAGGTGCTCAGCCCAGTGGCTGCTGTATACGGCAATGTCATCCAAATAAGCCGCGCTGAAGGCCTCTAGCCCGGCCAGGACCTTGTTCACTAGTCTCTGGAAGGTGGCCGGGGCGTTCTTCATGCCGAAGGGCATCACCCGAAAGTGGTAGTGCCCGTCAGGGGTGGAGAAAGCGGATCTTTCTTGGGCACCGGGGGTGAGCCGGATCTGCCAGTACCCGGCGGTGAGGTCAAAAGTGCTCAGGTAGCGGGCTGCCCCTAAGCGGTCGATGAGCTCGTCGGCCCGGGGAAGAGGATGGGCATCGGTCTTGGTAACGGTGTTCAGGGCCCGGTAGTCCACACAAAATCGTAGCTCCGGGGGGGTGCCTGGTGCGGCGGCTTTGGGCACCAGGACGACGGGACTGGCCTACGGGCTGTCGGAGGGCATCTTCGCCACCTCAGCCTGGATGCAGGCCCGCACTCGGTCGGGTACTCTGTAGGCTCTGTGTCGCACGGGGGGGACTGTCCCCAGTGTCGACGTCGTGGACACACCATGGAGTCACCCCCGGAGTGAGGGAGAAGAGGGCCGCAAAGGGCTGCAACAGTTGCTGACAGTCGTGGTGCTGTTCCGGGGTCAGGGAGGGGGCGAGTTGGACGCCTTCGATGGTCCCGTCGTGGTCGCTGGTCCGCAGGAGGTCGGGTAGGGGCTCGGAGTCGCCTTCGCCCCCGTCGTCGGTCGCTAGCAGTAGGCTTAGTTCAGTCCGGGCAAAGTGGGCTTCGTCTCCCAGCCTTCCTTGACCAGGCTGAGGGGTCCTCGGACGGGATGCCCGTACAACAATTCGAAAGGGCTGAACCCCAGGGACTTCTGCGGGACCTCCCGATAGGCAAACAGGAGGCACGGCAGCAGGACATCCCATCTCCGCCGTAGGGGCTCTTCCAGGCCCTTGATCATGCCTTTTAAGGTTCTGTTGAACTGCTCGACCAGTCCGTTTCCCTGAGGGTGGTATGGGGTGGTGAACTTGTACGTGACCCCGCACTGCTGCCACAGGGACCGCATGTATTTAGAGATGAAGTTCGTACCTCGGTCGCTCACCACTTCTCGGGGGAACCCCACTCTCGAGAAGATCCTTATTAAGGCCCGGCCCACTACGGGGGCGGTCACAGTTCGAAGCGGGATGGCCTCAGGGTACCTGGTTGCGTGGTCTACGAGGACCAGGATGAAGCGGTGACCCAGGGCGGTCTGGGGGTCCAGGGGCCCTACGATGTCTATTCCGACCCGTTCGAAGGGGGTGTTGACTGCTGGGAAGGGCTGGAGAGGGGCTTTGACCCGTCCCCCCGTCTTGCCGCTGGCTTGGCAGGTCTGGCAGGACCGGCAGTGGTTGTCCACGTCCCTCCGCATCCGGGGCCAGTAGAAGTGGGTCACCAGGCGGCTGTAGGTTTTGTCCTGCCCCAGGTGCCCAGCGAGGGGCACATCATGTGCCAGGTTAAGGAGGAACTCCCGAAACCGGAGAGGGACCACCAGCACTCGACTGGCCCCTAGTTCGGCAATCTTCTGCTCGCTGTACAGTAGTCCTTCAGCCCAATAGACCCAGTGGGTTCCAGTCTGGTCACCGTTGGCCTGCGAGGCCGCTTGCTGCCGGACTCCTTCAAGGGAGGGGCAGGTCTTCTGTTCTTGCAAGAACTGTTCTCTGGTGGGGCCCCCGTCGTGGCGCCATTGGGCAAGTTCCGGGAGTGTGCCGAGAGAGGCGATCTCGTCCGGGGGGGGCACCGTGGATCCGCCATCGGTGCCCGCTTCTTCCTCGCGGGAGGCAGGCGGTGGCACAGGCCCCTCGGGCTCGACGGTGTCGGCGGCCATGGACGAACGGGGAGCCTGGGCGGCCATGGACCGGGTGGTGGCGCAGGCCCATTCGGGTAGTCCTAGCATTCGGAGATGCTCTCGCCGCTCCACTTGAGCCCAGGGGGAACTCTCAAGGTCGTTCCCCAGGAGGCAGTCCACCGGAGCGTCGTCGCGGACAGTCACCTTCAGTATGCCCGTCACCCCTCCCCATTCGAAGGGAATCTGTGCCATCTGGCACATGCTCTCGCTGTTGTCGGCCGTCTGGACGGGGCATAGCACATTTGGCAGGATCTGTTCGGGGGCCACCAGGTGGCAGCGGACAGCGGTGACACTGGCTCCGGTGTCACGGAGGGCTTCGGCCCGTCGTCCATTGATAGTGACCCACTGTTGGTACTTCTGGGTGTTGCTCGGGATGGGGGTTCGGGGCACCATTTCTCGGCTGCCCAGGCAGACCAGGGACATAGCCGCCGGCTCCCACTCAGTGGACCCCCCGCTGAGGGGTTCTTCCTCTTCCTCTTCCTCCCCTTCTCCCAGGGCAGCAGCCACTAGTTGTCGGGGCGGGGGCCCGCTGGTCCCACTTCGTCGGTTCATGGGGCAGGCAGGGTCGCTGGCATAGTGTCCTGTTTGTTGGCAGCCGTAGCAGGTTATCGTGGGCCGGGGTCCGGCTTTGGCTGGCGCTGTCCCTCTTCGGGCTAGGCTCGGGGAGGTGTGTTGCTGAGGCGGCCCTCGCGGCGGACTCCGGGGCGGCCCGGCTGGGATGTCCCGACTCCTGTTCGACCCTCCTCCCCCGCCGCGCTGGCGGGGGGGTCCGGTGGGGTTTCGCTGGTACTCCCCCATCGAGCTCCGGGGGACTCGGGTGTTGACCCATCGATCGGCCTCGGCGGCCAGCTTCCGCGGCTCGGTCAGCTTGCTGTCGAGGAGGTGTTGTCTTAGCTCCACGAAGCAGTTGTTGGAGAGGTGTTCCCAAATAATGAGGTCGACCAGCTGCCCGTAGGTGGTGACCTTGCTCCCCTTGATCCAACCTTCTAGGGCCCTGCTGAAAAAGTCAACATACTCTACCCACGTGGTACCGGGGATTTTCTTGCAGTCTCTGAACCGCTGGCGGTACATTTCCGCGGTTAGTCCATAGCGGGTGAGCAGGGCCTCCTTCATATGGTCGTACGAGGTCATCACTTCTTCCGGGAGCTGGAGTAGGGTGTCTCGGCCCTCGCTAAGGAACCGACCCCATAGGCCGGCACCCCAATCCTTCCGGGGTACCCGATGGGAGGTCATGGCCACCTCGTACGCCTTAAACCACTGCTGGATGTCGTCGTTTTTATAGTACTCCTTGACGACATCTTTGGGAATATGGACCTTGGCCTCGGTGGGCGGCAGAGCGTCTCTATTGCTGGGGGTGCCGGTCTCCCCCTTCTGGGCCTTGAGCTCGAGTTCTTTGAGGCCCCGCTCGTGTTCGAGGGTCAGCCTTTTCTCCTCCAGCGCTCGATGCCGCTTCTTCTCCTCTATCTCCTCTTGTAGCCGTAGCTGTTCTATGGCCAATTTCTTTTCGGCCAGCAAGAGTTCGCCGTCCAGCCGAAGTCGTGCGAGCTCTAGCTCATGGGTCCGGACCTTCTCCCGCTCTCGTATTTCTTCCGCGGAGAGGCCGGTTTCCAGGCTGTTTCTCCCCCCGTTCGCGGGGGTCGGGGCTGGTGGCGTGGCTGCATTCAGGCTTGGCAGTTCGGGCTGGACTGTTCCCATGAGGCACAGGGTCAAGACTGATTTGCATATGGCCATGTCTAAACTGGGGTGGCATAGTGGGCAAAAGAACGATGGATTTAACCCAGATCTCTTGACTGGGGGAGAATGTCTGCATTGTCAGCATTCCGTCCATCATTTGTTTGTTGTAACGCTTTTCGCCCTAAGTGGGATGGGTATTCCCAGACGTGGGACCCGTGCTCACTACGCCACTGGAGTCAAGCTATCCTGGCTGATGACGGCTGATAGCCAGAAACCGGTCCTAGGATGCTTGATTCCGGTCCAGGGAAAACATGGCTTGGCAGTTCGGGCTGGACTGTTCCCATGAGGCACAGGGTCAAGACTGATTTGCATATGGCCATGTCTAAACTGGGGTGGCGTAGTGGGCAAAAGAACGATGGATTTAACCCAGATCTCTTGACTGGGGGAGAATGTCTGCATTGTCAGCATTCCGTCCATCATTTGTTTGTTGTGGCTGCATTCAGGGGCAGGGGACCTTCGCTCTGGGAGGGACCCACCTCGGACTCTATCCAGGTTCTCAGGGCTTCCTGCATCTCTTCCTTGGTACCTAGGCCGGTGGTCGCAATGCCCTTGTCCTTGCAGAACTGTTTTAACTCTTTGTGTGTGTACTCTTCCAATCGTTCTGGTTGGAACTCCATGGTCTCTGTTCGTCTGGATGGATAGCGAGTGGGTTACTGGCTTGTACGCTCTGCGTTCGGCTCGGATCCCGTCGCTGGCCACCAAATGTTGGAAGGCGGACCCCGGGGGAGTCGGAGTGACCACCCAGGGGGGCCCCCTCACTGTACGAAGTAGCCGAGCGCTGCTGAGAAGCCTCCTAGGAGAGGTCCTTCTCCTATACTGTACCAGCACAGTAACACCACCACACAGGACTCGAGGCTGTTTATCACGATGAGCAATTCTTTATCAGCATTTAGGAGGTTACGGTTATCGATATATACAAGGGGGTGATCGAGGGATCCGCAAGAGTCTCAAAGTCTTTGGTAGGGACGGGGTAGCGGGACAGTCTTTGGTAGTGGCGGGGTACGAGGGTACCTTAGGCCCAGTTCTTGTTCCTCAAGCTGGAGGGACTCCGTGTCCCGGAGTGGTCGAGCCGCGACGGCGTCAGCAGGGCTCTGGTGATCAGTTCGTGGAGCTTGAGCCGCGACTAGGTCAGCAGGGCTCTTCAGGTGGTTCAGTTCAGCTCGAGCCGCGACGACGTCAGCAGGGCTCTGGGGGAGGCTTCAGCGAGGTTGGGCCACGACGGAGTCAGCAGGGCCCCGATGTTCCGTGAGGTTCCTTGTCTCAATAAGGTGGAGCCGCGACGCTGTCAGCTGGGCTCGTGTTATAGGGTCAAGCAAGAGTTCTTCTCCGTAGGGTCAGCCGCGATTCCATCAGCAGGGCTCTTGACTCTGGGATACAACTGCCGTTCCCTTGCGGGGTTGCCCCAGATATAGGTCTGGAGCTCTTTGATGTCCGGATCCTCGCGCCTGGGGGGGCGGAGAGGCCGGGCTGGGAGAGGCCAGACGCCCAGCGGGAGAGGCGCCAGGCCCGGGGAGGCCGGAGGACCATCGCACCTGGGTGTGGGGGGACGGTGGGGGTCCCATCGAAACTCTCCTCCTCCGGGAGAGGTGAAGTGGCCACGTGGTGCCCCCTGGCCCGATCTTGGTGCCTCGATGTCGGGGCTTCGCTGGGGCCGAGGCTGGGGGGAGCCGGGTTGCGTGGGCTGGTGCGTGGAGCAAGCATGGAGGGAACCCCGAAGAGATGAGGGGTTCCTGTGCGGCCTGGAAAAGGGGGCCGCTGAGGCGGGTGTAGGCAAATGGATACAATCCAAGGGGGACGTCGAAGGAAGGAGAGGTCCCTGGTGGCCTGAAAGGGCGGCCCGTGTAGGCCGGTGCGGGGGGACGAGCACAAACCAAGAGGGTTAAGACCACGCCACGAGGCCGGGTCCAACAATGGCTTTATGTAAAGTGTTTCAATTTTAAAGCAGCCCACATAGGCACTTAATGGAATATATATTGTACAGTCACAAGTGGCAAAATGTCATGTTTGGTTGCCTGTCCTAAATATCCATGTTCAAATACATTGTTTAGCAATCTGTTGCCAACTATCAACTATTGTCAGAAACCCTTTCAAAGGGTCATGGGACACACAGGGGTTACTGGGCCCAACTGTGGTGGTTCAGGCCTTTTACTCCTCATGTCCCAGGGTCTGAATTATTATGGAATCTGAGCAACTGGGCCAAGTACTCCTTCTGCACTTGACTCTCAGAGGTAGCTACGGACGAGCAGTCCAAGGTTCCATTGCGGAGAAAGTGTAGATACAGTTTAGTGAACATGATTCATAACTCAAAGATCACACAACAATGTCAATATATCAATGTCCAATCAAATACCTATTTTCATATTAAAAAGAAGTATTTTTATTTCTAACTCTACACTTTCAAAGAAGTAATAAGACACTCATCAGTAATTACATGAGCCCCTTGATGTTGGCGCTTTAGTGTTTCAATGGCAAATCCCTGTCCCACCTGCTTCCCGTACTGCTTTTGGGGTTAGTCCCCATTCACTGGTGGCCACATCCAGGGAATGCTCACTAGTAAGCCTTACTCAAAAGTCCACTCCGACTTTTAGAAAGTAGTCAAAAATGTCTTTGGTGCCGCAGCACCTTTAGCAGCGGGTTCCCCGGGGCCTGTAGGCTTGTATCAAGTCTTACCGGCTCAAGCAGCAAGGTAGTGTTCAGAGTCTCAGTAGATGCTCCAGCAGTGGGCACTCGCAATGCTCCAGTACTGCTCAGTTGAGCTGGGCTGCACTCAGGATGCACAGCAACACCCAGCTGGTGCGGGCTCTCCATGACCTTGCACGCACGTCTCCAGCAGCAGTCGGAGGTGCTCCGGTGCTTCCTCCTCCAAATTAAGTTCAGCTCTCCCAACTGGGGGAGAGGGGTTGGTCCTGGTGTTCCCGATCTGGTCCCAGTGAGGTTGACGCACTCCTGGTTTTCCTCTTTTGCCTAGTGGCAGGTCAGGGGGCAATTTCTCAATGCTCGATTTTGACCCACAGGTCACACTTCTGTTCTCGGGCAGCGGCCCAAACTCCAACAGTTAATTACTACTTGCATCCCCTCCTGGCATACGGGGTTGCAGCGGTACTTGCAAACAAGCATTGGCCCTTCCTTCATGGAGTCCACACCACGGCGAGCCCTTCTGGTATATGGGGTAATTGCAGCGGTGCTTTATGAGCTTCAAGATCGCTGCACGGTACTTCGCTCACGGCTATCTTCACGGCAGCCCTCTCCTTACATACGGGGTTGCCAACCTGATCCTGCACATGGACAATGACCTGTTCAATGCAACAGCTGTCTCGTCACACCTCGCACTGGTAGTCTTCTCGAAGGGGCTCCCCACTGGACCGCCCCCCTTCAACATTCTTCTCTTCCTCACAAGACACACCGGTCTTGGCAAGCAGGCAGGCACTGCTGCAGCAGGCTCCAGGGCAGGTGGGCTTGGTTTCCCTGGGTATTGTCCCCTCACCCAGCGGGAAGGCTAGCGGGCCTTGACCCCCAATACTAGTCACAGGCAGTCCTAGTCACTGGCTGTTTAGCAGATAACAAATGTTTGGTGTCACAATCTCCCCTTATAGTCTATTTCCAGATACGCAATGTGATTTAGGGTCTGGGTCTTTGAAGTTTTATGTTGGGGTTCCTGTTCCTCTGATGTGCACACTTTTCTTCTCCCTCATCCTCTTGAAAGGATCTCTGTCACAGTAAGAAAGACTTAGAAGCTGATAATCCCACAACACAGGCCATGGGAGTGACTAGAGTTCACACCTGGATGTCAGCCACAGTGATTTGTGCATCAAAATGTTAATCTCGGGCTCCCAGCCCTTCTATTTATGATTCCATGATCAGCCCCATACCATTCATGAGATGTATTTAGGACCTTTCCTTGTGATCTCTCACCGAAAAAAAGAGCACCCTTTGAAGTGTACATGGGGAGTCTCTCTCTCCCTTCTCCAGTGTATCAAACCCAGCTCTCAGGAATGCAGCAATACCCAAGTCTGTCCAGAGGGATTCCTCTACTCTTCATGTCTTCACCAAACAGACCTGGGCTTCCTAAAATGGAACCCAGTTCCTCCATGTAATGTACCATTACAGGCACACTTGCACTCAGTATATGTATAGCACACACTGTCCAGTAATGTTACCTGCATGTATTGTGCCACCTCAAGCACACATACATTCAGTGCACATATTCATTTTGTGTGCACTGCTCAATACTGTATCCTTTCTGTATTGTGCCATGGTGTACTACATGCAAACATACACACTGCTAGTACCTACATTCACCATGCGCGCACTGCACAACACTTCACCCTTTATGTATTGTACTTTTCTCAATCACACATAACACAGCACAGAGTCACCGCTCATGCGCAGCACTTTACAACTAACGGATGTTGGCCAAGGGTAAGTTAAGAACACATTAGCAGAAAAGAAGTGAGTGAGCCTGTAGGCCTTACTCCAGTGACACAGGTTAAAAAGGACCTGTTCACTCCTACTGATCACTACACAATATGCTGCGACCATCGCACTCGTTCTGATTAACACCTGGTGCAGGTGGTAGCCCTCCACCACTATGGGATAGTGATTTGGATGCCCCTCCATATCCAACAAGAACACAATCCATGAGACTGGCCTGCGTCATGGCGCACGCTCATGATCCATGTATGCATATGACAACAAAAATCAGCATTAGGGATCCAGACAACAGTGAAGTTGGATGCTCAGGGCAGGGGTACATGTCCATAACGATACAGAGGACCTTTCAGTCCCAACAAACATAGTAGCAAATCATTTAAGTGTCAATGGCAAAAGGTTGTGATCCCTTGTGCTTTAAGCAAATGTGGGTGAAACCACTTTAAAAATGTTTTCCAACCAGAATCTCGCGGAAAACGCTGAAGTGTCCAATATGTTATAATAAATCCAATTGCTGTTTGTTCAAATTCTGGAACTCAAAGAAAAAGAATAGATTGGTGAGAAATGGGTATGCAGATTTGGCATAAGGAGGTTTGAAGGTGACAAATGCCCCAGGGATCTTGTTACTAAGCTAACCTCATATCGACAGAAAAAGGCTACAGTATGTGAAGCTAGGAAGCTCAAGGGGACAGGGCAATCCTGCTTTGAGATTTGTCTCAATTTGCCCTTGACAAGAGACGATTAATGCAACCAGTCATGGAGACTCTTGCCAGAAAAGATATGAGATATTGCTGGATGTTTCCATGTGGTCCTCCATTTCAAGTGGGAGAAAGGAACTTTCGTGTTATGACAGCCAGAGAGGACATGACGTCCCTGGATAAACCAGTGAACAGGAAGAGCCCCAATTGACGATGACACCAGTGCTTCATGTAAAGGGAGTACTCTGTAGAAAAAGAGATGGAAAGACTTATGTGCTGGCGCCAAGATACAATGAAGTCTGCAGCTATGACTATGTCCCTGCCAAAGTGCAATCACATGAGCCCACTGTGATTATTTTATTTTTATTTATTTATTTTTTCAATTTGTAGGGCGCAACAGCAACCCAAAAAGGGTTTCCCGGCGCCTAGACACAGCTAGTTAGAAGACAGGAGTAATGGCTATTGAGATTTATTGTTCAAATAGCCAGGTCTTAACATGCTTTCTAAACCTGACATAATTTTCCTCCTTTCGGATGAAGGGAGGGAGCGTGTTCCAGAGGGATGGTCCCAGATGGGCGAAGGATCTGCCACCTACTCTCGCCCGTTTGAATCTCGGCACGCAGAAAAAGGCTGCCGACTGCGACCGTAGGTTACGTTTGGGAGTGTAGGGGTGGGCAAGGGCTAGAAGATATTTAGGTGCCGTGCCCGCTTTAATTCTGAACATAAAGTTCAGGGCTTTAAAGCGGATTCTATTTTCAACCCTGAGCCAATGGAGTTCCCGGCGGTGACTCGAGACTCCAGAGTTTTTAGGAATATTGTACAATAGGCGCACTGCTGCGTTTTTCACAAGTTGTAGTCGGCCGACTACTGATTTGTTGGCGCCCAGATACAGAATGTTGCCGTAGTCAAGCCTCGATGTTATGAGGGCATTGACTACGGTCTTCTGCGTGGAGAGAGGCAGCATCCAGAGAATTTTCCTCAACCATTTGACTATGGTAAGACATAGACCAGTAACTTTGCTGGCCTGTTGATTCATGGAGAGGGAGTTGTCTAAAATAAATCCCAGATTACGAACATGGGTCACCGGGACGGGAAGAGCGCCCATCTGATCAGGCCAATGTACGGAATTCCACAAATCTTGATGTTTTCCCAGAACCAGAATCTCGGTCTTGTCACCGTTGAGTTTAAGTTGATTTCTCGTCATCCAGTTCAGGATGTTTAGGAGTCCTGCTTTAAGTAGAGAAGGAGAGTTGGGACAGGATTCGGATAGGGAAAAAATGATTTGTGAATCATCCGCATAGCTCATAAAAGTGAGACCAGATTGTTCGACAAGGTCTGCCATGGGTCTAAGGTATAAATTAAAAAACAGAGGGCTAAGAATAGACCCCTGAGGTACTCCATGGGGTGCCAACAAAGTATCCGAAGAGGCTCGTGACGAGGTGATTTGGAAGGTTCGATTAGCCAAGAAGGACCGGATCCAATCCAAGGCCTTTCCACGTACACCATTTTTATACAATACCTTAACGAGAGTTTCATGGGAAATGGTGTCGAAGGCCGCGCTCAGATCTAATAGCACGAGCGCGACCGTCTGACCTTGATCAATAAGTTTACGAATGTGCTCCGTGACTCCAAGCAGGGCGGTTTCAGTAGAGAAAGCGGCCCTGAAACCTGACTGTGAGGGGTGCAGAAGAGAATTTTCTTCCGCAAAAATAGATTGCACAGAATGCATGTGCCTCTCCAAACATTTGGAGAACGCAGGGAGCAAAGATATGGGTCTGTAATTGGCAAGAATTTCCGGGTTAGCAGTAGGCTTTTTTAGAAGAGGCGTAACCATGGCATGTTTCCATAGAGCTGGGACAATTGCAAGGTCAAGAGAAGAGTTCAGAAGGTTTTTAATGATTTCCAAGGAACTATCACAAAGTTGTTTAATGATTTTGATTGGAATAGGGTCCCTGGGGGAGCCGGATTTAATGGTCTTAAGGATCCCTTTCAGTTTATCTACTGAGAGAGCAGGCCAGGATTCCAGTGTGTTGGCACAAGGAGGAATTAAACCTGAGTCAGGGAAAGAGGATGGTGCTTTGTTGTTCGCACTGATGTCTAGGATAATTTTATCAATTTTTTCAGTAAAAAAGAGTGCTAACGCCTGGCATTGTTGAGTGTTAAGTGGAGGTGCTGCAGCTGTAGTGTAAGCACAAGCCAATTCTTTAACTTTGTTAAATAGGGTTTTTGGCATATTGGTGGCCTCCAAGATGGTTTTTGAGACGAATGCGGCTCTTGCTTTTGCGCAGGCCGTGTGGTACAAATTTCTGGCCTCATGATAGCTTTTCTTGGCGTCCAGGGCGTAGTTTTTACGCCATTTACGTTCAAGCGCTTTATATTTTGATTTTTCGGCTTTTAGGCTATCATTAAACCAAGTAGCCGGGTGGCGGTGTCTATTCCCTTTGATACAAGTAGAGGGCAGGCATTTATTAGCGGCATCGCTGAGCCACTTTTGTGCTGCAGCCGCGAGGCTGTCGATGTCTGGGCTATTACCCGGAGGGTTATCTTGTAATGTTGAATTTAGCAATTCTAAGTTTACTGATTTCCAGTTTTTCCTGGATGTATCAGGGGAATCATATTGCAAATTAAGAGCGGGAGGAAAAGTGATGCTGAAATTTATTAGATGGTGGTCGGACCAGCATATGGGCATAGTAGCGAGACATTTAAGTTCTCTGATGTTGGAAAATATAGGGTCCAGCAAATGGCCAGCTATGTGAGTAGGGCTAGAGTTGATCAGAGACAGATTTAGAACCTTCAAGTCATCCAGTAGGTTAGAACAGGAGGAGGTGGTGGGGTCCTCAAGATGCAAGTTGAAATCGCCCAGCAGGGAAAAATTGCTTGAGGTAATGTAATGGGGAATGATAAGATTCGCTAAATTTGAAACCCATTGAGAGGGGTTTCCTGGGGGACGATAAATCAAAAAGCCAGACATCGTGAAATTTGGGTTCAAGAAAATTTTAAAAAGGCCCGCTTCACAGTCTGGAATAGCTACTGATTCAAGAGTGCATTTTAAATCTCTATTAAAAATAATTGCTATTCCGCCACCTACCTGTTTGTTCCTGTCTATTCTGACAATGGCGTAATTATCAGGGAGGGCGGTAGCAATATCCGGTCCGGCACTATCGTGCAGCCAAGTCTCCGTTAAAAAGAGGGCACTGCTGAAATTAGAATGCCATGTTTTCTAAGTACTCTGCAGATACCTTGTCATTATTATTGGGAGCAGATGTGAGGAGACTTGAGAAAAGAGTTTGCCACTAATGGTCTGTTGATATCAAGCACTTGACATAGAACTAGTTAACTCCCCAGCCTACCTATCATATGAGAAAGCAGAGACAGAGATTCTCCAGGAACCACACTTGAAGAAGAGGGGATCCAGGAAACTTAAGTACAAGTTCACTTACCTGAGCACTAGCAGTGTTTTTCCTTTGGGGTTGTAAACTTGGAATCCCTTATTGACATGAATAGGAGAAATGTTTCGGTCATGGGTAGGGTCGGCACAGAGGTGTGTGTAGTGTGGGAGTGAGGGGGTATACTCCCAACCAGGCACAGGCTCTTTTTTAAATGAAGATGATGTGCAATGTGGTGGTATTTTCTGAAGGTCCACTGATTCTAGCATACAAATTGACCCAGGTGATGCATCAGGTACTGGAAAAGACAGGAAGGGGAGGAGGTTCCTCAAAAAATTCTTCAGTGGAGTTCTAGGAGTCACTATCAGTTTTGAGAGATGTCAATATTTGGAGAGCCCTATGCTTTTAGACAGGAACTATACCTTTTACTCCCATGTTCATCACTCTTATTCAAGAACTGTCATGATATTTCTGTATAGCACTTAATACATTGCTATGGGATTCTTCAATTGTCTCCATTATAATCTCCGATAGTGATAGGAAATGGAGTCTGAGTTGATTCTTATAAGAGGATGCGTCTTATAGGTCTTGGTTGGTAGTGAATTCTTCAATTGGCTCTATAACTAACCCAGATCCTGCCCCTGTCGCTAGAGAAAAAGAAATGAGTAGGCAATAAATGTATGGTATTTCTGCAACACATTAGCAAGATCAATATTCTCTACGGCATGCCCTAAATATGGACGTTAGGGGAAACTGACAGCTTTGACCTCAATAGCTAAGAAGGA
This sequence comes from Triturus cristatus, assembly GCF_964204655.1. Taxonomy (NCBI): domain Eukaryota; kingdom Metazoa; phylum Chordata; class Amphibia; order Caudata; family Salamandridae; genus Triturus; species Triturus cristatus. Next base: position 422,681,332 of record NC_140587.1, read on the forward strand.
AAGAGCACTGATGCATTCCAAACTAAAGATGAAGTTAAAGGTATCAGATGACAGGTACAAGTATACAGGATTTAGGCTGGACCTGAGGGTGGTGATTAAAATTTGAGGGCAGCTACACGTTTCTGCTAAATAAACTGCGTGAGCCATTTTTGCACTTAAACAGGTTTATGAGACCAGTGACAATACACATGGGATACTTGCTAATGGCTGGTCTGATGGGGATAGAACAGGACTTGGTGTTTGAGAAGGTGGATCTTTGGAGACTTTTACCACTCTCTTTAAAGAGCTGTGGATGAGTCTTCCTATACACTAAAAAAGATTCTTGGAACAGCAGTATTAGAGGGAGATTTTGTGTGCCTCCGCGGCTGCACTGAGAGTTATATGGCCATGTTGGGTGTTAACTTGTAAAAGGCTCCAGGGACTCTTTTACTGGGGAATTATAGGGCACTCATAGTCAAACTTCCATTTCTTGACTTAGACGTTTTAATTGTTTGTTACGACAGGAGGGGTGCTGCCCTTGATGTCAGATGACAACACTGTTGTTATCTCAAAAACAAAAGGAAGAACCTATCTCCAAGTGCCGCATGTCAATTTTTTTATCCTCCTAAATGAATATCTCAAAATCTACATACAAATTTGGCAGTAGACTTTTGCACCAATTTGATTAATCTGGATTTGATATGGGTGCCACACTTTTAATAGAATCCACAACATGGACCCTACTGTCTAAAAATAGAAGAACAAATTAGCATTGTTCGTGGTCAAAGTGGATTTCAACAGGGTGACCTGGTCCTTTATAGTGAAGTGATATTGATGTTTGGGAGAAGATGTTTTTCATATGGGGTCAAAACTGCATTTAAGTCCCTGTTTCCAATTCATAGGGGCTCAAAACTGGGATGGCTGACTTGCCCCACCCCAATTCTGTTCATCGTGCTCGTTAAACTTCTGACCATTAAGATCATAAAATTCAACCTTCAACCCAGGTAGTGGGGATCAGAGCTGAACTTTTTAAAGACGACGTCATGGTCATTTTCTAACCTACTGACCTTGACCACTGCTTGATGAATATGCCTGTTTTTCCCGCAGCCTTTCACCCCGCAAGTTGTTACAATGCAGTCGTTACTGCGACCGCGTTGTAACAACGCATACCATTACCGTTACCGTAACAACGACTTGTGGAGGGGCACGCTGGGTGTTGGAATAGTATAATTTACTATTTCAACTCCAGTCTGTGTGGACAGTAGGGAAAGTGTTGGATTTTAAATCCAACACCTTCTCCCCCTCCGCAAGTCGTTGTTACGACTTGCGGGGTAATGGTATGCGTTGTTACAACGCGGTCGTGGTAACGACCAGGTTGTATCAACATGCGCGGTGGCGGTTTCGTGGTGAAGGTTGTTCACCCTGCTTGATATCTTATCTGCCTTCACAGAAGTGTCGGGGCAAGCTGACACTGCTTCCCATGAATTCGAGCAGGCCAGGGATAAACAGCCTGAAAGATTCTCTGCCTTGAAATCTAAATGATGAGTCAGTGAAGTACATGGGAGTCTATTCGACATCATTGCTGAGCAAATTGTAAGGGACTAATATATCCATTTGATTAGCAACACCCAAAAAGTTTCCATCAGTAGCAACACTTAAGTGTCGTGGTTGTGCCATTCTGCAGCAATTAAAATGAACATTTTACCTTAGCTTCTCTCCATCTTTTATCCTTTTCCAACCTGTAAAGCTGCTAGGATTTTTTGATTTTCCCAGGACGAATCCAATCAGTATTGGGCACAAATGGACTGGGCCAGCGGGGAAAGGTTACTTTGGAATAATGAGTGGCTCTGTGGACACACAAGGCCACTGAACTTCAACTACAGCCAGATCCCACTTGGATGTCTAGGACTGGCCCTCACCACTGTCCATTGTTTTATCAAAAATTATGTGTTCATGAAAAGTAAACAAAATATAAAGATTATAATTCCATCAGTGCCCATTGTAAGTTGAACTTTGAATTAAAGAGCTTTTTTAAGCCAACTATCCCAAAAAACATGTAATGTAAAACATACTTAACGGGTAACACTGCAATAACGTTCTATATTGCCATCTCAGGGGTTTGGTGACATTTACAAACCATTAAACCTTTGGCCTTGTGGCTTATGAGGCTTATCCGCTTACAATGTCACCAGAATCTCTCAATGGTGATATTGAACCATGTTGCACAGAACAGAGTTACCCGTTATAGACAGATAGATAGATAGATAGACAGATAGATAGATAGATAGATAGATAGATAGATAGATAGATAGATAGATAGATAACGAAAAGCAGCACTTTATTTAATTATAGTTTGCAATTGAGACCTTCTTCTGGACCAAGTTACAGCCTGTGCAATACCACTTAAGAAGTGTCCATCGTTACTTGTACTGATCAGTCTCTAAACTGCCACCTTCCATTTTGACTCTGCAGCACATTTCGAAAGCCATGTTTACTTGTTTGTTTCCTGGCACCCAGAGTTCTTATTCCCTGTGTCCATCAGTAATATTTAAAAGAAGATTTTTTTTTAAATATCCGTTTATTGTTTTATACATAACAGAGTATACAGTAACAACAACCTGTCAACCCAGGCATAGTACAATTGTGGAATCAATGTTCTCAACGCCATTGCCTGCTTTCCGTGACCTCACCTCACCTCCCCATCCCTGCTCCCATGTCTCCCATGCATGCGAGAACTGTTTCTTCATTCAACCACCACCCTCCTGGCCTTGAACAGAGGTACAGGTGCCCGTCTCGTACATACACTCAATTGGCTGCCGTATTCCAGCCCCTCCATGTTTTGTCAAATTTCTTCTGGTAACCTCGTCCCTTGTAAACTTCCCTTTCCATAAGTTTGCAATGTTCCATATGTGGCTCCCAGTCTAGGTGCTGGGGGGTAGGATAACCGGAATCCCACCTCTGAGCAATGTCTCATTTCGCCACCATGCAACCCAGATTTACCAAATGCTTCTGATATCGGGATAGATCTGTTAGTCCCCTTATGCCCAGGAGTGCCAGCCGAGGTTGTAGCTCCAGGGGTAGCCTCTTCCAGGGAGCTCCTCACTGCCTTCCAAAAGTTCCAAATGCGGGGACAGCTCCAGAGTATGTGTAATAGTGTGTCCTTCGACCCACAGCCTCTGAGGCAGTTTGCATCCTCCGCTCTCCCTATCCTTTGAAGCAGTGTATGTGTGTAGAAGACCCGATGTATGAGTTTCATTTGGATCAGGCGAAAACTCGCCTTTATGGCCTCCTCTGCAGGAAATCCCAGTCTTCTGCCAGTCATCCTCTTTGAGTTTTCCCAGGTCTTGCTTCCATCTGTCCTGCAATCTCAGCAGAGGGGGTTGTGTGTTTCTCATTATAGTGCCATATGTCCTCGAGATCAATTTCTTATCCACCTGCCTATCTAACAGTCTCCCTTCCAGTGTGTGTGGGGGGGTTCTTCATGTGCCTCCTCCTCCAGTGACACACATTCCCCGAGGGCATGTCTCAACTGCCCATATCATAGCCACTGTGCCTGATACTCAAGAAGGCAAAGGGCTCGACTCCATTCACATCCCACACATCCACCAATGTGGAAATGCAGATGTTGTCCCAGCCCTGAAATCCCTTCAGAGTGGGGCGCAGTCGGCAGCCCTCCCATAGCGATGTTTTTGGGGTCAGCCTATTACCCAACCCCATCTCTCTGGTCAGTCTCTTCCAGGTATCTACTTCCGTTCCAGTGGCCAGACTTTCTCCAAGCAACAGCCTGTCCCCGTACAGCACATGCAAGAAGTGCCTCTCTCCCATGCCCAACCTGTCCTGGCGGAATGCCGGGTCCTCCCAGTCCGCGTATGCCCATTTATTCATTACACTCACCTGCGCTGCCTCATAATACTTCTGGGCGCATGGTAGTGCAATGCCTCCCTTGTACTTGGATCTCTGAAGGACCCTCATAGCTAAACAAGGTTGTCCCCCTGTCCAAAGCAGTGTCCTCACAAACACATCCACCCTAGTAAACAAAGTGTCCATGATCTTGTAGGGACTATTCTGGAGGATGTTTATCAACCTAGGGAGTTCCTCCACTTAAACATCGCTGCCTTTCCAAGCAGCGAAAGCGGTAAAGACTGCCAGTGTATCACATCTTGCTCCAGCCCTTTTATCATGGGTCCTAGATTTGAATCACGGTGTGAGTCTGGATCTTTAGTGATCCAGATGCCATGGTATTTGAACTTTCTCATCTTCACACTCAGCAGCAGTTTGGACACCTCCACCTGTTCCCAGTCCCCTATCGGCAACAATAGGGATTTATCCCAGTTTATGGCAGACTACATCCTGCAATCTGATCAATGTGTGGGCTGTTTTTTTCAGGTATAGCAAAATATTGTCGGTGTATAGTGATATGCACTCATCACATCCATAACCCCCTGGCCAGCCCCAAATCTGCGCATCTATCTGCACCCATTCCGCAAAGACTTCCATCGCTAGTGAAAAAGCATTGGTGAGAGTAGGCACCCCAGCTGCGTAGCCCTCTGCACTCTGAATTCCCGGGAGGTGTGCCCATTGATCTTCACTCTGGCTTTCGGCCTATCAAAAAGTAACTTGACCCACCTAATATATTTCGGTCCAAAGCCAATCTTGGCCAGCCCCGAAGGCCATTCCACAGAGTCGAAGGATTTACTTGCGTCAAGTGAGGCAGTCGCCCATCCCCCAGGTGAGGCCCTTGCCGTTGCCAAGTTGTTATGGAGCCATCTCAGTCCAGCCTGGTCGAGTGATCCGGCAACAGCCCTTGCTGGTTGGGTGCACCAGCTCAGTCACCGCCCCCCGTAGTGTGGTTGGTAGGCTCTTAGCCAGGATCTTAACATCTGTGTTAAGCAGTGAAATTGGCCAACATGTTTCACATCTATCTTGGGGCTTTCCAGCCTTTGGTATGAGAACAACTGTCACGGGTCACATGTCTTCCGGTAGCTCACCCTCTCTAAATGCTGCCTTGAAGGCCTCAAGTAGTGGGTCCGCCGTCCGCCTGGTCAGCCTTCTGAACAGTTTGGCACCTAACCCGACTGCATCTGTCGCATGGTTGGGGATACCTCATCTACCGAGATATCCACCTCCAGGTCCCTCATTTGTTGTGTTCCCAGCCTCCTCGTGGGGCAGTTGTCTATAAAAGATAGCACCTCTACCTTTGGGGCCTCTAGCTGCGCATTATAAAATGGCTCTAAATACCTGGCAAATTTCTCTGCTATCCTTCGACTGTCTCTCATCATGACCCCTGATTCTATCATTAATTCTCTAATTTACATGCCTTCCCTTCCGTTGCTGCTGATCCGTGCCAACAATTTACCTGCTTTGTTTCCAGCTTGATAAATCCTGTTCTGTTGCGCCAGGTAGGTAATTTTGACCTCATGGTTAGCAACTGTGGGTACTCGACCCTCTTTAGGTCCATCCTTTTTTCCCCACTGGGCATAGGGGACGCCATGGGTTCCCTCTCTGGTTGCATCTGTTCTCCCTTTAGTGTGGCCAGCCTGTTGCGTCGCTCCCTCCTGTCCTCAATTGCCCTGGTAATGATGACACCTTTGATTGTTGCCTTATAAGCTTCCTATAGTATAATAGGACTCTGCACTTCGTTTTTGTTCTTCTCAAAATAAGTGTCTTTATTGAAATGTTTAACTTTTTGTTAATTCGATAGGCTCCATGTCTCCATCCTCCATGTCCCGCGTGGCTTTCACATATTAGTGGATAGCATCACTCGTAGGGGCGAGTGGTCGCTAATACCCTGGGCCAGGTATTCTGCCTCACTAAACCTAGGGAGCAAGTTGCCTGGGGTGAGGAAATAGTGAAGCCTTGAGTGCATGTCATGTTCTTCCAAAAATGAGTATCCTTTCTCGCTCCTGTGGAAAGCCCTTCTGACGTCGCATAACCCAAGTGCCTGCACAAAGCTCTCTTACCATCCACTGGTTGTCTCCCCTTCCACTCTTGTGCTCATTCTATCGAGCTGCATGTCTAGTGCGAGATTGAAGTCCCTACCTATTACCATTAGTGCAGGGGGAGCTTCCTGTAGTATGTTCCTCATTTTCTGTTGTATTGCAGACTCGAGCCCTAGAGGCGCGTATACAATACTCAATGACATAGTTTCACCCTCATATTCTCCCAGGATCGCCATATAGCAACCATGTGCATCTGTACATGTGCGTGATGTGTGAAACAATAGTGTCTTTCTGAGAAGGATCAACACACCCCTCAAACCAAAGGTGCTTTGTGCATAGCCTGCCAGTTTGTACTTGCCCCTCCCCATGCTACAGTGTTATCCACTAGTGAGGTGCGTCTCTTGCAGGAACACTATGCTGGTTTGTATCTGCTGAGGGCGCTGATAATGAAACTCCTCTTTACCCTGGTACATAGTCCTTTAACTAATGATTGGGTTGGTTTCATGGTGGGTGTGTAACTTCCTCCCCTTTCACGTGCTCAGCCCTGTCAGTGAGTGGTCCGAGATTCCCCTCACAGTTGGACCCCCCTACCAACCATTTCCCCCAAATTCGGTGGTATTTCTTGTGGCAACCCCGTGCTGCATGCATACATTTGTCCTGTGTGGCGCACCAATCCACCTCATTCCGCCAACGCCCCACACTTGGGGGTTCGGGGCATTTCCAAGAGGCCACAATATCTCTTTTAGCTACCGCCATAGCTGTATTAAAGAACAGTTTTTCGTTGCGTGACCCATCCAGCCCATCACTGATGCCCAGGAGTGTGTGTTTAGGGTCGTGTGGAACCTCCCACCCTAGAACCTCAGAGAGTTCGTCTTCGATGCCCTGACAAAATCCCGCCAAGAGGGGGCAGGCCCAGACCATGTGGAAGAAGTCAGCAGGGTCATATCCACACCTGGTACAGGCTGAGGACTAACTCAGCCCTGCGCGATGAAGGCGTGCAGGGGTGAGATATACGGCATGCAGACAATAGAGCTGCACCAAGCGCAGCCTAGCAGAGCGTTGACCGTTCTGGGGGCCATAAGGGCATCACGCCAATCCTCTTCCTCCAAGGGGCCCACCCAGTCCACCCATTGCGTCCGAAGTCGGTCCAAGGAAGTCGGGGTCTTGTTAATCAGTGTACGGTAAATGCAGGAAATGCCACCTTTCCCCAGGTCCCCAAACATAATCTGGGCTTCGGGCGGGCTATGATCTGGCAACCGTGTGCCTGTTGTGAGGTGTGAGCGTAGGGCATGTCGCAGCTGGAGGTAGTGAAAAAATTGCGAGTGGTGCAATGAGTACCTGGTTTGGAGATCTTCGAAGGAGCGCATATGATCCCCCACCCAAACGTCCCCAAGCTGCGTAATGCCTATGCGGTCCCAAGCTTCGAAGCCCCGAAGCCCAGTCACTTCCTTGAGCCAGGTCCCGCGCCACAGGGGTGTACAGTGGGTCAGTGTGCGTGTCCAGTTGGTGTGTCACAATGCCGCCCGCCAGGCCAGTAATACTGAGCGTGTCACCTCCGGAAGACAGGAGGGAATCGGGGTCCCATATAGGAAGGATTGGATTCTGGCGAGGCCCAGCTCCCCTAGTTCGAGCCTATAGGCCGGATCAGACCACCCCCGTTGAACCAGTCATGTATGGTAAGAAGTCGTGTGGCCAGGTAGCATATGTAAAGGGGAGTCATCCCCAAACCCCTGTCGAACGAGGGGATCCTGCAAGTACTGAGCGCTAGCCTGGACCTACCCTTTCCCCATAAGAACTTGCTGGCTAAGCCATCAAGTTCACGGAACCAGGCCCTGGGAAAGCACATGGGTTTGTTCTGAAGCATGTAAAGCACCTGCATCTTAAAAAGGGCCACCCTCCCCATGGGGTTGAGGGGCAGCCACTGCCACCGCTGGAGGTCCGCCTTGGCCCGCTTCACCAGTGGAGTGACGTTGAGGGCCCAGCTGAGCTCAGGCAGCAAGGTCACCCAGATCCCCAGGTATTTGAATGATTGACGACGTAAAGGTATTTCAGACTGCCAGTCAAAGCATTCCCGTGAGAGGTGAAGGGGAACCAGGACCGATTTGTTGGGATTCAAACGGAAGCCTGATGCCTGTTCGAAGGACTGCAAGATACGTAAACAGTGGGGCCGGACCGGGCAGGATCTGCCAAATAGATGAGGACGTCGTCCGCGTAGAGGGCGATTTCATCCGGTTCAGCGCCGGGCCATTCCCATCCCCGCACCCGATCGCAAGACCGCGTCAAGGCCGCCAAGGGCTCCATCACTAAAGCAAAAAGCAGGGGAGGAAGGGGGCAGCCCTGCCTCGTCCCTTTACAGACCGAGAAGGGTTCCGACAGGACTCCGTTTACTAGAACACGAGCCCTCGGGAGGGCGTACAGAACTTTGACCATGGCCCGAAAGCGGGGACCAAGTCCCATCATGTCAAGAACGTCGTGAAGGAAGCCCCAGTCCACCGAGTCGAAGGCCTTCTCAAAGTCTACCAGGAGAAGCGCAAGGTATGGGGTGAGGAGGTGGCGATAGGACAAGGCAGAGTGCAATCTGCGAAGACAGTGTTGGGTGCCGCGAGAGGGCATAAACCCGCATTGGTCAGGGTGGACCAACGTAGATAGATGGGGTTTGAGGCGCTGGGCAAGGAGGGTGGCGAACAGTTTGACCTCAGTGTGGATGAGGGCGATGGGGCGGTAATCTGTGCAATGTGGTGAGGGGGGCTGGGATTTCGGAAGGACTACAATGGTGGCTATGTCCGTTTCCTGAGGGAAGGAGCCCTTCTCCACCGCCTCGTGAAATAACGCGTCCAGGTGGGGGATGACAACATCCGAGTATTGGGCATAGTATTCCTGTGGAAGGCCATCTGGGCCCAGTGTCTTGCCGGATGACACAAGAGCGATTGCGTCACCAATTTCCTCGCAGGAAATGGGGCGATCCAGATCGGCTTGAGCGGCGGCGTCCACACATGGAAGGCGGCCACCTTCCACGTCCATCAGATCCACAAGGGATAGGGTTGGGGCTCGGGCCTCGTATAGCTTACGGTAGTAGGCGGCAAAGGCTTGCGCCATTTCCAATGGGGCATGACACGTTGACCTGTCTGGTGCCGCTATTTCTGGGATTATACGGTTTGCCCTTGGGTATGTGGCCAGGCGGTGAAGGAGCGAGCCATTCTTGTCACCCCATCCATACACCCTGGCCACTGAGGAGCGCCAAAGGAGTTTGGCCGCATCCAGCGACAGTTGCTTGATCTCCGACCGGAGCCGGGTCAGAAGTCTCGTGTCGGAAGCATCTGGGGATCGGGCCGAGGCACGTTCGAGGCGCAGAACCTGCGCCTCCCGCGAGGTAATCTGTTCCAGTTGGGCTTGTCGCTGGAGCTTGCGTTGACCCTTGGTGACCCCCCTAATCGTGGCCTTGCCCGCCTCCCATAGGGTGCCTGGGGAGGACACGGAGCCCTCATTAGCGAGAAAGTACTGTGTTAGCTCCTGCCTCACCACCTTCCTGACACCCATTGCGTCCGCAGTCGGTCCAAGGAAGTCGGGGTATTGTTAATCAGTGTACGGTAAATGCAGAAAATGCCACCTTTCCCCAGGTCCCCAAACATAATCTGGGCTTCGGGCGGGCTATGATCTGGCAACCGTGTGCCTGTTGTGAGGTGTGAGCGTAGGGCATGTTGCAGCTGGAGGTAGTGAAAAAATTGCGAGTGGTGCAATGAGTACCTGGTTTGGAGATCTTCGAAGGAGCGCATATGATCCCCCACCCAAACGTCCCCAAGCTGCGTAATGCCTATGAGGTCCCAAGCTTCGAAGCCCCGAAGCCCAGTCACTTCCTTGAGCCAGGTCCTGTGCCACAGGGGTGTACAGTGGGTCAGTGTGCGTGTCCAGTTGATGTGTCACAATGCTGCCCGCCAGGCTAGTAATACTGAGCGTGTCACCTCCGGAAGACAGGAGGGAATCGGGGTCCCATATAGGAAGGATTGGATTCTGGCGAGGCCCAGCTCCCCTAGTTCGAGCCTATAGGCCGGATCAGACCACCCCCGTTGAACCAGTCATGTATGGTAAGAAGTCGTGTGGCCAGGTAGTATAGGTAAAGGTGAGTCATCCCCAAACCCCTGTCTAACGAGGGGATCCTGCAAGTACTGAGCGCTAGCCTGGACCTACCCTTTCCCCATAAGAACTTGCTGGCTAAGCCATCAAGTTCACGGAACCAGGCCCTGGGAAAGCACATGGGTTTGTTCTGAAGCATGTAAAGCACCTGCATCTTAAAAAGGGTACCCTCCTGTAGGAGAGTAGGGTCTGCTATCCTATGGTCACCCCAAATTTTTGCTTTTTGCTTCACTGGTTTTTGACATATTGAGGCTGTGGGCCTGCCAATCAGACCCCCAGCCTGCTGTTCTCTCTACTAAATTAAAACTATGCACCCTAGGTGCATAACCAATTGGAAGTGGATCACCCTGTCAGCCCCTGTACCAGTGTACACTAGGTACCCAGGGCATTGGTGTACCCAAGGCCTGCCAGGGGCTGCAGCATGTATTATGCCACCCCAGGCTTGGCCTAACAATCTGACACAACTGGCTGATCACTCAGCTGGGGTAAGTTGGTGTAATCACCTCTTACTTAGGTGTAGTATACCTATACCTAACCTTAAATGGGACACCTGGTAACCTATGAGTCACTCCTATGGCAGGCCTTAACAATCCTGAAGGCAGAGTGCTTGGTTCCATGTGAGATGGTGCTCTGGCATGAGCTGAGCCTGTCTACAGTGGTCGGAGCAACTTCCTTCTACTGTTTCCAGATATCGTCATACCATATACTCTTAAGTGCATTATGAACCTCGCGGTTAAATGCTATCTTTGGTTTGGCTTTATCAAAACATGTCGAGTAAGGTGTCATACGAATTGGAATACTAACCCCTCGCCAATTCTGGCGACGGGGTTAGCATTCCACCCTTCTAGAGGGACACGACATGTACAGTACCTGAAACCCGGGTAAAATCAGACATAGCCTCAGCTCCACAAAATGGATGCTGCCACCACAGACACAAGTCTGCCCTCCTGCTGCTGGGAGTCCTTCCAGCTTGGGAGGTGTGGACAAAGGGTTTCCTGCCAGGGGAGGTGCGAGCACCACCCCAGACAGGATTTTGTGTATTGGTCAGGTAGGGCTTGAAAGAAACCAGACATGCCTGTGGCTCACAAGGAGCCTCGGTGCATATGCCAGTTCAAACCGGTCCTGGGGCACACCAGTCCCGGGCCTGGGGCGAGCTGGACAAAGGATTGGGGGTGTAACCACCCCCCTTCCTGGTCCCACCCATAGGGAGGGACCTAGCAGGTAGTCCGGCCCCTAGAATCCGAATAAAGGTAGGAGCTGTGTCCTAGGACTTCAGACATCCTGGAATCAACTTGAAACTAAGAAGAAGACGGGAACTTCGACATTCTGCTGCACAGAAGACTGAAGAAAATCTCCCCTGTGGTCAGGGAGTGACCACCTTGCTAACGCAAGCACCATCCAGCGAATCACCGTCTGCTTTGCCGCCGCCTCCCGCCGGAGCCCGAGCCCAGAGACTGACAAGACCTGGACCTCCAGACCTCTCACCGCCCGATCCACAGTCCCTGAAAAGAGGAGACCCGTGGAGGCACCGAGACACGTGGAGCCAGCCATCTTGGAACGACTACGACAAGCTGACAAGTGCAACAACCGAGGCTCCCTCCAAGTTGTGCTTTGGGTCCTGAGAAGCCCAACCCTCGAGCAGCATCTGCACCAAAGGTGAGCCCTCCAGCATCTCCACGATCTGCGTGGGGCCCTTCTGCATTTTGCCACTCGACGCGCCTAACCGGTTGCTGGCCCGCTGGCTAGTGGCCATCTTGGCGACGAAATCTACGACAAACACCGCTGGTCTGGTTGCTCCAGACTGGCCCTTGCTCCCCTCCAAAGGAGCAGTTCCTCTGACCTTGCTGGTCAGAACCATCAGCTTAAGCTCCTTGCCTACAACAATTGTTTTTGCCAAGGCTTGTTTGCTTCGATCAAGTCGCCGACACCGCCGACAGCGAGAGCCTGCGTGGGACAGCTCGTGACTCGACTCCTGGACGTCGTCGACCTTCAGGGACCACGTGGCTGCGGAGACAAGCTACCCCTCATCACCTGTTTGCACCCGACATCGCCTGGTACCCACCTGGTGCCACGCTGGTCACTGGCTAGTGACTGTGAACACTGTCCCCTCTGCTTACAGGTCTTCAACATCTCCGATCCACTCTTGGATCCACTGCATCTCTTCCCGACCGACCGCCTGCAGCACCTTTGTCTACAGGCCCCACGGAACAGATAGAAGAAACCCGACGCACTTCGAGGCCTATGCACCCGCTTCCTGTGGGTGAGGTAAAGCTGGCACACCTGTGCCCAAGTGTAGTAATACATCTCTAGTGCCTGTGTTCCAAGTCTTAAGTTCCTAGGTCATCCGGAAGATTCCTTTTGCAGTAACTTTGTACTTTTTACGCACCCATTGAAACCTATGGGAGCACGCGTGTGACTATTTGCTCTGCACACGCCACCCGTGGACCTCCTGGTCACTAACTGACGTTAGCTCCTTGTAGGCCCAGCGATTCTAGAGGCCCTAGGCCTTTTCCCTTTTCTGTTCGTGGTACTTATACCACTATTTTAGTATATGGTTCGAGTGGCCACCAGGGCCTATCCATATAAAGTGCAACTTCTGTGTATTCTGTGATAATCTTGTTTGACGATTTGTGCTCCTGTGCTCATAAAGAGACTAGGGGTTACTTTGAGAAATAAATACATATATATTTTGAATATATATCTGTGTGGTGTCCTTTCATTGGTATAAAAGGGGGTTACTATTGGTAAAACAGCTTGCTTAACACGCTTCACGAGTTTAGCCTCAAAGACTGCTTAGCCTACGCTACCACTAGGGCAGCTAGTCCGAAAAGGTTGACTTACAACCACACCATAAGGGTTGCTTGGCATGGTACAAGGTGGTCACTAGAACTAGTGAACAGCATATACCAGGCCAACTTCTCACATTGGTGAGCAGCGGTTGGATTTGAGCTTGCTGTGTTTTACCATTGTAATCTCTTGGTTACCAATTGAAAGATCACATAGGTACCTGTAGGTACATATAAAACAAGATTAGATATACTTAAGTTCTACTGAACTTAGTTGTTGTAGAGCAAAGGGAGTAGCACACCCTGACTACAACTACTAGATAGGTTTAGTAGGTAAACCCAAGTGTAGGTAGATTGCAACACATCCACCCACACTTAAGAGCAATGGCCGGGGCAGAGGGGTCCACTGTACCCATCTCTGTTGAGAGTGACCCCCAGAGGGCACCATCCAGCTTTGCTACCCTTAATCAGAATGAGCTCAGGCATTTGGCAACTCTTAGAGGCCTTAAACAGCCCAAGAACCCAAACTCTGCTGAGCTCAGAGAGCTCTTACAGAATGATGAGAATCAGAGAGCACTCAAGAAAGCTTCCCAGTTAGCCCCCTTAGGGACAGGAACAGGAGGCCCCCCTTCTAAAGATGCCACTGAAGTACCCCTTCCCAATAGTCACCCCTTAGATGGGATGCCTACCACAGAGGATGAGAGTGAAAAGGATACTGACAGTAGTGAGGATGAAGGGAGAACTAGCCCAGTGCCAAGTGTTATACTTGGCCCAGCTAAACCAAGGCTATTGGGGACTGACAGTGGGTTCAACCCACTGGATCTCCCCAGTGGACTTAACACAGGGCTTGGAAGGCAAAGGAATCGCTCAGGTGACTCCAATGCTTCCCATGGCTCTAGAGGCTCTCAAGGTCACTCCAGGAGAAGGATGACCACCCCTCAGAGGAGGGAACATGAGGCCAAGATGCAAGAGGCCCAGCTGAGGATCAGGAAGCAGGAGCTAGAAGTAGCCCTGATGGAAGAGAAACTTAGCAAGGCTAGACAGCATAAAGAGAGTGGGTCTATACCCACTAGTGGCAGCATTGTCCCTAAGGACAAAGATAGGGTTTTCGACAATAGAAACCTGTCTAAGGTTGTGCCCCCCTACAAAAGTGGGGATGACATCCACAAGTGGATAACTGCTCTTGAGAGAGCCTGCAAAGTACAGCAGGTTCCTGAAGATCAGTGGGCAGCAATCCTCTGGCTCTCCTTTGAGGGAAGAGGCAGAGACAGACTCCTCACTGTTAGAGAAGAGGATGTCAGAAACTACAGAGTCCTGAAGAGTGTTCTAGTAGATGGGTTAGGCTTAACCACTGAACAGTACAGGTTAATGTTCAGAGACACCCAAAAGACACAGACTCAGGACTGGTCTGAATACATTGAATGTGCCACTAAGGCTTTGGAGGGTTGGTTGCTGGGAAGTAAGGTATCTGATTTTACAGGATTGTATAATTTGATGATGAGAGAACAGATTTTAAATAACTGTCAAAACCAGCAACTGCATCAACACTTGGTTGACTCTGATCTGACCTCTCCCCAAGAATTGGGAAAGAAGGCAGACAAATGGGTCAGAACCAGGGTTAAGCAAAAGAACCAGAACCAGGGCCAAGGGGGTGATCAGAAGAAAACAGACCAAAAGGGTGGAGATCAGAAACCTAAAGACCAGAAGTCTTCAACAGGGCCCCAAACTACTGCTAAGGAGGGTGGGTCCCAACAGTCCAAGAAGAAGAAAGAAGGTCAGAAGAAACCCTGGTGCAATCATTGTAAAAATACAACTCACTGGACTAGTGATTGCAAAAAGGGTGGAGCCCCCAACACTGTTGCCCCTAAGGCACCTGCTCCCAGTACTACTGTTAGCAGTGTTGGTCCCCAGACAAAGGGTGTAGTGGGAATCACTATGGGAACTGAAGGAGATTCTGACTTAGACAGAACCCTTACACAGGCAGTCTTGATCTGTGATGGGGACATTGATTTGTCCCTGACTGTGAGCCCCAGTAACCTGGGCAAGTACAGACAGACTCCTTTAATTAATGACAAAGTGGCTCAAGCCTACAGGGACACATGTGCCAGTGTCACTATGGTGACACCAGGCTTTGTGGATCCTGGACAGTACATACCAGGTGAGAACTACCTGGTGACCAATGCCAGCAATGCCACTACTTCACATAGTGTGGCAGTTGTTAACTTCTCATGGGGAGGGGTAACTGGCCTCAAAAGGGTTGTGGTTAGTGCAGACCTCCCAGTAGAATGTTTGTTGGGCAATGACCTAGAGAGTTCTCTATGGTCAGAAGTGGAGTACAGGACTCATGCAGAGATGTTAGGTATATCATCACATGTCCTTGCTGTGACCAGGTCACAGGCCAAAAAGTGCCTCACTGAACCACAGGTCTTGGATCCTGGAACAATGGACCAAGCACCTACCAAGAAGAAGAACAGGAGGGTCAAGGCTGTGCCTTCCCCCCTGCCTCAGAGTGATGATCAGCCTTCCCAGGAAGCTGATCTAGAGGACCCTGAAGGAACTGTCCCTGAAGAGCTTGAACCTGACCAGGTTGAGTTTCTGGGGACAGGGGGACCTTCAAGGGCTGACTTGAGGCAGGCTCAGTTATCCTGTCCCTCTCTTGAACCCCTCAGACAGCTGGCTGCTGCTGAGGCTGCTGGGAATGCTCAAGGTACCCATAAAGTGTATTGGGATGAAGGGCTCCTTTATTCAGAGGCTAGAGACCCCAAGCCTGGTGCAACCAGGAGGTTGGTCATACCTCTGCAATTTAGGGGCTTCCTTCTTACCTTGGCCCATGACATTCCTTTAGCAGGACACCTAGGCCAGAACAAGACCTGGGACAGACTTGTCCCTCACTTTCACTGGCCTCATATGAATGAAGATACAAAGGAGTTTTGTCGCTCCTGTGTTACCTGCCAAGCCAGTGGCAAATCAGGTGGCACAACAAAGGCCCCCCTGATACCACTACCTGTGGTGGGGGTTCCCTTTGAAAGAGTGGGAATAGACATAGTGGGTCCCATGGATCCTCCCACTGCATCTGGGCACAGATTTATACTGGTGGTAGTGGATCATGCCACCAGGTATCCAGAGGCAATTCCCCTTAGGACCACTACAGCACCTGTTGTGGCCAGGGCCCTGCTGGGAGTATTCTCCAGAGTGGGGTTTCCTAAGGAGGTAGTATCTGACAGAGGTACCAACTTTATGTCAGGATACTTGACAGCTATGTGGAAGGAATGTGGTGTCAACTACAAGTTCACCACCCCCTATCACCCACAATGCAATGGGCTTGTTGAGAGATTCAACAAGACCCTAAAGGGTATGATCAAAGGATTACCTGAAAAGCTCAGGCGAAGATGGGATATCCTTCTACCCTGCCTTCTGTTTGCTTACAGAGAGGTCCCACAAAAAGGAGTTGGCTACAGCCCCTTTGAATTGTTGTTTGGGCACCCTGTGAGAGGCCCACTGTGTTTGGTGAAGGAAGGATGGGAGTTACCTCTCAAAAAGCCTAAGCTAGACATAGTGGACTATGTACTTGGTCTCCGCTCCAGGATGGCTGAGTATATGGAGAAGGCATCTAAAAACCTTGAGGCAAGCCAGGCCTTACAGAAAGCTTGGCATGACCAAAAGGCTGTCTTGGTTGAGTATCAGCCAGGACAGAAGGTATGGGTGTTGGAGCCAGTGGCCCCAGCAGCACTCCAAGACAAATGGTCTGGACCCCATACAATCCTGGAAAAGAAGGGAGAGGTCACCTACTTGGTGGACCTAGGAACTCCCAGGAGTCCCCACAGGGTACTCCATGTTAACAGGCTTAAAGCATATGTTGACAGGGCAGACATGGGCTTGCTCATGGCTACAGATGAGGGACAGGAGGAAGAGAGTGACCCTCTCCCAGACCTGTTGTCTCAGAACCCTGAAGATGGCTCAGTTGAAGGAGTGACCCTTGGAGGCAACCTCACTGCCCATCAGCAGACTGAATGTAGACAGGTTCTACAATCATTTTCACATATGTTTTCCTTGATACCTAGTCAAACTGACTGGTGTACCCATGTTGTGGACACTGGTGACAGTCTGCCTGTAAAGAACAAACTTTACAGACAACCTGACCACGTCAGGGACTGTATAAAGGCTGAGGTACATACAATGCTGGAATTAGGTGTCATTGAACCCTCAGAGAGCCCCTGGGCTAGCCCAGTGGTTCTGGTCCCCAAACCTCACACCAAAGATGGCAAGAGAGAGATGAGGTTCTGTGTGGACTACAGAGGACTCAATGCTGTCACCAGGACAGATGCACACCCTATTCCAAGGGCAGATGAGCTCATAGACAAACTAGCTTCTGCAAAGTTTTTGAGCACATTTGACTTGACAGCTGGCTATTGGCAAATCAGATTAGCTGAGGAGTCTAAGGCCAAAACAGCATTCTCAACCCCAGGTGGGCATTATCAGTTTGTGGTGATGCCCTTTGGTCTGAAGAATGCACCTGCCACCTTCCAAAGGCTGGTGAACCAAGTCCTTACTGGGTTGGATGACTTTTGCGCAGCATATCTTGATGACATTGCTGTCTTTAGTTCCACCTGGGAGGATCACCTGATCCACCTGAAGAAGGCTCTTGAGGCTCTGCAAAGGGCAGGCCTCACTATCAAGGCTACTAAGTGCCAGATAGGGCAGAGTAAGGTTGTGTATTTGGGCCACCTTGTAGGTGGAGGCCAAGTTCAACCACTGGAGAGTAAGATACAATCCATCAAGGACTGGTCCCCTCCAACCACCCAGACTCAAGTTCGAGCTTTCTTGGGCTTGACTGGGTATTACAGGAAGTTTGTTAAGAACTATGGGTCCATTGTGACTCCTCTTAATGATCTGACATCCAAGAAGATGCCCAAAAAGGTTCAGTGGACAGTAAGCTGTCAAAAGGCATTTGATGACCTGAAGGAGGCCATGTGCTCTGCACCTATCCTGAAAAGTCCTGACTACTCCAAAGAGTTTATTGTCCAAACAGATGCTTCTGAGTTGGGTGTGGGAGCTGTGCTGTCACAACTTAATGTAGATGGTCAAGACCAACCCATTGCTTTTATTAGCAGAAGGTTGACCCCCAGAGAGAAGAATTGGTCAGCTATTGAGAGGGAGGCCTTTGCTGTGGTGTGGGCCCTGAAGAAGCTGAGGCCATACTTGTTTGGCACTCACTTCAAGATTCAGACCGACCATAAGCCCCTCTTGTGGCTAAATCAGATGAAGGGTGAAAACCCCAAACTGCTTAGGTGGTCCATTTCCCTACAGGGGATGGACTTTACAGTGGAGCACCGGCCAGGTACTGACCATGGGAATGCAGATGGTCTCTCCAGGTACTTCCACTTAGGACATGAAGACGAGACTGGTCAAGGCTAGTTTAATGTCCCAGCGTTTGGGGGGGGGTTGTGTAGGAGAGTAGGGTCTGCTATCCTATGGTCACCCCAAATTTTTGCTTTTTGCTTCACTGGTTTTTGACATATTGAGGCTGTGGGCCTGCCAATCAGACCCCCAGCCTGCTGTTCTCTCTACTAAATTAAAACTATGCACCCTAGGTGCATAACCAATTGGAAGTGGATCACCCTGTCAGCCCCTGTACCAGTGTACACTAGGTACCCAGGGCATTGGTGTACCCAAGGCCTGCCAGGGGCTGCAGCATGTATTATGCCACCCCAGGCTTGGCCTAACAATCTGACACAACTGGCTGATCACTCAGCTGGGGTAAGTTGGTGTAATCACCTCTTACTTAGGTGTAGTATACCTATACCTAACCTTAAATGGGACACCTGGTAACCTATGAGTCACTCCTATGGCAGGCCTTAACAATCCTGAAGGCAGAGTGCTTGGTTCCATGTGAGATGGTGCTCTGGCATGAGCTGAGCCTGTCTACAGTGGTCGGAGCAACTTCCTTCTACTGTTTCCAGATATCGTCATACCATATACTCTTAAGTGCATTATGAACCTCGCGGTTAAATGCTATCTTTGGTTTGGCTTTATCAAAACATGTCGAGTAAGGTGTCATACGAATTGGAATACTAACCCCTCGCCAATTCTGGCGACGGGGTTAGCATTCCACCCTTCTAGAGGGACACGACATGTACAGTACCTGAAACCCGGGTAAAATCAGACATAGCCTCAGCTCCACAAAATGGATGCTGCCACCACAGACACAAGTCTGCCCTCCTGCTGCTGGGAGTCCTTCCAGCTTGGGAGGTGTGGACAAAGGGTTTCCTGCCAGGGGAGGTGCGAGCACCACCCCAGACAGGATTTTGTGTATTGGTCAGGTAGGGCTTGAAAGAAACCAGACATGCCTGTGGCTCACAAGGAGCCTCGGTGCATATGCCAGTTCAAACCGGTCCTGGGGCACACCAGTCCCGGGCCTGGGGCGAGCTGGACAAAGGATTGGGGGTGTAACCACCCCCCTTCCTGGTCCCACCCATAGGGAGGGACCTAGCAGGTAGTCCGGCCCCTAGAATCCGAATAAAGGTAGGAGCTGTGTCCTAGGACTTCAGACATCCTGGAATCAACTTGAAACTAAGAAGAAGACGGGAACTTCGACATTCTGCTGCACAGAAGACTGAAGAAAATCTCCCCTGTGGTCAGGGAGTGACCACCTTGCTAACGCAAGCACCATCCAGCGAATCACCGTCTGCTTTGCCGCCGCCTCCCGCCGGAGCCCGAGCCCAGAGACTGACAAGACCTGGACCTCCAGACCTCTCACCGCCCGATCCACAGTCCCTGAAAAGAGGAGACCCGTGGAGGCACCGAGACACGTGGAGCCAGCCATCTTGGAACGACTACGACAAGCTGACAAGTGCAACAACCGAGGCTCCCTCCAAGTTGTGCTTTGGGTCCTGAGAAGCCCAACCCTCGAGCAGCATCTGCACCAAAGGTGAGCCCTCCAGCATCTCCACGATCTGCGTGGGGCCCTTCTGCATTTTGCCACTCGACGCGCCTAACCGGTTGCTGGCCCGCTGGCTAGTGGCCATCTTGGCGACGAAATCTACGACAAACACCGCTGGTCTGGTTGCTCCAGACTGGCCCTTGCTCCCCTCCAAAGGAGCAGTTCCTCTGACCTTGCTGGTCAGAACCATCAGCTTAAGCTCCTTGCCTACAACAATTGTTTTTGCCAAGGCTTGTTTGCTTCGATCAAGTCGCCGACACCGCCGACAGCGAGAGCCTGCGTGGGACAGCTCGTGACTTGACTCCTGGACGTCGTCGACCTTCAGGGACCACGTGGCTGCGGAGACAAGCTACCCCTCATCACCTGTTTGCACCCGACATCGCCTGGTACCCACCTGGTGCCACGCTGGTCACTGGCTAGTGACTGTGAACACTGTCCCCTCTGCTTACAGGTCTTCAACATCTCCGATCCACTCTTGGATCCACTGCATCTCTTCCCGACCGACCGCCTGCAGCACCTTTGTCTACAGGCCCCACGGAACAGATAGAAGAAACCCGACGCACTTCGAGGCCTATGCACCCGCTTCCTGTGGGTGAGGTAAAGCTGGCACACCTGTGCCCAAGTGTAGTAATACATCTCTAGTGCCTGTGTTCCAAGTCTTAAGTTCCTAGGTCATCCGGAAGATTCCTTTTGCAGTAACTTTGTACTTTTTACGCACCCATTGAAACCTATGGGAGCACGCGTGTGACTATTTGCTCTGCACACGCCACCCGTGGACCTCCTGGTCACTAACTGACGTTAGCTCCTTGTAGGCCCAGCGATTCTAGAGGCCCTAGGCCTTTTCCCTTTTCTGTTCGTGGTACTTATACCACTATTTTAGTATATGGTTCGAGTGGCCACCAGGGCCTATCCATATAAAGTGCAACTTCTGTGTATTCTGTGATAATCTTGTTTGACGATTTGTGCTCCTGTGCTCATAAAGAGACTAGGGGTTACTTTGAGAAATAAATACATATATATTTTGAATATATATCTGTGTGGTGTCCTTTCATTGGTATAAAAGGGGGTTACTATTGGTAAAACAGCTTGCTTAACACGCTTCACGAGTTTAGCCTCAAAGACTGCTTAGCCTACGCTACCACTAGGGCAGCTAGTCCGAAAAGGTTGACTTACAACCACACCATAAGGGTTGCTTGGCATGGTACAAGGTGGTCACTAGAACTAGTGAACAGCATATACCAGGCCAACTTCTCACACCTCCCCATGGGGTTGAGGGGCAGCCACTGCCACTGCTGGAGGTCCGCCTTGGTCCGCTTCACCAGTGGAGTGACGTTGAGGGCCCAGCTGAGCTCAGGCAGCAAGGTCACCCAGATCCCCAGGTATTTGAATGATTGATGACGTAAAGGTATTTCAGACTGCCAGTCAAAGCATTCCCGTGAGAGGTGAAGGGGAACCAGGACCGATTTGTTGGGATTCAAACGGATGCCTGATGCCTGTTCGAAGGACTGCAAGATACGTAAACAGTGGGGGCCGGACCGGGCAGGATCTGCCAAATAGATGAGGATGTCGTCCGCGTAGAGGGCGATTTTATCCGGTTCAGCGCCGGGCCATTCCCATCCCCGCACCCGATCGCAAGACCGCATCAAGGCCGCCAAGGGCTCCATCACTAAAGCAAAAAGCAGGGGAGGAAGGGGGCAGCCCTGCCTCATCCCTTTACAGACCGAGAAGGGTTCCGACAGGACTCCGTTTACTAGAACACGAACTCTCGGGAGTTCGTACAGAACTTTGACCATGGCCCAAAAGCGGGGACCAAGTCCCATCATGTCAAAAACGTCGTGAAGGAAGCCCCAGTCCACCGAGTCGAAGGCCTTCTCAAAGTCTACCAGGAGAAGCGCTAGGTATGGGGTGAGGAGGTGGCGATAGGACAAGGCAGAGTGCAATCTGCGAAGACAGTGTTGGGTGCCGCGAGAGGGCATAAACCCGCATTGGTCAGGGTGGACCAACGTAGATAGATGGGGTTTGAGGCGCTGGGCAAGGAGGGTGGCGAACAGTTTGACCTCAGTGTGGATGAGGGCGATGGGGCAGTAATCTGTGCACTGTGGTGAGGGGGGCTGGGATTTCGGAAGGACTACAATGGTGGCTATGTCCGTTTCCTGAGGGAAGGAGCCCTTCTCCACCGCCTCGTGAAATAACGCGTCCAGGTGGGGGATGAGAACATCCGAGTATTGGGCATAGTATTCCTGTGGAAGGCCATCTGGGCCCAGTGTCTTGCCGGATGACACAAGAGCGATTGCGTCACCAATTTCCTCGCAGGAAATGGGGTGATCCAGATCGGCTTGAGCGGCGGCGTCCACACATGGAAGGCGGCCACCTTCCACGTCCATCAGATCCACAAGGGATAGGGTTGGGGCTCAGGCCTCGTATAGCTTACGGTAGTAGGCGGCAAAGGCTTGCGCCATTTCCAATGGGGCATGACACGTTGACCTGTCTGGTGCCGTTATTTCTGGGATTATACGGTTTGCCCTTGGGTATGTGGCCAGGCGGTGAAGGAGCGAGCCATTCTTGTCACCCCATCCATACACCCTAGCCACTGAGGAGCGCCAAAGGAGTTGCTTGATCTCCGACCGGAGCCGGGTCAGAAGTCTTGTGTCGGAAGCATCTGGGGATCGGGCCGAGGCACGTTCGAGGCGCAGTACCTGCGCCTCCTGCGAGGTAATCTGTTCCCTTGTCACTGGAGCTTGCGTTGACCCTTGGCGACCCCCCTAATCATGGCCTTGCCCGCCTCCCATAGGGTGCCTGGGGAGGACACGGAGCCCTCATTAGCGAGAAAGTGCTGTGTTAGCTCCTGCCTCACCACCTTCCTGACACTCTTGTCTTGAAGAAACCAGGCATTAAACCTCCAAGTTTGCCGGACAGAGGCGGGGGGGGGGACCAGTGCGGATCATCACTGGCGAGTGGTCTGAGATACCTCTCGGGAGAAGCGAAACGTCTTGAATCAGCAGACAGGCGTCGAAGGAACGAAGATGGCATGAACGCGTGTGTGTGTGTCGTGCGCAGCTGAGGCATGTGTGGATTGTTTAGAATGAGGGTGCCACAATCGCCAGGCATCGCATAAACTTAGTGATGCAGACCAAGACCTCAGCTGCTTGGCCTGTGCAATTCTACCAGGGGATGGAAGGCCCGTCGTGTCAAGGTCAGGTGATGAGACCGTGTTAAAGTCGCCCCCAAGAAATGTGGGACCAGGGGGCAGGGACGCCAGGAGATCAACAGACTTAGCTAGGATCGTCGCCAGCATTGAGGGGGGAGAATAAAGGGACACCAGGTTAAGCAGGTTGCCTTTTAGTGTGCCACTGACGGCCACGAAGGTGCCCTGGGCATCAAGAGTCGTGTGGACCGTCACCAGAGGAAGGGAGCGTCACCAGGATCGCCACCCCTCGGGAACCCCTTATAAAACCCGAATGCCACACTCTATCATAGCCGTAAGATGTCCTCCCCTAAGCACTGCGCGTATCTGAGGACAGCCATGCGTTTAAAGCGGTCCAGGAGGCCATTAACGTTCCATGACATGATGCGCAGGGGGGCGTTTATCAATGGTGTGTCCGACATGGTGCTTGAGTTGGCAGTAGGACTACAAGTCTGAAAGGGGAGGCCCAATCTGTCTGCCCTATCGAGTGTACGTCAGGGTGCTTCTTGAATGCTGGTGTGGTAGAACTAAAAACTCAAAGCCCAGAAACAGGTCCATCGGAGCATCCGAAGGGAGATCTGTATGTCTCACGTGGTGCAAATCCTGGTGTAGCAAAACTAAAGAAAAGTACAACTGGACAACGGTCCCACCCCCCCAACCCCTCTCCCACCCCCACAACCCCTCTCCCACCCCCACAACCCCTCTCCCACCCCCCACCCTACACTTCAGGAACGAAAGCATCTGTCGCCCTAACAATAAATCAATGAGTAACAACCAAACTAAAACGCTTGGGGATGGGAAAGCGTGGAGGACCCCTCCTCGTGTCCGGATGTGTGTATACGATTCCATCGGGCAAACTACCCCTAAATCTACCCCCTCCCTACCATACTGTGTTGTGATTCTAAAACTGACCACCCCCCAACTCATGGTACGTTTGAGTCCCGAACCATAGCAACATTAAAAACACCTTGTGCTTACGTCGCTGGGATACAACCTTAGGCCACCCATGTACAGTTGTTCATAGTTCTGCGCCTTCCCTTGGGCATATCAAATAAGCTCCATTGACCCATGAAAGCTCATGGCCCGAAGCATGTCTCTCTGTTACCACTACTCACAGTCAATCGGGTCTCTCCTACCCAAGTGTTCAGATTTCATGGGCGTAACGTTTGGAAGCTGATCGTCCTCTGTTTCCTGTTCTGTCTCTATTCGTTCAGGGCAGCTGCCCTCGTCATCAGAGACAAGGGATATCCATCTCTTGTTGCTGAGGATGTCGCTGCGGTGCTTGACTACCAGCACTGTTTTCTTTTGCGCTGCCTTCATCTCTTCTTTGGTTGAAGAGGCAGTGGTTTTCTTGATGTTTCTATGCCATGACAGCACCAGTCGCCAGTCGCCAGTCATTATTCTTCTGCAAGCCAGGTGGCGAGCCCGACCAGACACCTGGTTTTCTAGCCACGACCTGGCCTCCATTGCCATCACCATGAAGTGAGTCTTGTCCCCATGCTCTACCAGTAACTTTGCATATTTCAGATATAGCTGGCACAGCACCCTCTTAACTGGCACATACGGCCCCCCCTTTGTCTTTGGACTATGTTAGAATAGTCTGGATACAAATTAACCTCCTGTCTGTCAAATCACCCAGGGACCATGTTTCCTCGCCTCCTGGAGAATGACATCCCTGTCCTTGAAGTTCATCAGCCGTGCTGTGATCGGGCACGGGCTCGGCCTGGCAGTGGTGGGTATGCTGGGATTCAATGTGGTTATTCTACTGAGAAAAATTGGGAGGGATTGCCCTGCAAGACAGTCTGACATCCCTGTTGACGTTGAAGTTCATCAGCCGTGCTGTGATCGGGCACGGGCTCGGCCTGGCAGTGGTGGGTATGCTGGGATTCAATGTGGTTGTTCTACTGAGAAAAATTGGGAGGGATTGCCCTGCAAGACAGTCTGACATCCCTGTCGTTGAAGTTCATCAGCCGTGCTGTGATTGGGCACGGGCTCGACCTGGCAGTGGTGGGTATGCTGGGATTCAATGTGGTCGTTCTACTGAGAAAAAATGGGAGGGATTGCCCTGCAAGACAGTCTTTTCCAGCCATTCCTCCATGAATAGTTCCGTGTTTGGCCCCTCTGATTTCTTCGGTACCCCGACTAGTCTTACATTGTGGTGGTAGGACCTACCCTCCACATCTTCCAGTCTATTCACCAGTATCTACACTTCCTTTTCCATGGCAGGGTATTTCTGAGTAAGGTCTTTTACCTGCGGTAGGGTAGAGCCCAGTTGATCTTCTGTCTCTTTAACTCAGCCAACCAGTTTTTTGTGATCGTTCCTCAGTAGTCCCACTACTCCTACCTCTGTGACAATCTGCATCTGGTACGTCTTTGTGTCTCTTATGACCTCCAGGATGGTCACCGTGTGCACAGCCAGGGACGTGTTGCCTTTCACCTTTCTTGGTACAGAAAAAGTTGGTCCCAGTAAACAATGTTAAGAATCAAGGACGTTTTCACAATTATACACAATACATACAAAGAATTACATACACTAGATGGCTGAGATATGTTGTTTAATCACACCCTCGTCTTTGAAAATATATGAAACAATACTTTCAGGAATGCATTAGCAATTGTGCCCAGAAAGAAGGAAGGGGGGTATTGTAGAAAGTACGTGAATTTGGTGAAGGATGAAGTGATGTGGACAGATAAAAGGATTGGTGCAATCAAACAATTCACATTTGGCGTCCAATATGCTTGTTATTTAGCCACATAGGATGTTACAGTTGTTGGCCTAGCCCATATAATGAAACACAGTAAAAAAATTGTCCGTTGTTTGTGTGCTGGTTTAGCTAAGAATGTCGATGTTTCGACCCCCGGACAACGTAGGTTAATATCCACCTTACAATAGGGTCTTCCTCAGGACTGTGAAAGAGGGGGGGGGTTGGTATTCGGGGCACCGAAGGGGGCCCTACATGGAGGGCTGAGACACGAGAAGATCGGGCATGTGGGCTCCGAAGAGGAGAGAGCGCGCTGCCTGCACATATAGCGTAGAAAACATGGTGTATTCCATCGAGGCCTGCCGTATTAATCAGCTCCTGGCCCTAGTTAACATCTTCTCAACTCCCAGAAGTGCATCGCACGAGGGCACTCAATCGTTCCACGGCGGTCCTGTCCCGGTCAACTCGCGGGTCTGCTGCCAGTAGCCACAAGGAGGGATGCCCATGATTTGACTAGTCTGGGTCCTGGGGGCAAGTTCCCCAATTGCAGTATCGGATCGACGCCCCTTTGTTTGGGCCCTCCGCTAATCAGCTGTCCTCCCAAACCCCATTTAGTGCATAGGACTCATTTTCCACTGTGTCCCCACTGCAGCGCTCAATTTCTCACCTCTTCCAGATTTTGTCCTTCAATTCCCCCTGGCCGGCTCAGTTATATGGCGGTGGAAGCCTGCGCTTTACTTTTGCAGAACCCGCTGTGAGAAGGTGGGTTGGTATATGCTGTCCACTAGTTAAAGTGGGCACCTTGTACCAGGCCACACGACCCTTATGATGTATGAGGTCAAAGATAACCTTTATAAAGCTATCCTAGTGGTAGCTGTGGAGAGCAGCCTTCAGGCTTAATCTTGAAGGAATGTAAAGCAGCTTGTTTTACCAGAATATCACCTCCTGAATGACTAAACGAAAGGAGAACCACACAGTAGTTATATA
Source organism: Triturus cristatus (assembly GCF_964204655.1). Classification (NCBI taxonomy): domain Eukaryota; kingdom Metazoa; phylum Chordata; class Amphibia; order Caudata; family Salamandridae; genus Triturus; species Triturus cristatus. The sequence goes on from NC_140587.1 coordinate 422,707,980, forward strand.
AAAATATATATTTATTAATATAACTATCTCTACTAATCTCTACACGAGATTAGAACATAAAGCACACAATACTGCAATGATAGAACATTCATAAGTAGCAAAATACAAAGTGGGCTCCGGGGGAGACCAAACCATATACAAAAAAAAATGGTATAAAAAACATGACTTCAATAGACACAGTGCCTAGAATCGCTGGGACCCCAAGGAACCACCCAGAGGAGAGACACAGGGAGCCCACGGAGGATGGGTGCAGTGAGGAAACACGACCACGTGCTCCGTACAACTTTATGGGAAAGTCGCGGTTGGAAGTTTAGAGTTTAAGGACACTTCTACGAGGACTTCGAGCAAACCCTTTGGAACATAGGAGGCTCTAGAGCCAACCCACCAGTGAGTACAGGAGGACCCGTGTTACCTATCCCAGAGGAGCCGGGTGCATAGGGGTCAAGTGGTGTCAGAAACATTTGTCGTTTTCAATGGAGAGCTGCAAAGAAGTACTGCTGCCAGGAAGACGAAGAGTGTCCACTGGAATCCAAGCCTGGATTCAAGGTGAGAGGAACCTGAAAGCAGAGGGGATAGAGTCTGGGTCACAGCAAGTGACCAGGGGCTCGGCAATCGAATGCCTACCGATGTCGGGTGCTTCAGGTGTGAGGAAGGGTTGCTTGACTCTGCAGCCACCGGGACCAGGAGACGTCGAGGACAACCAGGATCTGGAGGTGAGCTGCCCCACAAAGGATGTTGAGTGCTGAGGGGTCGATGTCCGGCTGGAGCACCAACAAACCTTGGCAAATGCAACCCATGCCGTCAGAGGAAACAGGTTACGGTGTGGACAAGCAAGGTCCAGGGGACTCTCCAAGCAATGGAGAGTCAGGGCACATCTGGGACAACCAGGTAAACCCCAAGAACAAACAAGGTGACCCTCGCCAGAACCCACAGGCCAACGGACCAGGGATCACGAGGAGACCTCAAGCAAGTTTACAAAGCACCAGTCCGCAGAGTACTCGGTGAGTGGAGGCCGGATATCTTCGGTGCAAATATTGCTCGGGGTCAGGACTACATGGAGTCCAATGCACAGGCTCAGGGATCACCAAAAAGTATATGCACTTGCAAATGTACGCGGTGCATAGGGGTTCAGGTTGCGCGGCCCCCACAAGGGATAATGTTCTCAGAATCGCTGAGAGGTCAGATCTACCTCAGGGACCTTCGGGAATCCACTTCCTGTGTGCTGAAATCTTCAGAGTCCACAGGAGTTCTGGAGAAGCAAACCGGTAAGATGCGTTTTGGTGCCTGCTGCTGCAGGGGAGTAACTCCTTTATTCCAAGGGAGATCCTTCAGTCCTACAATCGTAGTGCAGGCAGTCGAAGTACTTGGTTTCTTCTTAGCAGAATCTTGTCCATGTAAAATCGAAAGTCCTGTAGTCAGGTAACCCACTTTATACCCATGGGAAAGGGTTGGAAAGATTCTGTGGACTCTCCTAGGGGAGTGGCAGGACAGAGGGGTGGCTACACCCATGTCCTTTGTCCAGTTTCACGCCATAGCAGGAGCCAATCGCTCCCAGAACTGGTTTGAGCTGGACTATGCACAGGGAACCTAATGTGCCCCCAGTGCAGACTTTCTGGCAGTCTCAGAGTGCACCCACCCAGCCCCAATACACCAAATCCTGTCTGGAGGTGCTTACACCTCCCTGTGACAGGATACCTCTTGTCATGCCTTCCTCTGCGCTAGCTTGGCTCAGCAGCAGGAGGGCAGACTCGTGTCTGGCAGCATCCATTTTGTGCTGCCCAGGTCGAGAAAGCTGGTACCGGTAGACCGGTGACCCACAGTGGTGGCTCTAGAAGGGTGGAATCATACCTCCCACACCAGTTGCTGGTGTGGATGTATGATTCCAAGGTGTTTGACACCAAACACAACATGTTTCTAAGCAGCCGTTTTAAAGTTAGCATTTACCGCGAGGTTATAATGAACTTAAACATATATGTCTGGCTGCATCACAGATAACCAGGGACAGTGGTCTCCGAAGGCTGCAGAGGGGCTCTGCTCATACAGGGGCACCCTCTCACGTAAAAACCCAGGACCTTGCCTTCAGGATTGATAAGGCCTGCCATAGGGGTGACTGATAGCTTTTTAAGTGTAGTGATTTAGATAGATATAGTTAACCTATATCTCAGTAAGTGGTGCAAGCACCATCTTACACAGTCTGCTATAGCAGGCCTGTCGTGTCATTTTGAATGGCCTCTCATGGGTGGCATAATACCTGCTGCAGCCCATGGTAGGCCTCTGGGGTACCTATGCCCTGGGTACATGGTGTACCATATACTAGGGACTGATAAGGGTACCCCAATATCCAATATGCAGTGTAACTCAAGTACATCCATAACAATTTAAAGGAGAAAGCAGATAGACTGGGGTCCTGATTAGCAGGATCCGAGTCAGACTAGTCGAAAAGAGTGATACATCAGCAAAAAGTGGGGGTAACCATAAGAAGCAGATCCTACTTTCCTACACCCGCTCTCTCTCTCTCATTTAGATGTCTCTTTTTAGCCACCTGTCCTGTATCGGAGTACCGATCAGACTCTCCCTCCCTTGGAGGGTTTCTCTTCACTCTGGCTGCAGTGCTGGGTCCCGTCCCGTAATGTGATCGGGCCCTCTCCGCACACTTTCCAGTCTCCGTTGGCCCTATCCAACTCCCAGCTGGCAGTGTTCGCAATCTGGTGGCCTCCATCCCTGCCACCCGGCCTCACTCACTGGATGCCTCTAGGGCTAACTTTGCCCCTCGCAGCCCCCTGTCCCGGGCCCTAGCAGGGGGTTTCGCGACGTATTGAAGTCAGGCTCGATCCACCCACACTCCAGCTGCCTTCCGGCCCATTTCTCCATGGGCCGGCAGCGTACAGTGCCGAGCGATCTCCGTCTTGACCGCCCGGACTAGCTGATCGCAGGCTGTCGGGCCTTCCCTGCCCCTTGTTATCCAAAGTCCTGGTCGGGCAGCCGCAGTGTGTATTCCTCAGCCCCGGGGTTCCCTGGTGGCTATTTTGCGGCTGCTGGCTGTCTCCGCTCTGCCGCTGAAAGCTACATTTACTTCCTTTCTCCCCCCTTCTCCGCCCCTGGTCTCCGTGCTATTGTTGGGAAGTCGCTATCTTGGCCTTTCAGTCTTCCCTGCAGGCGCGGTTTCGATTGGCTGTTTTTCGGTGTGTTCGGACGCAACCAGTGCTTAATTTGTGCTGGTGCTTTCCGGTGCTCAGCACTGGCACTTAATTGGTTTCCGGTGCTCGGCACCGGCACCTAATTGTAAAACACCATACTTGAAACAGTCTACCACATGGTGGCGCTGCTCATCTAATTCAGAGATTAGCAGAACAATGGTTGTTTAGGAATAAACAATATAGGTTAAAATTGCTAATACCTGCCTCCCCAGCCTTTCCTTTAGCTTTGGGGACCTGGAATAATCTGAAGTGTCGCATTTACATGTGAGAGAGATGGTTAGTAGTTGTTTTGGCAGCAATGACAAGGGCGATGAGTGGTGCAAGCTGGTCAGAGCCCTGGCACTTAATATTTTACAAATTAAGCACTGGACGCAACCAGGCTGTGGAGGCACCCCCAATGTCACTGGAGGGGATCCCCTCTTTTACGGGTCTGATGGACTCATTAAGACAGCGTTAAAACCTCCGCGGCCACTGGCGGGCACAGGAGCTCCGATGTGCACTTCTCACACCATGGCCAGTCAGGCCACGCCCCCTTAAAAGAAGATTTTTAATGCTCTAAATGTGAGCTTGAATTCTTTTCTGGCAACCCATCTCTTACATAAATCATGTAATTTCCTCATTCTGTCCATCATTTGACTAATAGATGATCAACACACCCCAGCCATGCGCGCACAAATTGGGTCCATAATTGCCAGATGTTTTGAAAAATAAAAAGTTTCAATATGTCATATGTTTAGTCCTTCTTTGGATTTGCAATATTATTGATAAACATACTTTCTTTTTTCTTTTTTCGTGTCAGACAGTAACCTTCATGTGAGCCATGCAATTATTTGTACATTCTTACCCACATGTGCAATTTTCTGTGGGTTGTACTTTGACGCATTGTGCAGTACTTTGCTTGTTATGATCCTTTAATAAGATGTTATTCCATTAATTGTTTAACATTCAGAAGTGGTTCATCTCATAAAGTGATCATTAAGGATATGATTTACAGCTCTTCTTCAAGATGCACTCAATTGTTCATTCATTAATATTGTGTTTCTCTCTTCTAGAGCACATTAAAACTTAATGCAATTGGGGCTAATGTATCCTCATGACACGCTATGCTCAGGTTTGTGGTGAAGGAGTTATAGTGTTCGCATCAAGATTTTATTAATGTATAGTTTGTCATATCTCACTGTATGACTTGCATTCTCTATACACAAGTATGTGAGGATGGACTTTTTTAACTAATGTTTCAGTTCGCACGATATGAAGACCTATATATATGTGAAGTCAGACAAAAATACTTTCCGCGTCTCCAAGTTTGGCTTGCCTGTTTGTAATCTTTCAGTGCAGGAAAAGGATATTTTTTTATCAGCTGCAAATGTTTCTTCTCCCTAAAGCCTTACTCCAACTGCCAGTCAGGATTTCTCATATTTTACTCGTACCAATGATACATGTGTTGCTCAGTTTATTCTTGCTGATTTTTCCATCAATTCCCCTGCTTAATAAACACTTCATAAATGTACATGCAGTTCTGCCTCAATGTTGTGTCCCCACAGGGCTTCTGTTCCCAGTAGGATGAATATTTGAGATTCTTCTTTCCTCAAAGACATTACTTGATCCTCTCTCCCTTGTATGTTATACGCCATACCAGGTTATGTCCTTTGGGTTCCCTTCATGTTGGTTCCAAAAATGTTTTGCAATTGGATAGAGTCTGTCACAGTATTTGATTGCTCGTAAATGCTGTAGTATTCATAGTTTTACTTGTTTCATTTGTTTTTTCACATATTTCTTGCCACACTTGAATTCCACTACATGAACACCAAATTCTGTTTGTCGCGCAATCCATTTCTTTATCAGTACTTTCCTTCCTTCAAAAGTTAGATATTCTTTCTAATATGTAGCAATAGCGCACACCTTACAAGAGCCACATTTCTCAGCAAGTCGTGCCCTGCTAACTTTTTTTTCTGGCTTGAGATAACCTTTCACTAGTAGGTCTCCCAGAAATGCTGCTTTCCTGTATGTTACATGTATATGTGGATAGTATCTCCTCAGCAGCAAGCACCAGTTCCTGTACAATCCTATTGATTACTTGATGTTCCATTTTGAACTCTAGGATAAAACTGCACTTGATGGTGTTCACTGTTCCGAGCAGCAGGCTATCCCCTTTCCTCATTTTCACACTCCACAATGCAACTTCCAATACTGCATTGGGATAACCCCTTCATTTAAATCTTATACATGCTGCTTCCTGATTGAAATTCTACTCCTCGGAGCAAGTCCTGCAAGCCCACAATAGCTCACCAAACAGAATAGTCCATTTAAGAACACACTTGCAAGGTGGGGAGTGGAAAAGATCATCGATCAGCCTCCCCATTACTATAATCCACACAGAGAGCTGTTGCTACCTTCTGAGGGTATGCCCTTTGTTTCCTACGCAATGCCCTCACCCACTTTTGATGCATGCTTCATCATAAGACATGCTACAACATCTATAGTACAGTTGTGCATACCAAGGTGGAGCTCCTTAAGATATCAGGCTCTAGATCCTATTAAGGATTGGAACACTGAAATTAATAAAACCGTTGAAAGCGATCCTCATCTGTTCGATTGTATTTGCGAGTTTTCTTTGACAGGGTTAAAAAATTACATTAAAATATGGATGGTCACTGGGGCCTTATCACCTTAGCATTTTTAGGTCAACAAGTTTCTGTTGGTATTAAGTACCCATATGAGTCAATGGGTTTCTTCGGGACTTACAGGTCACTACAGTCACTCAGTTGTGGAAAGCATCCTACCACTAGCTGACTCATGTGTTAGTGCTGTTACATTTTTTTTTTTTAAAGCTATACCTGCAGTATTAGATTCTGGAGTTATCTTCAGTCGCCACAATAGGAATTCTTAAATTGGGGGTGGGGTGTGTGTGTGTGTGTGTCACTCCTACCATCACTCCTGGTAATAGCACCCCAACAAATCGAAGCAGACACCGGAGCAGTTTTTTCTCTTACTACTTTTCAATCACTTTCCACCATAACGCGTTTTAGGTGTATGTGCGGCCTTGGTCCCATGACATGCACACATTGTGTCATTCTATTTACGCTTTCCATTACCATAGACATGGAGGTCAGACTGCCATGTTTTATTTGCATACAACAAATCAGTTTTCCCCCTATTTGATTTAACCCGTGCTGTCCATTACAGCCTCTCAAAATTAATTCTTTGATCATTTTTTTAATTGTTTTTTACTGCATTTCATACACTACTGGTTTACTTTTAACACATGATTCTCATATCGTCCCATGAGTCGTCACTTGATTATTTAACATCAAAAATGAATTCATTCGCATCTTATGGTCTCCCCACGCAGTTTCCGATCTCTGGCAGGTGGTTTTTCAATAATTGCAGGTTTAATCTTTGTAACTAGCAAGTGCTTGATATACATTACTTTATATGAGACACATTTGTTTTATCCTAGTGGAGTTTTCCTCTAGTAGGACTCATTATATGGCAATATCACCAAGGGTTGACCACCTGACATCTCAAATATACTGTGCACAAAGGACCATAGTGTTACTTTCCACTCTCACTTGGTAGTTTTCAACACTGCTGTTGTTTCTGTTGTTTTCATACTGTAATTCATGTGTGCATTGTCTCTGATAATTTAGTGTATTGGGGATATGATCCTGGGGTATTAAATCACTTTGTGCACAGTCTTTTACTTCACCAGCCTTCTTGTTCATAAGGTCCAGAGAACTTAACAAAACTTCAAATTACATTTTATTCAGGAGGCCGACACTGTACCATCACCTACCCGAGTATATCTCTTCACTTGATTTCTCTTTGTGATCCTGTGTCACATCGGGACTACTTTTCAGCCCTCAACTTTTTTCAATTTTTCTTTTTTTCTTTTCTTGTTGCCCTGCACTGATTGCCCCCCATTTTTTCTCTCCCTAACTTTCCTTCTACCTTGAGTTGTTCTTATCTCTTGTACATCAAGGTTTACGATGTACTTTTAAATTTCATATCTCTCAGAGACTTGAGTGGAGCTCCTCATCATGATTTAGGCCCACTGGTGCCTTACAGTCCAATTTAATGATGTATCTCATCTCTAGTTCTCTTAATTTCTTGGTGCGGTCACCACCCCTCCTGCTGGCCGGTACCGTATCAATTACAAAGTATTTTATTTGCTTGGGATATGATATATTTCACAGTGGCATGCCACAGGATATGTGCGGTCACTGTTTGAGATAGCCCTCATGTGCTGCAGAAATCTTTTATGCATGGGTAATATAGTGCTGCCCACATACCTCAAAGTGCACGCACATGTTAAGACGTATACCGCAAACTTAGTTTTGCAGTTATAGGTTCCTTTTATTTTCACTGCCTGTCAACTGAATGGTGTGAAATACATTGTGGTGTTCTCCCCAATAGTGCAAGCAGCGGCGTCACTATGGGGGTGCGGGGGGTGCGGACCGCACCGGGTGACACCCTCAAGTGGGGTGACACCAACAGGGCCCGTCAGGGGCCGGCTTTACGGCGGTGCGACCGGGTGATGGCTTCCTGGGGGCGCTGTGTTGGAAAGTTTATTACGCTTTGAAGCACCTGCTGCAGCGTTTCTTTCCGCCAGCAATTAACAGGCCTCACATAAATGTCAAGATAACTCGTGTGATTAATTATCTTCCTGGAGAGAGATCAGTGTTTTGTAAAGTTGAGGTTTTGACTTAGGTGAAGTTAGTGCAGAGGGTTAATATGCCTGCTGCAAAGAACGTGTGCCAAGTAGATTACAGAGTGCAGATCAGCAGGTTACTGCTTTCAAAAGAGACATCCTTTTGTTGCAATTTATAACTTAAAGTCCTAATATTCAACAGTGAGCTATTAACTTTCATCCTAGAACTGCATACACACCTCAAAATATACATTATTAGAACATTGATTAATGTTGCAAAAAGGGTTAATTTGGCTAGAAATAGATTCTTATTATTAAAGAAAACTCCCAACTATGCAGTTTCTTTTTCGACTCTGCGTTTGTGCTTCTCCACACCAAGCACTATACTGCCTACCAGTATGGATGACATGTGACTTCTACACTTTCAGTCCTTTGGTTTATGTATCATTTCCTATACACGGATTTACACACCTATGATTGATTGTCTCTGTGTAATGTGTGTGTGATGCAAAGTGCTCGGACACCCTACACTGGTATGAGTGGCGCTATATAACTAATTCAATGCATCTGAGAGAGTGTGGTTATGGTGACTTGGTCACTGTTAAAGGGTGCTAGTGAGAGAATCCGTGGTGGAGGTGGTCATTGGGGGGGCGCCAACAAACATTGTCGCACAGGGCGCCACCAGCACTAAAGCCGGCCCTGGGGCCCGTGTGCGCAGAGCAACCTAACCTTTTAGGAAGAGGACGTGCCTGTGCGCAGTGCGCACTGTCTCCTCTCCTTTCTTTTATTTGCTTCCCTGTGAAATGGATCCAAAAAAGAAAATCACGTTTGCTGGAAATCAATGTCGTATTTTTCTGACATTTAATTCCAAAATGCAGCATCAGGAATAAAAGTTTAAAAATATGAAAAATAAATAACTAAATAAAGTAAGACAGAGTGGTAGCAAACTGTCCAGATTGATTTTTATTCACACCCAAACACATTAGCGCCACTTTTACAGAGTTTGCCAGTGAAGCGCTATTTTTGTTGTCTTGGCTTTGTTTTCCCTGGGCTTGGAGCTAGTGCACCAATCCTGGAGGTACTGCAATGTGAGGATTGAAAAACAAAATTTGTACTGCTGCTCTGTATCTAGGGATGTTGTCTTTTTTTACCATACTGCTTACGTTTTGTATATAAGCAATGGCCATTGAAATGGGTCCATTCAGGGTCCTGTTGTCATGTCCTTAACTTTTCAGGCAAAAGCACTCACTGATTTCTGAACAGTGAGTGTAAAAGTGTTAAGGTAACCATGCTGTTCCTGCTTACATTTCACATGGTTTGCAAAATGTTGCATTCCCTATGATTGTTTGCTTTTTCCAGGATGCTGTCACTTTTTTTGTAGGCCACATATTGCTCTTGCCCAGTGCGTAATTTAAATTGAGCCGCATCCAGGTGTTTATAGCTGGCAACAATTGGGTTGTAGTTGAAGGCAGTCTGAGTTTTTCTCAGTGGGGCAGTATGGTGTTCACTGGGGGAGAGGATGTGGCACTATGGCCAGAGCTGCTGAATTTGGAACTGGGGAACCAGGTTCAGCCTAATAACCAGTCCGCCAGACCACTCTCCTGAGAGAGCACTATCTCATGCTAGACTTAGAAGGCTTCGCAAGACATTAGAAGCCCCGGTGTCGTAGCACCAGCAGGTGGACCCTAGCATGACAAGTGTAGGTTAACCTTCAAGGCTTGTCCACCACTATTCATACTGAAGTTCACCTCCAGTTTTGCGGCAGGCCTATGAAGCAGTACACCCTAGAACAGTGACCCTGTCACTGAGATCACAGGACCCTTGAGAAGGGCCAGCTCTAGGGCGGTGCAACCGCACCAGGTGCTCACTTTCGGTGGAGGCATCATTTTTGCAAGTATATTATGGTTTTAAAAGCGCTTGCTGCCTCCTTCCTGGCCTCCAGTAATTTTCGGTAACAATAAAAATGTCATGATGACTCTGGTGATTAATGTTCTTCCTAGAGAGAGATCGGAATTTTGTCTAATGGAAGATTTGACTCATGGAAAGGTAGGTCAGAGGGTTAATGTACCTGCTGCAAAGAACATGTACCATGCAGATCACAAAGTGCACATAATGTAAATAGGCCAGTGGGCTACTGCTTTTGTCAGAGAGATCCTTTTGTTACTTGTAGTTTATAAATTAAAATCCTAACATAGAACAGTGAGCTATTAACTGTCATCTACTCCGCAGCAACACAATTCACATTTTTTATTAACTTTTGATACGTTTGAGCAACAAACAATTTATTAGTTTAAATGGTGAGATCATGCTGCAGATCTTGCATTATGAGGCAAATATGGCAGAGCCATTATTATTTAGAAAACATTTGCAAACTAGGATTTTTAGCAATTCATGTTTGAACTGCTGTTTTGGTAAAGGGAGAAGTGCTGATGACAGAAACTCCATGTCTCGGAGACAAATGGCTTGTGCTTCCACATTTTATCGTATTTGGGGACATTCTGTGATTAGAAGCATATCCCACTTTGTGAACACATTTTACTGTCAATAACTCATTATAACCTTAAATAATCATGTGTATCCATTGGTTGATAAAACTGGGCAGTGAAACCAAACAAATACAAAAAATTGGGATGTTTGCGCATTCTGGCCACGCCTCTGGCTCTGCCCACTGATCCAATCCTTGGGTTATTCCCGCCCTTTGATTCTCCGTCCACAGTTCCCCTACTTTTTTTCCCCCACTTCGACCACTGATATATCGTGTTGATGGATAGTGGGAACACCACACCAATAAAAAGTACCATACCTATGATATTATAAATTCCAATAAACTGTTGACTAGCAGGTAGCCCACTGTACAACCTGATTAATGAATCATTATCACACTGTTGTTAACAGGCACATTTTGTAAATATAGGACCTACATTTACAAACGTTACTAAGGATTCTGTATGGTCCCGTTATTTGCCAACTGTGTCCACTGGCGGACTCGGGGCAGAGGAGGTCCATGCGGTAAGTCGTGAGGGGGTGACACCATGAGTTACCCGCACCGGGTGACACCAACCCTAGTGACGCCACTGAGTGCAAGTCCTGCATCGCGTGCATCTCTTGAAGCCCGGTTGCGGCCGCAGCCAGCTGGTCTCCTATTGCATCTCAGGGCTACTTATTACTAACCCATCCTTCAGGTATGGTGCACATCTGAATGTAATCTGAGGGTGTTTAGATACTGTCTTTCCTATTACTGGGTCTGCTTTTATCACCAGCCAATTTTTTCTCAGAAGTGTTCTTAATTGTGCCTTTCGAATATTGAATGTTTTTAGAAATCTTAACTCCATCTGTTCTTTTCTCAACTCTCTTTCAGGCAGTTGATTGAGCAGAACCGAATCTCTATTCCTTTTGTTTGCTGCTAGTCGTGCTGATTTATTACTGAGGCACAATAGCCCCTCTGTTTGAATCTCTTCTTCACCTCATCCTGACATATTGCTAACTCTTTGTTTGTACTGCAATTTCTTTTGGTACATAACATTTCACCAAATGGGATACTCAATTTGGTATGGGTTGGATGGAAACTGGATGAGTGAAGAGTTGTGTGTCCTGCTGTGTTCTTTCTGTGTAACCTGTTCTCCCGTTCCCCTTCCTGAACAGTCAAGGCCGTCCCCAATCGGGGGTGGCGAGGCAGGGGCAGAGGGTGGGGTATGGGGGTGTTTAAGGAAAATGAAAATAATAAAAAAATAATTTAAAAGAACATACCATACCGCCGCGTCTCTCCTCCGTCTCTCTTCCTCATGGCACAGCCGCACCTGAACAATCAGGAAACACACCCAGGCTCCCTAAGCCAATCGCAACGCTGCCAAGCAGCATTGTGATTGGCCTGAGCGTCCCGATTCAGTGCTCAGCCAGGGAATGGGAGCCAAGGCATGTTCTCTGCCCAGGCTGTAATGCAGTCTGGGTGGAGAACATTGTAAGTGCGCATGAATGTTTTGCCGGGTCCCAGATGGCTCCTGTGTCAGAGCAGCCCCACCCTGCAGAGCTACCACAGCAGGACAAAATAAAATGATAATAACCTTGAGCTATTATCATTTTATTTTTCCTGGTTTTGCACAGCAGTGGGGCGATGCTCCTCCGCGATCGTGGAAGAGCTGCCACTGTTCCTGAACGAAGACCTCAATGTCCAAGAATGTAACTGACATTTTACTATTTCCATATGTGAAATTTAGATTTAGATCATTCACTTTCAGCCTTTTGATAAATTGTTCTGCCAACACAGTTTGCCCTCTCCAAATTATAAACAAATCATCTATAAATCTTGTCCAGATGACAATATGCTCTTCCCATACCTCCTCATGGAGCCTGCGGAGCACCTGTTCCTCCCACCAGCCCACATGCAAGCATTGGCATCTGGGGCGAAACAGGTGCCTATCGTAGGCCCACGCACTACATATATATATTTGCTTCCGCTGTAAGATTTGAGCTTGCGCATGACATAAAGGTGCACTGTCCCTATTTTTACCTTAGCAGACTTGAAAGTGATTGGTTTTTCACAATTATGCACATACTGTGCATATATTTCAGGGATGCAATCATCATTCAACACTCCTGTGCTACCCCAATGTTCCAGGGATGCAATTACTGTTCAAGAATCCAGTACTACAACTATGCTCCAGCGGGCAATCATCGTTCAAGGTACCTGACTACATCAGTGCTCGAGGGATTCAATCACCTGCAAAAGCTCCTGTACTAGACCGGGATTCAATCACCTGCAAAAGCTCCTGTACTATACCAGTATTGAGGGGATGCGATAACTGTTCAAGGGTCCTATACTACACCAGTGCTTCAGGGATGCAATCACCGTTCAAGGTTCCTGTTCTACATCTGTGCTCCAGCGTTGCAATCATCGTTCCAGACTTATGTTCTGTAGAGGTGCTCCAGATACGAAATCACCAGTCGAGGCTTCTGTACTACACCGGTACTTGAGGGATGCAATCATCATTCAAGTCTCCTGTACCACATCTGTGCTCCAGGAATGCAATCATCATTCAAGTCTCCTGTACCACATCTGTGCTCCAGGAATGCAATCCCCGTAAAAGGCTCCTGCACTGCACGGGCGCTCCTGGGAAACAATCATTCACCAAGGCCCCAGCATTACACCAACCCTTCTGTAGTACACTGGTGATCCAGGGATGCAATTGCCATTCAGGGCTTTTGTACTCCACTATGCTTCCAGAATGAGGTCACTGCTCAAGGCTCCAGTACTACACTGGTACTTCAGGGATACAACCACTGTTCAGGCTCCAGTATTACACTTGTGCTCCAGTGATGCAATCACTGTTCAAGGTTCCTGTACTATATTGGTGCTCTAGTGATGTAATCACTCATCAGGACTCCTGTACTACACCGCTGCTACAAGGATGCACCCACTGTTTAAGGCTCCTGTACAAACATCTATTCTCCAGGGATGCAATCGGCGTTAAGAGCTCCTGTACTGCCCTGGTGAACTGATTTTCCAGAGAATCAATCACCGGGCAAGGCGCCAATACTACATGAGTAATTCAGGAGTACAGTCACTGGTCAAGTCTGCTGTGCCACACCAGGGATGCAAGCACCGTTCAAAGTTTCTGTACTACACCGCTGCTCCAGGGATTTAATGACTTATCAAGGATCTTGTACTACCTCAGTGCTCAAGGGATGCAATCACCGTTCAAAGCTCCTGTACGACACCAGTACCCCTGAGATACAATCACTGTAAAATGGGTCTGTAGTAAACCTGTACTCCAGTGAAGCAATCTCTGTTGAAGTCTACACTGGTGCTCCAGGGTAGCCAGGGCTACTATCTCTGACTAAGGCTCCTGTAATACGGTGATGTTCCAGGGTTACCCAGGGTAACCATCACCGGCTCCTGCAATACATTGGTGTTCCACGATGCAATCACCTTTGAAGGCTCCTGTACTAAACCAGTGCTCGAGGGATTCAGTCACTGGTCAGGTCTCCTGTACTACACTTGTGCTCCTGGGGTACAGTCACCTGTATTACACTGGTACTCCAGGGATGCAATCACCATTCAAGGTACTACACAGTGCTCCGCGTGCAATCAAAAGCCAAGGTTCCTGTACTCCAGAGACCCTTACTGCAGCATTTTCCTGAGTGGCAGGCTGTGTGGTTGCGACTCCTAATCTAAGCCTGCAGATTAGGGCCACATACTGTGGCATTCTCAGACATGACAGCCGTGGGGGTATTCACATCAAGGTTCACTACTACTGAGACACCAAATGTGGCATTTCAGACACACTAGCGGTGGGTTATGCATGTGCAGGTATTCAGGAAAGGTAGCCTCCTAAAGTCACTTTTTAGAAGGGCACTGAGGAAATAAGGGGCCTCATTTACAAGACACTGATGCATTGGCATTGATGCATCAGTTTCCTTGCACCTGCGCCATATCAATCAATCAATCAGGATTCGTAGAGCGCGGCTGCATCACCCAGAAGGGTCTAGAAGTGCTGTGATAAACTGTCTGTTCTCTTATCGGTTGAACATCCATGTCTTGAGGTCCTTCCTGAATTGCTGTAGCGATGGTGAAGCTCTGAGGTGCAGGGGGAGGTCGTTCCAGTGTTCCAGGTCTTGGCCGCCAGATGGGAGAAGGAGCGGCCTCTGCTGTTTGTCTGGCGGATTCGACGCGTGGCAGCTAGGCGAGGAATCCGAATTCAAGTTTCCTGATGGGCTGGTGAAAGGTCATGCATTGGTTGAGGTATGCAAGTCCTTTGTTGTGTAATGGCTTGTATGTATAGGTGAGTAGCTTGTACTGGCCTTGTGACACCATGGATACGCTGTATTTACAATACAGGGCTCCATGGCGTAAGGATTAACAGATGCGTCAGAAATTCTGACATGTCGGTTGGCCCAAAAGTGACGTATTGCTGGAGCTGGTCATAAAACTGATGCAACTTCGGCAATGTGTCAGAACACATGGACGAGTCCAATAATAAAACCCTGCGCCAATCCTTACTCCTGGTCTGAGCAGGCGTGAGGATTTTGACGCAGTGAAGTCGTAGAGTGACGCAGCGAAATGTTGTAAATTTCACTGCGCCAGATCCACATGGCTACTTTGCGTGGGAATGCCTACCCTGCATACATTACACCCGGCGCAGGTATAATGTGCTGCAGGCCTCTACAAACTGATGCACTGGACCCAATGCATCAGTTTGTAGACATGGTGCAGTGAGGGGCACTGATTACGCCACTGCTGCATTAAAAAAAGTGATGCGGCGGCACAAGGTGCTTGCAATTGAGGCGCTGGATTTCCCCATGCTGACCGGCTTCCTTTCACAGATATGACGGAGGGGCGTCCTAGTACACCAGGCTGCTCAGCGCTTCTGTTTCACACAATATTTGAAAGTTACTCATTTTTCACAACTATGCATATATTATTTCTCATAGAGAGGAAGCAAAGGAGAACTGATTCTCAATTAAAGTAGTCAATTCACATGCGTAGAAGTACTCCTACAGAGGTGTGCATATTTACTACTTTTTGCAATTCAACAAAAATTCAGATAGTCCACATGGAAAGCATCGCCAGTCGCGCGAGCCATTAGAGACCCACAGAGCATATTCTTTGAAAACATTTAAAAACTGTTTTCTTCAGACTTTCCTTTAATTGAAGTCAACACCCAACAGGGGGCGCAACTGAAGAATTTCGGATATTGTTAATCACTTGTCCATCACTTTTTACCTCTCCACCCTGCCACACTCTTGCATTCTTTCGCTTTATCGAGCACCCTGAAGTAACCAAACCATGCACTTTATAAATCTAAGTAAGCAAAAAAAGAAAAAAATCTGTATTTCCCACTTTAGCTGTCCCCACGGACAAATGAGTAATTTGCCCGCTTCGTGACAAGGGCGAGTAAGTGGGCGAGCTCAGGGCAGGCCCACCCTCCTGTCTCACCACCACAGCACGCTGACCCCTTTCGCATCCATCAGTCCCGCTTCTTCCTCGTTCTGAGGCAGCCACGCCGCCCAGCGAATCAACCTAACGCCGAAATTAATGCACGCCGCGCTTTCCTCTTTCATTTAATTTGTCATAAGCCAGAGCTCGTCAGAGGTGGCCAGAGTAATAGCACAGGAAATTGAATTCCTATAGTATTGTCCAGCGAGAGCTCGAGTAGCAGCGGTGTGGTGTGTGGTATCCCCCACAATGCACCGCTCTCAGGCCGGCACTGAAAGGACCACCTGCCGCCGCGAGGAGGTAGGCCACAGGCAGTGGTGAAAAGCGAAGTTCAGGTTCTGTGACCTGTCTTAGCCCGAGGCCTTCCCTTCACGTGGTGCTTGGATGACACCATCTGAGCCAGACCCAGCTGCTGAAATGTATCCCAGCCGCCGGCATTACTAAAGTGTTATTCATCGCAGCAGATTTCGTAATTTAAAAGTAAAACTCGTTTGATGAGGCGGAACATCTGGAGTGCGACTCCGCTGACTTACTGGATGATGGATGCTTGCTTTAACAAAAGGTGACAGTCTTTGTGGGGCTTACAGTAGTATTTTTTGGCATTAATACGGCAAAGTAAACAAGCTTTCCATTTTCCTGACTAGTGTAGGCAGCTCAGTAAAACACACCATATTACCGCGTGTGTCCTGGTGCGTGCAGAGACAATGGTTTCTGAACAATAATGCACGAGTGCTTATGGAATTTTCTAGCAATTTTTTAGACTCCCCAAGACATCATGGCGTCTCGTGCACCATTTTGGGGTTAGCGGTGCCACGTATGGCCAGGTCCTGTTTCTTTCTCCACCTAATCTTCTGTAAAAAACTCAAACCATACCTCCACCTTCCATAGTTGCCGAGTCCTTCTGTTTTTTCGGTTATTTTACCCCTCGGTTACTTATTGTTCTGATTTTTCCTGTATCACGAGTGCTCTATAAAAATTGTCCCCGCCACCAGTGACTGAGGGCCGCTGTCTATAAAATTCATAAATTAAAATAATCACTGGTGTCTTCGTTATTATTGGCCCCCAGCTTTACACCGACAAACTATCTATTAAGTACAATTGCTTTAAACAAAACACCCAACTTATGTCTGACAAACTAAATTTACCTCTAAACCCTTTGTCTGCCAAGACTTTTTTAAAACAAACCAGGTTAAACTAGAATCCCTCCCTCCCCCATCGAGTTGGAGCCTTTGATGGTGATCACAACTGGCACATGGCATGTGAGACTCAGGCCTGCCGCACATACGTGTACCGTGTCACTGAATCCTGTTGCTGCCTGATCCACGCTCTGCACTCTCCCCACTCACACATTCATCCACGCTGGCAGGTCCAGTGGCATACGGTACTTTCACATCTATGTTCGTTTAAAGATTTATTTATTTTTATTTTTTATTTATTTTATTTATTAAAGATGAGTACCTACACCACTTTAATTTGAGAGGGAGGGTACCTGTACTTGTAGTTCAATACATGCACAATAGCTCAAAAGAAAACAGTTACTCTTGGCCAGTGAGAACCTACATTTCTACAATTCCATTTCAACAACTG
Organism: Triturus cristatus; assembly: GCF_964204655.1. Lineage (NCBI taxonomy): Eukaryota > Metazoa > Chordata > Amphibia > Caudata > Salamandridae > Triturus > Triturus cristatus. The sequence continues at coordinate 422,725,348 of NC_140587.1, forward strand.
ATTCTCGGGTTGTGACAAGTATATTTTGGGCTTCCAGGGGTTTTCACTGCTGTGGGATGAGGTACCTGACTGGGGATCCCTAAGAGATGCTATCAGTCTCTAATACCATGCAACTGTTGAGAGGCCCGACAGTCTTGGTGGTCCAGCACAACTGCCCATTCACTGGCCAAACTTAAGAAACTCACAGTCCCCATGGTTCATCAACTTCTTTCCTTGAAATCAGGCCAAGACTTGTCCACAGGTCTTTGGGTTACCCGTAACGTAGCTCAGAGGTCCACCTAATGGGAGCCCTCTTGCTGCCTAAGGTTTCCAGTCCAGCGTGGTTTGGTGGATCATTGCTTTCTAGGTGACAAACAGCCCACTAGACGCCATAACCAGTGGCATAACAAAGGCCTAATAGCTCCTGCAGTGCGGAAGGCCCCCGAGGTCCAGGAGGCCCCCTTAGTACAGTACCCTGGCCTGAGAGCTCCTGAGTCCGGAGGAGGGCCCTCCATGCACTTTGCAGACAGGCCCCCTTCAAGTTTCCTTACACCACTGGCCATGACAGCACTTCTACCAGCCTCCCTCGAAACATAGACATGCCATAACAAACGTCGACCTACATTACGCAACTAATAAAGTACTTTGCTCAAATCGCAGGGCTCCAGATGCTCTCTATTTCAGCTGACATCAGAACCCCGTCCACAAAAACATATGATGTCCTAAATTAATGTTCACAAAACCACCCACATGGATCCCTGCTGTCCCACCAGCCTATTAGATACACAAATCCATGTTGCACCCAAGGATCTCCTCAAACAATCTGGGGCTCTGGGGGTAATGGCATTACTCTGCCGGCTTACCTTCATAAACACAGAGAGCTATTTAGCAGATAGGAAAGCCCTCCCTTTGAATGAGTAGTAAGGTCCTACCACCATGACCAAGCATTACCTCGCTAACTGAAAACAAGAAATGCCCTTGTACCATAATCAAGGAAAAACACCTTTCATGAGCAGAACTTATGACAAGTAGCACAGCCCAAACTTAGAATGAGGTTGGTCTATCATTTGGCTGCAACTTTCTTCCTATTTAACAGACTCTGACTCACACTCATAGTCATTCTGGTCTCAGATCCTTCCCTCAATGTCCCACAAATCCGCTTCATTGAATAGGAACACCTGAGGTGGTGACTTGGTTATCTCAACTTCCAGAGTTAAAGCCTCCTTCTTTCCCACACCTATAAAGTTGCATTCACATTTCCCCATGCATCTCTATACACAGTGTTTTCTCTCTTGATCTGTGTTACACCTGGGTGAAGAGGTACTCTTTGAAGTTTGTGGTTGCAAACTACACTATTTGGGGTATCAAGGCCCTTATAATCTGATCCACAGAGTTGACCTGGTTTCTCTAAAGAACATTTTGAGTCAGTGTTTGTAGCTTTGCTTATGAAGCAGGGAGCCCTCGGAGACACTTGCATGTGGTTAAGTGTACAACAATTAGTCAACCTACAATCCAGTTAAAATAAAAAGAGCCTAACGATCCAAACCAACTTATTTAAAAGAGAACAAGCTAATAAAATAAGATGTCACACTACAGAACAATACCTAATGTTATTAATAAATATTTAAGATAGAAGTTCCACACTTCAACAAAGAATATAATGGGCCAAAACAATACAAAGTCATTGAATGTGTACAGTTTATGACAATGATACAATTCAACTAGTGCAATCATGCTTTCTCACTTGTAGAAGGCCTGTTGAATTCTTAACAAGCTCTTTTGGTGATTTGAAAACAACAGGCTGCGGGCATTGAAGCGCCAACTTGAAGAGGTGAGTAGCAGGTTTACAAGAATGAAGCTACTTGGTGGGAAGTGATGAACAAAGATAGCTTGATGTTGTTGACTCTGAATTGATGCAGCTTGATGGCGTTGAGGCTCCAGCGAAGCAATTGTGCAGCAATAGAGACTTGCAGAACAACTATCCACTGGCACCCAGAAGAGCTATTTGTCGATAGTTCTTAGGGAGGGTCCTACATCCCTTACTGAGAAGAGGGAGGATAATAGTAGTGCTGAAAGGCTTCAAATATAGATTTGTCTACGGTTACTTTCTATAAAAGATCTAATAAACTAAAATAAAGAGTGAAAGTATCATGCTATGGACTGTCAAATGATGAGTGGCTTGAAGTATGTAAGCTGACCCATCAAACTCTGGAAAAAAAGAACTTCATGGAATGAAATTGCCTGCATCCAATGTTGGTCTCCTTGGTTTTTTTTCTCAGTGATTTTTCAGTAATATTTTTCAATGTACATATTCCATAAAACCTCATTGGTTACAGTGAGAAATATGACTAATACATATGGACTATTGCCGTCGGCTTCCTTGTATGCAGATTTGTTGAGTGCACTATAACCCTAAGGGTATTCTGGCACTGAGCAGGTGTGAGTCTAGCCAAACTTAGGGCCTAGTAGGACTACTCCAAAAGACCGGTCTTCAGCTTCTTGAGGAATTTAAGAAGTGAGGAGGAGGGTCTTATGTGTAGTGGCCGGTAGTTCCATGCTAAAGGTGCCATGTAGGAGAAGGCATGATCGCCGGATCTGGTATTCCTTATGGGTGGGATGTGTGCAAGCAGGGTGTCTGGAAGATTTGTGAACGCAGATGTAACTGTTCAGGTGTGCTTGGCCAGTGTTATGTAGTGTCTTGAAAGTGTGGGTGAGGTGCTTGAATTGTGTTCGCTTGTGTATGGGGAGTCAGTGGAGCCCCTTCAGGTGTCTTGTCATATGAGTGTGGCATGGGAGGTTGAGTGTAATTCTGGTCTCTGAGTTCTGAATGTGGTTTTTGTTGATCCCGACTTAGAGCGTGTTCCCGTAGCCCGACTGGCTTCTAACAAGGGCATGCAAGACACAGTTTTCTGTGTGCTGACTGGGAGCCATTTAAATATCTTCCTTTGTATCTTCAGGATGTGGATGCATGAGGAGGTGACGGCTTTGATTCGGGAGCTCATGTTGAGTTGGATGTTGATGACGATCCCCATGTGTTTGAAGTGTGGGTGTTGTTTTTAGTTCTGTAGGCCACCAGGTTGAGTCTCACGGTGAAGTGCTCTTTCCGAAGATAATGATTTCAGTCTTGCCACTATTCAGCTTCAGACAGTTGATCTTTTTCAAGTGAGTGACTTCAGTCATGCAGGCTTTGAACTTGATCTGGGTACTGGGTGTCTTGTCTGTGAAGGAGAGAAGGAGTTGCATGTAAGCTTCGTGAAAAAAGATATTGAAATTGTGAGCAAAAACACAAATTATGGACGGAATGCTGAACAAATAAAACATTCACCCCCAGTCACAGATATGGGTTTAATCCATATTTGTTTTGCTCACCACGCCACCCCAGTTTGCAGATAGCTGGGTCCAAACTGGCCTGGCGTGGCGAGAAAAAAAACAATGGAATAAACCCAGACCTGTGACTAGGGTGAATGTTTGATTCGTTCAGCATTCCATCCATCATTTGTTCTTTTTGCTTTTGTTGCCGTAATTGGGAAGGTTATGCCCAGACATGGGTCCTGCGCTCACTGTGCCACTGGATTCGAGCTAGCCTGGCTGATGAGGGGTGATACCCCAAAAGTGGTCCTAGGATGCTTGTTTCGGGTCCAGAGGACTGGCCTGGCAGGTCAGGCTGGACTGTTCCCATGGGGAGTAGGGTAAAGACTGATTTGCATATTGCTGAGTCCAAACTGGAATGAGATGGTGAGCAAAAAAACAATGGATTTCGGCCCAGATTTCTGTACTAAGGGTAAATATCTCACATTGTTCAGTATTCATCCATAAGTTGTTCTTTTTGCATTTGAAATTGTGAGAGCGAATGATACTGGCTAGAAGCATCGTGTATGCGTTGAAGAGGGTCGGGCTCAGGGGAAATCCTTGTGGGACTCTGCAGATTAGGTAGCGGGTGTTTGAGGTGTATGGTGCCAAGTTGACTGACTGGGTCCTTCTAGTCAGGAAGGAGCTGAGCTATCAGAGTGCATGTCACTGGATTCTGATGTCATGTAGGCGTTGGATGAGGATGGGGTGGGAGACTGTCAAACACTGTGGAGAGGTCCAGGAGGACGAAAGCTGCTCTGTCTTCATCCTAAGTCATTGTGATGTCATCTGTGGCGACAATGAGGGCAGTTTCCATGCTGTGGTTGGGTCTGAAACAAGATTGAGGCGTGTTGAGGAGTTGGTAATCATTGAGGTATTTTGTGAGGCGTATGTCAATGATTTTCGGGTATGGTAGCAGGAAGATCGGTCTGTAGTTGGCAAGCATTGAAGGGTCCTCGGAGAGTTTAATCAGCAATGGGAAGACAGCTGTGTATTTTCAATCATCTGGGAAAGTCGCAGAAGAAGGGTAAGCATTCAGAATTGTAGTGAGCATGGTGCTGATGGGTTGCGGCCTCTGGGGTAGGCGTGGTGGGGACAGGGGGTCGACTGAGCCCATGAAGTGGATGGATTCCATGGTGGTGGTGGTTTCATCTGAGGTGATGATGGGCCACGTGGTTAGCATTGGTTCTCTGAAGATCGGGATGCCTTTGGTGAGGTCTGTCGGGTCCAGTTGCAGGTTGAAGTTGCTGCAAATGTCATTAATTTTGTTGCTGAAGAATTCAGAGAGATTGTTGCACAGGTACTATGAAAAGCTGATCGAGTTGTAGGTAGACCCTAGTGAGGTGAAATCCTTCACAGTGGCAAAAAGACTTCTTTGCTTCTGTTGGTGCCAGCATCGATGCTGTTCACCAGAGTGGTGCGTTGGGTGGCCCTAATTATTGGTGGTAGCGTCTCAGGGTGCATTTGAATGTTCTTCAATCTGCATTTCCTGGCTCATTCTCCATTTGGGCTCCTTTGATCTGTTGACATTAGAACATTCAAGTCCAAGCTTGACAAGGACCACTGCCTACATAGCCCAAAAATTCACCTCCTCCAGTAGCTCTCTCAACACACCCAAAGCCTGGACATATCAGGCATGAGATGAAAAAGTATAAAGAAGACAAAGCAAGACAATACTGCTTCTCCATCTATACACCCAAGATTGTAACAACATCCTCCATTAGTCCACACTGTTCCATCAGTGCTCCAATTTAGGAAAGAGCTGAAGACACCCTGTTATATAGAACATTGAATTATGATACAGCAACAGTTCTAATCCATTCTTAGAAATTAGCTCCAACCACACTTTAACTACCATATCCAAGAGCAGGTGTCTCTTAAATGCGCTGTTCATTAAAACATGCCATGATAATCACAAAGAAAAGAAAACATTTTTTTCACGTGGGAAAGAAGAGAAAAGGACATCACCTTTAACAATTAGAACTCCAGCTTGCTTAGAAATAAAATGATCACCTGTCACAAAACAAGAGGGCAAACAACATTAGACATTTTAAAATTCAGGCCTACATTAGCTATAGTAAATCTAAATGTGAATAAATATAATTGCTCCCTACAAATAAATTAGCATGTTACATAGCATATTAAGAAAAAAACTTCACCTGACCCCATCCCAGACCGCTGACTTCTAACTCTAATGTGATATCAGTAACTGGGCAAAAAATGGAGCTCCCATTCCATGCCTCCATTTGGGAAAGCCACCACCTCAACAACTCCCTTCCATCTTCTGATAGGGAAAGAAATACTGAGAAAGGTAGTACTTTCTCAAATGCAGAGCCTTAAGATGCTAAAGAGCCTTGTAGTGAAGATGAGCTAGGAAAATCACTTGAATGGACATGGAATGCAGATCCACTATCCTGGCCAATTTCCATATTTACAAAGGCGGACACCTGACCTCCTCTTGGAGTGAATCAAAATGGTTTAAGAGAACTCTGCTTTTGCTGAAAGTTGAAAGAGCGAGCCCTACTTCTGCTTACTCTTGCAAAAATACATGGGAAGAACACCTTCCTTAAATTGTGCTGAGCTTTATCCCAGAAAGTAAAGGCAAACATAAGATGTTATTTCCGTGACATATGTTTCTCCAGAAAGGTGTCCGTCCACAGCAGCTCCCAGGTTTTTAATGCGACATCTCAGATAGCTTTGGGTCAATCCTCATCATTAGGGACTTTCAATGTTCTGCATATAGGGAGGCATTAACATTGCCCAATATGCATATTGCTTTCTAAACCCAATCTCTTTGGACCAGATTTAGATTTCAGCGGACCCGTTACTCGGTCTCAACGGTGACAGATATCCTGTCCGGCGAAATATAAATCTCATAATATCAGATGGGATATCTGTCACCAATGCGGCTGAGTAACCCGTGTGCCAAAATCTAAATGAGACCCTTAGTAAGGGAAGGTTCAAAGGGGTACCAGAGCCAGCAGCTTTATCTGTGAATTCCATTATCTGGGTAAGTGGATCCAACATATCAAACATTTACCCTCACATAATGCAAGCACCTTATCTGCACCCTTTTTGGGGTCTTTCCCCATCTTAGAAAGAAAAGCGCCATAGTTGAGTCAATATCCGGAGTAAGAGTCAGTTTTCAGGAAGACGAAGCCGAGGACACTCCAACTGGAGTTTATTTCAGTCAACCTATCCGTAGGGGATGTAGTCCATTTGGAGAAAAAATTACAAATAGGAGGGGATGAAACTCTACGATCTATGATGACACTGGGGTCGAAATAAGTTTAACCCAGAGCATCTAAAATCTCCACTGCTAGACCCTTAGCAGGAGCCGACTCCTTTGTTCGTTGATATAGCACCCCCACTGAATTGTTATCAGAATCCACTGGAAAAGACTTCGAGTGGCTTTTCTTCAAAGAAAAGGATCATTAATAAAACTAATTGGTTTTGATTTCTTTGATGCTATTTCCGGGTGAGTGATATACTTGTAAGCCTCCACAGTTGAAGGACCCTCACCCTCAGAAGCCCCAGAGGTTTGCTTGCGTTTGAAAGAATGATTCATCCCATCTTTAGACAAATTTGAAGATTTGCAAGCCTTCAGAAAATGCTAAGTCCATCTCTAGGGAACGTGGGGAAATAATACAGTCAACATACACTGTAGTTGGTGAACTCACCACCTCATGCGTGGGCTACATTACTGCAGACACTGCTAAGGGTACCACGTATTGAACTTTGAAGTGAGCAACCACTTTAGCAGGCTCCTGCTTTGCTTTTGTATCTCTTCTACCTCATCCATTGAGTAAACAGATGTGATTAACTGGTGCAGCTGGCAATCTCAATTTTCTTAATCCACGTCTATCAGTAACCTCCATAATGTGGAAAAATAAGTGGACACCTAAAATACAGGAAACCCCTTAAAACTGTAAAATATATATAATTGAAAAACTATATCTGATAGCAAAAGTCTTTACTCTTTAAAATAAAAATTATGATTAGCTAAACAAAATAGTAGGAAAAATACATATGAACCTAACTGACAAAACTAGCACCAAAGTTAACAGCAAAATAGCACAAAAAAAGGTCGCTAATTGAAAACCAATAAAAAATTATTTATAGTGTAGCAACACCTCCGGGGAAATTTGTAAACAATTAACAGCCTCTGAAAATTAGCAAAGCCGCTAGTGTGTCTCTGTCAGGTCATGTCAAGACTTGTCGCCACACAAAGTAGTGAGAAATGCCCAATGTGAAAAGCACGTGTGATCTGCTATGGAGACCTCCAATGGTCACACTAAATTAATGGTGGTTGTGCACGCATACGCTGAAGAAACTGCTGCCATTCAAGCTCCTGGACATATAAACAGCCCCTACAACCTAAAACCAAACCACACCTCGATCCGCCCTCAATCCACCATAGGCAACCTCCAGACAGTTAAGTGGGATCAGTGCTAACCAGGGGCGCAACTAGATCCGAACTTCGGTGGGGGGGTGGCTAACACTTCCAGACAGGGCTAGCCCTAGCACTGGTCGCATATGTTGCAACAGTCTTTTTTGGCGCCCCTCCCCCATTCCATCCTTCTCCATGAATTCCCTCACTACCACTCACCAACAACGCACCTTATCTCTCTATAGCACCTTTCTGACAAACATTTCATTTTTTGTAGCGCTACTCATAGTTTACTTACACTCAGTTCTGTGATCTGCATGGTACACATTCTTTGTAGCAGGCACATTAACCCTCTGCACTGTGTGGATGGTAGGAGTGCCCATGTGAGTGCACGGTGAGTGACGTGACAGTTTGAGAGTAGGATAAGAGGAGTGACTGCAGGGTGAGTGAGGTGACCATATGAATTCAGGTGCACATGTAAGTACAGAATGGGACACATTAATGCATGGTTAGTGATGGGCTTGCTTGAGTGAGATTGCAGATTGAGCAGTGAGGGGGACAGGTGAGTGAAGTGCCCCATGAGTGCAGGGTGAGTAATGTGCTTGTGTGACTGCAGGGTGAGGTACAGGGTGAACAGTGCAAATGCATTGTGAATGCAGAGTGATCACTGTGAGTGCAGGGTGATCAGTGGTAGTACATTGTGATTGCTGTGAGTGCAGGGTGAGCGTAAAAGGGAAGGGCGAGAATGAGGAGTGAGTTGTCTGAATGCAGGGTGCATTCCCAGACACTTGAAGTAACTCAGCATGTTATTGACAGCGGCATGGAGTTTCAGATATGTTAAAGTATTGCTATTATGGCAATAGTCAGGAATCAAGCCTGGGGGAAATAAAAAATGTGCTGATCCTGCCACAAAGTTCCAGTCTTATGATTAGGGTTGCCAGCTCATTATTCTGATGTCCCAGACGGAACAAAAATAACCTAAAGTCACCTAAAGCCATATTTTCAGCATTTATCTGTGCATACTTTGAACAGCAAATATAAATAGAAAGCACTTTTAATTGTGTTCTAGGGCTGCCTGAATGATCCGAGACTGATAATTAAAGGGAACACAGACAGAAAAGTCACATTAAATACGAATACATACTTTTATATTTATAACCCTATTTAGTGTCAAGACGAGGTATTTGCAGGCTCTTTAAACAACACATGGATGGCATTTTTCTTTTGGCAACCCTACTTTATAATCTTTTTCATGAAATGCGTTCTCACAGTACGGCAATACATGTAAAATACAAATGTAAGGAGTAGGCAGAGCGGGGGCCCAGGGGGTACTGGAACCAGAAAAAAAAATAAGCCTTGGTAACCAGTTTACAAAGGTATGTAAATATGCAAATGATCTTTAAAGACCTGTGAAAAACTCTGGCGTGCCAGAGAGAAGACTCCAGACACTGCCCAACAGAGCCCACAGCTGCAGCAGCCTGGGCTCAGACATATGAGGGGGGGGGGGGGGGGCTGGAGCCCTTTCAGGCCTATGGGCGTTGCGCGCCTGGTGCTAACACTTATGAGAGCAACACTGGCCAAAAGTACCTCAGAAGGTTAGAAAGAATAAAATCAAAACAGCACTAACCATATATGCTCCACACTATTATTAAATATCGGATCAAAAGTCAGTAAGAATATCTGACAAGAAACAAAGGGAGAGATCGCTCACTGTTTGGTAGAGCAGCAAAGAACAGGAAGTCATCTCTCAGTTAGGTCTACTTATTCACTGCGGGGGTAGGCCTCATAAGGCTCTATAATGATTACTTTCCTCCGTTCCGTCGTATGTCAGAGTTTACTACCCCCCCAACCTGCCCCTCCCCCGACTCACCACCCCGCAGCACGCCCCATGCGAGCCGCCACTGCTCTACTGTGAGGTTCATGGTCACTGAGGGCATGGAGTGTTGATCTTTATTGTGTTATTAGACTCGTTGAGTTTCCATGTTTTTTCTCATACTGAATTTTTATAGCTATGTATGTATAAAACGTTTTTGCTGCTAGATTTTGAGCAGGAAAAAACTACTTATAATCGAGTTTCCGGTATTGAATCGAGCTTTCGATATCGAATCCTTATGATGTTCTACATACAAATTACAACGACAGTGCAGCACGTGTGCACGTTTTGTATAAGGTGATGGCTAATGACCTATTTTCAGTTTCTTTGGAAGGACATGTGTAATGTTAATTAGGAGGCATTGCCATATACTTAAAGACTAATGGCTCATTGATCCTTTAGAATGTCTTGTAAATGTAAAACTCACATTCTTGATGGTATTGTATTATATGGCCAGCCCACTTAGACAAGTAGTTATGAAGGCACTTGTGCCTCTTTTCGGATGGTGATAAATGACTACACATCACATTGTGGGGGCAAAAGTCACCCACTCTCACATCAAAATGAATGCTAATTAATTTCAGAACTTCAATAGCACATGGGATTGAACAAACACAGGTGTAAGGCAAATACTTTAGTAACATACTTTTTTGATGGTAAAATGATTTTGAACTGATGGGAATTCTGGTCATCTGAATAATAAAACATAAGACTTTCTATAAGTTTACAACTAACGTGGAATGTTAGTTGTATATAAATTGATATTGTTTATGGTTCCTATATCTAGAACGCTGCAACACTCAATTGCTTCTAGGCGGTACAGCATGGATAGGTATGCATAAGTACAGATGAAACTTTTACTTATTTCCGACAACATGTCTGTGAGAGGTGTATATACACTTTACATAACACACAAACTTTGCATGGAATAGAATCATGCATGACAAATAGCCAGGAATTAACTTTCTGATCTGACAGTTTTTTTTGTCAGACATGCTTTGTTGCACTTGTGCATAACCATAACAATTTCTTCTATTTTAGGAAAATTACTTTGAGTTCATTCACAACACACTTTCCTTCCTTAGCCACAATATTCATTGTCAAGAGCTCTAATGCCCTTATGGGCCCTAGTCTGCACTATAGGAAAGATTACATTAAAAAAACTAAACCGTAGTGCAGTTGCTTTTTGCCACTTGATTACAGCTATGTTCCAATGACAGATTTTGGCGAAGTGTTTGAATAAAGTTATCACAACTCTTATTTACTCCTTTCAGGTGGGCTTTGTCCCTGAATGCTCCTTAATCAATCATTTAAATACTCTCCCGCATACTATTTGGTAAGTGAGGACAAGGTGGAAGAGAAGATTCTCCGCCCCTTTGATGCCGAAAAGGCTTTTGACCATGTCAATTGGAGTTACCTCTTTCGGACCATGAGAGGATGGGCATAGGTCACAACTCTCTCACACTAACCAGGGGCATGTACTGTGATCCCACTGAATCTGTCACATGTGGGGGTTTCCCCTTCCGATATTTTGACATCCTTCACGGCAACAGAGGTTTCCATTGTCCCCATTGTTGTTCCCATTCACTCTGGTTCCTCTGATGATTGAAGTTCAATCTAATGACAACATTCAGGTTATTCACAAGACAGCGGGTTGAGATTAAGGCATTTCACTATGCAGACGACATTCTCTTGACATTATCAAACCCCTTCGCCTCAGCAGCCGTTCTGATTTCTCATTTGGACTCTTTTTCCCAGTTTTCTGGTTAAAAGATAAACTGGTCAAAATGCAAGGACTTGCCCTTAAAGCCATCCACCACGAAAACCTTTCCGGGTAGCCTACCATTCAAGTGGTTTCAGTCCCATTTAAAGTACCTCAGGGTTCATATTAATTGGGATATGGAAGACATGGTTCTAGACAATGTGCAACCCATTGTGGATCGTATGGAGCGTGAGTTTAAAAGGTGGTCTGCCCTGAACCTGCCCCTGTGGGGTAGTGTTCAGATCATCAAGATGAATGCCCTCCCCAAATGTAACTACATCTTTGGAATGCTGCCCCTGTTATATCGGTCTCCTGTCTGCAGAGCCTGCAGCGCCTCATCTCCCAATTCATTTGGGATTCAGATAGACCAAGACTAAGCTCCACCCTCAACAGAGAATGGCAGCTTATGTCTCCAGCACCTGGAGAAATATTGGTTAGCACACAACTGGCCCACTCTGTGCACTCATTGCCTACTTTCAAACCCATGCCCTTATGGGTGTGGCTGGAGCATCACATATTGCAGACGTCTGGGGACCTTGCCATTTACTACACTTCAAGGCCTTTGGTTACGCCTCTCCTCAACCCGATCATTCATACTTCCCAATACGAGTGGCATAGGACTCATAGGCTGATGCAAGTCTTGAGACATTTTCACTCTAAATTCCCATTTTTTGTAATGCGGCCATGATGTTCGGTGGGGAGGAAATTCACTGGTCAACTTGGATTACTCACAGTATTTACAACATTGAAGACCTTGTAGCTAACGGCTCCATCAAATTGTTCCCCCACTTGAGACGGGAATTTACAATTTCATCCTCCCAACTGTTGAGATGCAATCACTTGTTCCACGCCTTATCATATGTCCCGAGGAAGGTGCATATTGATCTCCCTGGCTCGCCCATTAATTAATATATCCACACTTGGAAAAACTTTGGGGGGACTATTGTGGGACTGCATGCCACACTGCTGGACTCCTGTTCTTCCTCTCCCGCATCCACAGCACTGCATGCCTGGTGAGAAACTTGTCTTAACACGCAATTTGTGGATGATGAATGGGCTACTTTTCTGGCGGACTATAATAAAGGATTATGGGCAGCGCACCTCAAGTATGGCTTTTTCAAGATCCTCCACTGCTGCATTGGTCATCAGCAAGGCTACAAAATGCCTGCCTTGGTGTGGATTCATAATGTTGGAGATGTGGCTTAACAGACTGTGATATAGTGCTCATTTTATGGGAATATGACTGCTGAGAGCCTTCTGGTCTCAGGTTTGGAGCCATATTGCCACAACTCCCTCTTGTGCTCTCTGTACTGTGGATTTTGAGCACAGGGCACATGTTGCCTCTTCCCTGTGGCACCTCGCGGTCTCCTGAATCCCATGGTCCTCCTCCCAGAGCTCTTCACCCCTTGAACCTCCTGTACTGTTGTTCCCTCTGCTTGCATTCTCGTAGGTGAATCACGTGTTTCCTAGTTAATTAGCTCCTCCCGTCATTAGCTCTGAATGTAACCATTTATGCTAATCTGTTCCACCTGCCTTGTTTATTGGCGCCAACTGTTATGACCTATTGTCACGATTCCCCATATCCCTACCATCAGCACAGTGAGTACACACCCCTGCACTCCCTTTAAGGTACGAATGCGCGGGAGTGAATGGCAAAAGGGCCCGAGGCACTACAACTCCCAGAATGCCAAGGGACGTGACTCTTCCGTTCCGATTGGCGGACACAGATTCAAACTCCCCCATAAGCATCTCCTACACAGGAAGAAGGTGCTTGACAATCGTTTTGCTTTCCTGCGAAGGTGCGGACGCTTTCCTTCCTGCGGAGGAATCCCGAAACTCCGCCTTTGCAACTTCCTCGAGGTCCCGCTCGGATCACCGACGCAGCATTTCCGGACGCCGAGTACTGCATGAACTCTCTGACTGCGTACACGCAAGTACTTCCTCCCTGATTGTTAGCTCGGCCGAAAACCTTGTTACCCGTGTCCTTGTAAACAGCCTGTGTTATTCGTTCTTCCCGCACAGTGTTGCTAGGAGATAAACTTCTCGGTATTATTTCCGTTTGTCAGGGAGCTGTTTCAACTGCCACAGATTACCTCTGATACTTTACCCTTCGCTCCTCACCATCCTTCCTAACCCGCATTCCCAATGCTAGTGGTACAGACACTCGTGCCATTAACAGGGGCAGCTCCCCATTCTTCCTCATTGTACCTGGCTGTGCCACGAACAGCGTCTAGAAGCTTCCTCCTTGGAAAAGATACACGGGGGCGCAGACTTCCCTAAGCATTGCCCTTGAATTGGAGATCTTACAGGTGGAGAGAGAATCGCTTTCTCTATATTGTTGAAACCGGACGTTATTCCAGGGCTGTTACTGTCTGGTTGTTGTAAGTGCCTTGGGTGTCTACCTTGGTTGAGGGAGGGAGGGTGCGAGTGAGTGAAAGTCGTGATAGTGCTTTTTATGCTTGTGTTCATTCTTATCTTCCCCTCTGTAGGGCACTCTCGCTATAAGGATTCGAGCGCAGACCAGACTCAGGCCAGACGCTCCCCAGGCAGTGACCTTTATTATTTTGTCCCCTTCCCTTTTCCCCGGGGTGCTGAGTCACATAGTTGCGTGTTATTGCACTGTGGGGCTTATCATTTCGGAGAGCTGGGAGGATCCTCAGCACATCATCGTTCCCGCTGGCTGCTGCGAAACGGTTAGTGGTGTCTAACTCTGTCCGTCATCACTAACACCGTGACAGATTGTCAAGCCCACGAATTGACGACCAGCCTGAACGATGGACACGAACGTGGTGTTGACCTCCTTACTGGAGAGCTTGAATGCTCTGCAGTTGGAGGTGCAAACTGCGCGTTTAGAAAATCAAGATCTCAGAAAAGAAATGGGTACCCTGCGTAGAGAGGTGGCAGGTCTAACGCGGAGAAGCCCATACATAAGAGAAGCAACGCTCCCACCCCCAGGGGCCACCACACATCCTCCAGCCAGAGAGGAACAGGCAGGTGGGGGTTTTTTCACTGTGTCTTCGGGACCTTCACAGTCCAGTGATCCAGTACCTACAGTTCACGTGATTCAGAATACTAGTATTCCGTTAGCACCCCCTGAACGATTCTATGGCGAACCCAAGAAATTCGAGACTTTTCTGAATCAGTGCAGGCTGCACTTCTTGTGTAAACCAGCTGTCTTCCAGGATGACACGGCAAAAACGGCTTTCATGATGTTGTATATGGGGGGAAACGCCGCTAGCGAGACCATCCCTTTGATGGAGAGAAATGATCCGGTGTTACACCGGTTCCCTGACTTTTGCCTTGAATTACGTAAACTCTTTGACCGAAAATCTCACATGTTAACCTTGGACCGTGAGCTCCTTACATTAAGGCAAGGGACACAAGATTTGCTGACCTATATCACCTCGTTCAATCGTCTGGTGGTAGAAACCGACTGGCCACCTGAAAAACGAACCACCTTGTTCTACCAGGGCCTGAGAGGGGAATTGAAAGATGTACTTTCCCAAGTAGTTCAATTACCTCCAACGTGCGAAGAGATGATAGAACTAACTGTGCAATTATACCACCGGTTACAAGAACGCAAGGGTGATAAGACTCGGGGGGGCTCACGCCTCTGGTACCCCAAATCAAAAGAAGCTACCGAAACAAGACCCAAGAACTTGGAAGGAGTGGAACCGATGCAAATCGGAGGTATACGAGGGCCTTTATCCGTAGAAGAGCGAGAGAAACGAAGAAAGATGAAACTCTGCTTATACTACGGAAAAGGAGGTCATTTCATTCGTGAATGCCGAGCCCGAGCACAGCTTCCCGAAAGGAGATTGCCTCCAAGAAGTCCTGCAGTACTGGGAACCAAAGAGATGACGGAAAACTGAAGAGCCCGAACCAGTTCGAGATCACTGGACCGGGCGGAAGAAGAACCCTGATCTCCTCCGTCATAGCCAAAACCCTACAACCAGCAGTGGCTCACCTGAATGTATCCGTATCGATATGGGTAAACAGGGGTTCATCCCTTAAAACAGACGCTTTATTGGATTCCGGGGCAACCGGGAACTATATGGATATCAACTACGCTCAGAAAATAGGCATCCCCAGCGAAAGAAAAGAAAAACCTGAATGTGTAAAGGCTGTGGATGGCTCTGTGTTAACATCAGGACCGGTTACATCACATACGCCACCGCTTATAATGCAAGTAGGTGATAACCATCTAGAATGCATACAGTTTGACCTCATTGACGCACCGCAATTCTGTCTGATTTTGGGCATGCCCTGGCTGACTCTTCATGATCCGGAGGTAAAGTGGGCAGCCCGCACCGTTACCCTGAGTTCCCAATATTGCAAAGAACATTGTACACAAGACAAATTTCCCCTCGTAACCATCGAGAACACCAAGGCGCGGCTAGTAGCTAGCGCAAGCATACAAGAAACCCATATTAGAGCAGCCACGCTACCAGAGGAATACGATGACTACAAATCCCTCTTTGATAAACAATCAGCGACACAACTCCCTCCACATCGAGTCTATGACTGCCGCATTGAGCTGATTCCGGGAGCGGATATTCCATGTAGTAGGGTGTATGCATTGACGGAGGCTGAAACCCACTACTTACAGACGTACTTGGAAGAGAACCTAGCCTCAGGATTCATCACGCATTCATCCTCTCCTGCCTCGTCTCCCCTCTTTTTTATACCTAAGAAGGACTGCGACGAACTCCGCACATGTATAGATTATCGCGCGCTCAACCGCGTGACGGGGAAGAATCGCTATCCATTACCTTTGATTCCGGTACTCCTAGATCAAATTAAAGGTGCCCGTTATTTCACCAAACTAGATCTTCGTGGAGCATACCACCTGGTTCGGGTAAAGAGCGGAGACGAGTGGAAGACCGCCTTCCGAACTAAGTTCGGCCTTTTTGAGTACCGGGTGATGCCGTTCGGGCTCTGTAACGCCCCAGCAGCGTTCCAATACTTCATGGACGAAGTATTGAGGGGATATCTGGACAGTTTTTGTATGGTCTATATCGACGATATTCTCGTTTATTCAGCCACACTCCAGGAACATGTTACCCACGTTACAGCGGTTCTGGATCGGCTACGTCAGCATTCATTGTACGCTAAATTGGAAAAATGTTTATTCCACGTACAAGAGGTCGCATTCTTGGGCTATATCATTAACGCCCAGGGGTTCAGAATGGATACGAGCAAGATTGACGCTATCCTACAGTGGAAAACCCCACAGCATGTAAAAGCAGTACAAAGCTTCCAAGGCTTTGCGAATTACTACCGGCGTTTTATAAGGGACTTTTCTAAAATTATCCAACCCATCTCGCATCTTCTGAAAAAGAATGCTCCTTTTGTCTGGGGAGAAGCGGCAGAGCAATCCTTCCTAAGTCTGAAGGAGAAGTTCACCCAAGCACCCATATTGCGACATCCAGACCCTCAGATCCCCTTTATTGTAGAAACGGATGCCTCACAATACGCCATTGGAGGTGTTTTGTCCCAAAGACATCCCAAGACAGGGCAACTACACCCAGTAGCATACTACTCGAAGAAACTGAATCCCAGTGAAATCAACTACTCCATATCGGATAAGGAACTATTGGCTATAAAAAGGGCCCGTGAAGAATGGAGGCACTATCTGTTGGGGGCTCATCACACATTCGAAATCTACACAGACCACCGAAACCTGCTCTTTTTGAAGACGGCTAAAGCACTAACCCCTCGCCAATTACGATGGACTATTTTCTTTTCAGACTATGATTTTATTATAAAATACCGGCTAGGACCCCAGAACGGAAAAGCGGATGTCCTCTCCCGTCTTCCTAACGAGGAGGTAGACACAGCACAAGCCCTCATGGAAACACCGTTCATTCTGGCAGAGGGAATTGTCAAAACACCAACCATTGCCGTAATCAAAGCTGAAAACTTCTTGGAAGAAATCCAGGCCTCCCTGACCAAGATAGACACACAAGCCTGGTTAACGAACGCCCCAGGCACGAGATCGGAGAAAGAAGGTCTGCTATTTGTTCAACATGCTCTGTATATCCCCACGACAGAATTACAAGAGCAAGTAATGACATGGGCTCACGATATGGCTTTGGGGGGTCATATGGGAATACAGAAGACCATAAAAGGGATAGAACGTTCCTTCTGGTGGCCGACCTTGAGAGCAGATACTCGAGACTACGTCAAAACCTGTGCAATATATGCACAGGGTAAAGCAGTGCATGCGAAACCTACAGGACAGCTACGTCCCTTACCAGTTCCTCCACGCCCATGGCATACCATATCTATGGACTTTATCGTAGAGATGCCCCCTTGTCAGGGATATACGGTGGTACTAGTGATCGTGGACCACCTGACTAAAATGGGACACTTTATTCCACTGGAGAAACTCCCAACCTCGTATGGATTGGCAAAGTTGATGCTCCAACACGTCGTACGAGCCCATGGAATTCCCTGTGTGCTCATTACAGACCGAGGGACGCAGTTCACCTCCCGCTTCTGGAAAACGATATGCGCTTCGATGAATGTAGAAGCCAAGCTCTCGACAATTTACCACCCCCAAACAGATGGCAAAACTGAGCGCTTAAACCAAACTCTGGAGCAGTACCTCCGCTGTTATACTATGCAGAATGCCACGGATTGGGTCGATCTCTTATGGACAGCGGAATTCGCATACAATAATACCGAACACTCCACGTTGGGATGCTCACCTTTCTTCTGTTTATTGGGACACCACCCAAACATGCTCCCCTTCGAGTGGCCCATAGAAACGACTCTTCCAAGCATCCAAGAACACCATGCTCATCTCAGAGCAATCCTCATAGAAGCAAAACAAAACCTGGTGAGAGCGCAAGCAGCCCACAAAAGATTCGCAGACAGAAAGAGAACCAAAGAACCCGAATATAAACTTGGGGATAAGGTCTGGCTAGCTACAAAACACATACATTTGAAAGGTATAGACAAACTAAAACCCAAATACATAGGTCCATACAGTATTGAAGAAATCATCAACCCTGTTGCAGTAAGATTGGCATTGCCCCCTTCCTGGCGCATACATCCAGTCTTCCATGTTTCCCTTCTCCAACCGTGTCCGGCCAACATTCGAGTTATAGATCAACCCCCTCCAATTGTTGTGGATGGGCAGGAGGAATACGAAGTAAACAAACTCTTAGATTCCCGATTGATTCGGGGACGGGTCCAATATTTGGTAGATTGGAAAGGGTTCGGGGTAGAGGATAGAACATGGGAACCAGAGCAGAATCTCCATTGCCCCGAGCTAGTAGAACAATTCCACGAAAACAATCCTGGGAAACCTGGACGACCGCCGAGTCGGCGATCCTTCAGGAGGGGTTCTGACACGATTCCCCATATCCCTACCATTAGCACAGTGAGTACACACACCTGCACTCCCTTTAAGGTACGAATGCGCGGGAGTGAATGGCAAAAGGGCCCGAGGCACTACAACTCCCAGAATGCCAAGGGACGTGACTCTTCCGTTCCGATTGGCGGACACAGATTCAAACTCCCCCATAAGCATCTCCTACACAGGAAGAAGGTGCTTGACAATCGTTTTGCTTTCCTGCGAAGGTGCGGACGCTTTCCTTCCCGCGGAGGAATCCCAAAACTCCGCCTTTGCAACTTCATCGAGGTCCCGCTCGGATCACCGACGCAGCGTCGTTGAAGACTCATTCAAGACAGCATTTCCGGACGCCGAGTACTGCATGAACTCTCTGACTGCGTACACGCAAGTACTTCCTCCCTGATTGTTAGCTCGGCTGAAAACCTTGTTACCCATGTCCTTGTGAACAGCCTGTGTTATTTGTTCTTCCCGCACAGTGTTGCGAGGAGATAAACTTCTCGGTATTATTTCCGTTTGTCAGGGAGCTGTTTCAACTGCCACAGATTACCTCTGATACTTTACCCTTCGCTCCTCACCATCCTTCCTAACCCGCATCCCCAATGCTAGTGGTACAGACACTCGTGCCATTAACTGGGGCAGCTCCCCATTCTTCCTCATTGTACCTGGCTGTGCCACTAACAGCGTCTAGAAGCTTCCTTCTTGGAAAAGATACACGGGGGCGCAGACTTCCCTAAGCATTGCCCTTGAATTGGAGATCTTACACGTGGAGAGAGAATCTCTTTCTCTATATTGTTGAAACCGGACGTTATTCCAGGGCTGTTACTGTCTGGTTCTTGTAAGTGCCTTGGGTGTCTACCTTGGTTGAGGGAGGGAGGGTGCGAGTGAGTGAAAGTCGTGATAGTGCTTTTTATGCTTGTGTTCCTTCTTATCTTCCCCTCTGTAGGGCACTCTCGCTATAAGGATTCGAGCGCAGACCAGACTCAGGCCAGACGCTCCCCAGGCAGTGACCTTTATTATTTTGTCCCCTTCCCTTTTCCCCGGGGTGCTGAGTCACATAGTTGCGTGTTATTGCACTGTGGGGCTTATCATTTCGGAGAGCTGGGAGGATCCTCAGCACATCATCGTTTCCGCTGGCTGCTGCGAAACGGTTAGTGGTGTCTAACTCTGTCCGTCATCACTAACACCGTGACACCTATTGAGGCCAACGGTTAATGCTCTTCTTGGGCTTCTTGCACCACGGCCTCCAGTCTTCCTCCGGATCCCAGCTGAAGAATTAGAGGCAAGGTTAAGTACTTGATTGTCAGGTTAGTGCTCACTAATTCGTAAGTTTGAGATTAAGCCAAGACTGAGTTCTTAGAAGGTGAACACCCATTCTTGGGAATCTAACATCATTTATTTTTACGTTTCTAAAAGTCCTGGTGCTCCGGACACCTTTTCTCGTGTGCTCTCTGAACTTTATTTGCATTTGAACTAAATGTCTCTACGTCATTGTTTCTTGACCAGTTTGGCATCACGAACTTGGAATGACTTTGAATGTACATTCTATACATTCAAGTTTAAACAGAACATTGTTTGTTAAGACGTTCTTAGGAGTGCCAGAAACTCCAGATTACTTTTGAATTGTATTTGCTCTCAAACATAATTTGTAATGAAGCCTGTAAGTGCTAATATTATTATATATAACTGTTTAAACACAATATGCTAAGAACTGTTAGTAAAAGGGCTCTTCTTTTTTGTTCCCAGTGCACCGCAGCCACAGGAACCTCTAACGGCCCAGGTAGCATAGATCCTCCTGTGCAGTGTCGCAAGGCAACAGAGCAGAGCCAGTGATGCAAGTCTATCTTTTTCTTCTTTTATTCCAACCCCCCTTCAACCCAGGGGGCAGTGGGTGAATTAAAGTTGTCATTACTTGTTTATTGGCTGCCCCAGGGCGGGATTCCAGGTCCAGCATCGTCTCTGCGGTAGGAACCAGGTGAGTGCGGGACACATATGAGGAAATATCTCAGGGTAGACAGGCCTTTGACTGCCCATCCATGGTACTTCTGACCTCCCTTCTGTGACTCAGCATGTTAATAGATGGCTCTCCACTGCCCTTGGGGTGCCTAAATTGGCAATTCTGCAACTCTGAAAATCGACTCTAATTCACACATTAAAGACCTGGGTGGAAAAAACGTATAACGTGGCATGCTAGAGCGCCTTATTTATAGCTAAATAATGAATTACAGATATTTGAAGAGGTTTGGGGCTTTTTCTTAAATATTGAAGAGCCAAACACACCCATACACTTAGGATGCCTACTGTGTACCTCATCCTGTTTCATGTTCCACGCAGACCCCTATGTTCCATTCTTGGGCCCCTTCCTCATGAGGTCCCCCAGACTTCGATCCCACTTGTTTTTCACTTTCGTTAATAGGGGTTCCTTGGTTTCATCCTGTAGGGATGGACGGGTCATTGTGACTTGGCCTAAAAGGCACTGAGGACAGGAGGTCTTCTTAATTTGTTCCTCCTGTGCCAGTATTCCCCTCCACTCCTTCCCCTCATTGCAGGAGCGTGCTTCCTTCTCCCTTTCCCCTCTAGATGGTTATGTTCTCCTTTTCCCCTTTTTAAGTTGTCCGGGTCCTCCATGGTAGCCTGGTCTACACATGAATTATGGGTTTGCATTCTACCATGTTGGTTTCCTCGCCCTGTGTGACGATCTGAATGTGTATTTTTTAATGCACCACTCTTGTTATGGAAACACTCAATAAATATTTAAAACTTGAAACTCTTAGTCTGCCAACACATCCCACTGTGCTGAATATGGAAACTAGGCTGTGGGTGCAAACCCAACACGAAGAATGATACTACGAAATCGGTAATGACTTCTTTTGTTGGATCTTTGACTCTGCTATAATTTCTTACTAGATTGTCAATGGTCTGTCATAATATGCATACACTGACTCATTTGGTTCCTGAGTGTCTCTCATAATTTTCGTCAAATTCTGTTCTTTCTCCAGCCCTTTCTGCTTTAAATGCGTAATCACTTCTTTGTACCTTTCAATGATAATAGCAGCTGGACCACTTTGGGGAAGTGCTCTTGGAGGTTCCTCTTTTGGCCACGAAATGACTGCCTTTCGTTCTGCTCACAAATCCTTTGGAACAATAATTTCAAACAACAAATTCAAATCAACCCAAATCACCTTTGAAATTGTCGCTAATCACTTCAGTTCTGTTTACCATTTTTTCTAGTTCCTCCCTGAGATTCTTTCATACTCAAACCCAAATTCAATATTCAACTTATAAATTTAAATTTTACTCCTTGCTAATTTATCAGCTTGCATCGTGGTAACAGTAGCAGCAGCAGGAACAACTGTATCAATAGTAGATTTAATAATTCAACTAGTACCTGCTTCACTCTCGGGGAAAGTTGGTACTTCCCAAGTCTGTACACTAACACCCGGTTCTCCTGCCCCTATATCTGGCCCGGGTGTTTGCAGAACATCGTTGTATAAAGGAGGTCGAGTCTAATAAATCATCTGAAAATGTACCATCATCTGAATGATTTTCCATATTTTTCTTTTCTTATGCTTTCTCGTTTCTAATGTCATTGTTCTCATTAGCAATTTTCTTTTTATTTGTCTCACTGGAAACTCACCCCCTTCAAGAATTGTATCCTCTCTACATGCTCTTTTCTGCACCCCTAATGTTTACTCTAGCCAAGGGCCTACAGTACTTCTGGCCTGGCTCTTCACTCTTTTGCATTCTTGTTTGATTGCTGTATGATCGCTTTCATTCAACTCTATAAACTGTACAGGTTTAGGTTGTGTTTTTTTCCTCCAGATATCATATTCCGCTTTCTCACATTGAAGGTACCTACCAAAGGAAATTGCATGTTCTTGTCATCAGATGTGATCCCATCCATTCTTTTAATCACATACATATTTGGAAATCCACATTTAACATAATTTCATAACAGGAGAATCTTCCAGAAAACTGTTCTCGCCTTCAATAACCGGAACTTTAGACTTTTTTGCACAGCCTCATTTCCACTTGAACCGACTCAAAACCTTGTGATATAAACAGCAATACTTAAGCAACCACAGTACAACCTCAACAAAGGCTAACCAAACACAGCACAACCTGCCACGACAACTGACCAATCACAGCGAGGCATATTGTTACAATCAACCAATCGCAGGATTACTCACTATGAAGAAATGCTTTCAAACCCAAAACGATTGAACAAACAATCAAAATTACAATATCTTGTATACATAATCTAAGTAAGGAAAGTGAAGAAGGAAACTCATTTTACTTAAAAAGGGTACAGTAGATCACACTTAGGCCACTTCTTGACCAGCAGCAAAGCACCTTTGATTTGTCTGTTTACTCCTGTGCACAAAAGAATAAACAATCACCAGTCTAAATTAGTACTTACACATCTAACTAGACTTTTAGTAATTCATACAGTCCCTATTGTAGTGTGAATGTGGCACCCCACAATACACACTGCCACTTTGCAGAAAAGTTCAACCCTATAAATATATCTCAAGATCTTTGATTTCAACAAATCAATTCACCTAACCGATAAAACTCCAACAGTAATCACAATAATTCAATATTTTCCAGCACATTCAATCCCCAAAATTCTAACACATTTAACAACAAAGCCTAGATAAACATTACAATGAGCTCAAGGTATCAAACTCACAAGTATGACTAAATCCTAAAAATAACAGATAGGAGTCCTAATAACCCGCAAATCAAAACCGCATAGCCAAAAAGCTTACATACGGTATAATTAATGAACCCACAATAATTCACACTAATCTACACCTACCACAAAGCACTCGGTCAACACCGCAATCCATTGCAATGCTTGTGCTCTATTGACACTCACACTCCCTTCCTTGGAAACAGCTCAGAATCACCGAACACTGCAAATAATCCAGTTCTCCCAGACCATAGGAACCAAGAGTGTAGATGGAAGTCCAGGAAGGGAAAATGTTATTTCTAGATCTTATCTGATCTCTTATCTGAGTTGCTCGCATTCCCCACCTAAACCGTTGATGCTATCTTTGATTATCTGATAAGATATGAGATAAAGCGTTTACACAGGGTCAAGTGTAAGCCTCAAGATGAGAATGAGGTAATTTGCCCTAATAGGATCATAATAGCATAATAAAGCCAATTGCATAGTCAATATAGCAGCCTTCGCAAGTCAAGTTAAAGTTGGAAACAATAAAGGTTTAGTAAAAGTTTAGCATCATTACAGAAGACAAAATATGAGTCAAATATCTAATTAGCATAAGTCTCAGAAAGATGCAGCAAGAGACAGACATAGAATCAAGCCCCAGAAAGAGACTTTTCTAAGTCCAAAGAGAGAGACAGGCCAACCTGAGTGCTCTCTGAGAGTTAGAATGAGCTCCAAAGGAGGGGACTTTTATAGGTAAATACTTTGCAAGGATGCTTGTTTCTATTCCAGGGAGGACCCGGCCTGGCAGTTCGGGCTGGACTGTTCCCATGAGGCACAGGGTCAGACTGATTTGCATATGGCTGGGTCCAAACTGGAATGGCTGCCATGCAAAAAAACGATGGATTTAACCCAGATCTGTGACTCGGGCTAAATGTTTAATTTGTTCAGCATTCCGTCCATCTTCTGTTTTGTTGTACAAATGAAATAATGCAGACTCATAGAACAAATGGCCCCAATGAATGACAGGAAAGACCATGAACTTTTACATTCTGAAAGGAAAGCTTCTTCCAAGGCTGGCCAACAACAGCACCATAGGAAAGCATGTCATCAGAGCCGGGTTTCTGCGTGTGAAGACCAAAGAAAGGAAAATGCAGCCATGTTACATTTGAAGATGGAGTCAGGCCTAGTGTTGGCCTCGTTTACCCAAGTACAAGAAAACACAGTTCTGTAAATGGTGGTAAAATGAATGAATAATGTTCAGGACAATAGGCAAACATGATTCTTTAATTTGAAAACATGGAAACATCTCTAACACTTTTATAAAGGAATACCCTTAGGGAGAACCGTCTACCTAGAATCCTCAACACCGAAAATCTCAATAAATATGCGATGGACTCCATTAACATACCATATGAAGATGATGCAGTTCAGTCACTCTTGCTATTCAAACCATACCTCCAACACTAACCCTAATCCTAACGTTACCAACTAGCACCAATTAGTAACCTTTATGATTTAAACATTAGCCCCTTATGTACATTGCATTGCTTATTTACATTTACATTTTTCAATGCAATGCCACTTCTTTGTTTTAGTGTCCTACACATGTTTACAACTGTTTGTTTTCACCCTGGCTTCTTTTTTTTTTTTAACAACAAACTTTATTGTTTTGTACAGTGCAAGGGTCAATCAAGAAAGACGACTTCGTAATAGTGTGAACACATAAGCCCCTTCACTGCAATTTCCTCCCACTTCCCTGGTCTGCAAACATCAGACCCCTAACCCCCCCCCCCCCTCCTTTCTCAACTCATGTCCACACCCTCTTCTTCCTCATTGCACCCTGGCTTCTTTTTAATTGTATCTCTATACAGGTGTTTCTTCATAGTGACACAGTTCCAACCTTTCTTCTGTTTGTTAATGTTTGTTTGTTTGTCCTTGTCTGACTGTGTGTCCTGCATTGTCTACAGAGCTTTCAGTGTGGTGAACACTAAAGCTTTTTCACAAGGATTTCACAAGGATTATTAGTGTAACTTTTCATGTACAAACTGCAGCTTATTATGTACCCTCGTATGATAAAGTGTAAAGTAGGTGAAAATCAGTTTAGAGTTCAAATGTGTACTTTACTCTCACATAGACCCAGATATGCTGATTTTTCATGCAAAGCAGCGCAGCATTCAAATTTACTACACAGTGTTGTAAAAGCAGTGGCGTAGCAAGTGGGGACAGGTGGGGCGGTTCTCCCTGGGTGGCACTAGTTTTGTGGGTGGAGGCCTCCCCCCGCTCTTACCTGCCGTCTCTGGGCGGCAATTGCAAGCATCCCCCCCCCCCCCTTCAATGCGGCTACCGCAGGGCGGCAAATGCAGAGACCGCCACGGGCAGTGAACGGGCTAGCTAAGCCACTGTGTACAAGGGGGAAAACACTGCACAGTGCCATGTCTACAAAGATTGCCCTACATGGCGCACCGCCTTGCAGCATGACGCACCGCCTTGCAGCATGGCGCAGAGGTGAATGTGTGCTGTCCAGCATAACGTTTGCACTGGAGGCATACCCTTCCAGTACAAATTCCTGTGCATAGACAAACCCAGAAGGCTCCCACACTTCGGATCATGCGTTTCTCCATTTTTCTGCTTGTTTCACGTAGGCATAAACTGTGGCACAAAGCCTGATCTTGCTTTGTATCAAAACCGTTGGGTGCTTGTGCTGACCACCCAAGTAACGCCGCTTGACGCATTGCAGTAAAGAACGCGTTTTCGCACTGTGAGAAGTGCACCTTTCTACCCCAAAACACATTTTGTGCTGGAAAGTAAATAGCACGCCCTGCTTTGTGCAGCAGTCAAAACCTTGTAAATCTGGGCCTTAGTTTTGTACTTTGATCAGATCAATGAGCCTTCCTATGATGGAAGTAATGAAACTCCAGGGCAAATAAGTTGAACACTCACAGCTTCTTTACTAACTTATATGAGTATTACCCAACATTCTATAACTCATTCCTCACCTTTACATCCACGTCTAAGCCGCACAAGAAATGTTGAGGTTTTAATGCCACAGTAACTAGGGGAAAGCGCCCCAAGGGCAAACGTTCAAGGAAAAATATTTTTATAGGAAAATGCAATCTGTTAAAGGAAAAAGTGAGATCCCTCAAACTTCCTTAAGCCATACATGCATCTTGTGAGCAGTGCTTTTGTAGGCACACATGAGGTGTGGAAACCCATACATAGGTTATTAAATATGCATTGTAAATCCCATGCGCTTCCATGGATAATTTATAACATTCGCAAATCGTGTATGTTTTAAGATACAAATGTAGTTGCATTGGATATTGACTTGCAAATTATAACAAAGCACAGACATAAACTGCGCCTGTCAGAACTGAAGACTGTACTTGTGAATCGAGGTCAGTGAAAAGACTTAGGTTGTGTGGCAACTGCCCAAGTTGCAAAAGGTCTGGAGTGGTAGGTTTAACACACTCAGAGACGCTTTATAAATATAGATTTGGCTAGGTCACACATTGGAAGATACTGTTGTCAATGTTTTAACCTTATCTGTGGACGTCTGAAGCTATGATATTCCTGTTTCCTCTTTGAGAACCAGCCAATTCTCAAATATAGGTTACAGACGACCCGCGCAGTACATGAAGTTACACATGTGAGATATCATTCTTATCTGCCGAATTGTGGGATTAAGCGGCAAATTTGTGTTGCACTTTCTGTAGTCAGTAGAGTTCAGTAGTTGCTAGAGGTAAATGTGTTGGAATAGAGGACTTTGGACAATATTTAGTGGTTCGTATGAGTGAGGCAACCCATCAAGTGCAAGCCAAGTTTCAAGTGGTGTCGCAAGCCGTTTATTGTGCTCTCACTGGGGCACAACCATATAGTGCATGCTTGTGTTCCATGTGGAGCCATCATGATGAGAGCTCTGGGAAACCATCTGGACTTTGTGTTGAGAAATGTTGACCCTATCCGGCAGCAGATGCTGTATCTCATTTTTAAGACGAGGAGTCAAAAGAGTGGTAGGTTTTGTGACCATAAACCAGGCATTCTACCAAACATTATTTCATCCATTGAGGAAGCGAAACTCCCTACCAAGGGCCCTCCCAACCAGAGATCATCATTACGAGCCTATGGGGGCATGTGTTAACCACTGAGGCCGGTTCACAGCATAAGGTTACACGACCATCTTTCCCCCAGTATCTAATAAATTGTTCCACCTGGACCCGGTTGCTAAGTCCAAGTAAGAGGCCTTCTCCGCTCACGAGCTGGAAGTGCTTGCTCTCCTCAACAGACATTGCTGCGCTGTCCATCATCTATATTTGTTCAGCTGTATTTGACACTGGCAATAAGAATGTCTGAGGTTTGAGCCTTTAAGATAAGGTTAACATCCACTCTCTGAACCTGCAAGGTCTCTGCAAGTGTTAACTCTGATGTCCTGTCCGTCTCCGTGGTCTTAGGGCTACGCGTGTGCGTCAATTACTTTTCAGTCTGCGGGAAGTGGATGCAAAGCTGCATTTTTCACTGATCCCCTTTCACTAGCCACATATGAAATAAAATTGAATGAGCAGGCCGCCCTGCAGCAGTCACTGGTCTGCAGTGATTCTGAATGTTGTGAGCTGACAATCAGGTTGATGGACATTCAGATTGCTTAGCTTTCAACCAATCAAAAGTGGAATCCGTTATGTTGGATGCTGTCAGCAAATCAGATAGCCTTTGGTAGCCATCCTTTTCGATGACTGTTTTTATTCCCTCAGGAAGCTCATTGGTGGTTTTCTGAGTTTGAAAGCAAAAAATAACATTTTCTTTAGTTTGCCTGGAAAGCAGATTTTGAAAGTTGTGCTGAACGAATTTCTCGTGAGGGCAGGCAGACAAAACAGTTCACGTTTCACCTATTTTTTGTGTTTAATGAAATATTTCAATGAACATCATTTGCGAGATCTGTACATGATTCAGATTTTCTGCCCTTCCAAGTACTTTCTCAGCAATAAAATATGACTGATAATAGCAGGATGGGAAGAAGAAAGGAAGTGAAAGATAGAAGTAAAGAAAATGGCACGTACATTTTGAAATTTGATTGCCCACACCAATTTGCAAGCTCAGATTTATTTCATCTGCCTGTAAACCTTCTGGCTTTTTTTTTTTAGCAAATGTTTAGCTAAACAATGCAAAACAATTGCTCCACCTATTTGCTACCATTTATCAATCTTTTATTCTGAAGAGTAAATTCTCAACACCTTTGAGGAGGGCTGGGCATTGTTACAGTGTTCTACCAAAATACTGGGAGGCTTATTTACAAGCCCCTTGCGCCACTGGTGCATCGCTTTTTGTGACACACCAGCGGCGCAACCTGCTGCCCCATATTTACAAGGACCCATAAAGCCACCCTGCGTGGCTTTTCGTGTCCTTGTAAATATGGCTCCTTTATACACAACACTTTGCGTGGAAGGGGCGTGCCACGGGTGTTGCTGTGGGTGTTCCCACGCAACACCCATGGCTTCTGCCACATTTCCAGATTTATGAGAAATCGTAAACCTGGAAATGCATCAGAATGCTACGCCTCCCCAAGGGAGGCGTAGGGAGGTGCAATGAGGAGAAATGTTTTAATTTCTCCTCAGTTTCTTCCTCTTTCTATTTGCATTCTGCAACAGACATAGGAAGAGGAAATCACCTCTTGTGATTGTTTAGTTGCAGGAAGGTATCGCTTCCTGCACAAAAACAATCATCCCCGTGGCGCAGGCACCCTTGCACCATGGTGCAAGGGTGCCTGCATCGGCACAGGGCAGTTAATTGTGCTCAGCGCAGGGGAGAGCAACGGGAGCCATCATATCTTTGTAGATATGACACATCTCTTTGCTTCGGAATTAGCGCAGTGCTGGGCAGCCAACTGGCTAGCGACACTGTGCTGCGTTAGTTCCATGTAAATAAGGCCCTGAGTTTTTCATATTGACCTGCGCTTACATCATCAACAGTATACTGACTGCCACCATATTATTAAGGTAATTAAAAATAAGAATAGCAAATCCATATTTCCCTAGGTGTGCTTAACTTCACAATATGTCAGTAGTCGATATTCTGGAGTCTAATATAAGTGCAGGTTGATGTTATTGACCTCGATGTTTTGACCTATCATGATTAGTAACGTCATGAAAGTTGTGGACTATTGCATGTGTGTCCCTTGAGAACCAATGGCATTAGCCAGTTTACCTGAAAACTGGCCTGTAAAATGCACAATTTGAACCCAACTTTTAAAACAAGTTCTCTGAGGGAGAATCCTCCCAAACACTCCAGAAAAGTTCACTCTTCCCATGCTGTTTGGTGTAGGTGTTTACAGCTCACCACAATCAAAGGTTTAGTCAATGCTAATTGTTCTACTGATCATCTTTTGTCACCTATAGCACTATGGAAGCAGGCCAACCTACATCTAGTATCACAATTGCGAAGAATTACCTCCATTGTCTCCAGGGGAAGTGACTTTCATTGAATTTCTGCGAAAATCCCACCAGAGCCAAAGCTGCTTCCATTTTTAGCTTGAGATATTTTCCTGCCTGAAAGATACGCGATGCGGCCAAGAAGTCATAAGGGAGTATAAGCCACATTTCTACCTTCTTCCACTATCCTTCTGTGGAATATAAATGCAGGTTGTGAATAGAAGATACATAGGAAGTAGGAATAGGATAAAGTTACCGTTATGATGACATTGCTATTCCTCATCTGTATGGTTCTTAGTACCCTATGATGCCATTGGCCAAATATATGCACGCTAAGTTTGTCTGTAGAAGAAGAAACTGATTAGGGAGAACCTCCTCCTGGCAAAGCAATGCTGCATCGAGTATGGCAAGTGCAGGCATACAGGGTGACTGTCATGTAAAGCTTGGTATTGAATCGCTTAGAGAAGAAGATTCTTGTCCCACCAACAGGCATGGTACCCACAGGACTGGCACTGAGGAAACTGGATAATTGTATCCACTGGATGTGAAGTGTTCCAGAAATCAGTGTTTGCATTGGAGGGATATTTTTGAGGAATATTGGCAGGAAGTAAAGACCATCACTGGCGGGGCTTGTGAGGCAGCATCTGGATTTGTTTGAGGCAGGGCGCATCGCAGCGTGTCTGGCCTTCTGTCTTTTTTTCTTGTAGACAATCATGGGTGAAACAGCCCAGTGGGTGAGAGGGCAGAGATAGCCTTTCAGGTACAAATGCCAGCATCTCCTGCTAAAACGGGCAACACTACCACTCCTTGGAAAACCAGCTTGCTAAGGGGACCTATTTACCAGAACAACGTGAGCATCAGCAAGTTACATGTGTCTAGAGACACAGAGAAAAGAAAAAAAGTAATTACCTTTCATCCCCTTTCCTCCAGCCCATGGGGGCCAGAGGGGGGTTTGTGTGATATAGGTGGCACGTGGACAAACTTTTCTTTTTCATTTCACAACTCTGCGCTTTGGCACTACGACATAGGATACCATTCTCTATTATTTTCAGCCAACAGCATGTTGCATTGTGGCGCTCGTAGTTTTGCTTTTAACAGTTTCATTATGGGATCAAACCCCAGCCTGCAAAGGGCTGTTGGCTAAAATACCAAACTTGTCTGGAGATGTTATACATAACATAAAGCCACCTGCCAGTTATCTTTACAAAGTCTCCTACTTGTTCAGGTATAAAATCAAAAGGAAATTCTGCTCTAACCTTCCCCAACACAAATAATAAGTTACGGACAAGTGGCAGCAGCAAAAAGAACATCACATGATTTTCTCACAAATACAGGATAGGCACAACACTGGTAGCTAATGGAATAAAGAGCGAGTGAGCAACAGAACAGGAAAGTTGTATAATTCTCGTAAACAGACATAAACATACAGGAATTATAACACTGCTGCAAAAAATAGCCACACCTGTTGTAGAATTACCATACATTCATGTACTCTTATAAGAGTGCTCACCCACATAATGCGGTATGCTTTATCAGTGGGTTCAATATTTTGCAGTGCAATACATTCAACACTCCTAGTGCTCACTGGTTGTACAGTCTGCTAGTTATGAGTTCCCTAGTTTGGGTGAGGTTATGTCACTTATGGCGGCATTTATGTACTCCCTTTGTTAAACTGTCAGGCCTACAATAACATCTTATGTGGGTGAGTTAAAAATGTTTTTTACTGGGGTCTCTCTACCACATAATTAAAAACAGGAAGGCTGAGCGATGGACCCTGCTTCTCTTTTCCATCAGCATGTTTTGGTGTTTGAATATTGTTAAACAATTCCTGTTTCATAAGGAATGCTCACCAGCGTCAGAAGGGGGATGGCTGATGGGACAGGCCTTGCACTTAGCGATGTTGTCAGTATGCTGCATATGTCTACAAAGAGCAAAAGATGGATATGCTAAATTGATCTGCACATCATCACTGTACATATTTCATCATAATTGATTTGTCACAAAGAAACAAATTAGTCTAGGGTGCTGATACAGTGCTCAATACTTATCCATCACCAGTATTGTACTTTGCTTTATGACCACAATGTAGTCAAAACCATTGAATTAATCCAATAGGCACGGCAGCACACCAAAGTACAGTTATATAATTCGTAATCCAGATTAGAGAATTTCCTTATTGATAGATCTCAATTTGTTCGACTCTATCAGGTGCCCAGAGTATTATAGAAAATAGTCCAATTCCATGTCGTGATGTCAAAATATATTTTAATTCCATTCCATTTGTAAACTTTATTTCGATCAAAAGATCATAAAAGTCGCATAAAATACATTTAGACAGGTAATAAAAACATTAAAAAACAAATAATTTAAAATGGACCAAGACAGAGTATAAATAAGAGCAAGACATTATTTGAAACTAAGACGCTTGATCCACATTGCTTGTAAAAAACGTGAAACAGCAAAAACTACAACAGTTCTTGTATCACTAGCTAAGATGCGATGGGCTTCAATACATCTTGTGAATCCTAGACTTTTACATAAAGGAATAAGCCAGTATTTCCTAGGAGCTCTATATGCGACACAGAGAAATAGTACATGTATTAAGGACTCAGTCGACCTTCCACAGGCTGGGCAAGTTGTTTCTGCGTTTTTTGACCAGTTCTTGGTAAAATCCCTGAGTGGTAAGGTGCCCAACCTGAATTGAATGTATAATTTCCTCGCCAAAGGTGGACACAATTCATTCAGGAAAGGCTCAAAGATATACTGGTCTTTAATAGATAAAAATTGCCTTGAAAGACTACCGAGTGTTTTACTTCCCTGTAGTACACTTAGCCTATACTGTCTATATGCCTGGACCAGTTTTACACGAGAAAGGGTCGAAGAAAATACACCAGGATTAGTCCAAAGTTCAGACAAGCCAATCTTAAAGCACATTTCCTTGATATAGACAAGCCAAGGAAACTTCTTAGAAGTGCATAGTGCTAGTATTGAGTCAAGATCACTACAATAAAGTCTTAGCTCCTCAGTGAGCCACACTCTTCGCCATACGTTAAAGGACGTAAGCCAGCTTCTTCGTCTATTGGTCGAATTGCCAGATCAAGACGTAATGGGATTAGAGGGGTACTTTGCGGTAGTCCCAATAAAAGTCTAATAAACTTGTTCTCGAGTAGAGAAAGACTTTTCATCTGGGAGTGGCCCCACAATTCTGCCCCGTATAAAGCTGCATTTCTCACTTGTATTTTATAGATTTCTGCGGCGGGGCCAGGAGCCTTGTATCTAGCGTATCTAGAAGTTCTTAGAATCGCTCCAGAGAGTTGGGCAAGCCGCATAGCTGCTTTATCTAATTGAGGAGCCCAGGAAAAAGACTCAGAAAGTGTAATTCCCAAATATTCAAACAATGAAACCTTTTCTAGGGTCGTTCCATTGAGTGTGGGATTAGATCGTGTTGAGCTAGCTGGATTAAAAACCATATATTTGGTTTTCAAAATGTTTATTTCGAGCCCATGGTCTACACAGAATGCTGAGAAACTGTCTAAAATACGTTGAGCACCCATCGGGGATTTAGATAACAATAAAGTGTCATCTGCAAAGAGCATAACTGGAACCTTTCTACCATTGAGTCTAGGGGAGTCACCATTATCCGTCCTGTTGATATGAGATACCAGTGCATTAACATATAGGCAGAACAGGGTAGGAGCTAGTACGCATCCCTGCCTGACACCTCTGTCGACTGGAAAGCGCGCTGTTAGTTGGCCTGCCTTCCCATATCTGACCTGAGCATAGTTACCAGTATGCAATCTAATAATCATAGCTAATAGGTCCGGGGGGACTCCCATCTCATGTAGTACAGCCCAAAGTTTAGCTCTCGGAACCATATCGAAGGCTGATTTCAGGTCGACAAATATCAGGTAGAGACTGCCACCCTCCACTGATACTGTCTTCCAAAATAGTAGTTGCAGCCTTAAAAGTTGATCAACAGTTGACACCCTTTTCCTAAATCCCGCCTGTAGGTCACTCAGAATGTTCATCTCTTCCATCCATAAATGCAGACGATTAAGTAATATTCTTGCAAACAACTTTTGGGCAACATCTATTAGGCTAATTGGCCTGTAATTTACAGGAAGCAATGGTGATCCCTTTTTGAATATGGGAAATATTTCAGCTCCTAGCCACGTATCTGGGATACTCATACCTTTCATAATTGCGTTAAATATGGTCCATAAATATGGTACCCATATGGAAGGTTCTTCTTTATACAAATCCCCAGGGATCTTATCGAGGCCAGGTGCTTTAGAGTTAGAAAGAGTTTTAATAGCACCCTCTACTTCTAAAGCTGTTATTTCCTCAATAGGTTCAGATTGGACTAATGGGAGGGAACCATCCACAGCTATCAAGTCATCTCCAGTAGAGTACAGAGACTTAAAATGAGCTTCCCAAACAGATGCTGCAATGTTCGGGAGAATTGGGGATCGTTCGTCCTTGTTACCTGCATTAGAGACTATTTTCCAAAAGCCCCTCATATCTTTATTAGAAAGAGCTAATTTCAGGGCCTCCCATTTTTCAAGTTCCCATGCTTTTTTTGCCTTTTTAATAGTCTCATTGTAGACCCTCCCGGAGGAGTTCAATCTAACCTTGTTTTTTGATTTAATTGCACCAATAAGAGCAGTTTTGGCCTGTCTGCATGTTTTAGTGTACCACGAATTGGAAGAATATTTTGGCCTAGATTTACTTGAGGAAGGATTAAAAAAAGTTTTAAGATCCGAGGTGAGATGAAAGTAAGTAGATTCTACCGCTTCTAAATCCCAGACACTCGGAATTGGGGTGAATAACCTTTCTGTTTCAAGAAGTGCCGGAAGAATCAACCCGTAAAGTTCCAACATTTTATGCGGGGTACGTTTTACTGAATCCCATCTAATTCTTCTTTTATTGTTGTCCAGAAGGAGGTTCTGTTCAACCATTGGGCCTATAGTGGGAGATACTTGAGGAACAGGAATTAATACCTCGAGCATCAATGCATCATGATCACTGTCATATCGAGAGATGACAGAAAAATCAACGATGCAGTTCCAAAAAGATACTTCCACCAGAATGTAGTCTATTAGGGAAGAGTGGTTAACCCTATTAAAGGTAGGCTTCCCTGGCTCCTCTGATTTTAGGCGGCCATTGCAGGCCCTCATGGAATGCATAAGAACAAATGCATTAATTTGCATGACCAATGGAGTCCAGGCCCTTACCTTCTGGATTTGGGGATCTGGTATTAGACTACAGATATCCTCCTCATTAGATAATGTATATGGGAGATCAACAAGCGGTTCATATTGACAGTTAAAGTCGCCCACAATTATTAATCTATCATGTTTGGGCAGATCTAGAATACAAGTAGATAATAAGTCAAAAATCGGGGATTCCTGAGAGAGGCTCATTGGACGTGAATAAACATTGATAAAAATTAGTTTAAAATTGGGTTTAAAAAGAAGAACCAGACCTTGAAGATCCAATGAGAAGAAATCTAATTCAGTGATGATACAATCTAAATAAGTCGCAACCCATAGAGAGAGCCCTCCATAGGGTCTGCCCCTCTTACCCTTGGTTGCTGGTACATTATAAACCGAGAACCCTGAAAACAATATAGGGTCAAGTGACCAGGTCTCCTGGAATAATACAACATCATATTCTGATATAAACTTGGACCACTCTGGATTGTCTAACTTCATTTTTATACCAGCAATGTTCCAAGATAGGATCCTGATTTTAAGGTCTGAGCAGGTGGCAGCAATAGTTTGAAATTTAGTGGACGTAGTCTCCACATTGGGTGCGTTTATGATTTCTTCCCTTGATGCTGGTTCATTGAAACTAAACAGTGTGCGATAAGTTGACAAATGGTTTGAGCTAGCTGTATTAAAACAAGACCCACTGGCATTAGCGTTTACTTTCTTATGTTTAGTGGGGATTTGTTTTGTGAGTAAAGGGTTTTTCCCTAGTCAGTCGCACTCTTCTAGATTGGAAAATACTTCAAATCTATTGGAGAGCGGTATCATATTACCACAGGATGGGCTAGCCGTGATTAAGGCGCTAGGCTGTACTATGGAACTGGTTACCCTGGCTAGGCTCGTATTTTTAAAATGACGTTTGTTATAAAAATAATCAAATGATAAAGGCACTATTTCATATGATCTCCTTTGGAGGGGAAAGAAATTTCTAAGGAGAACAGGCAAGACATTACTGTTCGAAAAATGTACGATCACACAGTCCCCCTTTAGCTTCTTTTCCTGGGTGCCCACCCAATCAACTCTTCTCGCCATAATGATCTTATCTACAAGCGAGTGGCATACCCAGTCAGGAGCATTGAGATTCAACGCAATCTAGTATGCACATTTGTCCATTAGATGGATAGTGGACTCTCTTCGGTTAGCTTCCAACGGAGGTACCTGTGCCAGTACCAACACTAGGGGAGCTGCTGAAGGAGATAGGTGGAACGTTGACTGCGTTTGGGCTCTATTCTTCATTGTGGGTATCACTTTGGGTGTTTTCAGCTGGTCTGGTACACAAGGCCCATCTACTCTGCATTTAGGAGCATTTGGATGGTCTACGCTCCTCATGGGTTCCGTGCGCTCCAAAGATATAACTGTTGTAGCCAGGGGTTGGGCTATCTGTGCACTTAACATGGGGGAATTTCCTGTTAAAGATGGCTGAGAACAGTTTGAGGGACCATCAGATATATGATTACCCCGAGCCTGTACAGGAACATTATCAAATAGGGTCTCCAACCTGGTGATCCTTGCTTCAATGCTAGCCAGTTTGTCAATAATCGGGTCTATAATGGAATCCAGTTTCTTTAGTAAATCGTCCCATATTGAGGCCTGGTTAATGACGTGAGGGACAGCGAGCTTAGATGTTGCAAGAGTTACTTTAGGCTGAGGAAGCTTTTTAGTGGATTTTCTTAAGGGTACCTTCTTTTTCGTGGCACAAGCCGTTTTAGCGGGCATAGGATTATTGACGGCCAACGTGTTCCTAGTTCTGGTCGCTCTCGGCTTAGGTGGTGGTGTTATGGCCTCGATTGAGGAGGATGGACTTTGGTGGATACCGATTGCTGGGTTGGTTTCTTCAGTGCTTGGAGTCAATTGTGTTATTAAGCCTTCACTTCCAAGTAAGTCTCGTGGGATACCTGGGGAGTCCTGGATAGTTGATTTTAATTCCAAAACCACGTGACAGCTGACGCGCGTTTCGCCCGCAGGGCTTTTTCAAGGCTCCAGACAATTATTCCTATGGACGTAAATCCTCCCTGAATTAATCCAATAAAATCCTGTTGTACGTATTCTGTAACATAAACCAAATGTATATCCAATGTAGTTTATTCAAATTGCAATGTTGCCATCAAGCGCCACCAGTATAAACTCATGAGTCCATGTCAGGGACCATAATACGTCCTAGTGTTCCGCTGTCCTGTGTTCCGACAGCCACGCTCTCCAAGTTCTTCCACGGGCAAAACGCGCGTCGGCTGTCACGTGGTTTTGGAATTAAAATATATGCTGCATATGTCCCAGGGCGACTCATTGCAATCGCGGCCTGCACTGTGAAACAGACGATGCCCATGCTGCCAAGCCACACTTGCAACTGACTGGTTATGGGCAGTTCCTGATTAAACATTGTGCAATTCAGATCCTAGATGGGTAGCACATTATTTCCCCTTTCTGCCCTGATGAATATTTTATTAGTGATTCAAGAGGCAAATCAGTTGTCTTATGCCTCCTGCATAAGGCCTGTCCTGTGATCCTAAATGTAAGCCTGGATGGAGTTGGTGGAGTTCTGCTATGCGGAACTCTGCGAAGTGACAAAACAAAACTCTGCCAAGCTGCACAGAGTTCCGCGAGCAGCGGAGTGGGTTACCTTGAGTCGTTTGCACTAACTTTTAGTGCCGGGTGTTTGTCCTGCACTGTAAAATCTGTGTGAACTGCATCTTGTACAGTGTAAGAGGGCACTGATTCTTTCTGCTGCTCGAGTAGAAGTTCTACTTGAGAGGCAGCTTCCTCAATTTGGACTGAAGGTTTCTCAATGCGAGCAGTAGAGACCATCCGCTACTGCCAGCGTTGAGAAATCTCACAAGGAAGTGGTCTAGCATTGGATTTTCCTCACTCGCGCTTGCCAACTTACCGCTGTAGAGCACGAGCAAGGAAAAAAAACCCGCTCTGCTATGCGCAGCAGAGTTTTTCAAAACTCCGTGAGCTGATGCGGAGCGCGTAGTGGTAAAACTCTGCAAACTCCACGAACGAAGCAACAATATGGTCTATTAAACCATGTACAGGAGAGGTTTTAGTACAGTGCACATCCTGAGCTAAGCTGTTTCAAGTTGCCCTCAAATGTGATTACTGAAAAGAAAGCAGATGGAAGAAGAGAAATTGCTCTGGGACACACAGTTTGTCAAGCTGGGAAACTGTGATTGAAACCAGGATCTCTGGGTCAGGGCCCCACAATTAGTTTTGCCCTGGATCCAATAAAAGCTTCTGACTGGCCTGGGTATGTTATGTAAGGGCATTCAAATTAACCGTTTTTAGGTCGAGCCTAGTTTGGCGTGCATGCGCTGCACTAGGAAAACAAACTCTTGGAATCGCTCTGGACTTCCAGCCTACGGCTTGCGGTTACGAGCAACATGAGCGCGCGCACACCACTCGACCTCTTGGAATCGCTCTGTACTTCCGGCCAACAGTTTGCGGTTCCGAGTAACACGTGTGGTAAATATTTAAATTACCTGTACTATTTTTTATGCGGTAAAGTCTAGTAAGAATAACTCAGTCAGAATAAGAGGCAGAATCCGTGGTATTAGAGGTTCTGAAAAGGGCTTTATTCCTTACAAAGGAATTATGGTTCGAACCAGGCAATCATATTCCATCACCACGAAGGTTCAGGAAGGGATAGGCAATACATTATTGACAAGTAACAATATATATATGAAAAGCATTGCATTAAGACAGATGCAGGAGGCGTAACAGCTGATAATACAGATAAGAATACACATACGTAATGAAAATAGGCGTAAATACAGGCGTATACTAGAAACGTCATTTAAAATGATGTCACAAGTGGGTGGATCCATAAGAGAATCCTGCAGTGTCAGCAGAAATATTTGGCAGAGATGCGCGCGCAGCCGCATGACGTGTGATTGACGTGCAACTAGAGGGTGAAGGGGAATTGACATTTAGCTCTACATGTGGAGACAGAAGTCTGGGGGGTCAGGTCAACCTAATTCCAAATCGTATCTAATATCTTTGTTTAAGGAACTGTTTTATCCAAAAGGAAAGGTCTCTCGGACGGAATCTATTCTATACTGACTGTTAGTGCATGTACAAGCGTCTATGTGTCTACATGAGATGCGAGGGGGCAGGAATCTTCCATGGTAACAGGGGCTATGAATTACTTGCATAAAGACAGCGAGGCCGGGCCCTTTGCTCGGTAGCTGGAAGGATGTTTACCTAAACTACTAGACAGGAATGCATTGGATGTGGAGCGGAGCAGATAACTTGAAGGCTGAATACAGTTTTTTGGCAGGCAACAGGCCGCGTCAGGCACCGTTAGCCGCGCAGAGAGTAAGACAAAGTTCATGGACACGGATGCAGGTCCAGGCTGGAGCATTTCAGAGGCAGAAGCAGGAAAAGGCTTGATGACAGAATTCAGGGCCTACTCGCCTGAACTGAAAAACTAGAAAAGTGAACCATATAAAGTCGGTGGCCAATCATACTTAGGAATGGAATATTTGACCCATTCATGGCGGATCTGAAAGAGGACATGTTGACGTTGGACGCACATGCATTTGCGTCTTCATAGCTGGAACTGGAGGGAACATACATGTACTTGTAGCATGTACATGGAGCCGTTGGGGTCTAAGATAGGGGACATAACTGGTCATAAAATTCATATTTCCTCACACGAGCACACACGTACCACTCGCGGGACGCTGCAGCTGCATTCCTCACTTTCTCTCCATCATTTGTCTCTATCTCACTCTTTTCCAGCGCTGAAGCCTACACCACTTCATCCCATTCGACCGCTTCGTTTGTAAACAATGCAAAGTGGAACATTCCTGGTGCACTCAATGAAGCTAAATCGTTCAGGTTAAGGAGCCTGCATGATACGCGATCCAATGCTCCGCCATGGGCACACATATGGTTACCAGAGCTGCTGATTGAACGCCGCCTCGCCCATGCGGGGCTTCTGGTCAGAAGGCAGCCGTTTCTCTCTGTAGTATCCTGCACGTGCAGGTAATGGAGACATGCAATGGTGCCTCACGCGTCCCTACGACCCCTCGCTCACACATCCCGGCAGCTTTCTAGCAACACCCCGCCGGCAGCGCATTCTCACACAGCTCGGTGACAAAGAGCCCCTGGCGCACGGCCACCTCTCACCTACTCTTGCTCTGAATCGTACTCATCGTCATCGGCGCTGACAGACATGGCCATCGCCCGGCGGGGCTCTGGCGCTGACAGCGGCGGAGCCCTCCTTCCTGAAGAGGCGCCAGACCCCTCACACTGAGGGAGGCCTCATGAATATGCACCAGTGCGGACCAGGAAGAGGTTGAGCTCGGCTCTTGACCAATGGCAGCCGGCCCAGCTCGCC
This sequence comes from Triturus cristatus, assembly GCF_964204655.1. NCBI lineage: Eukaryota > Metazoa > Chordata > Amphibia > Caudata > Salamandridae > Triturus > Triturus cristatus. The sequence continues at coordinate 422,765,765 of NC_140587.1, forward strand.
GCGGCTCCATACAAAGGCCTGCCTCCGGCGCTCCGGCACAGGCAGCGACAACAAGGGGCGGCAGCGCTGAGCTGTTGACACCAAAGGGCGCCACCTGGCATGGAGCGAAAAATGGAATACACAGCACTCTCGTACCAGCTGACACACCCCTCCATGAGGAAACCTTTTATACATACACAGATCAAATTCATTATTATATGTGGTACAGGTCGCACGCACTGCACTGTGGCTGAGGGAGAATTTCTGTTTGTGAACTAATTCATCAGGTTAAACGCCACGGCGCACGTTACAGGTGCTATCGCACTGCAGCCTGAGAATGAATACAGCTGCAATCCCGATTGTATCATGTAGAAAAAGCCTTTACTAATAAGTATGTTTCTATTTGTCAGAGTATTACACATGACAACGGCGGTGTTCAATTGTGTTATGCGACCAGCAGACTGGAAGCATTGTGGAGACAATGTTGCTATTTTATCCTAATAACCCTTGAGAAACCATGCACAAAGCCTGAACGAACCACTCACCCGATAGGAGAAATCATTTTATCTCGTTAATAACATAAGGGGTCCCTAAGTGTTTAGCTCACATTTGTATAGCACTATACATATTGTCTCGTGCTAGGTCCCCGGATGATTGTGTATGCATGCGCCACACTCTGCAGATGCAGGGCACAAGTTTGGCAATGGCCATGCAGTCTGAACACCTTACGAACATGAACACGGCACTGTGGACTAGTGCCTTTCAAAACTAATGCGCTCCGGGCTCGCGCCTTTCAAGAGTAACGCGCTCCTTTGCCGTGCAGACCCTCCTCCGCCACTCCACCGAGCGGCTCGTGATACTGTAAATGCCACAGCTCAGCTCGGCCTGTCTTGGCTCAGGGTCCATGAGGAGCCAGGCATCCCCTCGGGCCAGGCTCAAGCTTTCAATGCCTCACCCAGCTCCAACTATAGGCAGTCCGGCCATTTACACCCTCCGACATGTGCCATTCTTGCCAGCAGGACTGGCTCCAGCCTCCAGGACGCACCACTTGTGCGCCGAGCTCCTTTTCAGCAACTGTTAATGTTACTGTTTCTAAAACTACATTGTTCAACAGAGGAGAGGATGTAGCCTTAGGGAGAGGATGTAGCCTTAGGGCTAGAGCTGCTGACTTTGGAGCTGGGAAACCAGGTTCGAGCCTCGGCGTCGGCTCAGCATCCTCTGATTCTGGGCAAATTGCTTAATCTCCTAGCGCCTACCAAATAATGAATGTGTCCTTGTGTAACTTAACTGGTGCTAATGTAAAGTGCTCCAATACCTAAGGGTCGAGTTCGCACTATATAAATCTGAACAAAAAAAGAAAACAACACATCTCTGCCGCAGTTCCTCTGCCCCAATCACTATAAAAAAAAGCATTGGCATAGCCAATGGGTCTCGCTTTTGGGACCTTATAAGTATTTAGTTATGCACCACAATATCCTTGGTGCAACAACATTAACTGTTGCATGGTCCCAAAGGCGAGACCTATTGGCTATGCCAATGCTTGTTTATAGGATGGGTCAACAACAACAGGAACACCTCTCTTCAAAGAACAGCTACACCTTAGGCAGGCATCCCTCCTTCAGAGGACAGGTACAGCGAGGACAGCATCAGCACAAGCAGGTACAACTCAGGCAACAGCCGTACCAGCTTTAGATCCTCACAAAATAGGGACAGCATGGCAACAGCAAAGCGGGCTTCCCTCTCCCACAGAATGCAAGAAGTACAGTCCTTCATTTCCTCGAAACAGATCCAGCGTCGCAGAGTTGTACAAGTTCCTTCTCTCACAGAACATAAATGGTTAAGGCATGAGTGACATGTAGGTTACAGACAAATGTCTGGAACATGTGTTTAACTCACTGAGAGAAATGTATAGGTGGATGAGTGAGTGACTGTGCAAGTTCTGGCACCATACTGACTTAGGTGATATCCCACGTCAGCACCCGGAAAATCCTGCTGCTGTTACTCTGAAACCTGTGTTTATTAATTCTCTGTTTTTCCACCTACTGAGAAATAGCAGTAAACTTGTCGGTCATATTTATTTGGAACAGCCTCTCCCCAACCTGAGTAACTATGCTCTGGACAGGAACATATGTTTCAACCTCTCCGAAGAGATTTTGAATGGGCATGCATCAGGCTGTGTGCTGTAATCCCTGCCTGGATGCTGCACCTGTTCAAAATGTTGCAGGCCCCATTGAAGACAGTCATATTTCTGATAGGCTTGTGGCCTGCATTCCTCTCACAACCAGGAGCCCAGCAGGCTTGGAAGGGCTCCATAAATGCCCAGAGATTATTTAGCAAATGTTTGGGAACTAAGCAGGCAGGGATCACGACAGTAACAGTTCTGGATGTAGTTGCAAAGCTCATGCTATGAGTTTGTAAAGAGTGTCTCGAAATAGCTATAACTAGCAGCAGAACCTTTTAAAATGATTCTAATGCATGCATGGAAAAAGAAGCGGGCACCCCCAGTGTGCTGTGTGGAGCTGTTGTTGTGAAACCGTGCTGGGCTTCTGTTCCTTTGAAGCCTGCAGTTTCAGGGTCTGGTTAATATAACTGTCATCGGACGCTTTCAATGTGTCAGCCCCGCATGGCTTCATTACTGCTGCCGGTCTGAAGGATTCACTCCCAACCTTGCCAAAACTCCCAGCAACTGATAGTGGTAAATAAAACGCTGCATTTTTTCGTGACACTTGGACATTTACAAGGAAAAATATGGATTACAGACGGTTTGAAAGCCGCTTTCTTGCACATCTGTGAGAAATGTATTTGAAAATCATTTCTCGCTGGCTTTATAGCCAATAGCCCCTTGGAAGAGCCTTGAAATGGGACACATTAAGGCAAGTTCCTTGAAAGAAGGCGATGGTTTCTTGGCCTTACAGTAATCCACTTGAAATGGGTGCAGGCAGTGCTTAATTTCAGCCGGTGGTCGCAGGTGGGGCCCACTGGCACTCCTTTTTGGGGACCAGCACTTATTTTTCCTTGTCAGACTTCCATCTAGAGAGAAACAAACACAAAAGGGCAAAAGAAAGAGGAAGAGAAAGACAGAAAACAGTGACAAAGGGAGAAAGCAGGAATGAAAAAGAACCAGCAGGAGTAAGATAAAGGGCCAGGCAGTGTCTGGTGGTGGATGAAAGAGACTTCAGAAAAAATCAAGACTTCGCAGCTTTCATCCTCCGCATCCTAGCCTCCCTCTCCACAGCTCCCCCGTGGATGATTTGCTCTCTATGGGTTTCTGAGCAAGAGTTTGGCCCCGGCACTTATTATTTTACAAATCAAGCACTGGCTGCAAGTAAAGGAGAAGACAACCATTCAGGACGAAATGAAAGCAATTTACTTACTACAAACCAGGCGAGGCCGGCACAGGTAACAGCGTTGGGGTGTGTAGGGGGGGGGGGAGTGGACAGATAACAGGATAGGGAAAGTAAAATAAAATAAAAACACTTACCTTGCGCCCACCGCATTGCCGACTCAACTCCCCCCTCACCCGTCCTGCCCCGCCCCACCACCCCACAGCTGTAACCTGTGCAGGCCGCACCTGCTGCAAACAATACCTGCTGTTTTAAAATCTAATTGCGCTGTTGCCTTCTGATACCGGACTATAACTTGGTGAAGGCATACTAAACTCAACTCTAGCAAATTACTGAGCAAATATTAACGAGTATAGCAATAATGAGAAAGGAAAGTGTTGCACCTCTTTTCATATGAGGTCTGGTGACTGACATTTGTAGCTGTCTGCCAGATCTCATGACATCAACACAAAAACTATATACAGAGAGGAGCTCTTGGACAGTCCGCTCAGTCAAGTCTTTGTATGAGACAGGCCCTTCAGCCATTACTGGAAGAATTCCCATCTTGTCGCACTCCAGAGAAGCGTTATTACGCCTGTCTCCTTCGCAATCTCTGCTTTTTGAGGTTCCTCCAGCATCAGCGGAAGAGGGCAAAACTGCACCGTGAACTTTAGTAGGTGTGGGCCAAGGTGACCCTGCAATGCTGAATTTCCATATCTCTCTCCTTTCTCCTTCCCTTCTATTTATTGTTTCCCCCTAAGAGAAGTGAATCTGGCTGATAAATAGCCATGCTAATGGTGCAGCATTGCTACAGATGTCTTGGATGCTTTGCAGATGCAGCTCACAAGAAAATCACTGCACAATTGCGGTATTTTTAATCCGCATCCATTGTGGATGGAATAAATGTTGCCCGTTTGAGATGCTAAGTTGGGTGCAGAAAAGGAAGTTGCACAGAGGTGACTATAGAGCCAGGGTGTCCTGGACCGGATGCTTGAAAGAAAAGTAGTGCTATCATGATTTAAAGCATCCTCTCGCCATGGGTAACTGGATATTGATTGGCTGACCTGCAAAACTCTCTGAAGCTAAAGAATATGTTAGGATGACAGTGACAGTTGTGCAACACACCACCACCAATGTGCAAACAGTGCACCAAGCATTGTGTCTTTGTTGTATCAGATTTAAAAACCACAAATACTCCCAAAATTGTCCCACCCTCTGATTCTGTCACAGAGTTGAGCACTTTGAAACCGGTCTTTGAGGGAGCCCATTGGACGACCTTTTTCAAACCTTTGTGGACCATAAGTGCTCCCCTGAGAGGACCCAGTGATGAGGACACGAAGGTGTAGTGCTGCTAAAGTTAAAAGACTCTCGTATTTATAATATCCAGATTAAATATCCCAGTGTCCCCGCAGGTCTGCCTACTACCTTCTGGGCTGCCAAATAATGTCTCTGCTACAGAATACTGTAGGCCGGGGTGGGGTCCTGGAAACTTCAGAAGTAAGATTTGAGATTTATTTTTCTACACAGAATATAAGTGGGGATGGACCTCAGGAACTAATGAGCAGCCAACTCCTTTGTCAAAAGAACTCTCAAGATGAAGCATTAAGTGGACATTTAAGGGTTGTCTAGAGGTTTGTAAACTCAACACTGAGTTGATTTCTGAGTAACTGGGAATCCCATTCATTAATTTCATGCAAAATGTAGATTGCCTATTTGATTTTGTCAATTAACTTTTTAAGTGGCCAAAACCTGAAGATGTCTACATCGGGGGTGCCAGGCAATGACACAAAGAGTATCTTTGCAGTTGATATTGAAATCTCACTTTAGATTTATGAATATCACGTGCAATAATTATCTCTTAGTTGCTGCAAGATATTCTATTTTTTGTCTTCAGCTGTGCCCTCAGGGTAGCACTTGCAGGCACTGCACAATTAGAACATTCCAACCCTTTTCAACATATTTGGGGGAATTTTAATTTTACCAATATATTGCAGAATTGGAGTTACAATAATATTTAAGCCACCTTGACTATTTTGGGGAAAATATTCTAGGATTTCAGTTGGACTAGAAAATGTGCTTTGCCAGTGTCCATAAAACCCTCTGTTGTCTCTTATAACAAAGAACTGCCTGGTTTATAACAATCCCTGCATGAACATCTGTTCGATAGGTATCACAATTAGTGGGATGTTGAACATACCAGGTTATTCTTGGTTGTGATAAGGACTGCACCTCTAAAGTTCTCCCCATAAATCTCTGTAGGTCAAACCTGCCAAAATGTTATGGGGAAAAAAGCCCGTTAAATGCTGTTTTTGACTTTTGAAAGCCCCAAAGTCCACATGTTAATGCCCATTTTTTGAAGGATCAAATTATAATAGGTGCAATTGATATTTCTGATCCCAGATAGCAGATTTTAATGGGTGAAATAAATAGCACTCTAATGAAATTGAGATTAAAGCCCAGAAGGGTGTGGGGTGCAGGAATTGCCCTCTATCAGATGTTGTCTTCCTATATTGCTCCTTCCTTGTGTGTCTCCAGACGCCCTCACCATTCATTGCTCTGTTTTCATCTTCAGGCGAGTGCTGGTCTTGCAAAGTGGATATCTCCTTCATATGTCCATACTTCCTACGAGACTTGTCAGGGGTTTCTGTGTCGGGTCTTTCAACTATACTTCTGAGTTTGGTGGTTCTGGGCTCTCGTTCACGTCTTCGTACACACACCTCATGAAAGGCTGGTCCCCGATGCTGCAGAACCTTGGTTCGTACGCATAGTTAAGTAGACCTACATAAAGGCAGGTCCTTCCTGCATTGTGCAGAAATTGCATGAGGTTCAACTGGAACTGTTTATAGCAGAGGTAAAGAAACTGTACTGTGCCTAGGAAGATAATATTTGAAAAATTACTGAAATTTGAGAACTGTTCCCAAATCAAGGATGTGCAAATTGCGTACTGACTGGTCTGTGAATGGGGTTGCAAATTGCGAAGTAACCTATGTACCAATAGGTTGCAGCGCAATTTTCTCATTCACAGGGAGACACAAAACAACCTCTTAAATTATTTTTAATTAGGTAGGATGCTATTTGCGATCCCCTGTGATTGGCTATGAAGGCAAAGGACAGCCAGCATCCCTGCATTCACATTCGCAAATGAGAAACTTTTTTGTTAAAAGCAGCTTGTTTCCCTTAAAGGAACTAGAGCTACTTAAAAAAAGCAAGCAGTGGTACTCTGGATGACTGTCTTCTCCCATTAAGGCCGCCAAAGATTGCCAAAAAGGAAACTATCTATACAGGGTCAGCTTTCCTTTTGTAAATCAGTTACCACCTCCTTTGAGATATTAGTCATTTTCCATAGTTTAAAACAGTAATTGTGGTTACAAACCACTGATGCATACAATTACGACTCCAATTATAAGGGGATGCTCCTTTCACACCCCTCCTAATTCCGAAACGGAATAGGTCACAAAACCCATTTTGTAAGTCGGAAAAGCTTCCCCATCACATTCTGCACTCTCAACTCCTGTGGTTTTGCCATAACAGGGTTTGCAAATGCAGAAGGGTTTAGTACATTGTGCCTTTGTTCTGCTATTTCAGCATTTATTGTTAGGGGAGAGGGGCTCGGTTCCTAACACGGTATCATGGGTGCCGCTAGGAATCCTCTCTAAGGACCACAGCCTTTGTCATGAATGTTCTTGGGTGTAGGAGGACCCCTGTACCACCCCTCTAAGACTCCTATCAGTGTTGAGACTCTATGGTACCAGGCCTGACTCAGTTGTGTAGAGTGCAAACGTGGCCCAGAGGCCTCAGAACACTTTACATGAGCACCAGATTACAATTCACAAGGTCAGATTTTTTTTAAGGATTAGGGAGATTGAATGGTTTGATCAGGAGCAGAGGATTTTAAACCTTGTTCCCCAGTTCCAAAGTCGGCAGCTCAGGCCATTAGGCCACATATCTTCCCTTAAGCTAACAAAACAGCTTTCCTATTTATTACATGTATACACCCTACTGTAATCACAAAAACATGTCAGCAAAATCATCCACGAAGGAATTTAAGGGGCCATCCATTGAATAATGTCACAATACTTTTCAAAACCTAAGCAGACATCTTCAAATAAAGAAACGCTCTTGAATGTCTGTTGTTGGTGATTGTTAGTGATGGAGGACTGTGCAAAGAGAACTGGATGTCCACTTTAAAGTAAAGAACATCTCTTTATCCAACTTACCTGCGTGCCTGCTAAAATGACTACATAGACACCAAAGAGGTCACAGAACACCAAGGTTTGCTCTTGCAGTCACATCTTGATTGTGGCAATTATAGGCGTCACCAGATATCATTCAGATTTCTTCTGAGACACAAACTCGCCTCCTATGTGTACCTCATTGATGCAGAGAGCCCCTCTTGTCACTGTGACTCCCTGAGGGCCTATTTTGGTTTCTGCATGGGGACGGTGTCTCAGAGCACTCTGAAGCTGCAGTGTGGAGGGATGAGAAATAATCAGACAGGACGCCATCTTTCAAAGGAGCAAGGCTGTAAATGGAGTAGGTTGTCCTCAGCTTTGGATGCATAGAGTCCATCTTGATGCAGGATACATCCCTGGCTATGAAAGAGCTAGTACAATAATGGTGGGTGCAGGGAAGTGTTTTTGAGGCGAGGAGCTGCTTTCATACAGAACCTGTTGGTTCCCTGAAGCCAGCAAGACATAGACCTCAGGCTTGGAACTGTTAAGCTGGTGGTGGGAGGAGTTTAGGTTAGGGAGGTCGGTAATTCAGTAGTCTTGTGCATAGTTCAGTGGGTTTAACCCATTAAATGACCAGTCTGCACTAGGCAATACACAAACAGGGCATCTTTCTCCTTTGCTGTTCAAAGCAGCATGCATACATCCTCACAAGTGTTACTCAGTTCCATATAGTACAGGGAAGAGGTGTGGTGCCGCGGCCAGGGCGACTGACTCTGGAATCTAGGGATCACGGTTCGATCCCCGGCGCCGGCGACAGATTAGCCCAGCACCATGTGACTCTGGGCAATAGTTTGCTTAATCTCCCTGACGGCCCCCAGCGCCTAGAGACCCTTGGGTGATTGTTCGCGCTTTACAGATGTGGATTATTATTATTATAGTGCCAATCAGTCTTATGTACATCCGACTCTGGCACCCTAGCTGCCACCTTTTTCACCTAAACAGCAAACCTTATAAATACCAGGCCTGTCAGTAGGCGATGATCACTTGTATACTTTAGGAGTTATGGTGAGTTAAAGGACTTACTCCAGAAAATAACTCCAATAAGAGCCCAAGTCTAACTTCAGATGGGCCTACTCCCCACAACTGTCCACATATGTTGAAATTACAGGATGGGGCAGAGGCAGTAATTCATAGAACATGATTCTGCAGATAGATGTTCAAATCACTAAAGATTTTACTAGACATATTCAGGGTGCAGGCCTTATTTACTAATGAATGTGCAGTAGTGGCTCATGAGCACATCTGACATGTACTTGCACAAATGTGAGGCTGGGCAGATATAATGTGAAGGCGTACAGGGGCCTATTCTAGCCCCTTGTGCATGACCTCCATAATGCCTAATGTGGATCTGCTCGTCAGTTCTGCAGGAGTCCTGCTTCATTGACATGGATATTGCCTGCCCCTTTAAGATCCATGTTTACAAAGCCTCTCTAGCACACACATGGATTACGAGAGGTTTCATTGGAAAACATGCATATGTTCATGTCAGAATTCTTGATTCCTGGAAGCAGCCTGGCAAATGTTTTGTATCTTCATTCCTTTTTGCAGTGATGCAGCAGTGTTTTCTGCCTCACTTGTAGGGCTGGACCGGAAACCAAAATAAGCTGTGGCAAAAATGTTCAACCCAGCCCCACACTGCATGAGACTCAAATGGAGCCTTGTGGCATTCATGGTTGGGTTCCGGCAGCCCACCCAGCTCTGAAAGCAGCACTCTAGCCTACAGTCCACTGGCAAATGCCAGAGTGGCAGAATAGCCCGTCTGCCCTATTCAGGTGTAGTCGTGCTCAGTGACAGCCAACATTCTCCCGCTCCATGTTGTCAGGTTACCCTACTCCAGCACATGTCCTTTCCATTCTGTCTCAGGCAAAAGGCCAAGCACTTCCTATGCTTCAGTTGCAGAGTCTTCTCAGTGACAAAGGGGCTGCTGACTGTTCGAGGGAGGGAAGAGTCACTATGCCTCTGTGTCCTTTTTTCACTGGTTGATTCACTGTAGTGTGGTATGGGGCATCATTTGGTGCCTTACACAAGAGCATAGGACCCTTTCCATGACCTTTTCTCATATTTAAATTCTAACTTGTGTGCGACTCTTGACTTTTTATTTGCTTTGTTTCATAATATCCAGGAGCCCCACATATAGTCTCCCATGAAAGGGACAGCCAAGGCCACCTAACCCTCAAATATACCACATCTCTGGCTGGGTGGTTTTGACCTGGGGAGTTACTAATAAGGTCTACCCATTCTTGCTTCCTTCCATTGTAGGACCTGTATGGTCTACTGTGAAATGGCCCTCAACCGGTGGGTCCTCTCAAGAGTACCATTACTTTCATACTGGAGTGATGGCGAAGGGCAAGATCATGTAGATTTGGTCTTTATGATTACTTTCCAACTCACACCAACCACCAAAAAAAGGCATGCAAAAACCCAGAGACACAAAGGTTCCATCTGAAAACATATACATTATTATTTTGACAGGATCCACAGGAGAGTGTTTCAGTTTTTGAGGAGTTAAGTATGAGATGATTCTTTAGCATCCATTGTTCCAGAGTGTATGAAACTGGGTTATTCATTGAGAGGGGCAAGTACCCACCTCAAGTAATAATCACGATCATTGTTAGAATGAGCCACTAAAGTCACTATATAAACCAGAACTCAACCGCCTGGTACCTATGGCACAGACCAGACAGGCTTAACTTAGAGGCAATGTGTAAAGTATTTATGCAATACTGAACCAGTAATGAAGTCGAAATGCAAAACAATAAAAAGCCCATAACGAAATAATAGATAAAACATTTTATAAACAAAATTACACCAAAATGACAAAAAACCAATAAGGGGATCCAGAGATATGAATATTTAAAGTAGAAATAGTGCTAAAAAGTGCATAGTCAATGGTCGTGGGAGAACAGAAACTAGGAGCAATTTGGATCTGACCGCGATGGAGTGCGGATCAGATACACTAACTAACTAGTTTTGTCCTGGTCAAAGATTTTTCCTTCTGGCGTTAGTCCTTTAAGTCCCAATCCACCACCGAAGTGCAGTTCCAAAGCCCCATGACCTCAGGGGAGAAGGCACTTAAAAACTCACAGGGTGGCAGGCAAAGTCCAGGCAAGGCCCGGTGTCCACTGATCAGCTGTTAGCTGCTGGAAAGGCCTCTTAGAGCTTGTTGTATCCCTGAAGCTTGAACAGGAGGTCAGTCTTATAACCCTTGGCACCACTTCTTTCTCCTTGAAACAAAAGAGAGAGCAGGTCAAGTACTCCAGGGCTCTACTCAGGTTGCAGACAGCAGATTCAGTCCACTTCTGATCTTCCTCAGGTCCAGGAGTGTTCTGTAGTGTGTGCCTGGTACATGCTAATGGGTGGACATGACCCCTGGGGGTGCCCTAACTAATAAGGTAAAGGTTACCGGGGCTAACCCTACCCCAAGCTTCGGTCACACTAAACTTGGGCGCTGAGGGCTAGGGGTGTGTGTGGGAAGTGTACTATGGTACTATGGCAATCCTAGTGTCCTCTCAAATGTAACACTAAAATCCAGTTTTAGGCAGTCCCTATAACCCCCAAAAAACTCAGAGATATAAGTCTTGTAGAACAAATCTGAGCTTTCAGCAACCAGACAGTGGATAAACACAAATTGTTTTGGAGTAAGTTCACACCTCATTCGCGCCTACTGAAATGCTGATTACTGGATGGCAGAAAATGGAGAGCAAAATGCAGATTTAACTCCCAGGTACTTCAGAAAAGGCAAAGATAACTTTTAAAAGCAATCTTTCCAGAAAATGTATTACAAATCCAATTTTACTAGGCTTGTAACAAATATGTGAGAAAGTCCAAAAATAACATTTCCTAGATGTTTCCTAGGCAAAGATAAGATTTATTAAACTTAATATTGTATCCAATGCTTTCCTGTGGAACAGCCAACCCAGCTTCAGTGGAAATAGCTTGTATGGCTTATTTACTGTAAAGACATATTTAACATTAAACTTTTACATTACCAACTTTTTAAATACCATGCACCCCGCCTTATGACCATTAAAGCCTACTTAGGAGTGACTTATTAATATTTAGGGGAGGAGCTGTGGCCTAACCACCTGAGCAGTCGACTTTGGAACTGGGAACCAGGTTGAAGCCCCACCTGACCTCAACATTCTGTGATTCTGGACAAATCACTTAATCTCTCAGTGACTAAAAAACAAACAAACATAAAATCTGACCTTGTGTAATATGATTTAATGCTCATGAAAAATGCTCTGATACCTTAGGACCTAGTTTGCACTGTATAAAACAAACTAAATAAATAAATGGAATGTTTAGGTCTATCAAAACGGGGTTGTTTTGTCAGGCTGAAATTGCAGTTTTAAAACTGCATAGCCAGGCTACAATGGTAGACCTAGAGACATGCTTCATAGTGGCACTGCAATGCATGGCACAATGATTGCAGCAGTTCACTAGTACCATTTAATTTACAGGCCCAAGGTACCCTTGGCTCCTGATAATGGGGATGCATGAATAAATTAAATATGCCAGTCAGGAGTATACCACTTTTACCAGTTTGAAAGGAGGAGCACAAGCACTTTAACAATGATTAGCAGTATTAAAGTGCACAGAACTCTATATCCAGCAAAATAGGGTTCAGCAAAAAGGCACAAGACATTCAGGGGGACCCTGCAGATAGGGCACATTTGCAACACACAGTGATTACACATTCACCTATTTCCTAAGCCTTGACTTCCTAACGTTGTTTTAGTGTTAAGTTTATCTAAGTGTAATTAGCGTAAGTGTAACAAAAGATTGACTCAGCTAACAAGGTTGGGAACAGGATTTAGATAAACATTAAAAAGTATGGTACAATTTTTAAGTCTTATGGAATATAAGCATGACAGCTATGGAGTGACGTGTTGAAAGGAGAAATTGCAACGATTTAGGACCTATCCATAAGTAGCAATTTTAATACAGTTCAGTCCAGTCCCCTGGATTGTAGCGCCCTATAGCTTTTTGGCTAGTACTTGGTTGTGTACAGTGTCAAATGCTGATGATAGGTTAGTAGCAGAGCAGGAACTCCAATAGTATCTATGAAACTCGTGATATCGTTCATGATGGAGATTAGCACTGATTCAGTACCTCTTGCAGTTCTGCAACTGTTTTATGTGTCAGATAGTATTCTGTTTTGTTTGATGAAGTTTGAAACGTTGGAAAAATCTGCCCTTTAATGAGTTTAACCAGAAAGAACCTGTTAGATATTGGCATGTAGTTTCCTGAATTGGATTGGTCAAGATCTTGTTTCTTTAGTGTTGGTTTAATATATGAGGTTTGCAAGTCACTTGGGAATTCACCAATTTATAGGGAGGAGTTGGTTATCTTTCTCACTGGTATGGAATCCGAGAATTCTAGGAAAATGGTTATGCAAATGTATGGAAACCCTACTATGTTTATGCCCTTCTTGTTTTGAGAGAGACCACCATATTAAATGCCATGTTAGAATTGTATTTCTGGATCCATTTAAGAGAAATAAGCAGAGAGGTTTTCTTGTAAAGATTTACGTTGAAGTTTTTTCTCTGGTTAGTAACTATGGTTGTGTTCATGTCTTTAGGTGCTTGGATTTCCAAAGCGATGCTGAGCTTAAAATGAGTAATGCAGTGGTGACTCCATATAATGCGGGTACTTCCAGTAACTGAAATTAGGCTTCTTGGAGTGACTATAGAGTCTTGGGTGTTGCCTGCCGAGTGGGCGGATCCAGTGACTGGCTGACAGAAGTCAAATTATTCAAAGCCACGGAGTAGGCATGATGCCTGGCATTGTGCTGGTTTAGCCCGTAGGGCACAGAGGTTTTTCTCTATTGAAACATCTGCTATTGAGTCTAAGAAATCTTCTGCCAAAGCAGGGTTGTGTGGGGGAAGAAGACTGTGAGGGTGAAGAAGGCTGAGAAACTTGCTGACTGGCCTGTGAACAAGCAGTGAGTCACATTCCAAGATAGTGAAACCATTAATGTTAAAAATAAATTGAGCATTTTGGGGACCATTGCAAGCCCTTCACCATTCTTTCTAGATGGGCAGTTTCTGAAAAAGGTTTTGTATCCATTGAGGATTGCATTGTAAAGTATGGGAGCCACGTAGTCACCCAGCCAGGACTTTGCAATGATGAATAAATAGGAACAGTTACATAAGGTTCAGTTACATGTCTCTTTGTGCGGGTCATGTCAACAGAACCGAAAAGATATGTTAAAGCTTTAAAAAGTGACTGACTGATTGATTTATTGAAAAGAGTTCCACAAAGTGGGGCCTGAAATAGAGAAAGCTCTGCCGCCCCTGGATTTACCTTTGTAAGATACAGACAGCAGTACTTGGTCCTGGCTTCTTAGTATACCGATCAGGTTGTAATGTGAGAGTCAGCAGATAAGAGTGTACAGATCCTTCTGATACATTTTTACATCCAACAAGCCATTTTAAAATGAAAGTAGTCTTTAACTAGGAACACCTTGCCTGTGAAACATGATCTATGGCCAGTTAGACTGTAGTTCTAAATGTGGCAATTTATTCTAGCTGTATCTTGGAAATCATGCTGGTGGGTGGGACTAAATAGAGGCTGCTACAATAGCCCAGCCTAGAATTGCTAGAGACTCATACCACTAAGGATTTGGCCAATAAAAGGGGAAGAATGGGTTTCAATTTAGTCATTCAGTAGAAGCAGTGTTACCAACCATTTTTCTGATTTGTGTATCATGTGATATGTCCTGGTCGAAGGGGAAATGCACAATTTTTACGGAAGTGGCTATTTCTGGAGATTGGCCTAATTGCGGCGGCAGAAACAGGATTTTTTTAGGCACAGGCATCCCAGGGATTTGCCTTCAAAGATCATAAACTCAGATTTGCTGCTACTTATCTGAAACAGGTTCTGATACTTCCATTTGATTTTGTTGTCAGCAATTCCTGTAAAAAATAAACTTATTGGAATGCTCGAAGGTTTGAATGCCTATCTGTGTATCACGGATGTAATTGTGTACTTTGGTTTCAGAATTATTGAAGATTGAATGAATGAATGACTTCTTTATTGTATCAAAAATAAAAATTGATACAAAGCCACGATAAAATCGGCAAGTTACATGATATTTAAAATTTGAAACAATTATTAAAATACATTAATAACTGTAAAGTCATAATATATTGAAACCAGATAGCCCAAAGCTGGAGTCCTTGGGCTTCCCCCGCCCCGATTACAGTCTGGTGTCCTGTCTTTTTATAGTGGTGTGCAGGATGTTTATGAAATTGTCAACCCGAGCTAAATACATCTTTGTAGTTGGACAAATAGCCCATGTGTCTTTACAGGAAGAGATCCTCTTAGCTAAAAAACATTGGCCTCATTAGGAAGCAACTGGCTGCTAAGAACGGAGGGCAGCAACATGAGAGATGAAGCGTTGATTCTCTCTTGTAGTCGCTGAATCAGCAGCCATGCTGGCATGCCTGGTCTGCCCAACTG
Organism: Triturus cristatus; assembly: GCF_964204655.1. Classification (NCBI taxonomy): domain Eukaryota; kingdom Metazoa; phylum Chordata; class Amphibia; order Caudata; family Salamandridae; genus Triturus; species Triturus cristatus. Next base: position 422,780,766 of record NC_140587.1, read on the forward strand.
GTCCTGTTCTCTTGAGTTGGCAGTACCATTAGTCTTGCACGAAGTATTAGTCGTCGGCTCGATCTTCTTAGTGAATCCTATAAATATGGCCGCATCTTTGTTGTCTCATAAGACCTCGCAATTAAGGGTCCGATTACGATCACATTCAGAATGGCTCCTTACGGGATTCGGAGAATCCGATTTGGAACCTATGTTTCCGACCGAATCGGATACATTTATGACTGACCGATTACGATGCAAGGAAACTGTTCGGGCTATCCAATTCGGTTCCGATCAGCATTTGGACAGACTGAGTGGTTCGGAGCTGAATCATACAGCTCAATGGACACTGTTTCCGGCATATGGTGCATCCCGAATTTTCTCCAAATCTGCCTTTCGAGAAATGGTCAGGACCTGTTTTTTCAACATTGTGTTGTTTGCCTGGGTACTTATAAACGTATTAGTTACTGTCTCGAGGCTGACTGCTAGATCACTGGCAGCTTTTACTAGATATGCTCCCCATGGGTTGTTTGGTGACTTAAAAATCTCCAGCATAACCTGTTTTAAAGAACCTGAATCAGCTGTGGCAAGGGCAAGGTAGTATTTGATATGGGACGGCAGCATCTGAATGAACGTTCGGTGGACCGGCAGGTGAATCCAAATTTATCCTACAAATCCTACCAATCTGGGCTCTTATCCTTGGCATTGAAGCAGGGCAGTGCCTGCAGTGCAGTGGAAATGCAGAGGTGGAAATTCTCCTTTGCCACAGAATTGAAACGAGGTAGCCCTTGGGCTCCCAGTAGGCTGCTGGCTGCGGCCGGCGCTGCACATTTCTTTGGCCTTCATCAGCCCCTGGGCCCACACAACAGGAGGAGTGTGGAGGAGGCATCTACGACACTCTTGGGTGCACCCCGGAATGACTTGACGGCGGTATCCAGGTGGTGCAGGTGCACATTGGTGAGACGTTGCAGCGCTCCTCATGGAGCAGAGGAGAGTGTGCCCGGTGGCTTCCCAAGGCGGGAGTAGCCAGGAGGGCCTTCTGCAGCGACACGTGGCCTGCAGTTGGGGAGTGCTCCCCTGCAGTGACGTGACAGCCTGACTGGTGGACTTAATCAGTGGCAGCAAAATGGGGTGAGGGGGCACGACATTGTGACGTAGGCCCATCTGCACTGTGGGTGGAGGCAGCTACAGGTTTGCCGGCCCGGGGGGGGCAGCTCAAGAGACTCCCCTGAAGATAAGGTCTCTGCTATGTCTTCCACTCATCCTCTGGGACTGTTTATGTATGACACCGGTAAGGGATACCACAGCCTGAGGAGAGCGACCTACGCAGGTCCCGCCCGGAGAAGACGGACTTGGCCCTATGGGGCCCAGGCAGTGGATTGTAATGCCATCTGGCAGGTGGATTGGTCCCTGGCTGACGCAATACCTTGGTGAGCCCATTACGAATTGACTGAGGACCATAGGGTTGGCATCCCGGGTTCCTACCCGGATGTAAAGCAGGCTTGTGTAACTTTCCTGGAAAGCAGTCATGGGTGAAGTGGTAGTGCAGGGAGCTGGTGCAGTGGACAGTCCCAGTTTCAGTGGTCAGTCCCCACAGGAGTGTCAGACTACTAGCCTCTACTGAGAAATGGCAGCACCTCCACCGAGATCCTCGGCTGGACTCACCATACATGACTCTCTCTCCCCCCCACCCATCATCGCCCAACCGCCTGGGAGCCCGTGCCTCAGAGGCAACGAGAACTCAACGTGCATGTGCTAATTGCTCTCCTTCACCTCTGTGCAGCCACCACCGGCCCGAGATGGGCCTCCCCGGCCTGAGATGGGCTGCCAGAAGCCGACAAGCGGGTATTTCAGACCGCTGTCCCCCACTACACTGATGCTGAACCAGGCTATGCCAGAGCATGCCCAACCAACCCACTCCCAGGACCCTTCTGATAAACTGGGCACCATCTTGCATTCCATAGAGACCTCTAGGTCTTTGGAGGAAACCAAGATAGGGGAATTTCATACAGAATTCAGCCTGCTGTGTGACGAGCAACAGAAACTGGCCGCCAGAGTAGCGGACACAGAGCGCTCCAAGCCACAACTGGACAGCCAGGCAGACTGCACCCGAGACCTCATCGAGCGGGTCCAGAGTCTGGAGAGCCAAGCAGAAGACACCGGGGGCTGAGCATGGTGCAATAACATATCAGTGATGGGGCTTTCTGAGGGGGCTGAGAAAACCCGCATTGTGGAAGCCTTCCTCTAGGACTGAATAAAATCTTTCACCCTAGGTCAGGTACACTTCTCCTTAGAACGTGCTCACAGGGTGTCTACACGCCATCCACCCCCAGGCTTACCGTCCCATCCCATTGTGGCATGGCTTCTGCATTATAAAGACTGGGGCGCCATCCCGCAAGAGGCCCTGACGCAAACCCAGATGGCTGCTGTCAGTCTGGGTCGCTGCCTGGCAACCGGGGGCCGCGTTGTCCAGATCCACACCATGCCCCTCACAGATCTCATGGGCCATCTAGGCATCATTGTCCTACTCCATTGCTTACTGATAGTTCACAGCAAGCCTGGACAGTCATGTATGTGGATCGCCTGCCCGCCTCTAGGCACCCTCCCTTTTCTTTACCATGTATACTGTTTTCTGCAACCCCCACTCCATGACTTGTTCTCCCAGAGACTGTTTGGGTGTGCAGCGTTTTGCTGCAGGCTCTTGGCATTATGTAAGTTAGTGTCCATGTGTCAAAAATAGTTTTTTTGGAACATGGTCAGCTTAGCTTTCGCTTCCATGCACTTGAAAGGGGGAGGTGAAGGGCGAGACACCTCACAATAGTATACAACTCCACAGCCGTGCATCAGGTTTTTACTGAATGGCACCTCATCTCCAATCCACACTAGGCTATTAACACTCAACTTCAGGTTCATTCACACAGCACACCAGCACTATTCCATTTATTCTTACCTCAAATGCAAAAATGCGCACATTTGCTTCTTACAAGAAACACATCTTACAAGTGGGAGTCTTCAGCGGCTGTCCAAATGGTGGAGGGGCACCATTTATGGCACCACATACTCCGCTTTTGCGCGTCTTATGTTAGTTTGGATTCGCACACCCTTCCAAGCACACACCACAGTCATTGACAAAGGAGGCAGATATGTCTTTGTAGAGCGCCATTTGGACGGCACCTAGGTACTACTGGGGTGCATTTATGCTCCAAACTCAGATCAGTCTAACTTCTGGGTTACCAGGGTATTAGTCCAATTGGTGGGGATCCCATGGGTGCTGGATGGGGATTTTAATAGCATACTTGACATCCACTTTGACAGATTTCATCCACCACTCCATCCAGCGCCCTCAAGACAACACTCGCAGCAATTCGCTCGGTGGACCCAGGACTGGTCTCTCTCAGATGCTTGAAGAGCATGCCACCCCACACTAGACTATACCAACATTATACTGACCCCCACAACTTATACGACTGCATGAACTGTTTCCTATGCTCTGCTTCCCTAATGACACAATTGAGGGCAAGTAGTTTCCTATCTTGCTGTCCATATCGTAGATGTAGACTGGCGTGCACCTCTCCCACCAGTTCCTACATAGCACCTAGACATCCCAGCCTTTCGAGACGCCGAATGTACTCATATAAGCCACTATTATGCCGAAAACCATGCCACAGCCACTACACATGCCGTTGAGTGAGACTCCTTCAAAGTAGTTACCAGGGGCATCTGTAGGCAAAACATAGTGACGGTCTGCCGAGAACTAGACAGGGACCTCAGGAACGCAGAGGAAACCTTGGCAAACCTCGACTGACAAGCCCTCATGACAAAACAGCATGGCTGCCACTGATGTTAGCCAGAGTGACACATGCCACTCTCCTACAAAGTCTTCGATGCTATAATTTCACAGCATATACAGCCCACATCTATTCTACTGGGGACAAACCATGCTGCCTCCTGGTGTGGCTTGCCCGCAAAGGGATCAGCGCCCCACCCAGCACCAAAATAGTGTGAGATGAGGGACCCCCTTTACTCTCACAAACGGCAATTTTAGAGGCTTTCCACGACTATTATTCTGCATTGTATCGAGCGCCACGAGCCCCACCCCTCGAAGCAAAATGGGAGTGTAGGAGTTCCTGCCCCCCCCTGCCATTACCCACTATTAGCGTCCTCGAACATAGAAACTGACAACCTGATCGAGATGGAAGAGGTGAAGAAAGTAATCCATGAACTCTCCGGTAGTAAAACTCCATGTCTGTGTGGTAAATATTTAAATTACCTGTACTATTTTTTATGCGGTAAAGTCTAGTAAGAATAACTCAGTCAAAATAAGAGGCAGAATCCGTGGTATTAGAGGTTCTGAAAAGGGCTTTATTCCTTACAAAGGAATTATAGTTCGAACTAGGCAATCATATTCCATCACCACGAAGGTTCAGGAAGGGATCCGCAATACATTATTGACAAGTAACAATATTTATATGGAAAGCATTGCATTAGGACAGATGCAGGAGGCGTAACAGCTGATAATACAGATAAGAATACACATACGTAATGAAAAATAGGCGTATACTAGAAACGTCATTAAAAATGATGTCACAAGTGGGTGGATCCATAAGAGAATCCTGCAGTGTCAGCAGAAATATTTGACAGAGATGCGCGCGCAGCTGCATGACGCATGATTGACGTACAACTAGAGGGTGAAGGGAACTTGACATTTGGCCCTACATGTGGAGACAGAAGTCTGGGGTGTCAGGACAACCTAGTCCTAAATCATATCTAATATCTTGTGTTTAAGGAACTATATTATCTGGAAGGAAGGGTCTTCTCGGACAGATCCTATTCTATACTGACTGTTAGTGCGTGTACAAGCGTCTATGTGTCTACATGTGATGCGAGGGGGCAGGAATCTTTCATAGTAACAGGGGCTATGAATTACTTGCAAAAAGACAGCGAGGCCGAGCCTTTTGCTCGGTAGCTGGAGGGATGTTTACCTAAACTACTAGACAGGAATGCATTGGATGAGGAGCGGAGCAGATAACTTGAAGGCTGAATACAGTTTTTTGGCAGGCAACAGGCCGCGTCAGGCACCGTTAGCCGCGCAGGGAGTAAGACAAAGTTCATGGACACGGATGCAGGTCCAAGCTGGAGCATTTCAGAGGCAGAAACAGAAAAAGGCTTGATGGCAGAATTCAGGGCCTACTCGCCTTAACTGCAAAACTAGAAAAGTGAACCACATAAAGTCGGTGGCCTTTCATACTTAGGAATGGAATATTCGACCCATTCATGGCGGATTTGAAAGAGGGCATGTTGACGTTGGACGCACATGTATTTGCGTCTTCATAACTGGAACTGGAGGGAACATACATGTACTTATAGCATGTACATGGAGCCGTTGGGGTCTAAGATAGGGGACACAATTGACCATAAAAATTCATATTTCCACATTCCCTCCTTGTCCCCTACGGACCCTCATGAAATATCCATCTTCATTAATCCATCAATCTGTTCATATAGCATCATTTGTTCTTCTTTCTTCTTCCGAGATCTTGAATGAAAATTTGAAGGCGGGATACACGATGTGGCACACAGACCACAAATCGCTGGCCCACATTGTAGACACAAGCAGCAACTGAATAGTATGAGAAAGCCAATACCTAGGAAGGATAGGATCCTCCATCCCCAGGCTGACAACACGCTCCAGAACCAACCGGACCAAGTCCAGGTGCCTGGATTCTGGTGTATCTGGCTTACGATCTTATGAAGTCGAGTTATGGCTTTATATACTGACAGCGCGTTTTCTGGTATGAAAACACAGCAACTTGATCCGATGACCCTACAAGCTCCGCCCCTATCGGCCAGAATGACGTCAAGGACAAGACGATTTTGGAGAACAACAATCCGCATCGCAGACTGCTCCTCCGTTAAGTTGCCCAAAGCGGAAGTAGTTTCATTCACTACTGCTTCAAGGGTTCTAGTTAATCTACGTATCAGCTTACTATTGGTGACTGTACCTATGTAGGGAAAGAAACCTTTATTGAAATCTGTGTATTTCTCCCATGCTGTTTCAGTGTAGTCGACAATTGGGAGGTCTCTCTGCTGTCTATTGTGTACTAAATGGGTGTTCCTATGATAATCAGGCGGGGCTAGGAAAACAGGTGGCAGAAGGAATGCAATGTAACAGGTACCATCCCAATCTAGGGGTAGGAGTATGTATGCGGTGTGACCACAGATGAAGTAGGAGTGACGGGAAGCTCTAAATGTAGATTTGCCTTTATCACTGAATTCTATTACAGTGGTACATTTACTATGGCCCATGTGTTTTGAACCATTCTTTCTTACACATAATTCGCCTCTAACTGGAAATACTGACATAGCGGGCAAGATTGGTGTAGCTTCGGATTCAATATTCAGGATCATAAGATTAAGTGTAAAGTTACCTAATCCATATACTTCATTTTCTAGATCAGTTCCTGTTCTTTTGGGAAGTCCCTCCTTGTTAGGGTAGCAGACTTTAAGTAAAACTAGGTTCAGGTTTCCCCATACCCAATTGTCTTGGTAAACTACTGTATTTGAATCTAGGGAATTAATCAAACTAAACCATGCTCTACAGGAGCCATTGTGTGTGAATGGATACGGAAAGAGGGGCAGAACTCCCTTGTATTTCTGATAGGGAGGGAGTCGGCCACATATCCAACAATTTGTAGCATTGCTGGTCTGATGGGAATGATGTAACATACTAATGAATGTGTTGTTGCGCAGCGCAAATCTATAGGACAACTCATGTGGGGGTAATTCGCTAAAAGAGTGTTCGGTAGTAGCATTGGAAGCACGCTTGGAGATAGGGTAATACATGTGTAATAATATACCGGAGATAATAATCAGAAGACTTAGAAAAAACATAATTAACAATGTCACTATGCAGTGACTACGAAGTGATTTACAGTACGCATGTGTCCTGAGCTGTTTCTGTCCATTTTTCTCTCTATTTCGGTCTAGAGGATACATGTCAGAGACAAATTCAACCGATTCACCTTGGAGAGGACTTAAACAATAAAATTGTCTGACTTGCTAGACCTTAGTTTCAGTTTATAGTTTTCACTCTTGGTTTGTTCAACCAGGGGTAGTTTTGAATCAGTCTGTGAGGGAATGCAGGGCTGAGGGTTCACGTCGGACGGTAGTCCATAAAATTTTTTGATGTGGCTCGAGTGCAACCACCCTTTACGTCCCTCAATCTTCACGGCTGTCCTTGTGGTCAAACTGACGAGCTTCGGCGACCGCCACCGAGGCTCCAGTTGGCTCCTCCTGTCAAAATTCCTCACAAACACGAGGTCCCCCGGAATCACGTCGTGGGGCTTCACCTCAGTGTTGTCGGGAAAAGCTGCAGCTACCTGTGAACGACAAGATTGTAGTGCAGACATCAAGGAAGCCAGGTAATCTGTCAGCATATTACAATCAACATCAGTTATTTTACGAGGTATAGGCGTCCCCCACATATTTGGTGGTCTACCGAAGATCACCTCATACGGGGATAGCCCTGTTCGAGAGTGTGCTACCATTCTCATGTAAAAGAGCGCAACTGGTAAAGCTACTATCCAGTCGACACCTTTTTCTCTACATATTTTTGACAGTCTAATTTTCAGAGTTTGATTATGTCGTTCCACGAGACCTGCTGCCTCGGGATGTCGGACACAGTGGAATTTCCATTGGTAGCCTAACAGAAGTGAAACATGTTTCATGAGCTCGGATGAGAACGGTTGGCCATTATCTGAGTACACGATACGGGGCAAACCATACCGTGGGAAGAATTCTCGAACTAACTGTTTGGCAGTAGTCGGGGCAGTGTAATCTGAGACGGGATACGCCTCTGTCCACCGGGAAAGAGCGCATACAACTACGAGGACATATTTGAATCCTCGACAACGTTCCATCTGGATATAATCCATCTGGAGGACTTCAAAAGGGTGATCGGGGGGTTGAAATCCACCCTGGTCTACAGGTACGCCTTTTCCTGGATTGAACTGACAACAAATCATACAGGTACGTACTTTCTGTTTAGCCGCTGCTCGTAAGTGTTTATTAAACCAAATGTGTTGAATACTGTCTAGCATAGCTTTCTCTCCTAGGTGCGCTGGACTATGTATTGTGTTAATGATGACCTGAACCATTGAGTCGGGGAGAAACCATATAGATTTTCCCTTCGTCATCCATCCTTGATCCGTTTGGATCCCTCCTAATTCAGTCCATCTCTTTATTTCTTCTGGTGTAGCATGTGTCTGTATGTCAATTACATCGAGGGCGGGATCCTTAACTGTCATGCAGTGTGTTGGTGTCGGGACTATTGTTTTTGTCGTGTCAATTGGACGAGTCTGATTCTGAGCAGTCTGTTTAGCTGTTCTGTCAGCTAGGTCATTACCCTGAGAAATAATGTCAGTTACTTTTGTATGGGCTTTACACTTCATGATAGATATTGCAGTCGGCAGATGTATTGCATCTAACAGAGCTTGAATGAGGGGACCGTGCTGGATGTGGGCACCGTGAGAAGTTAAATAACCTCTCTCTCGCCACAGTACGCCGAAGTCATGGACGACTCCGAATGCATAACGTGAATCTGTGTATATGTTGACTTTCTTATTTTTGGCTTGAATACAGGCTTGTGTCAGAGCGATGAGCTCTGCTGCTTGAGCTGACAAGGTATCGATACAATTTGTTTCAATAATTTCAGTGTCTGTTGTGACTGCATAAGCGGCCACTAATTCTCCTGCATTTGTTCTCATGCATGAACCATCTACATATAATGTCAGGTCTGGGTCTGATAATGGAATATCTGTCAAGTCTTGTCTGGGTTTCGTTGTAATAGTAATGACTTCAATACAATCATGTGCCAATGGGTCTGTTCCATTTAATGGCAAAAGTGTGGCAGGATTTAATGTACTACAGCGTCTGATTTCTATGTGTGGCTGGAATAATGTTAATTCGTAACCCGTCAGTCTTGCTATAGTCAAGTGTTGTGTTTGGGTCCGGTTCAGGAGAACCTCTACTGCGTGTGGTACTTGTACTGTCAATTGATGTCCTAACACTATGGCGTCGCTTTGTCTGATTGCTAAAGCTGTTGCTGCGACTGATTTCAGGCACGCAGGAAGAGCCTGAGCTACGGGATCTAATGTACTAGAAAAATAAGCACATGGCTTATGTGATCCTGCTTGTTCCTGCGTGAGTACTGACAAAGCAGTACCTTCACGTTCTGTAACAAAAAGTGTAAAACGTTTGCTGTAACATGGCGTTGCTAAAACAGGTGCTTGGCATAAAGCTTTCTTTAAGCTTTCAAAAGCTTGTATATGTTCCTGAGTCCAAGGGAGGACAGTCGGTGTCGCTGCCTCCTGTGTTGTTAACTGAATGAGTGGTTTAGCTAAAAATGCATATTGGGGAATCCACTGCCTACAGTACGAAGTGAGGCCTATGAAGGCCCGTACCTCCTTTTGTGTCTTGGGTGGTGGCATGTTTACAATTAACTGGATGCGATCAGGTGTGAGCTGTCTCCCCCATTTGGACAGCAAGTGCCCTAGGTACACAACTTGCTGGACACAGAATTGTAGTTTCGAAGGGGACACTTTGTGCCCCTTGTCGGCTAAGAAATGTAAAACCGTCAGTGATGCTTTTTCACATTCAGGTTCGCTTCGTGCGGTGATCAGCAGATCATCGACGTATTGAAGCAGGGCAGTGTTAGCTGGCATGTGAATACTGTCAAGTTCTCTTTTCAGTGCTTGGCTATAGATGCTGGGGCTTTCTGTGAATCCTTGAGGTGCGCGTGTGAATTTAAAACTTCGTCCATTTAAACTGAATCCGAACAAATATTGGCTTTCCGGATCGATTGGGACGCTAAAGAAAGCGTTCTTGAGATCAATTACAGTAAAGAACGTTGCTTCTGAATCTATGGCCGTTAATAATGAAGAGATATCTGGGACCACGGGGTATTGTGGTACAATGCATTTATTTAATTCTCGCAGATCAATAACTAATCGATATACTGGTGGTGCTTTTGGATCGGTTCGTTTAAGAATCGGAATTATCGGGGAATTACATATATTGGAGTCGGTTTCTACAACCACTCCTTGTGCGATGAGCTCGTCAATGATTTGCAGTAAAGCCACAACAGCATCTGGCGGTAATTTGTATTGTCGCATTCGTGGTAGTACTACTCCTGTTTTAAGTGTGACTCGATATGGTGTAATGTGCATACAACCTACATCAGTGGGGCCTTGTGCCCATAAATGTGCAGGTAGATTCTGTAACCGGTGATCCATGTCTCTAGACACGTAGTGACCTTTAAAGTCACGCAAAAATAGTCGTACTCCTTCCGGAGAACAACATATTACAGCTCCTAGAGCCTTCAATGTTTTTATACCTAACAAGTTTTCTGGACATGATTTCGTAAGTAATAGATCTGTAGTCCGTGTTAATGGACCAACTGTAAATGCAAGTGGTTGCGATACTTCGTTAACAGTAGGCTTTCCTGAAAAACCAAGGGAAATATTTTGTGAGCCTGAGAGGGGTACCCCTGGGACTTCGCTGTGACGGATAGTGGTTCTGGTACGGTCTGTTGTACAGCTGGCATAGGCTGTATATTCTGAGGTACTTGTTGTTGGATCTGATCCTGTCTAGGCGGACGTGGTCTCTCTTTCGTTATACCCGTAGAGATATTATGTTTCAGAACTGCGCAATCGTGTATATAATGACCTGGCTGTTTACAATAGTTGCATGTCCCTCTAACAGGACCTACTGAATCATTGGACTGTGTCATACCCTTTTTATGACCGTCAGCTGGAACTGACTGAGCAACAAGCATTTTCATTTTCGTGTCCTTCATACGTCTTTGTTCATGTTCTTGTTCTTCCCTAATTCTATTGTGATGATATTGTAACATTTGTAACATCTTTACCGGGCACTGGATCATATCTACAATCTACAAGATGTTCCTTAAACATGTCGGATGTTGCTATTTGAGGTGTACGTTGGTTTGCTAAATCTCTAAGAGATGATTTACTTCGTGATGGTGGCGTAGCAAAAATTGCTGTCGCACCTTCTGAGGTGCTAGGCACAAAAGGATTTGTGTGGTGTAAGGTAGAGACTGTGGATGCAGGAAAAGCGGTGGAAACGGATGGACCTGTTGGATTGTGCGGAGGAGTTTGTTGTTGCGGAGGTGGGGGTGGATGATCTCGGCGTTGAGCACCATCGACAGGTGGCGTGTGTGGTGGACCATTAACATATTCTGGAGCTTCATCGTCTAAATAAGAGGAAAGGAAAATATCTTTTGCGGTCTTGGGATGTGCTTTAGTCGGGAGTAATGGGGGTGGCAAATCTTTCGGTATTTCCGGGGTGGCCTTAGGTAAACCTTCGGCCAAAAGAGGATACATACCATTCATAAGAGTGTTTCGTTGTCTGTCTACTTGTTCTGTTTTTACTCGGATACCTTCCTCAACTAATACGTTTTCTCGGGCTCTATTTGAGTTCTCCCTACTTTTCTCTTCCAGTCTGAGCGCTTTCTCTGTGCGCCTATGCGATTCTTTACGCCATAACTCAATAGCATCTTTCTGTGACTGTCTGGCTTTCTTTTTCCATAATTCTTCTTCTACTCTCATGATGCAATCTGCATCCCATGTCCCAGCTGCGGGCCACCTCTGACTTTCTGCTAGATCCTTGGTGTAGTCCACCCATAAGTCAAGATATAATACGGCATCTAGGCCATGTTTATGATACATAAAATACCCTGGAGTGTCCCTAGGTGGAATGGGAACAGCTTCTTCGAGTACTCCTTTTCTAGTTTTGATCTGTCTTAATTTTGAAAAGAACGGCATCTTCAAACCTTGTTACTTGGTTCTTACTCGAACTGGACTTGAACACAATTAATACGATAAACACAATATAGAACACTCATTCATACCACAATTTTTGGACACAGTAAAACATTTAACATTTAACATTTAACTTTTAACGAACAATGATAATTAGAAGAAAACTAGTTACTGACATAATGCTAATACTAGATAATACTGAATTATATACATGAACATACTGGATATACTACTAAACAGTACAGATACACTGCTAAAACAGTGCAGACCGGATCTGTGTACCCAAACCCGTCAGGACCGGCACAAATTAATGTGCACGTCTAACTGCCTCCCCAGCAACGGTACTCACCGGGTAGCACGGAACGGAAGGCCTCGGAACTGAACTGAACTGGACCGGACTGGACTCGACTCGACTCGGAACTTCGGAACCTGGTGGGCCTCTGTATACCTCGGATCTTGCTCTCTCAGCTAGGCTCTGGTCGGGATACTTCGCACTTCTCACCGCCTCGTCTGGGTGTTGATCGCAGCCTCAGTCACCCCCGCTTGGTCGGAGGGAGATACAGGAAATCCTGCGGGTACGCGTTGTTGTCCGTCCGGCTGTGGCAGGAGACCGGGCCTGCAACCCACCTCCGGCGCGTGAGATGAGAAAGTGTCCCTATTCGGGCGCCAATTTATGTGGTAAATATTTAAATTACCTGTACTATTTTTTATGCGGTAAAGTCTAGTAAGAATAACTCAGCCAAAATAAGAGGCAGAATCCGTGGTATTAGAGGTTCTGAAAAGGGCTTTATTCCTTACAAAGGAATTATAGTTCGAACTAGGCAATCATATTCCATCACCACGAAGGTTCAGGAAGGGATCCGCAATACATTATTGACAAGTAACAATATTTATATGGAAAGCATTGCATTAGGACAGATGCAGGAGGCGTAACAGCTGATAATACAGATAAGAATACACATACGTAATGAAAAATAGGCGTATACTAGAAACGTCATTAAAAATGATGTCACAAGTGGGTGGATCCATAAGAGAATCCTGCAGTGTCAGCAGAAATATTTGACAGAGATGCGCGCGCAGCTGCATGACGCATGATTGACGTACAACTAGAGGGTGAAGGGAACTTGACATTTGGCCCTACATGTGGAGACAGAAGTCTGGGGTGTCAGGACAACCTAGTCCTAAATCATATCTAATATCTTGTGTTTAAGGAACTATATTATCTGGAAGGAAGGGTCTTCTCGGACAGATCCTATTCTATACTGACTGTTAGTGCGTGTACAAGCGTCTATGTGTCTACATGTGATGCGAGGGGGCAGGAATCTTTCATAGTAACAGGGGCTATGAATTACTTGCAAAAAGACAGCGAGGCCGAGCCTTTTGCTCGGTAGCTGGAGGGATGTTTACCTAAACTACTAGACAGGAATGCATTGGATGAGGAGCGGAGCAGATAACTTGAAGGCTGAATACAGTTTTTTGGCAGGCAACAGGCCGCGTCAGGCACCGTTAGCCGCGCAGGGAGTAAGACAAAGTTCATGGACACGGATGCAGGTCCAAGCTGGAGCATTTCAGAGGCAGAAACAGAAAAAGGCTTGATGGCAGAATTCAGGGCCTACTCGCCTTAACTGCAAAACTAGAAAAGTGAACCACATAAAGTCGGTGGCCTTTCATACTTAGGAATGGAATATTCGACCCATTCATGGCGGATTTGAAAGAGGGCATGTTGACGTTGGACGCACATGTATTTGCGTCTTCATAACTGGAACTGGAGGGAACATACATGTACTTATAGCATGTACATGGAGCCGTTGGGGTCTAAGATAGGGGACACAATTGACCATAAAAATTCATATTTCCACATCTGGATGGTCTCCCCTTGGAGTTCTATGGCAGGTTCTCAGCCCCCTTGCCCCAGGCTTGCTAACATGTACAATGAGGCGCTCACTACTGGAATGCTAACTACATCCCTTTGTGAGTCCCCCTTTGTTTTCCTCCTCAAGCCAGACGGGGAATCTACCCACTTGTCATCCTATGGACCCATTGCCATTCTAGGTGCCAATTACAAAATACTGGGGAAGATCCTTGCAGACACCTATCTCCAGGTCCTGCCCAATATCATACATTCTGATTGGGCTCTTGTGCCCCGTTTTCCCTTATAGTATTGAGAACCTTGGAGACTGCTGATTTTCTGAATATCACTCATTGGTTGGGACAGATGTTTTGTGCATTGCCCTAGGTCCTACTTTCTTTACTTTCGCTCAGGTTTACCGAAAGAGGATTATGTGTATTTTATTTACTCTTTCTGATGTTCCGGACCCCGTCATCCTGCATACACTTTCGTGTTCTTTGTACAAACCTACGTTTAATCAATTTTTCCATGGAGACTTCCTTGCCCCTTACACTATATTATTTATTTTGTTGACATACTGTTAAAATGTTGCCTCATTATGTGGCGCTAGGAGGGAGTAAGCATGTGCCCATTCTGTCTCTAAGTATTTAGCTTTAGCAACTATTACCAATATGCGATGAGAATGTCTTAAGTCGCGTACCCTATGTTGGAACACTTTATTTGACGATTTTTATTATATTCTCTCAATGCTAGTCTTAATACCCTGATACTTTTCCGTTTGTCCTCCGTATGCCATGGGTTTTTAGAAGCGCCCAGAAAGGTTTTATTTGATTGAATGATTTTGTTTTCCTTTTAAAGTTTGATACGGGGATTCCGTTATATCATCCCAAGGTGGTTGGAGAATTACTCGATGAGCAAGGGCAGGCTGATCTGTAGGTCAGCTAAAAGTCGCCTTCCAATGATTGAACATGGTTAGGAGGACATTCCCCCTTTTGTCTCATCTAGTAATACGTGGTTCTCTTCCCCCAGGGACTCACCAATGGAATTAGTTTGTATGGCTACCTGGGTGAGTATCACAAAGCACATGCTCTGAGGAAGAAGGTCGCTAGACTGATAAGTATAAGTATAAAAAGGCTTATATAGCGCTCTAATGCCAACGGCGTCTTGGCGATGAGGTGTGAGAAGGAGAAGAAGGCAGAACGGACTGAGAACCTAGAGGACATTAAACAGCCTGGACTTCAACGCTTTCCTAAATAAAAGAAGATCCGGCTCCAGACGAAGAGAGACTGGAAGCCTTTTCCATAATTGCGAGGCACAGATGGAAAAAGTGTGACCACCCCATCTGGCGCATCTATGTCTGGTGACGCACATAAGGCCAAGATTGGCCGAACGTAGATCACGACGCGGAACATAGGGCTTAAACAGGTTATGGCAGAAAATGGAGCCACCCCCATAATGTGCCTTATGGACCAGGCATAATGCCTTAAACTCAACTCTGTTGGATCGGGAGCCAGTGCAACGATCGCCTAGCAGAGGAGATGGAATGGCCTTTCGGAATTTGCAACAGGACACGAACAGCGGCATTCTGAAGAGATTGAAGTTTACTGAGCTGAAACTTGTCCATGCCCAGAAACATAGCGTTACAGTAGTCAAGTCTTGACATAAAAAGAGCGGCCATAACCGTCTTCTGAAGAGCCGCCGGAATAAAAGGAAAGATCTTGTGGAGAGACTTAAGCAGGAGAAAGCAAGCTGAAGTTATGCTATTAACCTGTGCTTAAATTGGTGGTGCTTAAATTCATAGGGCCCGATTCACAGAACTAACTTAAGACAAAATCCTAAACTTACTACTATTTTGGTATTCATAGAAGGCACTTACTCATTTTGGTATTCACAGAAGGCACTTACTCATTTCGGTATTCACAGAAGTTAGGAGTCCCAACTTTAGGACTCCTAAATGCCTTCTGTGAATACCGAAAGTCTTAAAGTTAAGATTTTTCTCAGTTTAGGAGTAGTAAAGTTTGGACTCCTAACTTTAGGACTCCTAAATGCCTTCTGTGAATACCGAAAGTCTTAAAGGTAGGATTTTTCTCAGTTTAGGAGTAGTAAAGTTAGGACTCCTAACTTCTGTGAATACCGAAATGAGTAAGTGCCTTCTGTGAATACCAAAATGAGTAAGTGCCTTCTGTGAATACCAAAAAGGTAGTAAATTTAGGATTTTGTCTTAAGTTAGTTCTGTGAATCGGGCCCCCAATCCCTGTACGTATGGTGTATTGCACCACTTTGCAAAAGTGTAATCTAAAGTGGGCGTGTCTCTAAAGGTTTAGAGGGGCGGCGGTGTACCTTCACAGAAACATATGGCCTTAATACTATATCTAATCATCTTGGCAAGGAGAGAAATATGTATCAAGTGGAAAGACAAAACTCCCCCTGGTAATGAAGAGTGGCTCAGAGCCGCCTTTAAATCAGCACGATTAGATCAAGACACCGGAGTAGACAATCAACCCAGTACTTGGCTACCATTGACACGTTGGGCACAACAGAGATATTTGATCTGATGGAACAATGCAATATCCCCAAAAATGTTCCATTCCCCCATGGTCCTATGATTACACCAGTCCTCTAACACGGGAGGAAGGCCATGGGGCCTAGACAGAAACAGTGAGCCAAAGAGGCCCTCAGGATTCGAGAACAAAATCTGGCTTGTCTAATCTGTGGAAGTTTTTGGTGAGATGAGGACAAAAAAAAAAAAAAAGTTTAGAGGGGCTCCGTATCCTGGTTGACCAAGCAATTACTTATCTGCAATGGAGTTAGATTATGTGTGGTCATGAAGTTGATCATGATCTCCTTAGGATTAGCCTTTGAATTTGGGTGTGGGCCTTTTAGATGGCGCTGGCCGAGTTTAGAAAGGTTAAAATCACCAGTTACAATAATCTCTGAGGTTGGGTATGCGCAAAGGAGATCCTCCAGCACTTCACAGTAATCGACCAGTTTTGCTGCCCTGTTGTCCCTGTGGAGATTGAAGGAGATCTTGACTGGAAGTATTGAACTTGGTCTACCATTGACACAGCATCCATTTGAGTATTATGGCTTGTACGCCTACGTTATTTGTTTCAACTTCTCTCAGTTCAAGGCTCAATGTTGTGGCAGTGTATTTGGACAGGCTCCTGACGGGTGCCCAAAGTGTTTGTGTTTCCTTGTTACTACCTGCAAATCATGGAACCCTATTAATCGGATGGGATCGACTGCCCAAGTTTCCTACAAGCATATTAAATGTCCACATGTTATAAACTGGAAAGCCTCCGGGTGTGTCAGCAGGCGACAAAGGCCGGTAACTTTCCATGAGATTAGTTTGACCTCTTATTTAAGGGGATTAGCATTCTCTTTCAGGCTGAGTTGCAGTTGAACGTTGCCAATCTTTTCCCATCCCTCACAGTTGCTGCTGGTGGTACGGCTCTGCCTTTGCAGCCGATTGACCTGTCAGTCTTGCGAGTGGTGATGGAAGGGCTAGGCAGGCTTGCGTCCATTGTGCGACCTTGCTTTGTGGATAAAACTAAGAGTATGTCTTAGGTGTGCCCTGCAGTGTTGCCACTAGCCTGCTCCATTCTTGCTCTTTTCCCACCAATTGGTCTGCATGGACTATACGCTTGTCTCGATGCTCCTTCCCACAGCGGACCCAAATCAGTATGTTTTTATATGCCCCAAGGTGTGAAGCGCTATGAGCACATCCTGAGGATGCTGGGAGGGGTATCAAAATCCCTAGCATTATCCAATATATGAACATTTCACTTGCTTGATTTTGCATAAATGTCAATGCCCCATTGTTCCAATGCTGTGTCCTTTTTCAAATCATGCGTTATGTGTAGCACTGTACTGCAGGTCACAATTGTCTCTTCATTATGTGGAGAGCAGTGAGAACGTACAAACCAAACTCTGTTTACATCATCAGAATGAATGAGTTAAAGCAGGAATATGCTGAAGTGAGCACAGGATGTTTGCTCTATTTAATACGTCTTTTTCCCCCCTTGAGATATATAGCTGTCGCAAGAAAAGTAAAAGGATTGAAAAGATGGGCCACATTAATGTTAAATAAAACTGGTGATGGGATTGGGGAGCCCTCGGGGATCCTTCTGACTGTAGAAAATTAAGGTGACATCAAAGAGGCCAGACTAACTTGCTGTGCCCTTTGTTTATGAAAGGACCCAAATCAGCTAATAGACTAGTGTGTGCCACCTCTTTCATTCTTTTGGAGTAGGAGCCAGTGGTTTACTGTGTAAAATGCGGTCGATAGATCTAACATGACCGAGGCGTAGATTCCTAGTTACAGAGCAATAATACTATGCTTCATACTAGCAAGTACCACAACCCCAAGGAATGAACGATTGATCAAAAGCTGAAGGATGGGCACAAATATTTAGACAAACCCCCTCAATAGTCTTGGGTGTTGGATCCCCAGGGCTGTCTGCAGATTCAAGAGTCTTTAATATCCATTCCATGTCTGGGATGGAAAGTGAAACGAGAAAGAAGGAGTTAGTAATGGAAGTAGCGGATACCGTAGTCACAAGAGCTAAAGGCTTATCAATTTGCTCGAATTCTGAAATAGTTTTATTTATTTTATTAATAAGGCATTGAGACCATTACAGAGCTTTGCTGATGGAGCCACAGAGGGATAGCAGTGTGATGGAGTAATTTCTGAATTGAACTGGGGCGTGCTACGTGAAATTTTGCTTTTTGTGTCAGAAAATTAGTGGATCATACAGTGTTACAAGAACAAAATGTTCCGAAGAGCTTGTTGTGGGAGTCTTCATGCATTGATAGGTCCTCGCAGAAGTTGGACAGATGATCTTTGAGTGCAGTGGGATTGATTCTGCGAGCCTGTTTGCCAATAATTGGCTCTGTTGGAAAGGGAAGAGGGGACAGGTGAAAAACCATACAGGTAAAAATACATTTTAAATTCGTTACAGGAAAGAAGTTTTATATGGAAATTGAAATGGCTCTTCTAAAGTCTACACCCAAAGTGTGACCCTTTCAGTGCATTCAACCTAAACTGAGTTATGAAAGTTCCAGTTTGCTTAAGAAGCAAGAAATAGATCATAGATAATCAGAGTTATTTCCTAACCAGAGGTCGAAGTCACCTAATAAAAGTAATGAGTAGTCTTGTATTACTGGATCACTAATGAAATCAAAAGTTGTATTCACTTGGTCAACATTCTGCCAGGATGGTGAGAACATAAAAAGCAGGTCACTGAATATTAAGGAGAGAGTAAGAGGCTGAAATTCAAACGTTTTCATCTTGATTTACTTTTTCACTCTCAGTTAAACTGATAACCAGTCAGTGGTTATACATCACTAACCCTCTCTTTTTTGGGTTATATCCTGATGTATAATTTAATAGCCAGAAGAGACCTTATTGGAAATTGACACACCTGTACGAGGTGAGGCAGGACTCTGATAGGAAAAGTATAGGCGGGCTCTTCCTTATTATCAGGTTGCGGATTTAAAGTTGATGTTCTGCTGCAGAATGAACCTTTAGTAGTAAACAGTGCAGTTAGAGATGGCTGACACAGAACAATTTATGCTTTTACTTTTAGATAATCAGTCTGCCAGGGAGTTTGATTAGGATCAATCATAAATACCTGTATTTTGTAAATTCAAATGTGCTGCTGTACGGATGGAAAATCAGCATGCCATGTAAATAAGTTTTGTGCCCAGTGTCTCTTTGGAAATAAACAGTCAATAAGGGGCCAGTAGCAACTTGCAGTGTATGTCACCTAATACCACCTTGTCTTTAGCTGTCATTGCTGCATGGCTGACGCTGCATGCTTAAGGATGTTTCTTCATTACATAGGCAGTTTAGAGGTAGCTTCTGATTCCCCGTGCTGACATATGCACACCTGACCATTCATGGTGTGAAATTGGATCAGTCATCCCACTGCAGTAGGCATAGAGTGGAGTGCTGTAGCGTAGAGTGGCACAGAATGGCATAGAGTAGCATTGTGCGGAGTGGCGTAGAGTGGCACTGTGTGCAGTGGAGTGGCATAGAGTACAGTGGCGTGGAGTAGCATGGAGTGGAGCGGTGTAGAGTGGAGTGGAGTGTTGTGGGTGTAAGTAACTTAAACAAGGAACCAAACTTAAAATCAATGCGGTGTTATGAGGCATAAAGGGGATGAATGGCTGAAAGATAACAAAATTAGGAGTTCGGCTGCATGCATCATGAAGGTGTAAGTGTGTTGTTAGTGTGGCATTTCTATATTATAAAGGCTTACTCCATCCTACATACAATTTTATTTTATTTTAGTTGTATGAGTATGCCAAAAGATACAGGCATATATAAACAATCGCCAAAAATGCGTTTGAAAAGAGAATGAATGGAGAAAGCAGCACAAGAACTGAAATCACAGGAAGAGTCCTCAAACACGTGCATGAATCACAACACGATCAGCAGACAGACACAAATTAAGTTGAGACAATCTGTTCTTGGTCCATGCTCCACCGAAAGAAAAGGAAGTGTTGCACAGCACGTGCTGTCCAATTAGGTGTCAGCAAAGACGAGTGACATTGAAGCCAACGAGTGGTAAGCAATGGGCAGGCTCCAAGCCCTTTATTGTAAACAAAAACCCCTGCAAGTGAGAGCGCATGCAGAGTTCATTAGTTGACCTGAAGTCGATCTGGAATTAATCTGGAGCAGTGGACGCTACCAGGTATGAGAACAGGAAAGAAAAAACAAGACTGGATGAATTGTCCCCCCTTACAATGGACATCTTTATAACCGTAGAAAGGAGCGCTGCTACCTCAACGCGCTTTGCTGCCCATATCCAGTATAAACGCATGACAGAGTACAGTACCTTTCAGTGCACCCAGTTCATCCAGCCCATCATACAGACATACAACAATTACATTTTTACTGATTGGAATACTATTTTGTAACCAGTTAAAGCGATTCGACTAAAACAAAATGGCAGATCGCCTGCAACAACAGATTGCAGGCACTTGCATGTTGAATCTAAAAGCAGTCGATATGAACATTCCGCGTAGGGCTTTCTGCTCTCAAAACTAAACATGTCTCCAGGCTGCAGTGAATAAGATGCTGATATTACATATTTTCTAAAACGTATTCATCATACTTACAGTTAATGTGCACCGGCTATGAAAAATCATCTTTTTGGCTGGCTGGGACTTCTTTTGGATGGAATCACCCCTTTGGTGCTCAAATGACTGATGTTCTCTCGGGCCCCAGGGATAAATTGCGTATTTTATTTATGGGAAGTGTGTTCTAAACTTTTCCTCAAGAAACTATGTGCTGTGGAAGTACTTTGGCAGCACGACAAAGATCTTTTTAATGTCTCGCAGCCGTCTTTTTCAAAAGCAAACAAACATTAACTCATTTTTATGGTGTGGTTGTTAATATCGCTAAAAATCATATTGTTTTTATTGGTGTAAAACCCATGCGTTTTATAACGTTTAAACAAGTTTCTCATTGGCAGATCAAAACAATAAAATATTCCTTCTCTTGCTTTTAAGTTTAAGAACCAGCCAATTATTTTTTTGTTTTAACAGTAGAAACAATGTCGTTAACAGTTGTAATTTTAGAGTTCATTTTCGAACTAAAAAGTGTGAGAGGCTGGCTTGGTTTTGGTGGCCCTAGTTACACATACACTGGCAAAACTAAATGTATGCTTGCTATAGATTAAAACAAATATCAGGATGCAGAAATATTGGAAAATAAATGTTGTGATAAACAAATATCGTAATACACAAATATCGTTCACCAGTACATCGTTTTTTGAGGTAACATAGTCTTACATAATATCGATGTTTTAATATCATTTTCAATAATATAATGTTTAAAAATATCGTTTTTAATTATTTGAATGTGTTTATGTTGATATATTAATTTTATGTGTTACTATTGCTTCTATGAAGGTTTTTTAACATAGCTAGTAATTTTAAGTGATTTAGAATTTTGTATTTAATTTTGTTTATAGTGATTTATTGTGTTGTAGCTGGTTGTTGGGTTCATAGGGTGACAGGGTGGGAAGGTAATTAGTGAATAATAGTTATGAATTATTTAATATATCTAATTTAATTATATGATTGATATGTATTATGTAAATTATGTAATGTTGATTTTTTTATATGTTATTTGCGGGCTGTTAGGTTTGTAGGAGTATATGATTCTGAAGTTAATTGAGCAATAATTAATTAATAATTAATTATAATTTGTAAATTAATTATTTAATTGAATTTTAAATATTTAAATGATAGAATACATATTTATTTCAATTATATTTTAGTTGCGGGCTGCTGGGTTTGTAGAGCTCTAGGGTGGGAAGTTAGTTAAGTAATAATAATTAATTAACAATTAATTATTAATTAATTATTTAATAGATTTTAAATATGTGTAAATTATTGAATACTTATTTTTTAACGTATGTTTTAGGTGTGTGCTGCTAGATTTGTAGGGGTATAGGGTGGGAAGTTAATTAATTAATAATTGAATAACAATAATTTATTAATTGATAATTCATTATTTTATTGAATAGTAATTATGTAAGTTGATTCATTTTTGTTAATTTTTATATAACACATATATATATACATATATATATATTTATGTTAATTAATAATTTGTATCTTTTAATTTGAATATTTTTTATGTCTCGTGCCTAGCGTTGCACTGCGTAGCAGTGCTCACGCAGCGCGAGACATTTAGTAGGTGAAAAACGGGGATTTAGCACTGACCTAGGAATCGCACACGCTCGTGCGTGTGCGATTCCTTTTGTGCTACCCCATTGGCCTTTGCATGCGTCTTTTTATAAAAGACTGCACGCAATTGGCCAAAGGCGGGCGCATTGCTCCGCCCATTGCCTATTGGTGACTATTACGCGCTTGGTGCGCGTAATAGACACCAATAGGCCATGTGTGGAAAAGCAGCCAGTTACTGTCGAACGCCCAGGCTGTTGGCGCAAGGACGCCTCTAATTTCCCATAGCAAATAGTTACCAAATAAAGAGACAGGCGCTGGAAGCTGGAACGCAAGAACAGGGTTTATTTCTCATGAGGAGAGCCTGTCATTTCGGACACGCACACAGAATGTCTTCGGGAGGTGCTCTAACCACATCTCTGAGGCCTGGCCTCTTATACACAGGTTTATTGCTTTATTACACGTGACACATTCTTGTTAAGACTTTGATGTACGGAAAGACATCCTTGGAATCCCCACTTCAAGCTCGTTCCCACACATATCTACAGTAAGTGATGGCTATTCCACAGCAGGATACTCTGTCGATTCCCGGAACGGGGTATCTGATCGGATCGCACGGGGTGGGAGGCCTTTATTAGTCGGAGATCCTTTGAATCGGGGCAA
Source organism: Triturus cristatus (assembly GCF_964204655.1). NCBI lineage: Eukaryota > Metazoa > Chordata > Amphibia > Caudata > Salamandridae > Triturus > Triturus cristatus. The sequence goes on from NC_140587.1 coordinate 422,803,797, forward strand.
CTGCTTACAGGAAGGGGGCCAATAAATGGCAGCTGCAGGACCAGGTGGTGGCTTGGGAGCGGGGCAGGGCAGAGGAAGGGGGTTCATCAAAGGACGGGGAGGTGCTGGCCCCGGGGGGGTTTTTTCGCTTCCGAGGTAGGGTCGCGCTGGGGAGGGGTGTATGGTCAATGTACGAGAGAGCGGGGGGGGTGTTCGCAGCGCTGGTGATCGGCGAGGGGCAGAGGGGCCATGGCTCTTTCAAAATGGCTACTGCTTAAGTGAGCGTACGGGCCTGAGAGGGGACAGGGTGGCGCCTATTATGTTGACATCGCAAACCAGATTTTAACAGTCCTCCCTTTTCAACATATCTAGCCAGCTTGTCTAGCCAACATCCACCTTCGTTAAATTCTTAGCCACGACATCGTAAATGCTTTCATGCGTTCCTGTTTTCAAAGTACAGAGTCTTAGGACAGACAGGAATAATCTGACACAATTGTACATAATTACATGTAGTTGATGTGATAGGCGAGGAGGTAGCGCATACAAAATTACATCAGCTGCGTCATATGTCAGACCCGGAGATAGGAGGAGGGAAGCTCGCTTGAACACAAACATGATACCGTAAAAAATGTTCTGGCAAAACAAGGAATATTACGTACATTACTTAAGGCCTAGACTTCGTGTGGATCAAACTAGACAGCATAGTCATGTGCACGGCTGATGTTATACAATTGTCATTATACAAAGTTAATGTTTCTTAACTATCAGTGTACAGTTGGAAGTGACCGATGTAATATCTTGAAAACTCGATTGGAAGATAGTCAATACGAAAGTGGTTGGGAGAGGAATTCAACTCAACATGAGTTACAGTCAGAGGGGGGCGGGGGCAATGTCCAAAAGGGAGTTCTTCTTTCCAGTGTCCTATGACAGCGAGCCATCACTGGTAAGCTCTCATTGTTCTTCTTCTTTCGTTGGCACTGTTGAGCACCGGCGGTGGAGCTAAGGTCCAGCTCAAATCCAGGTTTTCACGTTGCAGGGTGTGACCATTCTTTGCTCTCGGATCACAGTCCTGTTTTGTCCTGTTCCCTGACTGATCTTATCATAGGTACCTTGAGACGGGGTACCCGCATTTCGTTCTTCTTTTGTCAAGTCAAGTTCAAAATCCCATATGAAAAAGGAGGGGGGGGATAGGGGCGTGCTTTGGGAGGCCGAGGGAAGAGGGGGTGGAGTGGGATCGGATCAAAAAGCGGACCAAGGAGAGCAGAATCTTTTAGCACTGAGCCCATCAATCGGGCTCGACGGGCTGGGACTTCAGGCACGAGCTGATCAGTGAGCAGGGGGGCTTCGGGATAGCCCTTCTTTCTATCGCTTTCCATGCTGAGAATGGTGCCTCGTCCCGCATCTTTTTGCTCCGTGGCTCCCCCTTGGTCGAGGCCATAGATGTTCCATGATCCGCAGCCAGGCTGTGCGTCACGTCCGACCCCTCTCCTCTGATGACCGCATGTTATCTTTGAAAGAGTACAAGAAACAAAATCTTAGAGAACTGGTAGGGAAGACGTTTACACACTTCATTCTCTCTCCCAACCCCAAGTAGTCGGGGAAACGTTTATCGGTCACACTATGGTGGATGTCTATTAACTCTTATGTCGGTGTATGCTACTAACTCATTAATCATTGCTGTGGTGCAGGTTTGCGAGTGTTCCTGCAAATTTCCATCATCAGGTAAACGTGGCAAGAAGTCTGACATCTATCAACTTCCTGGTCTATCAAAATTCGAACCGGCTTCTCCGGTAGAGACTCGTCTTTCTAACACAAGCCCTGTTGATTCATATTTTTCTCCAGGGACTGCTAAGTTTATGAAAAAGTGCGAGGTGCTACTGTCATGGGCTCACAAATATCTGTTTCGGGGAGGAACACAAGCTAAACATTTTTCTTGCTGGAGACAATAGTTAACCTTTATCAGTTTTAGGCGATGTATCTTTAAAAACAAGGTCATCAGCTGTATTGCTTAAAATATCCAGGGACGGCTAGTACAGAACTGGGACTATTCTGGAAGGACGGGGTGCTTAGACGCTCTATTTCTGTGCAATGGGCGGGGCGATTCTGAGCGATGGAGGTGGAGTCGTTAGAGCCCTAAAACAACAAAAACCACTGACATATAGTTCCCGTTATAAGGGCCAGATTAGGAGACATCAGTCGTCTTACCTGTCCTTTCTTTCTCAGCCAATTAAGTTCCATCATTTTACAGAAAGGAGAGGTAGTAGTGTGGCAAAATACGGTCGTTTTGCTTCTGTCAATTTGTTCAAACACTGTCGTGTTTAGGCCAATTATACATATACCGAGGAGGTACAGTGTCGTCATCTATTCAAAAAGAGGGCAAGGGAGCCTTCAGCGAGGGAGAGAGAGACAGAGAGAGAGAGAGAGAGAGTGAGAGAGAGAGAGAGAGAGAGAGAGAGAGAGAGAGAGAGAGAGAGGGAGAGAGAGAGAGACGTGCGCATCAAGTAGGCTATTTGGTACACGTACGACATAAAACGAGAGAGAGAGAGAGAGACAAACGTGTACGATAATAGGCTACTTGGTGTACACACAACATAGAGCAGCACGGGTCAGTTTTACGTACAAAACCACAAGCTGGGGGAAAACATAAATTCAACGTTCACGTACACACAAATACCGGATAGGGTGTAACAGTACATACATCAAGCACAGAAACCTAAGACGAAGACACAGAGCTATTTTGGGTAAGGGGACCTTTGTATTTTCAGTATTTTCCGTAATTCATTTTGGGGGGGGGGGGGGCGGACTTTTTACTCCCCTCCCTTTCTGGGTAATTTTGTTGGAGGCCTCATTTTAAAAAAAATACTTACTCCTCTTTTTCCGGTCGGACATTAGTCCAGTCGTGTTTATACTCACGGTGGAGCCTTCCAACCCCTGGGCAGGCGGTGATCCAAACTGAGGCAGAGGAGGGGTATCGGTCGGACGTTCAATGGTACAACTCTTATTTTCTAAGTGGATGGAAGAAGAAGTGGTGAATCTAAAATATGCCAATATCCCTAACTTCTGGGCTGAGGGGGGGGGTTTTGGATGAACCCCGACCTGGGGTATTCTTAACTTCTCTTATTTAGTCAGCACACGAATCGACTCACTGGTGGTACATTTGGGTTATCAGTTGGAGTTGGGTTCGTCGTACTGAAATGACCCTTCAAGTTTCTGGTGTAAGTCACCCTCCAATTTACTAGCTTCCGGGAGAGGGAGAGTCATTTCTTCAAACGAGGAGTTACCATATTCGGGCTTATTTTCCCATCCCCTTGATCGATAGACAAGCATTTCAGTCATACAAAGACGTTCTCTCCAGCGACCCAGGCATATGCAATACATACACATTCATACCGTACAATCAGGGCACGTACGCACAGTCATACCATACAGTTTTTCACGTTCCCAGTGATGGTCTGCACTCCACGCACCATCTCACAGCGCTTGTCTATGTCTTTCCCTACATGGAGCACGGTGCGGTCCATGTCCACTCCATTCTTCAGTCGGAACTCCGATGTAACCTACAGAGAAGAAAAGAAGGGGGGGGGGCAGCATTCAAAGCACATCAGCGCGCATAAACACGAAAAAGTTCTACTTACCACGTACCAGACTAGCTGCATGAACGTATAATACCACAGATCTTGACTATCCTTTTCGCATTTTTTTTCTGTGTAATATATCCTTCCTTTCTACTATACCAAAAATGCTTCATTTTATTTGTCCCTAAATTCGAGTTCCCTCTTCGTGCATTTGTTTCTCAATTAGTCGTATATTATGGGACAAAATACCATACCTTACATTCGGCAGATACCTTAAGCTACAGTCAACCATTTTCTAACAACTCTGGAAAAAGACAGGTGTGATGGATACAAATTTTCACCAATCCAAAATTCAGGCAAAGGGTCTGCATTATCTGTCTTCTATTGTTTGGGAATGACAGCCATTATTCAAAACCTTACCAACCTAGACGATTGTTATGACGCTGATTCCATAATTCCTTCAAAAACCCTTTATTGTGAAAATGTCAGTATACAAATACGGGCCTACAACCGTATAGGCCGGCCACGGTGCAAGAGGCGTCGAGTATCATGAGCAACACTACCTTAACGCGAAAATAAAAATAATCAATAATGAGAAGACCAGCATCAATAAGGTTGTTCGCATGCCCAGTCAGTACCCTCCCCGTCCCCCGCCCGCCATGTGCAAAAAGACCGTATACATATCCCTTAACATCAATGCCAAGTAACCGGAACGCCATAAGGAGTTGTAGGTCCCTCCTACATCGGCGCCATTTTGGGGCGAGGTCGGGTGGGTCCAGGGTACAGTCTAAATGTTTCCACTAACTAGCGGCCGGACCAGAATCCCTTTCGGCAGTTCAAAAAATTTTCATTAACGCCAACAGAAAGAACAGACAGCATGAACCGTGACTCGAAGGTGGGGAAAGCAACGTTTTTTCCTACCGGGTCATGCTGAGGTTCCACCGGAACTGATTCGAGTTGGTAGTCTACAGTGTCTCCTGGTAATTCAAACAGAAGCTGGCGTCAGCATGAGGGCACCACCATCTCGCAGCAACGCCGTGGTCCTTTCGGAGAGCGGGACAGCAGGCGTGTCTCTCTGCCGACGCCCTGAATCAGTCTCTCTCACGGCACCAAATGGGGACAAGGTGGCTGCCGCCCGGGGCAAAGACAAGTTAATGTGGAATGATCGAGCAATAGTGGCGGTTGCCCCCACCGGAAGTCCGCGGGAGTCGAAGGCCAATGACTACCGTAGAATCTGCAAAGCTGAGAGGACGTCTTCAAGGGTGGGGCCCATGCCCGAGCAGGCAAGCTTCCGAGTTCCAAGGTAGCCCAGAGCCATCTTAGTGGACCAGGCCAGAATCCGAAGAGCCGGCCGCCATTTTGAGAGTCCTGTGGCAGCAGCAGTTCTCCACCACAGCCACCGGAGTGGGTCCCCCGACCAACCAACTGCGGGGGCCCACTTCTTGGGTGGAACGCTAATGGAAACTTGGTGTAGAAAGGAACCTCCGCCTGGGTGGTCGTCCGGCAGGTGAAACGTTAATGGCTGTCCTGCTGCAGCTGGCCGGCGAGGGAAACGATAAGGGGCGCTCTCTCAGCTGGTCGGAGAGTGAAACGCTAGGGGGCGCTCTCTCAGCTGGTCGGCGAGTGAAACGCTAAGGGGTGCCCTACTGCAACTGAGGAGCCTCCACCTGGGGAGGCCCGTTCGCGTCGCCTCCCCCCAGGGCACCCCACGCCGTCTTTCGGCGCAGCATTGGAGGATGGCCAGACCAACGCAACAACTTGCTGGACACCACCTCGGTGCCGTCCGGATCTCGGCGCGCCGTGTTGCCTCCGGCCTATTCGCACAACAGTCCGCCACTGATGCCGCCTCACAGGCCGATGGATTTTGTAGGCTTTTTTATAGCCCAAAGCCGACTAAAAGACAGACCAAAGCAGCCCAATGTTGCTACTCCGAGGAAGGAGGGACAGGGACTGTGTCAGGCGGACGGTGAATGCTTTGGGATGGATGTTGCAGCAGGCTGCCATGTAAATAGTTGTTTAAAAAGAGTGTTTTAACATGTTTACCCTGTTGGAGTGTTGCATATACCTACAAGTTATTAAAGCGTTTTAATCATACTACTTTGTTGGAGTGTTGTACATATTTGTAATCTGGCAACGAGCACAAAGATGTTACTGCATAACCAGAAAAAGACATAGCCCAATTGTGCGCGATCTAGCCCAGTTCGGCGACGCCGATGGTGGGTATCAGCAGACTTCCATTTGTGTAGGGTTTTGTCGTTTTATTGGGCGGGGTGGGTGGTAGGGCAGACATGCTTAGGCAGCGAGAGCGACGGAGCCGAGCTAGTTCGTGGCCATCTCGACCGTGAGCTTGGCTCCTTCCCCTAGTTTCATATTTTTTGCGAAGGGCTATTTCCTAGTGTTTCTTATTTTAGCAGGGTCAAAAGGATCCCATCAGTGGCCTACTGGTTTTGCTCGATTCCTTTTGTTTTTCTATAGCGATTTTTATGCCATAGTTTGCTAGAAAGGTACAGCGGCTAATCCGTATTTTATATATATATGTCCTCTTTATTAGGGGTGCCCTCCGGTGGGGCCGGACGAGCTACCTCTAATAAATGGTCCGGGTAGAACCAAAGAACCAATTACCAATCAGTGGGGAGAAGATAGGCATGACGGGTTACAACGGGGACAAAAGTCTGCACTACCTATCTTTTCACTGCTTGCAAAGACTAGACAGAATATCTCTATTCCACGTTATTTGTAAGTAGAGAATACCTCCAAAGAACCAATATCGAACAACCAGTGTTCGGACAATCAAACAATCAAATGGTGAGAAAGAGATAGGCACGATGGGTTACAACGGGGGACAAAAGTCCGCGTTACCTACCCCTCACTACCTGCAAAGGAAGAGAGAATCTTCGTATTCTTCTCCGTTTGCAGACAGAGAATCTCCAAAGAGAACCAATGTATCAAGTAGCAACCAAAGCTAAATGGACCAATCAATGAAAAATACTAGTATTTCCAAACAATTCCAATACAAACAATCAATCAAATAGTCAAATCAGATGGATAAAACCATTCTGCCAATCAGACGTATAAAACGTCCTACTTAACCTTACCCGGACCACGTGGACAGTTCTTCGCCTTCCCCTTCCAGCGCCCGATCGTCCTCTTACTCCAGTTTTACCACAGCACTCCTGTGGGGTCCCAGTCAGGACAGCGGGTCACTCGAGAGAGGCCCGTTCAGAATTGGTGAAGTTCACTCGATCGGCAGCCAGACGAGGGTCCTCTCCAGGCAGGTATACTCCAATCGTTTAGACGTTCACCCCGTCGTCAGGACCTCTCTTACTGAACCCACATGTCGCTGATGGGCCCCGCGTTGGGACGCCAATTGTGGAAAAGCAGCCAGTTACTGTCGAACGCCCAGGCTGTTGGCGCAAGGACGCCTCTAATTTCCCATAGCAAATAGTTACCAAATAAAGAGACAGGCGCTGGAAGCTGGAACGCAAGAACAGGGTTTATTTCTCATGAGAAGAGCCTGTCATTTCGGACACGCACACAGAATGTCTTCGGGAGGTGCTCTAACCACATCTCTGAGGCCTGGCCTCTTATACACAGGTTTATTGCTTTATTACACGTGACACATTCTTGTTAAGACTTTGATGTACGGAAAGACATCCTTGGAATCCCCACTTCAAGCTCGTTCCCACACATATCTACAGTAAGTGATGGCTATTCCACAGCAGGATACTCTGTCGATTCCCGGAACGGGGTATCTGATCGGATCGCACGGGGTGGGAGGCCTTTGATTAGTTGGAGATCCTTTGAATCGGGGCAACTGCTTACACGAAGGGGGCCAATAAATGGCAGCTGCAGGACCAGGTGGTGGCTTGGGAGCGGGGCAGGGCAGAGGAAGGGGGTTCATCAAAGGACGGGGAGGTGCTGGCCCCGGGGGGGTTTTTTCGCTTCCGAGGTAGGGTCGCGCTGGGGAGGGGTGTATGGTCAATGCACGAGAGAGCGGGGGGGGGTGTTCGCAGCGCCAAGGGAACGCGCTGGTGATCGGCGAGGGGCAGAGGGGCCATGGCGCTTTCAAAATGGCTACTGCTTAAGTGAGCATACGGGCCTGAGAGGGGCAAGGTGTCGCCGATTATGTTGACATCGCAAACCAGATTTTAACACATGTGGTTTTAATTATCGTGCCCAGACACGGGCACGATAATTGAAAGCACGTCTCGCAGTGGCGCGCGCGCACCACTCGCGAGCTTCTTTGTTTTCCAAGCGGAAGTGAAAGCGAACACTTTCCCTGCCGCTTGTTCACTTTTCCTAGACTCTCCCCCCCGCCGCCCTCCTTCACTCAGCCTCTGGGCGGGCTCTAATGACAGACCGTGCAAGCCAGGCTGAGCACCCTCTCAACCCTTGGTCCCGCTGCCACTGCACTGGCTACACCACTGACAGCCACACCCCTGCTGCTGCAATAGGCCCGGAGCAACTCCGAGCAGAAGACGAAAGAGGTTTGCTCAAGATCACACCAACGACCGGTATCTGAGTGGAGAGTTGGATCTCAAGAGGTCCGGTAAAAAGGCAGTGATACATAGGTTAGTGCTTCAAATGGGTCAGACGTCATCGTGGCAAACTCATTTTGGGATAGTGGTGTTTGGCTGTGAGGTTCTTGTAAGAAGACAGATGCCAAAATGCTTCTGGAAACTCAAATTGCGCTTACTCTAAAAAGTGAGCAACACCCTTTAGTGAGTGAATGCAGTATGTGGGTGTGAAGTGCGGGAATTGTTTGGTACAAGCAAGATGAGTCCAGGTTACTTGGCGTACCTATAGTTCACCCTTTTAAAATACATTAGACCCTGCAATATCTGAAATTACATGCTCGCCTACTTCGTCATTTCTGGTGTACAACTTTTTGGCATCAAACCAATGCCATAAAAACACAAATTTGAATGATCATGTCCCATTGAAATAATTTTTACGATTTACAACCACAAGAGGGCGCTATGAACAACTGTGCTAAAATGAGTGAAGCAGAAATGTGGCTGATTTTACTAAACATCGCTTATGCACTAAGCCATGGGGAGTCCGATACAGCCACCCACCTTAGAGTCAGATGTCAAACTACTGAGCCTGACCCGGAAGCACTTTCCAAAGCAGGGCTTAATTGTACGTGTCAGCGCACTGCCCATGTTGTGGGACAGTAGTGGGTTGTTCTAGCTTCCTGTCTCTAAATAGGATACCAGGGTGCAGGCCTGCCACTGCCATGTAACAGCCAACACAGGCCCCTGCAGCCTCTGCGGCGCTTGTGACTCTTCAGGGGCCCCAAACCCTTCAGCAGCCTTCTCTTTAATGAGAGATACTTATGTTTAACAAAACTTATCGAGATCTACTAATATTACGAGTGTTGTAATAGGGACCACAATAGACAAGATTACATTAGTACCACATTATGTAATGTTACTACCAGTGATCACCTCAGTGCATCAGGCATGGTTGCCAGCAGTAATGTGTCTATTGGCTTTGCCATTGGTTCTCAGCCGCGCTCTGCACACCATCCGCATGGCTAAAGATAAAAAAAAAGCCTATAGGACAGGCCCTGGTTTCCTTCTTTTTAGCAACTGATCCAGGGCAGAAAAAATAAAATAAAACATACAAAATCTTTTTTTTTAACAGGTGGGCAGGACGTGGAGGTAGAAGAAGCAACACGGGGGAGCGTGGCGGAACAAAGAAGCAACATGGGGAGTGTGTGAGCGAATGCTGAAGCAACATGGGGTATGGTGGGGGTTAGCGAAACAACAGGGAGGGTGGGGGACTCGTGAAGCAACACTGGGGAGTATGGGTATAATGCCAAAGCAACCCGGGAAGGGACATAGATGCAACCAGAAGGAGGGATGGAGGGGACACAAAAGGAACAGGGGAAGGTTGGGAGCAAAAGTGAAATGGGGTTGGGGGAAAGCAATACAGAGGGAGTGGGTCGGAGGACGCAATGGGAAGAAGCACACGTCTGACCACAGGTGGGAGAAGCAGTCGGGCAATAGAGAGTAACATGAAGTGCAGGGGACATGTGCACAAGGGAGACAGCTCGAAAATGCATGCATTCTAGTGGCATCCATCATACAAAAGAACAAGCATTTGCAATGCAATAGGTCTCGCATTTGCTACAGTTTAAGTTATTGGCATTGTAAATGACAATGCCTTTTATTTATCTGTTTTGAAAACCAACACATAAATAAAAGGCATTGTCATTTACAATGCCAATAGCTCAAACTCTCGCAAATGCGAGACCTATTGCATTGCAAATGCTTGTTCTATATTCCTGGTGTTACTTATATATGTAATATGTCGGCAGTGAAGTACTTTCCCTAGTCTTGTTTAGACGGCAGTAGGAATAGTAAAGTTAACCTTTTTGCTGTTCAACACATTCCCTACTGTTGCATTGTTTGGAAGGGGAATAGTAAATTTCTCCCCTCGAAAAGCCTACCCTCTTCCTACTGTTTCACAGACTGGGGTGGGAATACTAAATTTCACCCCTCCAAAGTCCAATGCCTTCCCTACTGTTGCACAGATTGGAGTGGGAAAAGTCCATTTTACCCCTTCTAAGAGGTCGATTACGATGTTGTTCGAAAAGCATTCAGACCGAATTGGTTTCGGAATGGTTTCCGACCGAATCGGATTCTGGGAGTCCGTCCGACCGATAACGATGGTTGCGGACACCGTTCGGTCAGACTCCCATTGACTGGGAGCCTGTGTTCCGATCGAATACACAGGCTCCCATTGAAGAAAGGCGTGTTTGGGGAAAATCGTGCACCCTGTGGCGGGCACTGCAAGGTGCCTGCCACACTGTGTATGGTTGGAAAGGGGGGACCCATGAGTACCCCTACGGGTCAAATTCAGAGGCCCCTGGGTGAAGGGGGGCCTACTACGGACCCCCAAAGTCAGATTCCGACAGCCAATCCATGTTGGAACAATCGAATCGGAAAGGCTGTCCGAATCCGACATCCTAATCGCATGTTCGGAAACACGGTCTGTAGACCTGTAAGAGTAGGCTCCGAACGACTCGGTTACTCCAAATGCCATTTGGAAACAAGTCGGAAAGGCCGAACGGTTTCCAAACATCATAATCAGTCGTACGGAAGTGTTTCCGAGTCGGTCGGAAACAAGGCTTCCAAATCGGATTCGGACGACCCAACTGCCGTTCGGAGCCTTTCCCGAACGACATCGCAATCGACCCCTAAGTCTAACACTTCCCCTACAGTTGAGCTCATTGCAGTGGGAATAGTACATTTTAGCCCTCCAAAATCCAACGCTATCCTTACTGTTGCACAGACTGTAGTGGGAATAGTACATTTTATCACTTTGAAGTCCAACACTTTCCGTACCATTACATAAACTAGAGTGGGAATAGTATATTTCATATTCTTAGACTCCAATGGATTTCATAATGTTGGTTAAATAGAGTTTATTGTATTTCTATTTTTAAATGTATTTTAATGTTTATAGTATTTTTTGTAAATGTGTCTTTGGATTTGTCAATTTTTATTTTAATATTTAATTTATTTACTATCTACATTCATGAATATATTTTTTCTTATTCAATTTTTCATATTTGTTATGGTTTTATAATGAATGTATGATTTATAGTGGATTCCATACGTTTCCCTGATCAATAAGCCTTTAGTAAGACTTACAGCAATATGGTGGATCAAGTACAATTTGATAACAAATGCATGAGTAGAGACGACAGAGGTGTTTTAGATAATACGCAGCTGGCCATCAATGGGGTCTTCTAGGCCCACCTAAGTAGAAAGTATGCAGCACACGAAGATGAGCTGAATGATCGCGGCACTACCTTTCTAGATGGGATAGAGCTCCCATGTCTGGCGGAGGAGGACCAAGCCTCCATTGAAGAGCCCATTACACGTGAGGAGGTTCTTGCTAAAATTAGAGGATTGAATATTGGGAAAACACCAAGGGAGATGGTCTCCCTGCTGAATTTTACCAACGATACACAGAGGTTTATTATGAAGCCCTCCAGAAGGAGCGATTGCCTGATACAATGCGCGAAGCCCTAATAGTGCTGTTGCAGAAACCAGGTAAGACTTTAGAAGAGGCCTCTTTTTATTTTTATAGGGTTTTATATAGTGCAAACTAGACCCGAGAAATCAGGTATCAGAGCGCTTTACATGAGCATCAGTTTCATTACTGATGGACACATTAATTTTTTTTGGGCACGGGGAGATTAAGTGATTTGCCCAGAATCACAGGATGCTGAGTGTCATTGCCGAGACTCGAACCCGGTTCCCCAGGTTCAAAGTCGACCGCTCTAGCCGTAAGGCTACATCCTCTTCTTATCGGCCACTTTCCCTTTTAAATGTGGATGTTAAAATCCTTAGTGGGATATTGGTCGCACATTTGTTGTCCCATCTCCTGACCTTAATACATACTAACTGTGAGTTTATTCCACAGAGGAGCACTATGTATAACCTAAGGTGTCTGTCGCATATCTACCATACTCTGCAGATAAGCAAAGAGGCCTGTGATATGGTATTTCTAGACATCAACTAAGCGTTTGATTCTGTCGCTTGGGGCTACCTTTGGCATGTAATGGAGAAGGTGGGCCTTGGGTCAAGCTAGTATACACGGACCCGATGGCTAGGGTGCGGACAGGTGGTGTGGTCTTGAACAGCTTTCCACTACATAGGGGCACTTGGCCGGAGTGTCCCCTGTCGCCCCTCCTGTTTACGCTGGCTATTGAGCCACTGGTGGAACTGCTATGCTATGCGCTGGGCCCCTGGGGGATAATGGTGTGGGATACCTCACATGGTTTCCTTGTATGCGGATGATGCCCTAGTCTATCTGCGGTGCCCGGAATATTCAGTCCCTATACTCCTGAATGCTCTATAGGTCTTTGGGGAGGTATTGTGGCTCTGCATCAATCTTCACAAGTCCCAGCTGTTCCCGATGGGTACACTGGTTGGAACTCCGGCTGAGTCACTTCCGATGGTGGGACTCCCTTGGGAGTCAGAGTGGGTAAGATATCTAGGAATCAACATAGCCCACACAGAGCAGTCATTTCTGGACCTAAACATAGGCAGGGTACTGGGGGGCTTACAGGCTCAGTTCCTTTTTGTGGGGATCTCCCGTTGTCCCTGATGGGCAGGGCCGCAATAATGTAAATGATCATGCTCCCCAGGTATTTGTATACTCTACAAAGCCCATTGTAAGATATTCCTTGGTGCTACTTTGCTGAGATAGACAGCTTGATTGCCGAACTGTTGTGGGCTGACAAGAGGAAGTGAGTGGGGCTGTCCATGCTTAAACAGACTTGGGGCTTGGGTGAGGTCCCTAATATAGAACTCTCCTATGTGGCGGCCCACTTGCAACATGCAGTCCACTGGTTGGACCCAGCAGACAACTGGGAGAAGAGACTTTTGAGAGGCTCCCACGATGGGGAGGCTCTTCCTGATCTGCTCATTGTTGTTATGGGAGTACTTGCAGACATGTCCTTCCTTATTCGACAGGTGTGCCGTATGTGGGACAGAGCGATAACAAGAGTGATAAGATGAACTCCATATGCGCGGGAAATGCCGTTATGGACCCTAAAGCCGCTCGCTAAGATAGCGGACATGATTTCAGTGCAGAAATGGAAGGACAGAGGCTGCAAATTACTCAGGGATCTGTACCTTAGAGATAAGTTCATAATGCAAGAGGATGCCATTGATTCCTTCACACCTGAAACAGGGCAGTACTTGCAATAGGCCAAAATATCTGCAACAGCATAGGAGGTGTGACCCTGCTTTCCAAAGGAGCCCTGGGTCTCGCAAACACTGGTATCGCTCCTGGCGGGAGGTTGTAGATTGATATCACTCATATACCGTACACCGAGGGAAGATCTCCCAATGATAACACTGAAGGCACATTCGAAATGGGAGGCGGCCCAAGGGAACCCTTGTCTACCTGGGAGTGGGAGAAGGTACATGAAGGAGTGCAGACGGTTAGCTCTAACTTGCGATTTAAACGGATCCAATATAACTACACTTAAAATACATATCTTCCACCCAAAACACTCCAAACTATCTACAATGCATGGTGGACAGATGCACCCGGTGTGGGGGTCCTGTGGCAGACTTCTTACATGTTGTCTGGCTCTGCACCACACTGACAGCTTATTGGACAGAATTAGTGGGGAACCTCAATAAAGCCACTGGTTGGGACCTCCAGCCCACAATCCATACTGCTTAATTAGGATTCCCATCCCAGCCAAGAAGACACTTAGTAGGAGGTTTATTTTGCTGAATTTCCTGCTGGCAAAGCGACGCATTGCTATAAGGTGGATGGGAGTGACGCCCCCCCAGATACGCAGAATGGCTTAGGGGCATGGCAGAATGGGAGGTGGCTGAAGAAGTGCGAATGAGGCATGTATGAATTGATGAAAAACTGGAGTATGACAACCGTATGGGCAGCCATGTTAACCGCCCTATGGGAACCCCGGGATACAAGTACAAGGGATGAAGCAGGCGGGAGTGCAGGGTCAGTTCACTGATGCTGATGGAGAGCCTACCTGCTGAATGGGGCTGATATGAGATTTGGGTAACATGATATTGTCCTGGTGAGGGCATGCTCTGAAGAAGGCGTGGGAAAGTGGGAAGGCATCGGCTCAGCTAAGACTATGGCAATTCTGTAATGCTGGTGGCAGGGGTCAATTAGAGGACCTGGTAGAGATCGATGGAGCAGACTGTAGGCCTCCAGGACATCACGAATGCATAATACCCTGACTACTACAATGGACACAAGAGAAGACCTGGGGAGAGTTGGGATTACCTTTGTTATTACTGGATTTGTTGATTACAGTTTATGGGAATACTGTGGCCCCAGTGGTCACTGTCACAGTATCTATATCCTGAGAAAATCAATAACCGATATACCCCCTCATAACAAAAAATGCATGAGTGCCTTCCTAGAACTCAGTGTCAAACTCTGCAGTGTACCAGCTCTGGGAATGCTGAATGATGATAGGAATTTGTATTTGTACTGCTATGAAAAAGATGGCTGTGCACGCTCTAGTCTCTTGCAAGAGCATAGTGAAGTAAAGTGGCCTGTAGCTTACTTGTCTGCTCCATTAGACCCACAAGCCACAGCTCTTCCTGGTTGTCTGAAATCTGGTGCAGCTGTTTGTCTGGCAATAGAGCAGAGTAAAGGAATTGTGATGGGTTACACACTTATTGTGTTCGTCCCTCATTCAGTCAAGATTTTGCTGTCTCGTATATGAAGTGAGTACATGACAAAAAAACAACTGACAAAATATAGGCAAACAATATTTTAGCAGATAACATCTCAATTAAAAGGTGTAATACCTTGAATCCTGCAATGGTGCTGCTGATTCCAAACAATGATTAGGACGATAAGAAATCTGACCATGATTACACTGATGTAACATAATTGTGTACCAAAACAAGACCAGACTTAAAAATTACTCTCTGATCGAATTCTGTTTGTCGATGTTGCTTGTCTGAGAGACCATCAAGTAATACTGAGAGAAACGTATTCAGTCTGCTCCTGTAAGAAAATGCCTCTTTTTGCATGATTACCCCCAAAGTTATGGACTGATGCTGCTGTTTTTCTACTTTGAAAGAGCGCTGAGGCCTCCTAACCAGATCTCAGTGCCAGTGTTCTAATCCATTAAAACATGTATATTTAATTGGCCGCCCTAAATTGGCATAAGCTGACTTACTTCTAAGTCTCTAGTATATGCTACCAAGGGTGCCCAGGCCATGTAGATTAGAGTGTCCACCCAGAGTTGTGGCAAAGTACAAAATGGCTCCCAGCCTGCCACTGCAGCCTGAAGAACAGTTTGAAAACTGCTAGTTTGACTTTGCCATTTAAACCAATGGCAAAGCCCCACTTCCCTTAACATGTTCAACCCAAAGAGCTTTCTAATTGAGCTCTACAGTGTTGGTGGCCATCAATGCCATAAATTGCGTTGGGGGTTTCAGATACCGAGCTTTAACCCGCTCTTTGCCAAATCCAAGTTTAGCCTTAGATGTATGTCTGTCTTTTCAGCCTTTTCTTTTTCCTGCTTCTACATACCCTTCATTCCTTTTTTAGCTCTTCACTCCCATTCATTATCCTTTCATTAAGTTTGTTGATAAAAATAATTTTAGAATGGTTAAGTTTACATGAAAACTTCCTTGTATTAGTTGTACTAGGTTGAAAATAAGGTTGGAAATATTTCACCGTGTATTCTCTTTTAGGCACCCTATACCTTTGAGAACTGGGAATAGAGCTTGTCATCAAGGTGTACAGATTTGAAGAATTAGTGATAGGTACTTTCTCTATAGGTGATTTATACACTTCTCAAGAATGAATAGGACAAAAGAAGATGAACACTAGTGGATCGCTCAGCGGCAAAGGCAGGCAAAGAAGAACACACATAGCAGTTTTCTACTTTCATTAACCTTACATATTCTGCTGACATTTGATAATAAATATTGTAACTGAAGATACTTTTAGAGTTAGCCATATGTGTTCATCTCCCTTCTAACATTTCTTTACTATTTACTCGTGTTTGATTTTCCTTATTGATAGGTGAGGCATATCCATCTAGAGAATCGAGGTCCAAAAACAAGCTAACTACAGAGGTTACCAAGGCAATCACCAAGACTACTAAGACACATTTGAAGCACATGGCAGAGAAAAAATAAAAAATGTGTACTTTGACCTCATTGACGTTCAGTATTAGTTCAGTTTGTTTGTGTTAGTTCAGTCCATATTCTATGCTACAGTCTTTACTCTATCTAGCTCTCTAGAGTAATTGTTGTCTTCTTCAGCCATATACATATAGGCTATAGAGTCCTTTGACTGTCGGCCTAAGTTACAAAAGTAAAAAATGCCTTTTTTTTTTTATAATCAAGTTTATTGGCACTTATAAAATTCCACAACTTTACATTGACAGCACAATCCGGCACCTCAATTCGACAAACTACATTACCAAGGTTGGAGACAGAGACCTGCTTATCAAGCTTCAGATTTAAATACACAAATAGGAGAAGCACAATAGATGGATAACACTCAGGGATCAGGACAGAAGATTAAACCATTTAACCCAGATCTTTCCAAACAATTCAGGGCAACCCCGGGCCTCAAAGAGGGGTTCCTCCTGGGTCAAAATGCCTCTCTTTTAAGTAATGTTTTTACGAGGTAAAAATGGTTGGCAAAATACTTACACTTTGATTACGGTTCCTGCATTACTTGGGGTCTCATTGAGGTCAGTCTGATTGTCATTTAAACCAATGTGACCTCTCACAAAGTAAGTCCATTCAGGCCCTGGGTACTGCTTGTTTAGCTTTCTGAATCGTCTTGGTCTCTTGATTTCTGGTTGCTCACTGTCACTACCACTGAACTCTACCTGCTCTGTGTCCTCTTGCTCTTCTAGCTCTCTTTCCTCTCTAATAGTCTCTTTGGCCATTTGTCTTCATGATGCACTCTCTACTTCGAAGTACTTGTCACTTCTGATTTATGGAGCAGACTTTCACCTTCATATTCTGAATTCACCCCTCCTGCTCTCCTGTTTCATCTTCAACCAGCAGTGAACTGGTTCCTGCTTTATGGCTCTGCTCTCCAGAGTTAGCCAGAGACTCAGAGAATGCAGAGTTTCAGTCTTGTTCTCTGAGTTTCTCCCTGAACTAGAGTCTGGTACCTCTGTTGGGCTCTGCTCTGGCTGCTGTTCAGGTAGGTGGTGCAGCGGACTCTGAGGGAGGACCTCTTTTTCTTCCTCTGATGCCTCAGATACTTTGAATCGAGCTGGACTCGGAGGATCAGCGGCTGTTGTCCCCTCTTCTTCTTCTACTCATCTCAATGCAAGGCATGTATGTAGTTCTGTAAGCCTGCGCATTTCACTGCAGTATTGGCCATAAGAACTACTTGATGAGATCCTCTCCAGCAGGCTTCCAGACATGACTTGCACATGTACGTCTTCAGGAGAACCCAATCATCTGGGTTCAGATTGTGGCAAAGGTATGGGTCTCAGTGCTGGAGTTGTCAAGTGAACCTTAGGAGAGTTAGAACGCCCCACAACAGCCGGTCCTTTGTGATTGTCAAGAACTATGTCATCTGTAATATTCACAAGCGCAACTGCAGGAACAGAAGGAATTCTCATGACTCTCCCTATCAAGATTTGGAGGAATAGATTCCTGTTCTCTTGCAGAGGTACTTCGAATGCCATTGGAAGTGCATCTGGCCATTTAAAAGTTGTGGAGGTGCTTGCTTTTGCTAACTTGGCTTTAATTGTCCCATTGACCCTCTCTACAATACCGTATGCTTCCTGCCTGCAACTGCAGTGGAACTTCTGGTCAATGTCTAATGACTGTATCCTACAGAGCCTACATACTATTTTTAGGTATGTTTCTTTTATGCACTTATAATAAGTTTATCAAGAGTAACAAACTGCTCACATCTGGGTTCGTAATTCTCTCTGAATCACAAGTGATTTGAACCTTTGAATTAGCTGGTTCCAAACTGATATGGATTATATGATGTATTTAGTGATTGTAAAAGTCCGTCTTGGACATGGATACAGGGTAATATCAGGTTGCATTAATATGAATGTATTTTATAATCAATTAAATAATTGATGGTTTGTTTTCAATACACTTAAAACATTTTTCTTTTATTGTTGTTTAGATATACATGCCATTTTTGTCCTGAAGTAGGTGACAAAATATCTGATTTTCACCGAACCGCCGCGTCAACAGTTGTTCTTTGAAAATAACTTTTTAAATTATTTGCAAGTAGGATGTTTTTAATCATGAGTTAAAAAATCTTGTAATCATGTGGATACGATCTTATTGATATATGTATTTGATTTTTTTCTTTTATATATAAAAAGTTTTTAATAAAACTATGATATATTTGAATATATTTTTATTTTGATTGTGTATTGATTGTTGTTGGATCAGACTGCAGTAACCTGTACGTTAACCCTCTTATTTTTCATCTTTTTTCTCCTACATTGAGATTTATGTATATTGGGGATAGGCCACATATATCACATAATTTGCATATCCAGTTTGATGGCATAATTGTTCTCTCAAACTAGGTTTCTCGTTTAGATATATTGAAAAGGGAATTATTTTCTTTGGGTAACAAATACCCGTCCCTTTTCTAAGTATTAGGGTATCTCCCTCATATTTTGGCAATGTCTAAGGATATGCATAACAGCTGCATCACTTCCCATTTAAAATGACTACTTTGACCGAATGCAAGATAGAAAGGCATGCCAAACCTAATGATCTACTCCCTCAAATTTCTAAGTGATTGGGATAGTCTGTTGGGGATAAAAGCAGTTTTTGGTGCCAGGGGACCAAAACACCTTCTTAAGGTGGCATAAGTATTCAGGATCATATAATTTGTAACCCACCTGTCGTACTTAAGAAATTATGGAATTCCAGTAGCCGGTCAATAGAGAGATGCCTGTGGGTGATACTGGCAAATCAAGGACAAAGCTATTTTATATTCCCGAGTTAGGCCATGTAGCAGCTTATTTTCTACATTGTCCTCACAAATAAAATTTTCAGCAGTGACCGTTTGCACATATTTGTGTGCGCAACACTGTTGAATTTGTTAACCAGAAACTAAACTTGTTTATACATCTAGCTTTGCACAACATTAGCACAATGCCCTGAACATCATGTACAAGGTCTCTTTTGCACTACGTACAAAAGTCATCTCTATTTTCATCCATGGGGCGACAGGGCTAGCTGCATATCCATAAAATCACCAATCTATACGCACATCGCAAGGCTGCTTTCTATTATAAAAGATGAGCAACCCAATAGATTAGCAGAGGAGGCTCTCCAGCTGACACCAAGGGTCATTGCATGCTGTGAAATCACCACGCAGCGGTCTAACATCTTGTGAGGGGTGTCCAGTTTCCGACCAAGACGGGGTCCTTCATTCTCTTCCACCAGGTAATGGGGTTGGATCGTCCCTTGGGGGGATTCTTGGCTCTACACCTACACACACTCTAGGTACACTTTGAGTAGGGTTCACATAGTATGAGTACTTTCGATTACCGCCTTGTTTTATATGCCAACATATATACATTGTTTTAGGACCATGGTAGAACCATATCTGCTATTCACTTTTATCTGCTTCTGTCTATTAATCATTGCAGCATTTGTATTCTATACAAGAATAACGTTGGTTCAAAAAATATATTGAAAACGTCCCACCGTGTATTCTCTGTAGACTTTTCAGAGAATAAGTAAGCTCGAGTGACTGAGCGAAAGGTTCTCTACTGTTTCTACGATCCTTGAGGGTCAGGGTTGTCATGTTCAGGGGTTGCCAGAAACCATTTGCTGCCTGGTAGGTTGGGGGGGGGTCTTATGGTGGCACTGTGAGCTAGCTGGTTTAATAGGCCAACATATCCTGCGGGGTGTACAGAATCAGTCTTGACATCAAACCCCTAGTTTATGTTGTCCAAATAATGAGCAGAGAGAAACTGCCAGGTGAGATTTTTCAACGCGTGCGCTTCTTAATGCGAGTGGCCGCGTATGCTTGCAACCGCTCGTGTTGAGAAACCGTCCATTCGCGTTGAGGAAGCTACCACTCGGGTAGAAAATTTACTCGAGCAGTAGAAAGGAGGCAAGATGAGGTCCTTCATTCTCTCCCACCAGGTAATGGGGTTGGATCGTCCCTTGGGGGATTCTTTGTGCTACACCCACACACACTTTAGGTACACTTAGAGTAGAGGCCGCATAGTAGGAGTACTTTCAATTACTGCCTGGTTTTATATTCCAGCATATATACATTGTTTTAGCACCATAGTAGAACTATATCTACTATTCACACTTTTGGTGCATGTGGTCACTTTTATCTGCTTCTGTCTATTAATCATTGCAGCACATGTATTCTATACAAGAATAACGTTGGTTCAATAAATATAATGAAAACGTCCACTGTGAATTCTCTGTACACTTTTCTGAGAATAAGTAAGCATGAGTGACTGAGCAAAATGTTCTGTACTGTTTACACGATCCCTGGGAGTCAGGGTTGTCATGTTCAGTGGTTGCCAGAAACCATTCGCTCCCTGGTAGATTGGGGGGGCTTATGGTGCCACTGTGAGCTTGCTGGTCTAATAGGTCAACATATCCTGTGGGGTGTCTGAAATCAGTCTTGACACCAAGCCCCTAGTTTATGTTGTCCAAATAATGTGCAGATCCTACGGATTAATAGGAACTACACGACAACTAGAGACAATGTACTTTCTGGGATTGGGAACAGGTGATCAAATACAAATATCTCTCGAGCCTCCTAGTGTAGGAATAGGCAGGCAATGGAATTGTATTCAGAGATACTTCCTTTATCTACCTCTTCAAATTACTGCCTACACAGTGAAGCTGTGGTATTCCTCAAGCCTTCAGGAGACAACTAGCGGGCATACTAAAGGCTCCTCATTGGGTCAAGGATGTAGAAGACTCATCAACACATCAAAAACAGGCAATGGCTCTTCCCCAGGTCCCAATGGTGATTTGCAGTAGCTCGCTGTGGGCACACTGTCCTCCTTCCTTGGCCACTTAGGGCTTGCATAAGAGGAAGGTTTATTAATGGATACTTATTGATGAAAGTGAGTAGAGACAAATTTTAAAGGGACACAGATCACAGACATAAAAGAGTGTAAGGCATTGCTGAGACTCTGGCAACACACACTAAGGATATTTTAAAATCTAATAGGTCAAACTACCCACACACAGTGCCAATTATCATAGGGCCAGAGAAATAAAGTATCTAAAACCAGCCTGGCACCCTGGTCCAGCCTTGACCTCGCAACCATTACACCAAGCAAGCTAGTATTTAAAAATGCATACATAGGTGGAGTTCCAGGGGACTCAACCATGCACCTAGACACATTTACAACCTTCCCCTGCACTTTATGTTTCTCTACCCATACTCTCACCCACTTATTAGGTCTTGGCTCTAGACAACGCATGCGTTGTCTTGAAAGAGACATGTTGTATCTACTTTGTAGGCTTCAGCCGGCCCATAGCCTTTCCATTTACTGGCTCCATTGTTGCTCTTCTATTCTTTCTCCCTATTTGTTCATGCAATGCATGCGTCATGCCTCTCTTCCTGTTTTTAGCCCTCCCCGAGAGCAGGGACCAATTACTACTATCCATCCATGTCTCCCATTTAATTACCATTTTAGGAACTTCTTTTTTCTTTGTTTGACAGCCCACTTCAGGAGTGCTTGTGTTTTCACTTGCTCCAAGCACCATTGTAAACAGGACTGTAAATCATGTTATCTTGTCACATTGCTGAGCATTCAAAGACTGAGATAAAATGTCAGACGCTGTTTTCACAGGGCGCCTGTTCCGTGCCCCAACTTCCTCTTGCTTCATTTCTTCTTCTAAAATTAGCGAACATCTCAGTGCGGTGACAAGCAGCCTGCTGGCTCTAATGTTCCTCCAGCTGTTGCTTCTCCTCTCATAAGAGCTTAAAGTAGGGCTTCTAGCGGCGATTCTTCCTTGATGCTTCTTTTTCCACCACTTTTCGCCGCTACAGAGTGCAGCAGGCATGATGCCATTCCAGCTGCCGCCGGATGGGGGTGCACACTTTCCCTTACAAGCCCTTCTATTAGACATCACTGCATGAGCGATATGCCTCTCATCATCACTAGGTGGCTTTCATTGCTTCTCTAGTCCCCCTCCTACCTGCTGAATGCTCACACCCCACCCGTGTTGAGATTGGCTCAGAAAAATCTGCCCCCAAACCAATCCCTCTATTGCAGTCTTGCTCTTGCCTCGCACTCTGACCTCTATGGCAGTTCCTGTCTAGCTGCTGCGCTCCATGGCCTTCTCGCTGCTGTTTCCTTCGACTCTACTCCATGACAGGTCTCTTCCTGTGCCATTTCTTCTCTGTGGCAGTTTGCACCAGGACTCTCTTCTCTTTAGCAGTCCTGCACTTGCTCTTGGCTGCACACCCACTGTCCACCTCCATTCGAGATGCATAAGCATTATCTCCCACAGTGGCAGCTGGCTTGCTTAGCGGATGCGAGGGTGGTGCGGAGTGGGGGTGTCACGCAGCGGGAGGTGTTGCGCGTATTGCGAATATAAAAAAAATGTTAAAAAAATAAACTTACCTTACCACCGGGTCCCGCGCCTCTGCTCCTCCTCTCCTTGTGGAACTCGAGGAACAGGAAGCAGGCCAGACTGACCAATCACAACGCTGCAATGCAGCGTTGTGATTGGTAAGCACCCAGGCTCCCCTGACCAATCACAATGCTGCAGTGCAGCGTTGTGATTGGTCTGAGCGTCCTGGTTGGACGCTCAGCCAGGAAATGGGGGCCTGGGCATGTTCTCCACGCAGGCTGTAATGCAGCCTGCATGGAGAACAGGGAAAGTGCACATGACTGTTTCGGGCGGCCCGCGAGGGCCGGCCAAACAGTCATGCGCACTTAGGAGTGGGCAAACCACTCCTCCTCTGCCCTGCTCTGAGAGCAGAGCAGCCCCACCCCCAAAAAAGCAGGAATCGTAAAATGATAATAAACTTAAATTTATTATCATTTTATGTTTCTACTTCGCATTGCTTAAAAGCATAGTGGAGGAGCCGCCACTGGTCTCCCCCACCTGCACTCACAGAGGTAGTGCTTCATGAGTTGGTACCAACCCCGGTTTTTTTGGTGGTGATTACACGAAGGAATTACCATACATCAGCTGCGGGCGCTTGGGTGCTGCTTCTGCCTGGGGAACACTTGCCATCTGGCCATGCAATACTGAAACAAATTAACATTGACAAAACAAATAGATCTCGCATTGCCAAGACCTATTGGCTTTGCCTATGCTTGTTCTATAATGTGCTTCTTTTCCCATTGTTAACCTGCCCTGCACTCTGGGTTGCTCCCTCCTCCCCGATCCAAGCTATTTTTAAATGTAATACCCCCATACTCTATGGCGTGTACATTGCTCCCCCAGCCACACCCCTATGCCTCTCCGCTCACTCCCAAATGTGCTCCTTCATTGCTCCCCCTCCACTTTTGGTTCTTAAAATACTTCTTTTTACATTTTTGGAGGGCCCAACAGCTCCCATTTGCTGCCGAGATGCTTTGCTTTCAGAAATGTGTTTTTGCATAAGTGAATATTATTTTTTTATTTATTGCTTCGAGTGAGGTCTACCAACTTGGATCAGTAAAGTAAAAAATAAATAAAAACTGCGCACGCTTATTGAATGAAGTGGCTGCTAGATGCATACACGCTCACGCTCATGCGTGCATTGCATCATTGTGTAATTTTTATTTATTTATTTATTTGCCAGTTCTATATAGCACAATCAAAAAAACATGTTACTTGAAAAGCACTTGCAAAGCCAGTAGGTGACAGAGGTGAGACCTATTGGCTTTGTCAATGATTGCTATGATTGAGCGCTGCATCTGCGCCTGCACTTTTAACAGAAGGTAGCCGGAGTCTCCTTTGGACCTATCACAGTGTCCCCAGGAGATCAAATGGAGCACATTGCAGCTTGCACAGGGACTCATGCAGTCTAGCCCAATTTGTCCTATTATGTGATGAGTATTGGCAATGATATTGCACAATAGCACCACACATGGATACAGAAGAAAAAAGATAAGGCCAGCATACAACACCCAATTCCAATACAGATGCAACACCAGCAATACATAAAATGTCACACATTATGGAATGATGGCATTGAATACCCACATTATACTGCATGCAGAAAAGTATGCAAATGGATGCGCCATTTTTAAACAGCGTTATCTCACAGTGACTTTTTTCCCGTGGCAATTCTACCTCCGAGTAAGAATTCTGCAGGTTGGGATAACATGCGTAATTAGCTTTTCCTGCAAAACTCGAAATCTGGAGCCTTGTTCCACCTGCACAATTCACCAGGCAAAATAGCCTTGTGGAAACAGTTGTGGTTTCAAGCGTTATTATCACGCGACTCAGGATGTACAATTGGGTACATCCAGATTCGACATATGACTCTGTCCTGTGAATGAGTCCACAAGTATCCCTATGTAAACACTACAACATACTCTGATGTGCTCTCTAGCCCAACTGAGCCTTCCAACTGACTCTTGGCGGAACCCTTACACATCCAGAGCACACTTACATCATACATTCCACCCCTCCGCCAGGACACTCAAGAATACACATCATGCACAGCATTCACCACACACCCACAGCTTGCTAGCACTGAACAAGGCACAAGTCAAGCAACAGGCAAAGTCACTTCAGCAGCTATGTAGGCAGAGAGTCAGGGAAAGCATCTACGGGGTGTTACTCAACATTTTAGACTTACTGGTGGATGCATTTGCCAGATTGTGCAGCCTGACAGACAGCCAAACCTGGTTGGTGGAACTCCAACAGCTGCACACAGCCACAGCAATGCCTACCAGAATGACAACATTGTCCATGTACATACCCTACTTTCCTATGATATGGTCTCCTGTCAGGCAAATGTGGACTAAGCTTATGGAACATGATTATGCATTCTGTGAGATCAGGGTCCCCAAACCTTTTGTGAGCAGTGAGCAACATTTGTGTGTTCGTCCAAAGGGTGAGCAACATCTGAGTCACAACAGAACAGATGTGCTTTGATGTGACATAAAAGGATTGAAAAATAAATTAGCATGGTAATGAATCCATTACGTATTTGCTGTAATCAACATTATTTTGGCACAATGATTTTCTGTGCATTTAAAGACTAATGTTATCCATTGATCAGTACCACAATTAGGTTGGATCTAAAGACCAATTTATCAAAGATTATTGTTCCAATAAAAAATAGTTAAACAAAATTGTAAATTTTAAAGAACATTGTACCAGGAAAGCTGATAAATGCTGAAATTATTTAATGACTATTCTGCAAGTCAGCTGACTGCTCTCTTATACATCTTTGGGATGTTAATGACAAATTTTCAAAATCATTAAGCGCTGTGAATAAAGGTGATCTCTTTGTAGATCCCTCCAGTATTGGATGTCAAGACAAGGTAGAGGTCAGACAAGCACTATATGCACTTTATGAGGCAGAACGGCTGGAAAGGGAAACATTGAAAGCTACGGTTATTAGATATATTGAGAATGACCTGCCCAGGCAACCTCTCCCACTTTATCTTACTCTACCTATGACTAGTTGGGAGAGGTCTCTGTTATTTCGATTAAGGGCCGGTTCCATAAAATTCATGCTGGGTTTCCCTTTGGGTTACAATTTAATTATCGACCGTAACCCGTGCCCCTGTGATTGCATCAGTAAGCAGAATGAGTTGCACTTTTTATTCTTTTGTAAATTTTACTTAAAATATATCAACTGGTTTTTAACACCTTATTTTAGAAAACACAAACCCCTTTCTCTTATGGAGTCTTGTCAAATGTTACTCTCCCTGGACTCTGAGGAACTGATTTCTCGTACTAGCACCTTTTTAAGATTAATAATCCGTGTACGCAATATGATGGAAAATCCTTGAAAGATTGTTGTTTTAGTTCCTTATAAAATTTTTTAGAGATATTGTGTTGTATATTGTAATGATGAATTGTTTTTATGTCTGTACTTTTATGAATTCAAGTAATTCGAATAAAGGTCTTTTGAATTGAATTGAATTGACAAATTTTGCAGTACATTGTGTCTGTAACACTGGTACAAAAATTTGGAATTTAAATACAATTTGAAAAGGAGGCTTGGTGCACTTTGCCACTACAAACTTTTCAGACATTTACGACTTCACTGCAAGTGCACCAATCCAAAAAAGGAGGGGACAAGAGGATTATTGGTCCTACACAGGTCCTCCCAAATCGACAATATAAACAAAGTGTGCAGTTCTGAGGATGATAAAGTAGTCACTTTGTCCAAATCACGAATAGTTAATTAATTTCTGAAATTATCATAAGCAATATGAAGTCATTACTGATAAATCAATTTCACCTCACGTGCTATAACTATGCAGATGACATGCAAATACTCATTCAACTGGAATGCCCCAGAGATATTGGAAACTCACCAATTTTCATTTGTCTCAGAGCCGTGGATCAATGAATGACGTCTCAAATTGAATGCTTCCAAAACGGAAATACGCACATGTGGCGATTGGAAACATTATGAACCGCTCACCGCGTGGCCTGATGATCTGGGAACACTGCCTAAAGTTTCGAAGGAAGTAAGAAACCTCAGAATGACCATAGACTCCAAGCTATCAATAAATGCTCAAGTGGACAAACTAGCAAGATCAAGCTTTGTTACTATAAAAACTCTGTGACAAATGTTCCCCCATTTGGGATTTCCACACAAGGTCCAGGCTACAATTTCCCTTGTTCTGTCCAAACTCGATTACGCCAATAGCCTCTGCCAAGGATCACCTTTAACGACCATGAAAGGATTACAATGGATTCAGAACTCGGCTGCTAGACTACTCTTACATATAAAATCGCAAGACCACATCTCCCCTGCCTTGAAAGCCCTGAAGTGGTTACCGGTAGCCAGAAGATCCACGTTCAGAGTGCTTTATATCACCCACAAAGCGATATATGGAACAGGACCGCTCATCATCAGGAGTAAAATCACCAAACACATTCAACAAAGGAACTTCCGCTCTAGAGTGGCACCTCACCTCAAAATCCCAATGTACAAGAAAAAAACATGGGGGGAACATCCTTCTCAGTTCAAGCTACCAAACTATGGAACTCTTTCCCCCCAACATAAGATCAACGGATAACCAGCTTATTCTCAGAAAACTACTCAAGAATTGGCTCTTCCCCACATAACCACCATACACAAACAGATAAATATAGCATCTCCCTCTGTATATAAGCATTTATTTGTACTATATATATGTACCTATATATGTGTATTGCTTTGTATAAACATGTGGAATAATTATGTTTTTAAAAAATATATTCATTAGTTCTGCCTAACAAATGTACATATTACTGATAGTTACATTATTCTATGTTTATAACATGTATATAAGTGACTGCATAAATAATAACATATTTTATCAAAACTATTTATCTACAATTGCTTCACTAATAAACAAAAAAATTAATTTAAAGTGCAACAACACTTGAAAGCCAGAGTTTGTTTAATGCATCTTTAATCTACATATACTACCTTCCTTTATACATCTATATATCTTCCCTGTACTTACGGTTCTATATATTTATTACTTTTCTTCTAATTCAGCATATCCAATGCCCTACCCTATTTCTCACCCTATACCGCCATCAATATATCCTCTACCTCAACTCTCTGACTCATCTCAAACCTCTTTCTACTACTCTTTCCAATGCACTACCCTATTCTCAACCTATACTTCTCCCAAAATATCCTCTACCTCCACTCTCTCATTCATACCAAACCCCATACCACTACTATGATCCTCAAAATAACACTTTCTAGACTGTTCCCTACTCCACCCCTGCTTGCATCATCTCACATCTCTTTTACTATTCCGATCTCCCAAAACAAGCCTTTCTAAACCCTTCCCTCTGACTCTTCCCCCTCCAACCTTCCTTTTACTCGTCCCAAGCCTCCTCCTTTTGCTATGAGCTCCAAAACAAACACAAAAAAACCCAAACAATTGCCAAATTCTTCCCTATTCTATCCCTCCACTATCCTTCTTAATCCAAATAACTGACTAACATATCCACCGCTCAAATTGCTTTCATATTTCCCTATAATAATTCACCACTAATCCTTTATGGGTTCCGGAGTTGCGTGCTACTCGCCGAAAAAGTGCTTCAACACCCCATAAGGGGTAGCAAGCACTATATAAATGCAATCCTTTTTTCTCTTCAATCCCTCCACTATCCTTCTCAATCGAAATAACTGACTAACATACCCACCACTCAAATTACTTACATATTTCACTATACTAATTCACCACTAATCCATTATGGGTTCCGGAGTAGCGTGCTACTCGCCGAAAAAGTGCTTTGATGCCTCGTTAGAGTTAGTAAGCACTATATAAATGCAATTACAATACAACACAATACAACATAACTTTTTTTAACTTCTTTTTATAACCGTCTGCTTAGCGCATAAGCAACATAATTGCGTAGCACAAGCCCTCACCCACCAAATGGTGACATGCTTCATCATCGGACTGTGTTCCTTGGTGGGTCGGCGCTGCAATGTCCAAACGGGCCCCTCAAAAGTGCTGATTGTCAGAGATCTTATTCACAGAAGCCTAGAGGGCCAGGCTTGTATGGCCCTAGTATTTTCATAAAGTTGATTGCCTGATTGAGTGATAAAGAAGTGGAAAGTGGAAAAGTTTCAAAGTAACTAAAAACGTCCCCAAAAGCGTTTTTAATAATGGGGAGTCCTTGTTAAGATTAAAAACAAACGTAGACCACAGGGCATGTCAATATTCCCAAAGGTCCAAACAGGTCAACCTGTTTCTTGCCTTAACCAGTCCCCAAAAGGATCAATGGAAATTCTTCAGGAATAAAATGTGTGCCTAATCTACATGAGTAGTTCTTAGATTCAGAATGTGAAGGGGGAAACAATTGTGTGGTAAGTAATGTATACAACTCTGTAATAATACCCAAAGGTTGCTGCCCTTATTCAAGAGACTACCATTAGTGTCACTAAAGTGTCACTGAATGCGAAGCACTACATCTCCCTTTGCATATGTTCAGCATGTCAGTACACTGAAATAAATCTTGTTTTTCTGTGTCAGTATTATTATACAAATGGTTACATGTATAATAATACTGACACAGAAAAACAAGATTTATTTCAGTGTACTGAGATGCTGAACATATGCAAAGGGAGATGTAGTGCTTCGCATTCAGTGGGCAGTCCATGATTATGTGCAAAAGTGCCCCAATACAAAACATTTTTAAAGAGTACATTGGTCATGTTCTACAGATTTCACTGTAATTCAAAGAAATACTCTAAAGGGATTCAGATGGGCTTAGTAAAGACGGAGGCTAACAGTTAGTCGTGGCCGGTCGCCGGGCCCTTTCGGGATGCATCCTATTCTTTAGCCCGTAAGAGCCCCCCTTTTTCACCTACCTGCTCCATACAGGGGGGGTGGAGCCTGGAGGACTTCTCCCCATTGCTCTGGTGCTTTTGGGCGGCCACCCGATACGATCCTAAAGGGCTTGCGGATCTGAGTGGGTGACAGGCAGCTTACGGGGAGTGGAGATGGCGTTCTCCCATGGTTCTCGGCGAAGCAGAGAAGGTGTTGCCTTGGTTCCACGGCCATTGGCTTCTTGGCAGTTCAGCCAAGGGATTAGTGGGGAAGTTGAGAAAAGGCCTGCGAGCCGTGGATACACTGTTGGCTGACTGCTGGAAATTATTGGAAAATACTAGCTACATTGTACCACCCCTCGCAGTTACTGGGCAGTCTGCTATCCAGATTGCTACTTTGTTGCAGCACTTCACAGAGATTTTATCCAGGCAAGAGTTTTACCTTTACGAAACTGCTGATCCCCTAGTCTCTTTACTCCTGTTGATTTACTACATGTTGGCTGGGATGCCAATTAAGGAGGCAGCAAAGGAGGGGGGTGGTTGGTGGTAGCTTCCCTCCACCCTGTAAAGACTTGGCAGGAAGTGGCTCTTGCCGAACAGATCAGTAAACATTAGTGTAGATGGCTCTGGGGACTAGAAGATTTGTGCAGTACGCCATAACCACCTCCGGCACTTTGGGCACTACTGGGGGGGATTTGAGCCTGTCTGGGTTTGGGTGTCGTTTGGTTCCTACTAATTCAGTAATGCTGTGTGTTTGGACAACATAAGCGTCAAAACTATGGGGAGTGAGTCCCCTCATACACTTAGATTATGTTGACCCGATTGCCGGATAGCTTACAGTGGGACATCTGGACTCCTAAACCTCACAGGGTACTGGATGGTGCCTGCAACCTCAAAACATGACAGCCCTAATTTCCTCAAGGAAATCATGGAAACAAATCTACCCTTTCGTTGTTATATCAGCCATACCCAAAGGGAGACATAAGAAGTACACAAATATGCATTTCAAACATTTATTAAAGTAATTGGATTCTTGTGCAAAATACCTGTGCTGCGATGATTAATAGAAGGAAACAGAGCATTGTATCAGCATTGTCAAGAATGGTGAAAAAGATTAATAATCCAACCATTATAATTGTTGCAGTGATTATATGAATACATATAATTGTACTTCTACCTAGTTCTACGTAGCCTAGAGAGCATAGGGTGAATGAGGTTCTGCCAGATAACTTGGAGTGGTCAAACTCCCCATTTACCTGTGTGCGTGTTTCATCTGGAAGCCAGTCCGGTGTAGAACAGGCCACCGCCCCTCTCAGGATAGTGATGAGATTCAGCAGGACTGGAAATCAGGCATGGGACGACAACAAAAATCCATATGCTCCTTTGCCGAACAAAGGCTCAGGGCGGTTTATATAATGAAAACTGGACCCATTCGCACTGTGCCTGAGTTCAGCTCCTGCTGCCATTACTGATTCTACCAATTCAAAGCTGTCTCTGAAAAGACAGCAGTATGCAAGAGCAGTTTGCACAGTGTACTTGGTCACTGAACAAAATGTACGATGGTGTGATTATGTGCCTACAAAGAAATGTATCTGTAAGCAAAAACACTTTCTGAGTACACTATTGCATGTAAACACAAGCAAATTGTGCTAAAAGTCATTGTCTAAAAAGATGTCAACTTTAAACATGGACTTGCAAAAATGGGAGTGTTTGTGCACAGGCCCTATTAACCTCACGACAGGGGTCAACCGTTAATTCTCAAGGAGCTGAATGCATTTTGACTATCAATTCGGGTATTGTTTTACATATGGGGGATCCAGCAGCTGTGGAGCTCGGAGGGGCACTTACCTACTCCAAATGCTCTTCTCAAAGGACTGCATCCCCCACCATTTCTTTGGCAGGAATTCTGGTCGTCCTTTTATTGGTTACAAATGGTTCCTGCAGTGGGCCAATGACCAATTATTCTCAGATCTATAAAGGCATTCCCTAATGATGAGTGGGGATATCATAGACTAGCAACAATGTTATTTATGAGGGAAGACATGTCAGATACAGGTCTACCTGCATAAGAACAGCAGTATGCCTTGTATGTACTGAAACTCCTTGCCTTCAGTTCACTGTCCCTAACATGTCTAAGCTCATTTTATGGTGCTTGGTTCACTCTTAGAACTGACAGCTGTAGCATTAATTATACACTTTCCAAGATGCTCTAAAGGTGGTTGGTTAAGACGCTCAGTCGTGATGATTCAGTCTCGCAATTTTATTTTATATTATTTTAAATTGCTTGAAGATCACTATGTCATCAATCGATGATCTCAATTGCTCTTAAAAGTCCTGAAGTAACAAAAAATCCACTGTGGTAGCATGTCTGTTCTTCCCTACTGTTGTCTTTACTGTTTTTGTTATCTTTCACTTACACAGTACACAATGCATTTCTTGTTTTATGTTAAGTACTATATTGCTCATGTCTATGTTTTCTCTATACAAATATGACTAAAATAAATAGAACATCAATTG
This sequence comes from Triturus cristatus, assembly GCF_964204655.1. Classification (NCBI taxonomy): domain Eukaryota; kingdom Metazoa; phylum Chordata; class Amphibia; order Caudata; family Salamandridae; genus Triturus; species Triturus cristatus. The sequence continues at coordinate 422,835,824 of NC_140587.1, forward strand.
GATTTCCTCTTGGTGCTTCGTCTAAATAATTGAGCCCATGGTTGTGCTTCTACTGATTTATTACAGGACCAAGCATGAATGTATCTTTTTTGATGAAGAGGACTTTGACTGTGAGGGTCTGGGACTGGAATAGGACCTCCTTTAGAAATAAAGGATGCAGATGAGCGTGAGTATAGTGAAACACATTGATGCTGAGTTTTTTTAATGTGCAATTTTGATTAAAACTTTCTCAGTACTTGTAACTAGTGAAGAGTGCTCAGAGTTAGAGAAATGGGCCCTCCCTGTGGACATTTAAAAACAGGTGGGCTACTGTACTGTGTTATGAAGCAAATCACAGTCAAAGTCTGAGATAAATTGAATATCTGGATTCCATTTTCGCAACCACCAGTTACACTATTGCTGTAACGTGTTGGGAAGTGGGCCAGGTGAGTGCGATGAATTTTAACATCCTGTGCTGGAAAATATAGACTTACTTATCTCAGATATATGTGAGGGAAATCTGTGGTTTTGTAGGGAAATATTCACATTAAGGTGCACCCAGATGTTTCATCCTAGTGGATAGTGGGAGCATGGACCTAGTTTTATGGACCAATATGCTGAGTTCCAAGGGATAATTTGAGGATAGTCACTAGAATTTCTATTTCTGGTAGAATCATCACAAGGTGGCTGTGGTATTCCACAACTTGATTTTTCTGAAACATAACATCAAGCAATGAATGTGTGTGTAAATGTGGTGTAATCAAAAAAGCTGGCCAACATATCAGTGTCATCAAGGTTATGGCATTTGAACCTGGATCACATGATCTGGGACACCTGTAGAAATACAGAGATATAAAAAAGCAGAAGTGATAAGACTGATCCCTGCATATCTTGGACTCCAAATATAGATTGGGAATGTATGTAATGTAAAAAAAAGAGGAAATCGATCATCTCAAGGCTTAGGAATAACATTCAGTGTTGTGCAGATGACTGGTCAAAAACATGTGGTCGGCGATATTGAAAGCCACCAAAAGATCTAGCAATATACAAGCACCAATATTGTCATCCTGCAGAACAGACATTAGTCGTAAGAATGGATCCAAGATCTTACTTTTCTTGATAATGGTATGCAATTGGGCCATGATTGCTGTTTTATCAATTTTGATAAATCTTGTAAATTGGTGCATAATTTGACAAGGTCATATACCCAGTGCTGGTTTATTCAATAAGGACATCTTAAAAGCCTACTTAGACTGATCACCCTATTACTAGCAATATGTTCTGGCGTATGTTTTTACTGACCTGTGTTCTGATAGTCTTGAATTTTTCTTTATTTTGGATTGACATTTTATTTTTCCTGATGAATTTGAAGCTCTGCAGTATTACATAAAAATGTAAGATAAGAATAATAGGTCTTCCACCAATATATCGACTCAAAATAATTGTCTAACAATAATATTGTGGTCAAAACGTTGTGACTATCACAATATTGCAGACCAAAATATCAACGTTAAGCATACCACTTCTTAAAAGGACAACCCAAGTCATCTTGTCTCCCTTGTGAAGGGACCCAGCCCAAAACCTAGTCCCTCTATATGGTTATCACAATCCTGAGCAATTTACAATGTGCACCACCTTCTACTGCTACTCAGTGTTTTAAATGGAAATATAGCAGTGTAGGTACTGACTATTTAGAGTACCTGTTAGATCCTGGGAAGTGCTGAGAACTGCAGGTACTCCATTTAAAATTAAAGAAGTGCAGGTACTGAGTACTGGACAGTACCTGCCTATTTAAAGCACAGCTTCAACTTTATATTGATTGCATCAAACCTGGATACAGAATGAATGCAGTGATTGCTCCACAGATCCTTGAGAAGTCACTGTAAATGCCCAAGTCCAGGGGAGAGACAGATTTTGGTGACGGCCATTTTGAAAACCTGTAGCAAGCAGTGGCGAGGGCTGTAAAGCCACGGCCTCGTAGGAATCATGCCACTAAAGAAGGCAAATACTTAGAGCATGGCATGCGATGAGCCAGCTCACCTGCGTACCATCGTCCCCAAGATGAGAACACATTATGGATCAAGAAGAAGGTTGTATCAGCAAGTACAAAAGAGGAAGTTAATAATAAATGCTTGAAACAACAAAGGGGTCAGGAGAGACTTAGTGGAGGCATTGGCATACAACTTAATGCAGTCCATTCTGTACGGTAAGCGGTCGCCTTTGCAAGGCAGTGCTCTTCAACTTTCTAAGTGAGAATTGATTTGCCTTAGATCATTAAAATCATGTGTTACCAGCTACAATGTATTGAGTGTAATCGACAATTATTCTTGTTGCTCTGTATAGAAGAGACTGAGGGTAATGAGTGAGATAAAACCCTCCGTGACGGAAGCAAATGAAAGAGCAAATCGTTGCTCATGGTAAGTTGCTGAATAAACATGGATAATGATATAATCCTTGAAGAGCTTTGAAGGCCTTAAAGTGCAACAGGACCTCAGGTCCTGCTAGCATACAAAGAACACAGAATCGTTGCAAGCTACCAGTGAAAGCCCCAGTCAGACTTCAGTGACGGTCCCCAAGATGTCTTCCGCTAAAGGGGCCAAAACCAGGCTCTCATGAAACAGGACATACTAACGTGCCTAGTGAAACGACATTAGAAGCTAACAAAAACTCTGTTGGATCAATTACAAGCCGTGAAAACAGACCAACAGAATCCGAAGGCAGATGTAGTGTCTTGTGATATTTTATGTCGGAACCCTTTTGGTTCCTAACAGAGTCCGTAGAGCTGTGACGTCAGTGTCAGAGTGCCATGCCAAGAAAGCTTGTCTTAGAATGTTGAGTTTGCAGTTACACGCAGCAGAATAAAGACGTGTAATCTTAAGCTCCGTGTTTGATGTGGTCATTGGCTACACCAGACATAATGAAAGCAATGAACTCAGTGGGGGAACAATTTCAAAGGGAACGTTGGTGAATATTAGACCTACACTTCCTATTAGATCTAGACCAGCACAATCATTGCACAAACTTATCAAGAAAACTTAGGAGAAAGCTCAGATCACCTTGTACTTAGGACAATGTGAATTGGTACAATTCCTGTGCCTGTGTATTGTGGAAAGTGCAAAGTGCAGGAATCCACAGAAACAACAAATCTAAATAAATATCCAACACCGCTGCTCTTTGCTGACGCCTGGGCGCACATGGAAGAAACCAGCCAGCTAGACCCCAGTGGCTGCCAGTAAGCTCCACTCCAGTGACCAGGTTTGAATTTTGAGCAGATTATCTTGTGTTCCAAAAGTCAGTAATGTGATGAACTTGGTGTAAGGCCTTGAAGGTGAAGAGGAGGGATTTGCAAAGGAGCATCTATCTCCAGACCTGCAATCAAACGTCATAACATCTTTTAGAGTAAGTTGAAGCAGGATACTGGGGGACAGCTGTTACTCTGTAAGAATAATACATTATGTAATTGAACCAAAGAATGCATTCTACTCTTCATTTAAAATTGAGTACCACTGCAAAACTGACTAGGAAGTAAATCATCTAGGTAGAGGTAAATAACATTGATTAATCTTTTGAATCCAATTTAGAACCTGAAAGACGTAGTGTGATATGTGTGTCTAGAGCCGTGGACCACAGAAAGCATTGTTTCCAATTCAGAGGAAAACAGACAGGTCACCTTCCTGGTGAAAACTTTTGAATCGTTCGACAATGTCGCTGATTTACTAGCATGCACTGTCCAGGAGCACAGCAGCAACATAGGGCAGCCATCTTGCAAGGCTCCAAGAGACCATGATTGATGGGTCTCCTGCAAAGCGCAAAGAAATGTTTTCATACCCACTTAAATAAATCAAGTATACATAATCCCCCTTAAGGACAGAATATAAGCAAAAGCTACATTTTAAATGTTTAGCTGCTCAAAACCATAAACAAATAATTAAAGAAATTAAAAATGGCAGTTTCATGTTAAGTAGTACGATAACAGAGAGCTTGGGCGTGCATTTTAAAGAACATTGTTCTTTTCAAGCAATTTTTAGAAGTACCTTTGTCAAAAAAATTATAGAGTTAAAGGATGGATGAAAAACCTAATTGAGGGAAGCAGATGATGGATTATTTGTACAACGCTAAGGATTAGGAATCCGTGGGAGCAGCGACCTCTCACCAGCGCAGTACAAGAAAGATGCAGATGTGGGGGATTCATGGGAGCCAGGTTTGGGCTGGAGGTCCTGAAATCTAGCAGATGGTCTTCATTTAGTAACAGGTCTGAGGTATTGTGCTATCCTGCACTGTAAATCCCAGAATGTCCTTGGCGTCCACATACGCAAGGGCCGGAGCTGGCTACACCTCACAGCATCCCGGTCCAGGAACGTGACACAGCGGCAGTCCAACATTCAAATACCTGTCTCCGTTCTGCAAAGACAGTCATGGAAACTTTGCCCAATCTTTAGCCTCACACATATTGCGCTCGTGCTAAAAGAGGACCTTGACATGGTTACGCAATATTTGGAAAACTCCCAATATGAGCATCTGTGGTCATGGTCGGGGCGAGTTTCACTTCTCCCCGACAGGCCAGGACAGGCAGCCATACATCTTCGTCACCTCACAGCCATGCATCATTGGCTCGTCTCGCTCTCGCGCCTTGAGTCGCGGGTTGGCCAACCATCGTTCACATCTACGTACGTAGGAAGCACGCGCCTCCACGTGCAGCCTCCTCATACTGCTGGCCAGACACAGAGCTGTGTGTCCCCAGGTCTTGCACTGGCCTGCCCTGGGAATGCGCGTTTCAGCCCAGACGGATGGTTTACGGAGCAGGGAGTAACGCTTGGGAGCCCACTGAAAGGTTTGCGGCAAGTGTGTCTCGGAGCTGAATTTTAAATGTTGTGGTTAGGAAAGAAAAGAACCGCTTTTCCAAAAGTGTGCGCCACGTCAGTCCGTTGTTATGTCTCTCACCGGGATGGACTCCTGAGAGGACAGGTACACACACCCTTATGTTTCTGACACGGGCCATTGCAACAGATGGTACTAATGAACAGGGGCATATTTCACTCCTGCTGAAGACTCCAAGACAACTGGGGGCTCCAGGCTGAACCCGGCCTAGATGATTTAGAATGAAATACGAGCCCTCGTAAGTTTACCGGATAAGTTTCGAAAGACAGCAAAATCTACCATGTTTAATATCCGTAAACCCCAACCTATCTGCTTGGCTCCTCGCTGAAACAAAGGCGATCATGTTGCCTGGAGCGGCCTGTGTTTTATTTCAGCCCTCACCACGCGGACGGGACAGGCGGTGCGTACTGAGGTAATGCTGCGAACCCCCAGGTTCACTCAGAGGCCGGCCCTCAGCAGGGAGGGATTATGACGGATAGTTTCAGAATGAAACCATGGACAGCTCTCGTGAAAGAACTGTGCATCGAAAGCCTCTCTCCAATGCATGGCGAGCATCAGCAAACACAGCGACCGCAGAATTCATCTGTGATGATGACAGATTTGGAATGGAGCAAATAGTTCATGTTTCAGAAGGCAGGGCCTTCTATGTGCTATTGACACAAAACACAGTGGCCTTTCTCTTTACTACATGGAAAGTGCCTGGAGAAAGAAACCACGAGGAAGCAACCAGGGGCAACAATCTATAGTTCACAAACTGAATGTACGTGAACACAACCTGACACACTCAGGGCCTAATTACGAGTCTGGTGGTCTACGGACCGCCAGACTCGTGGTGGTGCGGCAGTGGTGTTCCAGCCACCACCGCACAGGCGGTCCGACTGCTGTATTACCAGCTGGGCGAACGGACTGCAATTGGACCGCTTACTCCACCAGGGAACCGCTGTTCCCTGGCGGGGGGTGCAGCGGTCAGGGCCATTGTAAGAAGCAGGTGGTTCTGCTGCAGCACTGCCATGCATATTACAAGTTTCAGGACTGGCAGCGTTTTCATCGAGGTCTTTCCTCCATGAAAAGGCTGGCGGTGCTGAAACAAAGGGGCCCTACAGGGGACCCTGTGCCCCCACAGCTTGGGGAGGCATGCAGAGGGGCACATGTGCCCCCTGTGTGTATGCACCCCAGTTCCTGCTCCGGAACCTGTGTGGCGTTCCCATTGGAGTGCCTTTTTCAAAGTCACCGCCACCTTTGAAAGAGGCATTGCTGCGGGAACCGCCACAGTGCCAGCCCGGCAGACCACAAAATTACTTGCAAAATGGCGAGAGGGTGACAGCGACTCTTAGCACTGTGGGGGCGCAGCTGTGGCAAGCCGCCCGCTCCCGCACCGCCAAAAGTCGTAATCGGGCCCTCATTGTAACAGCACAGTCAAGAGCAGGAACAGGTCATGGAATTTATAGAATCACAATCCAGCGTCTTCAACCACTGGTGCTACTAGGAAATTGCAACAAAGCGTAAACCCTACCGCCACTTGAGTTAAAACGTGCATCTACAAACAGCAATGGTGAGTTTAATTTATTGTGCATAGAAAACGAACTCCCCATATTGAAGTACTGTCAACAATCCTTTAAATTATACACACAGTGGGCTTTGACCCCACCCAGAATATTATTTCTCTCTGGCCTCATGCTATTTGCCTGTCTGGTGCATCAATCCACCTCCTCTGTAGTGCTTGCAATGCAAGGCAGTGCTTAACTTATAAAAATATAAGTGCCAAGGCCCTAGGTGTTCCACTGTAGCCGGCACCACCCACCGCTCCTACCACTGCTGGCAAATGGTAGTGTCAGCATTACCTACAAATTATCACACTTAAACAAGTGCGACATTTTGAGCAATTCCAGTTAACACGAAGGTGCAAGAATGGCCTGGATGGGCTTGTTTTATATATTTTTTAGTATATTGAATTGTTAAATGATCTAGTGATGTGCATTGCTGAAAAATGGATGCAGAGCAGCACCTTGTTGTGTACTCACATAAATAAGTGCTGTTCTTTAGAAATAGCTGCTAGTGCTGAGGACCGGCAAACACTAGCACAAATTAAGCACTGCTCGACAAACTATTTTAAATCCCAAAAGTCTACTGAAAAATCTGTGTTGGGAAAACAATATTATTTGTCTATCTTTTTCAACCAGCAAACTTTTTTGTTTTTTAAACAGGAACCAAAATGCAATCCAGTCATATTGGCTTTCCCAATGCTTGTTTTGTAAAGTGCTTGCAAACTGTTCACGCATTTTCAGAGCAAGCCAAGAAGCAAGGGTGTTTGGAGGGGCAAGGGTTGTTTGAGACAAGGAAGATGGGGGTGTCAGACAACAATCAGTGGTCTCGTGCTGCAGGGCATTCCTGCCTATGAGATAGAATGTCAGTGATTAACTTTTAGGTCAGCCCGCAGGGTGTTCATTGACCACAGGTCATCAGAACAGACGTGTTTCAAACCCCTGTGGAATCTCAGGAAGACTTATTCAAGTCTGAGGGAATAATCTTGCGTATTGACAAATATCACCTGAATTGTTTTATTTAGTTTCATGGATCACCGGTAAATTCAGGTGGATTGATATAGTCTAGTTGATGATCCAGCGCAAAGCCGGGGAAAAGAGAGCAAATTTACAAATATAATCCCTGCGTCGCAGACCCAACGTCACACCAGCTCATTCACACACGCATTCATTGGTGGGGCCCATAACACCAACACTCATACGTTTTCTCCTCACAAGTCTGCACACAGGAGGGATGAATAGCTTGGGGGGGTACCTTATTACCTATAAGGAAGAAAAGTTATATTACAGAATATACATTTGCATTACCTCCTATAGGATCCTAATCTTAACATCAAGGCACTCCACCACTTGGTCGATGGACCAATTATTTGGACTGGTTGATGGTGATCTAGAACCAGCTAAAACACATTTAAGCTTCAGAATCCTTTAATCTCTTTTTTCCCTGAAAAACCACAAACTCTTAATTTTCGTTAATCAAATATTTGTTTATCTAAATATTGTTTGCAATTATTATTAGCATTTTGGTCAATCAAAGTTTAGAATTTTAATAAATCAGCACAAATCGCATGACATTTTATATTTACCTATTCTTGCTAGTGGGATTTTCTAATTCAATTGGCTCTGCATAACCGAATTTAGCCGTTTAATTGTCCAAATAAAGCAGGCCAAAGCTCAAAGTCCGGAAAGTTCTTTGCTCAGCACGTTACAGTCCCAAATATCTCCAAAAGACCAGAAATCGTGCAAGCATCTGTCATCGCCTGTGGGGTCGATAGTGGTGTGCGGTCATCAAGAGAAAGAAGGCAGCCTCTCCCTCCCTATTCTACTACCCTTTTTATAATAACATTTGGGATAACATGAAATATTCTCGGACTAAGGAGACAGATGATTGGTCAATTTGAAGAAGTTTGTAATATCGTCAGATTTTTCAAATTGCTTGGGTTCTCATGGATTTTGCTGGTTCACTTCCTCTGTGCATGTCATCCTCATGCAACAATGTAAAGTCTTGCTTGTATGTCTGCATTGTTCATTTAGACCAGTTTTTACTGACTGAAGTTTGGCAGTCCTCCATGTTCCTATCCTTGACCAGGAACACTGTGTTTTGACTAGAGGTTGCCTGGAGGTCTACGGAGCCATCCGTGTCTGTGCAGTAGACATCGTGCTCACGAGACGGTGGCCACTTCCGAACTCCATTTTGGATGCCAAATGCCAACTTAAGCAAAACAAACACAAAAGAGTAATTACTACACAGAAATGAAAATTCTAATGTTAAACCCTCACTAATCCCTTTATGTATTAGTATTTTCCTAGCTTTTAGCAACATTTAAAGCAATAAAACTCACCCTATCGATCCAAAACGGGAACGCAAACATCACAAAAGCGACATAAATCATGCAATATCCTATTATCACACATACTACCATTATTAGGCATACAAAATGTATTGATTAGTGTTATTCTGCCTTGCAAATAGCGATAAGTCCCACGTGTAATTGGTGTTTACAAAAGGTGCAAATGGTTGATTAATATAACACACCGAGCAGTTAATTCAAATTATTATATTTAGTCGGTTAAGTGATTAGTATTTTCATGCAAAATAGAGGAGGTATACAAAATATTGCTTTACCTGCTCCATCAATGACCAATGGGTCTTTGAAATCCATATAAATGCGTTCATTCTTATATTGTTCAGAGTGAAATGTGGAAGTTAAGATGCATCTGCACCGAAACTTACTTTCTGAAAAAGGAAAATATCTTTCAATTTCAGGTAACCTCTTCTCTTATGCCATCCTGAAGTATATACTTTTGGTGTCCTTCACACCTCAATGTACAGAAGTTCCAGTGCTGTCACCGATGTTTGTTGTAAAAGTTGAATGGTAAAACAACGGGGGAGGCTTGGGAACACCCACAAAGTGACGACTTTATGGGTTTTCAGAGCCTTGGCAAAGACCACCTATATAGCGCTAGCTAGACCCAAAGGTATCAGAGCGCTTTACAACAGTAAATGTTTACATCAACGATAACAAATATATGCAGAGCAGCTGAGTCACATCAGATCAAATCAGTGGTATATTGTAGAATGCCAAATTCCAATAACAATTGCATTTTGATGTGCATAAACACCACTTAGTGCAGTAAAATGTTTGAGAATTTGGCCGTGTGTGAGAATGATGACGCATTCCCTCCAAAAGTGATTCAGCTGGACTAAAAGTGATTCATTCATCACTTCATCACCCTCCTTTGTCAGAACATTTTAAAATAAAATTATGGAGATTAGGAGCTTTAAGATAAAACATTTGCAGAGTGTGGCTCCTGATTCTCACGTGGGAGGAGTAATTAATACTTTCCCCTTTTTGCTTATCAGAGAGATACATGTACGAGTAATGGACACTCGTTAAAGGGATTCTTCTGTTTCTCTGAAAGGAATGAATTCTCCTGGGGGCATATTATCAAGAAACGGCATTAAAATTATCGTGATAATATGCAGCAGAGAATTCCAATAGAAGCCCATGGTCTGGTGTCAACATGGGCTTCTATTGGAATTCTCACGGGCATATTATCAAGCCCATTATCGCCGCTTTAGCGGCAGTTTTCTGCCGCTAAACCGGCGATAAGTTTTAACGCCGTCCTTGATAATATGCCCCCAAGTCTTTGGTCGTTCAACAGTATGAAAACAGGTTAAACACTCTTTAGCCATAGGACCACCAAGAAATGTAAAATACTACTATACACTGCATGTGCCTCTGATGCTCTTGTACACCGTAGCATGGCCCTGTTATCTGATGTGTTTGGAATAAAGCACAAGAAATACCCTCATAGATGACTACAAAAAAAGGTTTATTGCAGCACCTCAAAAGTGAATGTTGATGCAAACATTTACTAAATTTAAGCACAATGCATGCAGTCTCAGTCGACAAAATATACAACATGTTGGGAAAGTATCACAGGATTACGTTAGGATGACAGGGACTTTTCACCTTTGAAATGGAAAGTGTCCTGGATCAGTGGCGGCTTACACTGATTTAAGGTGGTAGGACGGGTGGAGGGGGCATGGTAGGGGCACGGGGGGAGCGCTGGGTTAATAAAAGAAAAATTACCTGGTGCTGCCGGCCCCCTCACACTCCTCTGCTTCCACTTCCTGGTCCCAGCAGTCCCTGGGCCAGCATCACAGACTCCCCATCCAATCTCTGCGCTGCACTCAAGCAAAAGAGCAGCATGGAGATTGGCCTGAGCGGGCTGGATCAACGCTCGCTCAGGCACAGGGTGTCTCTGCTGTTCCACCTGGCTGTTCAATACAGCCAGATTGGAGAAAGCTAAGTGTGTATGTCAGTTTGGCCGGCCTTCGACGGCCGCCAAACTGACATGCACACTTAAAAGTGCACATCTACCACTTCTCCTCCCCCTCCTGTGGCCCGGCCCACCCTTTCCTGCACACGCTGACTCAGTCAACAGCTGAAAAGTAAAACAATATTAAAATATCGTTTTATTTTTCAGCTGCTGGCTGACCCAGTGGGACAACACTCCTCCGCCATTGCGGAGGAGCCACCCCTGTTCTGAATACAGAAAGTTTGGAGTAGCCAAACCATGTGATTTTCTTGTTGAGAGCACGAAATTATATGTAATAGGTCCATCATTGAACATCACCAAAATTAGAGGTTTTTTCTATTTACCAAGAGTTTCTTTTTTAATGATTTTATGTTTTTTTTCTCCTATATTCTTTTGTCATTTCTAAGTTTTCCTTGGTTTTGCTTTCTTCCATTTTGATGGCATGCCTTGGTCATATATAGTCTCATTATAAGATTTATGAAACTAAGCTGGAAGTTCTGCTCACTTTCTGTTGACAGGTGATGAGACATCGCATCTTTTGTAAAGACATGAACAGCTGCCTCAAGACAACAGTATTAGAGCCAAAGAAACATGGCAGCCACAAAATCATGACAATGGACTACTTAGTGGTTTATGTGGAGTACCAGTACCCCTTGATTAGAAATGTCTGTATATCTAAAGATCCGGGGCTGCTAAGAAGATTCAAATACTGTACTGTAAAGTGCCATGGAATACCATTTGCTGGAAAGTGACATGAACCAGAAGCTGTGAGAGCCAGCTAGGCTGTGATTGCCGTACTCCTAATGGATCATATGGTCGTGAAGATACAGCTTCCACCCTTTTACCTTGATGGAAGAAAACATACCCGCTGTTTGATTGCCAAGCTGCGGCATGTAGCCGCAGCGGCAATTTCTTTTAACTTTTATCTTCAACTTTCTGTACTTCACTCCAGAGCACTGAGGCCATCTTCTTGGCTGTCCTCGATGAACGGCTAGCCATATGCGGCTCAGGCAAACATTATTGACCCGTTGTAGATCCAAGACCATACTATTGAGCTGCAATCTTACAGGATTCACTAGGCCTGTGAAGGAAGGTGACATAAGCTGTGGGGGAAATCACTCTCAAACGTCCCCCTCATACATCTGCTCTTTGCTCGTAGTCATCCAGACAGTCAACCTGACCTGTACAGTAGCGTTGGGTTGGATTCTAGCAACCTTCCGTACCAATAGTCTTTTAAAATGTGTATTTATAAGGATAAACTTTTCTTTGAGTCCAGGCCTATTATGATCTTCCCGGACTACACGCATCTTGTGCAACAACAAAGACAGTCTTTCGCAGCGGCAAAAAGGGGACTGCGCGACCTTAACATTTCGTACATGTTGCTATTTCCTGCCAGGCTCTGAGTAATATTCAACTCTAAAACATATTTTTTTGACTCTTCCGAAGCTTTTCACATGGTTGGACGAGAGGGCCCATTTGAAACCACACTCCCCGCCACCAATGGAGTCTGACTGTTCTAGAGGCTTGCAGCGAAACAGATCACGCGGGACAAAATCGAAACAGCGACATCGCCCTGGGTCTGACTGGCGCTCCTCCAGCCCTGAGCGAATGCCCTGATTAACCCACAGTCTATGATACCTCGCGGACATAATTATGCACGTCCATAGTTTGGAGTTACTCCGCCTACTCTGCACCCGAAGAAGGTGGACACTATGCACTGCGGCTGACCTACAAGGACACTTGTTCCCCATGGTGTATGTTCTATGGGATGCGTGGGATCCATTGGGGGGGATCTGGGATCCTCGGTTGGGGTCCTGGGGTACTCCTCACCCTGACAGATGCTCCTAGTTCTTGGCAGTATCGGGGGTGGAGGGGTTGCAGGGGGGGACCTTTGGGATTTAGAGTTATGTTATTTTGTTGTTGTTTACATGTGCAGACGCACCTCCCTATCTTCATTTGGTGTACTATTACTCACGGACCCCGCTTATATACATGACCACTCAGGCAGCGGTAGCACCTGTAGGTGACCTGACATTGATGACATGGAATGTTAGAGGGTTGCTCAATAAGGTCAAACGGGGGGCCGTCCTAAGACAGGTTAAACGCTACAGGGCTGACATTCTCCTTCTACAGGAGACAAATCTCATAGGCAATAAGGCTCCCTTTGTCGCAAGGTTTGGGTACCAGCAGGTGTTTTTTATGCGGGTTTCACTAGGGGTTCCTGTGGAACAGCAATTCTTATCCACTGCCGCGTCCCCTTCATTTATACCAAACACTAGACTGACCCTGGTGGCAGATTTGTCTTCTTGTCTGGAACGCTCTACGGGGAATCACTCATCCTAGGCAGCATGTGCGGTCCCCCACCTCTTGGGTCCACGTTTGTAGAGAATGTCCCCTGACTGTGGGGCGAACTCCCTGAGGGCCTGTCCATCTTAAGAGGCGACTGGAATGATACCATGTCACAACTTGATTGGAGACGGAGATTGGGGGAAGACCCTCCCGCTGTAGCCACAAAATTGTAGTCGCTTGCCAGGGCGCTGGGCTGGGTAGATATATGGCGGGCATACCTTTCCACTGAAACAGGCTACTCATATCTGTCTGCTGTTCATAGTTCCATGTCCACCTAGATTACCTGTTCACACCACAAAGCTATATACATAGATTTGCCTGGGTCTCTCATCTTCCAAGAGGGTTGCCCGATCAATCTCCGGTCACAGTGACACTCGTCTTGCAACATGAAAAGCCTCCCTTTAGATGGCGGATGTTTCCATGGTATCTGCGGGACCCTGATTATCAGGAGTGTTTACACACAGCGATACAAGAATATTTCACCTTAAAAACTGACTCAGTACCGTCTAAGGGAACCCTGTGGGAGGCCCTGAAACCCACTATCAGAGGGGTGGACATCAGCTATAGGGCTAACGACAAATGGAAATGCTCCGCACAGCGGACGGAGTCGGAGACCCAGTGTAAATCCTTGGAGACTCAATAAAGTCAGGATCCAACTCCGCCCCCTCGAAGAAACCTGTTCCTTGCGCAACAGCAGCTACACCAACATATAATTGAGGAAGCAAAAGAAATCTGGCTGGCGTCTCAATACCGCATATACCAATGGGGAGACAAATCCAGCATAATGTTACACAGACTCTGTGAAGCTGGGCAAGCCCCAGCCACAGTTCCAACAATTCGGGGTAGAGCTGGTGCCTTAGTTACATCCCCTCGAGAGGTGGTGGAGGAGTCTGCGCATCATTTTGCCGCATTATATGCCTGGAAAGAACAGCTTGCAGAGGACCAAATAGCTGAGTTTGTTCGGGATATCCCCCCTCAGAGTTTATCAGATCAGATGCAAGATCAGTTAGACGACCCCATTACCATAGACGAGTTGACGGCAGCATTGACAGCGATGCGACAAGGGCGGGCCCCAGGTCCCAATGGGTTCCATATGGAGTTCCTCCGCTCCAATATGGTCACACTGGGCCCCCACTTGCTGGAAGCAATAAATGAATCCCTTGAGAAGCAATTCCTGCCTTCGGACTGGCGCGAGGCTGAAATTGTCCTCTTTTTAAAGCCCGGCCGCCCACCGGAAGACCCGTCCTCTTGCCGCCCTATCTCCCTAATCAATTCCGAATCCAAGTTACTAAGGGAAGTTTTAGCAGATCACCTGCGGGCCTGCATCCAAGATTTAGTCCATCTGGACCAATCCGGCTTTATGCCACACCTGGCCACCCGCCATAACTTCCGTCGTGTCCATAACGCTATGGCCTTGGCTCCGGATCTAGGCCGCCCTAGCCGATATAGATAAGGCCTTTGAGTCCCTTAGCTGTGAGTATTTATTCCAATTATTGGAGGCTATCAATTTCGGTCCACGCTTCCTGGCCTGCGTGCGCCTACTTTATACTAAACCAATGGCCTCAGTATGTATTGCGGGTCATCGATCCCCCTTCTTCCCAATCAGCCATGGCATGCGGCAGTGTTGTCCCCTGTCCCCCCTTATTTTTGCCTTGGCAGTGGAGCCCCTGGGGGCATGGGTTTGTGGGGATCCGGTTCTTAGAGGTTTTGACTGGCCACGGTCACAGCCAGATCATATTGCATTATAATCAGACGACGTCCTGTTTTTTATGACAGACCCATGGATCTCGGGCCCGCATATTCTGCAGATCCTCCGGGTCTTTGGACAAACGACCGGGCTTCACACCAACCCCGCTAAATCTGTACTGTTCCCGGTGTGCGGTTAGCAGGGTAGAGCTACGTGGGCATCTCAGCTCAAACATGCTACAGGAGGGTTCCAATATCTCGGATTGTTCGTGTCTCCCTGTCCGAAGATCTCCTGGGCGCGCAACATAAATCCGCTCCTTGCCGGCCTACGCGACAAGACTACTTTCTGTACCTCTCTCACCATATGGACGTTCGGCCATCTTCAAGATGGTCTCGCTCCCCAGAGTGCTATACGGACTTCAACATTTTCCATATCATATACCACTAGCGTCGTTCGCCCAAATTAACGCTATACATAACAAATTCTTATGGGGGGGCAATTAGAGTAGCGCTACAGACCTGTGCGCAATCCACCTACTGCGGCGGCATCGCTGCCGCCGATGTTTACTCATATTACGTAGCTGCCCACCTTTTAGTCATCAATGATTGGTGGTATAATTCACCTGCGGACCCTGCGTTCGCTCAGGAACATACAGCCATATAGAAGACTCCCCTCCTACGGTTGCTATATAGTGCACAGAATCTGGACTTTCTACCACATGCTACCCAAACGACGATCCGACTATGGCGGTACACCGTCCGCCGAATGGGGTGGCACATGCGGTTGACACAAACGATGCCCCTGTGGCATGGTAACTATCTGCGCCAGGTGGTCGCATTGAAGGGGTTCCGCCAGTAGAACCTGATTGGCATTTCCACATTAGGAGATGTTATGCGGGGTACCACCCTCAAATCCTTTCAGCAACTGCATGTGGAATTCCACCTCCATAAAACCCAGTTCTACAGATACCTCCAGTTACGCCATGCTTTGACCCGCTCACCCGCAAACTTACCTGACCTCCCTGAATTTCATTTGTTGGAGGGCCGTCCCCTCATGGGTGATCTGGGCGCACACAAAATCCGACAAATCTACCAAACAGTGACCACACATTCCATCACGACTCTTCACAAAACGAGAAAGGCGTGGCTGGATGACTTCCGGACCTGACGGATGATGACTGGGCAGAGGCGATAGCTAGTCCCCGGGGCGCTGCGGTAGCCTTCATATACCGTCTTATTTAGTTCAAGTAGGTCCAACGTGCATATTACACCCGTCTCTGTCTTTGGAGGATGGGAGTCATTGAATCCCTTGAATGTCTATGCTGCGACAGGGAGGAGGGGTCATTTCTCCATACGGTATGGGGTTGCACTGCTTTACAGCCCTTCTGGTGCAGAGTTTCGACCTGCCTTGACGAGGTACTGTCCCGGGACCTTCCATATGACCCTCACCTATTCCTGCTTTATAGCACAGAGGGCATAGGTGGGAATCGCTATAAGCAGCACTTACTTTTCCTTGTTCTCACGATTGCCAAATGTGATATTGCGCAGTTATGGAAGGGTACCTTACCACCAACAATAGGAAAGTGGCGGCAAGAGCTGGACAAATGTATGGGCCCTGAGATAGCAGTGTTTCACGCGAGCGGCTGCCTTCAAAAGCATAGAAAAATATGGGCTAGATGGGCGGTGTACCGGGGTGTTGTCCTCGCTCCTCTTCCTTCACAATACCCGTAAACATGTCCAAGGGTTGTTTGTGGGCCATAATGTATGAGGTATTGTTTCTTTTCTTTGGGTATTCACATGTATTGCAGTTTGGTTGCCAATACGGTGGGGTGGGAAGGTCTGCGTAAAGTTTTCAGTTTCTTCTTGTTGGTTTTATATAAGAATGGTACCCATGGGTGTCCCCATGTCTTGTAACCTGTCCATATATTGTTTTCAATTGGCTTATGTCGGGCGATCGCCCAAATGGTACTATAAAAATGCAATAAAATATGTTTAAGTAAAAATAAATGTGTATTTATTTATCTTTTTAAGAGAATGCAACAACATTCGAGAAATCAGTCAAGCTCGTAACAAGATTTCACGAATCATTACCATTTTGTCAAAGGCACACCACAGCCTCGGACAGAACATAGCATTGACCATGGAAGGATATACGATAACAATAAGCAGACACAGTGGATCACTCTAACATTTCTCCCTTTCACAATCAACACTCCTGGGATTTTCTGGGCATCTTTGTACATTACACTTCGCTTATATGCTGGCCGACACCAGAAGGGATCATTTATCTCCTTGCCCAGTTACCTCTCTCCTTGTGTGTTCTCCAGAAGGCACAGACGTATTGACGGATCATTACAATAAAGTAGGTCTTGCATACATTTTTTGCACATTGGCACCTTACCTCTATCCCACCTGTCATTTAGCTAGAAGTAGTGCCAGAACAGGAAGTTTTCATCAAGTTTTCTGTCCAAATGAGGTATTGACTTCAATCAACCCATCTGTACCATCGTAGGTGTGAGGCTACCAGGCATGACTCATCTTCGACAAGGACTCCAACACCTCCCCAAGAATCCTCTCACTCTAGGGCAGCCCCATGCCAGGTGCAGAAATCCCGCTTCAGCCACCTGACCTCTTGCCTCGCATTAATCCTGCCTAATTCCCCACCGCCACAGAACAAGCAGGGATCATATAGTCTATGCAGTTATCGGAAGTGAATAAGGTGGAACCTACGCTTGGCTACACCGTACCATTTTGGGAGCAACCGTATTCCCACAGTTACTGAACCTAAGTATTCATCAATCCACCATTCCTTGGAGGGCACAGTGCATGATTGGGCCACTGTTTGACCTGAATTGTACAGAGATGAAACCAATCTTTTGGTTGATTTTACCGCATTGACCAATTAAACAGGCTTCAAAGGAGGGAGCGCTGCAGGATATATCAAGAGTCCTGCTTGCTCGCCAGTCTGAGACGGAAGTATAAAAACATGACCAGCATGGCATGTGCATCACATACCTTAATGTAATCAGAAGAGATGGATAGATCTCTGGCATACATATCTTCTCATTTTCTAATGTTAAGTTTGTGCAGCTGGGATTTAAAAAAAGTTTTTGGGGGGGAGTTTTACATAGCTTGAACACGATCCTTTCTGGTATGAGACCGCTGTACGTCATGGAGGCAAACAAACAAGCATGTACAAGTGAAACTTTCAGGAACCAAGGCGCTGTACATTAGGAAAAAGTAAACATATGGGAGTATACAACTGTGAAGAACAGTATATGGACGTAGATTGACGTAGGCAGAGTCTTGATTAATGTCATCGTAGAGAGTAACGAAAGGTTTATAAGGCGGCCAATAGTCTTGTAGATGAGCAGGAGGGAAAAAGTCTGGGGAAGGCTGCATCTTCATTGGGGGGGAGGAATCTGGTCAGATGATGCTTTCCTTATTTGTCACATTAAAACTGAGATGATGTATGTGGCTGTGGCCTTGCAGGCGATTATAATAGTTAGGTTTGCTTTCGACTAAAGTCTGTCTCAATCAGTGCCCTGAGTACAGGCAGCACTCGGGGGATTGGGAGGAAGGGGAGGGAACAAAGTGGTGATGTGGCAGTCATAGGGCCACCCATGTGCCGTCAGCGAGTACGGCGGCTAGCGCACTATCCTTTGCGCCGCCACCGAGCTGAAGGGAATTTCTAGAGCTCCTGAATCTGTGACGCAGTTATTGAAGATCTACTTTTTTGCTGTGAATTTTTTTTCTCATTTGGGGCACAACACTGCCTTAGTACCGCCAGCATAAGGCAGTAATTTTGGACTTAAGGGCGTATTGATGGCTTCAATTGCCCCCTCAGAACTCGAAATTCAGCGTGCATTTGTGTTTTATAAGCAGTGGGGCAGCTCCCCCCTGGCATCGCTTGCTCCGGAGGGGTGAGGGGGAGGGTTAAGCTGTTCACGCCTGCCCCAGCCACACAGACTCAGCAGGTGTTTCTGCTGTGGTTTTTGCCTATGGATCACCCCCAGGCACAGGAGAAGCATGGGCGACCCTGAGTTAGATGGTGGGGAGGCTGCTACTGTGTCCCCCTCTGGTGCTTGACGAAGAGCAACAATGCCAGAGTTCAGGAGGAGCCAGGGTCCAGTCAGAAGGAGGTGGTCCAGGGACCTAGTTGGCTCAGGTGCGGGTTGTGGCAAAGATTCAGCAGCATTATGCAGTAAGTATAGTGTGAGGCCCCCGGTGCGTACCCCCCCTTGGAACAGAAGGGCCTGGGAAGCTGAGCGAGATTGGTGCACCAGTGAGAGGGTCCTGACAGGATTCCAGGTTGTCATGGTACCTCTCCATGGCAGACAAGAGAGGTATGGGGGCTGCAGGCACTCGCCCCTCAAGATCTCGGAATCCCTATGGTCAGCTTTTGGGCTGAGTGGGGTGGCAGGGTGGTGCAGACTTCACTGTACCATTGCTTGTGGAGAATCATTGGCAAGCGGGAGCTGTAGAACCCAGGGACAGTGCGGGCAGCTGGGGGCAGCTTACGTGGGGTGACAGCAGGACATGGCCCCAGGAGGAGCTTAGGAGGCCCGCAGAGACCTTTCGGCACCAAAGAGATCTTCAGCGCAGAGTAGGGACCCTGTCGCACGCTCTTTCCCCAGGAAGGGTGTTCTTGGCATCTTGAACAATAATTTGGAATTCAATCAAGGTCTGAGGCAGCGTGAGGATGCAGATGGGGCTGTAAGTGGTGTAGGGCGTCCTGGAAGGGCTGCAGGCGAGGAACGGGGGAAATGAGTCTGCACATGCGGTGGAGCACAGGGCTGCTCCCAGGTCAGTAGTGGTAAGAATCACGGATCCAGCAGTGCCTAATGAGGGGCATCCTGGGGGGTGTGGCACAGCTCCACAGAATGCTTTGGTTATGGATGGGCACCTGTCTGGTGTGGACAACAGTGACAGCCGGGGGGATGGGGCCTCCTGTTCAGGGGCAGAGGGGTCTGACACTGGCCTGGGACAAGCTCAGAACAATGGCGGCCATAGTCCACAGGAGGTGCAGATGGTGGGTGAGTCTTCTGACAGTGGGGAGGGTAGCCTGGGCAGGAGAGGTGGATGTCCAGATAAGAGGCTCGTGTGGGATTGGCATTGGGAAGCTGGCAAGCGACAAAGGAGAGAAATCAGCTGGCATCCCTGGGGAGAGGGGCCAGGGTGTGAGTATGATGACTGGGTGGATGCATGGGGGTGGGTTGGCAGGTAGATTGAAGGGGTCAGGACTATCGAGAGTCCAGGGGTTTTGGTGGCGTGGGGGATTTCAGAGGATGCAGAGAGTATTATGGGAATTGTGGGAGCTGTTTATAGAGGCACTGTAGAAAGGGTAAGTGGGAAACCAAGTGGTGAGTGTGGGGACCATCAGTGATGCCATGCAGGGGCAGAGCTCAGCAGCGGGGTCAAGAGCAGGACATACTGCGGTGGTTGGTTCAATAGGGGGAGGAAGACACAAGTGGGGCAGAAGGGGAAAGGCACAGTGGAGTACACGCCGGTGGACACTCCACAGGGGCCGCAACCATGTTGAAAAACAGTGATGTTCTATTGCTGTATATGGACATGATGCAGACGACCATAAGATTGGGCAAGTGAGTATATCTGTGTGCTTAAATTACTGCATAGGGACCCTGTGAGTAAAGAAGGTTCAAAAGCAGAGGATAGGGAGCTAGGTAAGAGGCTGATGATGTTCACTAGCATTGATACCTGGATGGCGGCGTTCACTATTTTCGCCAGCATCTTATGTGAAAAGACCCACGAACAAGGAGTAGGCTTATGGAAGTGCATGGCTGTCATTAAGACAGCTAGCATCAGTTTTGGTGGCTTAGAATGGTGGAGCAGCTTAGGGCACGGAAGAGCACCACACTGGCGAACTCATGGGGGGACGTTGACCAGGAGGTTTGGCTACCGTACATGAAACTTATGAGACAGTCGAAAACAGGACACACTGCGAGTGGGCTGCTTATTCTTTACCAGTCTTTTCTGAGCCATCCTACTCGAAGCGGGGTATGAGGACCGCAAGCAACCTCCCATGTGGGCCTCGTGGAATTTTAACAAGGGAGCCTTTCATAGGTATCGTTGCAAAGTTCGTCATGATTGTTCCAGGTGCAGTGGTAGGCGCTCCCTGCTGCAGTGCACATCAGGGGGCAACCCACCCCTGGTGGGACGGGGCACGACGTATGGCAAAGGAGTGGCGGCAAAGGACGTATACTCCATTAAAACCAGAGGTAACACTGCTGTTATTGAAGCGATATGCTGATACTAAAATGTCTGTGTTCTTGTGGTAGGGATTTGGTTTTGGTTTTAGGCTTCCTTGCACGGATCCCAGAGTGGGTCGACAAGCAGACAGTCTGAAGTCCTGCAAAGCAATGGAGGAGCTAGTGCCGGAGAAGCCGTTGAAAGAAGTGAGTCACGGTAGGATGGCAGGGTCATTTCCAATTCCTGCATTGAGGAACGTGATAGTGTCTCAGCTATGGGTAGTGCCAAAGAACGCTCCAGGGGATTTCATCTGATTAACCATGAAAATGGTTAATGTGAATGATTTAATTGACCAGGCGGAGTGGTCAGTGTCATATGTCAGAGTACACATAGCCATTCAGTGAGTGCGAAGGTGCAGGACCAATGAGGAACTGGGCAAAGCGGATATTAAATCAGCTTTTTGTCTTCTGCCAGTGCACTCGGATGATTTCACATTTTGGGAATAAAGCTTAGGGGCAGATCATTTGTGGAGAAGTACATACAAATGGAATGATCAGTTGCATGTGCAGTGTATGGAAAATGTATCGCCTTCCTGGATTGGGTAGTTCACAATGTAGCAGCATCAGATCAGGTTCTTCATTACTATGATGATTATTTCCAAATAGGGAGGACAGGGTAGACGGGAGAGTGTGCAAGATTGATGAAGACATTAGCAGTGGTCACGGACAGTTTTGGTGTGCAATTGGCAGCTGAAAAGACAGAGGGACCGGCTACTACTCTGATATTTTTGGGCATTGAGTTGGACTTGGTGGTGATAGTGTTGCAGTTTGCAAGGGACAAGCTAAAGTAGCGGAATTGTCTGATTGATGAGCTACTGCAGAGATGGAAGTGTAAACTCCGACTGGCGCAAAAGGTGCTTGGTCATTAGAATTTTGCATGTAGGGCGTGTCCCTGGGGTGTAATGCAAGGGCTATATAGCCACATTTTAGGATTAATTTGTCCAGCCGAGTATGGGATGACTTGATTGCTTGGAAGCATTTTTTGGTGGGCTATTATGGAGCGACCATGTGGCTGCAAATGACCAAATGACTTCGAAGGTGGATATTTTTGGGTGCCGCAGGAGCAGGGGCTTTTGGTGTGTTCTGGGAGGGGCAATAGTGCGCGGGTAGCAGGCCTCACTCTTGGAAGGTCAACCGCCACAGTACTGCCTTTTTGTAATTTTTCCCATTGCTGTTGGCAGTGTGTCTGTGGGATAATGAGTTGAGGAACAGTAGGATGACATTTGTGTCTGACAATGCAGCAGTAGTGCAGGTGGTGAACAGGTTGACTGCTTCAGAAGTTTGGGTGTTGAGGATTCTGATAGAATTGGTCTTGCTATGCTTGGAGAAGAACTTCTTGTTTCCAGTTAAGCAAATTGTAGGTCTGGACAACAAAGTGGCTGATGCACTTTCTTGTTCACAGTAGGAGAGAACCTTTGGTTTGGTTATGAGTGCGGTGTTGGAAGGCCTTCGTGTTCTAGAAAACTTAGGAGACATCAGGATGTGAAAATATATATACTAGTCTATTATTCAACAGACCTGTAGGGAATTCATAGCATCGGGTGCCAGACGGCGTGGCCATGACAGGGTGGGGTCGTGGTTGAGATGGGCGGACATACTGAAATTCATTATGGGTCAAACAGGGATTTATCTGCGATTACCATAGGGGGCAAACTGGCAGGTATTGCATTCTATGGGAAGATGTGATGGGGGTATGACCCATGTGGAGGAGAGATGGGTCGGAGAGAGTTGGATGGCTGGTCTTGACTGCATGGCAATGTGCCCCATGTAAGACGTCGAATTTGATTGGGGTCATGAGGACAATAGTAAAGCAGGCGAGAGTCATGTGCACTTGTGCCTGAGAGGTACAGCTCTTCCGTGGGCTATTCAGTTTGATGTTCTTTAGCACCTTTAGGGTTTCAGGGTTGGGAGGTAGGAAGGGAAGTTTGGGGATGGTATTGGATGACCCGGTGTGACGTACAGAGGGTTTTGAAGTGGATTTAAGGAGGTCTAAGACTGATCACAAGGGTAAAGGGGCGCTTACACTGTTTGAGTGAGGCACCAGTTTGCCTCTGGTTGCCGTTGCAGACCTTTTTGGAATTGAGGGGCTGGGGTGAAGGCCAGGGAACTCAAAGCTGCCCTGGCAATTTTCTCAGACCTGCCCCTAGTGAAGCTCTGCCTGGACCTGGGAGCTGGAAACGCTTGCTTGATACTTTTTTTTACTGGGGTCTGATATTGCAGCGCTGCTGCTAAACTGGCCCTCAGTATCAAAATCGGCCCCAATAGCTGCAGAACCGGTCCCCACACTTCCAGCCTCCCGGGGAAACGGCAGATGCCTGTTACGGCTAGTCTGGCTCTTGTGAAGGCCTCATTTTCTTGCATGAAGCAGTTTGACAGTAAGCTCGGGCAAGTGCTGGGAGTGTTAAGAAGATGCTTACAGGCTTTAAGCTTGCTGGCACTGGACTTTAGCGCTCACTCGTTTCACACAGAGGCAGCAACTGAGGGTTTTCGGCTGAGGATGGGTAGGTGGCAGAGCAGTTATGTGTGAAGGTATATTTGGCCAGGAATAAACTAACATGCCGTTCGCTTTTTTGGCAGGTGGTCCTTGTGCAGAGTCTCACCGGTGAGTTATATGGATCTGTGGACACTCCTTCGTGAAGTGGGTCGGGGTGAAGGCTGTGAGGCAGTTTGTAGGCAACCAGTTGGGGCTGGAAAAAGAAAGTGGCAAGATGCATTAGTTTTGTCTTGGTCGTATGAGTTGGGGACAACTGGTGCCGGCCTTGTGGGTGTACTAGGCAAAGTGGGGCAAGTCTGAGGTTCTAGTAATTCATCCAGGAGAGAATGATATGGTGCAATCCACTGGGATGTATTTGCTGAAGTCCATGAAGCAGGACTTGGATATGATGAAGGTCAGATGGGTTCCTCCAGATTTTTTCTGGACTAGGCTGTTGCATAGGAAGGTGTGAAGGGGTGCACAGCGGCCGGCTGCAATCAATATAGCCAGGAAGGAGCTGAATAGACAGATGACTGGTTTCTGCAAGGTGAGAGGGTTGCGGGTGGTAGAGCATCAGAGCATTCTTTTTGAGTACCCGCTAACTTAAGAGATGATGGGGTGAACTTGTCTGAGCAGGGCAATAACCTGCATTTAAAAAGGTTGACAAGGTCTTTTGAAGGGTGGATGATAGACCGTAAGAAGCGTTGAGTTGGGAGGGACAGTAATGATACCACAGGGGAGGGTCTTTCTGATGACAGAGAAAGGCAAGCTGTTCAGCTGATAGGGGGAAAGATGGGGGGGTTAAGAATGAGCAAAGGAAACTGGATCCATGATTTGGGGCAATGAAGGGCATGGTCCATGAGTGGGAAGGCGTAACAAGATGGTTACCCGCGGTTCCAGTGTGAGGACCACAAGGACTCATGGCATTTGGAAGGTTGTGTACAGTTCAGAAGTGTTTTAGGGTGGGATGCTGGCGGTGTGAGTTACTTGGGGGCACTGGGGGTTGCTTTAGAACCTCTGTTAGTCCAATTGACAGGGTAGCTTGTGTGGCTCAGTCAAAAAGCTAGGTACTATGCGTACCAGTTGCAAATAAAGTGGCCTTTTCACTCAAAGCAAGCAGAGTGGTGTGATCATTTCATCTCAATCTGGACCCTTAGCATGGGCACCGCGCTCTGATCTCAGGGAGGTTGGGAGGAAGGGAAAGGAACAAAACATTGACGGTCATAGAGCCGCCGACGTAGCGTTAGCACGTACAGCAGCGAGCACACTTTTCTTTGCACCTGCTGCAGAGCTGAAGCCCACCACACACTTTGGTACATGTGATTGTCATTGGGTGTTTTATTGTTGTGGTGCAGTTATTGTTGTGTACTGAGGGCAAGCGGAGGAAGGAAAACAGTGTAAATGATTTGGAGAAAGATGGAGGGGGTGTAAGAATGAGCAAAGAACAATGGAACCAAGATTTGGGGCAAGGACGAAGGCCTGGTCCAAGAGAAGGCAGGCTAGACAAGACGGTTAATGTATGTTTCTGTGTGAGGAGCACAAGAACACATGTCATTTTAAAGTTTGTGTGCAGTTCAGAAGTGTTTGGTGGTGGTATGTTGTGGTTGGGAATCTCTTAGGGAAAGCGGGTGAGTTTAGAAACTTTTGTTAGCCCAGTTGACAGGGTAGCTGTGTGGCTCAGCCGAAGGGCTAAGTACTCTGCTTGCCAGTTGGAAATAAAGCAGCTTTTTGCTCTCAAACCAGCGGAGTGGCTTGATCATTTGTGATCATCAGCGGCTCAACAACCCCAATGCTTTAAATTGCTCTCTTACTCTATCAAACTCCGCAAAATCCCTTGGCTTCTTCCTAGACTCTGGCTCCTATGGATGGAGCAATATTATCGCCCGTTAAAACATAGAAGATATTTTTGCACAGTGTGTATTCTGAACTAAATTTTAATATGGTACTCTCAAATTATTTTCCCCTTCTTCCCTGCGGACAAATGTATTTACCCAAGAGGCAAGTCAGTTGTCTATACAATGTGTCTATTTTTGCTATAGGTATAGCAACATTATGGACCATTAAACAACATTTAAGAGAGTTTTTCGTTCAATCAGCATCTTAAGCTGAATTATTTTAAGGTGCTCTCAAATGTGATAATCGCAGTGTTGTCAAGCAGTTTGGTCACACAATTTAGTCAAGTTGGGTAGCTGGGAATGAAGCCAAGTACATCTGCGTATCACCAGCCACAATTTAGCTTGTCTAGCGCCAACCAACTGAAATTCCAAATACAGTCTGGAGTACAGCAACGTCACGCGGGTGTTAGCAACACTATATGCCAGCCAATAAATGAAAACAATAGTGGCATGTTTCAGAGACAGGTGGCATGTACCTGTTTATTATACACTTGCTGGGTGGCTCAGTGAGTGAAACGCGCACCGCTGACTGACAGTTAACCGTAGGCCAGGTGTTTGAATCTACCAAGGCCAGTTCAGCCAAATACCATTGCACTGAGTGATAGAAGCAACACCAGTTATTTATAGCGCTTAGAAACAGCAACAGTGTGGAATGACGAGCTATGTCTTAAACAATTAGCTTAGAGACAGGGAATATGTATGTTGGGGTTGTTAAGACTTTGAAGCAAGCTCTCATACAAGCTTAATGCAAAAAGGCCTTACATCATATGGAGAGGGTCTGGCCCTCCACAGAGCCCCCTCACCTCACAGGCACCCTCTCTTGGGTGGACACAGAGGTGATGCATTACACGCGCTGTTGGTCTTCCGCGCCAGGCAATACCAGAGGCCCTTTGTCAGGGAACAATACTTGAAGTATGGGACAGCACATGTCAAATACAGGAGGCGGAGTGCTCTAGATAAAGGCCTCGTTCAAACACTCCTAACAGCATCAGCTTTATTTGAACTCCGGCCTTCGCGCTCTGAGTACACACTCACAGAGCACACACTCACAGGGTCATTGAAGGCAGGGCCGCGGCTCAGCTGAAAAGAGCCCCCTCCTTCAGCCAAGGTCGGAATCGTAAACACAAGAGGGGCCTGTTCCTGACGACAGCGGCCATGTTTCCTCTGGTGATGACGTCAACTGTTAATATTTCTGCAAGGGTGAACATGAGGGCTGAAAACGTCACCTCGTTAATAGTTAACTTTAGCATTGTTATCCAGTGAGTGAAATATAATTTTTGAGGATATTAACAAAAACTTTTTTCTACCCTAACCCTGATGATATCACAATAACTGACATCACAGACGTTCCACAGTAAACTGCACGATTACTATAACAATAAGGCACAGACAAATGTCTGTTTTAGATTTCGCCTATATCAGGCTGCTGATATGATTTGCCAAGAGAAAACTTCTTGTTTCTCTCTGTATAGCATGAAAAATATTGTGTTTGCATAAAGAGGGTATAGTGCCACTAAACAGCACCAGGAATTTTAAGAATTTACGCTATAAGCTGTCATGATTTAATAGTTCCTCTAGAGTTTACAACAGCAAAAATATACTGATACATCCAAGGGAGAAGAAAGGAAAACAGGTTAGATTACAGCTAGAGATTAGATTAGAGATAGTAGTTAAATCGAAATGTATTAATTGAGAAAGGCCATATAGTGAATATCGGCTATGTTTTGTTTTAGATTGTTTCTTAGTGTTATTACATTTTGATTTGTGATTATTTGCAAGACAATACCTCTTGTGCACAGCACAGAGATGAAGGTTTTATTCAAACTCATCATCATGTTTCATACATTCACAATAATGAAACATGGGAACAATGTTTTGAGTTCATTATTGCATACCTGCCAACTCAAAGAAAAATCTCACTGTGTGAGGAGGTGGCGGGGTCTTTCAGGGGGCGGGGTCGAGAAGTACCTAAGAGGCGCTTTTGAACCCCACCCTGCCCCTAAGCCCCCATCTCCACCAAAAAACATAAAAAAGCTTGCTAAGGCTGGTGCCGATGTCCTGGGGTTTTGTCACAATGGACTTCGGCTGTTTAAAGCCGTGGAAAACGAGCTGGAAAACCACTATTGACAGTGGTTTTCAGCTTGTTTTCCCTGCCACTGTGTGATATCGGCTCCTCACCGGGAGACCGTGTGATGGGAGCCGATATCGTGTGTCACACTGTGGCACAGTGTAAATTGGCAGGTAGGTTATTGTATTTAATCAGATCAGTCTGCATTGCAATGGAAGCTGCAGAAAGTAAACATTGCTCATCAACACACTGTTTACCTTTTGTTCTTGCAGTGATGGCTAATGATCTTTGAAAGTGATTGGGTATAATACTTGCCCTCTATTGCAATGTGTGAGCAAAGCAAATGAACCCAACCTCTTCTAGGCAGGCTTCAAGGTGGTTCTACCCAACAAAAGCTTGAAACAAATGAGTTCACCTAGTCGATTTTAACACACAATTTTGAAATACATTTTCTTAGTAGCATAAGCTCTGAAATGACTCTCATTAAATATTCAACATCAGGTTTCATTGGCTTGTCTCACCATGAAAGACATGGTGAGACAAGCCAATGAAATCTGATGTTCCCCAGGTGTTGACGCCATTTGGTTCAAAGTGCTCTATGCATGTCCACATATGTCAAAAGTTTCCTCCATTGTGCTAGAGCCAGAATTTTGTCATGGCTTCTACCCTTTTGCCATGGGTGCCCCTTAAGCCAAACAGTGCATATTATATGACAGTACTGGAATTTTGCCATTAGTACCTTCCATATACCATGGGTAAGGTAATGTAAAAAAAATACCTCTAGTATGCCAGGGCCAGCATTTTGTCATGGTTGCCCCCTCCCATATGCCACAGCTGTCCTCCCATATGCAAGAATTACCTTCTATATGCCCATGCCTGCAATTGTGCTGCTGGTGCCCTCATGCCAAGGATTCCTTCAGCATGTCAGTGGCAGCATTTTTAGGTCTCGCCTAGGCAGTGCATGCGCTGTTTCTTCGAGACATGCTGTATCTAGGCTATGGGCGTGAAAAAACGCCCATCTTTTTAATTGGTTCCTCTTGCTGTTTTTTAGAAATGCTGGCTTTTCATTAGTGAATACACTTAGTAGTCCCTCCTTTTGGAATTTTGCATCCTCCCATGAGGACTGGCCCTCTTACATGTGTTCTTACTGTTCAGATTATTCATTGTTAGAGAGAACTCATTTTTTAGTTGGCTTGCCTCTGTGCTCATTAACTGTTCTGTTTAATTGTGCACTGAAACTTCCTGGTTTCATTTGCTTGCCGTGTGCCTCCCACTCACCCCTCCCACAACACTACTTCCTCTCTTATCTCCTGTGTCTCCCCCTGACACAACACTGTATGCAGGCCCCCACCACCCCTCTGAGGCCACTGCTGTTTTGCTCCTTCGATCAATTTAAGCAGTTTAAGCACTGCTTGCCGGCTGGCGAGATTGCTGCTTTGAATTCTTTTTTTTTTTATTAGTCACTTTTATTTATATACCATTCTTATAAATGAGTTCCTTTTATTTATATAGTGTGCTTTACATTTGTATCTTATTTTAAATTAGTCGCTTGCCGACACCAGACCCTAACACGGATCCCCAGCTTCCCCGTCGGCAGCTCTCACCGCTGAGCCATATCCTTTCCCTAGCTATATTGCAGGGTGCAGTACCATATGTGGCCAAAAGAGGTCCCAAGGGACACCAAGTGACAACCTATGGTACTGCACCCTCACAACACAGCTCGAGTCTCTTGTTTCATAAAGCATACAACCTGTGCTGTGAATGCCGCCCTCCATTTGCAAAAGTGCCCCAACTGTGCTTTTTGCTTTGCTTCCCCCTCTTCACTTCTACATAGCTCTCACCTATAAAAGCTGAGCCTGTGGTGGTTGTCCTCAGAAAGATGTCAGGCACAGTTGTAACAATGGGCCGCTTCTCAGTATTTGGGCATCTTCGCCTGGGCCTGATCTAGCCCTGGAGCCTCGGCTGCGGCTTAAGAGCTATTACTGTCATTTGTGCATGAACATTGGGTCACATGAGCATCTGAAAACATCAACACCACGAAGCACGTCAAAACCTGCGTGCTACACTGTGGCCATGTGTTGATACCCTATGTCACGATGTGCTATATGTAATTCTAGAAGTATGCAGGTGCTTCTTTCCTCTTGGATTCAGACAATTACTGCATAAAGGCACCAGTGGAAGCTGTTAAACACCTCGAACATCTGCTCTTCAGAACATTTCTTCCCCTCTATTGTGTACTATAAATAGCTGTAACCTGTTTTTTCCACATGTGGTACTAAACAATGGGCGTTAGTAATTCACGTTAATCTTGACTCCACCCGTCAGACTTAAATCATTTCCCCAGCTTTCTTCGACTGCAGTCTGTCAGCGGCCGTGTAAGTGCGGAGAGTTGGGCTTGTCTCTGTCGTGTGAGATAACAGTGTTTCCATCACCTTCAATTTGTGATATCTCAGTGCGCACTTACAATAAAAAGTCAATTCAAACTATTGGGATTCAATCAGTGCACTTTTACGCACTTGGCTGTGGAACTGCATATAATCAAATAGATTGAGGATCTATGTCAAAGAACACCATCTGGAAAATACATAACACTTCCAGCATAAATAGCAAGCAAGCCAGCGCCCCTCCTGGTGCTAGAAATATGGGCACAGCCTTCCAGGCAAAAATAAACTTGCCTGCATTTACATGGGAGGCAATACTGGGCTGGTCACCGGATAGATATTGTTGGGAGCTGATCTCACTAGCACAAGGAGAGAGCACCATGCTGGCCCTGAGACGTAACCACTCGTAACTCATACTAGAACAAGCATTTGTAATGCAATAGGTCTTGCATTAGCGAAACTTTGAGCTATTGGCATTGCAAATGCTAATGTTTGTTATTTTTTGTTAAAAAAAAAAAAGAGTTAGCATTTACACCGGCAATAGCTCAAAGTTTCACTAATGTATGACCTATTCCATTGCAAATGTTTGGTCTGTGGGTGTTACTATGTCAAGGATTGCGTCTAGTGTGCCTGTACTTGCATTTTGCCATGGGTGTCCTATATGTCAACTATTAGCTCTAGCATGCCAGTGCCAATTATGAACTCTAGTATGCTAGGGCCAGTATTTTATCAAAGTAGCCTGTCATGTTAATAATTGTCTCCAATATGCCTGCACTAGCATTTTATATATCACACACATGAGGGTCTAAAGGAGGACTATGCTACAAAATAGAAAATCTATCCTATACTACTTCCGTAATCATAATGCCCACACAATATATATGGTAGCACTAAAAAGAGTAATGTGAAAGCAGAAGGGAAGGGGGCACAACATAGTTGTGGACGAAAACCCTCACTCACCCGAGGGTGACATGCTTCATCATTGGGTTCCTCCAAACACACGGGGATAGCATGGTACCCCATGTGGGCTACGGCTTACCCAGATGGGAAGGAGCAGGAGTGCAAAGCACATGTTGGATCTACCAAGTCAGTATGGCAAGGAGGGGCAGAGTGCAAATAAAGTGTGAAAGTGTGTTAAAAACTACCTACATAGGGGCAACAACTTTATTCTTTCATCCTATGTGGTAGTGAATAAAAAACAGCAAGTGAAAGTAGGGTTATAGATTTATACCCTATCAAGTGATCAACATGTTTCTGCCAAAACGACAATCAAGTTCAGGGCATTCATCATGATCTAGATCTATACAGTCACTCTGCCAAAGTGCATAAATAATAACATAAAAGTGGTACTTAGGCCTCAATTCTTGACCATCAATCGCAAGTAACATTCAGTAGTTTTAGGTCAGAGGGCTCTAAAAGTCAATATAGTTATTCCAACTCAACCATCTACAGAGTTTCTCGCCAAATCGGTTCCTCTCGGATACCGCAATGGTGCTCCATGTAAACTCGTCGTTTTGGCAGAAACATGTTGATCACATGATTCCCACCTGGTACCTGGTACTCTTAGGATGGCAAACTATTAATTTAACATCTTTATTTATATTTTAGTTTTCCAACATATTTCAAATCATTTCGTTTGCCCACGGGTCAAACAGGAGACTATACCACTACTCTTATTCTGAATCACTAACATCTGCGCATTACTTTATAATGGTAGACATTTAGCAAAGTGGCACTGCACTCCATGCTCTCACCATCACTCTTTCATGTACCACACACTCCTCTTGGGTTCATATAATACAATGGTATTAACTAATTTCCCTCCGTATAGCCCAGCCTCAGTAGCGCGGGGGTGTCTATCTACTGGTCCCCAGCCCACACACACAATCAGGCAGGGCCATATGCCAGGTGTGCTTCACTCATTCTCATTGGAGTGCAAATCATTTTGTGGATCATTTCTGCCCACCCACCTGCGTCTTCTTCTGCACTCTCATCAGTTCTAATTGCCTGTAGGCGTACCTCTTCAGCTACATCCCCGTTCTATTACGTCTTTACCCCCTTTCAGCAATATGGGGGCCCTACTTTACAGCCAATGGATTGCTCTGCGGCGTTTGACCAGAAGAAGGCTCAGTGTTGCAAATCTGTGGGGCATTCCATTGTCCTTAGGTTGAGATATGATATTCAGTAGGAAATGGTGAATTGACTTTTCAAGTCTGAGATTTGTCACCTTGCGCGATACCACCTCCTCCGAGTACAGGGACCAAGTCCTGCTAGTCCATGTCATATACGGAAACATGGCTTCTTGTTCATCACACCTTTGGAAGGCTACAGATCAGTTAGGATATATTCTCTGCAACCTGGTTGGCACCAAATTCACTCGATGGAGATAACTGTAGTGTATCAACTTAAATCTTGCATTACTTGGCATTTCCTGCACATGCGTGCTGGTTCTAGCTCATTTGAAATCAGTTAATAGAGCTGATAGGTCCCCATCTTATCCCTGTCTAGTTTTTATGATCAACAGCAATCTACCGTCCCTTAACCCCTTGCACGCTCATGACGGAGCCGCTCCGTCATGAGCCACGGTTGCCGTGTGCTCATGACGGAACGGTTCCCTCATGTCACGGCCGTTGGCGGCCGCTCCGCCTACGCGGCGCTGTTTCCCCGCCTGTGCGGGGGGACAACGCAAATGGGCGGAGTCATGACGGAACCATTCCGTCATGAGCACAGCTCAACCGTGGCTCATGACGGAGTGGCTCCGTCATGAGCACAGCGCCACCGCGCTGCCCCCCCCGCACCCCCCAGCGCTGCGGCGGAATTCCCGCCGCAGCGAAAGGGTTAATACTTTGAAAAAACGTGAGATAAGCCTTTTGCCCCCTCCTCCCTCCAGGTGCACCTCAACAGTGAAGGAAGGCTCCATCGCGCCTGGGAAAATGGTCCAGACCTCTGTGGCCATATGTGCAAATTGTGAGAACTGCCCTGCCTCAACCTCAAATGACTCCCATGCTTCCTCTAAAGTCAAAAACCCATCGCTAGGGTACAGATGTCCAAATGTGATGCAACCCTCCAGGTGGACGAAGCCATACCTTCTTTGATATGATGGATGGCTGCACTCACTCAATCGGTAGTAATTTACAGAAGGGCGGCTGTTTTATCAGTTTTTTTTAACTGCCTGCTCCCAGGCTGAAGCTTCTTGTCAAACCACCCATAGAGTGTTCAGGAGATGGTGTTTCCCCCTCATAAATGTCAACATGTAAAATGTAAATGTCAAGGTACTTATAGAGCGCACTGTCACCAGACAGCCACCTAGCGCTGATACTCATACCGCTGCGGAACCCCTCCTGGCTTTCCCTGTGAAGTGTCCACTCCAGGGCACCCCCAGGGTGAAGCCAGGCATCCTTAGCGCTGTTGGGGCCGGTGTGGAGGCTAAGCAAGCTATCAGGCATATCGGTAAAGTTCCCTCCGCTACTATGCCACCGAGGTGTCTGGTTACCCAGTTAATGCACAATTTTGCTAAATGCTGCAATATAATAAAGTTCCCAAATCGGGAAGGCCCAGTCCCCCTTGCGTCCTATCCAATTTCAGTACCTTCAGGCAATCCCTATTGCATTTCCCTGCCCAAGCCAGTAGAAGCAGTAACCTAGCCAGTTCTAAAAAAACTGGCTTCAAGATGGAGCACATGGTGCTTTGTAATGCGTACAAACAAGGCAACAGCACCATTTCTGCCAGCATCACTCTACAAATAACAGAGCGAGAGGGAGCTCTAGAAACCTTTAGAGGCTCTCAGCTCCATAAGAAACCTGACAGGTGACTGCACAGCAAACTCCGCGATTACAATGGGTAAGCCTTTCACTCTCTCTCTGCCTATTAATGTTGGCCTAGTCTGTTCACTATTTTTCAAACTGCTAACTATACCTTTTGCTTTAACTCCAGTTGGCTTTACAATTCCTTGAATTTTCTGAGGTAGCTTCGGATGCGTCCGCAGATGACACCACCGTCTGAGATAAATCCATCTATGTGGCAAATCAAGTCCTGGTTTTCTCCTACCCCTTTCCCTGCTTTTTCCCTGGGTTCCTTCAACAGGCGTATCACCAAACAGGTACCACTCGCAGGAATTTAGGGACATCAGAGGTTCATGATGGGTCTGAACTTTCGGAATCTGACAGAACCTCAACTGTACATCGGTCTTACAGTTTGCAAATAGATCCGTCACTAATCCATGAAGCGTGAGACACTTCTCCATCCTTCTACTGACTCCAAACCATTCCTACTTCAAGGAATAATTTTGTATTAACAATTAATAAATAGCAGTTGTTTAGCCTGTTTCCCTTTACCACATATCCATTTACATAACACAGAGATTTTCTTTCAACAGAATGTCCAGTGAAAAGTGTCAGTTCTTTCAAGCATCTCTCTTTCATTTGAATTTTATCAACATATTTTTTCAGACAACCCATAGTCTCACATCAGCCTTTCAAAGGAGACTACTTCCCCTGTTATGCCCTTCTTGCTGTATTTCATTTATTGCAGCAGTTTTCCATTTCCCTTCAGATTTGCGCTTTGCCGTCATACTTTTTACATGGATTATTTCACAGAGGTGAGTATCTATGACTTTACGAATGAAGAAAAATGTTTTTGCCTCTACCCTTTTCGGAAATCTGATGACGTACATAAAATATTTATAATCCCAGATGTTACCCTACCCTTAGAGCACATGCGTACAAAATATTAGGGCTATTTCCACATGATATGTCAACATACACCAAAAAGGGCTTTCAGATATTTGCAATTCAACGGAGGCTCTAAACTGTAGTACTGTTAAAAGTTTGGTGACATTTTTATATGAAAACATGGCAGATGCCGTGTTCATCAATTTTGTGTTTGCGAGCCCCATTCAGATGCAGCGAAAGAGGCAGCTTTCAAGTCGTAGATCCTCAGCTTGCTCCACCGTTGAAACCCTTTGACCAGTGGCCAGTTCTCTACAGGACAGTAGGTCAATGTACTTCAGAAGGTCCACCTCATGTACATTTTTCCTGCTTGGGACCACAAGGATGAGCTTGGTGGTCATGCACAGGAAAAAAAACAAAAAGATGACCCCCCTATGCTAAAATGAAAAATCCCAGAGCATCAGGAACACTGATTCATTGTATTTCAATAACAATCTCCCAGTTTGGGAGTCTGTTATTGAAAAACGAAAAACTTTTTTGACCAAATATTTCTGAAACAAACATGGCACCTGCTTGGAAAAGTTCCATCCCTTTATAGCAACTGTCATACTTGTGGCTACTATGAATGCAGGCAGGGATTGTTATGGCGGGCAGATTTCCACTACGGGATTTTAGGCCTCTACCTCCACTGACCTGGTGGGCTGGCAAAACGCTACATTGTGTGAATGGTCCCTATCTGTCCTAAAATTAGGTGCAAGATGTTATTTGGGTAGGGTGGTGTTGGTTAAGTTAGAAAGCTGGAAGAAACTCCTAAATAATTAATATACAATAAAATGTCCACTGTATTCCAGGTGACCTAATTAAAGAGGTTCCCTTTGCAATATTTTGAACTCTATATAATGTGCAACAATGTTTAACAATAATATAATGCTACAATATATGCTACAATAGAAATGTATCTGTAAAGTTAATGCATAAATTACATTGCTGCAATATAAGGAACTAAGTAGCAGAAAATATTAAATAATAGCAAAAAGTAACTGAAAAGAGAAAAAATAGTTCAATAGGTAAAGTAAACATTACAACTCCTTTCAAGACTAACTATATTCCAGATGTTATACCACTGATGTTATATCGCTTCCCACTCAGCTATGCCTGAGCCCGATACACTGGTATAATACCCTCAGAATTGTCCTCAAACTGATGAACAGGGGACTATAGAGGCAACCCCATCATACACTGTTTTTAAAATCACACGTTTTCCTATATACAATAATGTATTATATAATGTGATTGCAGGATGTTACTTATAGTTAGACCTCAACTTTCCCTCTGTATGTTGGGCTGGAAGTGTCACAGACATATTAGGCTTATGTGCGAGGAAGCAGCACCCTGAGATCATCTACGCTGAGGGTCTTCCAATAAAGAAAATCCTTACAGTTAGTGCTGAGCGATGGCGCTGACTGAATTCAAGCTGCGTGCGTGTTGGCAACGCACCACGTGGTGGAGTATTGGCAGTGAACCACATTTCCCAATAAGCCACAGATTCCTGCATATTTAGAGAGACGGCGGCCATTTTGATTTTCAGGCATAACTTTCCATGTGGTGCTTGGCGTTCGTGCTAGGCAATTTGTACAATATTACTGCAGCCAGTCTTTGTTACATGGATTTTGATTTTCAAGCATTAATGCATGTGGATCTCCAAGGATTTGCTTATGGATATTTTGGCTCCTAAAATTGTGTGTGATTAGGAAACAAACTTTTTTTGAACATGTGTTTGAGCTCTAAAGACTGAGGTTTATGCCTACAAGCCAATAGACCCGATTCAGGAGGAGATTCCCGTTTTTAAAGCCAAAAATTGCTTTATTTTGGTTGTCTCTCCCCAGAAAATGTTTCTGCTTCAATAGAAGTCAATGGTGGTAATACATTCTCCCAACTTTTTTTTTAACTCTCCCACATTCCTCTTCTAAAATGTTTGCATGTATGTTTGTGAGTTCATCAAACAGAACAGTGCTGATTAAAAGGACATTTTAATTCATTTACAATTGTTAGGCACAAGTCTTTAAGGTATTAGAATTCCAGTATGCGCATACATTGCAAAGTCAAAGGAATCACAGGATGTTCTTATGTTCTCAGCTACAGCAGTCAAGTACAAACTATATTCATCTTCCAAGAGACAGTATATATATATAGGACTCAATTCAATGAAGTAATGAACAATAATGTGGTAGCTTGGTATCGATTTATCGATGACTTATTCATTGTCTGGCGGGGTGACGCAGATTTGGCCAATAAATTCATTGGAGACATTAGCAGCAATGATTACAATTTAAGCTTTACTGCTACAATGAGTCAGTCGTCAGTAACATTCTTAGACACTGAAGTATATGTCTTCAAAGGGGAATTGGAAACCAGACTTTACCGCAAAAAAACGGCAGGTAATACGTTATTACATGCTAGGAGCTCACATCCGGCCCATCTGATAGCTAGCATCCCCTACGGGGAAATGCTACGCATCAGAAGGGTTTGCAGTAATCCAGCAGATTTAACCATGGCACAACTTTCCAGCAGCTTGAGATTCCATGAGAGAGGTTACTCTAAAAAAGTCATTGATAGTGCCATCAGTAAATCTATGCAGCATTCTAGGGAGAAACTATTGAGCTCCTATGCAATCAATCAAAGTACCCTAATTGAAAGCTCAACTCTCACTCCTGATGAAGAAAAGCATAACACATTCAGGGTTATCACAGGATACAGTAAGCAGCATAGAGACATATATAAAATAATTAATCGTAATTGGCCCATAGTACTCAATGACCCAGTCATTGGTGCTTCACTACCTACACGAGCATCGCTTACTTTCAGTAGAGCTCCCTCAATGAGCGACTCTCTGGTAGATACGAATCCTGAAATCATTGAGAAAACATCATGGCTACAGTCCAATTCAGGGTTTTACAAATGCAAAACATGTAAATCTTGTCTCCAAGGCGTAAACACTAACAATTATCAGGATGGGTTCAGTAGCAAGGATCACCCGATCACTAAACTGCTTACATGTAAAACGGAATTCGCAGTTTATATCCTGACATGCCCTTGTCCATTAAGGTATGTGGGAAGCACCAAATTACCGGTGCATAAACGCATCCTCCAACATCTGAGGGCAATCAACAATCAAGATAACACATACCCAGTGGCCAGACACTTCAGGGAGTCCCACAACTGTGATAGTCGTCAACTCAGATTTTATGTCATTGATGCCATTAATGCGAGCAGACGAGGTGGCAACAGGGAGGCAAAATTGCGTAAATTAGAAACCCAATACATATTACGCCTTGATACCAAACATCTGAAAGGGCTCAATACAACCGAGGACCTTTATACCTGCTTACCTTGATTATGAGATGTGATTGTTTATGAAATTGATTCTTTTATTATTCTAATCTATTGAAGAATTTATTACATTCCTAGCAGTGATCCGATATCTCCTTTATTTATATCCATTGTGCTTAAGGCTCTACCCTATGAATAATTTATCAATGAGACTTCTTTAAGGGTTATGATCCTGATCAACCTTGTGCGTTTAGCTCTAATTGTAGTGGTCTTTTATCCAACACTTTATCGTTACACATTTACGATGGATGAGGTACACCATTTTTAGTCACTTTTCTATCTCTTTCACCACATGTGCACACATAACTTTATTTATATCTATTTATGAAACCATTTTAGCCCTGATACACATTATGTGAGACCTACTGATACATGTGTTTTATACACGAATGCTTCTACATACACAGGTTTCTTCCCTTTTGTTGTAGAGACAAACAGATGTTTAAATCCACCTACTGGATAGCCCCAACAAACACATATTTGGATGTCCACACCTCAGACAATCGATACATTTGGCATTTATGCCATTAATATGTTCTTTTAACCTATTTATTAGATTGCATTGTCTGGCTTAAGTTGGGACTAACAGGCATATATCAAACAGGCATTTAAGCCATGATTCTAGGATATGCCTTCACCAATAAGAGTGATGCTTAATTATAGAATTTTAATGGATTGTATGTTTTTATTTTAAAAACGTATTTATCTATTTATTGTCTTAATATATATTATCATGTATTATTGCGACAATTTGCACATTCTAAAATTCTGTTTTCTATTTAATATTGGGATCAAGCCATTTGCGTCATGTTGCACAACACCATGTAAAAGAAGCAGTGTTTTCTTTATATTCATGAAAACATAAGTCACATGGTATCGAATGGTGCACTTTGAACCTTGTAAACGGGCTATTTATTGGTCTTTGTAATGTACTGACGTTGTCATGTGATCAAGGCTCCACGGAGCCGAAACGTTATGACGACAGCCTCACGAATTAATTAAATTAAGCACTTTACCAAAGGTCCGTGTCAGCGAGTGTTTTTGGAGTTACGGATGTCTACTACGTCTTCCATGCACCAGCGATTTCTGGATATATATATATTTATATATATATATATATACATACATACACACACACACACATATATATATATATACACACACACACACACATGTATACATACATATATACGCACACACACACGTATTTATTACCTACTGGCAGTCGCCAGTAGGTAGTTATAGTTAGAACCTAGTTTCCATAGGAAAAAACTTTTTTGATTTGCTAATAACTTTGGCGTCGTTTGACGAATCTTCCTGAAATTCTCCCCCCAAAAAAGTCTATCCCGGTCATCTCCTATCATGAAAGTTTGGGTGTGATTCGTCATGGGGGGGGGCTGAGAAAAAGGAGGGGTCCCAAAACTTGTTTTCTCCATGGTAATTTCCATAGGAAAGTTTGCGACGAGCTACAGCTTGAACTGCTGAACGGAATTACCCCAAATTTGGCAGACAGGTAGAGCTTGGTTCAGAAAGCAACCTTTTTTTTAAATGGTGTAAATCGGTTCAGTAGTTTTTGAGAAATTCAAAAAATAAGAGTCAAAAAATCAATTTCCCATAGGAAACTTTGTGCAGGGCTACAGCCGAAACTACTGAACGGAATTACTCTAAATTTGGCAGAAAGGTATTGCTTGGGTCAGAAAGCGACCTTTTTAAAAATGGTGTAAATCCGTTCAGTAGTTGCCGAGAAATTCGAAAAATAATAGTTTTGATATCTGGGCGGAGCCTAAGTCGCGTGCTTCACTGTGATTGACTGCTAGCACTCCAAACCAGGAAGTGTTGGCAGCCATCTTGTGGCTCGGTAGAAGTGAGTCACCCAAAAACGGAGAAACAAAGGTATAAAACAAGAGAAGGGGGCAGGGTAGAAAAACCCTGACCCACTAGGTCTGGTCGGGGGGTTCCAGGAGGACACCCAGGGCCTAAAAAATCATTTTTTTTTAAAAATACAAAATCAGCAAAAATTTGCGCTGGGGTCCCGGGTTCTCGCGTTTTATTTTAATGAGGCCCTTGGGTGGGCTAGGTTGCAGGGGTATTTCTTAAAAAATATTAGCAGGGGCTCGCAGGGGTCCGCTGGGATCCGCGCAGCCCCGGGGCTTCACTTATGTTGGGAGGGAGGTTGCGCGGCCCCCCTCCTGGAGTCTTCTATGTGCTTGTAACTTTGGCGTTGTTTAACAAATCTTTATGAAATTATCCCAAAAGTTTTTTTTTTGATTAGCTCCTATATTGAAAGTTTGGGGGTGAATGGTGTAGGAGGGGCAGAGAAAACAGAGGGTCCTAAAACGTGTTTTCTCCATGGAATTCCCATACGAAACTTTACAGAAGACTACAGGCGAAACTGCTGAACATAATTACACCAAATTTGGCAGGGAGAAAGGTGATGGTCCAGAAAGCACGCTTTTATTTAAATGGTGTAAATCCGTTCAATAGTTTTTGAGAAATATTAAATTTTACAGGTGTCAAAATTTGAGAATTCTGACATGTGATTGGCTGAGGGGTTACAAGCACCAGCTTGCGGCTTATTGGCTGTGAATGGTTGAAACCAGGAAGTGTTGGCAGCCATTTTGTGATTTACTCCATCAGCTCGCATCTCTCCGTGTAGAAGCTATCGGGTCCGCAGTTTTACCTGTGAGAGGCAACACTGGCATCTGTGTCTGTGTGAGATATGCCTTTCATGCTGCCTCTCCTCATATCACTAGGTCGCGGGCATGCCTTTAGAAGCCCATCCGTCGGCTCAGAGCTCTGTGAGTCAGTCTGTCGGCACGATCCTCTACACTGCCCAAAGATTACCCAAACATCACTGCACTGTCGTAAACTCTAAAACACTACCCCAGCACGATCTCCTGCACTAGCCAAACCCCAGTGCACTACCCTAAACCCTAAATCTACCCCCAGCAGTACCCCTACCCAAACACCACTGCACTACCCCAAACCCTAAAATACTACCCTCAGCACAACCCCCTACACTACCCAAACACCACTGTACTACCCTAAAGCATAACACAGTAGCAGTCCGTCGGCTTGCAGCTGTGCGTCTGCGAGCCGTCGTGTCCCTAGCTGTACATATGCGAGTCAGTCCGTTAGGTGATAGGTGTGTCTCTGCTAGCAGGGCCGTTGGCCCATTGGTGTCTCTTTGCGAGTTAGACCTGAACTCTCCCTCTGCGAGCCAGCACGCTGGTGTGCGTTTGCGAGCCGA
Organism: Triturus cristatus; assembly: GCF_964204655.1. Lineage (NCBI taxonomy): Eukaryota > Metazoa > Chordata > Amphibia > Caudata > Salamandridae > Triturus > Triturus cristatus. Next base: position 422,876,976 of record NC_140587.1, read on the forward strand.
CGGCCTGTAGCTCACACTGTGCGATCCGAGCCGACGGCCTGTAGCTCTCCCTGTGCGAGCTGAGCCCACAGGCCGCAGGTGTCCCTTTGCGAGGCTGCTCGACTGCCCACAGGTCTCCCTGTGCTAGCTGGATCGCAGCTGTCACTCTGCGAACCGATATTGGGAATATAAGGTAGCTCTAAAAAGAGCCCTTGTGTTTATTAGTTGGAGCTACATATAAGTGCGGATGCACAGCTTCAGGTTATTCAGAAAAACTCGATTTCCCTGATCTGTGAAGTGTACTCCATCACTTCTGTAGATATCAGCCATATGAAAACGCATGTTGTTGTTGTAGATCGACCCCATTCTATGGTCTCTGAGGTATGCAGACACAGCTTTGTTGACATTCTTCCTAGATTTTTCAATCTGAGGACAAAATTGGTTTGACCATTTCCACTTCTGTCTTTGGCATATATTGGAATATACAAAGACAATTTGAGGCAAAAGCAACATCAATTGTTGAAAGGTGTCCTTCATTAGCATTTCCAAACCTATCCCAGTCAATGTGCCTAGGTCGTTTCCACCACAGTGCACAATCATGAGGTCAGGGTGTTGGAGATGCAAACAGGTTTTAACCAAAGGCAACAATTGGTGCCACTTCAATCCTCTCTGTCCAAACCATTTAATGTCCACATTTTTTAAACCTAGGTCTAAGTCAATATGTCTCTGTTCTGCATACCTCTTGCACCAGAAAACATAGCTATGTCCTACGATCCACACTAGCATTTTGAAGGTATGGCTGGGAGGAATGGCTAGATGTCTGTAGTTCATGCAGTCCGTTCGTAGAATAAGAGATATGTTTAAAGATGGGGAACTACTTTTTTTTGCCATACAAAACGATACCTGATTGGGAAATGAAAAGCATTGTTTTTTAAAAGTAGGGTGTACATTCGTTTTGTGGAAAAGCATCTTTGTGATTGGTTAAGAAAAAGCAGTTTATACGTGGAGTACATTTCATAGGATAACATTTGCTCAACTCAACCACACCTGCTACTTGCACTTGGAAAGCACTGTTCGAACTTAAAAGAATCGTGAACTTTTAACCTGCATGTGCCGTTAAATGTTCGAGAAAATGTTGCAAAAAATATCGTTAGGTTTAAAAAGAAATTGCACTTTTAACCTGCACGTGTTGTAGAATGTTCTAGAAAGTGCGTTGATAGAATACGTTGCACTTCTGACTTCTATGTGTCCTTGAATATTAAAAAACTGTTTATATGGAAAATTTAAAAAAAACAATAGAGAGAAGTTTTGAAACCTAAAAGAATCAAGGAACTATTCTAATTTGTTCATTACATGTATTTATGTGTGGAGCAACAACATTACAGACACAACAGCACCAGGAAGAGGAAGAAGCAGGTAGTGGGGGGATGGGGGGAGATGGGCACAATGACACACATGCACAATTAAGTACAGCACAACTATAGACAAACCATGGCCACAATGAAACACAGCAACAAGGAGCACAAGTCACACAACCCGCCAACATCACACCACTGAGCAAGCATAGAAGTGAAAACCACACTGCCTGAAAGGGAGAAGGGTGAACAAAAGCTTGCATGAAGGGACATCTCACACACAATGCAGCGCACACACATAGGAAGCAGAGTACACCAACATCCAACACAATGTTGTCCAAACACAAACATTCGCACAATCGAACACAGGACACAAATGCACTCGCCTGTGGCGGATAAGCGTCCAAAAGCGTCAGTACGAAACAGGCGCATAAGTACAAACCCACAGTCCGGATGGGGTAGCAATTCACGTATGGCAGGCAGACAGAGAGTCTGTGACACACACATTGGCATACAAATGAAGACACAACACACTTGGAGACAAGTGAAAATGTGGAAACTTTATAAAAGAAAGTGTGTATCAGTACGGCCAAGAGTAGTGCCACGATATGCAGAGAAATGCAGCAGCATGCATGAATAAGGAACGTAGGAAAACGTCCATGTTCACCTTGGGGTAGTCCATCACCAACACATGTCAGTGTCAAGCAGTGTTGGTTGTCCTCGCCTCTGACATGATTTGACGTCAATGCAGCCATGTCCACTGTTGTTTTGGGACATGTGACCAGATGTACAACGTACAATGATGCGGGGGGACACGTGCAATGTGGCACATCGAGTTGTTGTTGCGGGTACCTTGTCACTCGTCCATGAACGCGAGTGCAGCTCTGTAAGCCACTATCTCTAATGAGTGATGGTTGGCCACAATATTTGACATGTCGTCGACGTAATCCATCAGCTGACCGGGACAGATGTGCTGACTCCAACCACTGTACCCAAGGTGCACCAAAGCAGAATCGGGAAGTGGGTGAATTTGCTCACTGCATACTACGACACATGCAATCTCCCAGGCCCAGTTCCCAACATGCATGCCAAACATCCATGCATGCAATAAACGGGCATCACTATGACGCTCCTGGTCATGGACCAACAGGTGGCGCAGACACCCGTCGTAATCCATGTCAGCTACCCACTCGTTGGTGTGAGATGGATTAAGCCACGTCCTATTTACAACACTAAGTTAGCATAAACAAGATCATTTTTAGCAAGCAAGCTTGTCGTTTCTGCTGCGCTGCACACGACACTGTTGTTATGTGTTATTCATTTTAGAAATGCTGACTCGACTTTGCCTTACAGGATAACAAACTGTTGTTTCACATTCTTAACCGTGAAATGTGCCCTTGGTCTGTACATCATGCAAAGAACGCGTCTGGGTCACTAGAAGGTACAGAGTGTTGTGTTTAGATTGATCGTACCACTTGTTAGACATATCATGCATACAGCTGCCAATATCTGAAGGACAAGCGTCTTTAATATTGCAGAACAGTTTGGTTTTACATTCATTCGAACAGAAGAGCTGATGCATGCGAGAGCTGATCCTTTGATGTGATTCTACTAAGCTGATCTATACGGTATGGGGTCCCCCCTGTTAGCCTAAGAGACCTTCTGATAGTCTAATAATAATAATGTATTAGATTCTAGTGAAAGGAGTGTGGCTGAATACCACTGTCATTATTAGTATGATTGCTCCTTTCATTTTGTATGGTATTGCAATAATGCTTATGGTTTTGATCTGTACTGTTAGTCTGCTACTGTTAGCCAAAGTACTGCATCTTAGGACGCGAGGTTTATAAAATAAACTCTTTAAACTTTACCGTGTCTGTATTATTATGTTGTGGACTAACAAATAGTTACGAACAGGTATTTTGGATTCCCACCACTCCTGAGAAATATCTAAGTCGCTTGTTCTGGTTTGTCTATACATTGGGACCACCTAGCTAGATCTAGGTTAACGAATGGGATACTAAGCTAGTCGGATAAGGGGTTCTGGGTTCTGAGGGGAGTTTTCTGGTACACCACAATTCTCTGAGGTCCTGGTCTCCTGCGCATAGTTCTGTGCAAAAGCAGAATCCCTGCAACATGGCGCACCTAACGTTTGGTCTTAAGATCTGAGACGCTTTAGTAGTACTAGTTTTAGTCCACAACTACCCTCACTCTCGTTTCCGGAAAACTTGAGTGACGGTTTAACCTACCAAGGTTTAGACTAAAGGTTCTATCAAGCTTGAAAATGAAAAAGGTTATAATTTTTTAGCCCAAGTGCTACTGTGAATATCGTTGTTACTCTTTAAGGTGTCCTTATGGCGGTTAATATTCCCGCTCATAGTAGGGTTCCTCTGCGCGCTCATTTGAGGGCGTATGGGGTACCTGATGACGGGATGGCCGTAGTCTTTGTGGTCAGTGCTGATACCACCTACCCGTATGAGTTGTTTTACTCATGGGTGACCTTTGAAGAGGTGGATACAGACGATAATTTGTTCCACGAATATACAGCCTAGGCTGTATCTGCGGCTTATGCCCCATATCGGACTCTAGAAATTCCTATTTCTGCCTGGCAGCATACAATTTGGTTTAATGGCGCCCTCCCCCATGAGGTCGGATCGGCGAGAATGGGCCCGTTGTCGATTGCAGGGGCTACATGGCCGGTACTGGCCGGATATACTCCACACCCACGCTACATGACGGTGGGAGTGGGTGATTTACGAACACTACACACAGCCCTGATTACGGTCCTTAGGGCTTTAGTGCAGTATGTGTCACGCACAGTTCAGGTGGGAGCACCTGCGGTTGCTGGACACGGGGCGGATCACCATCACGCGGTGGTGATTAGCCCTGTTATGGTTAATGCGGTTGTCGGCAAGCGCCCCCTCAGTAAGGATGAATTCCCTTACTGGCTTGCGGAAAAATTTGATCAATTAGAAGCCGTGTTTCCAAACACTACACCTGTGGATAAACACAGGATACTCACCATTACTTTGTCGAAAGACCTGGTCCCTGAACTTGTTGATTGTGACAATTGGGGCAAGGTCTTTACTGCGACATATTCGAAGTGCTACGGCACTCCGTCTATGGCGGTACTACCCTCCGTCATCAAGAAAGTTCAAGAAAGTCATGGTGCGGAGGCAGCTATTGAGTTGGGATTACGGCTTGTCGACAGTTTCGATGTGGTTTGTTCCATGGTAATGGGCAACCTCAAAGGAGATGCCATGCAGTTCCAAGTTGGTAATATGCTGGAGCTTGTGGCTGATGCCGATAAGCCTAGGGAGTTCGCAAAAATTATTGCGAAAGCCTATAGGATGGTTGGACGTAGTGCCTTAGGCGTGAAACCCACCATCAAGATTCCTGATGTAGTGCAGCAAACTAAGGTGAGTTCGTCTACAAAAGACGAAAAGCCCAACTTTCCTGAACAAAGTTGGCGAGCCAAAAAACAAGAGAAGCAGCAACAGAAACAGGTTTCCCGTCCTGCCTCACCCGTTCAGTCGTATAGTGAACGCACTTATGATTTGCGCGATCGTACTCGTATTAAGTCACCTGATAGATTTCAGGTTTCTGAACAACGCTCTCCTCGTTCTTCACAGGAAACATCGACTTCGCACTCTGGTGGTGGAGACCGTGGGAGAGGACGGGGTACTCAAGGTCGAGACCAGCCCCGCCAGACTGACGGTAAAGGCAAGCAGGAAGACGCTGCCAGACCGCGTCCACCGTTTCAGAAAAAGAAAGTTGTTGCTATCTCAGCGAGATATGCCTCAGATGGTCAGGACATAGCTTCGGAACCTGACATGGGCACTAACGCTGCTAGACAGCGCGGCGGAGGTTACAGTAGTGCGGGAAGCATTGCGTCCATTTCTGGAGGCGACAGCAACTGACATTTATGAGACAGTTGAAACTGCTGATACTCGCGTAGCCCCCCCGGAAAGATTATTTGAAATAGTCCTTAATATTGAGGGTGACATACAACGCAAAATTAAAGTGGTTTTTTGGGATAATCTTACCACCACATATGATATTCTTTTGGCGGAGAAAGATTGGCCTCCGGCTTTCATTTTGGATGCCCCAAGGGGAGAGGAAGTTATTCGTCCTTCCTTTGGGCACGCAGTGCCCACGGAGGAGTCTACTAGGTTAGCTGGGGAGTGGGCACAGGTGCTTGCACCTGCGTTATATCGTAATCAGGTTGGCTGGGATAAATGTTCTCCCAATCACGAGATTCCATTGCGATCCGATCCCCAGCCTCAAGCGTAGATAGTCTTGTGAGAAAACGTTTCAAAACTACGCTCGACTTATCCAATGGCTTTTATTGCCATAACCTGGCCCCTCTTAGTTATGAGTGGACAGCATTTACCTCGGGTGGCAAACAAAGATTGTTCAAGAGGCTCCCGATGGGCTATAAAAACAGCCCTGGAGTTTTTGCCGCTCGCGTGGTCTCTCTCTTGGAGATGGTAGACCCGGAAGCATACTCGTATGTTGATGACATCTATCTGACTGACGACGAGTTGCTGCCACACCTTGCTCGTGTGGATAACATAGTGACTATGTTTGCGGACTTCGGTTACAAGTTAAACTTTAAGAAGTCCCACATTGCGGAATTTACAGTGTTGTTCTTGGGGTACGAACTCAATAATGAAGGTCGAGGCTTGGCACCGCAATTCCTTGAGAAATGTGCAAACCTTCGTATCCCTACGACACTGAAAAAACTACAATCCTTGCTGGGTTTTCTGAATTTCGGTTGATCCTACATTCCTGATTATGCCCAGCGTATCAAGACGCTTTATGCCTTGATACAACCAACTTATACCAGATCTTGCTGGCTGCCAGAGCACTCGTTGGCATTGTATACTTTGCAAACTGATCTTCTTACAGCTAAATATCTAAAAACTCGTGACAACCACACCAACCTGGTCATTAGAATTGTTCCAGGTGCGGAAGGTTTCACGTACTTAACGTTCAATGAGGGTGACACAGTCCCCATTGCTTACAAATCTCATCTGTACATTTCGGCTGAGCTGCGATTTTCCACTGTTGAAAAAGTCTTAACAGCAGTTCAGATGGCGATCCTGAAAGAACGAGCGCTATCACAGGGAAAACGCATGCTGGTGGTAACACCGTTTCCTGCTCTCGAAGCAGTCACTAAAGCTAGTGTACCGAATTCTAAGGCTTTGCATCCAAGGTGGATACAATGGGCAACCTCCTTAGCTTCGCCTGACGTTGAATACATCTTTGACGCGGCGTTGCAGACTCAGGAGAGTTTGGAGTATGAATTTGTTCATCCTGCTCCTCTGTCATTGCGCCCCATCGAGGAATACCATTGTGTCATATACACTGACGGGTCGGCGCAACCCGCAACTGGATCAAGGCACGCTTATTCAGTGGCTTGCGCAATTGTAGTCGGTACTTTCGTGAATGGAGAGTTCAAATCTGATGCAGTGCATACGCAGTCATTGGGTGATTGTACCGCGCAACTGGCGGAGCTTCGTGCTCTGGTGCTTGCACTTGAGTTTGCTGATCACAGAGTCACTACTCTTATAGTGAGTGACTCTTACTATTGTGTTCAATCTTACAACAACAATTTACTTTTTTGGATTATGAATGGTTTTCGTGATTCCAAAGGTAGCGCAGTGAAGCATAAAACGCTTTGGGCTCGAGTGTCGGAACTCAAAGGGAGTCTGCCACTTGTGAATGTAATTCACACTCTTGGTCACCAACGAGTTCGTGTCCATGCTGTCGGTAACAGTTTGGCTGACGAGGCAGCTAAAACAGCAGTGGCGACATATTTAGTAGCAGCAGTTACAAGATCAAAATCTAAGATAGATGCTGACATCTTGGCAGCTATTGCTGCCTCTGAGACAGGGACAAACTTCCCTAGAGGTTTCCCTTCTCGATACCATTATCACTTAAGTCCTGATAAAGTCCCATTAGTGAGGATTAACGACGTTGGTGATAGATTGATTCCCAACGCGGACTGCAGACCAAATTTGATAACAGCTGCCCACGAAGGTGTTGCGTCTGCGCATGCTGGATTGTCAGCGACTGTGTCTCTTTTACAGCAACGTTACTGGTGGTACGGTTTATATAAACAAGCGCGGGCTTATGTACTTAATTGTGACATTTGCCAGCAGATCAAACCTTCTTCTGTTGCGCGTCCACCTCCAACGCAGCTGCATATATCTAATCAACCACTAGCGTGTGTTTATTTAGATCACTGCGGTCCTTTTACCTCTGATACTGCGTACAAGTACATCTTGGTTGCAGTGGATTCGTGCACACGTTTTCTGTGGGTGTGGCCACAAAGGAGTGCTGATGCCAGGACTGTCATCAAAGCATTGCGTGTCTTCATAGGGAGTTTTGCGTGTGGTACCCTTCACTCTGATCAGGGCCCGGCGTTCGCCACTAAGGCTTACAAAAAGGCAATGAGAAGTTTGGGGGTCCAAGTCAAATTTTCGTCTCCATACCGGCCTGAGGGCAATAGTGTTGTGGAACGGATGAACCGTGACCTAAAGCAATCGTTGACAGCCAAGGTGTTAGGTACAGGCTGGAACTGGCTTGCCCACTTGTATGACGTCCAACGTGCACTTAATAACCTCCCTAGAAGGTCTCTGGGTGGGCGGACCCCATACATGATGCTCTTTGGAGTGAGAATGTTTGTTCCGGACCTTGATGGTCTAGACATGGCGGCGGCTGCCGCGCCTTTTGACCTCGATGACCACTGTGCTGTATTACAGAATCTACAAGAAGCAAGAGACACTCTAGCGAAGGAACACGTGCCCTCTACATCTGAAGAAGCGATCCTGATTCCGGTGGTCGGCTGGCTGCCTCGAGTTGGTGACCTGGTCCGTGAGAAGGTGGAGAACAAGAAGGAGTTTGGCCCCTCTTATCGTGCACCAGTCCCGGTGCTTGGAGTATTGGGTACACGTACAGTTGTTTTACCCCCACTTCCTGGTCGCAAGGAAAACAGGTACATTTCAATTGAAAATGTCAAGCTACACAGGGTGGCCGATTCTCCATAGTATGACACCTTCGGTTTCCTGCCCTTCGATGCTAAGAAACTCTGTTGTGGTGCCACCCTCTATCATCGTGCCTGAGGTTTCTGTTGAGATGATCACAGTTACTGATCCGCCACCTACTGCTGGTGGTTTGCCTACTGATCCAGAGTATGCTTATCCTGCAGAAGTCGCTTTGCCCCCATTACATACAACAACACTTACCCAGTCCCAGTCTTCCTTTGAAATTGAATCATTGACTTCCACTGCCCATTCCAAAATTTCTAGATTTTTTGCCTGGTTCAAGAGACATTTTTTGGTTGCACCTTGGACTTACATCTGGCTGGTGCTGATTTGTATTTTTTTATTCATGACAATTGGCTTTGTGGTAGTGTTTTTTAGACTTATCAATGGACACTACCTGAATGAGCGTTCTACAATTCAATTAATTGATGGAACTTTGGCCCCCCATTCCTCATCACACATCATGAAAAGAGACCAGACGTTTGTGAACATCACCGCTTGGCCTGTACGTGATGGGATTGCTTGGAATGCAGTGAACTTTCAAATTCATGGTCCCACCGAAGTTATTAATGTGCCAACTGTTTTTCGTGTTTCTATTGGTGATGTAGTTAAACAAAACATCCGCTCAGATGATTGGGATGTACAAGCGATAGAAGCATTGTTTTCTGATTTAAAATATTATGCTGCATTTGATGCTGAAGATTTGTATTTAAATACTGCAAACTACGATGAGCAATTTTGTTTTCAACATTATGGCACACATTTCCTACACAGAGCAAATACTTTTCGAAATTTTGTTAATTTCACTCAATGGGAACATTGTCCTGTCCCTATGACTGGCAGCTCTGCTACTTTATTGAAAAAATTCACATATTTTTCAGATTTTAGTGTGTCTAACCCTGATTCTTTTTATTTTAAGGTGGCGGTAGAACCCACTTCTAAGGTCAGACTGACACACACAAAATTATTATATTCCAAATCCTTTATGGATGAATTGGCTATTGGGGGTTATGACGTATGGAAAGCTACTATTGATCTTAAATCGGTTTGGGGAACTAAACCGTGGCAGGTACAAGGAACAGAAGCTTTGCATCGAGCCTGTCTTATCCCTAACCATATCTTATTTTTAAATTCGTCTATTTTTCAGACAACCTGTTTTGGATTGGCTATATCTAAAAAATGTATTTCTCCCTCGATCCCTGATCTGGGTGATTATCCTGGTTGGGAAAATCACTCAGATCTATCCCTTACTATGTTGCAGTCACTTGTTTCCAATGGCACCTTCAATATTTCAACATTGAATCCTGAGGGTTGGTTGGTATGGCAAACAAGCTCAGATTCCTGTCAACGTCGGTTTCTGGATTTGGCTCCAGGGTATACACAACTTAGGGTTGACCCTCGTTTTACATCTTCACACACACCTACTCTGTAGGTAAATTATATCAGTCATGGCTGCAACATTCCACGTTAACTTCAGTTAAGCTTCATTTATCACGCTTAAATGACAAAATAGATTTGAGTGATTTTATTAAGGGTCCTGCAAATGGCAGATCTAAATGATGGGCTTATGCTATTTACAATTAAATCTGGAAATTGTCGCAAATTGAAGCTGCTTCTAGATTACGTGCTATTGACCAGGCCAATATGGAAAAAGTATTGGCTGTGATAGATAATAGTATTAATACGTTGTCTTCTAGAATTTATACATTAGATAATATTGTTTCTTCTGTCGTAGACATTGTGCAAGATGATGTATCTGTGTTGTATCATGGTCAAATTCAATTGCGTTCAATTATGCAGTTTGCATGGACATTGCAAACGTTAAAGGCAGGGAAAGTCACTTGGGATTATATGAATATTTCATCATTGTTCCTTCCGTTTAATTTGACAGAAAAACAGCAGTTCATGTCCATGAAAGATGCAACTTATGCATTGCTGCACATTGAAAAATTAGAACCTTTACCTTTTTCTGTAGCTGAGTTAAATTCAGCCGTGTGGCTTATTCACGGATTAGTCACTTTACCGTTCAGTTTGTTGAAGTTTAGTTCGTGCATGAAACATTATGCCATCGGCAGATATGAACAACTTGGTGATGCGTTTCTGCATGAAGTTTGGTCACTTCCGTTCACTTACAGATGCGTGAGGGATGGCAAGGAAGTTTACTTAAAAGGTGAAGAATGTAATTCCGCTCTTGATCACTCTGTGGTTTGTAGACATATACAATTACATGGAGCTTGCAATATACACGCTCCTAATTTAGCTTGTGTCCTAAAGGGGATTCCAATGCCAGTTATAACGTCTTCTTTTAAGCTGCGTGCCAACGGTAGTTATTTGCTTTTAAATAGTGAAGCTTGCTGTGGGATGCTAGTGGGTATTCCTTACATAGTGACTGTTTCACGAAAAGTAGTTTGCTGTAATAACGTCCTTTTCCCATCCCCGCAAGGCCGACTCGATATATCCATCTGGCCAGCGATTCCAACCTTGAATGCAGAGTTTAATAGGATGAGCAGAATAAGGGCTCTTTTGTCTAAAAAAGAGGTTGCGTTGACTTCGTCCCGTGAAACATTTCTTCTTAATGTGGCGAACACACGCACTGAGGTACAAGCTCTTTTAAATACCGACCTCCCCCTCCATTTTGAAACCTTGATTCAAACTATCTTTAATGCTTCGTCTACGACTGGCCTTGTTTATTTTTTTTAAATTGTGGGCTCGGGCCTCGTGGCATCTTTCCAGACTGTTTTTGGTGTGATCCCCGCATTTTTACATTCTATTTTTTCGAGTGTCTTCGGAGGGTTCCCCTTGCTCCTCGCTTTGGTGGCTGGGATCCTCTTGTTGATTTGCGCACTTCGGTATGGCTGCACACCGGGAGTTGCAAGACAGAATGCTGCGCTTGCTCCATCTTCGTAGCCGGATGCTTGATTTCTACGGCACCTTACCACTGGCGGTATTAAGCGTCAAGTATGGATTGTCTTTCCGGTTTCCCTTTTTTACGTGTGTGCAACCTGTTTTTCATTGCCTAGATTGTCCCTTCCAATGGGCTCTGGACTTGTGCCTGTCAAACTTGGCGTCACCTGACCCGGATTTTGATGAACTAATGTGTCCCTTAGTGGCTCATGAATTTGATTGTTCTGGTGTCGGGTTTATGGCTTTGGGTGCTGCACACGGAGTCCTTGGAAACTGGGATATCGGAGAGGCAGCTATTGATTTTCTTGAAAGGAGTTATATTGAGGAGACTGACAATTGTCCTATCATGGTGCTGGATGCTCCGATACTTGATGAACATGTGTGTTCCTTTCCCTTGCTCAATTGGATGGCAGATACTTTTGCGGAACGCTCCAATGATTTCCTCTTGGAAGCAGTTGCAACTTACGGTGCATATACCTTCATGGATTGACTGATTGACATTGTCACTCCAGGGGCATCCAGGAGTGTTAATTTTCTACGCAAGTTTTGCTTATTTTTTAATATATCATTTTTCATTTTTTAAACAATTTTTTTTTATTATTCTCGGACTGTACACTTACCTTATATGAACTTATAGTTCATGCCCTTGGTTCCGTTCTAAATCACTTGAACTCTGCGTTCTTGATAAGTGTATCCCTATTGGTTAGTGCTCCGATCATGGGGGGGTGTGAGATGGATTAAGCCACGCCCTATTTACAACACTAAGTTAGCATAAACGAGATCATTTTTAGCAAGCAAGCTTGTCGTTTCTGCTGCGCTGCACACAACACTGTTGTTATGTGTTATTCATTTTAGAAATGCTGACTCGACTTTGCCTTACAGGATAACAAACTGTTGTTTCACATTCTTAACCATGAAATGTGCCCTTGGTCTGTACATCATGCAAAGAACGCGTCTGGGTCACTAGAAGGTACAGAGTGTTGTGTTTAGATTGATCGTACCACTTGTTAGACCTATCATGCATACAGCTGCCAATATCTGAAGGACAAGCGTCTTTAATATTGCAGAACAGTTTGGTTTTACATTCATTCGAACAGAAGAGCTGATGCATGCGAGAGCTGATCCTTTGATGTGATTCTACTAAGCTGATCTATACGGTATGGGGTCCCCCCTGTTAGCCTAAGAGACCTTCTAATAGTCTAATAATAATAATGTATTAGATTCTAGTGAAAGGAGTGTGGCTGAATACCACTGTCATTATTAGTATGATTGCTCCTTTCATTTTGTATGGTATTGTAATAATGCTTATGGTTTTGATCTGTACTGTTAGTCTGCTAGTGTTAGCCAAATCTGCATCTTAGGACGCGAGGTTTATAAAATAAACTCTTTAAACTTTACCGTGTCTGTATTATTATGTTGTGGACTAACAAATAGTTACGAACAGGTATTTTGGATTCCCACCACTCCTGAGAAATATCTAAGTTGCTTGTTCTGGTGTGTCTATACATTGGGACCACCTAGCTAGATCTAGGTTAACGAATGGGATACTAAGCTAGTCGGATAAGGGGTTCTGGGTTCTGAGGGGAGTTTTCTGGTACACCACAATTCTCTGAGGTCCTGGTCTCCTGCGCATAGTTCTGTGCAAAAGCAGAATCCCTGCAACATTGGAGAGGCACACATCCATGCACCACTCGGATAGGCACGTGCGACATTGCAATACAGGTTGAACGCAGGTGACGTCCGCAATGCGGAAGCTCAGCCGGTAAGTGATCCACAGTACTGCCAAAGGCAGTGCACCCAGGACATGCAGCAGACGTGCAAGGTATAGGTAGACGTGAATGGAGTCGACCATGTCTTCGGGATGCTCTGCCATTGCATCAGTGGTTCTGCTTGTAGCTGCACTGGCTTGCCGTGTGCCAGTCTTGTGGATGAAATGGCACAGCTTGGTGCAATGAGCCGGGTCTGTGTGCAATGGGTGCAGGGCAGTGGTGTGGTGGGAGTACGTATGAAGGCCATTTCACGCACGCTAACTACGACAAAGGACTTTTTAGTGTGGGATGTGTACCCGTTGTTCTCAAATCGGGCAGTGCGTAGTGTGGGAGACGGATGCAAATATTATCATATCTGTCAGGGGGGCTGGCCATTTGCAAGTTCCTTCTAGGAGCAGCAGATGTGCTAGCGCAAGATAGCTCAGACAAAGAACCTTTCATCCCTACAGTAACTTCTCCAGCTGCATTCATATAGGATGTGTACAAAGGCCGGTCGTGGGTATTGTGGGATGTCTGCGACCCTGGTCATCATGGATGAGATTCCCAGCACGTGGCACATGGGCGGGTTCACTGTGTGTTACGTTGCTAAATAGCTGCTCCTCCCTCCCACAAGCCCCCACACTTTTGTACGGTGCACTGTTGTATCCTGTGCACTGCTTCGGCACCCCATTATAATGCCTATTCGCGCATGTCCTGTGGCATTCCAACCACACTGTGACACTGCAGTTTGGAGGTGGTGCATGCCACTTTACAAAATCGACTGCTGCGGCCCTTGTGGCGGCCACACCAGAACACAGAAACACACTTACCGCACTTCCTGAACATGGACATATCCGAGACACCCCGTTCCCCTTGCTGGATAGGCAGACCCCTGCGCTGACCTGTGTATGCCGGACCAGCACATGCCGCTTGTGCATGCAAGAGGATGCATGCGTAGCTACATGTCCCGGCTCACTGCCAACGCTGAGGTGACATGGTAACGTCCGCTGACACTGTGATGTTGCAGGGCCCATGCCTATCATGCTAACACAATGACCACATGGACACACTTGCTCAGATGTGGATTCGGGGGGCATTGGCGGTCCTGGGGTTGTTGCGATGAGTGTTGTGGACCTCATGGGTATCTGTGTATCATGCTCATTGACTCTATGGCACCTGTGGGTGTTTCGGTGTTTGGCTCTTGGCTGTGTTCGCTTTCATGCTGCAGGTAGTCGTCCAAGGTTAATACCAGCAGAAAGCAGGTGTAAAATCCCTGGTGCTAACGCGGCTTATCGCTGGAATTTGTTTCGCATCGTAGTTATCGTGAAAGTTGTGATGTGAATTTTCGTGTACAGAAAAATAAACGAACTGGGCAGTGTAACCTGTCAAGATCCAGCACCTTACCCACTATTCCCAATCAATATAAATACAATTACATTTCTTCATTGATTTTGTGTGTACCCTGTAAGTGCACCCACTACCACAGTGCAGTTCAATACAGGATTTTAGTATTTAGAATAAATCACAGAGGTGCACCTTGTGTCTTTTTGCACGGGAACACCTACTCTGCATTTCATTATCATCACTTTAATGCAATTAAAGTTGAGATAAATCTAACACACTATTCAGAAGCTGGTGTAAACTGCAGACATCACCAGTATTCCCATGATAACTGCCCCAAAATTTAACACCATGGTGGACACCACGAAATAACAGTAATAAGAACGAGAAAGAGTCACACAGCACTTAAGTAACAACCAAAAACTTTATTGAAATAATTATTTTTTTCAAACTTTATTTATTCGTAAACGTATATATAAAGGATAAAATAAATTTAACAAACTGAACACAAAATAACAAGGCGGAAGACTCCTGTCGGGACCATGAATGTCAACGACACAGCCTGGAATATAAAGCACAAAGAAGGACGTGTGTAATGCGCATATCAAAGGAGTGAGACACAGAGAAGGAAAAAAAAGCCAGAGAGAAAAACAGAGGGAAGGAAAGAAAGGGAGTGAGAAAGGGAGAAGGGAGATAGAGAAAGAGAAGGAAATGAAGGAAGAGAGTGAGAGAGAGAGTGAAGAGAGAGAAGTGAGAGAGAGAGAGAGAGAGAGAGAGATAATGCCGCCCCTGCGCATCCATGACCAAATAATTACCTACTGCCACCGGAGTGTCTACCAGTGGGCACTCCACGTGCCCGTCAAAGCTTCGCGGCCCAGCAGATCTCACAGATGTCGCTGAGACCTGAGTCATGAATGGCGGAGACCACATCAGATTCTCCGCGGCCCGCAGATCTCACACATGTCGCTGAGTCCTGAGTCATCAATGGCGGAGATCACATCGGCTTTTGGTGTCGCTAACCCTGTGCAATGCAAGTCAGCGCCACGTGGTGGTAGGCTGCTGACGGCCATACAACTTAGGGTGCAACTAACCCTGTGCAACTCAAGCCCGCGCCACGTGGTGGTAGGCCCCTGGCGGCCACATCAGCTTCGGGTGGCACTAACCCTGTGCAACTCAAGTCCGCGCCACGTGGTGGTAGGCCACTGATGGCAACATCAGCTTCGGGTGGCACTAACCCTGGGCAACTCAAGTCCGCTCCACCTGGTGGTAGGCCCCTGACGGCCACATCAGCTTCGGGTGGCGCTAACCCTGTGGAACTCAAGTCCACGCCAGGTGGTACTAGGCCCCTGACAGCCATACAGCTCAGTGTGCGAGTAACCCTCTGCGCAACTTTTCATGGACTCTTTATGATTGAGACCCGTGGAACGTCTGCTATCCAGTCACCACCGGCAATAAAGGATGTGACGTTGTCGATCCATTATATTTGCATGGTCACATGGCCTGTGACGCATGTGCCGGATGGGTGTGGTGTATGTGCAAACCTGCCCTCAGGGAGTGGCTGTGACATGTTGACAACTAGACCACTGACCTGCACACAAACAGCGAGTACGCGTGCAACAGGTAGCTATGTGGGGGGTGTGAAAATATGTTTTCTCAATGGATTTTCCATAGGAAACTTTAGACAAGGCTACAGATCAAACTGCTGAACGGAATTACGCCAAATTTGGCAGGGAGAAAGTTCTTGGTCCTGAAAGCGCGCTTTCTCGCATCGAGTGAAAATATAAAAGAAAGGTCTCGGGGGCAATTTAATATACCGAAGCTCTGTTTCTGCGAGATAACTCTTTCACGCTCCCTCTGCCCAACATCACCACTTCACAGCTATGCCGTTAGAAGCCAGTCCGTCGGCTCGCAGCTCTCTACCTTTGCGAGCTAGTACGCTACTGTGCCTGTACCTCTGCGAGCTACTACGCTGCTGTTCCTTTGGGAGCGGACGGTTCGTAGTACTGCGTCTGTGAGTCGAGCGGACAGGCCGCAGTTGTCCCTCTGCGAGCCTGGGTGCGAACTGTTCATAACTCACACTACATAAGCATTGAAAAAACATTTTGTGATTCAGTCTGTCAGCTGGCATCTGTTCGAGGCATTTCTGAAAACATATCGGAGTTCTTTCTGTGAGAGATACCCCTTTCATGCTGCCTCTCCCCACATCAGCAGGTAACGCACCCTCTTCCCACATTACCAACATACCCCCAACAACCTTCTTGGGCCCAGAAGTGTCCATGTGCAGTTGGACAAACAAGAATCTTAGTCATGTATAGGTTTACATATAAAACATATTATTTAAAGAAAACAGCAACAAATAAAACTGAAGGGAGTCTGGTGCTGTGGTAGCTGCCACGAAGTTGGGGTCACTGCCATTCAGGACTCAGGACACAGTTCCACATGTTGGATCGGCTTGTGTTGAACAGGATTAGTGGCACCACGTGTCGCCGGCCTTCCATATGGAAATATGCCTCACTGATCGAAGGGAGTCTGGTGCTGTGGTCGCTGCTACGGACTTGGGTCACTGCCATTCAGGACTCAGGACACAGTTCCACACGTGGGATCGGCTTGTGTTGAACAGGGTTAGTGGCACCACGTGTCGCCGGCTTGTGTTGAACAGGGTTAGTGGCACCACGTGTCGCAGCTTGCATTGAACAGAGTTAGTGGTACCATATGTCGCAGGCTTGTGTTGAACAGGGTTAGTGGCACCACGTGTCGCGGCTTGTGTTGAACAGGGTTAGTGGCATGACGTGTCCAAAATTCGAAATGCGAGCTCTGCTAATGAGTGTTCGTTTGCACTTGAAAATGAATTTGGTGATTGTACTAAAGCTATAACTGATATAAAAAATGTTCTTGAAGAAAGGATACTAAAAGGATATTATGTAGATTTTAGGCCTGTAATAGTTAGTTGCCTAGTGGACTCTGTAATTAATGAATCAATACTTAATTTTAATTGTGAGCCCTACTGACCGCAGTGTAGGCGTATCATGAAAAGATGAAATAAGTATAGAATACACTGCCGTAGTGTTGTATTTTCTGAGTACAATCTTCTTGTTAGAAATTAGCATTTAAAATTTGAATTGCGAGCTCTGCCACGGACTTGGGGTCACTGCCATTCAGGACTCAGGACACAGTTTCACATGTGGGATCGGCTTGTGTTGAACAGTGTTAGTGGCACCATGTGTCGCCGGCCTTCCATATGCAAATACGCCTCACTAATTGAAGGGAGTCTGCTGCTCTGGTTGTCTCACGGAGTTGGGGCCACTGCCATTCAGGACTCAGGACACGGTTCCACATGTGGGACTGGCTTGGGTTGAACAGGGTTAGTGGCACCACGGTTTGCCGGTCTTCCACAGAGTAGGCCGGAGGCAGCGGTCAGCTAAGGCCCACAGGCACGTAACGTTGACTTGAGCTGCACAGATTGCGAGCATTTGGTCTTGTTAACCCATTATAGTCTCTTACACAATTTGCATTGCTACAAATCTTGAATTGTGAACCGTGCTAACCCCAGCATAGGCTGGAGGCAGTGGTCAGGATGGGCGCACAGCCACATGGCGTTGAGTTGAGCTGCACAGTTAGTGGCACCTGAAGCACTCAGCGTGTGCGCACCCTGCGATGATACGCGGTCCCGGCGGGCCGCACAGGGAGCAATGTCTTTTGTCTAATGAATTCTGCCTTAATAAGGCCACGTGGCAATGACTTATGGTGCAGTGAGTTAGTGGTACCTTTGGTGCTCTGCGTGTACGCAGCCTGTGATCATGCGTGGTCCGGGCGGGCCGCAGTGGCAGCAATGTGTCTTGCATACTGGACTGCGTCATCTGCAATCGCCACTGCATCTGAATTGTGAGCCCTGCTGTCCGCAGTGTAGATCGCAGGCAGTAGTCTGTACAGACATAAGTCTTCGGTGCTGTGCCGCTGGGTTCGCAGGGGGCCTATGTCGAGGAGGCCCGCGGTCATGGCGGCAGCCACATGGCAGAGTGAAGGCTTCCGCTCTGGCAGACACTTTGGCCTTCCCACAAGTGAACCACGCCCAAAGCCCCAGCCTATTTATTCTTACTCCTACGCTGGAGTACCGTACATTATACCAGCCCACTCCGCTTATGCTTCCAGGGGGGGACAACACAGCTACAGGACCGAGATCATCCCCATTGCCTGAGGTGACATGGTTGCGTCCACTGTGCACAACACTACAAGTATCAGTAGTAAATGTCCACATGGAGAGGTTTTTGCTTTGCATAGTAAGGTCTGTCCAGCACATCACCGCTACACTTGGTATTGTGTGCATTTTTATTGATGGGTAACTTCACACATACTTGGTTCCCACATCTCCCAACATTCAGCTATTGTGTGGCTGAGGGGCCATGGCGTTTAGGGAAGGTCCGATGTCCTGGTTTGAGCTGCCTCGGCAGTAGTAGGGGGGGGTGGTCTGGGGGTAGGTGCTGGTGGTGGTGGCAGTGGGTGTTGTGGCCTTGTTGGGTGTTGGAGCTGCAGATCAGTAGCTATATCACTTGTTGGTCTTTAGATGTGGCTGTGAGTTAGGTCCAATTCACGCTGTAGTCGACCTCCTTACACCAGTTAAAGGCTGATGTTAATTTCTTACTGCTAACTCGGGTTATCGCCTGCTTTTTGGATCGCATTGCAGATTTGGCTGGTCATTGAAAATATGGGGAAGTGGTGTTTTAGTTTTTTTTCCACTGGAACGCCTTCTTTGCATATCATTAACGTTAGTAGTGGCTCTCATTTGTGGCGATTTTTTTGGCGGAAGGTATCGATGGAAAACTGGTGAGATTTGCAGTTTTGACCAGGTTGAGAATAGGATGATAATTTAAAAACACAGAAAAAAAGATAGGTTTAATGAACATTATAATTAGAAATTAGCATTTAAAAAACCTTTGAAACTCACTGAAAAAACCATATCAGTGATGTCATTTGAGATGTCATCAGTGATGTCACTGACCATGTCATGAATGATGTAATATGTGACGTCATCAATAGTGCATTGCGGGGGCATTAGTTATAGTTAGCTCAACTAACTATAACGTGGTAATTTCTATGGTTTTGTATGAGTGAAATGTCCAACTTACTATAACGTCCCTGCAACCTATGGTTTTTTCAGTGAATATATATATATATATATATATATATATATATATATATATATATATATATATATATATATATATATATATATATATATATATATATATATATATATTCACAGAAAAAACCATAGGTTTCAGGCACGTTATAGTTAGGAATTAGCATTTAAAAAACCTCAGAAATTCACTGAAAAAACCATAGGTTTCAGGGGTGTTATAGTTAGCTGGACTTTTCACTTGTACAAAACCATTGAAATTCCCCCGTTATAGTTAGTTCAGCTAACTATAACTCGCGCGCCCGCAATGCACTGCTGATGATGTCACATATTACATCACTCATGACATGGTCAGTGACATCACTCATGACATCACTGATGACATCTCAAATGACAAATCCTTGTGATAGAGTGGCAGACCTCCTCTCACCCTAATATAACCTTTGATACACACATTAAAAAACTAGAGACTAAAATTTTCAAAACAATGGACATACCAATACCAGTTACAACAACCTCTTCAGTAATTCTAAGATCCACATACATATCCACTGATTCACCAACAGTCCTATACAGTCACTCATACATGTACTCAGTCATCATATGTACTCATACACCTATACATCCTGTTACACAATGCCACTCATCCATAGAGTTACTCACACACATAGTCACTCATGCTAATAAAGAATCAAACATATATTTACTTGCATATACAGTTATCCACACACCACCACACTTACTTCTACGGAAACTTACACATACTTAGTCTTTTAAACAATCACTTATAGAAACACATACTTATTCATACAGGAACTCTTTCAATCTCTCACTCTCACATATACTCACTTATATACACCAATAGTCACATATACTAGTTTAAAACATATGTAGTTACTCATAAAGACACTATTCAGACAGTCATTCACTCACTAACACACCCATACACACACTCATCCACCCATACAGTCCTGCACACATGCTGTCTTCAACACATACAAAGAGTGAGTCAGTAATTCATGCACCTATGCACTACGTAATACACCCCACTGAACCATGCAGACACTCAGACTGATACTCAAAAAACCAACTAATAACCTATATAGACACCCATGTAGCTACTCACCAACCCATGCAGCCACTTATACACAAAGTGAGAGACTGATACAGATATTTACATATTTAAACATTACTCAGTAAGCCATGTATTCACTATGACACTTAATCAGTCAGTTACACAATCAATTTTTCAAAAACAAATCATCCATTTAGACACTTATATACCCATTTATTCTTCCATCGACCTTGAGATATACATATATAAAACATATTTAATTTTCAGAAAAACAGACATTCACTGGATGATGTCATCAGTGATGTCATTTGAGATGTCATCAGTGATGTCATGAGTGATGTCACTGACCATGTCATGAGTGATGTAATATGTGACGTCATCAGCAGTGCATTGCGGGCGCGCGAGTTATAGTTAGCTGAACTAACTATAACGGGGTAATTTCAATGGTTTTGTACAAGTGAAAAGTCCAGCTAACTATAACACCCCTGAAACCTATGGTTTTTTCAGTGAATTTCTGAGGTTTTTTAAATGCTAATTCCTAACTATAACGTGCCTGAAACCTATGGTTTTTTCTGTGAATTTCAAAGGTTTTTTAAATGCTAATTTCTAACTATGCCTACAGAGATAGGACATGTGAAGAAAGAAGAAAAAATGCACAGAAAGAAAAACAAGAAGTGCAGAAAGAAGCAACAGAAGTCCTCAAAGACGAAGAAAACTGCAGGAAGAAGGATAACGTGCAGAAAGAACAAAAAGAAGAGCAGAAAGAATCCTTGTTGCAAAATCATCCTGTACCCTCAACTTTTTCAGACGGATACTGGTGGTAACTGAGTCTGACTAACCAGTCCTAGAGCCAGTGCTATGTTCAAAGACACTTAGAATACAGTGAAAACACCTACATACACTAGGGAACATTATGCGTTGGGGTCCCCCTGTGATTAGCATGACCTCCTCTGTAAGCCCCTAGTATATAATAGGGCAGGGGGATTAAAACTACCTCTTAAAACAGGCCACAGGGCGTTTTTGCACACGTTAACTCAGGCCCCGTCCCCTACCTTCACCACTGTGTAAACACGCCCTGTGTCCGTTTTTAGTTAGGAGATTAAGTTCATTTTAATCCTGAGGGTCCCTAGGGTCCAACTAGCCCACTAGGTACCTCCAGTAAGTGCCACAGAGCTGCGTTGCAGAGAGGTGTAAAAAGTGGCACAGCCTGGACCACCTCTCTGCAATGCAGCTCAGTGGCGCTTACTGGAAGCACTTGGTGGGCTAGTTAGCCCCCAGGGGTCCTCAGTATTGAAGGGAAATGATATCCCCAATTTAAAACGTGCCATAGTGCGTGTTTGCACACGTCACCTCAGGCCCCGTCCCCTCCCTTCACCACTGTGTAAACGCGCCCTGTGGCTGTTCTAAGTTGAGAGATTAAGTCCCCTTGAATCCTAAGGGTCCCTAGGGTCAAACTAGACCACTAGGTACTTCCAGTAAGCGCCACAGAGCTGCGTTGCAGAGAGGTGTAAAAAGGGGCTTGGCCTCAGAACACCTGTCTGCAGCGCAGCTCCCTAGCGCATACTGGAGATGCCTGTTGGGCTAGTTGGCCCTCAGGGACCCTCAGTATTGAAGAGGAATTAATTCCCCAACTTACAACTCGCCAGGGGGCGCGTTTGCAGAGTGCTGCAAGGAGGGGTGTGGCCTCCGGCACGATGCCAGTCTTTTATTTATTTTAATTTTTTAAGAAGGGGGGCTGTGTGGTTCCCCTTCTTATTCTAATTTATTGGCCCTGATGACCCCATCCCCCAGGGCCTGTTTCCTAATTATATTTTTTTTACCCCAATCCCCAGAGCCGGCCACTGTTTTTTATTATTTTTAAAAAATATATATTTATAGACACACCTAGGACATGCTGGACAAACCGTACGTACCTATCACCATGACGATTTGAGTGATATTCATTAAAAGGCGACTATTCATACAATGAATCCACGTGGAATGTATTTACACCACTAGTGAAGCTCTGACATGTCTGATGCCCTACCGTGCCCAATCCCGGTAGACACCCTTGTCGTTTATTTATACAAACACGGGTAGCTATTGACGGGCACATTTAATACACATGCACACCAAGCCATTCAAAGGGGATTCGACAAAAATTCGACCAAAACTATGTAAGAAACCCCCCTCACGGTTAATAAAACACACATCCACTGCCAGATGTGTAATACTTTTTATTTTACTCTCTGGAAAGGGGACGAACATCACTTGAGAGTCACAGCGCGCTCCTGGCAGAGCCCAATGCTGTGTTACACCCACCATTGCCTGCCGAGTGCCACACACCTCTGTGTTGTATTCCACCAGCTAGTGCATATGCTATGACACTCTCTAGCCCATGTGCACTGTAACACCACCCCGTGAATATGTCATGCCACACTTGTTTTCGCACGGGTTATATTGCCCCATCTAACGTGCCTTCCTCGATGCCTATGTTATAACGCACAGTGCTATGCCATACATATTACAATCTGGGATCCATATCTTTGTCACAGTGCATATGCAACGTTACACTCCCCAGCACATATTTTATATTACAACTTTAGAGACTAGTTAGGTTACACAACACTGCCCTGTGCATATTACACTCCAAGGCGCACATCGCATAGCACGCGCTAGTGCCTGTGCTATCTCGCGCTCTCCAATGAATCTGTCATTGCGCACAATGTATTGCATATTATATTTCACGCCCGGTTCATCTTATATCACACTTTTTGGTGCATAGTTTATACCATACACTATATCTAGTTTTCATTTTCAATCGTGCTCTCAGGACTATGTTCTATATAACACTGTGTTCACCTACCCTTTTCACGGGCATTACATTTTGCGATAGGGGTGGAGGGTCAGGGGGTGTTTCTGCCAAGTGAGCCCGGAGTCACAGTCACAAACGTCCTCTTCTTCCTGAATAAAAGTGAGATTATGCTGCATACTTGTTCATATTTTAAGTAGTTCGCACAGACACACGTTTTAAAAACAATAAAGTTCCTAATACCCGCCTTCTCTGAACAGTTAGCTTGCTGCCCCATCCCCCTCCTCCCTATCCTCTGTTGTGTGAATCCATGGACTAGCCTCCTCCCTCCTGCCATGCATGGTCTGATGTGCTGCCACTGCCCTCAATTTAGTATGATGTACCAGTCCCCTCCTCCTGCCCCCCATTGCCCAATTCTATGCCCCATCATTGACCTCCTGCTTAAACTCTGTGCTTAGCTTGCTGCCCCTATTCTCCTTCCCCCTGCCCTCCGATGTCTTTGTGCATGCCCCTGCTCCATCCTTTTTGTCCACCATGTTCCATGGACCTGCCACTCCTATCTACTCTGAGTGTTCTGTTGAGCTGCCACTCCCCTCCCACCTGCCTAGCATTGTCAGATGACTGTAAGCTGTCCCTGCCACCTCCACCCTGCCTGTCCACATGCCATGCCCCTATCCTCTTCCTCCTGTCCTACATGGTCCATTGTACTGCCACACCCTTCTGCCCTCCCTGGTCTGTTGTGCTGCATCTGCTCCTCCTGCCTGCCCCGTGCGGTCTGTTGTGAGGCCCCTTCCCCTGAACTTTCTTGTCTGTGCACAGGTCCTGACCCTCCCTTCTATCCTCCATTGTCCTTTGTGCATGCCCCTGCACCCTGCTTCTTGCCCATCATAGCCATTGTGCTGCCACTAACCCTCCCACTTGCCATGCATGGTCTTCTGTGCTGCCATGGCCCCTCCCACCTTCCCTGTGTGGTCAGTTAGCTGCCCCTGACCCCCTCCCACCTTCCCTCCATGGTCTGTGTGTATGCCATCACAGTCTCACTGTTGCTCTTCATGGTGTGTCTTGCTTGTAGTGCCCATCCTGCCTGACCTCCATGGCTATCTTGCTGCTCCTGCCCTGCCCCCTTGTCCCCAGCCCTCTGTTTACATGTGCAGACCCCTATTCCCCCCCTCCTGGCTTGTCTGTTCCATTGTAATGCCCCTGATCCGTCCCTCCTGCCCTTTATGGTCTGTTATGCTGCAGCTTTCTCTCTTGTCTGTCCATTATGGTCAGCTAGCTACCATTGCCTCTTGCCCCTCTGTTCTCTGTTGTCCATGTGCATGGTCCTGTCCCCTCCCTCTTGCTTTCTATGGATTGTTGTGCTGCACTCCCGTCCCGCATGCCCTGTGTGGTGTATTGTGCTGCTGCAAACCCTGATGCCTGCCCTGCAGGGTCAGTTTGGTGCACCTCTCCATGTCCCTCCTGTCCTCTGTTATCCAAGTCCATGTCCCTACCCCATTTCCTTCCATGATCCAATGTACCATACTTGCTAACATTTTGAACTTGGTAAGAGGGAGATTTTGAAAAAAAACTGGGGTATTGATTTTCCCCTTTGAGTTACATTGAAAAAGAGGAGATTGTAGACAGGAGACAGATCAAATAAAGCCCATTTGAGCTTAAAAACATTGGACGTTTCCTGGCTGAATCGGGTCTGTTGGCATGTATGGTTGTACTACCATTGCCTCTTCCTTCTGCCCACAATGGTCTATTACATTGCCACAGCCTCTCTTGCAAGTCCTGTATTGTTGGTTTGTTGCCCCTGCCCCCCTTTCCACTGCCCTCCATAGTCTGTTGTACAGCCACAGCCCTTCCTGCCTGCTCAGTGTGGTTAAATTGTTGCCTTTGCACCCTCCTACCTGCCTTCAATTTTCAGAGTCCGTGCCCCTGGCCACTGCCTCTCAACAGTATCCTAATGAACAACTAAATTGCTAACATTCTATATTTATTACAAAAGTGTGGAACGCCTGACGTCATCTTGATGTAATCAAAACTGTAATACCTAGAGCATTTCCTTTAGAAATTACATATATGAGAGGGTCTTATTGGCATCAAAATTATGGTTAGTGCTCTAAAAGACTAAAATAGGGACATATTTTCTGAGTTTTCAAATAGCGACAAAGCACTTTTAAATTATTTGTTATCTTTATGTTTTTTTATCCAGTTGACCACTTGATTAAATGTTGCACTTAGGGAGAGGATGTGGTGTTACTTCCAGAACTGCAGACTTTGCAACTGGGGAGCCAGGTTGGAGTTTCTGCTTCAGCTCGACATTCTGTGATTCTGGTCAAATCACTTAGTCTCCCCATGTCTACAACCAAAATGAATTTGTTCTTGTGTGATGTAACCAATGCTCATGTAAAGCACTCCAATACCTGACAAGTCTGCACTATATAACACTGCAAAAACACAAAATAATAAGTGTTTTGCACACTTCTGTCATTGGGCTATATTTGGGCTACATCTGGGTGATTTTTGGCTACATTTGGGCTCTTTTGTCTCCGGTGGCCATCTTGGGAGATTTATTTGTTATGAAGTTTCCTAATTTCCTCATGTACTGCAGTCTCCTCAGTAGGAAATGCTTTCAGTTTTTTACTTTGATTCCATCATGAAAGTATTCAGATATGTCACACATTTGCCATAAATTCTGGAAGTTAGCACTCTAGTTGCTCATTAGATCTCTGTAGTAAAACTACTGTTCACCATGGAAGTCTGCTCCTGGTATTAAAAGTTCATGTTTCAGTCTGCATGTCAGAATTTTTTAATGAAATAGAAGAGGATTTGAGAAGTCACTCAAAATGTGCCCTCATTTTCTTTCTTCGGCAGTAATCATAATTTCTATGGCAAAATGAACCCCCTCATTGTGTTCCTTTTTGAATTAAATGTTTTAAGTGTTACCAGTTTATTCCAATCAAGATGGCTTCAGGTGTGTTATACTTTTGTCATAATGTAGACAGTAAGCGCTCTAGTTGTTTTTAAGAACACTCTCGGACATTCTGTCATTGGGCTATACTTGGGCTACATCTGGGTGATATTTGGGCTACATTTGGGCTCTTTTGTCTCTGGTGGCCATCTTGGGAGACTTATTTGTTATGAAGTTTCCTAATTTCCTCATTTACTGCAGTCTCCTCAGTAGGAAAAACTTTCAGTTTTTTACTTTGATTCCATCAAGAAGGCATTCAGATGTGTCACACATTTGCCATAAATTCAGAATGTTAGCACTCTTTTTGCTCATTAGATCACTGTAGTAAAGCTACTGCTCACCAGGGAAAACTGCTGCTGGTATTGAAAGTGCATGTTTCAGTCTGCATGTCAGAATTTTTTAATGAAATAAAAGAGGATTTCAGAAGTCAAAATGTGCCCTAGTTTTTCTTTCTGCAGCACTAATCATACTTGTTATGGAAAAATTAACCCCCTCATGTTGTTCCTTTTTAAATTAAATGTTACCACTTTAATCCAAGCAAGATGGCTTCAGGTGTGCCATACGTTTATCATAAGTAGGACTGTTAGCGCTCTAGTTGTTCTTTGGAACACTCTGGGAAGCTGCAGTAGAACACAAAGGAATCAACTGACAGTCTCTGCCCTTGTTGGATGTACATGTTTTACTGAGAATGTCAGACTTCATTCTCACATGACTGAGAAAGATAATGTGAATTTACAGAAAATAAGCTCTCAGTTTAGCTTATAGATCACCTTCCAAACCTCTGTGGGAAAAGCATGAGAAAATATTTTTCTCTCAATCATGATATCCCAGCAGAAGGCTTTTTCACATGGTGAAATCACCTTAGAACATACCACAATTCCTAAAATGAGTATGGTACCATCAACAAATGATTTATAATGTAACTAAAGTCTTAAAACCTTCTATTAACTGCAATGCTTTTTAATGAGGTGCTATCATGTATATTGGTCCCAAGATGGCTGCCAACACTTCTTGGATGAAGTGCTGACAGCCAATGAGATCTCAGGATGAGATGTGTGGTTAGGCTCCGCCCACATATATATATATGATTTTACTTTTGATTTTCTCAGGAACTACTGAAGAGATTGACACCAGACCTGCAAAAGGCACTTCCCTGAGCTGAGGACTACCTCTCTGCCAAATTTCAAGTAATTCTGTTCAGCCGTTCGGGCTGTACCTTGGACTAAAGGTCCCTATGGAAAATTGCATGGGGAAAACGTGTTTTGGGACCCCCCTTTTTTCTCAGCCCCCGCTTGACGAATCCCCCCGAGACTTTCGGGGTAGGAGCGGAGCGGAGCGCCCCACCTATATTCGCGAGGATTCGTCAACTGGCGCCAAAGTTATTCCAAATAGAATGTTGCGGATTTCCTATGGCAACACGGTCCTAACTATAACTATCTACTGGCGACCGCCAGTAGATAATATATATATATATATATATATATATATATATATATATATATATATATATTACCTACTGCATATAACTGCAATGAAAAACATATATTTTACCTGTCACAACGATGCTCATCATATGTCCGCGTGCTCACTGTGCGCGCACGGTGCGCGAAGCGCACCGTGCGTGCACGGAACGAACTGCGTTAAGTGGGCGCGCACGCCACGAATGGCGTAAAGTAACTTAGCATTTAAAAAAACGTACAAATTCACTGAAAAAACCATAGGTTTCACACACGTTATAGTTAGGAATTAGCATTTAAAAAACCTTGCAAATTCACTGAAAAAAACCATAGGTTTCACACATGTTATAGTTAGCTGGACATTTTATTGATAAAAAACCATTGAAATTCCCCCGTTATAGTTAGTGCAGGCAACTATAACTCACGCGACCGCAATCCTCTGCTGATGACATATGTGTCTTTATAACGGGGGAATTTCAATGTTTTTTTATCAATAAAATGTCCAGCTAACTATAACATGTGTGAAACCTATGGTTTTTTCAGTGAATATATATATATATATATTCACTGAAAAAACCATAGGTTTCACACATGTTATAGTTAGCTGGACATTTTACTGATAAAAAACCAATGAAATTCCCCCGTTATAGTTACTGTAGGCAACTATAACTCACGCGACCGCAATCCTCTGCTGATGCTAATACTGTATTTAGACACTTATGTGCCCATGTCTTCTTCCATTAAATTTTAGCTATACATATATTACAAATATTTTTTTTTCATAAAGACACATATGTCATCAGCAGAGGATTACGGTCGCGTGAGTTATAGTTGCCTACAGTAACTATAACGGGGGAATTTCATTGGTTTTTTATCAGTAAAATGTCCAGCTAACTATAACATGTGTGAAACCTATGGTTTTTTCAGTGAATTTGCAAGGTTTTTTAAATGCTAATTCCTAACTATAACGTGTGTGAAACCTATGGTTTTTTCAGTGAATTTGTACGGTTTTTTAAATGCTAAGTTACTTTACGCCATTTGTGGCGTGTGCGCCCACTTAACGCAGTTCGTTCGGGAACAGAGTCTTCCTTTTGAACCTTAGACTCTGCATCAGTACTTACTTGTAGGTACCACTAAAAAAATGACTTCATAAACACAACAGCTCCTTTTAGAGCTCCCTAATATCTAATCTCTTAAATCTGCTTTTCATTTATTTATTTTTATTTTTTTTACCGTACGCTTACCGTAAGCTTACCGTACGCGTACCCCGTGATTTTTTTAAAAATCAATAAATGTTTTTTTTGTACTTTTCTGTCCTTCTTTGACCCCCTTACAAATGTTAGGGGGTCTGTAACTCTCCTCATTGCCCCCTTTTCTTGTTTTCGCTCTTTTTTTTCAGAGTGAAATACACAAAATGGCGGCCGCCGCTTCCTGGTTTCGGCCGATTCGAATGTTTACTAAGATCTAAGAGCCAATCAGAATCGCGCTCGCGCACGCCACCGTACGCTTACGGTAAGCGTACGGTAAGCGTACCGTAAGCGGGCTCAGATATATATATTGATTTAAAGGCTATTTTCTCAGAATCTACTGAACAGATTTACACCAAACCTACAAAAGGCACTTCCTTGACCTAGGGACTACCTCTCTGCCAAATTTCGAGTAATTCTGTTCAGCCGTTCGGGCTGTAGCTCGTTCTAAAGGTCCTATGGAAAAATGCATGGGAAAAACGCGTTTTGGGACCCCCCTTTTATCTCAGCCCCCGCTTGAAGGATCCCCCCGAGACTTTCAGGGTAGGAGCGGAGCGTAGCGCCCCACCTATTTTGAGAAATTCGCGAGGATTCATCGACCGGCGCCAAAGTTATTCAAAATAGAATGTTGCGGATTTCCTATGGAAAAGGGGTCCTAACTATAACTACCTACTGGCGACCGCCAGTAGGTAATATATATATATATATATATATATATATATATATATATATATATATATATATATATATAATCTACTGGCGGTCGCCAGTAGATAGCTATAGTTAGGACCACGTTTCCATAGGAAAAGCATTTTTTGATTGGTCAAGGGGGGGCTGAGAAAAAAGGGGGGTCCCAAAACGTGTTTTCTCCATGCAATTTCCATAGGAAACTTTAGACAAGGCTACAGGTCAAACGGAAATATTCCAAATTTGGCAGGCAGAAAGGTCTTGGTCCAGAAAGCACGCTTTTGTTTAAATGGGGTAAATCTGTTCAGTAGTTTTTGAGAAATATCAAATTTTACAGATATTGATATTTGAGAATTCTGACATCTGATTGGCTGAGGCGTTACGAGCACGAGCTTGTTGCTCATTGGCTGCGAACTGTTGAAACTAGGAAGTGTTGGCAGCCATTTTGTGATTCAGTCTGTCAGCTCGCATCTCTCCCTCTACAAGGCATCGGGTCCGTAGTTCTACCTCTGCGAGGCAACACTGAAAATATACCGCAGCTCTGTCTGTGCGTGATACCCCTTTCATGTCCCTCTCCCCACATCACCAGCTCGCTGCTATACCTTTAGAAGCAAGTCCATCGGCTCGCAGCTCTGCGTCTGCGAGCTGTCAGCCATTTTGTGACTCAGTCCGTCGGCTCGCAGCTCTCGTCTGTGAGCCGTCAAGCCCACAGCTCTACCTCTGCGAGCCACCCCGTTAGCTCGTAGCTATGTCTGTGGTAGCAGGCCCGTCTGCGAGTCAGCCTGTCGGGTTGCAGCTCGGGCCCGTAGCTGTACCTCTGTGAGCCAGCCCGTTAGCTCGTAGCTGTGTCTCTGCTAGCAGGACTGTTGGCCCATTGGTCTCCCTCTGCGAGTCAGACCACAGCTCTCCCACTGCTATGCTTTTGCAAGCCAACGGCCCGTAGCTCTCCCTCTGTGAGCCGAGCCCACGGGCCGCAGCTCTTCCTCTGCGGGCCTGCCTGACGGCCCGTAGGTCTCCCTCTGCTAGCCGGACCGCAGCTGTCACTCTGCGAGCCGATATTGGGAATATAAGGCAGCTCTAAAAAGAGCCCTTGTGTTTATTAGTTGGAGCTACATGTAAGTGCCGATGCACAGCTTCAGGTTATTCAGAAAAACTCAGTTTCCTTCATCTGTGAAGTGTACTCCATCACTTCTGTAGATATGAGACATATCAAAATGGATGTTGTTGTTGTAGATCAACCCCATTCTATGGTCTCTGAGGTATGCAGACACAGCTTTGTTGACATTCTTCCTAGATTTTTCAATCTTATGACAAAATTGGTTTGACCATTTCCACTTCTGTCTTTGGCATATATTGGAATATACAAAGACAGTTTGAGGCAAAAGTAACATCAATCGTCCAAAGGTGTCCTTCATAAGCATTTCCAAACCTACCTCAGTCAATGTGCCTAGGTCGTTACCACCACAGTGCACAATCATGAGGTCAGGATGTTGGAGATGCAAACAGGTTTTAACCAAAGGCAGCAATTGGTGGCACTTCAATCCTCTCTGTGCAACCATGTTTTCTCCATGCAATTTCCATAGGAAACTTTAGACAAGGTTACAGGTCAAACTGCTGAAAGGAATTACGCCAAATTTGGCAGGGAGAAAGGTCTTGGTCCAGAAAGCACGCTTTTGTTTAAATGGTGTAAATCCGTTCAGTAGTTCTTGAGATATTAAAGGAAAAAAATATGTATATATCTGGGCGGAGCCTAACTCCCGAGCACGAGCTTGCGTCTGATTGTCTGCTAACACTTCAAACCAGGAAGTGTTAGCAGCCATCTTGTGCCTCGCATCGAGTGAAAATAAAACAGAGGTCCCGGGGCAATTTTATATATATATATATATATATATATATATATATATATATATATATATATATATATATATGTGGAGTTAAAATAACTTCCACTCCTAATCAGCATAACAACGCCTAACTGCAAGCTCTAGGCCAACAAAAGCGTGTGGTAGCACTTTGAAAACCCCAAACCTTACTAAATGTCTCGCAGAGTAGCGCATGCGCTGGCTCAGGCGAGACCTACAAATATAAGGACAAAAGAGGGAACAGTTCGAAACACAAAAGTTACTTCGGTGTAAAAATCTGTGTGTGTCACTGAGGTTGTGTGTTAATAAAGTATACATGCACTGCTATTGTCACAATTTTTATTGCTGTTACAAAAACGCTATTCATTTAGTTGTTCATTCAGTATCTTCCAAACTAGCACAAAACACCATTAACTTGTCACATGTGAGGCACAAACCTATTTCATCATAGATATTAAACTCCCTATAAAAATCAGACCTGTTTCAAATAACATCACATCAAGGCTTCCGTTTCCTCTTTCCAGCCAGGAAATCATGTTGTTAAGACACAAAACAGCTCAAACATGCAGCAGCATTGTCACTAAATACCACTGCATCGTTGCACAAATTTACATCCATATGTGCTATTCACTTCAGCATCAGCTGTAAATGTAATTTAATATCAGTACTAATCTTCATCTTCTGCGTTTCCCAAAAAACTAAAAATATTCTCCAATATATTTCAAAACATATGCCACATCTAACCAAATGCACTAACAAAAACACAATTTTGCCCCTAAAGCCAGGAAAATCAACATAGGACCCATTACATTGCTCATAATATCAGCATTTAGCGACGACCCTTTATGCTGTCTATATTGGGCACCTTACTGCATTCATTTAAAACAGGGACCATATGTATAGTGCACACAACAAACTTAGATGTCTCATTATGCTTAGTGCTTATATCTTCTTTTACCTAACTCATAGATTACCTACTAGCATACGTCAGCGGGAAAAAAGTGCTATTGATCAATCACACAGCTCTATTTTTCATTATTCATAGCTGCAGGACTCTCGCAACATTTACAACAAATCACAAAAAACACACTTTCTGTACTAACATCTAGCTTCCTGCTAAATTTGGTGAAAATTCCATTCATCCGTTTTACCTCTAGAGCGTAACAAAAATCCCTATAGAAATTCCATAGGGATATTTAAGTTTGGGACCCCCTTTTTTTGGCCCCTAGGAAGGAGCACAGGTGCTAAAACTTTTTTTCGTGAAGATTTGCCAAAACGCACAAATAAGTTATTAGCAAATTAAAAATCAATTTCCAATCCAAATATAGTTCTAACTATAGCTAGGTATATATATATATATATATATATTCACTAAAAAAAGCATACGTTTCAGGGACTTTATAGTCACAAATTAGCATTTAAAAATTCTTTGAAATTCACTGAAAAAACCATAGGTTTCAGAGACGTTATAGTTAGAAATTAGCATTTAAAAAACCTTAGAAATTCACTCAAAAAACTATAGGTTTCAGAGACATTATAATTAGAAACTAGCATTTAAAAAACCTTAGAAATTCATTGAAAAAAACATAGGATTCAGGGCTGTTATAGTTAGTTGCACATTTTACTCATACAGAACCGGAGAAATTCGGCCGTTATAGTTAGTTGAGCTAACTATAACTCACGCCCCCGCAATGCACTGCTGATGACGTCACATATTACATCATTCATCACATGGTCAGTGACATCATTGATGACATCACTGATGATATCTCAAATTACATCACTGATTACATCACTAATCACATCATCCATGTGATAATCTGATGCTCCTCACACCCTAAAACCATAGACACACCAATACTAGTTACTACATACCCACTCACTGATTCCTAGGTCTACACACACATCCACTCATTCACCCATACAGTCACTCATACATGCGGTCACTCATCAGTACAGCACTATCATATGCACTCATACACCTATACACACACACTCACCACCACTCACCCATATAATTACTCACACACCTAGTCAAACATGCAAACAATCACACTCCCATTTGCTCACCTATACAGTTATACACACACCACTTCACTTATTCATATAGATATTAACACATACTTACTCTCTTCTACAATCACTAACACAAGCACACACTCATCCATACAGACACTCTCACAATCACTCACTCTCACATATAGTCATTTATATACTCCAACACTCACATATACTGCATTTCACATATGTAGTTACTTGCACATGTACCACTGAGACATCCATTCACTACCCAACACACCCATACACACACTCACCCACCCACACAGCCCAATACAGATGCACTCTTCAACCTATACATCCACTGAATCACCTACTCACACATCTATGCACAAAGTCACACACCCCCACCCACCCATAAAAACACTCAGGCACCCATACACATACTCAGACAACCAATCAATAACCCATATACACACTCATATAGCTATTCACCAACCCATGCAGCCACATATATATATATAAAACATATTTAAACTTTACAGAAACACACAGACACTGGATGATGCGGCTTTATTTCATGGGCAGCTGTCTGGCACATGTATAAATATCTCTCCTTCATATATCTTTAGGTCTATTTAGAGCCAGCTGGTAATGTTCTTGTGTTTTTGCTCTAACCAGATCGGAGATATTCTCCAATGTAATATAGACAATATTTCTCCAAGAGATAATAAATTCTTCAACCCGATGGGTCATAGCAATAAGGTGCGAGTGCAATTACCTCGTACCGTGCGCGTAAAGTGCAAGTGCTCAGGTTGCCATCAAAGTTGGCGAGTCAGCATCAGATATCCCAACCTTTATGTTGGATCATTCGAATTCTATCTCTCATCAGTTTTTTGGGATTCAATCTAACTATTTTGGCCCCAATTAGGCAGAGAAAGGCAAAAATGATCTTTCATGTAGATCTCGAGACCACCAATAGTACTGGAACAAGATGCCTATTTCGAATGAAATTTCTTTCTTCCAGTCCCTCTCTCTCTCTCTCTCTCTCTCTCTCTCTCTCTCTCTCTCTCTCTCTCTCTCTATATATATATATATATATATATATATTACCTACTGGCGGTCGCCAGTAGGTAGTTATAGTTAGGACCACGTTTCCATAGGAAATCCGCAACATTCTATTTTGAATAACTTTTGCGCCGGTCGACGAATCCTCGCGAATTTTTCAAAATAGGTGGGGCGCTATGCTCCGCTCCTACCCTGAAAGTCTCGGGGGGATTCGTCAAGCGGGGGCTGAGATAAAAGGGGGGTCCCAAAACGCGTTTTTCCCATGCATTTTTCCATAGGACCTTTAGACACAGCTACAGCCCGAACGGCTGAACAGAATTACTTGAAATTTGGCAGAGAGGTAGTCCTCAGGTCAAGGAAGTGCCTTTTGTAGGTTTGGTGTAAATCTGTTCAGTAGATTCTGAGAAAATAGCCTTTAAATCAATATATATATCTGAGCCAGCTTACTGTGCGCTTACGGTGCGCTTACCGTACGCGTACGGTGACGTGCGCGAGCGCGATTCTGATTGGCTCTTAGATCTTAGTAAACATTCGAATCGGCCGAAACCAGGAAGCGGCGGCCGCCATTTTCTCTCTCGCACTCAGAGTGTGGATTAAAAAACAAAGGACAAAAACATGTAAAGGGGCTGTTTAGACAGCTCCAAAGCACCTAGCCATGTTGAGGGAGTCCCCAAAGATCCCCCAAGGCCAAAAACGGAATTTTAATTTTTTCGATAATTTCGCCGATTACGCTTACCGTACGCGTACGGTAAAAAAATATAAAAAAAAAAAAATTATCCACACTCTCCCCACCCCATGTGCAAATGGTGCCAGAAGGGCTCCATTTGTGCATGGCTTATTATTTTTACGAAAAATTAAAATATTACCTTTCAAAACGAAGCGCATCATATGTCCTCCATGTGCTCACGGTGCGCGAAGCGCATCGTGCGTACATGGCCCATCTAGCGTAACGTGGGCACGCGGTGCGCGTAGCGCACCGCGTGCCCACCGTGCGTGCACGGCACTAACTGCGTAAAGTGGGCGCGCGGTGCGCGAAGCGCACCGCGTGCTCACTGTGCGCGCACGGTGCGAACTGCGTTAAGTGGGCGCGCACGCCACGAATGGCGTAAAGTAACTTAGCATTTAAAAAACCGTACAAATTCACTGAAAAAACCATAGGTTTCACACACGTTATAGTTAGGAATTAGCATTTAAAAAACCTTGCAAATTCACTGAAAAAACCATAGGTTTCACACATGTTATAGTTAGCGGAAATTTTACTGATAAAAAACCAATGAAATTCCCCCGTTATAGTTAGTGCAGGCAACTATAACTCACGCAACCGCAATCTTCTGCTGATGACATATGTGTCTTTATGAAAAAAAAATATTTGTAATATATGTATAGCTAAAAATTTATGGAAGAAGACATGGGCAAATAAGTGTCTAAATACAGTATTAGTAGCTTAGATGCTCATATTTCTCCCTCTCCCGTCTGTTCTCTCTTTTTGATAACAGTAGAAAAACTCTGCTGAGCCAGAGGCTTGACATCATACCGTTCCTCTTCCATGGGGTGTCAAGGATCTTTCCACTGCTAGCGGTTTCACCCGCATTTGTCTCTATCTGTCTCTCGGCCGCATGTGGCCTTCACAAGTGGGGACCCGTCAGAGGTCGTCTGCCATTCTAGGTGTCAAAAGCAGGCAAGATGAGCCCTCTTCTTGCACTCTCTAGATCCGAGCTCTCTGGAGTTATGTCTGCAGAGTTTCCGTTCAAGCCTGTTGTTTTGAGTTGCAAAAAGGGGGTTGAATCACCGGTTGATGTCTCGAACAGAGACACTCTTCCTGCTTGGCCTGTCTCCTGGTGGGTCTCAAGGCTCCTGCAGTGTCACACCCCATCCCCAACTATCTCTTTGGTAGAGAGGGTTCTGTGCCAGCAGGGATTGTCCTTGTGATTTTTCAGCCATTACCACGCATTTATAGGGTTGTTGAAGAACAGAATGTGTCCTCCTAGCATCATTTTGAGTGGGGCGAGAATAGGATCGTGTACTTGAGGCCTTCTTCCTGCAGCTCATTTTTAACTTCCAGGAAGGATGCTCTAAATTCTTGCAGAGCCAGGGTATAGTTAGTGTAAACTGCTGCAGAGGTGTTATCGACTTGGATGCAGCCAGAGATGTGGGCGTGTTGCTGTTTTAAATCCCCGTGGCGATACTGCAGCAATGGCCGCCACCACAGGAAGAGGCTGTACCCACCCCCTCGCCGGCACCATGTGAACACTGTCCGGGGCAAAGAGCTTTGACAGGTCCTGCAGTGCCACCTCCTCAGCCAGCCGGCCTTCCAAGAAGGTGATCATATCTGTCCCCTACACATTTTTCAGCAGGCCCACCATTCGCATATTATTGCTGCGACTGTGACTTTCTGCGTCCTCCTGTCTCTGGCCCAGTAGTTCCACTCTCCCAGACACCTCCCCATCTGCTTCTTTAGTTTATCCACGGAGAGACGCACTTCCCCTATAGCGCCTTAATTTCGTTTAACTTTGTCAGCCAATTTCGGATGGTCATCCCGCAGAATGTCCATATTTATTGCTACCTTATCTATTTTTAATTCTAGGCCATCTCGGGATCCATTAATTGCCTTAATGATCTGGCCTACTTTATTGGGGGGCACGAATCTTGCGCCCACATGCCGGCATTGTAGTGGAGTCCAGGGGCACCTCTGAGTGTGGGGGGTGTCGTCGGGTCCCAACCGCACCCCTCCACTCGCATCCTTTGAGGATTGGCATCCGCCATATCCCTCTCTCCTGCCCACGAATCTGACAAATAATAAACCTAACTGAGGTTTAAGAATCAGAGCATGAATGGTGGCTTTATTTCAAACAACCAACTGGCATTAACCACAAATGTTTTAAGTGTTGTATCACTCCGTGATGGTTTATCCAAAGAAACTCCTAGAACTCTGGGCTGCCTTAAGATGGAGAAGAGACCTTGGACAGAGTTATTATTCATTCCACCAGCAGTGGAGAGCGCCTCGAGGACAGCTAAATGTGCGGGGCTCGGACAGTGAGGGAGGAGAGCTGACAGCAAATAGTTAAAATACAACCATTGCCCTAGAAATGCATAGATAACATACCGAGCTCAGTCAAAGAGTAAATGGAGCCAGCAGGCCCGATGTGCACATGAAAACTATCGGAAGGGAAACAAAAGGATGAAGCACAGAGTAAATAATGGAATTGACCATAACTTTAAAAAGGGAAACACGTTTTATGGTGAAGGAACTCGGGCGGACCCAGTGGGCCAAGATCGTTTTCCTAGTGCAGATGCCTGCGTCACTACGATATGCCCAGGAAAACTTTCCAAAGTAAGGAAAGTGCAGCTTACCGTTGGGTGATAGTAGCTGGTGCTGCTGTCCGGGGCAAAGCCCAGGCCACATTATTTTGCTTTACCAACTTTGAAAAAAGTTGACCCTATCGATAATTTTTTTTAATATCCGATGTGATAGATAGTTCAGCCAATAAAAATCTGTCCCCGAGGTGTTTGGAATTTACCAGATGCCTTAATGTTCTCCTATTCTGGGTTTTATGTTATTCATACGGATTCTGGTGCTGACTACACTAAATCCGCAGTCCCGGTAAATACTGGGCAATTTGCCCTTGTTGAATACCAGCAGGTTTGACATAGTGAGATACAGCAAAGGGTGGATCTTTATCGCACCTGGTAATTTCCGGGTGTAATAAACATTACACCAATTGTAATTGTGATCCCTGCGCAAACAGGTGTTTACACAGAGGTCGAAATTTAACAAGCTACTTGCATTCACACCTCTCATTATGTTTGCTATTATGTTTTTAATATTTAAAGGCCGTGATTGGTTTCACCAACTTTATCCAATTGAAGTTTTCTATAGTATGCCGTCACCCGAATGTGGGGTAAACCCTAGCATCACTAGATTAACCTTAGCAACTGGATGCCATATCTGGCTTCCAAGGGGTACATCATAGACAGCTGGAGCTTTGCTTTAACGCTCTCTCTGCGGTCACTTGGTGCCCCAACAATGGAAAGCAGCCATTCAGTAAACATGCGGATAGCAAGACTGTATGTTAATTGTTTCTCTGGCAAGAGTGCACCCCTGTTTTGATCCAATATGCAACCTTTTCACGTGCCACAACCGCAAATAAAAATCAAAAAGAATTTATATCAAATCAAATTAAAATAAAAAAAGCACAAATCAAAAAGAGCCTATAGCCGACATTAGTAGGAAGCAATGTTTGCAAGTCAATCTCTCCCTCTGAAACAGTAAGAATTGCTTTTTTGGATAGGTATAAGGAGGGAGGCATATAAGTGTCATTCCACGTACATGCCTACACGAAGCCTACGCATACCGTATCTCCTTCACGGTATGCATTGCTTCTCTTGGCAGGATGCCTGCTGCTCAGAGATTACAGACACTTACTACTGCATGACTGGGAAGACTATTTGGCTTATAACAGCTCTGTGGATTTCAACACTTGGTCAAAATAGATTTTTGGGTCGTAGCAGCATCCAATGGCTCATTCGTCACTTACACAACGTGTCCATGATATAGAAAACTTGGAAAGACCTGGCCCTTCGGAAACTGAATTCCTGCATTACAAGCAGCGTTCATGCTGGGCCAAGGATGCCCTGACTACAATATATGAACAAATCTTATTCTTCAAATCTTTGTCCATATGAAGTAAATTAAATTCTAAACATTTCTAATCAACGTCAGTCAAAGGTCAGATTAATTAACGTGCATCTGCTTTTGGATATGAAAATGGATCCTCAATCAATCAATCAATCAATCAAGAAATTTATATAGCGCGCTACTCACCCGGAGGGTCTCAAGGCGCTTGAGGGGGAAGGGGGGTCTGCTACTGCTCGAACAACCAGGTCTTGAGTTGCTTCCTGAAGGAGAGGTGGTCTTGGGTCTGGCGGAGGTGGATGGGGAGGGAGTTCCATGTCTTGGCTGCCAGGTAGGAGAAGGATCTTCCTCCCATGGTGGTTCTTCGGATGCGTGGAACGGTGGCGAGGGCGTGGCTGGTCGATCGAAGCTGGCGGGTGGGAGTGTAGAAGGTCAGGCGGTTGTTGAGGTACCTGGAGCCTAGGTCGTGGAGAGCCTTGTGTGTGTGGGTGAGCAGTCGGAACGTGATTCTCTTGTTGACGGGGAGCCAGTGCAGGTCTCTCAGGTGTCCGGAGATGTGGCTGTGACGGGGGATGTCCAGGATGAGTCGTGCGGAGGCGTTCTGGATGCGTTAGAGTCTCTTCTGTAGTTTGGCTGTGGTTCCGGTGTAGAGGGTGTTTCCGTAGTCCAGTCGGCTGGTGACGAGTGCCTGGATGACCGTCTTCTTGGTTTCGGTGGGGATCCATCGGAAGATCTTACGGAGCATGCGTAGGATGTTGAGGCATGAGGATGAGACGGCGTTGACTTGTCTGGTCATCGAGAGGGAGGAGTCCAGGATGAAGCCCAGGTTGCGTGCGTGGTCCGATGGTTTGGGTGCGCTGCCCAGGGCAGGGGGCCACCAGGAGTCGTCCCAGGCGGAGGAAGATGGTCCCAGGATGAGGACTTCCGTCTTGTCTGAGTTCAGTTTCAGACGGCTGTTCTGCATCCACTCGGCTACGTCTTTCATCCCTTCGTGTAGGTTAGTTCCGGCGGTGGCTGGGTCGTTGGTGAGGGAGAGGATCAGCTGAGTGTCGTCGGCGTAAGAGATTATGTTGAGGTTGTGTTGGCGTGCGATGGCCGCGAGGGGGCTCATGTAGATGTTGAAGAGGGTGGGGCTGAGTGAAGATCCTTGTGGTACGCCGCAGATGACTTCGGTGGCCTCGGATCTGAACGGGGGGAGGCGAACTCTCTGGGTTCTTCCGGCGAGGAACAAGATGATCCACTCCAGAGCCTTCTCTTGGATTCCGACGTTGCTGAGGTGTTGTACTAGGGTGCGGTGGCAGACAGTGTCGAACGCTGCGGAGAGATCCAGGAGAATGAGGGCCGCTGTTTCCCCGTTGTCAAGCAGGGCTCGGATGTCGAGAGTAGCTGCGATGAGAGCGGTCTCGGTGCTGTGATTGGCACGGAAGCCGGACTGCGAGGGGTCGAGGGATCCGTTTGTCTCGAGGAAGGCGGCAAGCTGTCGGTTGACGGTCTTCTCGATGACTTTGGCAGGAAAAGGGAGGAGCGAGATGGGGCGGTAGTTCTTGAGGTCGGTGGGGTCTGCTGAAGGTTTCTTCAGGAGGGCGCTGAGTTCTGCATGCTTCCAGCTCTCCGGGAAGGTGGCGGTGTTGAAGGAGCAGTTGATGATGTCTCGGAGTTGGGGTGCGATGACGGAGACGGCCTTGTTGAAGACGTGGTGGGGGCATGGGTCGGTTGGTGATCCGGCGTGGATGGTGTTCATTGTGTGGATGGTGTCTTCGGTGCTGACCGGGTTCCAGGCGCGGAGGGTGGTGGTGGGGTGCGTCGGTTCGGTGGTAGGGTGCGTGGGCTGTGTGCCGAAGCTGTTGTGTATGTCGGCGATCTTGCTGTGGAAGAACGAGGCGAGTGAGTCGCAGAGTTCTTGCGAGGGGGTGATGGCGTTGGTTTCGGCTTCCCCTAACTGTCATCATGACACAGTAAATTTATAAAATGCATGTGCATATATATGTGTATAAGTTAATTTCAGTCATTTGTTGAAAAAAAATCTATTCTAACTCCATTTTTATCCTATTAGTTCAACCTGCTACTGAGTCAAAAGTTCGCATGGAGGTGGGCAAGGGATAGAAGGACTCCCGATGGCTGGCCTGGGAACCAGAAGCCATGGCCTACATATTTACACCAGCCCATCCCTTTACAGAACGTGCAGGCATGGCTAGTAGGCCTCTTTTATGCGGTTTGAGTGGGGTTCTGAGGCCACGCAGAGCATTTTACAGCTCTGCCTTTTAAAAATATTGGCTTAAAAAGCCCTACACTTCGATGCGAACGAATGAAATATTCTAAATACTTCAGTTTGCCACAGTACCCAGGAGCACTTTCTCCATCATGGCAAACTATGTATCTGCCCTCGATAAATTACTGTCCCTGATATAAAGAACTAGGTACACAGGAGGCAGATGTTTGTGCCAGAGGAGAAGTAGCACCAATCTGATAAAGTGTGCCCCACCGGAAAGAATGTCAAGAGAAATAATAGCACTTTAAGATACTGAAAAAGGATATAACGCTCGCCACTGCACCTATGCCTGCAGTCTGCCCATCACGTTTCTGCAACAAAAAATAAAATACCATTAGCACTTATACCTATATGGTTCTGTCCTTAAGTACCTGGACATATCCCAAATATATATGCCTAATATTCCCGGGTGCTGCCAATTGGATTATAGGGTTCTCCTAAATTCTTCCAGGTTGCTACTCATATTGTAATGATAAAAGTGGTCTTCAAATGCTCAAACTTTCTATGCAACATGCCAGATCAACAGGCACGACCACTGACGTTCAAACACTGCTTCTTGCTGAGCTTCCGCTTCCGGATGTGAGCAGGAACTTGGTGCATATCCAGGCCCAAAGAGATATCACGACGGGCCATAGTGAGACTCAGGTCAAGAACTGCATGAATCCTATATTACAACGTTTTTAACAGGAACGACCACTTCTAACCTTAAAAAAAGAAAGAATATCTGTCTTAGATGACGTTAAAGCTGCGTTGCTCGACTTAAAATCATTGTGATGGCTGAGTCCAAGTAGATTTGCTTTTCTGTAATCAATGAGTTTCCTACTCGTTTTATAATCAAAGTTTGAGGAAGTTGTAATGTGATCTGAAAACTTCAGAATGCAAACGACGTTTCTGCTCACTAATTTAATGTTTGCTTACATGGATCAGTTCTCACCTGCAAGGTGCATTTGTTAAACTCCACCTGTTGTCATTGATGCAAACCTCCTGTGTAAGTACTCGAGGATGTGAACATCTACAGTGTACACCAAGTTGCAAAGTAATGAAGAGCTGTGTAATAGGGAGAGGGATACAGAG
This sequence comes from Triturus cristatus, assembly GCF_964204655.1. Taxonomy (NCBI): domain Eukaryota; kingdom Metazoa; phylum Chordata; class Amphibia; order Caudata; family Salamandridae; genus Triturus; species Triturus cristatus. The sequence continues at coordinate 422,919,609 of NC_140587.1, forward strand.
TATCCATGGAAGGAAAAGAAGGGATCAACGCGGGGTTAGATGCATGGGAGGGGAGGCGGGTCCTACAGGCTGAGTGACTGTAGAAGTGAAATGGGTGGAGGCTGCAAGGCAGGGAGCTACTCTGGGGAAAGGACTCTTCCAATGGGACTTATAACCTGGTGTTAAAACTGTAGTGAGTTGTTGCATGAATAGTATCATTTAGTATCCCTTACTGAAGTGGGTAGAGTACAGCGTTTCATGAGTTTAGACTGTGGTGGAATCAAATACCCTCGGAGTGTGGAAGGAAAGGGCATGGCATCGAGTCTGGTGAAGCCCGCTCCACACATGATGTTGGTCATTAGGTACAATGATGATGTGCAGTTGCAGACAGCTTTACACATGATGCAGGGGGCTTGAAGAAGGCGATACATACTGACAAAAGTAGCCTGATGAGTGTTCGCAGGGTGGGAGGTAGACGGTCATGAGAAGGGCCCCTGCAGGGAGAAGATTCTTAGGCATGTCAGATGAGTCTCTGGATGGTGGCCAGTGGAGCGCTGCTGCCATCAAGATGCGGTAGGACCAGTGCCTGGATGGCATTTTAGAAAAGTTCTTCTGTTAGAAATAGATGTATTCTGTGTGGAAGGGACAGGTGATGTCAAGCAGTCTTAGGCCTGTGTTTGATGTGCATCCTGAATATGATTATCAATGCAGAAGCCCAGGGATTTGGTGCTGCTGATGAGCTGTGGTCCAAATCCATTGTGGCTCATCCCAGCGAGACACTCCTAGACCTGATGCTGCCATCTGACAAAACCTGTCTGGGGCATCTTGAATAGCTGCAAGGGAGTTCTTCAGGCTATTTCAAGGATGCTCGACATGGAGAGGTTAGGGGCAAGCGATGATGCTCATTGTTGTGGAGATGAGATCCAACTTGTGTAATTCCTAGTAGGTTTACGTAAGTATTACACATTCTCTCTTTAATCTCCACAGGCACACCCCAATGCTTCCCATTAACACCAGACCAACTGTCTCTCTAAAACAGAGGACTATACAACTAACTAATCTCCTCCACAACACAACTCTCAAACAATCTCCACCCAAACATCTCCTGCAAAAAAGCATACCCCGCCAACCACCCACTCCTGGTCGCTCTCAATAGCCACGCACTCCTTCAAGATTCCACTCCTTGAACTTTCTAGGGCCCGTCAAGGCTTCCCCTTGCATTGGCAATGGATAAGGGGAGTCTAGGGTATTTTACGAAACATGTAAACTAAAAACCCACAGGGCTGGCTCCCTTAGTAGGTAGAAACACTATTAGAGACCCTGATCTAGGAGGAGAGACTCAGATTCAGAGTCGGCCTTCCCTACAAATGATGGCCAGAAGAAATCAATCTTCCAGTGACAGGCACCTGATGTCCAGTGCTCTACTAACATCAAGAGAACAATCTAGTACACCCTGCCTAGGAGGAGGGTGCTCTTTGCGGCGGCCATAAACCTCATTGAATAAGAAAGTTCATCTCTAGTGGGGATTGGCTGGCACTGCTGGTAGACACCCTGGGAAGAAGACTGTATATAGGGCCATCAATAATGAGTCTAGGATGCCTACACTGTTCTAACTTTATTGAGGAAAGCTGAAGACCTTGTGTGTAGGCAGTAAAGTTGACAAATTCGCCAGGATGGTACACTTCCTAGATCTTTTGAAGTTATTGTCTTGGCAAAGAAGGCAGGGACGACTATTCCAACTGGGGTATCGAAGGCCTTGAGGGCCGAAGACCAACAACATATCCCCAGATTCCAAAGCATCCACTCCAGCCTAAATCTTGCATGAAAACCACCACAAGCAATGGATCCCCTCTTAAAAAAAGCTCTTAAAAAAGCAATATATCGGTTTTCCTCACCTTTGTTTGTGATGTGTAGACTTTCTGATTTTCTGCAAATACTTTGTATATGTGAAATAAACTGGTACTTTGCCATTCTGACTGCATAATACCTGCTCTAAACGAGTGCATGAGATATCTGCTTAGCAACAGGGCTTGTGAGAAAAGGCCCAGGTGTGTCCGGAAACTGATGTGCACAAAATACAAGGTAGAAACGGATGGGGGAATTGGGTGATAACTTTTCTCCTCTGAGAACCTGTGGCCTTGGAGAATGGTGCTGCATTGTTGGTTCTTGGTAGCTTCTGTTCAGGAGCATCCTACGGCACTTGACACAGTATTCCATCGCCGTCCTCCACAAACTTATCTTCACTCACACTGTGAAGCCATCCTCTGTACAGTGAACAGTACTGATGCTGGTACCAGCGTTACTGTGTTGCAGGCTGCAGTAGGTTGATGGATGCAAAGCACACAGCTATATTATTTTTCCACTGGCGAAAATCTGAGATGCACAGATGGTCTGTGTCCCTCGCTTGGGACTCCAGCGGAAGCCACAGTGGTAGCTTACGCCCCTCATCCATCTTGTTTAAAGGTACCGTCTTGTCCCCAGCCTTCAGATGGCCATATTAGGCTTTAAGACAACTACGCCAGAGACGGCGGCAAATATTAAAAGTGATACAATCTGTACATCAAAGGATGAAATCAAAGGTTTGATCAAATGCAAAATGTGCTTTGTTCTCCACATCAGTGGGCAGCAAACATCAAGGACACACAGAATGTAATTTTGCAAACCACAGTCTCGACAAGGGAATTATTAAAGGTCGTTCGAGACAGGGGACACTGCAGTAAAGCACAAACTTGGCTTGATTTTGTTGAGCTGAAGCTCCTAAGACACAGGTGAGAATTTCAAATATCGGCCTGGATAATATGTAGGGTCTCATTTCGAGTTGTGCAGACATTTTGTCAGTGGAAATACATCTCCACACAATTACAAGTTTTACGGTGTGTGCGCAATCTTTCCCAGTAATACCACCTGTTCTTCCAGTCACTGGGGGTGAGTGTCTGAAAAGTTTCAGCGCTCCGTCTATCATCTCTTCGTGTTTGCTTTGTTCGCCCTAAGTTGGCAGGGTATGCCCAGACGTGGGTCCCTTGCTCATTTTGCCACTGGATTCAAGCTAGCCTGGCTGATGAGGGCTGTTAGCCCGAAACCGGTCCCAGGATGCTTGTTTCTAGTCTAGGGAAGACATGGCTTGGCTGTTCGGGCTGGACTGTTCCCATGAGGCACAGGGTCAAGACTGATTTGCATATAGCTGTATCTGAACTAGGGGGGCCAAGTGAGCTAAAAAACGATGATGGATTCAACCCAGATCTGTGACTGGGGGTGACTGTCTGAAAAGTTTCAGTGCTCTGTCCATCATCTCCTTGTGTTTGCTTCCAGTCACTAAAGCCTTGTTTTTTTCTGATGAGGTGGGGATTTTTTTCTGGATTAAAAGACCTATTTTAAACATTTTGCCAGGTAAGGAGACTGCTTCTCTTTCTTCTCTCCTGTTATCAGACGAAGGGCTCCCAATGCAAACTGAATCTATTGAGATGTAAAAAAATGTGGTCCACGGATCACCAGTCAAACTGTTGACAAATTAAGACCAGAAATGTTTGCTGCCTCTGAGCAGAACTGAAAAAATGAAATATTCAACATACATTATGGAAATACATTTCTTAATTGGAAAAAATGGCTGCCAGGTAAATTGTTGATTTAGCACAAATAAGAAGGCTTTGGAGACAATTTCGTCTTGAAATATTTGTGAAAGACATAGTTCAGTAAGGCAGAGGGAAATATATATTCTGCATATCTTTGCTTTTACCACTAATATTATTAATAACTATTTAACTTGTGGAGAAAGAACGTTGTTCCAATGGGCACAAAATCAGCGAGGAGAAGAATGGATTGCCCCATTGATGCTTATTGGTAAAGTGAGTTACTCCTCTTCTGGGGTGTGGGTGAGACCTGGAGAGATGGCATGTAGCGCCTCCAGTAAAGGTGGTGGTGTTTTAGCTCCACCTACTCAACACCTACAGCTGAGCGCTGTGAATGGGAGGGGCAGCAGCACTGCTGGGGTGTGGGTGAGGTCTGGTGAGAGCCATGTAGCGCATTAAGTAGAGGTGGTGGTGTTTTTGCTCCACCTCCACAGCAGCTGCAACAGAGCGCTGCGAATGGGAGGGGCAGCACCACCGCTGGGGTGTGCCATTTTAAAGAATCACATCCAAGTTCCGCCTCTGCGGAGAGCGGCGGCTTCTGTGTGAAGGGCTGGAGAGACCAGGTCAATGTTTATAACCTTACGGTCTTTCCTGTTTTCTCCCCTTTCGTACATCCATGCACATCCCAGATGGTCAAAGAAGAGAGACTACACAATTTATAATATTTTATACGAGATAAATTCATAAAAAAGTCAAACATATGGTCCCGGAGAGGTACTTCTAAATTTGAAGCAAAAATAATTTTTTTCGAATTTGCCAAGGATTTTAAGAGTACACCCCTCAGTAGGTTTTTTTTTCCCCTGGAGAAACCATTTGGCAGTTGGTAGGAGTACATATACAATTGTATGTGGAGTGGGAAGCTACCAGTAAAAGGATTGTGAATACGCATAAACGTGCATGTACGGAGATTGCTGGACAACTAGATTTCAACCGACAGTTGTGTGGAGCTTTCCACCCGGATGGAATTTACCAAATCTGTTTGGGCCACTTAACCCTTTAGTAGGATATACAAGCCTCCACCTCTTACATGAGGGAGGTGGAGACTCTGGTCACAGAAATAACAACTGTAAAGTTATTATCTGTAACTCTACAACCAGAATGCTTATCTAATCCTATAGGCGCAAATCCCTGCCTCCATTATAGAAATCTTTGAATGGAAAGTATAAGCAAACATCATTCAACTGACCTCAATCACACAAAACCTGATTCACTTACTTCACCAACAACACATACATTTAGCCCATATCCTAGCCTCTTCCCTCTTCCCCGTCTGACTTTCAGGATGCCAGAGTACAGCTCCAGTCTTCAGAATGCAGTCAGCCGCACTCAAGAGGGGGAGGAACCTGACTGAGGAGGAGACCTTGTAATTACCTTTGTTGTTGATCATTACAGGGGAATGTACCCTAAGAGGAGTGAAGAAGATGGCTGTGTGGCGGACTCAGTCAATGCATTGTGGGTGGAGGTACCCACAGTGGGAGGTCTGAAAGAAAGTGTCAGGATGAGAGGAGTTGGGTGATCCATGATTCAGGTGACAAATGCTCTTTCTGGTGGCGGACCTGGATCCCCTCTTCATCTCACCCTCTTTGACGAATGTATCCTCTCCACCATGCACACTGAGCTGCTATATGTGTAGTTTGTTCTGGTAAATCCCAACCTAAGGCCAGGTAAGTCTTTATAACTACATTTCTATTTCACATTAATGTCACATTCTTACCTCTCCAAAAGACAGGCACACACCACACACTTCTCACTCACAGACTGCTTTATCTCCCCTTTTAATATGTTTATTATGATTAGAGTAATCTTCATGCACCCTTTCTTAAATACAATCCCCATTTAAATTGCACTGGTATCAACAGCAGGCGCTGAAGTGCCATCTTTTGTGTCAGGGCGAAAACAAAGTCCCTTATCAAAACATATTCCAACTCCACACACAGGTATGACATACTTATTTCTATGATACTATCATAATATAGAATTTCATATGTCTTGTTTTTTTCATCCCTCAACACTGATAAGTGTGTATATTTATTTATAATAAATGTAGTCCACATGCACTTAATGGTTTTTCTTTTTATTGTATGTGTTATATTTCAGCCTTGAAAAAGTCCCAGGCCTGCGTGTCACGACGGGGCGAAATTGGTAGTTAAATATGTATAGGTGAAAAACACTCTGTAAACTTTCCATCTGTTATGCTTTAACCCAAGGAATAGTAGACCCAACCCTCCAAACCGGAGTGCTTCACTCACCTAACCAGCCACACATTCACAAATAAGGTATTAAAAGGTGTAACAGAGCAGGGGCGGCTTTAGCACTGCTGGCGCCCGGTGCAACAATCTTTTTTGCCACCCCTCATTACTTCCTCCTCGTATTCCCTCACTACCAGCTGGCAAAAGTGTCCCTCATCTCGTCATAGTCCCTCTCTCAAATATATTTCATTTATTTCAAAGCACTGGTAAAGACTGACTTTACTAATCCACTCAGCTATTCACATAAAATACAGATCCGTACTTTGCAGCAGGCATACTAACCTTATGGTGAGTCAAAACTGCCGCTAGACAAAACTCTGATCTCTCTAGCAGGAACATTACACACAAGAGTTATCTTGAAATATTTTTTTGCTGCCTGAAAGTTGGACGTACAAAGAACACTGCAGCCGGTGCTTTTGCATGTAAATTATGCTAAACACAGCACCGCCCCTGAGGTCAGGCCCCCCCCTCCAGGTCAGCGCCCAGTATGGCCGCACCGGTCGCACTGCCCTAAAGCCGGCCCTGTAAAACAGAGCCTATAGGGCCTTGCACCTAACCTTGGTTTTGTAGCCATATCTGCATAGATTATTAACAAGCCATAATGATAATATCAGTTTAAACTTTTTTTCGTGAATTTGTGTGGTTTCTGATCTTCTAAATGGATTTATTTGCACCTGATCTCTGTTTATAGCTAGCACCAGGCCCGGCTCTGTGCCTAACCTCCCATGGGCATACATGGATAACATTTTGTACTACCCCTCGGCGCTACTTTTTCCTAAACTCTAAAAATCCCTTACTACCCCTTAGCACTACTCTCCCCTGAACCCTAAAACCCTCTTACTACCGTCGTACACCACCCATCCAAGAAACTAGAAACCTCTTTACTAGCCATAAAAATCTCCTACTACCTCCTAACTCTACCCATCCATCGACCCTGAAAACCCCTTACAACTGCATACCACTACTCACTCCAGAACTATAAGAACCTATTGATATCCCAATACACTACCCAACTCTGAATCCTAAAACCCCTTACTACCCCATACACTACCCATCACTGAACCATAAAATCCTTGTACTACCCGTTACCACTATCAATCCCTGAAACCTAAAAACCTCTTACTACCACTGACCATTACTCATCGCAGAACCAGAAAAAACATTTATTTCCCCTATACACTGTGGGCCCGATTCACAGAACTAACTTAAGACAAAATCCTAAACTTACTACCATTTTGGTATTCACAGAAGGCACTTACTCATTTTGGTATTCACAGAAGGCACTTACTCATTTCGGTATTCACAGAAGTTAGGAGTCCTAACTTTAGGACTCCTGAATGCCTTCTGTGAATACCGAAAGTCTTAAAATTAGGATTTTTCGCAGTTTAGTAGTAGTATAGTTAGGACTCCTAACTTTAGGACTCCTAAATGCCTTCTGTGAATACCGAAATTCTTAAAATTAGGATTTTTCTCAATTTTGTAGTCCTAAATTTAGACTTAGGACTACTAAATTGAGAAAAATCCTAATTTTAAGACTTTCGGTATTCACAGAAGGCATTTAGGAGTCCTAAAGTTAGGAGTCCTAACTATACTACTACTAAACTGAGAAAAATCGTAATTTTAAGACTTTCGGTATTCACAAAAGGCATTTAGGAGTCCTAAAGTTAGGACTCCTAACTTCTGTGAATACCGAAATGAGTAAGTGCCTTCTGTGAATACCAAAATGAGTAAGTGCCTTCTGTGAATACCAAAATGGTAGTAAGTTTAGGATTTTGTCTTAAGTTAGTTCTGTGAATCGGGCCCTACCCATTTATGAATCCTAAAAAAAACCTTCTTACCCATATGTAATACCTATCCCTGAACCCCAACAACCACTATACAGTACCCATTCTTAAACCCTTGATATCCCTATACACTCCCTATCGCTAACCTTAAAAACCACTTGCTAAGTGCAAACTAAATCTATTCGTACCCCCTTACTACCCCAACACACGACCAACCACACCCATCTATCCACCGTTAAATGCTTTCTCAATATAATACTTTGTAACTTACCTTGTTGTAACTTACCTCATAGCTATAAATGCGGTGTTATATATGCTTTGCAGTGGTCTCTCATTGTATTAGATACGTTGCATTATTATACTATCAAATAAGCTCCTGGTGAGGGGTACATCTCATCAGAGCACCTTCTTTCTACAACCTCCAAGATTTCAACCTGTTGGCATTTCTTAGATGACTACGCATGCGGCGGGTGGTTGGGGGGGGGGGCAAGTGGCCTGGGCAAATACTGCCCTCTGACAGAATCATTTTTCCAGTATTAAGCATCTGTGGGGGCGGCGGGTATTTGTTAAGTGGGAGGAGAATCTTTGGCAGCTTCAGATCTCTGCTGGAAGGGTGACGGAGAGACAGACCTATGTCTTGAAAGAGTTTAAAGCATCCCTTTAAGAAATGGCAAAGTTGCACCGTGAATATCTTTGTGACTTGAGGAAGGAGGAAGCAAGGCAACATGACACAACCCATAACACACGCGTGCATGTTCAATATGCATGTCCAAGCATATCCTTCAGTCATCTGGGGCACCGCAGCAACCTGTAAGGGTCACCTCTCTCCCACAAGCCCTAAAAGCAGTCCACCTGCATTTACCGCACACCCACCTGCTCTCATCATTTCACAAACACATCCTAACCCTCCAGTGAGCCATGGTTTTGAATATTATCCAACCAACCTCATGAACAGTTAATGCAACCTATTGCTTGCTCATCCTTGCACAAAACGACACAACTTTTAGAACCACCCATCGCAAACTTCAAGGTGCATTTTTTGTGCACTGTTTTAAAGAAGCATCTTTTCAACCTAGCATCCTCCTGTGTCATTTCGTGTATGCTTAGCTATAAGAGATGGGTGTGTGTGAACAGTTGCCACTTTTTAACCAGGGGCAGCTCCTCCGCTATGGTGGAGGAGCGTCGCCCCACTGCTTTGTGCAGCGCACAGTAGAGGAAATATAAAATGATAATAACTTTAAGTTATTATCATTTTATAATTCATTTGTGGGCGGGTGAGTGGGCGGGGCTGCTCTGCTCTCGGAGCATGGCAGGGGAGGAGTGGTTTGCCCACTCCTAAGTGCGCAGTGACTGTTTGGTAGGCCCTCTTGGGCCACCCAAACCAGTCATGCGCACTTTCCCCATTCGCCATGCATGCTACGTTACAGCTTGCATGGAGAACAAACCCAGGCCCCCATTCCAGGGTTGAGCGTTGAACCAGGATGTTCAAAACCAATCACAAGGCTGCATTAGAAAATTCAGGGCCTGGCAAAGGCCAGGCTCAGCCTCAAGAGCTCAATGGGCTTGACCAAGGGCTATGTCAAGTGAATATTTGGGCTACTAGTGTTTCGATCAAATGCCTATGCTTGAAGCAACATGGACACCAATGATCATTTGCAGTCCAATGAATAACCCAACATAGGAATAGGCATTGTACCCTTATAAGAATGGACAACACATTTATTGATTATTTGGGATGCACGAATTCCACAGTGTTAGCAGCATTGGTGAAAAACGTTGGCTTTACTGCCATCTGCTAAAGTGGTAATGGAATACCTTTTAGTGAAGACCAATTAGCAGAAAATGTGAACTTTTTGATTCCTTGAAGACTCTAGAGATTGAAAAGCCAAAGGTTTCTCCAGAAACTAATCACCACTAGGGGTCCACTCAAAGAATATTTGTTTGCTTCTCCTCTGCATGCGGTTGCCAGTTTTCTCCAGTTGGAGACCCCATCGAGAAGTTAAATCAGTGGCCATGTGTAGGCGGGGTTTCGGTTCGTTTAGAGAAAGACAAGACCCAGGTGAGTTTTACACTGTTTTACTTATTTTTTATTCTAAACGTTAGACCGTTGATATGAAGTAGAAAAGGAAGAATAATATAACATAAATTCATTAATTGTCGTCTAATCAATTTGCAAAGTGAGATTTTTTCCCCTTTCGATTTCTCTGGACTTGTTCTCATCCCAGGTTCCCCTTTTCTTTCTTCTTCTAGTTGCAGTTATTTCCAGACCGCAGTCCCTTGGAAAATTACAAAGTGTAGGTAAGTGTACTGAGTTGTTGGCATTTCTCAAACCTTCTTTTCCTCGTGACTTCTTTTAGGATTTCTGTATGTATTTTAATCCTCTTTATCTCTTCTGTTTCTAGCTCTTTCAAGATTGTTTGGTTATTTTCTTTCAAATTTCACTCTCTCGCTTTCTATATTTTACATGTGTTGAGTCAAGTGTCTGAATATTCCTCTCTATCTCAGGGCACTGACCATATTTCATGCAAAGAAAATGAAATAATTAAACAAAAAACCTAGTGAATCTCTCTCTAGGGTTTTAATAGGGTGGTCATAGCTTCTCTGGACTCTTGCCCAACTATTCTTAACCTCTATATTAGCCATATAAATGCTTCGGATCTGCTAAAAAACACATTAAAAAAATCACCTTAGGAGGAGCCTAGCGCTTGACCAAGATGGCCGCGTGAGCTTAGAGCTCCCGAGACCCTCGCGCCCTCCGCCGACTATCCTGGCTCTAATCCTGATGGTATGCATGGCATTGTGTAGCTGAGTTGTCAGGGAGGCGATTGATGCTACCCGCGGTCGGATCGCCCATCGGGAACCGGACTTACGACTGGCGAAAGATTGCGGCCTAACTCCCGGAGATGCCAGGGGCTAGAGTTGGCATGATGCCCGACTCCTAGTTGATCAACAACGGCCTGGGGAGGTGTGAATTGTCGGACGGAGGCCCTCGCTCTTTCACTTTCGATTTCGTTCCCTTTGTCTGCCCGGACACTGTAGAGCTCTGGGTGGCTTTATAACCCCAAGGACGCTCGGCGGGCTACTCTGGCAGCACAAGGCGGCCCTGCTCACTCCTTATTCCTCTCTCTGAGAGGGAACGGTCTTCACTGCATTGGACTGCCTGGAGTCCATTATGTCGGGCAAAGCAGAAGGGGATCGGCTGAAGACTAAGTCCACCAGGCGGGGAACGTATTCCCAAGTCAACAGTATGGACCGCTACGCCCTCCTGAAAACATCGCCGAGTGGACCGAGCCAGGCGCCGGATGCCCAGAAGGAGGACTCGCCTGGGACACCGGAGCTATCCCTGCAGGATGTCATGGGCGCGCTTGATGGGATGCAGACCTCGATGGGGAGGCAATTCGAGGCCCTGGCGCATAAGGTGGATGCCATCCTGGTGGATGTCAATTTGATCCGCTCGGACCTGGGCAAGACAAACGAACGCGTCAAGAACCTGGACCACAGGACCACGGGCCTCACCGATGATGTCGCGGATTTGCAGAACGAGGTCCGGAAGCTGAGGGCCGAGAGTGACCTCGCCGCCCGCCGGCTGGAGGACTTCGAGAGCCGGTCCAGGCGCAACAACGTGCGCGTCATCGGGGTTCCGGAGTCCTCGGATGAGGCTTCGACGGACCTGCTTGTGGAAGATTTGGTCCTCAATCATCTGAAGCCTAAGGGCCTTGGAAAGTTTTTTGCGGTGGAAAGGGCCCATAGGGTGCCGGGCGGGCGGCCCAAGGCGGGTGCCCCGCCGCGGCCGATTGTCGCCCGGCTCTTTCATTTTCGAGATCGGGACGCTATCCTGCAAGCTTCGAGGGTGACGGGCCCAGTCCCCTTCCAGAATGCGTCGGTGAATTTTTATCCGGACTTCACCCAGCAGGTGCAGAGACAGAGACAGAGCTTCCTGGGGGTGAAGCGGAGACTTCGGGAACTGGCCCTGAAGTATGCCATGCTTTTCCCCGCCAGACTACGGGTGGTGCATGAAGACCGGACATTCTTTTTTGACTCTCCTGTTATGGCCGACGAATGGCTGAACGCTTTGCCTCGGCGACGGACCGGGGACGACACAGCCGAGCATGGAGACAGTGGCCGGGATGGACAGGGCTGATATCTCAAAGCCGGCCTGACTTGATTTAACCATACGTGCAGTAACTGTGGAGGGTTGCGGGAGGACGAGGGGTGCTCTTTTCCTCCCTTAGGGTACTTTTTGTAGATTTTTGTTTTTGTAGGGCGACAGGCACACTGCAAGTTGGGGGGGCTTTTTAAGCTGCAGCAGGGGTGCAGGGTGGGGGGAGTTTTGGGGATTTTGAGTTTGTTGTTGGGGGGTTTATTTCTGCAAGGTATGATGATTATCCTCAGGGCTGTTCCATGGTGGCGCCTCGGGAGTGGGGTGGGCCTCTTTCCGTTTGAGGATGGGGGGTAGAGGCTTAAGTGTTATAAGCTGGAATGTTAATGGTTTGGGGGATCGCATCAAGAGGGGGATTGTTTTGCAATCTTTGAAACGATCAATGCCAGACGTTGTCCTGCTGCAGGAGACGCATCTCATAGGCAATACGTGCTATGCCCTGAATAGGAAGGGGTATAAATTCATTGCACACTCGGGATTCTCTTCTGGGTCCAGGGGTGTGGGCATCCTCGTTAGAGCATCGTTGCCTTTTGAGGTGGACTCCACCATTGTTGACGATAGGGGGAGGTTTGTGGCGGTGGCGGGGCGGTGGGAAGGAAGGACTTTGGTTTTGGTTTCGGTTTATGTCCCGCCGGCCCTGCAGGCCTCCACATTTGCTGAACTGGGCAGGGCTTTGCTGACTCTCCCGGGGGGAATGCTGGTAGTGGGAGGGGATTTCAACGCTGTGGGTTCCGGACTGCTGGATAGATACCCGCCCAGGGACACAGGGGGGGCTCAGAAATGGCTTCCAGACTTCCTGGATACGTTTGGTCTGATCGACTGCTGGAGGCTCCGGCACCCCACACAGAGTCAATACACGTTTCACTCCGGGGCGCATGGTAGCCTCTCCAGGATTGACTACCTGCTCACTCTGGCAGCACATGCCTCGTTGATATCCGAGGCGAGGCACATGGCACGCGGTATCTCTGATCACTCGCCAGTGTGGATCCGGCTGGATCTAGGTCGGGAGGGAGGAGGGAGGGTGGCCCCCATCAACACATGGTATTTCCGAGACCCCAAGATGCGCAGCGCCCTGGTAAAGAAGGTAGATAATTACTTTAAGGACAATCTGGGAACCGTGGACTCGGCGGTGTCGCTGTGGGAAGCTTTTAAGACCGTGCTTCGGGGGGAAGCCCTCTCCCTGGTGGTGGCTGCCAAGAATCGGAGGGATGGCGAGGTGCGGCAAGTGGAGAAGGAGATTGCGGCCCTTGAGGGGGATATGGAGGAGGAGGTTACAGAGTCCTCATTGCATGAGCTTTGCCTGAAGCAGGCGGAGTATAGGGACCTGGTGACGAACGCCGCTAAGACCCTCAGCAGGGAACAACAGGGCCGCCTGTATGACGTTGGGGATAAGGCAGGGAAACTCCTGGCGTGGTTGGACAGGAGGGAACGGGTCAATAGAGTGGTGCCAGAGTTGATTGGAGAGGGGGGAGAGGTGATTGTGGAACCTGAGGGGATTGTGGAGTGTTTCGCGGAGTATTTTCATAGGGTTTATTCCTCTGTGTCGGACAGGCCGCCCGATATCGAGTTGCCCTGCCTCTCTGACATAGATAGGGACGATTTGGATGGTGACATCACGGTTGACGAGGTGGCGGGGGCGATTCGCGCGTTGAACTCGGGTAAGGCCTCTGGACCGAATGGACTGCCGATCGACCTGTACAAACTGTTCCCAGGATAGGGTCACCCCTCACCTGCGCGCCATGTTTTTGGAGGCGCGGGGGGATGGGATCCTTCCGTTGGACCAGCGGCTGGCGTCGATCGTGGTCATACATAAAGAGGGTAAACCCCGAGATAGATGCACCTCCTATCGGCCCATTTCCCTCCTCAACGCTGAGCCGAAAATTCTGGCCAAACTCCTGGCTACCCGTTTGATTAGGGTACTTGGCGATTTGGTCTACCCGGATCAATCTGGCTTTATCCCGCACCGAAACACAGCATTGAACCTTAGGCGTCTTCATGGCGTCATCGCCAGGGCGGGCACGCTGCGTGAACCGACTGTTGTGGCATCTCTTGATGCCACGATGGCCTTTGACACGGTGGAGTGGGCATATTTATGGGCCGTGCTGGCCAAGTTTGGTTTCGGTCGCGGTTTTGTGAGTTTTGTGAGTTGGGTTCGGTTGCTGTACGAGGGGCCACTAGCGAAGGTTGTGGTGAATGGTCGGGCATCTACTCCGTTTCAGCTTGGTAGGGGTACTCGGCAGGGCTGCCCCCTGTCGCCTCTGTTGTTCGCCCTCGCCCTTGAACCGTTGGCTGCGTGGATACGTTGGCACCCGGATATACGGGGCCTTCGGTGGTCGCCTGATCACGAGGACCGTATTTCGCTTTATGCCGATGATATCCTACTGTATCTTGCCTCACCTAAGAAGTCACTTATAGTGGTCTGTGACGTACTCGCATCGTTCGGTAGGAACTCGGGACTTGTGATTAATTGGGGCAAATCGTACTTGTACGTTCTTAGTGGCGAAGTCCCGCCGATCCCTAGAACATGTTCGATACAGGTTGCCCAGCAGGGTTTTGTGTATTTGGGGATTTTTATATCCATGGATCCTGCTGTGCGCTATGAGAGGAATCTGCTCCCCCCCTTGGCACGCTTGAGGCGAGATGTGGAAGGTTGGCGGAGGCTGCCGCTCTCCCTAGTTGGGCGTGCGGCCCTGTTCAAAATGATGTCCCTTCCCCGCTTCCTCTACGCCCTCCAGAACACCTTGGACTGGGTACCGGCCAAATACTTTCGGGAGGTCGAAGGCCTCCAAAGGACGTTGCTGTGGGATGGGCGGCCGCGAATAGCTATTTCAAAGTTGACGCTCCCATGGTACGATGGGGGCATTGCGCTCCCAGACATCCGACGGTACTATTGGGCCACGCAGCTGAGCGCGATCAACCATGGGTTTTATGGCCCTGCCCTCAGCCCTGGGTATGCCATGGATAGGTGGCTGCTGCGCGGCGGCAACTACTACAGGGCGTTGTATTCGCGGTCCTTAGACTCGTCCCTCACGGGGCCCACAGGTGTGGCGGTGCGAGTATGGAGGATGGCGACTGACTCGTTGGGCTGGAAGGATAGGCTAACCCTCGCTACCCCATTGTTTGAATCGGAAAGATTGGGAAAACTCTGGCACACGAAGGGCTTTGATAAGTGGGATTTGATAGGTATATCCAAGGTGGGAGATGTGCTGCATAAGGGGAGGGTGAAGTCCTTCGAGGAGTTGCAGACTGAGTTTGAGCTAGGGCCCTCAGAGTATTTCAGGTATATCCAGCTGCGTCACGCCCTCCGATCAGTCCTCGTGGAGGGTGAGAAGGTGCCAGAGTCCTCTCCCCTTGAGGACAGAGTCCTTGATGGTCATATGCCCGAGAGCACGATCTCGCTCATATATAAGAAGCTGATAAACGTCCGGGCAGACTTGCTATTGGGGCTGAGAGAACAGTGGACCAGGGATGGCCTTGAGTTGGATGATGAGGACTGGCAGTCAGCGGTTTCTTCGCCTAAGGAGGTTGCGATCCCGTCGCGTCTGAGGCTGGTGCAGCTTAAAATACTGCACCGGGTGTATGTGACGGGGCCAAGGCTGGTCCGCATGGGATTCTCGGAGGACGGCCTGTGCAGAAGGGGATGTGGTATGGTGGGTACTTTCCTGCACGTCATTTGGGAATGTGGTGTCATTGTGGAGTTCTGGAGGAGAGTCCATGCAGTTATGGGGGAGGTGACGGGCATTGTGGTACAGCCGGAGGCGCGGTGCTGCCTCCTGAACGTCTGGGGGCCCACTGACCTCGATGAGGCGCAGACCCAATGGGTGACTCTGGGTAACATGGTAGCTAAAAGGGATATCGCACGGCTATGGGGCTCCTCGGGACCCCCTACACTGACCGCGTGGCAGGAGAACATGGATTGGAGCATGTTTAGGGAGAAGACGGTCTACTGCTCTAGAGGTCGCCCCCGGAAGTGGCATGCCATCTGGGGGCGGTGGAACCAATACAGGGGGGGAATATGTCATGCCCCGGACCTGGAACCTCCCGAGGAACAGCTTTCCCCCTGACCTACTTTCCAGCACAGTTTGGTTTTAGTAACTGTTCTGGGCCTCTGCTGTTCCCCTTCTTCCTCCGTACACAGTCTTGTACTTAGTAGACGAGTGGGGTCCGGCCTCCCCTGGGGGCCTCCGCCATGGGCTTTCAATGTCCTTGCCTTGCTGGGGTCTGTTGTTAGTTTTTTCTGTGTTTACTTAAAATTGGACCTTTGCATTACTCTTTGAACTGCATTGGGGACACATCACTGTATCTAATTTGCAATGCTGCCGAACCTCCGGGCTGTCGGCTGAATAGCTGTGTCCTGAATTTTGAAATAAAGGTTTTCAAAAATAAATAAATAAATAAATAAATAAAATCACCTAAGAGCTTCTCTTTGGTAAGCGGTTCCTTCCTTCTTAAGAGTAGCTATTGTCCCAAGTGGGCCGCCTGCTCTCCTTCCTCACCTTGCACCCACCACTCGTGTAATTGAGCACTAACCTGGACAAGTCACGCTCCTCCAGGAGCTTGGTGGGACCCAGGGCTCTCTGGATAGCATGTTTTTCAGGAGGTACTTCAGCGCTCATGTCGGTCTCCTAAATCTCCTTTGGTGCCTCAGATCCAGCTTCTAAGGCTATGACGCCTCATTCCTCTCTCTCTCCACATTCACTTGCCCCTTCTCTTTTCAGCTGCGTGTCTTTTCCCTCTTATCAGCCACACCTCTTCTTTTTTCCTGTTGGTGTTCATCTGTTGCTCCTAGTGTGGAAACAAAAGTCCTTCCTCCGTTTTACGTGTTTTGTCGTATGTCCTTTTGTAATCCTTTCTCAATAATAAATAATTTTGTTACTTTCGTAGCTGTCGTTAGAAAGAAATTTCAGCATGCGAACTTAGGTAATTGCCCATCCCACTGTACCCCTGTATTACAACGTGTTCCTTCAGGATTGGGGCAGGGAAGCAAATTATACCCTTCCCTCATTCCAAGTGTGACAGTGTAAGTCTGGTCAGGAGGATAAATGCAGAGGTGGTCATGGTGACACAACCCTGGAAGTTGCAATCTTGATTTCCAGTTCTTCTGGAACTTTATTAGTTGTTTCCAATCTTTGTAGTAAATATTTACAGGTTCTGATGAATGTCCATGAACATACACATCCACTGGTAAAAGCAGCTCAGTTATTGTAAATGGCTTGGAGAATTTCAGAGGATGATGGCAAGTCGTAGTTCTTTCAAACAAGCTTTTCTTTACATCCAACAAGCCTGGAAAGCAAGTACTAACAAAGTTATGTCATCTTGGTGATTATGGAATTGCTAGCGTACTAAAGGGAATTTTAAGCTTCTGGGAACATATGTTATTAATACTATGACTTTTCCCCCTCAATTTAGCCTTAGTCGAAAAAGAGCTGACGTTTAGAATGATAAATTCATATAGGTCAGCTAATTTGGCCAGTCATTGTACCACATTGGCTTCCCCAGTGGGAAAGTACCCCATGGAGAGTGAGTTATTTAAGGGAGTAAGATTACTAGAGCTTTTGGAACCAGAATATCCTATCTCTTGGATGTTAATATAGTTTTTCTTGAAGAAGTGGTTGGCAAACAAAGATTTTGTCCTGGAGTCTGTAATCAGCAAAGATAATCACATTAGTTTGTCTCAAATCTTACAGAAGTGTTGTATGTCATTTGGATGGTAAAATCTTTACTGCAGACTAGGTTATCAGGGTAACCAAATCTAGCAGTTGATCTACTCTACTTTTTCAGGAGACCCTGAAACTAAAGGTTGTTAGGTGTCTGAAAATATATGAGGGACCAATGAGGAAGCTTACATAAGCTGGGCAAGACAACCCCTCATCTTCTTCAGGAAGCTGTTTGCTCCTGTGGCTTCAACAATATTGGCAACATCGGCATGAGGCATTATAACAGAAGCAGCACTTCATTCGAGCTAGTGGTGTAGGTGGGGCTCACCAGCAGTCATTTTTGAGTACCAGCACTTATATATCCTCATTAGACTTTGTTCCACATCAAGATAGAGAAAAACACAAAAGGGGGAAAGGAGGAGGAAGAGAACAATGGAAAAATAGTGGCAAAGGGAGAAAGCAGGGATAACAAGAACCTGCAAAAGTGATATAAAGGGTCAAAGAGTGTAAGGTGGTGGGTGAAAGAGACGTGAGGTTAAATCAAAAACAGCCACCCTTTGTATTCAGCAGTCCCAACATTCGGTAGGAGCGGCCCGAGCTTCTTAGCAAACGTTTAGGCTCTGGCACTTATTCTTTTAGAATTTAAGCACTGGGCAGAAGCAGGAACAAGAACAGGTTTGAAGCACAGTCTTCTAGAGAAGTAATGGCAACTTGGGTACACAGGTAAAAGATGTTATGAAACCTGTACATTGGACAGCCAAGTCTATAGTCACATTTTTTTCTTTCCAATCCATTTTGGATATTGCATCCTTAGTAGTGAGTAAGATTTGGTTTTGCAACAGAAAGATTAATTTCTGTTGAAGACATGATGGCAAGGACTTGTTTGATAGTACTTTTAATGTGGAATGTTATTCTGTTCCTGGTTTTGTTTTATACTAGCAGATGTTATGAACTGGCATTTGTTGGAATTTTATTTTTGGGTGTGTAGGTTTGTATGGGGATGGATTTATATGCCCTCTTTGTTTTTGTAGGCTGTATCAAAAGAATGGATTGTGATCGATTTTCACTGCAAAGAAAAAAGCATGATATTATGGCCTCCGTGGCCTGTGATTGGACAATGTTACAGATGTGATGTTTTGTAGTTTTACTATGTTGTATTATAGGATATTGTAGTTCAGCGTTTCCCAAACTGTGGGTCGCAACTCACTAGTGGTTTGGCAGTCAATTTCTGGTGGGTTGCGAAAGAGCAATATATATATATAATGTAATATATTTATATTTTATATAATATAATATATATATTTATATTTTGTATTTATCTTGTCACATTTGCTGTGCTTCAAAGACAGAGGTCAAACGCCTAGTTATGTCTTCTGACAAATTGTTGCTTATTCTTTTAACATTGGGATTGGTTTTTACTTTTGTTTGTCTAACTGCACAGTGAGACGAGTTTTAAAGTGAACTATGTGACAATCTTGCTGGGGTACAGCTAGTGTGAAAGGAAAGGCCGTAGGGTGTCATTTTTTGTAACACACAACAACATTTTAATACATGTAAATGAACTGTACACATATTTCAGAATAAGTCAGCAGTTTGGAAAGCAAAAATGAAGCACTTATATTTCTAATTCTAAAGATTGATTGAAACGAAGTTTTAAATAGGATCAAAATAAATCAAGAAACTTGTATTTGGTGTTGCGTAAATGCTAAATATTCACTGAAACCTGATTTCCAACATTATCATTTGTGTGCTATAGTTTTATCAGTAAAACTGTATGTCTGTGCAAATTTAGCAGCCATTTGAATGAAAAATGTGCTGTGTCTAAATAATTCAGTGATATATTTGCAACAGTGTGCTTTACAATGCACCACCAGCTACATACCACACACGTGCCAGTCTAAAGCTGAATACATTTGCTACTCTTTGTTTACAGCTAGGATTGTTCACAACCCTATGACTTCAGTGATGTAACATTGATGTCAACACTCCTTCTCTGAAAATTGTTACACCACCACAGGTGCAAAGGTGCTAAACTATAGAGCATATTTATGAGAGGCTAGCACCGGCGCTGCGCCACGAATTGTGATGCAGCAGCGGTGAAAGCAGTAAGTCATATTTATAAAATAACTAATTTGCCAAAATGCATCATTTTATAAAGCTTGTGTGGGGTAATAGCTGTGCCAAAACCAGCTGCGCCACATATAATATAATAAATGCAATATAGGCATTCCCCCATAAAATTTGTTGTAAATGTAACACAGTCATATTTACTGATTTGGCAATGCATGACGCATCGTTGTCAAGTGCATTGCAAAGCCTGAAATGCACCAGAATTGCTGTGCATCGGCAACCCAGGCATAGGAAATGGCGCAGTGGCTGTGGTACCAAAAAGAGCAAGCCCACAAAACATGTTGCCAAGCTCATCTATGCCATGGAGGTTGTTATCCTGCAGGCATGAGTCGTGAGGTCCCTTTGTTCAGTATCTTGTTGTGTCAGATTGTGAGAAGAAATGTTCATAACTAAACTTTCAGGCTTCTCAATTGTGAGATTTACCAGTTGAAAATATGAAAAACTGGGTTTTGTGTACCATTGATGTTACCTCATTGTATGCATCTATTCCCTTGCAAGAAGGATTGGGAGCAGTTGAGTTGGCATTACTTAATCAACCTAACATCAGGGCGAACAAAGTGTTTCTGTTAGTGATTTTACAAGTTTGCTTGCAACTTAGTTATTTTAAATGGGAAGAGGACTTTTTTTCTGCAAATCAGTGGCACTTCCATGGGTTTTGGGGGAACACCTGTGTATGCAAACATCTTAATGGCCAAGTTTGAGCAAGATCACATTTTATCAGCTCACACATGGATTGACAATCTGGTGTTCTATTGCAGATATATTGACAACATTTTTCTAATTTGGCGAAATACAGAAGACAATCTCATCGAAAGCATCATGTTACTGAACACCAGGAATGACGGGTTAAAATTCACCAACACCATAAGTAAGACCAATTTAGCATTTCTAGACGTATGGATTGAAAACATCAGCACAGGCTTAAAAACCAGCGTATACACTAAACCCTCCGATCGGAACAATGCGCTACACTTTCAGAGTTTCCATCCTCCGAAACTGCTTAAAAATCTATCCTATTCCCAAATGATGAGAGCAAAAAGAATTTCTTCCGACACAACAGCATGTGATTTGGCTATAGCTAAGATTCGGGAAAGATATTAACGTCGAGGGTATCCCATAACTACTGTGGTGCAATCTGAAGAACAAATTAACTTCGCGAACAGACAGAATTGTTAAGCAAACAAATGAAACCTGAAAAAGGACCAAATGGTTTTCATATCTAAGTTTTCAACGAAGTCCAAGTGTATCAAGAAATTGATCTTGAAACGTTGGGAATTATTACAGACAAAGCCAGACTTCAGAGGAACATTCAAACATAGACCGTTGTTTGCTTATACCAGAACAAGAAACATCAAAGGACTGTTGTCATCTAAAATGAAATCACAAAGCACTATCTCAGAAGGTACAAAAATATGCCGTAAATGCATTCATTGCAATCATGTAATCATGGGCAACAGCATAACGCATCCCAGAACTGGAGAGCTAGTGGCTTTGAAACATTCGGCAAATTGTAACACAGCAAATGTGATATATTGCATAAAGTGTTCACGTGGAATGCTGTACATCGGTAAAACAGAGAGGAAAGTAAAAATCAGGATCACTGAACACAAAAGCATGATCCGCAACAAAACACTCATTCCAACCTAGTGGAGCAATGGCTAGAAAAACGGCATAGTATCACTCAGTTAAAGTTTCTAATATTAGAGATAGTGACAACAAAAGAAGGCGTTGATCCTGATAAAACATTGCTACAAAGAGAAATCTACTGGATAAAAAAGTTCAGACTCAATGACAAGATGGACATGAGTTGTTTCTCATAACACAATAAATAAAAAACAGCAACACACTCTTGGAAGTGCTGAAAGGCACACACATAATGATTAGACACAGTTAATACTCATCAGCCACACTTCTACTACAGGTATACTTGGGGTTATAACAGGAATTATATGGATCATGATAGAATGTTGATTAGACTCATTGATTAAACATATCATAAATGTCGGTTTTTAATGAACATGCATGTTTGACAAAGCGAACAACAATGTGCATTTATGTAATGGCGTAACATGATGGTGAAAACTACGTTGATGACAAACTTGTCAAACAAACAAATTAACTTTCAACCAAGTTTGATTTTTCAAACCGAGGACGAACTACTTAACGTTAGGTTTGATTCCCACAAGTATGATATGAGGTTGGACGAGTGATCTTTTTTCGTTTACGTTAGGTTGAATGAATACATTGTGAATTCGGACTTTGGTAATCTAGTTTACAAAACTAAGTGGTTATTTCACTGTAGTTTTAGCATGCGTCGCGTGAGATAAGTGTGGTTACTGTGATTTCAAAAATATATACACGCTCTATGTTGACAGTGACAAGATGGCTGCCACTAGAGTCGTGAATTTATGGGTAGTTCATTAGTCCTTCTTTAGTTTCTCACGCAGAAGACGTCACAACCATGTGACTTTGCAGGCTTTGTAAGAGCATGAAAATGGACTATATAGATGGTGTAGGTATAATGGTGAGTTAGTTTTGAGTACTGGCTGGTAACTGGAGCTTATTTGTTGTTTAGGGGGTTCTTACAAAATCTCAAAGATGGCTGACCATGCACATATCCCTACTAAGGTTATGTGATCGTATCCATAAACCAAGGTATGTTTGCAATAGTAATGGTATTGATACAAACAGATAAGTGCGAACTCGTTGATTAGAGGACTGGGCAGTCGTTTCTCATGTTTGAAGTAAATGATGGTTCCACTATATTGTAAGTATGAAGTTATTATAAATGGTGGCATACACCTAGGGTGATATCATTGGGTAGGGTTCTGGTGACTCACTATGGAGAGATAGAGTTGTGTTTGTCTACGCATGAGGATATGTACTGTTCGTGGACTTCTTAGAGCCAGACGAGGGGGTGACATTGACACACTATGGGCATGCTACAGTACTCTTAATCACCATTAACTTGGTTGTGCATGATGTTGATGTTCTTTATCTGGCACCTGGACAACAGAATCACACAATTGCCAATGTTGGTTGATGTAATTGTTTCCTTTTGTAATGTAAGTTTTGGTTCATAGTATTATGTTTTTGGATTTATTCTGATGCAGAGGCCCCTGAGGAAGAGACTTATGTCCCAAAATGCATAGGGTGAATCAAGAACAAAGTGGAATCCACAGATCAAAAATCATTATATTTTAATTTTTTTTAATGTTTATTAATCAAGATTGTTAATGATTTGTGTCATGATTTTGAATATGTAACAAACATTTGAGAATTATAAATAATGAAGAATCTTTTTGAAAAGCTATTAAAGGTGTATGTGTTTATATTGTTAAAAACTGAATGTTAAAAACTTCCAGCAGTGCGCATAGGGATTTAGGAACACACTTACTTGAAACATGCATCTAGATAAACCTAACGGGAGATAGGGATCTCTCCAGCCCCGTGCAGCACATTCTAACTGTTGAATGTGTTCTTAAACATAGGATATACTGAAGTAAAGCAAGGAGTGCACAGTTTTCATCATTTGTTCTACATAAATGTGTGAAGCTGCCAGGTCAAAAGTCAAGCACAAACGTATGTGTACATACACAATCTCATTGAATTTGTTACAATGGAGATTTAGGGTATGAAATTAACCCAGCATCTCAAAAGTACTGTCTCCTTGTCCTCTACAATACCCACCACTCTGAAACAAAGCTCTCATGGTACCAAGCAAACAAAGCAAGTCATCACAGCCCTCCCCAGAAGAGCTTGCTTGTCTCTTCCATCCAGGCATCGATCCATTCATCCTTTCACTCATCCATCTCTCTATCCACCCGTTTACTCACCCATCTCTCCAGCCACCCTTTCGCTCATCCATCCAACCATCCATCCTTTCACTCACTCACTCCCCCACCCTTTCAAATTATTCATGAGTTTATGTTTGAGGAGTTTCAAAAAGAAGAGGTCCATCAAGCACACCAGCCCTCCTATAGTTGCTAAAGCGAGGGGTTGATGAGGCCCATGCCTGAGGATAGAACTGCATAGTTGTGTGCCTCACCAACTCTGGTATATACCAGAAGGGGAACTGGGAATATGGATGTGTGCCATTACCTAGGCCTGTTTCAAGGATTGCAGTCTGCTTGGCCCAGGATGGCCACAAACACACCTGCCTCGTAATAGATGTACACTACTGCCTTTGCCAGGATTAAGACAGAGCTAATGTGGGGATGGAAGCATGTTGTATAGTGAACAATAGTAGTGCAAATTAGTATTCAACCTTGGGTCACTGCACTCCTCAAACGGTCTGGTACTGTATGTTCCACTCACCCCTGCACAACAGCAGGTTGTACAGGAAATGTGAACATCACAAAAAATGTGCAGAATGCATGTGCCTGTGCAAGACATACACAACACATAATTTGAAGTGTAAAGCAGTGTGCAAACGACTAATGTGAATCTGCTGGTACTTTGTGTTCTATGTGGCACACTCATAAACAGTTCAAAGCTATTGTCAAACTAAACTGTGGGGTTGAATAATAAGTATTGTCATGTAGTGCTGCAAGTTACTTTGATGTGCTGCACTGCGTGACAGGGAAATGGCTGGAATGTGCTGTATATAAAATACTGTTCTGTATACCTGCTTTTCTCCCAGTGCTGGTGCCGTTATTCCTGCCTAGCGCCAACTCAGACACACTTGCACTATGGTGCAACGGTGCCTCTTTAGCATGCAGGAATGATTTAAGTGCGCAAGGGTGCACCTTCAAGTAAATTTAGAATCCTGATAGCCATATTCCTTTAGCTATGTGTGCAGCGGAATGCAGCACACATTCAAAGAGAAAGTAATGAGGATATGTTCATTTATTACTCCGTGTTACGTCTTTCCTGGAAGGTGTATCTTTCTTGCACATTTCCAGGTCTACCAGTTCTCTGTAATCTGGGAATGTGTCTAGAACCAAGGGAGCTGCATGGAAACACCAATGCAACACCCATGGAATGCCTTCCCAGGGCAGAGTGAGGCAGTGCTGTGATTTGTGCTGCGCTGCTTGACTCCAGATTCATGTTGGCACTCAGGGCCATGCAAAGTGACCCTGTGTGCCTTCATAAATCTCTCTTAGGACTAGAGTTGCTTTTGCACCACCTTACGTGGAGCAAGAGCAATGCTAACCTGGAGAGGACATGGTGTGCCAGCAAGGACACCTCCTACGGAGCAGCCTTGAATACCTCTCTCAACCTCTACCATCTCCTGCTGAGGGCAAGAAAGAAGACAGCCCAAGCCCCTTGCATATAAACCAGCACCAACAACACCAAGGAACTATTAAACATCTTTAAAGAACACTCAAACCAATCTGCCAGCAAAAACAACATCACACCCTCACAAGAGCCATGTGACAACCTCACCGAGGTCTTCCATGACAAGACTACAACCATAAACTTCAAACCCCATCGGACACTTACAGACTTCGTCGACAGATACGCCACTACCGCAACCAACACAAACCACTGATTGACCAGCTGGATCTGCCCCTCCACCCAGGACACCACCTCCACCATGAAAGTCATCCACTCGGTATCTCCCACAGAGCCATGCCTGCACCACATCTTCAATCTTGGAAGCCAAAGGATTGGCCAGGAACTCACCACCATGCTCAATGCCTCTATCACCACTGCAACATTTTCCGATGCCTGGAAACACACCAAAGTCATACCACTTCTCCAAATCCCTCCATTGACCCCAGAGACCTCAAAAACTACCGGCTGAACTCCCCGCTCCTATTCCCAGCTAAGGAAGTGGAAAAGATCATCAACAAGCAACTCATGACACAGTTGGAGCAGAACCAGCTACTCAACGCCTCCCAATCCTTCTTCTGCAGCCAACACAGCACTACGACCGCCCTGATCGTAGCCACCTACCACATCCAAACCATCCTTGACTGAGGAGTTAAAACAGCTCTGATCCTATTCGACCTCACAGCAATCTTCAACACTGTATCCCACCACACAGTGGTCATAAGACTCAACCACATTGGCATCCAATGGGAAGTGCTCAGCTGGCCAAACGCATTAGTCTGCACATGGATTCTGCACATGGATTGGCATTGAAATTCCAGCCTCATGCCCCGTATATCCCTTAGGTTCCATTTCTGGGAGGCATTCATACAATGCACGGTATATAGTAATATTACTGCACTGTATAAAAGTTTACATGCAGGAATGCATATACTGGTGGACTAAGGTAGACTGGCTAGCACCAACGTTGTCAACCTGCATCATGGTGCAAGGGTCTCTGCATTATATATGCCACAAAGTTTGTGCACAGATGAGTACTCCAGCATGCATGCACACAGTACTGAGATGCATTGTCTCTTTTGAAATGTGCACAGACAAATGTAGCCCTGGGAGAATGAGTGTACTGAAATATGTTTCAATTAAACTCAGCATGGTTTTGCTACAAGTGTATAGCAGTTGCTATATGTTAGATATCAGTGCAATTTGCCTATGGGTAAATTGTTGGAATGTACCCCAGTAATGTTTTGCAGGAGATAAATAACAACCCCAATCCATGTGTTGGTTACCTGACACTGAGTAAGTAAAGTCAGCAAAGTGTGATGCCTTGTGTGACTCCAGATGAGTCATTCAATGCAGAGGCACAATACCTGGACTGTCTTACTTTATCAACTTTCACGTATGCTGATTAGCAAGTTTCAGCCCACTTACATGATGCAATTCCAACACTCAACATTTCAATGTCTGGACCATGTGTCCAAAGTCAGATAAACACATCATCATGAGTGTGACTCATTGTTCTGAATGATATGGTTGTAATCATATTACGAATACATTTCTATATTGTGCACCTAAACCTACTGCACTTGACTCAATTTGCCTTGTTCAAGTAGGAGATGTCTTTGTGCTGCAGGGAAAGTGTCCATATTTACATCACACAATTTTGAGTTGATCTGGACAAGCACATATGATTGTGTATCAATGTCAGCCTATTATCATACACATCATGTACATTTCCATATTGAGCTAATATTTATTAACTTTACCTCCCTAGATAACATGACAGCTGAGTATGTGAAAACGTATGAGTTGCGAATGGATCACTACTGCCACATCAGGCACATCTCCAAGGCTTATAGAAAGATGGGCAAACTGTATGACAGGGACAAGGCATTGGGGTCCTGAAAGCAGCATCCAGTGTTTCCCAAAAAACAATGGGTGTCCAACAGCAGCAGCAGCCACCCCAGCCACAGCCCACAGCTGGTACATCTGCTGCCTCACAGCCACAAACTGCATAGACCAGGAGGCTGAGAAGAAACAGGGAATCTGGTTTCAAGTACTTAATCCTCCGGGTATTGAGGAAGAAGAACCAGAGGATGGATTGCATCCAGCAGGAGCAGGTCAGTGTACGTGAACTTGTGTTGAGCTTGCAGGACGCCATGATGCTGGTTTATGCACTTGTACTGACTCTCCCTCTGGACATTACCCTTCCCTTTTTAGGTCTCGCACCTAGCGTTGCAGTGAGTAGCACTGCTCGCTCAGCGAGACTTCATGTAGGGACTTCTGAAAGCTGACCACACGCTTGTGCGTGTGCTTTTGTTATTGTTACAGGCTATTGGCTTTAGCGTGCGTCTTTTTACCAAAGACAGCACGCAATTGGGCAAAGGCAGGTGCATGTCCCGCCTTTGCTCCGCCCACGGCCTATTGGTGTAGGTTACCCGCACAGGCCAAATCTGTTTTCAATTATCGTGCCCAGACACGGGCGCAATAATTGAAAACAGATCGCTCGGTGTGGTGCACGCACCACTCGCAGGCTTGTTGTTCTTTTCCCCGAATGTTAGAAGTTTGCGAGCACAACACGTGTGCCTGCGGAAATATGCGATTTTATTGCGGAATTCAAAGCCCTGGCTGTGGGGAAATGACAAGGCTGACCCATCTCCAATATGATGACCCCAGAGAGGGCCTCTCAAGAGAGATCAGCCCCGCTGTAGAGTGAGTGACAGCTTCCACGGCCGGAAGCAGCCTCAGCTAGGGAAGAGTGGGCACTTGTGTGATCCTCTGCATACCACGCAGCCCCCGTAGGTACAACCGTGAGGCGGGGGGTGCACTTTCAATGTCCGGGATTGCAGGCAGAAGCTGTGATTAATGGGGCCCCTTCAAGCCTGACGTAATACAATCTGGAAACACGTGGGCCTGTCACTACCGTCTACATGCGAGCAGGTAGACGCTTTGTTCGACGCCTCTGACGGGCCCCCCCGCAGAGTAGCTAAATATGCCATGATGACACACGACGCAGGAGACAGGAACAAAAGGGAGGACCTGGGAACAGCTCTAATTCTCCCAGCCCCCAGAAACACTTTATAACCGGATGCGACCTGTCTCAAAGCTGCTCAAGAATAAGCGCTGGCTTTGGGTCCCCTCAGAGAGATACGTTTAAATTCCTGGGGGTGACTTTCCAACCAGGCGTGTGTTATGTTGAATAAATAGGGGCAGGGCCTGATAGATCGTCCAATGGGGGCGGGGCCAACACTTCAAAGAATGGGACAGAGCTGTCCTTCAGTCAATACAAGAAACAGAAATGATTTGTACATTTTAAGCATATTGGTCAAAGATTGCAACCAACATGTTTTAGTGGGGTTGACAATGCTTATAGGCTACTGACGGGGATCTCTTAATGGGAAATGGGTTATTTGACAATTAAAAGCAGTTTTTAAAGATTTCAGTACAAAGCACTTTACAAACAGTTTTGATGAAGTCGTTTCAAGACAAAGACCCTTTTTGCCAACGCTACAAAAATTCCTTGTGTGAAATTACAATGAGCTCATGAAATATTATTAATTCTAATGCTACTGCCTGAATGTTGACCAAAGGTACATTTCCAGCCTGCTTAGCGGACGTAGGAACAGTGCTTGTTTTAGACCGCACACATACACAAGTCTCAGAATGTAGAGCTTGGTGGGTTAATGCACCTATCAAGATGTGTGACTTACAAGTCGCAAGCTTGATTCCCAATGCATCTTCCATTCCTTTGTGATTGATTGAACCCCAATCAGTTGCGGATATTACAGCCAGTTAATTACTCTGCATGGATCTGTGCAAATCCAAAATAAAATAGAACAAGCATTGGCATAGCCAATAGGTCTCGCCTTTGGGACCTTATAAGTATTTAATTATGCAGCACAATATCCTTGTTATTTCATTTCTTCTGTAAATGTGTTGTATTGTCGTTTCCGTTTTTTTCAGTCCTTTTAATATTGCAATGCATTACATTAAACAATCGTTTTACGTAAGCAAGGGCCTTAGCTATGTGAAGGTCAAGGAAGTATTATTGTTTATGTAATAGGCAATGTGAATTGAATGTTGCCACCGACTGCAGATTTGATGTCGCTACTTCTAATGACTAGGTAGCAAGGTATTGTGTACAATATTTACCTTACAGCAGAGATTCCTCCTTCAAGGTATGCCCAACAATCATTTATGCAGAATGAGAATTAACAGAAGGTATTTCTACAATTACTCAAAGTACAAAACATGGCGCTTTTATTAGCTTTTTTAGCAATAAACATCTGTTATTCAGCGCCAAAAGACCCCGTTGGGGTGAACATTATTTATATCCACGGTATATTTCTCTCAGATGGGGGAAGGGGCTTAACATGGGGCAGAGGGTGTGCAAGAGACCACGTTATGCTCTCAGGTGGGGGGGCGGGGGCTTCACATGGGGTCTGAGGGTGCACAACAGACCAGACCAAGCTCTCGAGTGGGGGAGGGGGCTTTTCATGGGGTCTGAGGGTGCACAACAGACCACACCATGCAAAAAACATTGCCATTTACAATACCAACAACTTTAAACTTTACAAATGCGAGACCTATTGCATTGCAAATGCTTGTTTCATTCCGCTGTTTGCTTTTTAGTTATTAGGCATAGTGTTAGTTAGGTCTTAGTATAAGTATAGTGTATTTAGATGTTAGTTTTTAAATATGGTATTAGGTAGTTGTTTTTAAGTCTGTTTTTATACTTCCGTTTTTTATGTGGATGGGGTGTTGATGTTTAGAGTTTATTAAAAAAAACAATAAAAAATATATATATGTGTGTGTGTGTATAAGTATATGTATATATATATATATATCTTCACTTAAAAAACCATAGGTTTCACACACGTTATAGTTAGGAATTAGCATTTAAAAAACCTTGCAAATTCACTAAAAAAAACATAGGTTTCACACATGTTATAGTTAGCTGGACATTTCACTCGTAAAAAACCATTGAAATTCCCCCGTTATAGTTAGTTCAGCTAAATATAACTCGCACGACCGCAATCCACTGCTGATGACGTCACATATTACATCACTGTATTCACTAAGATACTGTTAATAAGTCAGTTACACAATTAATTTTACCAAAAAAAACATCCATTTAGACACTTATTTACCCATTTATTCTTGCATTAACCTTTAGATATACATATATAAAAAATATTTATTTTTCAGAAAGACACATATTCACTGGATGATGTCATCAGTGATGTAATCAGTGATGTCATTTGAGATGTCATCAGTGATGTCATGAGTGATGTCACTGATCATGTCATGAGTGATGTAATATGTGACGTCATCAGCAGTGGATTGCGGTCGCGCGAGTTATATTTAGCTGAACTAAATATAACGGGGGAATTTCAATGGTTTTTTACGAGTGAAATGTCCAGCTAACTATAACATGTGTGAAACCTATGTTTTTTTTAGTGAATTTGCAAGGTTTTTTAAATGCTAATTCCTAACTTTAACGTGTGTGAAACCTATGGTTTTTTAAGTGAATTTGCAAGGTTTTTTAAATGCTAATTTCTAACTATAACGTGTGTGAAACCTATGTTTTTTTTAGTGAATTTGTAAGGTTTTTTAAATGCTAATTTATATATGTATTATTATATTTTTTATATATTTATTTTACAATAAACTACCTATGTATATAGTTATAAATTGACTGTATCCTGTAATATGGAATGGCTCGTTTAAATTTAAAAAAAATTTTTTTAAGGGTTTTTCACCGTGCGCGCACGCCGCGATTTTTTGAAAAAAAATAAAATGTTTTTTTCACCCTTTGGGGTCCTTCATGGACCCCCTGACAAAGGCCAGGGGAACAGGAACTCTCTACCCTGCCCCCTTTTCACGTTCTCCACCTTTCTTTTTCACTGCCACACACAAAATGGCGTCCGACACTTCCTGATTTTGACTGATTCGAATGTTGACTGACATCTAACCACCAATCAGAATTACGCTCGCGCACGGCACCGTGCGCGCATATAGATATTTATGTACTTTTAACTGCAATTTTCTCAGGAACTACTGAACAGATTGACACCATATATGCAAAAGGCACATCCCTGACCTGAGGACTACCTCTTTGCCAAATTTCAAGTAATTCTGTTCAGCCGTTCGGGCTGTACCTTCGACTAAAGGTCCTATGGGAAAATGCATGGGGAAAACGCGTTTTGGGACCCCCCTTTTTTCTCAGCATCCGCTTGACGAATCACCCCGAGACTTTCAGGGTAGGAGCTGAGCAGAGCGCCCCATTAGTTTTGAACATTTTGCGAGGATTCGTCAACCAGCGCCAAAGTTATTTAAAATAGAATTTTCAGATTTCCTATGGGAACTCGGTCCTAACTGTAACTATCTACTGCCGACCGCCAGTAGATAATATATATATATATATATATTGTCAAAACAACTCAGCAGAAGTTCCCCAACAGGAGCATCCACGGCACAGAAGGAGTCCACAGCAGTCATTTTTTAATCCTTTAACACATGTGCAAACAAAAGAGGACGGTCTGTTGGATGTTACTTCTCCTGGGCACCCGATCCAACGGCGGCACACATCCAGCAAGCACAAGTAGAAACTCTGACTTCCATGTCACTTTTTTACAAAAATTATCTATTTATTTTAGGCTCAAGCAATAGGCAATAAAAACCGTCCTATGCTGTACAAATCCGTGAATACAATAAAGTATAGTTAGTATATGTTTAGGTGTAGTTGCTGTTTGTTTTGTACCAATCTATGGGTCAGGGGTTGATGTGCAGGAGCAGCTCCTCCACAAGAGTGGAGGAGTGTTACCCTGCCTGCTGCGAGCGCAGCAGGCAAACACAAATAAATAAAATGGCATAATAATGGCATTTTATTTTGCCTCCAACTTGCTCTGTGTGCAGTGTGATCCTGAGGCAGGGAGCGGGGCAGAATCCTGCTATTGCAGAATTACTGCTGCACACTTCAGTGCACATGTCGGGTTGGCGGGCTAGCTACATACGGCCAGCCCGACATGTGGACTGTAGACCCACCAATCCCTGGGCTGTAAAACGGCTGGGAATTACTGGCACAGGCCCCCAACCTCAAAATGAGCACTGGGTTAACTTGCTCCCACCTATCAATTGGTTGGATTTGCGTTCCACTGAGCAGGAAGGAAGTCCTTCCATTCCTGCTCGTGGACGGGAGAGAGAAGTGCCATGCCGGGGAGAGGTGGTGTATTTATGGTGAGTTTGGTGCCATCGCGCCTCACCATATTTTATACCTGCTAGCCACCACTGTGTTTAACTTGTCATTTGTATATAGTGGTTAAGATAGTTTAAGATAAGTTAGGATAGTGTAAGGTAGTGTTACAGTTAATCAGTGCACGAAAGGATGTGTGGGTAGTTTAAGATATTTGAAGATTGTGTGAGGTAGTGTTAAGGTTAGTTAGTGTAGTTTAGGTAGTTTTAGGCAGTTCATATAGATTTTAGATTATTACATTTTTTTCTATTTTCACAATTTCTTCATTATTTCCTATCTGAGAGTTGTTATCGTTGAGTTGAGTACATGATGTAGCTATTGATCTGCAGTCTTTGAAGGCATATGTTGCTTTGTCTGAAGACCATGAACAGGTGTTAGTGTACCTCACATTATAGGGACCCTTTACCATTCTTTAGGCATTGTAAGCGGTCCTCTTTGGGTGATTTTACACACATCTCAAGACCAATAGTCCCCTACGGTAGCACTGTGCATGAAAGAGATAGGGCAGATATAGTTTACATGGTTTGGTCACTACAGATTACATATTCCTGGCTGCATTGGGACACACACTGGTGCCTGCCACTACCACACAACCCCTTACACTATTGTTAATGTGGGTCGCAGTTGTTGGCTGGTTACAATCTGTGAAAGTGTCCACAACTGCCTGAAGAACCTCCATCATCATTGGCATTGACCACTTTCTAAGTGTGGCACTTTATGCATGTATCTTTGGTTAACTACTTTCAAAGTTTCATGCCCATAAGTCTCCCATGCCCCCTTCCCCTGTGTAGGCATTGCTATGTTCCTGGTTCTGTTCTGTGCCTCCTATGCAAAAATAATTGTGTGCTTCCAGGAAGGAATGAAGAACGTGGCAGCCTAGATGCAAGACAGCTGTTTGAAGCTCAACTCAGACAAGACCGAGGTCATCATCCTCGGACCCTGGACCTCGGCCTGGGACAACACCTGGTGGCCCTCGGAAACCCACCCACCCCGACTGACCACGCTCGGAACCTCGGCATCATTCTTGACTCCTCCCTCTCCACGCCATGAACCGCCAGATCAACGCCGTCGCTTCCACTAGTTTCAACTGCCTTCGCATCCTCCGTAAGACCTTCAAATGGATCCCCCCAACTGCAGAAAGACCGTCACATACACATTCATAACCAGCAGACTGGACTACGGCAACGCCCTCTACGCCGGAATCAACAGAACTCTTCTACACAAACTTCAAAACATCCAGAATGCCGCAGCCAGACTCGTCCTAGGGACACCGCGCCACAAACACATAACCCATCACCTACAGGGCCTCCACTGGCTCCCCGTCGAGAAGAGGGTCACATTCAAACTCCTCACCCACGCCTACAAATCCATCAACAACATCAGACCCAAATACCTCAACGAGAGTGTATCCTTCCACGTACCCAAGAGGAGCCTCTGCTCCACCGACTTCGCCTTGGCCGAGGTCCCCCGCATTCGCAGAACCAAAACCGGCGGGAGAGCTTTCTCCTACATCACTGCCAAGACCTGGACCAAGCTCCCTGTGACCATCAGATGCTCCCCGACCCTGCACACGTTCAGGAAGGACCTCAAGACCTGGCTCTTCGACTGATCCGGAGCCGCTCCCCCACCCCCCCAGCGCCTTGAGACACTCATGGGTGAGTAGCGCACTTTACAAACCCCTGATTGATTGATTGATTGATTCAATGTACTCTCAGGAGCAGGGGGGGCACATTTCCCCTACTTATCCCAGTGTAGCATTAATCACCATTTATCAGTTGACACCAGGCCCCAACAATAAGGCCTTGCATTTCTTGCATACTGACATCCAAGGTATTGGGTAGGCCTTGTGCATCCTTGTGTGGCACAGGTATGATGCTAATTCAGAAGAAGTATGGCCATGAGTATCTGCCTGTTATTAGTACAGCCATGCTAATTTATGTACTGTAGGATCTCTTCAATATGAGCATTGAAGCAATCATATTAGGATGATCAAGTTGTCATGTTCACTTCTTCAGGTACATATGAGTGGATGAGTGGAATAGTGTTATGGCCTCACATGCCTCACAGACCCCATTTATTGCAGGAAAGCATTTGTATGTTTAGTAAGAGTTTTTCTCTGTGTGCCAGTCAAGTAACTACAGTTTATTGTCACACCCTGATGGCCCATTGGGAGGCAACACATTCCTCATTATGCCATTGCGGTGGCTGTACTTGTTGTTGGTGTATTTACAAAGACAGCAGGTGCTAGTGACTTTAGTTCACTCTTCTTGAGATGCTAAGAAGTAGGATATGAGAGCACACATCCACTCTGGTATATGTAGTCCTTTCTGAAACAAACATTCAAGACTCTGGTTTGTTAGAGTGAATTTATTTGCAAATGTGGGTCTCATCAGCATTTTTGCAATGTTTGGTCCAACAAGACCAACACTGATTGGGAGCAAAGCATGGAGCCAAGGGTAGATGTCTCAAATTGCCTGAGACATATCCTTATTAGGACTGAGACAGCTACGGAATCCCTCTAGGGTGTCTACTAGGGTCTCCACCCCCGCCCACAGATCATCATCCATTTGCTGCTGAACTCTTACCACTCACTGTTCAAAGTCAACTTGGGGATCCTCGGAATCCACAGCTGGCCTTGGACTGGCAGATGGGGCATGTCCTGTGGGTGACGGTTCCTCTGGAGACGCTGCTACGCTGTCATTCCTTGACATGACTGAAGAAGAAGATTCAAAGGAGTCCATGGGGGGCAGGATGGTATCACCAACAGGTTGGTCATCAAGGACAGGTTGCTGTACAGGAGGTCTTGTTTGTCCCTCTGCAATGAAACTGAAATATGTCATAAATGATCTATGATAATTGTTGACATAAGTAATTTAGGGGACAAGCATACTTTATTATAATTCACTTTATATTGCACGTAGATGTGTACAACATTTCTTCCTACAAGTAAATGAGGTCATGTTACACTGTTGTTACCTTTCACATGTCAATATCTTCACATTGTTCACATAGCCACTGTGTGACAAGGTTGCCTATTTTTTGCGATTCGGCACACTGCAACATAGCTAGGCAGCTGCCCTGCCCTGCCTCAAAGAGCGAGTGCAGGTAAGGGCCCCATTAAACATATTGATTAGCTTTTTTTTTTAATGGCCACATTGATGTAACATTCACTTATTATCACCACTGCTGAGAACAGGTGCCTGCCTTCCCTTTAGCCATCAGTTAGCCCCCAGCACTGACAAAGTAATGCTATTTTCTCATCTTTTACATTTAATTGTGTACTCTGCCTTTTACACTGTACACAACAACAATCGTCCTTGCTGTGCTGTATTGCATGCAATTTTTGAAATCATGTGGCCGAGGGTGATATTTGACACACATCAACACAACTCTACACAGCAAGTTACCTTTCTACACCCCAGGAATGGGTACTACACCGAAGGAATGGGTAAGAGCATGTGTTTACCATACTTTACTTATTTGTGTGGAATCAAGTAGTTTCCTTGCACACACAGTCATCTCCAGAGTCCAGGACAGTAGACACTGAGATCCATCTCTGATGGGGTTAGTCACCATCACACTTGGAAATATGCATCCGCTCAAGCTTCCTCAGTTTTCGTATTATCAAAGATGCTCATCTGCAGAGCAGCACAAATGTCTTCACTCAGCCTCATTCACTTGTACTTGTATATGAGTCCTCTGGCAATCATCATTCTGACCCAGGGACTCTATTTCATCTCACACACTAATGACACCCAGATCATTCATTAACTCTCAGGAGACACCAACACTACCAACATTTGTTACATGATGCTGTTGACCAACATACCTACCAGTATATGAGAGCTGTGGCTCATGCTGAACCTCACAAGATAGTGAGATTATTCTGCGATATGTACCTACCCTGGTTGCCCACTCAACTAGACCCAAACACCTCACCCTCCAACCATCCCTAGAACCTGTCCTTCATCCTGGACACCTACGTCTCCCTGTCACTTCGCAATTCTCTGTTTCCCCTCCACATGCTTTCACAAATTTGCATAATTAGACTTTTCCTCTTATGGCTCCCTCTTGACAACTGTAAACCTTCAAACCTTCACCCAAGCCAACATCACATGTAGAATGTAGTACACCAATGTCCTCTTATATGGCATCCCTGCACAGCTATCATACATGTGGGAAACTATAAACACAGCAGTGTATGACTATCACTCAGCCTACCTTGTGGCACACACATCACACCTCACCTCCTTGAGATAAAATGGCTCCCCATTCAAACACACTGCCAGTTCGATGTGCTCAGCCACACCTACAAGGCACTACACTGAAGGGTTCCCACCTAGCTCACACACCATCTATGCTTCCACAAACACTCCTGGAGTTCTGCTGTGCATCACTTGTATTCATTCCCAACCCCAATATTAATTTGAGCAAGGCAGAAGGTAGGGTGGTCTCTAACATGGCAGGTAACACCGGTTAAACCCTCACACAGCACATCAGTGCAACTGCATGCAATATGGTCTAGTGCTAGTGACTGTACACCTGACTTTTCACATGATCCTACTTGGAGAGCCTTCACAGACTAAGTATCTGGATCCCATCTCAGGTGAGAAGTTAATCTTCTGGTAACCCCATTCCATTCTATTACTTTACACTCCAATTTCAGCTGCCTAACCCCACGACAAGCAAACTTACTTCATGGTGCAAGGGGGCCTGCATTGTCACTGACATATCTGTCAAGTTTCCAATATCCATGCATGATGTGCTGCTCTAGGCCAGATGTTTTCCTTTGTTTTGTAGGACTTGTAGTCCTGGTCAATCAAGTTGTACATTTCACTACACGTCCTAGTATTCAAAGGACAACCTGGACTGGGGCAGCACATCACGCAAGGACCTAAAAAACTTGGCAAGGTTGATTGGGCTGAATGAATAGTCACTGACCAGGATAATTACATTTATGTAATGGATGAGTTAACATGCAAGACATTCCAGCCCTTTCCCTCCCTTGCACACAACGCAGTGCAACTCAGCAAAGCAAAGCAGTTTTCAAATAATTGATCCTTGTTTTCACTTACCCTGTAATGCCTCCCGGTCCTCTACCCCAGCACTGTCCTTTCCTTCCACTCCTGCCACCAACTCTGTTGGGATGAGTGAGGCCACCTGCTCCTCCAATGGACCCAACTCCTCCTGGAGACCTGGTCATCCTCCAGTCCTCACTGCTGCCCCAAGTTCTTGGCTAGTCTCCCTTTGGTCCGGCGCTTATAATCGTGGCAGCGCTTCTTGCACTCTAGCTCTGTCCTTTTTGTTTGGCCTATACTGTTTATCCTATCTACTAATGACTGCCAAATGGCTTTCTTCCTCCCTCATGGCAAATCGTAGGTGACAAAGAGAAGGTGTTCATTCTTTGTCACCTCAGCTATTAATATCTGGTTCTACTCCTCAATGAAATTGGTCTTCCTCTCTCCCTGGCCTGCTGTCTAGTCATCTTGTCTGGGGTTGTAGTTGTTGGATCCATTTAGAAGTGTTTGTTATCCTGAAATATAGTGGTTTCCAATGCATCATTTGTTCCTGCAAATGCGTCGCTTTTTTTTAAACTTCCCACCATGCAACGCACGCATACGTGACGCAAAGCTGATTTGCGGCACTTTACGACATGCAAATCAGCTTTCCATTATGTAGGTCGCTGTTGTGTTACAACACCTTGCGTCGTTTTACTGTCTGATGTGTCGGAATTTCTGACGCACCTTTGGTGCTTGTGATATGGTGCACCGTACCATAAATAAGGCGCAGCCATGTCACACAGAACTAATGCAGCGCAGCACAAGTTTTTGTGACGCATCTCTGCCAAAACACAGCGTTGCGTCAGTTCTCATAAATATGCCCCAATGTCCCTAAGCCCAGTTTTAAAACAAACCCTTGTAAGTATTCCCAAGCAAGACTCTGGATGAACCTTCCTGTATTTTTGCCTGCTGTTTTTTTTACTTCATAAAACCATTTCAAATGAGAATGTGCTCACTATACATGATCATGATCATCCCACTTAAGTATAATTTTCACACATAAATTGAGAAACCTGGATGTGGACTAAAGGCCAGAGAGATGCCAACTTTCAATCTGGGGAACCAGGTTCAAGTCCCAGCGTTGGCTTTGGGCAAATCATTTATACTAGCATTTGAAATTGCGAGATCCTAATTGTGATTCCATGTTAATTGCAATTAGGAAATCACAATTTAAAATTTACGAAATTCCATTAAATTTCATTTGCCATTCCCAGTAGGTTGCAAATGACCTACCTCATTAATATTCATGATGTAGGTCGCAATTTGTGACCGATTAAGAATCGCTAAAAAGCACAAAGATGGTGGCCTGCTCGAGACAGCAGACCATCATGTCTGTGTTTGCTTTTCAATATGGCAACTTTTTTTTAATGCAGCCCATTTTCCTTAAAGGAAAACTTGATGAGTTCCAAAAATAAAAATGAGAAGTATTCTTTACATTTTTTAAGAGTAGGCTGTGATCCTTGGGACCACTGCCTGCTCTGATAAAACGTTTTCGCATGCATTCACAAAGGAGATAGCAGAAATGTAAAATTGGTGTTAAAGAAGAGGAGAGGAGTTGGACTAACAGCTAGGGCGGTTGACTTTGAATCTGGGGAACTGGGTTCGAGTCTCGGCAACGACGCTGAACATCCTGTGATTCTGGGCAAATCACGTAATCTCCCCGTGCCTAACAAAAATGAAAGTGTGCTCATGTAACGCAACTGGTGCTATGTTAAGCGCTCTGATACCCAATTCGGGTCAAGTTTGCGCTATATAAAACTCTGTAAAAAAAAAGTGAATGTTTTTATGACCAAATCCGGAAGCAAAACATTCGCACATACCCTCGCGATTCGGTAATAGGGAGGGACGCCCTTAACACGCCCCTTCCGACTACTGACTCACAGAACTCAGATTGTGATTCGGTAACAAGTTAGTGAATCGCAATTTGGGCTTTGTACATCCCAAAATGCATTTTTCCTGTCACAAACGTCCCGATTCTGTGAATCGGGCCATCTGTGGCAGGAAAATCGCTTCTTACATGTGGCCCGTAATCTTCTGTGATTAAAATAAAATAAAGCTGACCTTATGTAATGTAATCTGTTGCTCCTGCAAAACACTGCAATGCCCTTGGGCAGTGTTTGCACTATATAAAACTGCAATATGTATCTATATGGTGTCCAAAATGCACTACTGGGCCTCATTTTAACACAAAAATGCATAAGGCGCCTTACCCCATACTCTGCTGCAGAAGCGGTTTTTCAAATTTGCTAAAATCCTTGGTATCAAAACCAAGATTTTTCAGAAGCCTGATGATTTAAGTGAAGGGATGCCACAGGCCAGCACCCCAGTATGAACAGTGCTCCAGCTTCAGTGCAGTTCACCATCTGCCACTTTTATGAGCAGATCAATATCTTCGCCACATTCCACGAGACATATTTAAACATTGCAGTTAAATTCTGTTTTCATTTTTCCTAGCTAGGATATAAATGACAAAAGAAGCTAGTGATGGCCCATTACAGATTAGCTTACTGCCACTCATTTTTTCCCACCGTTTTAAGCAAAGCACTGCTCCCACTAAGTCATTATTGTAATCCAGTATCCTGGCCTAATCATTTGCGAGGATCTGAACTGCAAAACAATGCACAAAGATACGGACACAAGCATTCATCACATACACAAATGATGAATTTTATTTAATTCACAACAAATATAAAATAGTTACATTTAAATTTTAATGGGAAGGTTGGAGCTTTTCTAAATTCAGTTGAGGCCATCCATTGTCCACACTAAATTCTCTTTGATGCAGTTGCACTACTTCCACAAATCAATTTGAGGATTCCAGAATAATTTATTAGCCTCCAATTTCAAACTCCTTCCCATTTACATAACGTATTTAAAAAAATCCGTTGTTGTAATGTATTACCTGTTTAAATACCCTGTAAAGAATGTAACATGGCAATTAATATTACTAAAGTGTAACCAGCAATGTTCTTTCTTTTTGCACTTATGATAATAAAAAGGTTAAAAAATAAAAAATAAAAAAAATCAGTTTTACATTTCATGTTATTATTCCTATACACTTTATTAATCTTTTGACCAGTCGCTGACCCCCTGAGTAATGATCGAAAACCTCTGGGGGGTCCCGGGGTCACAGGTTAAGAACCGCTCCTCTAGATATCCCTATTTAATAGCAGGTCAGTAGCCTATGCAGGCGCTATGCATCTTTATATTGGCATTTTTGGTATCTTTTGAAAGATGCATATTTCGCTAAACGTTCTATGCTGATCTTCACCTATCATATCTTGAGTCCAGTTTTATGATTTATTCACTCAATTGCACAATCATTATATTCAACGACTACGACTTATAGTTGTTCGGGAAAATGTCTGCACAATAGTGTTTATGGTGGCTGTCTGGGGTCAGAATTCGAGTGCTATGTCTTCAATTACGCGTAATTATTTATAGCACTGCCCACAACGTGCGTTCTCGCTAAACCTTTCCTCCTGGTGCACGGAGGTGCATTTTTGTTCCCCAACCAGCTCCAGGGCAGATGTGCATGCAGGCACCAGAGGAATCTTTTTTTCTGGAAAACATTTTGCACATGTACACTGCAGACATGAGTCAAACAGGAAAACACGACTGATGAGGAGCAGGCACAGAGCCCGGCCTGGTGTGGTCGGGGCCGGGGTTGATTTCCAAGCTCAGTGTGGCTTGAAAGGCCCGTCCCTCGCCGCAGAATGCTTATGCCAGACTTCCAATGTGAGAATCGCACCCCTCTTTATTGCACATCTCGGCGCTGCCAAATTGGAACAGGAAATGCCGCTACAGCCCAGCTAGAAGCTGGTATTTATTTCAGGGGCACATAAAGTCACGGTAGATAACAGCTTATTAGACTGCGGCACGAAACACTTAGCAGCGTTTATTAGCGTCTAATTTCAGTTTCTCAAGGCCACCATTAGAGGGTTGGCAAGGAAGTGTTCCAGGGGCATACTTTTAGGCGAGTCAAAAAAAGAGCGCTGGGCAGTTCTTTAGACGGATGATGTCCCCCGTGAGTCCGAAAGAATGCTGGTTCCTAGACCCTGCCCGCTATTTTTATAGACAACTTTGATAGAAACGACTCTTTGATTTGGGACGATGTGAACTTTTTCAGAACACGTGATCGCGAAAAAAAATACTTTCCATAAAGGTACTCGGAATGTGCAGGTGTGGACCCGCAGCACAACTAGGGGTTCGGTCTTAGGTGCAAGAAGATCTTTGGGCTCCAAGTAACCCCAACCTCGAGCACCTCCAGTGGCCAGAATCTTCAGCTACACCACATCGTGGCCTGCATCTTTTGGTGAGCTGCTTGAGGTCCTCTTGCGACTCCAGTGTCTCCGGCCTGTGGGTCCACTTGAGGTTCACACGTGTTTCTTTTGGGCTCCCCTGATTGCTCGGGCCTGCCCTGATTCCCCTGCCTTTAGTGAGTCCCCTGGACCTTGCTGGTCCCGACGTTGCTCCTTCTTTGAGTCCGGCGTGGCTTGCCTTTGCCAAGGCTTGTTGGTGCTCCCATCAGACACCGACCCCTCAGCACTCAACAGCCTTCATGGGACAGCTCGTGCACGGCTCCTGGTCCTCCTCAGCATCGCCTGGTCCTCACAGCTGCAGAGTCAAAGTCATCGTCATCCATCATGCAACATCCGACATCGGAGGGCATTCGTCTTCCAAGTCTCCTGGTCACCCTTGAGTGACATAGACTCTGTCCCCTCTGCTTACAGGTACCTCTCAGCAAGAATCCATTCTTGGATTCCACCAGTCACGTTCTCCTTCTTCCACAGTGGCATTTTCTTGAAGTCCTCCATTGGGTTTGACTGCGGTTTCCAGCACCACTTCACACGTATGCACCCGACTTCCCTGATGTAGGTCACATGGGTATAGGTTAGCCACAGGTGGAGTGGCTCTCCAACCTTCTGTCTTCCACGGAGTTTCTCCAGGGTCCACTGGGAAGGGCTCTTAATCTTTATAAATCCAATCTCGACTTGCAAGTAGAGTTGTACGGAGCACGCGGTCATGTTCCCACACTGCACATGCTCTCCGTGGGGTCCATATCTACTCACCTTGGGTGGTTCCTTGGGGTCCCAGCACTGCTACGTCCTCTCAACACTGTCTTGACGGGGTTCTTATACCACTTTCTTAGTATATGGTTTGGTCTCCCCCTGGGGCCACTGTGTAGTTCATGCTATTTACTGTATTTCTTTGCTAAAGTATTGTGTGCATTGTGTTTATCTCCATGTAGGAGATATTTGAATGTACTAGAGAGTATTATATAATAAATACATATTTTTATAAATACTTTGTGCGGTTCTTTTTCACTTAATCTATACTATAAGATTGCATTCTGGCAAAACAAGCTGCTTTACACTCCTTCTGGACTAAACCTGAAGGCTGTTCTCCACAGCTACCACTTAAAGAGCTTTCTAAGGTTGTCTAAGACCACTTAAATCCCCATAAGGGTTGTCTGGACCGGTGCAAGGTGCCCACTTACATTAGTGGACATCATATCCTAGGCCAGCTTCTCACACATGATCAACACAGCCATGCTGGGTCAAGCATGGCTAAGTATTGAAAAAGACACCCTACAGGGAAAGCGTAAACGAGGCAGCTCCTGCATCTAGCACCATCAAGTGGTATTAGGTGTGTTAGCTGCCTCATCATTAATAAGCAGGGCAGTCTTTCTTCAAAATCCATACATTTATTTTGGATCATGACTGTGGGCCCCTGAAGCAGAGCAGAACATGGGACTGATACTCTATCTGTCACAGCCTTGGGGCAGTCATGTATGAATTCCATATATGTTAAACTAGGGGTGAGAGACTTTGCAGGGTTACTCAGATGTCATGTCAGTACCTTTGGATTGACGGAAGGACTGTTGTACAGTCAGTTGCATTTTAAGTTGCTTCTGAAAGGCTAGAAATGCTGGAAAGGCTTGGGTGTAGTCAACCATGTGTCAGAACAGTGTCTTTGTGGGCTAGTGGGACTTGGCACAAGTCAGTCAGAAGCTGCTGACTTCAAAGTAGAGGGTGAGTGGTGTCAGGCCATAATGGTATATTCCAAACATCTCTGAGGGTGGAGGAAAGGGTTGGACATTTGCCATTCAGGATATCGACTAATGAAGATGCAGTGCATCTTCAAACCACCTTCTAGTGTGTTGAATAGCTGCTTGCACTTATATTCCTAAGTATTTCTTTCCCCTTCAGTTTTGAAGTTAACTTTGGGTGTTGCAATCTTTGGATCTTGGATGCTGTGGTTGGGTCCCACAACGTTGCCTTTCTCTGGTCTCATGAGGCTCTGCCTGTGGAGACTTGGTCACGTATGAGGAGATCGGCTGCTTTGCCCAGTGTAACGCCCCCCTCCTGGGTATTTTGTACACCTAAATAATTACAGTGGTGTCTCCTGTCTATTTTGTGGCCATGCCCTGTGTGCAGACGAGTGACTGGCAGGTTAGAAACGTCATGTTTCTGCAGAGCGTATCTCCATCCTGTATGGTGTGGATACCATAAAACTTTTGATATTGAATGGCTGTCAGCATGCAAAGAGGAGCATATCTGTAAATGCCTCTTGTGGTTGTTCATCTTGCTACAGAAAGGTAGCTTCAAGACAGAAATGAAAGTCCCTGAGTTTCTGGATAGTGTCTGGGAAGGGCGAGCTAATACAGTCCTATTTACCACCGGCTCCACCACGCAAGTACCCATGTTCCTGTGGGTGCTTAATGTATTTAAAATATCCATAAACAATGCTTCTTGAATGTCCATGTGCACACTCTCATGGAGTCCCACCTTATCCACTGACATGGTGGTGTTTGCTGATGCTCATAATGTAACTCTCTGCCATTACCCGCATGTTGCAAGCACATGCCATTAAGCAGAGTTGACTCCCACTCAAAACATGCAAACACTGGATTCTTCCAACACACAGTGATGTTTCTTCCATTTAGAGCAGAAGCCACCAGGCTTTTCTGTCAGGTTCTGTCAGGAGCTCACCTGAAATTCTGCAGAAACGCCCAGGAACTGTAGACAAGATCCACAACCTCCCTCAACCACCTATTGCGCCTATCAGACTCTAAGCTACAATGGTGATTAGGGGAAGAAGGGAGACAAAACAAGGAACAAAAGGGGAGGAATCCCTTGCGTGCTTCATCTTCCGGGAGACCCTCTTCTAAAGAAAACTAAAAGAAAGAAGGGATGGGTTAGATGACATTGTCTGCAATCACTTATACCCCTGACTATATGTAACCAATTCTTTTCCCCGCTTGTTAGTACCTTAATCCTCCCTTCTTCCTGAATGGATCTGAGGAAGCGGTAGAATAATGCAGAACACTGGGCTGTGAAAAGAAGCAGGACTATCATACACTATATGCCTTCTGTGTTTATATTAGTAATCACTTATTAACAATACTCATGCTCACCATTTTGGCTACCTTACTACGTGGTGAAGGAGCTCTTGTCCTAACCATCTTTAGTACACTACAGGCGCGACATTTGTACTTCTTCACATAAAAAATAATACCTTCTATCTTCAGAAAAAGAAGTCTGATTCATAAAGAAAAATAAGAAGGCAGCGAATACTCGCTGTTACCGTTACTCAACAGTCCACTTGGTAGTCTGTATATCCGCCCTTGGAAATGCAGCAGGTTAAATGAGAGTGTTCAGGGCAGAATGAAGAGCCTGTAGCAATAGTAATCCAATCAGATGCGCAGCGTAACCAACCGCATGTTGTCAAAGTTTCTGCCAAGCCGTGAAGAACCGTAGGTGGAATGGGAGATTGGGGCAGAATGGCGGGACCACAGAGTAGAGGAAGCCCGGCAGAC
Organism: Triturus cristatus; assembly: GCF_964204655.1. Classification (NCBI taxonomy): domain Eukaryota; kingdom Metazoa; phylum Chordata; class Amphibia; order Caudata; family Salamandridae; genus Triturus; species Triturus cristatus. The sequence goes on from NC_140587.1 coordinate 422,964,604, forward strand.
AGGCAGGGCGAACGACCCGTAGTCCGGCCGGCCGGCGGAACAGCTAAGTCCGGCCGACAGGCGGAACTCAAAGCCCCAGCTCCGCCTGTCCACGGAACCCCCCTCTCTGGAAACCAGCCAAAGGGTATAACAGTCACCAATTAGTAGCAGGACTGAAACCGGCTACAACACGGGCAGCAGGTTGCTGAAGACTCACGCCTGAGAGACCACACGGGGAATAAACAGGTCCTTAGAATCCAAAATAGCGAGAATTGCGGGGTGCTGAAAAAGTAACAGGACGCTGATGAAGCTTCGTGAAACGGAAGTAGGAAACTCGTACGCAAAGCGCGATGTCTGGCGGAAGTCAGGCTGTGCCTGCCTGACTTCCTCGCGCATGCGCAGTCCCGAGCTGCCATCTTGGGTCAGTGGTGACGGCAACCGTGACAGTACACCCCTCCTAACGACCCCCCCACAGGTCTGGGTTTATCCGGATACCTTCTGTGAAAAGTACGCAGCAACCGGGGTGCATGCACATTACTAGCATGTTCTTCAACTCCAAACCCTTTCCAATGTATCAAATATTAAAGCTTGCGTCTGACTCTCCTAGCGTCTATGATCTTCTCAACCTCAAATTCAGGTTCCCCATCGATGATCACTGGGGCAGGAGTAACAGGAAGACGAGTTACCGGTTCTACTGGTTTCAATAAGGAGACATGGAAAACTGGGTGTATCTTTAGGGAGGCGGAGAGGTCTAGTTTCATGGCTACTGGGTTCACTACCTTGAGTATTTCATACGGGCCTATGTATTTAGGTTTAAACTTACAAGACCCTCTCAACATCAAATTCTTAGAGGACAACCATACCTTGTCTCCCTGTTTATACTCGGGTTCTGGTCTTCTGTGTGCATCTGCTCCTTCCTTATACCTAGCATTCACTTGCTCTAGATTCATTTGAGTTGTCTTATGCAGTGTTTGTAGTTCTTGTATTAATTCAACTGCAGCCGGTGTCGAACAGGAAGAGTACGTGGGATTAAGTATCGTTCGTGGGTGATAACCATATGTGCACAAAAACGGTGTGGATTTAAGCGACTCATGGTAGCTATTGGTGTAAGAGATCTCTGCTAACCAAACCAATTCATCCCAATCCCTAGGGGAGTGCAAGATCTGACATCTGATGTATTGCTTAAAACACTGGTTCACCCTCTCTGTTTGTCCGTCTGTCTGGGGGTGGTGACTGGAGGACAAACGGGCATCTATTTGTAACAGGGCACATAACCCTTTCCAAAACTTAGAAAGAAACTGAGCCCCCCTATCTGAAATTAAAACCGATGGAAGACCATGTAAGCGGACTACCTGTTGCAAAAACACTGAAGCCAATTTCTGTGAGGTAGGGAGTCGTGTCAAAGGGATGAAGTGAGCCATTTTAGTGAATACATCCACTACCACCAATAAACTGTTGTGTCCCTTTGCAGTAAGTGGTAAGTCTACTATGAAGTCTAGTGATACAGTATGCCATGGACGACTAGGTGTTGGTAATGGTTGTAACAGTCCCACTGGTCTTTGGTGGGAAGACATGCCTTGAGCACATATATGACACTGCTGAAGGAAATGCTTTGCATCCCTTCCCATTTCTGGCCACCAAAAATGTCTTTGTAAGAGTTCTAGTGTCTTTTTGTACCCTGGATGACCTGCAAGGGGATGCGAGTGACACCACTCCAAGGCTTGTTTTTGTAACTCTAAGGTTGGAAGAACTATGCCTCCTTCTACATAGAGATACCCTGAATCCTCAGTGGCTACGTGTGTACCTATTACCTTCTCTATGTCTACAGTAGCTTGTTTGTGTTGGACCTTAGTTAAGAAGTCTTCTTCAGAAAAGATCCTCCCAATGATTCTTTCCCTAGCTATAAGGAGGGGTGGTTCTGACCATGACCATAACCCAAGGTCTCTCTTGACCATAACCCAAGCGGGACAATGCATCCGCCTTCCCATTCTTCCTCCCAGCTTGGTATCGAATAATGAAGTCATATTCACTAAAAAATTGAGTCCATCGCAATTGTCTCAATGAAAGGGCTCTTGCAGATTTTAGGAATTGCAGATTACGGTGGTCTGTTAGCACTGTGATGGTGTGATTGGCGCCCAATAAATACTGCCTCATTACTCAAACACCTTTTTTATGGCCAAAAGTTCCTTATCCCCTATGGTATAATTGATCTCTGCAGGGGTTAGTTTTCGTGAAAAAAAAGCCACCGGATGAAGTATTCCTGAATTGGGGTCAGCTTGTGAAAGAACACCCCCCACTGCCACTTGGGAGGCGTCCACTTCAACCACAAAAGCATAAGCAGGGTTTGGATGGCTAATACAGAGGCCTGAGTAAACGCCTCTTTCAACTTCTGAAAGGCCTCTTCTGCTTCTGGTGTCCAAATAAACTCAACTCCTTTTCTTAATAGTCTAGTGATAGGGATAATTGACGGATAGTCAGCTCGACCAGCAGAGCTGCACTACGGCGCAGCCATCTTGCTCCGGGCTCGCTAGCGCCCCCAAGGTGCTACCATCAATAGTTGTTACATCTTCCCAGATCTTCTTGGATAAACAATCTATGTTATACTTTTTAGCCCAAAGAATGTCAATAAAGTTACCTGACGCATAGCATAGGGAATTTGAAGGGATTGCAGCTTTTTCTTCACAGCCTGAAACTCACGTTGAACCTGCTGCACCGCTATGGTGAAGTCAGGGAACAGTTCTATTTTCATTCCCTGATAGTCAGGCCTCCCCTTCTCCCTGGCCAGGCGGAGAGCCACATCCCTATCCCTATAATTAAGGAGTCTGGCAATTATCGGTCGCGGCGGGGCTCCCGGGACGGGTCTAGGGGCCAGGGAGCGGTGAGTGCGCTCTACGATAAACACCTTAGAGAAATGTTCAGCGCCCAGCAGTGCCGTGAGCCTCGACTCCACATACAGTTCCATGGGACCAGTGTTGGTAGTTTCGGCCACCCCAATAATGGGCAGGTTGTTCCTTCGGGAACGAGCTTCAATGTCCTCGCTTCTAGCCTTTATGACTTCAAGTACTTTCTCCATATTGGCACATGAGGTACCCACTGCCTCCATCCGGTCCTCCGCATCTGAAATGCGGGTCTCTGCCTCCACAACTTGTGCACCATGCTTATCTAGCCTCGAGGCCATACTGTCCATGCAGAGATTTAAACCATCGATTTTAGTGGAGGAGTGTGGCTCAATGGTTAGAGCGGCAGACCCTGAAGCAGAGTTCTGGCCAGGGACCAGGGTTCAATTCCCGCCTTGGCGGGGCTCGGCTCAATTTCCTCGGACCTGTCTATTCTCGCCTCGGTGCCTAGTCTAATCACGGGCCCCACGCTGCCAGTGCGCTCTATAAGTACATTTACATTTTTGCATCAATAGTTTGGAGGCTTTGCTGCATACAGAGCCTCATTTGCTCCAGCTGTGCGGTCGGACCCTGTTCCAGCTCCGATTCTGAACTAGGGGCAGCAGGTGTAGGAGCTGTGGTACTTGCTTTAGCTTCAAACTGAAGCTTACTCTGCTGTTTATCCATGCGACCCATGCCTGCAGCTCCCCACCGCCAGATAAGGAGGGCTGTCGCAGAAAGAATCAGCAATCAACGCCTGCTGCCACGCTATACACTAGGGCAAAGACACAGCTAAGCACCAGTGTCAGAGCGAGCTGGTGTCCCCCAGGGAGGCAGGGAGTACAGGGTGCAATGGTATCTCAGCCCACACAGCCCCGATCAGGACAGCAATCGTCCGGCCCGACCAGGGAGCAGCAACTGCCCAGTTACTGCACTAGGGCCTACACAAACCGACAGGGCCAATTCGTTCTTCGCGCTGCTTAGGATGCACTCTTCTGGATGGCCAAGTGCACTGTTTTTCTTCTAGCAGGCCTCATTATGTCCAGAGGGTCCCCTCAGGCCGCACCGTCCGCCGCCGTGCCTCAGGTGCAGCGCGCCCCAGATGCCCCCACCAGCGCTCACTCACCAGTGCCCAGAGCCAGGCTCCCTCGTCAAAGTCCGCCGCAGCCGGGATCCAAACGCACCATAGGCCCCTCCGGCCCTCCTAGGCCTCACCGACGGCCACAGGAAGCCCCAGTCTGCAGGGCCCAGAGAGTGGCGCAGTCCCCCTCGAGCAGCCCGCCCCCAGCGGGTCACAGCAGCCGGCGCTTCGCCCCACCAGAACCCCGCCAGGCCAGCCAGGGACTCACCGCAGCGGAGGCCTCCGTCTACTCAACGCCGCGCAGGTCCTAGGGCGAGATCTCCGCTGCGTCATCCGACGTAGGAGTCCCACGGCAGCTCCCGACCCCAGCAGCAGGTAGACAGCAGCCGCACCCGGCTCCGGGAGGGATGTCACCGAGGCCGCCAGCCACCACGAGGCATGATACAGTGTTCACCGCACAGCCCAGGGGAACCACCAGCAGTCGTCGGCGCGTGAGTGCCTGTTCCGCTCCAACACCGCAGCTCATCACCCACTACTAGGCAGCGCAGGTCATTCCCCAGGTGGGCCGTTAGTTGGATCCTCCAGCAGCCGCCATTTTAGCTCCAGCGCAGGCCGCCAGCACATCTCAGATTCTCGGGGGCAGAGACAGTCAATTTTTGCACCCGGGCAGTCCAGGGCTCTTCAGAGGCAGGTAGCAGTCGTTAGTGGCCACGGATGGCGCCGATATGCGCGGATAATTGACGGATAGTCAGCTCGACCAGCAGAGCTGCACTACGGCGCAGCCATCTTGCTCCGGGCTCGCTAGCGCCCCCAAGGTGCTACCATCAATAGTTGTTACATCTTCCCAGATCTTCTTGGATAAACAATCTATGTTATACTTTTTAGCCCAAAGAATGTCAATAAAGTTACCTGACGCACCTGAATCTACCATTACCCTGACCTCTTGAACCTGTTGTCTCCAAGGTAGACAGGCAGTGACAAAAAAATGACGCGAATGACACAAGGATAAGTCCAAGGAAGAGACAATTAACCCAGAAGTACCCGAGGACTCTGTCTCCCTAGGCCTCGGGTTCGTTAGTTTTCCGACTTTCTTGTCTGTTTTGGTTTCACTGGACAATCTCTAAGGAAGTGGCCTTATTTCCCACAATATAAACATAGTTTGTTGTCTCTCCTTCTCTGTCTTTCTTCGCTACTTAAAGGTCCCCTCAATATCCTAATTTGCATGGGTTCTGGGTCTTCTGTACTCTTCTCTGGTTCAGGTTTCTTTTCTCGGTACATCATCCATCTGTTTTCTCCCTTACTTTTTCTCTTTTTCTCTCATTTAATCGATGGTCTACCTTAACTACCAGATCAATTAGGGCTGAACAAGACTCGGGAGGGTCCACTACCTGGGCCAAGACGTCCTTTAATTCGTCCCTCAACCCCCTATAGAACAGTGCACTTCGCTTCTCCTCGGGCCATCCCGCTTTAGCAACTAATCTATGAAACGTAGTAATATAGACAGCTAAGTCCTTGGTTCCCTGCTTTAAATTTAATAATTCCGTGTCTGCTGAATGAGTAAAGGTGTGCCTGTCAAACAATTTTCTGAGCTCTCTCCGTAAAGCGTTATAATCATGTAATAAGGGATCGTCTCTCTCAATTAGAGGTATGGTCCAATTAGCAGCAGCACCTCGAAGATACGAAATAACAAAATCCACTTGGCTTGGTCTGTCAGAAAACAAGCAGCCTTACACATAAAATGTAACTGACATTGACTGATAAATGCCGCAAATTTAGCAGTGTCACCTAAAAAACGTTCAGGGGGGCTAAAGGAATGGGGTGGGGAGTGGATACATGTATCACGGACGGAGATGCACTAGAACCTGGTCGACTTAAATCACCTTCCACTCTCCTCTCCCTCTGCAGGGTATCTACGCGTGTGGCTAGGGACTGGGTTTCTGCCTGTAAGTTCCAAATCATGTTGGCCAAATCTGCCAACGTCACCTGGCTCAGTTCCGTGGCACTTGGGCAGAATATATTTCTTTCTATTTTTGGGCTTTGCGTTCTGTCAGGTTCTGTCAGGAGCTCACCTGAAATTCTGCAGAAACGCCCAGGAACTGTAGACAAGATCCACAACCTCCCTCAACCACCTATTGTGCCAATCAAACACTAAGCTACAATGGTGATTAGGGGAAGAAGGGAGACAAAACAAGGAACAAAAGGGGAGGAATCCCTTGCGTGCTTCATCTTCCGGGAGACCCTCTTCTAAAGAAAACTAAAAGAAAGAAGGGATGGGTTAGATGACATTGTCTGCAATCACTTATACCCCTGACTATATGTAACCAATTATTTTCCCCGCTTGTTAGTACCTTAATCCTCCCTTCTTCCTGAATGGATCTCAGGAAGCGGTAGAATAATCCAGAACACTGAGCTGTGAAAAGAAGCAGGACTATCATACACTATATGCCTTCTGTGTTTATCTTAGTGATCACTTATTAACAATACTCATGCTCACCATTTTGGCTACCTTACTACGTGGTGAAGGAGCTCTTGTCCTAACCATCTTTAGTACACTACAGGCGTGACATTTGTACTTCTTCACATAAAAAATAATACCTTCTATCTTCAGAAAAAGAAGTCCGATTCATAAAGATAAATAAGAAGGCAGCGAATACTCGCTGTTACCGTTACTCAACAGTCCACTTGGTAGTCTGTGTATCCGCCCTTGGAAATGCAGCAGGTTAAATGAGAGTGTTCAGGGCAGAATGAAGAGCCTGTAGCAATAGCAATCCAATCAGATGCGCAGCGTAACCAGCCGCATGTTGTCAAAGTTTCTGCCAAAGTTTCTGCCAAGCCGTGAAGAACCGTAGGTGGAATGGGAGATTGGGGCAGAATGGCGGGACCACAGAGTAGAGGAAGCCCGGCAGACAGGCAGGGCGAACGACCCGTAGACTGGCCGGCTGGCGGAACAGCTAAGTCCGGCCGACGGGCGGACCCCAAAGCCCCAGCTCCGCCTGTCCACGGAACCCCCCTCTCTGGAAATCAGCCAAAGGGTAGAACAGTCACCAATTAGTAGCAGGACTGAAACCGGCTACAACACGGGCAGCAGGTTGCTGAAGACTCAAGCCTGAGAGACCACACGGGGAATAAACAGGTCCTTAGAATCCAAAATAGCGAGAATTGCCGGGTGCTGGAAAAGTAACAGGACGCCGATGAAGCTTCTTGAAACGGAAGTAGGACACTCGTACGCAAAGCGCGATGTCTGGCGAAAGTCAGGTTTTTGTGCCTGCCTGACTTCCTCGCGCATGAGCAGTCCCGAGACGCCATCTTGGGTCAGTGGTGACGGCAACCGTGACATTTTCACCCTGTCGGCATCCATTGACTGCGGCCAAAAGCAGCACATTGCCTGGCGTCTACCAATTAAGGAGACCACCTGACTCCAGGCCATTACAGACACTGCCTCCACCCCTGACCTTTTCACCTACAAATCCATGTTTTCAGGTTTATTAGTATGTCCAAAAGTATGGGAGCAAAAAAGACTACAACACCCAGAATGTATAAGGCTGACAAGCAAAAGTCCTGAACTGGAAAAATCGTTGTATTGTCCTAGGTGGATGCGGTCACTCTACCACCAATGGTGAAAACAATTTATGAATTCCTTCGATAGACCCCAGTGACTTCTAATGCTTGAATGCTGCCAAAAGAAGCATTTTCAATGCAATAGGTCTCGCATTTATGCAAGTTTAAGCTATTGGCATTGTAAATGACAATGCCTATTATTTTTGTTTTTTAAAACATAAAGAAAAGGCATTGTCATTTACAATGCCAATAGCTTAAACTCGCGTAAATGTGAGACCTATCGCATTGCAAATGGTTAAGTTTAAAACTGAGCGCAATACACACATTGAAATAAATTATGCAACATGCATTGAATTTAACCACCTTTTAGGACCCCCCACAACATTGACCTATTACAGTATATATTTTGGCGATTTTTTTTTCCCATCTTTGGACAGATTTTAACGCTACATTTCTTTTAATTTACACAATCCACTTTACGCCACTCAACTGGCTAACTATTTTGTTTACGCCACTCCACTGTCTGGAATTTACCATATGCTACTCCACTTTACGACACTACACTATATGCCACTACATTCTATGCTTATCCACTGTATGCTACTCCACTCTACTCAACCCAACTAGACTGTACATCATTGCAATGTACACCACTATACTCTACGCTATTATGCTGTTCACCACTGCATTCTATTACACTTTCGTGTATGCTAGTTTATTGGACACCCTAAACTGTACTGGTCGTAAGTCAACGCTATGCCACTGTACCTTACTCTAATGTATGCCATTCCACTACATGCTATTCCACTATGGCCCACTTCATGGCGCACTACTGGAGTGTATGGTATTCCAGTCTCTGCTACTACACTATGTGCCACAGCATTGTGCTGAAATGCACTATACTTCACTACACTGTACCACAATCGACTGTATGCTATTTTGCTTTACTTGAGTACATTCTGCGCCACTCCACTAAACCACACTTCACTGACGTGACTACACTCTCTGCTTCAATAATTTACCCAATTGAGTTTGACGACACTGTACTGTATGCTACTCCACTATATAGCACTCCTCTGTACAACTAAGCAGCTAACAAAACTTAACTCAACTTACCAAACACTACTAAATTCTACGGTACTCTGCTCTATCGCACTATAGTTCATGCTACTTTACTATACACTATTGCACAGTTCTGTCTTACACTGTAACCCACAGTAGTTTCCAGTATACTGATCTGCACCACAGCACTGTACGGCACTCCAATATACGCCACTTTATTTTACGCAATTGAAATTTTCCAACACTATGTAGCACACTCCACTTTAAGTAAGCCCACTGTACAGGACTGAACTTTACTCCACTCCACTCCACTCTACAGCACTCCAGTATACCCCACTCCAGTGCACACTATTTCAGTTTACGCAACTCCACTGTACCACACTTCATTGTACACTGTTTCAGTACACGATATTCCAATATACGCACCTAAACTGTACAAGACTCTAGTGTATAGCACTACACTCTAAGCCACTACAGTGTATGCAAATACACTCTACAATATTTACAGGACGTTAATCAACTTTACCTCACTCCACTGTATGAAATCTCACTGCATACCACTGCACTGTCCACGTCACTCAATTGTATCCGAATTCACTGTACGCCACTCCATTCTATGCGACTATACTCTACGCCACTCTGTTGTATGGCATTTCACTATTCCCTACTCCACTATACCTCATTCCACTTTACTCCACTTCACAAATGCTGTCCAGGAGTACACTTTACACCACCATCCACCCCTATGTTATACCACACACCACTTAATACCGCCCCACTTCACTTCACTAAACTAAACTGGACGAATATTACAAAATGATTACTAACATTGTAAAAACCATTGAAATTCACAAACAAACAAAGGTTTCACATTAGTTACAGTTAGGGAAACTTTATTTAAGGTTGGTATACAAACTCAAATTACCCTTCACAACCATTAGAAATTCTAGAGTTATAGTTATCTCTTAATTTTACTATTTATGCACCACTTACGCGCTTATTTCTATCTTATTTGTGCCAAACACATCTTAAACTACACAAGCATACCGAATTCATAACTTATAGTTACTTTTTGAAAATATAATTTATATATAATACTATTAGCCATACTTATAATTCACATTTATACTTATGCACTACTGTCAATTACTCTCACTTGCGCACTTCAGTACACAGTCTTGTCACCTCACTCGCCACATTACATTAACACTATTAAGGCAAATAGAAAATTGCCTACACCTGTAGTGTGTAGAATTATTTCAAATCCGACTAGGCCCTGCACCTGTCGGGAACCCAGGCCCCAAGCCCTAGATTGTATAGGCGTGCCTGGTGACAAACGAGTGGCTGTACCTGGAGACAAACAGGACTGGACTAACAGGGCAATGCCATTGAGCTTTCTGTGCACACTGGGATGGGGTGCTGTAGGAACGTGGAATCTGACTGCATGGTTACCCCCACTTTTTTCCTGGTGTTTTGCTGGTTTTCGACTTAGTTTGACTGGGATCCTGCTAATCAGGACCCCAGCCTATCTGCTTTCTTCCTAAATTGGTTGTTCATGTACTTTAGGTACACTCCACATTGGATTCTGGGGTACCCTTATCAGTCCCTAGTATATGGTATACTATGTACCCAGGGCATAGGTACCTCAGAGGCCTCTCAGGGGCTGCAGCATGTATTATGCCACCCCTGTAAGACCATTCAAAATGACACAACAGGTCTGCTACAGCAGCCTGTGTAAGGTGGTGCATGCACCCCTTACTTAGATATAGGTTCACTATATCTATCCTTATCACAGCACATATAAGCCTATTAGTCACCCCATGGCAGGCCTTATCAATCCCAAAGGCAGGGTGCTGGGTTTTACGTGAGAGGGTGCACCTGCATGAGCAGAGCCCCTCTGCAGCCTTCGGAACCTCTATTCCGGTGTTGTTTGTGATGCAGCCAACGATATACTCTTAAGTGCATTATAACCTCGCGGTAAATGCTAACTTTAAAACGGCTGCATGTAAACATGTCGTGTTTGGTGTCAAACACCTTGGAATCATACCTCCACACCAGTTACTGGTGTGGGAGGTATGATTCTACCCTCCTAGACGGAGAAATATGACAACACTGGTACACCCGGGACCAACTTTCTCGAGCCTGGCATCACAAGATGGATGCTGTCAGCCACAGACACGAGTCTGCCCTCCTACTGCGGGATGAAACTCCAACAGGTGAGGCTGGACAATAGGTTTCCTGTCACAGGGAGGTGTGACCACCTCCCAGACAGGCTTTAGTGTATTGGGGCTGTGTGGGTGCACTCTGAGAGTGCTCTGATGTCTGCACTGGGGGCACATTTGGTGTCCCTGTTCATAGTCCAGCTCAAACCGGTTGCAGGAGCCATTTGCTCCTGCTCTGGTGCGAAACTGGACAAAGGACATGGGTGTACCCACCCCTCTGTCCTGACCCTTCCATAGATGGCCCCCAGAGTTTGTCCCACCCTTTCCTTGGGTGTAGAGTAGAAACCCCTGACTACAGGACTTTAGATTTACCTGGCCGAAACTCTGCTACAGAAACCAAGTACTTTGACTATCTACACTACGCTGGATGACTGAAGAATATCCCTTGGAGCAAAGAAGTTACTCCCCTGCAAGGCAGGCACCTGAAACGCGTCTGACTGGTTTGCATCTACACAGCTCCTGAAGGACTCCGAAGATTTCTGCAACACAGGAGGTGGGTTCCCGTGATTTCTGAGGTTGATCCATGCTCTCAGCAATTCTGAGACCCGCATCCCTCGTGGGGACCGTGCAACCCGAACTCCTGTGCACCGTGTAGATTTGCAGCAGCATATGCTTTTTGGCAATTCCTGAAGCTGTGCTTTGGGCTACTTGTAGTCCAGACCCCAAGCAGTATATTCACTGAAGATTGCCGGCCTACACTCTACGAGTGTTCCGTGGACTGGTATTTTGTGATTCAGCTCGAGGTCCCTTTGGGATCCCTGGTCCGTCGACCTGTGGGTCCCTGAGAAGGGAACTTTGACTTTAAGTGGGCTTTCCTGATTGCTCTAGACATGCCCTAACTCCATTGCTTGGGGAGTCCCCAGAACCTTGCTGGTCCTCACCGAAGCATCTTTTCTCTGACCGCATGGGTTGCAGTTGCCAAGGCTTGTTGGAGTTCAATCCGGACACTGACCCCCCAGCACTCGACATCCTTTGTGGGACAGCTCGCCTGCGGACTTTGGTCATCGTCGATGTCTCCTGGTCCCCGTGACTGCCGAGTCAAGCTTCACCTCTTCGCACCTGAAACACCCGACATTGGTGGGCATTCGTCTATCGTGCCCCTGGTCACTGTGAAGTGACCCAGACTCTGTCCCCTCTGCTTTCAGGTTCTTCTCAGCTCCGATCCAGGCTTGGATCACACCGGACACTTCTCATCTTCCCGGCAGCAGCACTTCTTCGCAACACACCATTGAACTCAACAAGCTTTTCCGACACCACTTGACCACTATGCACCCGGCTCTCCTGGAATAGGTAACACGGGTACCTCAGTACTCTCAAGGGTGCTGGCCTTAGAACCTTCTATGTTCCAAAGGGTTTGCTTGTAGTCCTCTCCTAAGCGTCCTTAATCTTTAAAATTCCAATCGTGACTTTCCCATAGAGTTGTACGGAGCTCGCGCCTGTGTTCTCACACTGCACGCGTCCTCCGTGGGTCGCCTGCGTCACTACCTTGGGTGGTTCCTTGTGGTCCCAGTGATTCTACGTGCTCTAGGCACTGTGTCTAGTCAAGTCGTGGTTGTTATACCACTTTCTTAGTATATGGTTTGGTCTCCCCCTGAAGCCCACTGTGTATTGTGCTATTTACTGTTGTTCTAGTGCTTTAATATTGTGTACATTGTTCTCTAATCTCATAAAGAGGTTAGTAGAGAGTGTTTAGTAATAAATACATATATTTTATATATACCTTGTGTGGTTCTCCTTTCATTTGGTCATTCAGGAGGTTATAACCTGGTAAACCAAGCTGCTTTACATTCCTTCGAGACTTAGCCTGAAGGCTGCTCTCCATAGCTACCACTAGGATAGCTTTCAATAAAGGTTGTCTTTAACCCAATCATCAATAAGGGTCATTTGGACTGGTGCAAGGTGCCCACTATAACTAGTGGACAGCATATACCAGGCCAACTTCTCACAGGTGCCTGTAGGACTTGCAGGATCAATGCACAGTGGTCAGACGAGTTCTCGCAGGTTTAGGGGATTTGATCGCCATCTTGGGTCTGGCTTTGCTGTATAAGCCCTGCCCAGGCCATCAGTGGTGGTCATTATCGTCGTTTCCAGAGCGAGTGTGAGCTCTCTTTAGCTGAGCTGGCGATCCCATGGAACTTAACAGAATTCTCCATTCTTCTGCAGTAACCTCTGAGGCACCACACTGCAAATCGTCCGAGAAGGTGAGTTTCTATGACAAACATGACAGAAGTTAGCAGAACCGATTCAGTTGCTACAAGAATACGGTAAGGCACAGGAGCCTATGTTTAAGCGGAAAAACAGAACTCTTCCCAGAAAGCTTATTTAACAATGAATATAAACCTGTAAGAAAGAAGAAACTGATTAAAAGACATTGTGTAAGAAACTGTTTTGCAAGACCTTAGTGAAAAAGACACTGTAAAGAAATACAGTGGGAAAAGGACATAGTAAAAGGACTTTCTACGTGGAACATTGCTTACAAGGTATAACCAAGAAACTTGTTTCGACAACTTTGGTGCAGTAGTGAATGTGAATAATTACTAGCCATTTAACTGAGCTGCGTTTTTTGAAGAAACCAGGCAGATGCAACTCGGTTAACAAAATAAGTGTTTACTGAGAAACTAACAGATTCAACTATGAAAACTTTGAATGTGGTTAGTTCAAGATACATAGAATCCCAAGGAGAACAAAGGAAAGTATACTCAACAATTAGTGAGAACCTGCAGTAATGTTTGTCTGTTTTTGTTTGGCAGATGGCGCAGTACTTATTTGAAGCAGAGAACAAAATAAATTACCTGACAGAGGGGATAAAGGAGTGAATAGGTAGATGTGAAGAATAGCAAGTCAGCCTAGATACCCCATAATAATTAAATTTAGTGATTAAGCAAAAGTGTGTGTAAGTTGACACATATTTATTCTTTCAGTATGTTACCTTCCCCTGACCCATCTGGAAAGTAACTTCATGGACATTCCAAGGACCACCATGTTGAAGAGGCTCCAAGACCACCCATAGTGTTTCTTCTTTCCTCTCAATGCGTTCCCCTTCTCCTTTGCCATTCTGCTTTCTGCCTCTGTGAATGTATTATAAGGTGGGATTAGGAAGGCAGGGGAGATTGGGACTAGCATCAAGAACGGGTTCATGTTGCTCCCTAAGGAGGCAAGCACCAGGTTAGGACTTTGAGTACGTTGACATCACCCAACTCGCTGCAGGCTCCCATCCCCTCTGCCCCCCTCCCGCTGCGCACGGCCTTCGGTATATGGCCAGACCCTTCCAATTTAAAAAAAAATGTTTTTTGGTACAGCAGTACCAATTTGGTACCATGTACCACTCAGGTAGCCTCACTGGGCACTGCTGTGTTATTCCGGGAAACTGCAGTTCTCGTGACCAAAAATATTCTATAAAAAAATATAACTTACGGGATGGTCCCTCTGGGACCCCTCCCCACCCAAATGGGCCTGGGGTGAAGGTGTACTCTCCCCGCTCCCTATGTCCCCATTCTTCCTCTTTTTTTTTAATGACTCGAGGAATAAGCCCTCGAGTTCTGCAATGACGATTGCAATATTTTTCCAGATGTTTCAGCCAGCCAATCAGATTGCTTCAGTACCGCAATACCGAAATGGCTGACAGGAGAAAAAGCTCCCCCAGCCAATCAGAAGTGACTATTGTTTAGATGTTTAGGTACCACCTGTCCAGGTATCACTAACTTTTTCCAAGAGGTAACCCCTTCATGCCTTACCCGAGTTCCCCTTTAAATGCTAATTGCTCGAAAATGGCTGAACAGAGTCACACCAAATCACAAAAAGCCTGTTTTCTGAGTAATATTCTAACTTTGTGCCACATTTAGTGGAGTTCAGCTCAGTGTTTTTCTTTGCATCGGAGATCAGATTTACCTATGGTAATCAAAATTGGAAATCACATTTTGAGGACTTCCCCTGTTTGTGACCCCGGCTTGAGGGATCAGTGCAAAGCTTTTATGAAGGAGCCAAAGTGGATGATCTATATTTGCGATGTGTTGGGCTTATTCATCAAACAGCGTTAAAGTTTTTAAAGAAGCAAAAAATGCCTTTCCTATGGAAAATGTGACCTAACTATTTCTACACGGGCAATATAACCTAATATGTGTGTGTGTTATGGCAGCAAAAAGTAAATGTGCCCCAATAACACGTTATTTGGTGCAGGTGTACTAAGAAACTATCATTCACACATTTATTAATACAGTGCAAAGGCAAAGTCCCAGTTTATTATCACAGTAGAGCGAGATTGAAATGAGAAAAGCACTATTTACTGCCTCATAAATTGCATGTTACAATTACACTAACCATGGAAACATCTCTCCTAGCAGTCACAAGGCCTCTTTAATGTGATTTTAACTTATTCCATACATTTAACTCCTTGCATATTGGTTTTGATTAAAGCCTTCTTTAAAAATTAAATATACAATAAAAATATCATTGCGTAAACCGTATATGCAGTTGTGCAAAGGTTAATATAGTATTGTCTCCACTTTTCACTAATAAATGTAAAGCACCGACGCGCAGGATTGAGGCCTTGTGAATCCCAAAAGATGGGGACCTTCAACAAATAAAGAAAACCTTCGCAGGACAAAAGTCAAAACCATACAGGTTTGATTAAACTTTAAGAGTCATCACAGAAGGTAAAACCTAGTTAGTCAGATTTAAATCAGCACCAATAATGCATAAAAATAAAGCCAAATACAAGAAGTCATAACATGAGGGAATTAGTGACACAATGCAGAAATGAAGTAGCACAAATCTACTCCGTTCATATTTTAATGGCGAGTAATCAGCAGGCGGACCAACATGAAGTCTGGCTCCGAGACAAAAGAGAAATCAGCAGACCACCTAATGTGGAAACTGTCCAGTTCAAAAGCAGGGGAAAGTCTACCTGCAAAATCAATAACAACCTGACATGGGGACTCCTTGGTATGAAAGCAAGGAAAAGTCTCTAAGTATAAATGAAATAAGTGAGCAAAATTCTTCAGAAAGTCTCTGGAAAGTCTGTTATACACCCCAGTGTTAAGTACAGGGAGGAACCATGACTCATAAGAGACTTTGTGCAATAAAACACTCAACCACTCACCTTTAAACGCATACATTATTAAGACAGGTTTGTAATTCAATTATATCAAAAATCATCAAATGTTCTGACCACTCCCACCCTCAACTTTCCCAAAGTGTAAATCTCCCCCAAAACAACTTCCCCCTACCCTGAAAGATCTTTCTTTGCTCTTAATTCACATGTCTCCCCTTGCACTCCCCATTCTCTCTTTCTCATGCCCCACCAAATATTCCCTAGTCAGCTGTCCTTGTCATGCTGAATAGACCCTAACTTTGTCTTCCCCTCACCTGTGCACCCCCTGAGGGGTGGATACAAACGCACCTCACTCTACATCTTCAAAACTACCACCAAAGGCCCTATTTGAAAACCTTTCAACTAACAATTACCTCTGCACCACAACCTCTTGTTTCATAATTTGGTTAAAAGCTCCCTCATTTCTAGCAACTAATACACATTACTAAACTTGGATACATGATAAGTGCCATCCCTAAATAGGTAACCTTCCTCTTCCTTGATGTTCCCATGTAACAAAACATAAATTCCTAGAGAAATGCAAAACAACGCTCATGGCTCAATTCCTTGCCGTGCCCTTAGCTGCATGTATAACAGCCCCTCTACAGCATCTTCTTGGCACAAATAATGTTCATATCGAACATTTTTCAAACCATTTTGTTGTCAAATAGTGAAAATGGTCTAACATCTATTTTAATAATGTCAAGCCTGGTAGCTGAATCAAGTAACTCTCACCTAAATGTATGAGTGACATATCTGGACATCTACTACTAAGAAATAGTTCTTCAAGGAAAGATAATAAACTGCCCCAATTCATGTCACTCCTAGCCCACCGCATGACATCTTCCCTGCTACTTGGCAGTCCATGCGAGCAACCATATATCTGCTGTTCTGCATATTTTGCTGTTCATCGTTCAAATGAATGTCTCAGTACATAGGTACTCCTCTTACTCACCAAAGGCCCCTTAACACAACCTGTAGTAAAGAAAAAAAGACATATAAGACAACCATACGACAAGATGCATCTTAACTGTTCTTCATTTCCTGACATATTTTTCACAGCATTCTGATTTCCATTTCCCTATTCTTCTTATCTCACTTCGCATTAAACCCAACTTCACAGTTTCAGAAACCGCGCCAATTCAAAAAGAATGTGTCCCATACTTGGGCTGCTAATCCATCAAAGCAATCCTCATTAATGACAAAAATTGGAAGTGGTTATCCTAGACCCATCTTCATTCCAAAAAATGGCATCATATCTCAGCCCGGTCCATATCAAGAACCTTTCCCACTCTCGTATTGGACAAGCCTTTAACTTTGCCTTCTCAGCTCAACTAAATACATTTTCATCTCCCTACGTGATCCATTTTAGATATCTTTAACCAAATTCTCAATTAACTTCCTTCAAAACACACTTCATCAACCTTAACTCCTGCCCTTAACTTGGAACCCAGTAACACTGATACCCTGAATACCACATAAAACATCCATAACCTTTTCTGAAAAAACATGGTAACTTCAAAATGATCAAAGCAACACTCCGGCAATACCTTTAACAGCAATGTATAAGTCACAGGTTCTCTCAAGCTAGGCCTTCACATCCTTTCTCTGTCCCAACCTGCCAGAACTCTCCTGACTAGTTCTCCTTCTGCTGTGTCATATCCCAAGTATAATGTACCAAAGAAAGAAATACTCACTAACTTCCCCGCAATAGTGGTTTGTGAAAGCCCCTTGCCTATCAAAGTCAAAACAAAAGGGGGTTATTACGAGCCTGCCCGCCATCGTGGTGGTGCTTGGGAACGCCCGCCTGTACGGCAGCAGTCCCGAACATAGAATCATGATGCGACCGCCACCGTGTTGGTCGTATCTTGCATCTTCACAATTGCGGCGGGTGCTGCTGGCTGCAGCACACGTAGCGATTTGTGAAATGTATGTATTGCATTTATCTGTACTATGTGGCAGGCACCACGTGGTGCAGGGAAATGTAGGGGGTACCCCCAGTGGACCACCACCTCCCCCAACACAAGGGAGATCAGCAACGGGCCCCCGAAACAAATCCCCGCCAGCCTTTCAATGGCGGTTTACCCGCCACTGAGAGGCTGGCGGCGACCAGCATTGTAATTTGGCAGATGGTGCCTGCTAGACACACCACCATTTTACTGATGCTGAACGCTCCGCCAGACATTCGGTACGATTGCCTGTGGTGGATTAGTGGCGGGCGGTCTTTGCGCCCGCCACGCTCGCGGTCCAATTCCCCCCACCATCCTAATTTGGCAGGGGGAAAATTGCTGTCCGATGGCAGAGGGCCCACCACCGCACGGCTGGCGGTGGCAGCCTTCCGCCATCATAATCTCCCCCTAAGTTTTTCTCCCTTGCTTTCGAACCTCTTTTGTCTTCCGGTCTTTTGGTATTGCCAAACTGTCTAAATTCTTGCCAAGCCTGTAGATAGCTCCTCTTGGCGAACTCTGCAATGATTTGTTTCCCCATTTCAACAACGCATACTGACCCCATGCCCAAATGTCATGTGGTAATTGTGACTTCACTTTTTCTGCTTCTGGGCCAGCAAAATCATTGTCACTGCAGAAGAAAATAGAGCATCAGCAATATTTTTGTTCGCTCCTGGCACATGCTTTGCCTTAAAAACAATATTCAGTTGTAAGCATTTTAGCATAAATTGTCTTAGCAGACGTAACACTCTGAAGGCTTGTGCTTTTCTCTATGTTCACCAGCTCAACCACCATAAGGTTATCAATATTAAACATCACTATACTGTCTGATAATTCCTCTCCCACGCTACCAACTCTACAAGCAAAGGAAAAAATTCCAAAAAGCTATACTCCTCCCTTGTTGCAGCAAATGTTCTGGTAAACTCTCAGCACACCATCATCCATTCCAGAAAAGACCCAAACCTGTTGCCCGTGTGTGTCTGAAAAAAATGGCACCTACCAAACTGTTCTCTTCCATGACAAACATAGATACTCCAATATATTCATCCAAGAATGAAGCCATGGAAAATTTTAATCAATGATGTGGTGATACCGCCATAGACACGGCTAGACTTGACCTGAATGTTCTACTTACTCTGACCACCAGACATGCAAAATTCAGTTGCCCAAACACTTTTGCACCTCCCTCATCTCCTAACTTCTCAGTAAAATCACCACTTCCAGAAATTCTTTTATCTCTTTGACTTTTTTTCCTGGCAGCCTGGCAATCACATCCACTGTGTCCAGCTCTATTCCCAGACAATTCAACTCTGTGCTTGATTCCTCTGTCTTGTCTGGAGTTAAATATACTCCTAACTTCATAGCCAACTCTTCAAAAACCAGCAAAGACTTAGATGATTCTCCCAAATCCCTCCAACACAAAAATTATCATCCAAATAATGAGAAACTCCTTTGTGACCACTCATCCATGAAAAGACCCAGTGACTGAATGTCTCAAACGATAAACAAGTTATTGCACATTCCATGGGCAACACTATCTACATTAATTGCACCATCAGACCGAATGCCCAATATCAGGAACTTCGCTGGTTGCACTGGCAATAAACGAAAAGCACTCTTTATATCACATTTTGCTACTTCTGCTCCCTCACCCCTATTTATGAATACCTTCATTGCTTCATCCACTGAAGCATATTTAACACTTACATCTTCTTTTGCCATTAAATAATTTTCTGATGTCCCTTCTGGTTAAGATGAGTAATGGATCAGTCTATTTCCCTTGACTTTTTTTAGGAATCACTCCTAGAGGGGATATCATCAAATTTGGCAAAGGTCAGTCACAAAATTGACTTGCAATTCTCTCTTCCAGTATTTCTTTTTTCACCTTCAATGCTATGCTTCACATCTTTTGCCAATTTCAAATTCTCTTCCTGTCTCTGTCCCTAGGTCCCTGGTAACCTAAACGAAAACCTTTTTGAAATCCCCAGTTCAGGGGGGCGTGGCCAAGTAAGATGGCTGACTGGTAGTGTACCGAGTCAGCTCCGGCCCCACGGACTTCCTAGAGCGGCTAAGCGGGAGCTCTGGAGCGGTGCAAACCCCGCGAGGCGTTCGCGGAATGTTCCGAGAGGCAGATGTCATGGTGGTGAGGCTGTTTAGACCCCAGAAACGTGCAAAATCGAGCTGTGACTTGAGCGCGAGGGCGGACAAAATGGCGGCCGCGGGCCGCGAATGATCGCCGAGCGTGGATCCACAAAATCGAGGGAGAGCGACTGGAGGCATGTCGAGCGGTGCGCTGGGCAGGGGCAACCCTGTGAATTGAAGAGGCTATGGAAAGGCTGGAAATAAGAGCGGGGATCACGCGCCGGGCGAAAACAACGGAGGAACCGCTATGAGCGGCTTCGTTCACCGCCGCTACAGAGACCACAAAACGAAGCGGCTTGTCACCGGGACTCGGCGCGATTGACATGACGGCAATACCTGCAGGTTAGAGGGGACGGTGAATCGAAGGGCACTCAACAGTAAAGCTTACTCGGGGCACGGTGCCTGACCTTAAGATGGCGGCCGAGTGAGACGCTTCAGAGCGCCGAGGGAGACACAATAACACTGGCCCCATAGTGCGCCTGGATCAGAAGGAAACTGGAGGTGGAGAGGGCAGCTGAAAGTGGTCAGAACCGATAACCAGCAGGTCCCCGGTTGACAACAGGGCGACTACCAGCAGAGCATACCGACAAAGGCAAGGAGGCTCCCAATTTCAGGTAGCTGGCTCAGGAGGTCATGTGGAGGTGCATAGTCGCTGGAGGGACATAAGGCTGGAAGGGACGAATCACCGAAGCACAAGGCGGACGCTCTGATGGGGAGGACGTCCCGCACGCTCCCGATTAAGAAGACAGCAAAGCCGCAGGAAAATCGCGTGGCACAGTACTTCCAGACACTGTCCAGATCCACCGACGAGGGGGGTACGAGCAGAGGAGACGGTATGGCCTTAACTAAAGACGACTTGGTGGCCACTCTACGGGACTTCAAAAAAGACCTCTGCGGGGAGCTCAAACGGGACCTTCACTCTAGCTTGGACCAACTACGTGGGGACCTGACGGAGAAGCTTGGCGACTTGCGCCGAGATGTGGACGCGGTGGGATCCTGGGTCCTGGAGGTAGAGGAGAAGATGCAAGCCTTAGATAACGCCTCCATGGCCTCCCAAGCAGAATGTAAAGAGCTTCGCACACAGCTGACGCAGTCAGCCCTGAAGCTGGCAGATATGGAGAACCGTACCCGGAGAGAGAATATACAGGTGAGAGACCTGGAAGAAGGCGCAGAAGGCACAGACCTGGAGGCGTTCATTATCAGCCTCTTTGGTGAGTTGGTGAACCGGCCAAACATTAAAATAAAGCTTGAACGGGTGCACAGGGTCGGACCACCGGTTAACGGAGAACGCAGGAGACCTAGGGACATCCTGGCTAAGTTGCATGCCTTTCCAGTCAAGGAGGCCATCTTGGAAGCTGCCAAAAAGAAGAAGGAGGTCTCTTTCCAAGGATACAGCTGCTCTCTGTACCAAGATTTATCGCAAGCCACTCTAGTGCGTCGCCATCAGCTCCACCCGGTAACCAGCAAGCTTCGAGAGGAAAACGTGCGCTACAGATGGACATATCCCTTTGGGCTCAGCTTTGAACGGCAAAATAAAAGACATCCTATAACAGAGCTGAAGGAGGGTCTACGCATTTTGGGCCTACCCACAGAGGCAGAGGACGCCGAGGTCCCAGAGTCGTCAGGTACCAAGACAGCCAGACCACAGGGTGAGCAATGGTGCCGGGCTCCTCACCAGCGAGGAGGGCCCAATCGTGAGTAATAGCCGAGGAGCTGCGACTAGAGATTCATCAGGAGGAAGGAAGGTCGCACCCTCGGGGGGTCTCCCGACAGGAGAGCACTGGTCTCCCCGCAGCGGTCCCAAGATGACGACGACGGGGCTGAGACAGGACCATTGAGAAGAGCGGCCGTCTCTAACTGGACACTGAGGTTTTTGTTTTTCATTTGCCTTCTATCTAGCACACATGTTGATGTTTCCGCCGGTTGCGGAGCAAGTGGGTTGGGCCTGGAGTCCGTTGGGGCTGGGTCTTGGTTCCCTTCCCTGGAACTACTCAAGGTGTGAGGTGTTCCATGGTCTGGTTCCTTTGGTTGGGGGGGCGGAAGGGGGGGAAGGGGGGCGGTAGGGGGGACAGGTTTGGGGTTGGGGACAGAGGTGGCAGGATGCAACGACGACACAGAGGGGGCAATCTGGGGGGAGGTGAGGCATCAAGGGCGGACAGGTCGAGGCAGAGGCAGACAGGCGCCGCAGACTGGGGCGGATGGAGCCAACAACACACGTCGAAAGGGAGGTTTCCGACTACACATGAGCAGAGCGGGGAGGGGGATAAACATTTAAGATGGTGACGTGGGCTACATGGAACGTGAAAGGGCTGAACGCACCCCAGAAACGCCAGAAGGTATTAAAGTATACTATAGACAGGCAGATTAAGGTAGTCGCCCTGCAGGAAACGCACCTTAAAAAGGAAGACACTGGTCGGCTCAAACATAGGGCATACCCACAGATTTTTCACTCAGCTGCCAACACAAAACATAATGGGGTGGCAGTGCTGTTCCACAATTCCACCCCCTTTCAAGTAGCGGACACAAATAGAGATAAGGACGGGAGATGGATCATGCTCAAGGGGAGACTACAAGACCAACTCTGTACAATTGCGGTAGTATACGCCCCGAACACTGGACAGGCGGCGTTCACAACGCGCATTTTGGATTCCCTCGGCAGTTTTGCAGAAGGTGTAATCATATTGATGGGGGACTTTAATTTCTTGTGGGATGGACACCTAGATGGCTCCCAAATTACAGGAGAAAGAACGACAGTGTTTCCAACACGAGTCAAAGAGCGCTTCGACTCCCTTGGTCTCCGAGATGGGTGGCGGGCATTACACAGGTCAACGAAAGACTATACTTTCTACTCCCATGTCCATCGGACTTACACTCGGATAGACTATATTTTCTTAAGTCAAGCATTGGTGGGGAAGGTGACAGGAGCGCAAATTCTCCCCATATCGGTCTCGGATCATGGGATGGTTATCCTGGAGTTACAATGGGGAGGGAGGGGACACGGACATAGCAGATGGTACTTCCCTGGGGCCGTCTTGAGGGATCAGGAGCTGAAAGAGACCATAGAGGCATATTTTCAAGGCAACCTACCTGAGGACACCTCATATCAGAATACGTGGGACGCGTTCAAAGCGGTGTTGAGGGGCAAGTGCATTCAACTGCAGGCATCACTGAGGAGGCAACAGGCGCTGTAACGGGAAGCGCTAGAGGAAGAGCTCAAAGAGTTAGAGGGCAGACACAAAGCTACGCCCTCACCCGTTTTACTGAGACAACTTACGGCGGTGAGGGGTAAATTACGGGCGATTTACAATAATAGGGCGGAGTATACACTGCTGAGGCTAAGACGCGCGGGATACGAACAGGGTGACAAAGTGGGGTCGCAGCTGGCGCGTAAGCTTTGAGTTCAACGTGCAAAATCGTATGTGGGAGGCATCCGGATAGGGCCTGACCGGGTCACACATGAGGAAGAGGCCAAGACTAGAGCCTTTCGGGATTTTTATGGCACTCTACATAGCGGGGACACGCTTGCGCAGGACCACCAAAAGGCGTATTTAGAAGGGGTGGAATGCCCTCGGCTCTCGTTGACGGAAAGAGAGAGTTTGGAAGAGCCCATTTCTGGGGAGGAAGTGCAAACTGCCATAAAGCGTCTCAAACTACATAAGGCACCTGGCCCGGACGGCATCACAGCACATTTTTATAAGCACTTCGCAGACGAATTGGTCCCACATCTGACAGCCTTGTTTCGGGCAGTGGCAAAAGAAGCACGGGTTTCCAACTCTATGGCAGAGGCAATGATCACGATTCTGCCCAAACCAGGCAAAGATCCGCAGTCTTGCGCGTCCTATCGTCCCATAGCTCTCCTGAACCTGGACGCCAAGCTCTACTCCATGATCTTAGCTAGACGCTTGGAAGACATGCTACCCCGGTTAATCCACCCAGACCAATCTGGCTTCATCAAAGGTCGCCAGACACACGATAAAATACGGCGAATGGTCCACATCATTGAAAAAACTACTAGATTTAAAATTCCAGCAGTGGTGGTCGGGTTAGACGCCGAAAAAGCGTTTGACCGAGTGGACTGGCCCTTTCTATTCCTGACCTTACGGAAATTTGGTTTCGGGGATACCTTCATAGATATGGTACGTGCTAACTATGGCCGTCCTTCCGCGAGAGTCGTGGTCAATGGGATAGCTTCCGAGCCCTTCCAACTGACGCGGGGTACTAGACAGGGGTGTCCATTGTCCCCCCTGTTCTTTGCCCTAAGCATAGAGCCTCTCGCCCTTCGTGTGAGAGCAAACGCGAACATTAAAGGGATACGGTTTAGCGGAGAGGATCACAAACTCTCCCTCTTCGCAGATGATGTTCTACTGACCTTGGGGGAGCCTCGCCGCTCCCTATCCGCAGTGCAGGGGGAATTGCAGGACTTTGAGAAAATGGCGGGCTTTAAGGTAAACATGACCTAGTCCTATATATTGAATCTCACACTCTCAAGCGCGGAAGTAG
Source organism: Triturus cristatus (assembly GCF_964204655.1). Classification (NCBI taxonomy): domain Eukaryota; kingdom Metazoa; phylum Chordata; class Amphibia; order Caudata; family Salamandridae; genus Triturus; species Triturus cristatus. Next base: position 422,989,059 of record NC_140587.1, read on the forward strand.
CATCGCTAAAAGCCCAGACGTCGGTCTCATGGGCAGCGCATTCTCTACAATATTTGGGGGTTCAGCTTACGCCAAAGATTTCGGGGCTGTATGGCGCCAACTATACCAAAGTCTTACCGCACTTGCAACAGGAGCTGAGGCGGTGGAAACCTCTGTATATCTCCTGGATGGGGCGAATCAATGCAGTAAAGATGATGGTGCTGCCCCAAATCCTGTACCTGTTTCAGGCTTTGCCGATCCCGCTGGAGAAAAAGTTCCTACCACAGTTGAAATCGATGATCACGAGGTTTGTGTGGCAGGGGGGGAGGGCACGGCTCCCTTTTACAGTACTTCGAAAACAGAGGGCAGAGGGAGGAATGGGCCTTCCGGACTTCGAGCTCTACTACCAAGCGGCCCAATTGCGGGTAGCATTGGAATGGACAGCACGCGAATCGGAGAAACATTGGTTGCATATGGACCGCGCGATCGCCGGCAGGTATATTTGGGATCTACTGTGGAAACCACGGAGGGACAGACCGCCGAATGCCTATCTTAGCACACCTACACGCATTACCTTGGAGGTCTGGGACAGAGTTACACGGAGAGAGGGGTGGACGACATTCCCTTCGCCATACACCCCGATACACTTTAATCCGGCTTTTCCACCAGCCAGAGAAGAGGGTCCTTTTGACAAGTGGCATGAAGGGGGATGTCTAAAGTTGGCGGACCTGTTTACAAATGGGGAGTTCCGCTCTTTCCAGAATTGTAAGAAAGAATTCAGGGTTCCCGATAGTGAGCACTACCACTATGTACAACTAAAACACTGGGCAACGCAGACACCAATGAGGGAGGCGGGATGTCGGGAACTCACTGACATGGAGAAACTGGTGCTGAACAAGACGGGCTCTATGAAGGGGGCAATTTCGACTCTCTACCGGATGCTACTAACTACGCTGCACACACCCAAGGCCCGATATATGCGGTTTTGGGAGCAACTCTTGGGGAGAGAGATCACAGACGCGGAGTGGAGGGAATTGTGGCGGGACATACCCAGACATAACATATCGGTGGGCTTGCGGGAGGCCCACTACAAAACCATATTTGATTGGTATCTATACCCAATGAAACTGGCCAGGATTTTGCCGGGGACCTCTGCACTCTGTTGGCGAGGATGCGGCCTACTGGGGGATTTTAGACATATCTGGTGGGACTGCCCCAGCATACGACCTTTTTGGGAAGAAATCCTAGCGCAGATTAAAGACATCTTAGGCTTCACACCCCCCGGGGGGATCGAACACATGGTACTAGGACTGCGGGGTGAGGCTTGGGACGGAGTGTCCAGGGATGACAAGGCAATATGGTGGCTCTGCGTGGGGGCAGCTAAGCTTACAGTGGCGGCGGCGTGGAAAAAACAAGGCGCTCCAGCACTATCTCTTTGGCACACCCGCCTGTGGCGCCTGCTTTCGTTGGAGCGCCTGGCATCGTTTTTCCGAGACGATCCCTCTGCCTTTGAAGAGTCTTGGGGAGCCCTACTGTCTTACCTGTCGAAGGGTCTACCTGCGGCAGTGTATCCGCCCACCTTGAGAGCTTTACGTCTCTTCCAGACCTGACAGGGGACGGGGGATGGGAGGGGGAGGGCTGCGCAGCAAAAATGATTTGGATTCTGGGGGGTCCCACTTTACTCCAGACTGGCATTTACCTGTTCGGACGCTTTGCAGATGCCACGGGGGGAGGGTGGGAGGGGCGGTTGGGGGTTTGGGGGGAAGGGTGGGATATCGAAGGGATTGGGGGTGATTCCCAGTGGCTGGACAAGGAGCATCTGCACCACCTATGGAGCATCTTACGGACACCTAAGGCCGGGGACACCCTGCAGTTAATAGTTATTGTATGGTTGTAACTGTGAACTGATAATGATGATGTAAAAAAGTCAATAAAAACGATTTACAGGAAATCCCCAGTTCAAGTTGAGTGCTGCCTCCCTATCAAGATAAAGTTGCAGCCATGCTATCAACTTGTCAACTTTAATCGGAGTATGCACCCTTTGGTAAGACTAAGACTGCTGATCTCTCCCTCGGGTTGGTTTCCACTGCTCACACATTGATAAAATTCTAAGGAGGTTAATCCCAAAATCAATAGTCCTATTTGAAATTTACGCCAATCATAATAATATCTTTATTTGAATGATGTCACATTCTTCAAATTGAACACTTTATAATAGTTCTCAAAAGATCATTACATGCTCACCCAACACAAGTTTCACTCCTTACTCAAGGCTGTAAGTAAATAAACTCATGTGTAAGTCTTGTATTTAAACCACAAATTCATATCCAACAATACAGCCAAACAAAACAGCTTATTTTTAAATCCTATACAAATTTGATTACTTTTTAAACCCAATACGGACACAGTGGTAGGAGCGGCTGAAGTTAGTGGGGGGCCAACACTAAGAGCTCCAGAACAGTTGTTACATTTGGATGTAAGGTTAGGGCCCCTTTTGCGTTTAGCTGGTGGTTCCTTAGATTTGGCCTCAATAAAAGTTTTAGCATTGCGGGACCGGGTCCGAGCTTTTTGTCTGCTAAGGATGGTAAGAGAAGGGGAATCCGGGATTACTGATAAGGAGGATTGAGGGGTAGGTGCGTCAAGCGTAGAAGAAAGGGTGGGTGATACAGAGAGCCGAGGATGTAACATATGTCCCTGGGTTAGGGCTTCCAATGAAGAGCGTCTTTGAGCCGTTATTAAGTCTAGGGACAATCGCCGCTCAGTTAGCTCAATCTCATGCGTGAGTAGACTCTCAGCCCTAATCATAAATGCATCCAATGTTCCCACCATACCCTTGCGTTGATTCATGCTTATGCGATGCTAAACACACCCCAATGCGACAAACAACAGTAAATTACTATGGCAGCCGCCCATATGCGTGCAGCAGTCACCTGTGGGTATGAGTAGTGATGTGCTGCAAAACCATATGATATGGCCCAGCCCGGCCTCCTCCGTCCTCGGATGGCCACAGACGGCCCGCCCTTTGCCCGGGCTTAGCCCGGCGCCGCCCGCGCGCGTCCCGCGACGCGGAGGGAGCCTCTCTCTTTTCTGTGCCTCCGGGCGCGAGAATGGCGCGTGACAGCCGCTAAGCAGCCTGGGAGCTGTAGTCTCCCCCTGCAGGAACCGCGCGGTGGAATGGAGCGGCCGCAGAGGAGACACACAGCGTCAGGACCCCAGGAGCGGCAGGAAAGCAGGTGAGTGCAGGATCGAGTGGCCGGTCCCGGTCCCAGTTCAGTGCAGGGCAGATCTGTGAGGACACCCACTCCACCGAGGGAGCCTCTCTCTTTTCTGCGCCTCCGGGCGCGAGAATGGCGTGTGACAGCCGCTAAGCAGCCTGGGAGCTGTAGTCTCCCCCTGCAGGAACCGCGCGGTGGAATGGAGCGGCCGCAGAGGAGACACACAGCGTCAGGACCCCAGGAGTGGCAGGAAAGCAGATGAATGCAGGATCGAGTGGCCGGTCCCGTTCCCAGTTCAGTGCAGGGCAGATCTGTGAGGACACCCAAATACTAAATGATCTAATTCACAGAAAAACAGGTAGGGACATGATTACTCTAATTATGTTTAAAAAGAGATCAAATCCGCCATCCCTACTCTGAACCGCACTCCTAATATTATGTCTCTGCGAGGGACAACCTATTACAGCTGGCTAATTATACGAAGTCTAACCTTCATCTTAATTATTCTCTATAAAATACTCACGAGCTATACATTAATCTTGCAGCCTAAATTTCCCTTACTGCCCACATGGTAATGGAGTCAGCAAGAGGCTGAGCTTTTGCCCCACCTGTCTGTAAACACCTTGTTGCTTAGTCCCGCCTCCCTTGTCCCCTAACCTAATACTAATCCCCAGTTCCTTTGGCTTGTACCATTTGCACCTGCCTTTACCTTTGCTCCTCCCGGGAACCCTCATTGCCTCTTATGTTTTCCAAACCATGAAACATACTATTTTTTAAACAATTGTATTTTTTTTATTGATTTATTAACGAAATTACAGTTACACCACAACTAAATGAAACTAAAAGTATAAGCAACCCTCTACTACACAGCCCCTATCCAGGAGGAGCAGCTTGTGGAAGACAGAAAATGAGTGTAGCCCAAGCATGGGGAGTCCTGACGACAACCTGATGATGAAAGAGCAACCACCAAAGTCTTGAAGGAGAAAATAAACAGGCATTGGCAAGCCAAAAGGTTTCATCTATGTGACATGTATTGGCTATGTCAATGTTTTTTAAGACATATTACACAGCATTGCTGTGAATTAAAGTTAACAAAAAGTGCTGTGAAGCGGCCAGCATTGACTGTGTCATAATGCTTTTTTTCCCTTTAAGTCATGTTGCACATCAGCCCGCACTGCTGTGCAACATGTCTAAAAAAATGACAAAACCAATAGGTGTCGCGTAGGCAAAACCTATTGATTTTGCTAGTGTTTTTTTGTGTGCATGTAATAATGTTTCCTGTAGAAATAACAGCTAGAGATAGACCAAGAATGTTTAATGACCACTCAGCGGCAGAACAAATTGTTCTAGATGTTACTAGTAGGGTGGGGTTGTGTGAGGTATGGCGCAGCAGAGAAAGTTTGTGAGTAAACACTTCTGAGATGTTTGGATGAAAATCTTTGCCTGACTCAAGGCAACGATTAAGGTCTCAGACATGGACACTCCACGCTGACCCTCCATATAAAGACGAGAAGGCATACACAAAACCCATGCACGCCAGCATCCGTGCACCAGCGATTCCTACCAATAGCAAAGTGGCACGCACACCATCAGTGACACAAGTCCGTCCCCTGAATGGTGACAGTGAAAACAAGGGTCATGGAGACTAACTGCCCCTCCCAGTCACCTTATTATATGGAAGTTAACAGTAAAACCAAAGCACAATGACAGCAACTAACAGACATCTCCTGATATGGACAGAGGGAGGAGAGTGGAGGTGGAAAACACAACTGAGACTGCAGGAGGAGTGCAGGGGTAGTATATATAATGAACACTGACAGCAGGAGGAGGGCAGGGGTGTGTAAATAAAGCAAGCACAGACAGCAAGAGGGTCCAGAGGTGAGAAAGCAACTTGAGGAAGGGAGCCGCAACAGCAGGAGGGGGGCTTGGGTGAAGGAGAGGGACTGTAGAGACATGCACTCTAAGAGTGCATGTAAAAAGTAAATTAAAAAAAGAGTGCCTGCAATAGCCTGCAGCCAGTGGAAGGACACAGACAGAAAGCTGTGCATGATCCATGTTCCTCAGTAGGGCATGCATTAAGCCCTAGGAGGAAGTTGAGGCAAGGAAGAGTCTCTGACCAAGAATCAAGGTAACAAGAGTGACATTAGAGCCAACCAAAGGTAAGTAAGGGGTGGGCTCTACGCCCATTGTAAGCTTCTTCTTTTTCTTTTAACAAGAGGTTTTCCAAGCACTGTGCAGGGAAAATCTAAAAGGCAAGGGGGAGGGGGTTGGTCTGTGTCCCGGCTGTAAAGAGAGCCAGGATGGGTGGACGCTCCTTCCGCTTTTTGGCGGCCCAACTCTGGAACAAACTTCCAGTGAGTCTTCGTCTGGAGCCCTCAGAGGGCATGTTTAGGAAGAAACTGAAGACTCATCTATTTCCTCCTGGATAGGTTTCTGTAGATTGCCATAGCGGCTCGCACCGTAGCGTGGGGACACACTGTTTAGTGTAACCAGGCGCTTTATAAGTCCGATTAATAATAATAAAAAAATAAGTGTTGTTCGCTTGTTTTGTGTTCACGTTCACACCATTAAAACGCTCTCACGCTACTTGGCATTAAACACCTTCCTTCCTGAATCATAATTTGACATTCCTGCCTTGCGGAGGCGGCACGGGTGCAGTATGGGTTTTGAGTATCCGGGCATGGTAACATTATTGAGTAGCAGATAGGGAATTAAAAACACATTAATGTAATCCCACCACCTCCCCCGATCCCCACTTTCCCTTCCCAGGGAAAGTCATGATTCCATTGGAACATTTAAGCAGTTGCATATTTTTTAACAAAACCCAGGGTCGCTGCCTATAAATCATGGCCAGTGGCAGATGCTTATCATGAGTTAAAACCGCAAAGCTGTTTTGAGAGTTTCAATTAACTTATTAACATGAACCTAAACACCAGGAAATAGTTGGGTGCAAGTTCTTTTAGTTGAGTATTGTGAAGTGTCTGTCGGATTTTACCTGGGATTTTCACATGCACACAGACAAAAGCACACACACTCTCTGTTTTGAAGGTCTTACAAAGTTTTGGTTAGTTTGAAAAATATTGTGTTTTAAGCACTTCGAATGCAGCAGGCCCCTTCTTCTCATATAATGTATTTCCAACAGATACTCCAGCATGATTGTTGGGAAATCTGAAGCTCTCCCTCCCCCCCTCAAATCTCACTGACCAAGCTATGCCCCTGCATGCACAGCAGCCGCCTTAGAATCAACCTGTGTCATTGCCCGTTCAGTATCTCCGATGGGTGAGCATGAGGTTACAGGGAGCATTGTGACATCAAGGCTCTCTGGTTGCAGGACTCTGTCACACATTCTTCCTTTGTTCTGACCATCGCTCCTTGACTGGGAGCCATCATGATCCACTTCAGGTTCTGCAACCTTGGGAGGTGCGCCGGACCTTGGAAGCAATTCCTATAATTGGTAAACAGTTTTTGTGAAGAACCATCTTCTGTGGTGGATCCTCCCCTCTAAACATGTATACATACGTGTTCCTGAACCTCTTACATCCATGTCTATCTCTTTCATTTGTGTCCAGTGTGTTTTCCACTCCTGCCTCAATTATCACATCACCACGCGGATTGTCACACTTTTGTGAGTTCTCCCTTAAAATAAATCGATTAAGGGGCACCAGAGGTCGTAAACTGCTGCCCCACGCTCACTCTTTGCTACCTAGGGAATTAGTCATGCAATTTCTGGCTCAGAAGACCTGGAGCGAGGCCATGGTTCTTGGGTTGTTTGTGCACTATCTATAGAAGATAATGCATTGAGGTGTCAATTTGCACCTGCTTCTTTAATGTTATATTGAACCAACATCTTGTAGAGCAGAATCTCTCTTCCCTGTTGGAATGGAGAAATATGTGATAAAGTTCCCCCTGCTATGAATTAGAAGGATATTGCAACTCCCTGAGTAGTTCCGTGACCATACAGAGGAAAGAGGCTAGTGGTTGAGTTTTTTTATAGAGGTCAGGGAACTCCAAGGTGATAATGTACGGAAGGGGGTACCTTATTCCTTATAATACATGGTCACACTATCAACTTTCCCGCGAACCACCGAAATCCTTGGTGCATTCCTCTTTTATATGAAAGAGATGGCATGTTTGCAGACATGAAGACTAACAGTAGACTCTCTAGTGCAAAATTAAACACACAAATAAAGAAGTTAGATATTTGTAGCAAAAATATACTGCGCTCACTTTACACATCAGATTTTTTTCAAAGCACGGTAATTCGGAATGTGTAGAAACATGGAGAGAGATTACATCTTTTCTACATTTACCTAAGGCATGCATAAAATAAATATATTGACGCAAATATCCCATTGCTGCTTATTACTCTTCTTCAAGTAAAACAGAGCAGGAGAAGAAAAAAACCACGTTTGATATGTGTTTTTTAAAATTGCAGTTTTTATGATAGTGCCTTTCAGCTTGGCTGCTGGCGCAGGCAGCAGGCATTGTGAAGTCAGACGTAGTTGTGAATGCATACTTGCTCCAAAGAAATCTCTCAGAAAGTATTAAGCAAGTCCCTAATAAAAGACATTTCATTGTAGCATTTTCATAGTGCCTGGCATGGCCTCAAAGTGCTTCTGGCTCGTCGAGTAAGAGGCTACTCAGCTTCCTGTGTACAAAGAGAGTTTATAGAGTGGCTTATGTGGGAGGGTATGAGTGTTGTCTTCAGGTTCCGAGCTGTGCTCCAAGTGTTGCGACAAACCTGCGGCTGCTCTTAAGCCTGGAGTGAAATAGAAATATAGGAGGAATGGAGTTGTGTATGATGGCATACTTCACTCCTTTCAGTAAAAGGCTGCCTTTTATGCATAGTTACTAAAGTTAGAATACAGGGACGGGGGCTTTCTGGCAGGCTGAGGGATAGACAGTGGACATCGGTTTGGAGGTGACCGATAGCGAGTGGTGTTTAATACTAAGTTGCTTGCTCAATATATTTAGACGTTTTCTCTCCTCCAAATATTAAGGGCAGGCAGCAGGTTTATTGATCTAGCTTTCATAATAGCAAAGCGAGTATTAGCAATGTCGTGCAAGTCCACCGGAACCAGCTCTGGGCGAATGGAGGATGGCAGTGGGAAAGAGGGCTGGGCATGAGATCACCAGTTTACACACGGGACTAAACAATGGATAAGTAAACCAGACCCATGAACCAACGAGCTCAGCTACAAATGTGGAATAATAGAGTACACTTACATTTTAGTTAATTGATAATATGGAAATATGAGTTGAGATACTACACCAAGGGGCACCCATGAGAACCATAAGTTACTATGTAATTTGGTTTATGATTAATATACCAGGAGGGTGACATGTAATTCTGTGTTCGACAAATGACACCCTTTGTGTATCCTGATTGAGTTATTGATAGTCATTCGCAATGGGAAATGCAGAGAAGGAGGAATCCTCTTTTATAGATATGCCCTCTGAGATGGGTGCCCACCTTTTATGTGAGATGTGGACCTCCTGCAAGTCACTGATGGAAGGATATAAACCCTTGAAAAAGTCCTTATACATCTTGCACACAAGCGCAATCCAGTGAGACTCTGAGAACTGGGGTTCTGTCTTTCGGGGTGCAGTGCAGTTTCATGAACCCATAGAGAATGCCCGATGCACAATGAAAGTGGGGGTTTACTGCAGTGCAACCTCTCACGTACCTGTGGACCATGCCAAGGAGCCTTTGATGGCAGCACAGACCTCTGGTCTGCGTCGAATGCTGACAAATGGAATCGTTCATTCAACTCCTAGGTGACTTTGAACCTACAGCCTTCCTGCTGGTCCCCAAGTATTACCCCTTTCCCTTCGCTCAAGTGCATATTCCGTGCACTTCCATGAGCAAGAAGGACTATGCACAATCCCAATAGGCTGCAATCAATATCCCACCTCTGCCACAGTGTTGGATGAACATTTTCTTTAATCACCGAGATGTGTCACCACAGACTCTTTCCTAGCGGTCCACATCCATCATTGTACACTATACACAGCTCCACTGCCTTATTACAAGCTTTGCGTTATACAAATACAACGTACATATATGATTGTATCATAGTTTTAAGTCTCAGAGTAGGGTATATTTTGTTTTCCTTCTAACATGTCACCCTAGCCTCATTACTGTCTAGAGGTGATGGAAGGCTTGTGGAGCATACAAGTTCATATTCTGTGCCAGATAAAGTGTACAGTACATAAATTGCATTAAAAAAATAGAAGAAATTGAATGATTTGTCCCTTGGAAACGTCTTTACAATTGGGGTATTCTCTAATTCTGGCAGGTATAAGCTATTTCAGCCAAGCGCTCTGCTGAAGTGCTAGCCAGCAATAAATAAGGCAGGTTACGTCCGACCTCCTTGACTGCTCAGGCAGACAGAGGGAGAAAGTGTTCAGCAGTTCACTGGGTGCCCAAATACTGCCCAGGCTGCAGCACTTAAGAAAATAGGTACAACTTTCCTCATCCTTTGCTAGGCACTCATACTACAATGTTGCTGCAACCAAGACCACACAACACGGATCTCAAATTCCCATTGTCTGGACATATTGCTTCCTAAAGGATTGTGCTTATGGACATTTGGATTACAGAGAAGTACCCCGAAATTGTGTGTTCATGAAAGTTAACTTTTGGACTATTTCTTGACCATTATTACAATTGTCTGTACTCTTACTTAAGAATCGGGTTGTGTATTTTACTAAGGTTCCCTGTGAAGAAATAGAAAGGATTCTTAAGAGGACAAAATTGCACATTAATACATACATTTATATGTGTACGCATGTTGTGGACAAGGTATTAGATTTCTAGTCCAGTCGAAATTATACTCCTCTTCCACAAAAGAACACATAACGGCAAAGTTTGAGTGAGTTTTTCAAAACATAAGGAGAAGTATTGAGCAAACACGAGCAAGTCATTTTATGAACATACCCTTCTGGTCCCAAACATAAAGCTGTTTATTTTGTAACCCTTTCTGTCTGCAGATACCGGCTTTGAATGTTAGTAAATACAACTATTTTGTCTCGAAAACAACGTCTATTAATTTTCCGAAAAAGATGCTTTTGACAAGCAATATCAGCTTGTCATATTCTTGAAACCCCAGGATTTTGCCAAGAAAAGATAACTCACCATCCTCTTATATCCATGTATCACCATCAAACGCCCGGCGCAGGTTCTGGTGTCCTAGTTCGGCCCCTAAGCCCATGGACCTTATACAAATATCCCACTGCAGTCTCAAATGCAACAATGCCAGCACTCCCCCCTCATTGTGTGAATCTGCAAGGCTGCTTGTAATGGGCACTGAATGGACAGAGGAGGTGGGGACCAGATCGTGATGCAGCCCAAGGTCATACATTTGATTTGTGTACATCAATCATGCAAGGGTCTCAGTTGTGAGTGAACTGCTCTTTCCTGCCTCTCCATTGATCATTGTTGACACCAAAAAGTGTCAAGTGTTAAATAGATTTGAAATAGAAATATCTCGTGTGATTCCCAGAGCCAACAGACATCATTATGAAATGAACAACCAACACCAACAAGTCATGTTTTGGTGTTACACTCACTACCTAAAGGGTGATTTGGTAATAGCTAGAAAATAAATCTTTGTTAATTCTCACTCCACCATCTTCCTTGACATTCTTCCTCTAGCTTGACTATCACATTGTGAGGGAATAGCAGAGGAGATTGTATAAAAAGGTAGCTTTTTGGAGGACTCTGTTTACTGAGGATATGTAATCTAATTGCAACGCTGTCAACTTTGGCTTCTGGAGGCCAGAGTTAAAGCCCTCGCTTGCCCACATTACCAAATTCTGTATTCCAGAGAACACCTCTTCATCTCCATTCTCTTTGGTTATTTGTTACACAAAATTGAGAGTGCATAAAAGCAAGCTGGACAACATTTTTCATACTCCATATAAAGCTGGGCAACTTATGTTAGCCATAATAGTAGAAACCTATAAACAAACATTGAAAGCCTCCTTGAGTCTGCTCAGTGTTTCAATATTCTGCATGCAGTCTGTTAGGTTTGGGTAGAGAAGGCTCCTAACATATTGTCAGACTGTTGATTGGTGTCGAGAAAGTATTTTGTATGGCTTTTTATATACATTGTCTAGTAGTTGTAGTTGAGTGTTTACACGTCTTTTGAACTATTTTCGTCACTCGTACTGGGAATATTGCGATTCAAATGAATTTCAAGCAATTAAAAGATGTCTATTTAAGCCTGGGATCTTATCTTTTCCAGGCAAGAGCCACACCATTGTTTTGTGTGTTAAATATGTTTTCAAAATGGCTTTTACAGACCTACACCATTTATGTTCACTTCATTGCCAGGATACCAGGATGTATATATGCATCTGGCAAAGGCTGACTTCTAAGCTACAGCCAATCGGGTCAGATGTGCACACATACCACATGTGTACCACCTGCTTAGATGGCACATATAGATATGGACTGAAAACACACACACTCAATCAAAGTGCAGGCAATATGTGATGCAAACTACTCCTTCATAAATGTTGTAATTAGGTTTCCAGGGACTACACGTGGCTCTCACTTTTTCAGACATGGTACAGGAACTCCTGGACTCTTCAGTGTTATGAGATATGGTATTTCACATTGAGGCTTCGGCGGATGAAAACACTGGGTCATAACGTGGGATTTGGTGTAAAAACTCTGATTTCTGTGCATTATTTCCTGAAAAACTCATAACAAAGAATATTTCTACCACCTCCTGCTCTTATGGATGCTCTTGGTTTCAGTAACTTGGTGGTAGAGGAGGGTGATTGGGCTGAATTTTGCCAAATTCGGGAGGCGTCCATCCTGTTTCTTGGGGCACATTTCTGTTTAAGATTCTACACCCACAAAGTAGGTCTCTGTTCTTGAAATACAGTTATGATCTACCTAAATAATATGATGGATAACTCTACAATTTATTCAAGACAAGATGGTGAATAGCATCTCCCATATAACACAAAAAGGCCTCTGGGTCTGATAAAAGATAACAGAGGGGTGCAGGAGTGTCCCTTTTATAGGACGGTTTCCCTCACCCACCCAAAGGTGGCATGCTTCATCATAGGGTAACCTCCTCGCAATGCGAACCTGATCACAATGCAGGCTTCAACCCCCTCAATGAGAGGGAGAAGCTCAGGGATGTTTTAAGTATGAGATGAGAGGTATAATAAAACCTATGGATGAGCATGGTGTGGTGGAGATAGTGCAAAGATTTGTGAAGGTGAATGTGAGTTAAAACTAACTCCGAAGGATACCAAAAACTTTATTGGGGCATCCCAGGGTTAGGATTAAGAACAAAGCCTATAGCAGGAGTGGATTAAACCTGTCATAGTGTGTTATACAATTCACTCACTCCAGATATCAATTTGTTGTGAGGAAAAGGTGATGTATGCTCTATATCTTTTAAAATCTTCAGATATCGTCAACCATACATCTTGTGAGCAGTGATCCCATTGGTCGGTTAAATAATTGATTAGCTTACCTGCTATGTCAGGTAGCCACAGCCCCCTGCACCTTGGCACGATACTCGAGGGGGCGTCTATGTCCTATGGGGAAAGTACTGAGGCAAAAAACAATAGTAGGTAGATGACAGTTTAACCCGAGAAACTGTAGACAGTTGACTCGAGACGTATTCCAAAGGGTGATGTTCATAATTGATCTCATTCAGTATAGATAATGAATCTGGTGAATCTGTTGCCATAATCTGAACTTCCAAAGAGGGGTAGGGGGGCTACACCGCTACGGACAGTAATAGGCTGAAACATGTCGACCATCACCACACTATGACAGGTTAAATCCACTCCTGCTATAGGTTTTGTTCTTAATCGTAACCCTGGGATGCCCCAATAACGTTTTTGGTATCCTTCGGAGTTAGTTTTAACTCACATTCACCTTCACAAATCTTAGCACAACCTCCACTATACCCTGCTCATCTATAGGTTTTAGTATACCTCTCATCTCATACTTAAAACATCCTTGAGCTCCTCCCTCTCAGTGAGGAGGTTGTAGCCCGCGTTGTGACCAGGTTCGCATTGCGAGGAGGTTATCCTATGATGAAGCATACCACCTTCTGGTGGGTGATGGAAACCGTCCTATAAAAGAGACACTCCTGCACTCTTCTGTTATCTTTTTTCAGACCCAGGGGCCTTTCGTGTTCTATGACTTTTTCGATGGGTCTTTAAATCTCCTCAGGCCCTTTTTGTGTGATGAATAGCATCTCCCACCTGCTCTTTATTTGTCTTTTTATTTTACGGATTGCAATTTCAGTAAGTTAACTAGAAAGACTGGGGACATATTGTGAGGATCTGGAAACTCTTTGCTGTATGGATTTCGGACGCAAAAATGTAAATGCAGCATTGTAACATATTTGGCAATAAGGTACAAAATAAGTGAGATACAAACTGTAATCTCCATAACATAACGTGTGGCCTAATTGTGGCTGTCCGCTGACTTTCATGTGGAATTGGCAACAATTGTCTTTGAGAAATTTGAATACCTTGTTTCCTTCTTCTCTTAATCATGCCAGTATTTAGAAATTGCTTTTCAACAAGTCGGTGATATAAAAATATTGTTTATAAGACTGAAAACATCTTCTGCTTGATTATAAGTGTACATATCGGTATTAGGCTCTGTTCAGCCGTGATGTCTTCCCCTGGGAGCACACGGTCTGCCAAGACTTTCAGTTTAGATTACATTTGATCATTTAATTTAGGCAGGATATAATCAGCCGTGCCCTTTAGTCTATGGTTCCATTTGAATGGATGGTGTTGACTACACATTAATAGCAACCTGGCAACCTTCTGAACCCAATTAACATCTAACTCGAATATAAATCATGAAAATGCTATGGTATACACTTTGGCTAGTCATCATTCAAGCAGCTTAAGGCTCTGATCTCACATACATAGCTGACCTGAATCAACCCCCTCACCAGTCACCCTTTGAGGAGGTGGTAAAATATTATTGTTTTGCAGCCGGATTTCAGTCACATGTCATTAAAACATGCCATACCGAATTGGTATTTGAAAGGGACGCCCTAAACTTGCCCTTTCAAAATGATGATTTGATATTTGGTTGCAAACACAATGTGTGATTCGAAAACGTTTTACTGAATCACAATTTGTGTTTCTTGCATACAAAAAAGGCATTTTGGGGTTGCAAATTGGCAGGAATGTGCGACTCGGACATTTTGTGAGGTCAAAAATGCTTCATAAATCTAGCCCCTAGTTTCCACTGGAGGCTTCAGGATCTAGTTGACAAACAGCTGCTAGACTAATAGGCCCCTCCTTCATCTTTCTGTGTAGCAACATTAAAATCAGTTATCGCAGAGCCCACCCGGGTACCACCATTAAGAAATAGAGTACTTCCCAGCAGGAACGCAAAACCACTTTGCAAGGCTAAGATAGGAAAATCACGACATTTATTTTATATCACATGGCAATGCTTCTCAGTAGGTTAGAATTCCAAATTTAAGGAGGGTCAAATGATGCAGGTCATCACGCATTCTTCTAAATGCAGCAGCTCTGCAGACACATGCTCAATTCCACTGTGAACAAACCAAGGCCATCTTTAGGTCCTCAAATATTTTCAAATGCCTTTCCGTTAGGCATGACTAGTTACTTAAAGCAAGTGCATGCCAACATAAATCTGGTTGATGTTTGCAAGTTTTTTGTGTTGAGTTTTGCAATTCATCCTTCTGTATGCACACTATATGATGCTCTGCAACAAATACACGAAAATAGATTCACACTCCACATGCTTAGGAGAAGTCAACCTGAGCCCTTCTTCTAACTTCCATGTAAATCTATTGCATGAGGTTCTACCTCTATGTATATAGGACAAAATGTACTAAGACTCTGCATCAAGGTTGCACCCATTTTGTGGATTTGTGTGGGATTTTATCCCAAATGTAATTCAAGGCAGTGCATAGCCTTGCCTTGAGATACCATGCATCAGGAAGGCGTTCCATGGATGGAGCATGGGCGTCCCATGTATACACCCATGTTTTTTACTCAAACCCATATTTACTAAAGTCAGTAAACATGGGTTTGCGGCAAAATGGTGCACCTACTCGAAACTGGTTTAACGACTTGCACTATCTTTATTTCTCCTTGTTACTTCCTCTTTGTATATGTGCTGCATTCTGTAGCATACATGTAAAGAGGAATAAGGGATCCTAGTGCTAAATTGTCTCTCATGATTTGCAAGTCGCACAGCCTCTATGTTGTCATTGGGTGGCATTTCCTGCTTCTGCTCATCTTACTAAGGACCTAATTTAGATCTTGGCAGACGGGTTACTCTGTCACAACAGTGACGGATATCCGGTCCGCTGAAATATAAATCCTATTATATCCTATGGAATTTATATTTCGGTGGACAGGATATCCGTCACTGTTGTGACAGAGTAACCCGTCTGCCAAGATCTAAATCAGGCCCTAAGTCTTCACCATATTGATATATGAGGTACAATAGGTCGCTTCCAAGTCTGGCAAGCCTTCTCTTTCCAATGACATATTCCTGGTTGGCATCTCTGCTAATCGGTCTATGTTTCCTTGATCTGGGTAGTTGGCCTAAGAAGAATGCTTCCAGTTGGAATTTACAGATTGTCCCTGTAATTTTCAAAAATTATAGATACTGTCTTGTTCCAGTTTTCCTTGATTTTATGGCATACCAAAACCAGAAGTTTTATATTGGGGGCACAAGTTGTCTGCACACTCCTACATCTTTCCAAAGTGCTTGGGGAATAGGTTAGTTTGGTGAAGATTGGAGGAAGAGACATGGCCAAAATGTTGAATAATTTTAAATCTAAAATTTCATGATACTTTTTTAGTGTGCACTGATACTGCCATCTATTCTGGGTTACCCAGTTCCCTGACAAATTTTACATTTCAGAATTCTCTTTGTTTCTTCGGTATGAAAGGCTCCCATAAATGATTTATACAACAGGTATACTGTATTCCTGCCCTGCCCATGTATCAACAGACGATATAGCATACTAAGCGGCCCATTAGGATGTAGGGCGGATTGCCTTCGCCAGCATGGTGGAGGCGATCCGCCCTACATCCTTCCCCACTCGCCACCCATTTACCCCCCCCATATTAGTATGGCGGAGGTACCGCGGCGGATGGGAATGCTGGGAATGGAGGATGCTTAGAGGCCCATTAGGATGGCAGGCGGACTTTCAGACTTAGCGGTGCTGGGACCGGCCGCCAGTGGTGCGGCGGTCCCGCACCGGCGATTAGGATGCCACCGCCACCGTGGCATCCTCCATTCCCAGCATTGTGGTGGGTGGTGCTGTGAGCACCGCTCGCCACAATGCTGGAAATGCACTGCGTGCCTTGTCATGCACAAGGTGACAGGCACCGTGAGGTGCCTGCCACCATGTCCATGACAATGCAGGGGGGTACCATAGGTATCCCCCCGTGCACCCCCCAATACCCTGGGGGCCCGCAACGGGCCCCTGGAAGAGAATTCCGCATGCCTTTCCGTGGAAAGGCATGTTTCCGCACCCATGCTAATATGGATGGCGGTGTCTAGCAGACACCGCCACCATATTAAACCCTTTTCCGCCCGGTCAACTTGTCGACCGGGCGGAAAAGCGGCGGATGGTCTTCCCGTCCGCCACGGTATCCCCCACCATACTAATATGGCGGGGGGTAAATGGGTGGCGAGCAGGGAAGGATGTAGGCGGATCGCCTCTGCCATGCGGGAGGAGGCGATCTGCCCTACATCCTAATGGGCCTCTTAGTGTTTGTTGTTCATTTATTTCCCTATGTCAAATGGGCAGGTCATGACATTGAACTGTATATCAAGAACTGGCTCACTATAGTGCCCTACTCAGGGCCAAAAATGGCAGTGTACACCTAAATGAGGCACACCTACATAGAGGAGAAACAGATGTGTTATCAGGTCATCATCACTGTGGTAGACCTGCATGCAAAGGTATTTTTTAAAGATATTTTCATCGAATATCACATAAGGAGGCCATATATAAATGTCAGTTGTAGTCAGATCTCGAGTTCAGATGATATGGCATCTATGCATGTAGCACCACTGCTCACGTATGCAACTTGTCTAGCTGTTTCACCTTTAAAAGCATACGTGGTGAACAAATAGGCAGTATTCTCTGCATCTAAATGATCCAACAGTTTACCAAACATTTCTCTCCCATTGATGAGGTCACCTTCTAAATTTGGATCAGGATAAACAGTGGCTGTATGTATCTCCTCAGCCAATAGTCATTCTTGTAAATGTTTAGACCACATATCAAACGCCGGCCCCCTGCCCTGCAGCCAATAGGCAGGAAGAAGCCACAATGTGATATTGCATCCACCTACACTTATTATATGGGTGTAGGCACAATACGTAATACTTTGTATCCATTGAGATTTGTTTTCAAATTAACATACCACCTCTACTACCCTGCTCAGAAACACTGAACTTTTGTGCATACCCAGATCATAGGAATCAAATCTGCATTGTCAAATTGACACCTACGGCATTTCCCCAACTGAGTGGGCAATATTTTGCAAAGGACCACTGGCCCGTGTGGATATTTAAGATCTCTCCTCTTAAAAACTGGCCTAGACTTACTCTCATTCATACATCTTTATTTACAGTCTCTATTTTCACCAATCATAAATCCTACACATTAATTTGTTTAACAATCCTCTTCTGGCAGTCATGTTCTAGTTATTGACTATGATGTCATTGTTTCGGTAATCTCATTGTTAAAACCTTAATGAAGATAATCGAGACTATGACTGGGATATCCATTTTTTTTTTACTGTGACAGATGTGTCTGCAAAAATATATAACTTTTGCATCAATATACATTATCATATTTTCTCTACCATATCACAATGTAATCTGTTTTTAATAATCATTCCTTGTATATATATATCACATTAAACTGTCCCAAGAATTACTCAATTTCATCATGTAGAAATTACAAAAACAACAATTGATGGACAGAATGCAGAACAATGTCATACATTCACCCCAGTACAGAGATCTGGGCCTAAATCCATCGTTTTTTTGCTCACCGTGCCATTCCAGTTTGGACCCAGCCATATGCAAATCAGTCTTGACCCTGCGCCCAATGGGAACAGTCCAGCCTGAACTGCCAGGCCAGGTCTTCCCTGGACTGGAAACAAGCATCCTAGGACCGGTTTCGGACTTTCAGCCATTATCAGCCAGGATAGCTTGACTTCAGTGGAATGGAGAGCACGGGACCCACGTCTGGGCATACCCGTCCCACTCGGGGTGACAAATGCAAAAACAATTGATGGACAGAATGCAGAACAATGTCGTACATTCTCCCTAGTACAGAGATCTGGGCCTAAATCCATTGTTTTTTTGCTCACCATGCCATTCCAGTTTGGACCCAGTCATATGCAAATCAGTCTTGACCCTGCGTCCAATGGGAACAGTCCGGCCTGAACTGCCAGGCCAGGTCCTCCATGGACTGGAAACAAGCATCCTAGGACCAGTTCCGGGCTTTCAGCCCTCATCAGCCAGGATAGCTTGATTCCAGTGGCATGGAGAGCACGGGACTCACGTCTGAGCATACCCGTCCCACTCGGGGTGACAAATGCAAAAACAACAATTAATGGACAGGATGCAGAACAATGTCATACATTCACCCCAGTACAGAGATCTGGGCCTGAATCCATCGTTTTTTTGCTCACCATGCCATTCCAGTTGGGACCCAGCCATATGCATATCAGTCTTGAGCCTGAGCACCCGTGGGAACAGTCCAGCCCAAACTGCAGGCCAGGTCCTCCCTGGACTGGAAACAAGAATCTTAGGACCAGTTTCGGGCTTTCAGCCCTCATCAGCCAGGATTGCTTGACACCAGTGGCATGGAGAGCACCTTCTAGTATTCTATCCAGTGGTATGAAGCACCTTAATTTACAGATCTCTATCAGTGATATCTTATCATTCTCTATTAGTATTAATATGTCTTATCTAAATCCTTCACATTCAACAATTTAATCGCATACTTTATTGTTCATATTTTCTCATATGTCCAGGCCTTGTAGTATAATAGACAGCACATAACAATCAATGTCAAATTCATGATTCGATTATAGTGCATTTAGTTCACAAAGCTCCTTATGTTACATACAGGTGTTTAATCAGTACATGTCGTCTACACTTCTACTGTAGACCATTTTTTTTACATGTTATCAAGGCATCCGTACACTAATTAGTTAATTCATTCACATGTCTACCCCCATCAACAGAATTTTAATTCTTAATCATCCTCTCACCTTATTACTGGGGACATCTTCTTCACCCACTTTTATGTATTGTCTGTATACACTTGGGGTTGCCACTGCTCAAATGCTCCGTCTCTTACAATTCTTTCAAAATTCAATCTAAAAATAAGCCACACAATTGTTTTTATCATTATTGACTCTTGAAGTGACAAATTCTATCCACTACGGATCTTGCTGTCATCCATTCTCTCACTTTCTCACCAGGATCAGATTTGTATGCCCATTACATCTAATGTTCTTCTAAATTTCTTCAGATGGGGCCTGTATTTGAATACTTTGTCACTCTATAATAGTTTTATTGTCGAATCTAAAAATAGACCAAACAATGGCCATTATTTTTGACATGGAGCCCACACATGCTTGGCCTGATACCAATTTTAGTCTTCTCATTCTCTCCTTTCCTCTTATACGCAATGTGTGGTTTCTCTTTTTTATCCACCATCATTAACACTTACACGCATATTCAATACATTCATTATTTTATATATATATATATTTTTACAGTCAAATCTTTATTATGAACTACTCTACAGTACAAAAAATGCAAGTAATGATAATAAAGGAACAGCACAGGTAAATACTAAAATGCAAATGAGAAGAAAAACCTTAATATATTATAAAACAATCTGATATACTCTTGTGTTATTCTCCGCAATTTTGAGAAAATATATTGAGCCCGCATGTGTATCCTTAGTTTGACATCAATGTGCGCTGCCCTTGCATTTTTACCAAGTGCAAGTGGGCACATGAATGATATTGTGTGCTTTTACTTCACACAATCCCCCAGCAGAAAAAAATTCACAATTTGCCTATGCATATTTACTCCCATGTTCATTTACTCTTGTACTTAGATGTAAGTGAAATGTTTTAGATGTTCACCATTTTAGGGCCTGTTTCACAAAGTTAACTTACACTTTTGAGTAATTTATAATTTTGAGTGAGTTTACTGCTTTTGGCTATTCACAAATCCAAGTGTAAATTACTACTGAAAGGAAAAGTAGTAAGTCACCACCACACATGGCCAACCATTGGTACTGAAATACCCTCCCTTAGAAAATGATAGAAGTAGGGAATTAAAATAATTTAAAATAGTTTAATAGATAAATTAAAATAAATTAATGTTAAAATATATACATAAATGCATATATTATTATTATTATTTTATTTTTTAATATATGTTTATTGGTTTCAACAGGTACAGGAGCAGCCAATAAATGAAAATTTGGTACAGAATAATAGAATCAAACAAACCCACCGTAATCCCCCCCCATCCCCAGGAAGAGCGAGATCATAGTTCTAGTACATTCGGAAGATACCTGTGCATTAGTAAACTGTCATATATAAGACAATAACAATGATGGCAATGGATAGGCTCTTACATGTAATTCGCTACTAAAAACAGGGAAAGAAGGCACAAAAGACCCAAGGTGGCATGTGAGGACCAGCATAAACCAGTTCAGCAGGCGGACACCTCCACAAAATCGGTTGGTCTACTGATATAAAGAGTGCAAACAATTCTAGAGACTCACAGCAGGTCTGGTCGGGACACCAGAAGTCCTTGGGGCGAGAAGCGTCTGGTAACTCCTCCTCATAAATCAACAACAGGTCCCTATAGTAGAGCAAGGCATGAAGCCATTTCTTTACCGTAGGAATTGTCTTAGCACCCCAGCATTGCGCAAAAGCCCTCTTCGCAAATAAAGTGGAAACTGCAACAATTCGCCTATTACAGGGTTTAAGGCGTTTAACATAACCGAGTAAGCATATTTCAGGAGTGCAGTGCACTGGTTCCAACACAACATCAGTAAGCATTTACACCACAACAGTCCAGAAAGTAAATACACCCGCACACATCCATGCCACATGCAAGAAGTCTGCATCCGCCATTCCACAGCGCACGCAGTTAGCAGTCTTTCGCAGACCATACCTACAGAGTTGTGAAGGGGTGTAATAAAATTGGTGTAGGAATTTGAACTGAATAATTCTGAGATTGCCGTTAGCTGTAACACGACAAGTAAGTTGGCAGCATGCCGTCCAGACTAGTGTAGTTCCTATATCCCTGATAGGCTATGGGCATTGGAATAACATACACTATAGATTTGACATAGGACTAAGATCAGTATGTCTCTATTGAGTATATTAAACTTAATTACTTGTGTGTGCCAGCTAACTCAGAGGTCACTAGAAACTTCTCGAATATACAAGAAGGGGTTAGTCTCTGACAACCGCATAAACATGACAACTTTGTTTCCTGTTAGAATCGGAACAGCCTCAGAATCGTGGAAACAATAGATAACAGTTTCACTCAGTCAATTGTGCATGCTTAGTTTCTACAGAGTTGCACAGAAACAGAGACGGGTGTTTCAATAAAAGGGTTTATTGAACAGTCTTATTTCTCATGCAAGAGATATGAATTGCTACAATCGTAAGACAGACTGCGAAGTACAATATGTATGAGGTTAGCAGTAAGATAAAATAATACTGCAATAGCATGGTTTGTAGCTATGACATATATTAATCAAAATACATACATAAATAACATAATGCTAAAATGTGATGCTTTTCAATTGTTCTACCCCAGTGTACCTAACCTAAGTGCAGTACGAGGTTTGAAATAGGTGCCACTTCTAAAGTATAGGTAGCTATATCTTAGTTTAGCCACGAGTTGCCAAATGTTTCTCTAAGTTCTAGTCAGCTCCTTACCTGAGAATGAGAGAGGTTGGAATCTCTTTTCTGGACTTGATAGTCTAATCCCCCGCAAGGGAAGTCAGAGAGCACTGGAGCTGGATTCTCTGCGAGGAGGATGGCAGCGTCAGGTCAGTGCATCAGGCTGGAACTCGATTTCCTTCCGAACTTGCCGTGGCGAACCGCGTAGTCTGGGTTGGATCAAATCCTCCGGGAACCGCAATTTGCCAAGGCAGGTGCTGGTATATTTATACCTTGAAGGTGTCTAGGAATGCCAGTATTGACGTAAAAGTCGGGCAGAGGAACGTCATGAATGAACCCCTAAGGAATAGATGTTCATGCATACTTAATGAGTTCTTGGAGAAATCAATATTCAAGCTGAGGGAAATTCCTAAAGGCTTAAGGGTCTGGTTTCCCAGGAATTTGTTGTGACGTGGATGGACGGATGTAGTTGGCCATGCCTATATTTGGTTTGTACGGACAATGTCTAAATAAGGGCCGGATTTCTATGTCCAAACAAGGGCAATGTAAATTGTACGTATATAAGGGCATAAATCTGGAAACCTATATACGGAATCTAAATCTGCACACAACAAGACCTCCGGTGCAAGAGTGGTACCCAACGCTGCCTGTCAGCGTAGACAAGAGTCGTGATCGCCCTGTTCCCGCTCACGTAAGGAAGCATTATAAAGTTTAGTGATTAACCCCTTACGCCCCTCTCCCGTCAGCATCGCCTGCAATGCCCGTAGAGTAGTGGGCTCCACAGGGTATTCCGGATAAACCGCAGGAATAGCCTGTCAGACTGTGACATATGTAAAGCCAAACATAAAGCCCCAATCCATACCATTTCAGTTCAGTGATGCGCGTGACTGTGCAGCCATAGTTCTCAGATATAACCATATACGGATCCCTGTGTAACCATACCCCGAGATACTTTACGGGATCGGACCTCCAGGTTAGTGGCTATTCCATCTCCACCTCTTTCGTGTGCGCTGTAAGGGGAAACACCACAGATTTTGATCAGTTGATCCTGAGACCTGAGAATCTCTCAAACTTTACATACTCCCTGAGGAGTTCAGGCAGGTACACAGCAGGTTCACGGACATAAAGTAACATGTCGTCCAAATAGAGGGAGACTACAAGTGGTTTATGCCGAAACCGCAAGGCAGCCACAGCGTGTTTTTGACGCAATTTGTAGGCTAGGGGCTCTAAGACAAGCAAAAACAGCATAGGTGACAGGGGGCACCCCTGCCGCGTGCCTCTCCCAATGGGGAACAACGAAAACACCCATCCATTAACCTGAACCCGGGCCATAGGGGAATTGTACAGAATCCTAAGCCATTGTAAGAAAAACAGCGGGAAGCCCATCCTAGTCAATACCGTGAACATAAAAGACCATTGTAGAGAGTCAAAGGCATTTGCTGCATCTAGCAGCACAGCAACTGCTTGAAAGTCAGGATCAAAGTAATGTAAGGTAGAGAAAACAGTGCGCAAGTTGTGAGCCGTGGATCGCGCTGTGACAAAACCAGACTGGTCAGGCAGAACCAGAAGAGGGACCAGCGGTTGTATCCTAGTGGCGATCATTTTTGCCAAAATCTTTGCGTCAATATTAATGATTGAGAGAGGCCGATAAGACTCACACTGATTAGGGGCCTTATCAGGTTTCAATAATGTAACAAGCAAAGCCTCCCGGAGGGAAGGGGGCAGCGTCCACTTCTCATAGGCTTCCACATACACTTCTAAAATCCTCGGGGCAAGTTCTGCCGCATAAGCCTTATAGAATTCGCTGGGCAGCCCGTCTATCCCTGCGGCCTTACAGGTCGGAAGGGACATTATGGCCTCTTTAATGTCTTCTTCATCAAACAGTTGCATAAGGTATTCGTGGTGCGAATTAGATAGCCACCCCAACGCAACATCGTCCAGGTATGCGTCGATCTCTACGGAGAAGGCCTAGAGGCATAGAGACGGGTTTAAAACTGCAAAACGGTATCGCAGAGTGTTGTCGAGTAGCGGGCTACCCCGTCCTCGTCTAGTAGTTCTGTTATATGCTCCTGACTGTGCGGATCTGTTAGTTTTTGCGCAAGGGTGCGACCAGGATGGCTTCCCTCGCCATAGTAGTGAGCAGTTCTCTGGCGGGAGCAATGCAATAGCTCCTGGTCAACCGTATCGTTATGTTCCGTGACAAGTTCCCGTATTGCAGCCAGTTTAGCGGTGGAAGGATCAGATTCATACTCACATTCTAATTTAGAGATATCAGATGCTAATCTTTTAATTCTCCTCCGAATGTCACGCAGCACCCCGGATTGGGCCTGTTAGACCTGTTGGCCCTTTGGGTGGTCCCTCCTCATCATTATTTATTTTGTCCCACTTTTGCCTCAAACCCTGTTTGAATTTTTCCTTTTTGGGAACCACTAGACTTTTTCGTGTTGCTGCAGATTCAGGGAGCCATTTTGGCTACCCCTGAAACTTCTGTCTGAGGGCCTGGAGCACAAAATGGTGGCCACCTGTGACATCACCAGCATCCACTGGAACCTACTAGCACCTTCCAGAACATTCCAGAACCCTGTGACCGTTGGAGGCGGTTTAGAATGTTGGGAAGCTAAGACAGAGAGTTGGCAGTTGGAGCTGGCAGTTGGCACCTGACTGGTGAAGAGTGAGCAGCAGAAACCTGAAGGAGGAAGGAGTGAGGCAGCAGGGGTGGAAACTTGTGCCTGGAGTGGGGTCCATAAACCCACCCGTGATACTAGTCCCTACTGACTGAGCCCAGCCTGGAGCCCTGTGTGGGAAGAAGCAAGGAAAACCATCCTAAGGACCTGGACAGCAGGAACAGGCCTTAGAAGTCAAGAAAGCAAGTACCTGACCTGGATACTGGTTTCCCTGGAGCCGGACGTCGAGTAGCCTGGAGACCTGGAGCCTGAGGTGGAGAAGCGGCGCTGACTGGAGAAGCAGACGTCGTGCCCAGAGCCGCCAGAGATCGTGAGAGGGCGCCGACGGAGGACGTGAGGTGTACCAGAGGTCGAGGTGGAAGTTAACGAAGGTCGAGTGAGCGGTGTCGACGGGGGAGTGAAGTCCGCCCTCCGGAGTCGCCGGAGACCGAGGTGAAGTGTACCGGGGGTCGGGAGTGAGGATCGCACTCCGGAGTCGCCGGAACCTGAGAGAAGCGTGCCGGAGGTCGGGAGTGGAGGTCGCACTCCGGAGTCGCCGGAACCTGAGAGAATCGTGCCGGAGGTCGGGAGTGGAGGTCGCACTCCGGAGTCGCCGGAAACCTAAGGAGAGGAGCACCGGAGGTCGGGAGTGAGGATCGCACTCCGGAGCCGCCGGAAGTCGACATCGAGTCAAGGCCGGCCGACGTCATCGAAGTTGAGGTCGCCATCGGACCGGAGCCGCCCGAAGTCGACATCGAGTAAAGACTGCCCGACGCCATTGAATCGGAGGTCGAGATCGAACCGAGGCCGCCGACATCGAAACCGGAACCGCCTACCGGCGTCGTCAGGAACTGACATTGTGCCGAGGCCGCCGACATCGAATCGGAACCGCCTCACGGCGTCGACACGACTCCAGCGGCGTCGGAGCATCAGAAAAAGGGCAGTAAGTGGAGTAGAGGGCGCCTAAGGCCCTGTGGAGACCTGAGAGACTGCTCTAAGGGGCTAGGGAGGTGCTGGAACCAACCTGACTGTGCCAGGGGGTGAGCTGAGACCAATTTAGAGGGGTTGTGTGGAGGGAGAGAGCCAGGTCTCTGGTATTCCCCCCTTGATCTACCTCAGTTTAGGCCTCAGCCTTGTCCAAGCCAGGGAGTAGACACCCTCAAGCCTTCCACATCCCCACAAGCTGTGCCTGGGCCAAATCAGCCCTTAGGAATCCAAATGTGATCTGATTCTATGAGTGTCACTGTCAGCTTTTAATTATTTATTAGGGGCACTGTATTTATTGTATTTAACCTATTTATTGCTTCACTGTATTTATTGGTCCACAGTATTTATTGATGCACAATATTTATTGGTTTACAGTATTTATTGCCTCAGAATATTTAATTGCCTGTATGTATTGCACTTATATTTATGCCTTCATTATTTATGATCACCCCTATTTATTGAATCATTAAGCCAGTATTTATTTGACCTGCACTATTTAAAAAGTTTGTATATTGTGATTGTTATTTATTTATCCAATCAGCAACTAAGAGAAAAAGAAGATAAAGAAAGATATTTTCATAATTTTTACGGTATAGAGTCGTTTTTGGAACGGATGCACGCATGGTTATTGTATGGGTATGTCGTATGCTTAGCACGGAGCCTGATTCCTGACCACTCGAGCCAAGCTACCACAGTGTGTCTGGGAGTACACCACCACCCTTCCGGTGTGGGAGTGTGTAATTTCCAACATTAATTGGTGTTCAGTGGTGGGATCGAGCTGTGCCTACGTATACTCAACAATAACTGTGGGTAGTCCACAGGCCTACACCAGGAGTTTTCTCAAAGCGGCCTTCCTAATTGTGGGTTTTTGTTTTTTCCAAATTTACTCTGGTGGTGGGAGGAGGTATTATTAAAGGTACCCCCCTGCATTGTTACTGCAAATAACTGTCCTCTGACCTGAGTGGGCAAGATGGAGTTTGTACTAGAAAATTTAGAAACGTACACTGTGGCCCAACTCAGGGAGTTCTGTCAGCGGGAGGGGGTGTATTGTCCCCCAGGAGCAAAGAAGGGTGCACTCCAAACCAGCTTAAGGGCTTGGGGGGAGGCACGACGAGAAAGCAAGGCTGAGGAGGAGGACAGGGATAGAGAGCCCGACAGTGAGGGAGCTGGTTTGTACCAACCGGAGGTGGGGAACCTGTCAGCGGGGCCCAGGACACTTTCCAGGAAGGGCAGCAGTGCCTCTAGCGGTGGCTTGTCTGAAGTGGAGTTAACAGACCGGAGGGAGAAAAGACAGCTCACATGGGACTTAGCAAGGCTGGAGAAGGAGAAGGAGGAACAGAGGATGGCTCATGAGATAAGGCTGAAAGAAATAGATCTTCAGATCCTGAGAATCGGGGCACACCCTGTACCTAACGGTGGCAGCGAAGAACGAGAGTACACCAGGGAACCCAAACCCTACCTGCCAAAGGACATAGTAGCTAGCTATGGGGTGGGTGATGATATCGCCAAGTGGCTAGCGGCCTATGAGGTCTCGTTAAGGGCCCATGGGGTTCCAGAGAAGTACTGGGGGGGGGGGGATTGTACAAGTACATGCCTCCAGCTGGTAGGGATGCTTTATTGGCCCTCGAAGAGGATGAGCAGACCCACTACCCCACCATGAAACTGGCGCTCATAAGAAAGTTTGGACTAACACCCGAAAAGTACAGACAGAAGTTCAGGGGTAGTCACAAACTGGGCACACAGAATTGGGTGGACTTCCTGGACTATGCAAAGAAGGCACTAGAGGGTTGGATTCAAGGCAGTGAAGTGAGGAACTACGAGGGGTTGTTTGACCTAGTACTGAAGGAACACCTGCTTGAGAAATGTTTCCCTGAACTGCGGCAACACCTGGTGGATAGCAAGCTGACCAATCCCCGGAAGCTTGCTGAGGAGGCGGACATTTGGGCTAGTACCCGGGTGTCCACAAGGGGGACTGGAGGGGATACTCAAAAGGCCGGACAGGCGCCCCCCAGAAGAAAGAGGGAGGGGAAAAGAAAAAGGAGTTCTCCAAAGGCCCCCAAAATAACTTCCAAGGGAAGGGAACAGGATTCACCCCTAGGGCTAACCCACCCAGAAACCCTAATCCTGGCCAGAGTCAGCAGCCAAGGGTTGTCCATTGCTATGAGTGCGGTGGCGTTGGACACTATAAAGGAGATCCGAAGTGCTTGAAACGACCACCCCCTCCCACTGGAGGAAAGACCCCCGGAGTAGCTAGTGTAGTGCTCGGGGAGGAGATGCCTTTAATTAAGGGAAGGGAGTGGGCGGGTGTCACTTTAGTGTCCCTGGGAGAACGGGAGATGGTTCCCAAGATCCAGGTGCCCGCAAATACCGCAAAGTATGGGCAGTGGGTCACCATCAACGGCCAAAGAGGGGAGGCTCTGAGAGACACAGGAGCCAGTATGACTATGGTGCGTAGCCAGCTGGTGTCTCCAGAGCAGGTAATTCCCGATGTACTCCACCCAGCCGCGATGGCTGACGGCAGAACAGGCCACTATCCCGTGGCCGAGGTTCCCTTTGAATGGGGGGGGGGTTGCAGGTTCACTTCGAGTTGCCGTAAGCCCTGACGTGCCAGTCGATTGTCTGCTGGGGAATGACATGGAGCACAACGCTTGGAAGGAGGTGGAATACCGGACTCACACTGAGATGCTGGGTACACCTGACTGGGCCTGTGTTAGCACAAGGTCCGCGACTACCCGAAGAGGGAGTTCATTTCGGCTGGAGCCTGGAACAAAGGCCCAGCCAGCTGCCAGTCAAGGGAAGAACCGAGGACAGGAGGAGCCTGCCTCGGCGTCCCCACCCCGTAGGACGGATAGGCCACCGGAGGTGGTGGACCAGGAGTCTGCGGTGGGGTCGTTACCAAACTGGAGGACCTACCCATCCCGGCCGAGTGGCACGTGGAGGGAGGCCCGTCCAGGGAGGAATTCTGCCAGGGCCAGAGGGAGTGCCCTACCCTTGAGGGGCTGAGGCGACAGGCCGAAGCCCAGGCAGCAGGGAACGTTGAAGGGAACTACAGTGTTTACTGGGAGGATGGCCTCCTCTACAGTGAACCCAAGGCACCCCTACACGGATCGTCACGAGCCTTGGTAGTCCCTCAACGTTATCGAGCCTTCCTTCTGGAGTTGGCTCACGAGATACCATTGGCAGGACACCTGGGGCAAGACAAGACCTTCGCCCGTCTTGCCCCACACTTTTATTGGCCTCAGATGAAAGTGTCGTCCGATACCTACTGCCGGACATGTGTGTCTTGCCAAGCCAGTGGGAAAACAGGGGTGAAGCTGAAAGCTCACCTGGAACCACTTCCTGTCGTTAGCACCCCCTTTGAAAGGGTGGGCATCGACATTGTGGGTCCGTTAGATCCACCGACTACAGCTGGTCACAGGTTTATCCTGGTTCTGGTGGATCATGCCACACGGTACCCAGAGGCAATACCTCTGAGGACCATAACAGCACCTGTTGTGGCTAGGGCCCTGATGGGAATCTTTACCCGAGTGGGTTTTCCCAAGGAAGTTGTGTCCGACAGGGGGACCAACTTCATGTCAGCGTACATGCGGGCCATGTGGAAGGAGTGTGGAGTGACATACCGGTTCACCACTCCTTACCACCCCCAGACCAATGGTCTGGTGGAGAGGTTTAACAAAACCTTGAAGGGCATGATCAGAAGTCTGCCTGAAAGCCTGCGGAGGAAATGGGACGTCCTCCTACCCTGTTTACTCTTTTCTTACAGGGAAGTGCCACAGAAGGGAGTGGGCTTCAGCCCCTTCGAGCTTCTGTATGGGCACCCTGTACGTGGACCTCTCAACCTGGTGAGAGACGGATGGGAAAGAACTCCCAGAAAGCTTCCCCAGGATGTGGTGAGCTACATGCTGGCCTTCCGGAGCCAAATGGCTAAGTTGTGGAAGCAAGCTTCTGACAACTTGGAAGCCAGCCAAGCAGTGATGAAGGCGTGGTATGACCACAATGCTCACCCGGTGGAGTTGGAGCCTGGCCAGAAGGTGTGGGTGATCGAACCAGGAGAGCTTAGTGCCCTCCAGGATCGCTGGTCAGGACCCTTTGAGGTGTTGGAGAAGAAGGGTAAGGCTACCTACTTGGTGGACCTGAAGACCCCTCGTCAGCCCCTGCGGGTGCTGCATGCCAACCGCCTCAAACCCCACCACGAGAGGCCCGAAGTCATCTTGATGATGGTGACTGACGGAGGAGAGGACGTGGAAAGCGAGCCTCTCCCCGATTTGTTTGCGTCTCAAGAGAAGGATGGGTCGGTGGAGGGAGTGAATCTCTCCCCATCTCTAACTCCTGAACAGCAGGAGGACTGTCGCCAGGTCCTGGGGCAGTACTCTTCGTTGTTCTCCCTTGTCCCGGGTAGGACTCACCTGTGCGTCCATGACGTGGACACAGGAGACAGCCCACCTGTTAAGTCCAAGATCTACCGGATGTCAGACAAGGTGAAGGCCAGCATTCATAGTGAAGTCACTAAGATGCTGGAGCTAGGAGTGATCGAACCTTCTAGCAGCCCCTGGTCCAGTCCGGTGGTGTTAGTACCAAAAGCTGCACCACCGGGTGCCCAACCAGAACTGAGGTTCTGTGTGGACTATCGGGGACTGAATTCAGTGACCAAAACTGATGCTCATCCGATCCCTAGGGCGGATGAATTGATTGACCGGCTGGGAGCTGCCCAATATCTAAGTACCTTTGACCTTACTTCAGGGTACTGGCAGATCTCTTTGACTGATGGAGCAAGGGAAAGGTCAGCCTTCTCCACGCCCAATGGCCACTACCAGTTCTGTGTGATGCCCTTTGGGCTCAAGAACGCACCTGCCACGTGTGGAAATATGGATTTTTCTGATCAGTTATGTCCCCTATCTTGGACCCCAACGGTTCCATGTATGAATCACAAGTACATGTATGTTCCCTCCAGTTCCAGTTATGAAGACGCAAACACATGTGCGTCCACCGTTAACATGTCCTCTGTCAGATCCGCCATGAATAGGCCGGATATTCCATTCCTAAGTATGAAAGGCCACCGGCTTTATATGGTTCACTTATGCCATTTTACAGTCCAGGCAAGTAGGCCCTGATTCTGTCATCAAACTCTTCTTGCCTTCTGCCTCTGAAAGCTCCAGTCTGAGCCTGCATCTGTGACCATGAACTTTGTCTCATTCCCTGCGCGGCTCACGAAGCCTGACATCAGCCTGCTGCCTGCCAAAAACTGTATTTCACCTTCGAAATTATCTGCTCCGTTCCCTGCCCGATGCATTCCTGTCTAGTAGTTTAAGTAAACATTCTTTCAGCTACCAAGCAAAGGCCCGGCTTCTCTGTCTTTATACAAGTAATTCATAGCCCTATTACTATGGAAGATTTCTACCCACGCATCTAGTGTAGACACTTAGACGCTTGTACACGCACTAACAGTCAGTATAGTCAGTATAGAATAAGATTCTACTCTAAGGAGACCTCTCTTTTGCGATAACATAGTTCTTTAAACATGGGATGTTAGATATGATTTGGGATTAGGTTGACTTGACCCTCCAGACTTCTGTCGCCACATGTAGAGCTAAATGTCAAGTCCCCTTCACCCCCTAGTTGCACGTCAATTACACGTCATGCTGCTGCGCGCGCATTTCTGCCAAGTATTTCTGCTGACATTGCGAAATCCTTTCATAGAACCACCCTATTATGACATCACATCTAATGACGTTCTTTCATCACTCCCAGTTACGCCTATTTTTGCTACGCACGAATATATTATCCATACTATCAATTGTTACGCCTCTTGTATTTGCTTCACTGTAATGCCTATTGTATAAAAGTGATTGATTGTCAATAACGTATGTACTTCACTTCCTGAACCTTCGTGGTGATGGAACTTGGAGCAACCGATTATAATCGACCATTGGAATAAAGCCCATTCCGAACCTCTAATACCACGGATTCTGCCTCTTATTTACTGAGCTATTTTATTATGTTTCTGTATCAAATTAAGTCCCGGTAATTAAATTATTTACCACATGAATGGCGCCCGAACAGGGACACTTTCTCATCTCACGCGCCGGCGGTGCGTTGCAGGCCCGGTCTCCTGCCACAGCTGGACGGACAATAACGCGTACCAGCAGGATTTCCTGTATCTCCCTCCGGTCAAGCGGGGGCGACTGAGGCTGCGATCATCACCCAGACGAGGCGGTGAGAAGTGCGAAGTATCCCGACCAGAGCCTAGCTGAGAGAGCAAGATCCGAGGTATACAGAGGCCCACCAGTTTCCGAAGTCCGGAGTCGAGTCCAGTTTCCGAAGTGTTCGAGTCGAGTCCAGTCCGGTTCAAGTTCAGTTCAGTTTCCGAGGCCTTCCGTTTCCGAGCTACCCGGTGAGTACCATTACTGGGGAGGCGTTCTGACGTGCACATAGGTTGTGCCGGTCAAGACGGGTTTGGGTACACAAATCCGGTCTGCACTGTTTCAGCAGTGTATCTGTACTGTTTAGCAGTATATCTAGTATATCAAGTATATAAATTCAGAATAATTCAGTTAAAGTCGAGTATTATGTTTAGTGATTAAGTTTTCCTTAGATCGTCATCATCATCGTTGCTCAGTTAAATGTTAAAT
Organism: Triturus cristatus; assembly: GCF_964204655.1. NCBI lineage: Eukaryota > Metazoa > Chordata > Amphibia > Caudata > Salamandridae > Triturus > Triturus cristatus. The sequence goes on from NC_140587.1 coordinate 423,021,498, forward strand.
GTTAAATGTTTTAAAAACTTTCTGCATATTGTGGTATGAATGACTGTTCATTATCGTGTTTACTGTATTAAGTTTGTTCAAGATCAAGTATCAGATCAGTTTTCAATATGCCGCTCTTTTCGAAATTAAGACAGATCACAACAAGAAAAGGGGTACTCGAAGAAGCCGTTCCTATTCCTCCTAGGGACACTCCAGGGTACTTCATGTATCATAAACATGGCTTAGACGCTATATTATTTCTTGATTTATGGGTAGACTACACCAAGGAATTACCAGAAAGTCAGAGGTGGCCCGCAGCTGGGTCCTGGGATGCAGAGTGCATCATGAAAGTAGAGGAAGAGTTATGGAAAAGGAAAGTCAGACAGTCACAGAAAGACGCCATTGAGTTATGGCGTAAAGAATCTCATAGACGTACAGAAAAAGCACTCCGACTGGAAGAGAAAAATAGAGAGAATTCAAATAAAGTCCGAGAAAATCTATTAATTGAAGAAGGTACACGAGTGAAATCAGAACAAGTAGACAGACAAAGAAATGCCCTTATGAATGGTATGTATCCCCTTCTGGCTGAAGGATTACCTAAGGCTACTCCAGAGATACCAAAAGACTTGCCACCCCCATTATTTCCAATAAAGGTACATCCTAAGGGGCATCCTAGAACCGCAGAAGATGTTTTTCTTTCCTCATATTTAGATGACGCAGCTCCCGAGTATGCTAATTCCGCCCCACATAGACCGCCTGCCAGGGAGGTTCAACACCAAGATCCAGTACCCGTATCTCTACAGCAACAAGTCCTGACACAAGTTCCGGCAAGCACATCTGTTTCTACATCTGTTCCTACAGCTACTTCTATAGCTGTGTCCACACCTATAGTTGCTGTATCACGTTCAACGAATCCTTTCACGCCCGATACCCCAGATGGGGCTACGGGAGGTGCTACCAACATTTTTTCTACGCCACCCAGAATAAATAAACTTACCTTTCAAGAGTCAGCACATTCACGTACCCCCAAACTCATAAATGCCCGTACGCTTAAGGAACTTCTTGTAGATTGTAGATATGACCCTGTGCCCGGCAAAGAGGACGAAATGATCATGGCATCATTACGTATCAGACGAGCCGCGGTGTATTTAGGGAAGTTACCAGGAATGACTGCGCATCTAGATAATATATATCATTTTGTCCAAACAGGGCGAGATTCTGAATGTATTAACAGAGCTATGGAATACCAGAAAGTGGAGATACAGGGGGAACTGTTACGTTTCCTCATAAATTGTGTGATCAGAAATCAAGACCGACCGGGGGTAGACCCGGAAGCAATGCAAATTCTTACCAGATGGAGCCAGAATATATCAGAAGGGAGACATGATAAGCAGAATTGTATAACAGCCATGTGCCGAAAGATCCGTAAAGAAATAGAACGTTTACATGAAGAAAGATTAGCGGTAGACCAGTTCGAACAAGGCGAGGAGGAAGGATCAGGACTGCCCACAGGACAGTCAGACACCATAGCTTATGTAGGTAGAGGAAGATCTTGTAATAGTAATAGATGTCTTATTGACCCGATACGTCCGATATGTCCAGATAATAACAGGAATTTCCAAACACCTATAATTAATATAAGGTCTAACGAGCATTCATTCCAAGCAGCTGACAAATTACTCCGAGAACGAAGGGGTTATCATTTTCTCGATTCTATGGATGAACAAGAATTAGCCAGGTCAGCCGTCCATTGGGTTGCCAGTCCCGGAAAGTATGGTGATGATACAGTAGCACACACATTTTTGAATCTCACCCCAGATGAACAGCGTTTAGCTGGGATTTATATGATTCAACAACTCCTTATACTATATCAGAGTCAGCATTCGGATCCTGGTCCCTTGCCTGATATATTGACTGAATTACTCATGAATAGATGGAGAGGTTCAGGTACTAAATTAATTAAAGAAATACTAGAATCAAGAAAACAGTACATTCTTTTTGTATGCCCAGAACATGTCTCATTGCCCATCAAGGAAAGAACCACGTATTACATGGACAGACAGAATCCCTTACGAGAAGTACACCCAATAAAAGGCGAGGACAATGAGTTTAAACGCGTATTTGTATATACGCCCATATCGAAAATAGAATTGTTAGAAATGAAGAAAGTGGTACCCAGTCATGACAAAGACCCAGCAGGTTTTCACCGAGAAATTAAAGACATGTTACTCATGGGAGAGTATACCTATCCCGACATTATGACAATATTAAAGGTATTAATGCCTGCTGGCATTTATGAAAAACTCAGGGAAAAAGAGTGGGAGGTAGGAGACCAAAAGATAGAATGGTCAGCATTAGAAGCAGAAGAAAAAGCCCGAACTGCAGGAGCAGGGCTTGGGGATAAAACTAAGGCACTACCAGGTTTACTAGTACAGGTACTGCCACGTTTATTAACTACGAAAAAGGAAGATTGGGGTACAATTTCAGCCTGTAAACAGAAGCAAGATGAAGACACTAGTGATTTCTATGCCAGATTTGAAAAATGTTTTGGTATAAATAGTGGCATAAAAGCAAGTAGCGAATCATACCCACATCTGTTTGTGACAAAATTAGTAGAAAATTCCTTGCCTCAAGTGAAGAATAGAGTATTAAAATTCGAGAGTACCTGGCAAGGTAACACTCCATCACAAATGTTACAAATGTTACAGTACCATCACAATAGAATTAGAGAGGAACAAGAACATGAACAAAGACGCATGAAAGACACGAAAATGAAAATGCTAGTCTCCCAGACAGTTCCAGCTGAAGGACATAAAAAGGGTACGACACACTCCGGTGATTCAGCAGGACCTGTAAAAGGGACATGCAACTATTGTAAAAAGCCAGGTCATTACGTACACGATTGTCCAGTTTTGAAACATAATATCGCCATAGGTAATACAAAAGAAAGACCACGGCCACCTAGACAGGATCAGAATGAACAAGGAGCCCCGCAGCATGCACAGTCCATGCCAGCTCCACCACAGTCTATACAGTTTGTGCCGGCTGCACCAGCGCTGCCTGTTGCTGCCACACAAACCACGACACGACAACTGTACCAGACCGCACAGTATGACTATCCTGATTATCAGCGATACGCATGAACCAGCCTAGAGAGGGAAGTTGACTTACCCCTTATCGAGGTCCCTGTAGACCAAGAAGGACCTTATGTACATAGTGAATTATTAGGCCAAGACAGAAAATTTTTACTCGATACAGGGGCAAGTCGAACAACCATAAAACGTAGTGAAGTTCCAGGGGCACCCCTCTCAGGCTCACAGAATATTTCCCTTGGTTTTTCAGGAAAACCTATTGTTAATGAAGTGTCACAGCCTCTTCCACTTACGATAGGACCTTTGACCCGAACTACAGATTTATTGCTTACTAAGTCATGTCCAGAAAACTTGTTAGGTATAAAAACACTGAAAGCTCTAGGAGCTATAATATGTTGTTCCCCGGAAGGAGTAAGATTGTTTTTACGTGATTTTAAAGGTCACTATGTGTCTAGGGACATGGATCCCCGACTGCAGACTTTACCTACACATCTATGGGCGCAAGGCCCTACTGATGTTGGTTGCATGAATATTACACCATATCGAGTCACACTAAAGGCAGGAGTGGTACTACCACGAATGAGACAATACAAGTTACCTCCAGATGCTGTAGTGGCTTTACTGCAAATCATTGACGAGCTCATTGCCCAAGGAGTGGTTGTGGAAACAGACTCCAATGTATGTAATTCACCGATAATTCCGATTCTTAAACGAACAGATCCGAAGGCCCCGCCAGTATATCGATTGGTTATTGATCTGCGCGAATTAAACAAATGCATAGTGCCACAATTCCCTGTGGTCCCAGATATCTCATCATTACTGACAGCTATTGATTCCGAAGCAACATTCTTTACTGTGATTGATCTCAAGAATGCCTTTTTCAGCGTCCCAATAGATCCGGAAAGCCAATATTTGTTCGGATTTAGTTTAAATGGACGTAGCTTTAAATTCTCCCGCGCACCTCAAGGATTTACAGAAAGCCCCAGCATCTATAGCCAAGCACTGAAACGAGAACTCGACAGTATCCACATGCCAGTTAACACTGCCTTGCTTCAATATGTCGATGATCTGCTGATCACCGCGAGAAGCGAACCAGAATGTGAGAAAGCATCACTGACAGTTTTACAATTTCTAGCCGAAAAGGGGCACAAGGTGTCCCCTTCTAAGCTGCAATTCTGTGTCCAGCGAGTTGTTTATCTTGGACACTCGCTGTCCAAGGAGGGAAGGCAGCTTACACCCGACCGCATTCAGTTAATAGCTAACATGCCAATACCCAAGACGCAAAAGGAGGTGCGGGCTTTCATAGGCCTCACTTCATATTGTAGGCAGTGGATCCCTCAATATGCATTTCTAGCAAAACCACTCATTCAATTGACAACACAGGAGACAGCCACATCGACTGTTCTCCCTTGGACTCAGGAACATACACAAGCTTTTGAAAGCTTAAAGAAAGCTTTATGTCAAGCACCTGTTTTAGCAACGCCATGTTACAGTAAACAGTTTACACTTTTTGTTACAGAACGCGAAGGTACTGCCTTGTCAGTACTCACACAGGAACAAGCAGGATCATACAAACCATGTGCTTATTTTTCTAGTACATTAGATCCCGTAGCTCAGGCTTTGCCTGCGTGTCTGAAATCAGTGGCAGCAACAGCTTTAGCAATCAGACAAAGCGATGCCATAGTGTTAGGACATCCATTGACAGTTCAAGTACCACATGCAGTAGAGGTTCTTGTGAATAGAACGCAAACACAACACTTGACTATAGCGCGACTTACAGGGTACGAGTTAACATTGTTTCAGCCACATATAGAAATCAGACATTGTAACACATTGAATCCTGCCACACTTTTACCTGTAATCGGAACAGACCCACTAGCTCATGATTGTATTGAAGTTATTACAATCACGACGAAACCCAGACAAGACTTGACAGATGTCCCATTGTCAGACCCAGACCTGACGTTGTATGTAGATGGTTCATGTATGAGAACAAGTACAGGAGAGTTAGTGGCTGCTTACGCAGTCACAACAGATACTGAAGTCATTGAAACAAATCGCATAAATACCTTGTCAGCTCAAGCCGCAGAGCTCATCGCTCTGACACAAGCCTGTATTCAAGCCACAAATAAAAAAGTCAACATATACACTGATTCACGTTATGCATTCGGAGTTGTACATGACTTCGGCGTGCTGTGGCGAGAGAGAGGTTATTTAACTTCTCACGGTGCCCACATTCAGCACGGACCCCTCATTCATGCCTTATTAGATGCGATACATCTACCCACTGCAATATCAATTATGAAATGTAAAGCTCATACGAAAGTTACTGATATCATTTCTCAAGGCAATGATCTAGCTGACAGAACAGCTAAACAGACTGCTCAAACTCAAGCATCCGACATGACAAAGGCAATAGTCCCGACGCCAACACATTGTATGACGGTTAAAGATCCTACTCTTGATGTAATTGACATACAGACACATGCTACACCAGACGAAATAAAGAAATGGACTGAATTAGGAGGGATCCAAACGGATCAAGGATGGATGATGAAGGAAAAGTCTGTGTGGTTCCTTCCTGATTCAATGGTCCAAGTTATAATTAACACTATACATAGTCCAGCACATCTAGGAGAAAAAGCTATGCTTGATAGCATTCAACACATTTGGTTCAATAAACATTTACGAGCAGCAGCCAAACAAAAAGTTCGTACCTGTATGATCTGTTGTCAGTTCAACCCAGGAAAAAGCGTTCCCGTAGAACAGGGTGGATTTCAGCCTCCTGATCACCCTTTTGAAGTCCTCCAGATGGATTATATCCAGATGGAACGATGTAGAGGATTCAAATATGTTCTCGTAGTTGTTTGTGCTCTTTCCCGTTGGACGGAGGCATACCCGGTTTCAGATTACACTGCCCCGACTACTGCCAAACAGTTGGTTCGAGAATTCTTCCCATGATACGGTTTACCACGTGTTGTTCACTCAGATAACGGCCAGCCGTTCTCATCCGAATTAATGAAACACGTTTCACTTTTGTTAGGCTATCAGTGGAAATTCCACTGTGTCCGACACCCCGAGGCAGCAGGTCTCGTAGAAAGACATAATCAGACTCTGAAAATTAGATTGTCCAAAATATGCAGGGAGAAGGGTGTCGACTGGGTAGTAGCATTACCAGTTGCACTCTTTTACACGAGAATGGTAGCACACTCTCGAACAGGGCTATCCCCGTATGAGGTGATCTTCGGTAGACCACCAAATATGTGGGGGACGCCTATACCACGCAAAATAACTGATATTGACTGTAATATGCTGACAGATTACCTGGCTTCCTTGATGTCTGCACTACAATCTTGTCGTTCACAGGTAGCTGCAGCTTTTCCTGACAACACTGAGGTGAAACCCCATGACGTAGTTCCGGGAGACTTGGTCCTGGTGAGGAACTTTGATCGAAAGACTCAGCTGGAACCCAGGTGGAAGTCACCGCAGCTTGTCTTGCTCACCACAAGGACAGCCGTGAAGATCGAGGGCAGAAAAGGCTGGATACATTCAAGTCATATCAAGAAATTTCATGGACTACAATCAGATGTGAATACCACACCTTGTGTGTCTTCACCCATTGACTCAAAACTTCCTTTTGTTGAAAAGAGTAATTCCGAACATTATAAACTAAAGCTCAGGTCCAATCAGTCAAGCAATTTGATTGTTTAAGTCCTCTCCAAGGTGAAGCGGTTGAATTGTCTCTGACATGTATCCCTTGGACCTGAATAGAAACCACACCCGAAAAATGTTGAAACGACAGGCGTACTGTAAATCACTGCGTAGTCATTGTATAGTGACGTTATTAATTTTGTTTTTCTTAAGTCTTTTAATAATTACTGCAAGTATATTGTTGCACATATATTATCCTATTTCTAGACATGTTTATAATATTACTGCTGAACATTCTTTTAGTGAATTACCTCCGCTTGAGTTGTCTTATAGATTTGCGCTGCGCAATAACACGTTTATTAGTATGTTACATCATTCCCATCAGGTTAGCAATGCTACAAATTGTTGGATATGTGGCCGACTCCCTCCCTATCAGAATTATAAAGGAATTCTACCTCTCTTTCCATACCCGTTCCACCCAATATTTCCAGTAAAGGGTGAACTATGTGTAAGAAAGAATGGTTCCATACATATGGGCCATAGTAGATGCACCACTGTAGTAGAATTTAGTGATCAAGGCAAGTCTACATTTAGAGCTTCTCGCCATTCCTATTTCATATGTGGTCAGACGGCATATGTACGTTTGCCCCTAGATTGGGATGGTACTTGCTATATTGGATTCCTTTTGCCACCTGTTTTTCTAGCTCCTCCTGATTATCACAGAAACACTCATTTAGTATATAATAGAGTAAGGAGAGATCTCCCAATAGTCGATTACACTGAAACAGCATGGGAAAAATACACAGATTTCAATAAAGGTCTCTTTCCCTATATAGGTACCGTTACTAATAGTAAGCTGATACGTAGATTAACTAGAACCCTTGAAGCAGTAGTGAACGAAACTATTTCCGCCTTAGGCAATTTAACAGAAGAGCAGTCTGCTATGCGGATTGTTGTGCTTCAAAATCGTCTTGTCCTTGACGTCATCCTAGCCGATAGGGGCGGAGCCTGTAGGGTCATCGGATCAAGCTGTTGCATTTTCATACCAGAAAATTCGCCATCTGTATATAAAGCCATAACTCGCCTTCATAAGATTGTAAGCCAGATACATCAGAACCCAGGCACCTGGACTTGGTCCGGTTGGTTTTGGAGTGTATTGTCTACCTTTGGATGGAAGGTCCTATCTTTCCTAGGTATTGGCCTTCTCATACTATTCAGTTGCTGTCTATGTCTACAATGTGGACCAGCGATCTGTGGTCTGTGTGCCACATCGTGTATTCCACCACCAGGATTTCGTTCGTCCCAGAAGAAAAAAGAAGAACAAATGATGCTATATGAACAGATCAATGGATTGATGAAGATTGATATCTCTTAACGGGCAAGTAGGGGACAAGGAGGGAATGTGGAAATATGGATTTTTCTGATCAGTTATGTCCCCTATCTTGGACCCCAACGGTTCCATGTATGAATCACAAGTACATGTATGTTCCCTCCAGTTCCAGTTATGAAGACGCAAACACATGTGCGTCCACCGTTAACATGTCCTCTGTCAGATCCGCCATGAATAGGCCGGATATTCCATTCCTAAGTATGAAAGGCCACCGGCTTTATATGGTTCACTTATGCCATTTTACAGTCCAGGCAAGTAGGCCCTGATTCTGTCATCAAACTCTTCTTGCCTTCTGCCTCTGAAAGCTCCAGTCTGAGCCTGCATCTGTGACCATGAACTTTGTCTCATTCCCTGCGCGGCTCACGAAGCCTGACATCAGCCTGCTGCCTGCCAAAAACTGTATTTCACCTTCGAAATTATCTGCTCCGTTCCCTGCCCGATGCATTCCTGTCTAGTAGTTTAAGTAAACATTCTTTCAGCTACCAAGCAAAGGCCCGGCTTCTCTGTCTTTATACAAGTAATTCATAGCCCTATTACTATGGAAGATTTCTACCCACGCATCTAGTGTAGACACTTAGACGCTTGTACACGCACTAACAGTCAGTATAGTCAGTATAGAATAAGATTCTACTCTAAGGAGACCTCTCTTTTGCGATAACATAGTTCTTTAAACATGGGATGTTAGATATGATTTGGGATTAGGTTGACTTGACCCTCCAGACTTCTGTCGCCACACGTAGAGCTAAATGTCAAGTCCCCTTCACCCCCTAGTTGCACGTCAATTACACGTCATGCTGCTGCGCGCGCATTTCTGCCAAGTATTTCTGCTGACATTGCGAAATCCTTTCATAGAACCACCCTATTATGACATCACATCTAATGACGTTCTTTCATCACTCCCAGTTACGCCTATTTTTGCTACGCACGAATATATTATCCATACTATCAATTGTTACGCCTCTTGTATTTGCTTCACTGTAATGCCTATTGTATAAAAGTGATTGATTGTCAATAATGTATGTACTTCACTTCCTGAACCTTCGTGGTGATGGAACTTGGAGCAACCGATTATAATCGACCATTGGAATAAAGCCCATTCCGAACCTCTAATACCACGGATTCTGCCTCTTATTTACTGAGCTATTTTATTATGTTTCTGTATCAAATTAAGTCCCGGTAATTAAATTATTTACCACAGAGCTAGGAGTGATCGAACCTTCTAGCAGCCCCTGGTCCAGTCCGGTGGTGTTAGTACCAAAAGCTGCACCACCGGGTGCCCAACCAGAACTGAGGTTCTGTGTGGACTATCGGGGACTGAATTCAGTGACCAAAACTGATGCTCATCCGATCCCTAGGGCGGATGAATTGATTGACCGGCTGGGAGCTGCCCAATATCTAAGTACCTTTGACCTTACTTCAGGGTACTGGCAGATCTCTTTGACTGATGGAGCAAGGGAAAGGTCAGCCTTCTCCACGCCCAATGGCCACTACCAGTTCTGTGTGATGCCCTTTGGGCTCAAGAACGCACCTGCCACGTTTCAGCGCCTGGTAAACCAGATCCTCACCGGAATGGAGAGTTTCTCTGCTGCTTATCTGGATGACATAGCCGTCTTCAGTAACAGCTGGGAGGATCACTTGCGTCACCTGCAAGCTGTTCTCCAGGCCCTGAGACAAGCTGGATTGACGATCAAGGCCAGCAAGTGCCAGATCGGGCAGGGGTCGGTAGTGTACCTTGGACACTTGGTGGGTAGGGGAGCGGTGCAACCCCTCCAGGCGAAGATCGAGGCCATCATGGCCTGGGAACCCCCCAAGACACAGACTGAGGTCCGAGCATTTTTGGGCCTCACGGGATACTACCGCCGCTTCGTGAAGGGATACGGTACCATCGTAGCCCCCCTCACGGAGCTCACGTCCAAGAAACAACCTCGACGGGTAGTCTGGACGGAGGCTTGTCAGCAAGCCTTTGTGAGATTGAAGAAAGCCATGTGCGAGGCCCCGGTCTTAAGGGCCCCAGACTTTTCCAAGAAGTTCATTGTCCAGACAGATGCATCAGAACATGGCATTGGGGCAGTGTTATCGCAACTCAACGAAGAGGGTCTGGATCAACCCGTGATCTTCCTATCCCGGAGACTACTTCCCAGGGAACAGAAGTGGAGTGCAATAGAGCGTGAAGCCTTTGCAGTGGTATGGGCTCTGAAGAAGTTGCGGCCATACCTGTTTGGCTCGCACTTCCTGGTTCAGACCGACCACAGACCCCTTCGTTGGCTGATGCAAATGAAGGGGGAGAATCCCAAGTTGTTGAGGTGGTCTATTTCCCTACAGGGAATGGACTTTCAGGTGGAACATCGGCCTGGAGTGGACCACGCCAATGCAGACGGTCTCTCAAGGTATTTCCGCCTTAGTGATGAGAACTCCCAAGGGGTTGGGTAGCTCTCCCCACTTTCAGCTGGGGGGGACGCGTGTTAGACCTGTTGGCCCTTTGGGTGGTCCCTCCTCATCATTATTTATTTTGTCCCACTTTTGCCTCAAACCCTGTTTGAATTTTTCCTTTTTGGGAACCACTAGACTTTTTCGTGTTGCTGCAGATTCAGGGAGCCATTTTGGCTACCCCTGAAACTTCTGTCTGAGGGCCTGGAGCACAAAATGGTGGCCACCTGTGACATCACCAGCATCCACTGGAACCTACTAGCACCTTCCAGAACATTCCAGAACCCTGTGACCGTTGGAGGCGGTTTAGAATGTTGGGAAGCTAAGACAGAGAGTTGGCAGTTGGAGCTGGCAGTTGGCACCTGACTGGTGAAGAGTGAGCAGCAGAAACCTGAAGGAGGAAGGAGTGAGGCAGCAGGGGTGGAAACTTGTGCCTGGAGTGGGGTCCATAAACCCACCCGTGATACTAGTCCCTACTGACTGAGCCCAGCCTGGAGCCCTGTGTGGGAAGAAGCAAGGAAAACCATCCTAAGGACCTGGACAGCAGGAACAGGCCTTAGAAGTCAAGAAAGCAAGTACCTGACCTGGATACTGGTTTCCCTGGAGCCGGACGTCGAGTAGCCTGGAGACCTGGAGCCTGAGGTGGAGAAGCGGCGCTGACTGGAGAAGCAGACGTCGTGCCCAGAGCCGCCAGAGATCGTGAGAGGGCGCCGACGGAGGACGTGAGGTGTACCAGAGGTCGAGGTGGAAGTTAACGAAGGTCGAGTGAGCGGTGTCGACGGGGGAGTGAAGTCCGCCCTCCGGAGTCGCCGGAGACCGAGGTGAAGTGTACCGGGGGTCGGGAGTGAGGATCGCACTCCGGAGTCGTCGGAACCTGAGAGAAGCGTGCCGGAGGTCGGGAGTGGAGGTCGCACTCCGGAGTCGCCGGAACCTGAGAGAATCGTGCCGGAGGTCGGGAGTGGAGGTCGCACTCCGGAGTCGCCGGAAACCTAAGGAGAGGAGCACCGGAGGTCGGGAGTGAGGATCGCACTCCGGAGCCGCCGGAAGTCGACATCGAGTCAAGGCCGGCCGACGTCATCGAAGTTGAGGTCGCCATCGGACCGGAGCCGCCCCAAGTCGACATCGAGGAAAGACTGCCCGACGCCATCGAATCGGAGGTCGAGATCGAACCGAGGCCGCCGACATCGAAACCGGAACCGCCTACCGGCGTCGTCAGGAACTGACATTGTGCCGAGGCCGCCGACATCGAATCGGAACCGCCTCACGGCGTCGACACGACTCCAGCGGCGTCGGAGCATCAGAAAAAGGGCAGTAAGTGGAGTAGAGGGCGCCTAAGGCCCTGTGGAGACCTGAGAGACTGCTCTAAGGGGCTAGGGAGGTGCTGGAACCAACCTGACTGTGCCAGGGGGTGAGCTGAGACCAATTTAGAGGGGTTGTGTGGAGGTAGAGAGCCAGGTCTCTGGTATTCCCCCCTTGATCTACCTCAGTTTAGGCCTCAGCCTTGTCCAAGCCAGGGAGTAGACACCCTCAAGCCTTCCACATCCCCACAAGCTGTGCCTGGGCCAAATCAGCCCTTAGGAATCCAAATGTGATCTGATTCTATGAGTGTCACTGTCAGCTTTTAATTATTTATTAGGGGCACTGTATTTATTGTATTTAACCTATTTATTGCTTCACTGTATTTATTGGTCCACAGTATTTATTGATGCACAATATTTATTGGTTTACAGTATTTATTGCCTCAGAATATTTAATTGCCTGTATGTATTGCACTTATATTTATGCCTTCATTATTTATGATCACCCCTATTTATTGAATCATTAAGCCAGTATTTATTTGACCTGCACTATTTAAAAAGTTTGTATATTGTGATTGTTATTTATTTATCCAATCAGCAACTAAGAGAAAAAGAAGATAAAGAAAGATATTTTCATAATTTTTACGGTGTAGAGTCGTTTTTGGAACGGATGCACGCATGGTTATTGTATGGGTATGTCGTATGCTTAGCACGGAGCCTGATTCCTGACCACTCGAGCCAAGCTACCACAGTGTGTCTGGGAGTACACCACCACCCTTCCGGTGTGGGAGTGTGTAATTTCCAACAGGGCCCCTATGCAAATTCCCTGAATGGTCACTTTAAAAGCCTCCCATAACATTCCTGCGCTATCCACCGATCCCTCGTTCTCTTTTAAAAAGTTTTTAATCGCCTCAGCAATAGTTCACCGGAATACTGGATCAGTAAGCTCACAGGGCTGTAGTCTCCACGCAAAGGGTGGTCTCTCACAGGTGGGAATCTGTAATTCAAGGAGTACGGGGGAATGGTCAGAAAGAGTACGAGCTTCATGTGTCACGGCCACTGCCCAAGTACAAACTATCTCCGAAACAAGCCAAAGGTTTATCCGGGACCAGGACCCATGAACAGAAGACATAAAGGTACTCTCCCGACCAGCGGGGTGACGGCTATGCCAAATGTCATACAAATGACCTGCATCTAGCAGCCCCACCAGTACTTCTGCAGCTTGTTTAGGCCGCGTCTCACTGCTTCCAACTCTATCCAATGTAGCGTCGAGACAAACGTTAAAATCACCTCCCCAAATGATTGCAGCAGTAGGAAATGTAGAAATTCTACGCCACACATCTGAGTAAAAGGAGGGATCATCCGTGTTAGGGCCGTACACATTCACCAGCAACACACTTGTGCCACCTAGTTGCCCATGCAGGATCACCACTCGTCCACATTCATCCGCGTCAGAGTGAATCACAGTAAATGGGACACCTTTTTTTTACCAGAGCCATCACACCCCTAGAGTAGGTAGAGTAAGAGGACGCAACTCTGGAACCCGCCCAGCGCGCACCCACTTTCTTTGCTGAATCATTGGTTAGATGAGTCTCTTGTAATAGGGCTATTTGCACTCCCATGCGATCTAGATAAGCAAATACTGACCTTATCTTTTTTAGGTGTATTGAGCCCGCGTACGTTCCAAGTAAGGAACTTAACTGTACTGTTCATCGTTTAAAGCCATCATTAACTGAACACCTGAGTAATAAGACATGTAATGCATGCCCGAAGTACCACAGCACACCAGATCGGCGGATGCCCAGTCCAGCTACAATAACATTCTGCCTTCCCCAAAACAACCCCCCACCCACTTCAGCATCCCCAACTTGCCAAAGCCATCCAGATACAATACCACCCCCCCAACATACCCAACAAAGACAATATCCATTTGGGGTACACCCAGTTTTGGGGGCACAGAGTGCTGCTGGCCTCCCACATAGTAGGAGGTGGCTGAGCAGGTCTAAATTTGCGCCAGGATAGAAATACGTCAATGGCATGGCACATAATAGAACAAAGTACAGAATCAGCCGGGGTAGTGGGGCACCTCCGTGGAAGCACAACGTAATATGGCTCTACGAAATATGTTACAGGCACATTCAGTAATGCACAGACAACCTATAAAGAAAAACCGGTATTATGAAAGTACAATAGCCATTAAGAATTCAGTGCGCCTATGCCAAAAGCCAGTGCAAACATTCTACTAGAAAATTACTGCATGGGACCAAGAATCACCCCAGACAGTACACGCTAATGTATAATACATCAGAAGTAGTCCGAGAAAATATACGTGTGTATAGTATCTAGCAATGTTCTGCATCACACTACTACCCCTCTTCGTCCGGTGTAGCACTGGTCTCACGTCTCCTGCGCTTTAACCATTTAGCGTGCTCCAGAGCAGCTTTTGGAGAGGAAAAGATTTTACAATCCCCGTCCAAACCTATGCGTGGGCGGGCTGGGTACAGCATCGCATATGGCACTCCTTCCGTTTGCAGGATTATTTTCACTGTACCAAATTCTCGTCTGGCAGCCTGAACAGCCACCGTGAAATCACGGAAGAAGGCCAGTGAGTTGCCCTGGTGAATTATATTGCCCTTATCTCTTGCCATCCTCAATATGGTATCTCGGTCCCTATAATTCAAAAGTCTGGCTATGATAGGACAGGGAGGAGCCCCCGGGACAGGTCTGGCGGCAAGGGATCGGTGAGCGCGCTCCACAATAAACATGCTAGAGAGTTGTTCAGCGCCAAATAGTTCAGTTATGAGGTTTTCTATGAAGGTCTCCATTTTTCCCACATTGGTGTATTCCAGTAGCCCAGTAAGGGTTCACACTGCGACGGCAGCCCGCAGCCCTCTGCAGTTCGTCACTCCGAACCAGCACACCGGCGAGGGCCTCAGTAGACGAGATCCGTCAGTTAGATTTCATGGTGGCCGCCATCTTGCGTACTCACACAAGGGCTCAACATTTCAGGTATCCAGCCTCTATGGCATCCCCCGCCACTCCGTAGTGCCACCGATGTGTGCAGGGGGATCTTACAGTTTAGCTTGCGCAATTTCAGAGATCAGATGCAACGATTCCAGGCAGATGATGGGCGGTTAGTGGCTCAGCCGGGCAGAGCTACACTATGGTGCGGCCATCTTGCCGTGCGCCCTCTAGCACCCCCCCATTCATTATTATATTTCATCGTAAATCTCAGATTTATATCTCTTCTATTCAACCATTCTTTAAATTCTATCAAATAGTTAATGGGACCACGCCAAATAAAAACAGATGCTATGTATAACCCTAATCCTTTAATATATATATATATATATATATATATATATATATATATTCACCTTGTATGGATTGTCATTATGGTAACGACAGCGGTTTTCATAATCTAAAACATAAAGGTTTGCTACACATGAAGCAAAAGTGCTCCCATACACACTCCTATCTTTTCTTTATGTATTTTACTCTTAAACATCATAAAAAGTTCTGCCATTGCCAATTTCGCTATCTCAATAATGAACTCTATTAAGACTATTCTTGTGTTCTCTGTATTTCCCATATAATATCCAGCACTCTATCCTGGGGATATAACTATAAAGGGCTTCTGTATCACACATAAACAGCATTTCAAATCTTAACCCCTTCAGTGCCACGCCCTTTCCCCCTCCTGTGCCGGGCGTTGCACTAGTGGGTGGGGTTCATGACGAGATAGTCTCGTCATGGGCACAGCGCAACCGTGCTCCATGACGAGACTATCTCGTCATGGGCACTGAAGAGGTTAATTCCTTTCATCTGTTTATCACCACAATACTGCTTCTCTTGTACAATATCATCTTAAGGACAAATGGTCTGAGAAAAAAAATCTACATAGTTGCTCAATTGTTCTAATATTGTATTAATACCTGATACTGTAGGGATGTACGGTGGATCAAGGATGTTCTTATGCACCTTTGAAAGTGCATAACTCGCAGGGATCTACTGTTTTTAACTAGAGAGGAATTCTGCTTCTTTAAAACGTATCCACTTATTCTCTATCCCTAATCGGATTCATTAACTGATCTCCACATGGAGTCTATTCATGGAATCTTCTTTTAATGGAATGTAATTCTCCACATCTCTCGAGTGTTTCAATACTTCTTCCTTATATTTATCTTTGTTAATAAGTAGTACTACACCCCTTTGTCTGCCCTCTTTATTGAGCTTCCTGTTCTGTTCTACTTAGGTAATATACCAATCTCTTATGTTGAATATGTCTCTCAGTGTCCTTAAGACCCTTATTAATCACTTATTAATCACTTCCTCAAAAGTAGATATTTCATCAGGTAATTGTCTTATATGGGGATACAAGTTGGAGATAACCCTCAACACCGTCACATCTTTCTTCTGTTGATACTCGTCTTTACCTCAAACCCTTTGAGGCTGATTTTATGGTACAAGCTCTGTATGTCTAAATTAGTTAAAAAAAATTATTTCTTTTAACCTGTACAAAGGATATACCTTTCTGCAGTACATCAGTCTCATCTTGATCTTAAGAGTTTTTGGAACGGTTAATTACTCAGGTCTTGAACTCTTATTCCTTATTTGTTCCAACTCCTATCTTGCCTGGGTCTTAAAACCCTCTCTTCTGGGACTCTGGAATCTCCTTTTGCCTCTCCCTTGCGCCATTCTCTTTCTCCTGTGTCCCCGATTGCCTCTGCTGTTGGGCTCTGATGTTTGATACCCTACATGATAAAAAAAACTGTACCAATGTACCTAATCTCTCATCCTACTGTTTGGCAGAGCTATTAGAGCTCTCTGAAAAGGCTACTACATTTCTCTTAAATTTCTGTGCATTGAATGATTCCTATGTTTTATAATTACTTACTTGTTGTTGAGTGTAATAGTCATTTAACAGAAATAGAGACCCCCATTTTATCATATTTATTTATTTATTTATTTTATTGATGTAAGTGTGTGATTAAACAGTGGGTGCCCTGGCCAAATAGTGCCTTCTGCATGCCAACAAGAAAATATGGTAGAAATCTAAATTAAGTAAATTAATAGGTTTTCAGGGATCTGCAAAAGTTTTCTAGATCAGGCTGTAGGCGAAGATTTACAGGCAGTCTGTTCCAGGCCTGAGTGGTGACCACAGAGAAAGCCTTACACCCTAGGTGTGCTCTGAGAAACTTTGGTATTTTGCTTAGACCAGCACAGGACAAGTGAAGCAACTTAGAAGGACAGTATCTTTTAAACTTATCAGAAATGTATAAAGCTTAAGTTGCTGGCCAGAGAGCTTTGTGGGCCATATAGAGGGCTTTAAACTGGCATCGCATCTTAAAAGGTAGTCAGTGAAGCTCTCTAAGGAAGGGGGATGACACTGTCAAACTTTCTCTTCCTAAAAATCTGCCAGGCTACTGAATTATGTGCGAGTTGTAACCTGCTAATGCGGTACTCAGGACGCCCAATATATAGGGCATTGCAGTCCAGTCTACTTAGCAGTGCTTAATTTGTAAAACAAAAAAAAGTGCAGGGCCCTCATCAGGAGGTCACCGCAGCTGGCACCACCTATTGCCCCTGCCAGTGCTGCCAATGACAGTACCTATACAACTACTAACCATCACACTTCTACAAGTGTGATAATTCAGACTACTCCAGGCCCCCAAAGCTATAAGACGGTATGGACGGTAGGTATTTGTCTTTTGTAATGTATATTGAATTAATAAATAACGGCTGTTCTGCTCATCACTAAGATACACAAACAGTGCCAACAAGTGGCAGACTGTCATAAGTGCTGGTGTTGAAAATGAAGTGCTGGTGCCAAGCACCGGAAACCACCGACCCAAATTAAGCACTGCTTAGCACCAAGGTTTAAACCAGCATCTGCCTGGAATGTTGAGAAATAAACTGAGTAATCTTCCTGAGTTGTTTCAAAAGCAGAAAGCACGTGGACACCAATGTATTAATGTGTAACTCAAATAAGAGTCTGCTGTCAAATAAAACTCCTAGAATCCAAGCTGAGGTTATGGGTACCGGGCATTTGCCCAAAGAATGAGGTCACCACATATGGAACCAAATGGAGGGATTCCCAAAATCAGGACTTCAGTCTTATCTGAATTAAAGAAGAGAGAATTATCATTCATCTTAATCATGCAGCCCCTGAATTGCTCCTGAAGCTGTGAGATATCACCATCCATGCAGATGATAATTTGAGTATTATCATCATAACCATAGAATTGAAATCCAGAAGAGGCAATCAGGTCTGCTTGAGTTATCACATGTATCTTAAAAAGCGTAGGACCGAGGGCAGACCCCTGCATGTCACCATAGGTGTTATCTTTAAAGATATAAGGAAACAATACCATTTGCACTGCCTGCGTTCGATTCTTCAAAAAAGATTCGAACCATGTGAGTGGCTTGTCTCTCAGACCAATAGTGGCAAGCCTTTTCAGTAAAATAACATTTTAGACCATGTCGAACGCGGCAGACGAGTCAAGAATTATGAGTGCCGCCAAATTGCCAGCATCTAAAATCATCCGTATATCATTAGTAGTAGCTGTGAGCACGGTTTAATGCTAAAACAGAATCGAAAACCTAACAATTACTACAAATGATGGTGATCCAGGAAGAGAGAGAAATAGTGCCCTCTCTTTGATGACCCTAATAGGACAAGGGATTAAGAGGAGAACCTGAATTAATCAAAGAGATTTTAGCTATTACCTCCTCATCAGTGATAGGACATCATAGTTAGATGTATCCCTTTTAAGTTTAATTATCTTTTTTTTTTTTGGCAGAGTTTTATATAGCGCGAACGTGACCCGAATCCAATCAGGTATCAGAGCGCTTTATCTTCCTCTTTATATGATTTTTAGATTGAATTTTAAAAAACTATAAGAGATGCTGTATTTGAGCAGTGATACTCTCAAGTTTATAAAAATACTAAATAAGAATGGGAGTAAACATCCATAATAACAAGGTGAGAGACTGAATAAGAATTAGAATTCTGTTGATTGGGACAAGACATTTGAAGAAATTAGCTGATTAAAGTATCGATTCCCCGATAACATGTTAAAAAAGCTCACAACAATACAAGAGTAGATTGTATGAACTGGATAGAACTCCTGTATTTAACACAAGGAATTTTGTGAACTAAATGCACTTTAATCAAATAATGAATTTCATATTGATTGTGATGTGCTGTTTATTATACTACATGGCCTGGACATATGGGAAAAATGAACAATATGGTATGTGTTTAAATTGATGTATATGAGATTATCTATGTTGTTTTAAGAATATTAGAAAATGATGGAATGTCATTAATAGAGATCTGTAAATTGGGGTGCTTCATGCTGCTGGATAGAGCAAAGGAAGGTGGCATGGATAATTTCTACATGATGAAATTGTGTAATTCTGGGGACAGCTTAATGTGAAATATAAAAGCGATGACAACGTTGTAGTATGTTGGAGACAATATGAGAATGCATATTGATACAAGACAGATGTATTTTTCATGCATATCTGTGACATAGTTTAACAAATTGATATGCCAGTCATAGTATCTATTATCCTGATGAAGATTTGAACAAAGAGATTGCCAAAACTATGAAATCATAGTCAATAACTGGAAAACGACTGGAAAAAGAGGAGTCTGAAAAAATAAATGTACTGTATTTATGAATGGTGAAAATAGAGACATTGAGAGCGGTAGAGACTTCCAAAATGTTATTGATTCACAAATGGTATCAATTACATAACCGATATTTAATTCAATACAAGGATTTCATTCATGGGATACTCTAATATCCAAACATTTAAAATCACCAGCCCTGCCACTGCATATTTATATCTGGAAATGAGATGCCATCATCTTGTACCTCCAGAGCTAATGGAAGCGATTGGAACTTTGATCGTAGAGGTTTTCAAATATGCTTTAAATGTCTAACATATGGAACGGATGCAATAGGGTATATGAAGAATGTAAAGGTGTCATCCGGATATAGGGAAATAATATGTGAAATCATACCCTATTTGAATTCCCCAGTACTCTGGGTCTTTTCCCAGTTAGGGTTCACCACTATCAAGGCTTGCCTCATAGACTCAAGGAACCAGCACCCATTAGAAGATTCAACACAAACCTCTAAGAGAATTTCCATCATCATATGAATGATAGAAACCTAGGGAGGTAACCTAGGCTGGGAATTTTCCATAATTTAATTTTTTGAATTGCCGCTATTAGTTCTTGCTTCATCAGAGGTTCTCCTAATGTCTCTTTTTGTTCCACAGTTAGCCGTGATAGTTGATGTTGCTTTACACAAGTACTTACCAACTGCACATAAAGTTAGTACACATTTTTGGAAGGTATTTAAAAAATAGCAAGTTAATTGCTCATTTGGTGCTTCTTCTCCTCATCTATTATATGGAGTAGAGGTCCACTTTTATTCTCATATTTTAACAACCAGCCCACCATTTTGCCTGCTTTGTCACCCTCTCTATGAAGCCTCTGTCTGTGGGACTTCCATGAGGATTTGTCTATTTTGTCATATAATTCACGTTTAAATTTACCATGCAGCAAGCAGTCCCAGAGTCCGGTCTAAACATAGTTTCCTGTTCCAGATCAACCAGGTGGCACCCTGCTCGTCATTCGCTAGTAGGTTCTTAGGCAAGAGAATGTACCATGATGAATTAAAAAGGGATTCAGAGGTTTCTCCTGTAGTTTGCCACTACAGTAGCCGAGGCAGCACTGCTACCGTAGCACCCAAGGTTTACAGCTAGTCCTCCCGTCTGCCTACAGGTCTTACCTGCTATGCTTCATTGCCAGTGAGGGTGTACCAGAGTCTATAGTGGGAGGACAATCTAATCCCCATGCCATAATGTACTTGCGGCTTCTCTGCAGCTTGTAGACTCCTCAGGGATCAGATTACATTATGCCGCATCAGATTTCCAATCGTGGAAGCCCTCCAAAAGATGGCCCTTGACCACTCCACTTGATGTGGAGTCTGTTGCAATGGGGGCAGGAGCCATGCCAGTCCACCTTCTTTTTAAAAATTTTTTAGAGTTTTATATAGGGCGAACTAGACCTGAGACATTGGGTATCAGAACGCTTTACATGAGCACCAGTTTCGTTACAGATGGACAGATACATTCATTTTTGTTAGGCACGGGGAGATTAAGGGGCATATTATCAACGGCCAGCGATAATTATCGCTGGCCGTTCATAGCAATAGAAAATTTTTCGCCAGCTATCGCTAAATATTATCGCCATGATAACGCTATATTTACAACGCATAGCGCTATGGCGATAATATTTCAGCGATAGCGGTGTTTTCAATGGAACATCGCTGGTTTTCCAGCGATGTTCTATTGAAAACAGCGATAACATTGCTGATAGGACCCTGTGGTCCTATCAGCATAATCCATATCCCATTAAAAGTATGCCTTAGTCAGGAATTTAACAGGTGTTAAATTCCTGAGTTAAGGCTGAGGTAGCGTGATTTTTTTTATCGCTGCAACTCCTTGTTAATATCGCGAAGCTGCCTTCACGATATTAACATGTGTTGTTTTCACAGCCACGCCTCTTTTGCATCTCATTAGCGATGCGAGGCGAGGCTGTGAAAAAACGGGCTCTACATCAAGGAAACACGCGCTAGCGTGTCCTTGATGATATTGCGATATAATTATCGCTGCTTTTCGCCCAAAAACGGACGCTAAAGCGGCGATAATTATATCGCCAGCCCTTGCTAATATGCCCCTAAGTGATTTGCCCAGAATCACAGGATGTTGCGCGTCGTTGCCGAGACTCGAACCCGATTCCCCAGCTTCTGAGGTCGACCACTCTAGCAATAAGGCTACATTCTCTCCTTCTTTCTTTCCATCATGTCTGCAGTGCTGCATTAGTCGCAGCCGATGCCATCTTTTTTTTCCCTCTGAGAGTACAGGTCAAATCAAGGTCCACACTGCTCCAATGACTCTCTGTAATGTTTCATTGTGTCATTACTGCCCTTGCTTTCTAGTGAGGACTGGATCATTCTCTGATTGTTGATGCTGTCAGGGATTAGCAAAGAAATGGCCCGGCGAGGTTCTGCGGCAAACTCCATGCTCTGCTGCCATGCCCTAACTTGCAAACCTTTTCTTACCATCTGTTTTAGAGTTTTATTAAAGTGCTTGATAACTGCATCCATCAGGGGATATCCTACAAATATTTTTCATGTACTTATGTTCATGGTTTTCTTAATGTACATTATTTGCTTGGATACAGATTTGATGCTTGGTCGCTCCGCGTTTGTTCTGAGAGCCTCATTCCTAAGATAAAGCAGATAAGATCAATGATAACCCTTCTGTTGTTAATATTACAGAGGGTATTACTATAGGATTATGCAGAATGTTTCATAAGTAAAATAATTTAACTGAATTCCATTTTGCTGGGTTCTAAGGGTTTTCTACCAGATTATGGACATTTTACTCCATTGAACAGCGGTGGAACAGGATACTAACAGAAGCAGAGGCGGTCAGAGTCCAACAAAAGAGAAAAGCCAGGGGATATTAGGACCTAGAAGATACAGCAAAATAGTCAATATCTAATCTTATTACCTTGTCATAATCTTGAGGAAGTATGAAAGCTGTACCACAGACCCTTTTTTGTGTTTAATTGTGGCATTTGATAGCGCCTCATACCCCTGGCGAGGCACAAAGCAGTTTCAGATGAATGAGCCTACACTGTCTGTGTTGCATTCCTGGGAGAGAGTGGAAGACATGTTTAGCTTTTAGGGGTAAGGTCTAAAAGTGGGATGCTCCAAATATGTTACAGCAAGTTTGTTTTGAAGCAAACATGTTCAGGAGCGATAGACACATTTGTATGTATTTAGTTTCTTTAAGAAAAAGCATCCTTGGTACGCATTTGTGATGTACTGTGAGTTTATAGAGTGGCCTACATTGACAGAACTTGACTGTTGCAAGACATCTGGAGGGATGCTTAAAAAATGTTGCTTCAAATTTACGGCTGTACTTAAATTGGAGTGAAGTGAAGAGATACATTAGAGACAATCATGTTTGCAAATGCTTTATATCTTCAGGAAACTGGCTAAGAAGCTCTCCCAATGTTTGCAGTTTGTTGGTAGGTTGTGGCTGGTCAGTTGTGGGTTGGTAGTCTGACCTAAGTAGAAGAGGCTGAATGCCATGCTTGAAGGATGCTCTGGTAGTCGCAATGTGATTGGGTAACTGCATTGCACTTACGTTTATGTTGTGGTTCAGGAATGGGCTTGAGTTAGAGGAGATAAAGAGTGTTGCATGAGGATGAGGCATTCTTGTCTGCTTGTTAGGGGGTTTAAAGTGTAAATAGCATTAAACCTTTTTTTAAATTCTGTTTCGAAGAGGAACTGGCTTAAACATTTTTCACAGCAGTACATGCTTTTAAAGAAAAACATTTATATATAAATCACTGCGGAAAGGGTCAAGCAACATTGCAGTGGTATGGTTTTGATGTGGCCAGGTAGCGTGAACACAAAAATTGCCCTGAGACATTCCCCTTCTCAAGCTTGCCCTCCTGTGTGTGACAGTGCTATTTGGGATGAACTTAGCCATGGATGCTTGCCCTGATAAAGACAAGTGGGACGAGTATGCCCAGACGTGGATCCCGTGCTTTCCATGCCACTGGAGTCAAGCTATCCTGGCTGATGAGAGTTGAAACCAGAAACCGGTCCTAAGATACTTGTTTTCAGGCCAACGATGACGTGGTCTGGTAGTTCGGGCTGGACTGTTCCCATTGGGCGCAGGGTCAATACTGATTTGCATATGGCTGGTTTCAAACTGGAATGGCATGAGGAGCAATAAAACGATGGATTTAGGCCCAGATCTCTGTACTGGGGGTGAATGTATGACATTGTTCTGCATTCTTTCCATCAATTGTTCTTTTTGCATTTGTCACCCGAGTGGGACAAGTATGCCCAGGTGTGGGTCTCTTGATCTCCATGCCACAGGAGTCAAGCTATCCTGGCTGATGAGGGGTGAAACCCAGACACCGGTCCTAGGATGCTTGTTTCATGTCCAGGGAGCACCTGGCCTGGTAGTTCGGGCTGGACTGTTCACATTGGGCAGAGGGTCAAGACTGATTTGCATATGCCAGGGTTCAAACTGGAATGGCATGGGGATGGTAAAAAAAGATGGATTTAGGCCCAGATCTCTGTACTGGGGTGAATGTATGACATTGTTCTGCATTCTGTCATCAATTGTTCTTTTTGAATCTGATAAAGACCAGGCCTGTCTCACTTGATAGAGAAAGCACATGATGTGTGGAAACCTGCCATATAAAGTTCTCTAGGTTCTTTTTAAACATATTTTAATGGTTTAATATTTTGTATAACAAAACCACAGGACCGGCTGTGATGAGGGGAGGTCAGAACGGGGCAAAGAGGGGACTGAAGTAGACTGGTGGAGCCCGATACCCCTATCTTCTCCTCTTGTTTCTATGCAGCACGAGGAGTGGGCCTCGTCATCCTTCGCGACGGACTTACAGCAACCAGAAGAATACGGCGGTCCCTTTAACTGGAGAAGCCGGGAGAGAAAGGACGCTCCCCCTCTCAGTGACGTGGCTCTGCCAGGACCAATAAGAGTTTGGGTTCCCCCTTGAGGGTGTGTGACGACACCGGAGAGGAGAACGTAGAAGCCGGAGAAGACGCCTGAGACGAGGAGAGAGAATGCGTGAGGAGGGAGAAGCAGAATCGTGCTGTGGGACTACCGGACGCCGTAGGAGAGCCAGGAAGCCAACGGCATCGCGCTTCGCCCAGCCACGCTCCAGTAGGAGCATGGCTCACCTAGGTACGTGAGCGCTTCGCAGGCTGGGTCGGGATGAGGGAGAGCCCCGTTAAGTAACCCGGCACCCCCCTACAGAGTTTGCCTTGTGTGTATCCCTCCCCTCGCACTGTCACTTCACTCCCATAGTCTGGCACCCCCTCACTATTATTGTAGAAGTGGCTCACGAGTGTGTCCCTCACTCCCCTTCCCACAAAGAAGTTTGATGTAACCCGATACTGATGCCCGCTCTCTCCTTCCTTTCCTGAGACGGAGCTGGAGCTATTCCCTTCCAACAGCAGCAGTCAAGAGGAAGAACCAGGACCAGGAGGAAAACCCCTCTAGAGGAGGACTTATCGGATCAGATCGGACTTTTGCTTACGAAACCTGGCGTCCCCCAGAAAGCGTGTTTTGAGAAAAATAAAACCCTCACTAATTCGAGTTGGCTCACGTGTCCCTTATTCCGTCCCGCAACATCTGGTGGAGAATGCGGGCAGCGTAACATCATCCATCTGTAACACCACGATGGACGCCCTTATACAACACCCAATAAAGGGACAAGATAAGCTAGAATGGGCAGTTGAAAGGTAAATGGCATCGGCACAGGCCGATTGTGACGTCTTTAAAAATACCATAATGGCACAGATGAAGGGGATGCAGAAAGCGGTAACCGAAGCATCAGTCCCTACGCCCAGAGACTATCAAGGAACGCCCCGTGGGCCATCGGGGGTGTCATTGCAGAAGTATGTACACGCGGAGGACCCCGATGCCTTCCTCTTAAATTTCGAATGAGCAGCCCACGCATGCGGTTGGCCGGAGGACAATTGGCCCTTCTTTCTAGCCCCATTGCTTACTGGAGAAGTACAGGCCGCATATCAGGTGGCAAACGCCACCAGAGACACCCCCAACGCAGAAATAAAAGACATTATTTTGGACCACCTTGGTCTCGATGCCGAGGCCTATCAAGTACGTTTTAGGAGGGAAAAGGGACTGGTGGGAGAAAACTCGAAAACATTGTACTTCCGCCTCAAAACAGCTGTGGACAAATGGCTACGTCCCACCACAAGCACCAAGGAGGAGATCATGGACCGTATATATTTGGAACAATTTCTTGAAGCCCTGCCTTATAACACCCAGAGATGGCTAAGGCAACACTCCCATCTTACCCCGGCACAGGCAGTCGAGATGGCTGCTACGCACTCGAGGGCCCAACCCCGTAACCCCGTTTGGGAAACAGAGAAATACCAACGCCCTTTCCCAACGAAAACAGTAAAGAAACCCGACCTTTGATGGAACCCGCTAAACTCAAACCTACCAAGAGTGATGTTCCACCTTTCCGGGGCCCCCATGTTTCGACTGCGGGGACTGGGATCATATTGCTCGCCTCTGTCCCCATCGGAAAACCACGGAGGAGCCCATGGAGGTGGGGTATATCCCAATGGCCATACTATACACGGCAGAGATGGGACGCGTATTTCATGTAAGTGTACAGGTGAATGGGAGGGAGGTAAAAGCACTCCTGGATTCCGGGTGTAAGCAATCCGTCATACAACAGACTCTCATAGATCCCAGTCAAGTCATCCCAGACACATTGGTACAGATCAAGTGTGTTCATGGGGACGTTAAACCATATCCCCTGGCTTCGGTAGTGTTATATCCCAAACAGACCCCTCCCTGTAGAGTAAAGGTAGGGGTTCTAGGAGCCTTACCGGAAGACCTTACAATAGGCACTGACAACCCCGATTTCCTGACCCTATTCCAACGTTCTTTGTCCACCTATCAGACACGGTCAGTTAAGCCCCAACCTGCCTTCCTTACCCCCAAACCCTGGGTGATGGATCGAAGTTTTAAGTTGGCACAAGCCAATGATCCTACCCTACTCAATGCCTGGGAGAGCGCCCACATAAACCAAGATACCCCTTTCCCAACATATCCCCGGTTCCTCATACAAGAAGGACTGCTGTATCGCCAGGGTAACCCAGACGACCCGCCTCAACTGCTGGTTCCCAAACCTTTTAGAGATCAGATACTCTTTTTCACACATTCACATCTCACCGCGGGGCATACAGGGACCGAGAAGACGACACAAAACATATTGAGGAACTTCTTCTGGCCGGGCGTTTATAAAGACATCCAAATCCTTTGTCAGGAGTGTGAGGTTTGCCAAAGGAAGAACCTACAACGACCCCCAGCCATTCCCTTACAGCCTTTACCGATCATAGGGACCCCATTTGAGAGGGTGGGAATGGACCTCATCGGTTACCTGCCTAGAACCCAAAAAGGGAACCTGTACGCCCTAGCTATAGTAGACTACGCTACTCGTTTTCCTGAGGCCTTCCCTTTAAGGGCACCCACCACCTGGAACATGGCCGATAGGATGGTGGAATTCTTCTCGAGAGTGGGATTCCCAAAGGAAATCCTCACCGACCAGGGCACCCTTTTTGTATCCCGCAAGATGAGGGAAGTATGCTGCTCTTTGGATCTTCGCCAAATCCGAACGGCCGTCTACCATCCTCAGACAGACGGACTCGTGGAGCGGTACAACAGGACGTTGAAGACCACTCTGAAGAAGATGCTACCCGTAGAAGGCAGAGAGTGGGATCGCCTGTTACCACTGGCCTTATATGTCATCAGGGCCCAAGTCCAGAGCAGTTTGGGGTGCTCGTCGTTCGAGCTTCTGTACGGAAGGCAGCCACGGTCGTTATTGGACATGACGAGAGACGCCTGGGAACCAGAAGAAACCTCAGGAACTCGAACAATGCTGAAATATACCCAACAACTGAAAAACAAAATAGGAAAGCTTCGGGAGATAGCGTACTCTCATCTGGAACAACGTAAGAGACAACAAAAAGCCTTAAGGAAAGAAATGGAGAAGACTCACGCTAGACAACTGGGCCCTGGTCCTTTTGCCCTCCTCTACCAAGAAATTCCAAGCTGAGTGGTTGGGCCCCTACAAGGTCGTAAAAGTAATAGGAAAAACAACATACCAATTACAGATATCCCCCACAAAGAGACAGACATATCATATACACATGTTAAAAAAATGGTTGGGACCGGTGACCAAAAGTGCTCACTTGACCCTTCCGAATCCTGAATCCCCAGGAAACACGATAGGGCAGCTGGTCATCAATGATGATCTGACGGGAACGGAACGAACAGAATTGCTCTCGGCACTGAAGCCCTTTACTCACCTGTTCTCGGACATCCCCGGAAAGACGAGTTTAGCCGAACATTGCATAGAAACCACCCCGGGGAAAATCGTCAAGCAACGCCCCTACGGGATACCTGCAGCAAAAAGGGACATGATATGAAAAGAAGTACAGGACATATTACGACTGGGTGTCATAAGCCCATCCTGAAGTAACTGGTCCTCCCCAATAGTGATGGTGCCAAAACCCGACGGCTCTACACGTTTCTGTATGGATTTTCGCACCTTGAACAACATCTCCTCTTTTGACGCTTACCCCATTCCAAGGGTTGATGAATTAATCGAGAAGTTGGGGGATGCCAAGTTTATCACTACCATCGACCTAACTTAAGGTTATTGGCAAGTGCCCCTTAGAGAAGAAGATCGTCGTAAAACAGCCTTTTCCACCCCAGACGGCCTTTATGAATTTAACGTACTCCCGTTTGGATTACATGGAGCGCCGGCTACGTTTCAACGGTTGATGAACTCGGTGTTACAAGACCACCAGTCCTTTTCTTCAGCCTACTTGGATGACATCGTAATTTTCAGTCCTACGTGGGAGACACACCTGAGACACCTCGCAGCCATCCTAGGTGCTCTCGAACAGGCAGGGTTGCATGTCAACTCCAAAAAGTCTAGGATAGCATTACAGAAGGTCAGATACTTAGGCTATGTGTTAGGACATGGAGTGATAGCACCACAAAAAGAAAAGATACCGGCCATTGCGGAAACAACATTCCCTACCACCAGAAGAGACATGAGGGCCTTCTTAGGTCTGATAGGGTATTACAGCCGCTTCATCCCACAGTTCTCAACAATCGCAGCACCCCTCACAGACACCCTAAAGAAAGAAGTATGTCCCCGTTGCCTGACTAAACCAACTCCACAAATGCTAGAGGCCTTCCATACCTTAAAAAAGTCTATCACATCCAGCCCAATACTAACTGCTTCCGACTTCAACAAACCTTTTATCTTGCACACAGATGCATCTAACTGTGGCTTGGGTGCTGTATTGTCCCAGTTAGCAGATGATGGGATAGAACACCCGGTTTTGTACATCAGCAGAAAGTTGTTCCCGAGGGAGGCACGATACCCAACTATTGAACGGGAATGCTTGGCTATTAAGTGGGCAGTAGATAAGCTTCTCTATTACCTCGAAGGCAGGCCATTCACCTTGTACACTGATCATGCTCCCCTGCAATGGATGGCACGCAACAGAGCGCACAACCCCAGGGTCCTCCGTTGTTTTTTTTCCCTCCAACCATTCTCATTTAAAGTAGAGGGGACTGAAGTAGACTGGTGGAGCCCGATGCCCCTATCTTCTCCTCTTGTTTCTATGCAGCAGGAGGAGTCGGCCTTGTCATCCTTCGCGATGGACTTACAGCAACCAGAAGAATACGGCGGTCCCTTTAACTGGAGAAGCCGGGAGAGAAAGGACACTCCCTCTGTCAGTGACGTGGCTCTGCCAGGACCAATAAGAGTTTGGGATTCCCCCTTGAGGGTGTGTGACGGCACCGGAGAGGAGAACACGGAAGCCGGAGAAGACGCCCGAGACGAGGAGAGGGAATGCGTGAGGAGGGAGAAGCAGAATCATGCTGTGGGACTACCGCACACCGTAGGAGAGCCAGGAGGCCAACGGCATCGCGCTTCTCCCAGCCACGTTCCAGGAGGAGCGTGGCTCACCCAGGTATGTGAGCTGGGTCGGTAGGAAGGAGAGCCCCGTTAAGTAACCCGGCACCCCCTACTGAGTTTGCCTTGTGTGTATCCCTCCCCTCGCACTGTCACTTCACTCCCATAGTCTGGCATCCCCTCACTATTATTGTAGAAGTGGCTCATGAGTGTGTCCCTCACTCCCCTTCCCACAAAGAAGTTCGATGTAACCCGATACTGACGCCCGCTCTCTCCTACCTTTCCTGAGACGGAGCTGGAGCTATTCCCCTTCCAACAACGGCAGTCAAGAGGAAGAACCAGGACCAGGAGGAGAACCCCCCCCCACCCCCCTTAGAGGAAGACTTATCGGATCAGATCGGACTTTTGCTTACGAAACCTGGCATCCCCCAGAAAGCGTGTTTTGAGAAAAATAAAACCCTCACTAATTCGAGTTGGCCCACGTGTCCCTTATTCCGTCCCACAACACCGGCACAACACAAACAGAGCAAAGAGTGCATTACAGGTGCAGCTTCACATAAATATCATTACATCATTATGGTCTTTAACAGGTCTTTCACAGGAATCATTGCAGAAAATGGTTCAAACTTTGCAGAGTCTAAGTCATCATCAATTCCTAACAGGCTGTCCAACAAATCCCACCACTCCTGCAGTTTCTCGTCTTCATATGGATCTCCTCAGCTAATAGCCGCTCTTTAGCATCGCTCTTCCATAAGTCTAAGGAGGGGTCTTGCGGCTGTAACAAATGGATCATAAATTCGCGCCACTATGCCAACAGCATGAAAAAGGCCATGAATTTATATCAAATCTTTTCCTTCTTATGTCTGCAGTGTAAGTCAATTATGCAGTGTGCTAACAAGTATGTCACTGCTGTTGGTGACACTTCCATTAAGGCAGAAATCTCCTATCTACAATAGTCTACAACCACCGGGCAGGTCCACACCATGCTCAGGAAATGTGCTCTTTCCTGGTGACGGCATGGGTTGTTCCCTATTCTAGTTGGATATATCTTTTGCAGTGTAGTTGGGGTGAGACTGGCATATATAATATTTTTAACTGAGTGAGGCTAAACCGTGCATTGCTAGACACTCTTTTATGGTATATCAATGTCTTATCCCAGTCAGTATTGGTAAAAAGGCATTTTAATGTCTTGTTCCCACCTCTCTTCATTTCAAGATCTAGATTTTCAACTAACATATAAATAGTCACTGAATCAGACTCCTGGACTCTGAAGGTTTTTAACTGTAACTAGTTAATTGTTCGGTAATAATGATTAGAGGCCCATAGGGGCTATCCAGTGAATGATGTTCTAATAGGTTTCCAACCCAACCTGACATCATTAAACAAAGGAACATTCTGGATTGTTGAAGATGTAAGATTGGGTGGAAGGGCAAGTTTATTTTTCATTTGGCAGCTCCTTCCATTTTAGGTTTAACTGGTGGTCAAGCAGGCTACCATGACTGGCAGCAGAGGGTTTGTCAGAGTACACCTCAGGACACACGTCAGCTTGAGATCGGTGGTGGTCGTTTCTATGAGTTCATGGTCTAGTGTTTACAGGAAGAAATATGTGGCATATAATTCCTTTTAGAGAAGATGCATGGTGTACTCACTTACTATAGGACACCATTAGAGCTTCTTGCAGACCCTACTCTTGTTCTTTGGTTCCTCAATAACTTGCATCATGGACCAAAGACGTTTCCAAAGTAACTGATGAAATCAGGCATCTGAGCATGCAGGCAGACTGCCATTATGCCTCTGTTGTACATTCTTCCTCCGAATCATGTGGTTCGCGCTAGTGCGTCACTTGGCATGGATCAGTTGTGAGATCATGTTGAGATCATGTTTTCATTGAATTATTCTGGCCATATGCGTGACCATTAGCCTTGCTATATTTTGCTTTTATTCCTTTGTACTACTCATTATAGCATACTGTTTTGATTTATAATGTGGGCAGACCTTCAACTGACACTGTACTGAGTAATCAAAATAAATAAAACACTTTTGTGTTTTAGCTCTTTTTGGCAGTCTTATCCTGTATGTTAAACATGCTCTGGCAACAGTTTGCATTTGGTTGGTAGCAATTTCTGAGCCTGCATTAGTGTTGTTGCTGACCATGTGCTTAACCATCACATAATAGCAGATGTTGCCTTTGATGGTTGGAATTAAGTTACAGGTTTCTCAGTTGTTTGTACCACCAGGAGCAGCCTCCTCTCTACTAGCCCACTCTCTCTGACTCCCAACACAGCTGTACGGTCACTCATACACTTTCTAGAACCTAGTAAGATTGTTTGAGTAAAGCAGGAAAAGTATCACAAAGCAGCAGATTATTACACAAACTAACTTAACAGCACAACAGCTATGAGCCCCAAGTATATATTGTGTGTGCATTGTATTTATGTACAGTAGAGATAAGGACTGCAGACGGTGTTAGTAAAGACAGTTGGCATTATGATGTCCCAGTACAGCAATCTACAGGTAAGGACCCCAGTTTGAGAAGACCTAGTGGTACATCCTTCTGCACCGTGTAGTTGTGCAGGTATGCGTTGCTTTCCTTTATATTTGCAGGTTTTGTGTACCTTATCTTTCTTTATTTCACGCCACACTCCCATTTTTCTGTCCAGCTACGTTGGTTGCGCCAAGTCCTTACTGGACTAGAGATTCTAAAATGATGGTTGTGATGTAATGTTCTTCTACTAACTGTTCTAGCATTGTAATTCCTAGTTGTGTGGGGTGGGACCTGGTTGTGTGCATTTTTTTTCTATTTCTAGGGATGGAGACATGGAAATTGGGTGATGTGTAGTAGCTGTGTAGGTCGAGCCTTTGAGTTTGAGATGCTTTCATTGTGTGACCAAGTAGATTAGGGTTTCAAAATGCATTGTTCTGTAAACTGTAACCAAGTACTTGGAATGCCTGAATTTTTGGAGGTGGGCAGTTGGGTTCTAGGATGTACACTAGATACCAAAA
This sequence comes from Triturus cristatus, assembly GCF_964204655.1. Classification (NCBI taxonomy): domain Eukaryota; kingdom Metazoa; phylum Chordata; class Amphibia; order Caudata; family Salamandridae; genus Triturus; species Triturus cristatus. Next base: position 423,053,949 of record NC_140587.1, read on the forward strand.
TATAAAATGTTACATTTTGCATTTTGGTATCACTGCTTCTAATTTCTGATGTGCTATGCCTCTTTGAACCCAGAGGCTACTCAGTATTTAGATACCTCACATCACAGTACAGAGTTAAATGCCAAATGGATTAGACAGAGTAGGAAGTGACCCACAGCAAAGATCCAACAACTTCAAATTACTGATTCATCCTCATGCCTGGTAGGATGTGAATCGCCCGCACCATGTCCAAAATTCCTCACTGGAACCACTGCTGCACCCCCTTCAGCATCCATCATTATATTATTTATAAAGTCCTTTGTCACCCACAGGTGTCAAAGTGCTATAGAGGATATCAACTCTATTAGCCTCCTTTGGATGCAACTACCATCAACAGCTCTGCTGGTTCTCAAAGCTGAGCTCAGTCCGCTCCAGATCCTCCATCATGCAAATATCCAGACAAATCCATGCTGAAAGCTCCTAACATTTTCATTCAATGCGCCACGTCAGTGAGAACCTTTTTCTACTTACTTTAACTCAACTCCTTACATTCACCTCCTACTCTTAAATACTCCCTGTTATAGCTAATCCTCTCTGTTCTGGCTCATACTTTTTTTCCACCAGTCTTCCACCTCCACTTGTGCCCCCTCATTTTCATCTTCGATTACTTTACTTCTTCCCTTTCCATAATCCTTCACTCTCCAGCTGATAGTCACTTGCTTTCACACAATCATACTCCTTCCCACTCTGCTTCCCTCGCCCCTCCCCGTCTATGACTTCCCTGCATGTGTTCCATCCTCCTAGCATTCATACTGTTTGTATTTGTGAACTCTTGGTTCTCACCCTTAAGATATTTTAATAATAATTTTAATAGGTTAATAGGATATTTAATAGGTTATTTCCACACAGCCGCACCTCTGGAGCTTCTTGTAGAATCTAATCCTCTCCTCTTCTTTGTCTTCACCTCTGTCTACTTTTCCTTCACCTACCAACTCTGTTCTTCATCTCATCTCTCCTTGCTCCACAAGCCTTTCGCCCTTCAACTCCTGACATGACATACTCTTTGTCCTCCTCAAGCACCCACCATAGTAATTTTCCCTCTCTCAAACTCCTCCTCCTTCTTCCCCTCCTTCCAACCCTGAAATGTCACCACTCAGCTTGCTTGACTCAGTGAATGACCACATTCCTACTCTATTTACCACACAAACAACTCATCTCCATGAACCCCCTATTCTCCTCTGAACCTACTCACATTCTTACCTGCACACTCCTAAGCACAAGCTATACATGCAGGCTACAAGATCCTCATGATAAATGCAACTTCAAGAAAACTGAAGGAGGCGTTACCGTGATACGCACAACTATCAATAAACTATATTGCATATTATACTGCTTTGCAAAGTGAAGCTTTGCTTGTCCTCCCCCCCCCCCATCCTTCATATCCTCATTTCTTTTTATTGATGGACCCAGAGTCTACAATCTTGCACTTGCTCACTTGTTCCAAGACTAAGTTTTCGATATGACTATAACATCACAACCGCTGCTTGCGTGTGGACTTCAATACCCCGTTTGTCAAACCTGAATTTTTAATAGCCAAATACCAACTAACCAACCTGGAATCACTGAATCTCTCTCAATTGGTCTCTGGTCCCAATCACACAGCTAAGTATAGACTTAACTCAATATTTACGTCTTATAGTCTCATTAAATTGACCTAAATCTATTGTGTTACCTGGTGTGAATTTGTTAAAATTCAGTTCAACTTGCCCATTGACACAATCCCTAAAACCACAGCTAAAGCAAAGAAAGCCTGAACCTTCACACTTTCTATTCTATACTATCTTTACATTATCTAACAACCCAGTGATTTAAGTTCTACAGTTACGGCACTGGTTGCTATTGCTCCTTGGCAACCTCATTCCAAAGAACACCACCACAACCGCCCCTCAAAGTCAGAAAGCTGGTTAATTGACACCTGAACTAAACTCTTTCAAATTAAACTGAAGATCTTTTGAAAAGAAAAGGAAAATAACAGGCAACCCTAATTGTAAACTGATACTGCAAAATCCCTCCCTCCCGAATCTTCATTACTCCTGTGGCATCTCTGAAACTACTTGTCCAACTTAAAAACTTCCCAAGATAATGTTCGGTTTCCTCAATCCGGGAACCCAACGTCTCACTTACATTACTGTTCACACACTCATATCAATTATTTGACTCCCTAGCAGGGAGTCATTTCCAAAGCCAAAGATCTGGAAAATATATTTAAGAAAAAACATAAGGAGAACCTGCAAATCAACTCTTACCTGCACTGGCCAAGGCTGCGTAAACTTAGACGTTTGGTCGAAGTTTAGACCAAACTTCTAAGCGGCTCATAACGATGGCGGAAAAATAGCCACCGCTATGGTGGCCATCATATCGTCATGAGATTTACCCCCCGCCACATTATGATGGCGGTGTGTATCGCGGCGGACGGAAAGTCCGTCAGCCGCTTTTCCGCTGGTAGCAATCAACACGATTGCCTGGCGGAGAGGTCAGCATGCTCACAATGGCGGCAGAGCCTAGCAGGCTCCGCCAGCACAATTATGATGCTGGCGGAAGCCAGCCTTTCCATGGCGGTTGAACTGCCATTGAAAGGCTGCCGGAGAATATCTTCAGGGGCCCGTTGCGGGCCCCCCTCGAGTTGGGGGGAGGTGTGGGTGCACTGGGTGGTACCCATGGTACCCCCTTACATTTCACTGCACCAAGTGGCAGGCACAGTGTAGTGCCTGCCACGTAGTGCAGTGAAATGCACAACATGCTCTTTTTAACATCGCGGTACAAAAGGGGGTGGCTGTGCTGCTGTCAGCAGCCACCGCTGCAATGTTAAAGGTGCGGAATCCGACCGCATCGGAGGCGGTCCCAATCTAATTGTATATGCTGGACTGCCGCAAGCATGGCGGTCGGACCGCTACGGTGGCGGGCGGATCAAGTCCGCTCACCATCGTAATGAGCCCCTAAGTTTACTTTTGTGAATCGGGCCCACGGCCTCAGCTTTGCTGCGCGTAAGCTAGTAGAGCTGAAAAAAATGTGGGAATAAACGCCACCCACATGTTAACCTTAGAATTAACTGTATTATGTGCTTGGGAAGAGCTAGATTTGTTATGCTCTACAAAAAATTACAAGATGGTTGGAAGTCATCGTTATTCTAGTAGGGACTGATAGGAGAGGAGTTGGCTTAACGGCTAGGACGGTCGACCTCGAGTCTGGGGAACTGGGTTCGAGTCTCGGCAATGACGCTGAACATCCTGTGATTCCAGGCAAATCCCTTAATCTCCCCGTGCCTAACACAAATGAATAGTCCTCATGTAATGCAACTGGTGCTATGTAAAGCGATCTGATACCCGATTTGGGTCAAGTTCGCGCTATATAAAACTTTGTAAAATAAAATAAAACTCAAACATTACCCTTCCCTCTCAAACAAGAACATGTGCACTGTATACATTCAAAGGCCTTCTCATTAATATCTCAGCAGGCATGGGTGCTCAGCAAAAGATTCGAAGGCTTGGTGCCTCCTTCCCCAGAGACCAGAGTCGGGGGGCGCTTCGAATACTGTGGACAATGAAGGGGGATTTTCAGAGCCATGATGAACAAAACTCACCAGGGGCTGAATGAGAGTGAGGGCCCCTTCCTACCCTAGGAGATGATTGACACATCACTGGTTTTACAAACTAATGGCTACAGTTGAAATGGTGAATGGCCATTTGAGTGGAGTGAGTTCTAGAGGCTGTTCTGTTGCCAGACTCCCGAAGTGCATTCCACGACAGATGCTGCTAGTTTTCGCAGTGTAGGGTGAGAGAGGGGGTTTCTTATGGGTCATAGCTGTTCATGTGGATGATCTTATGTGGTGATATGCGCACATAGCGATGTCATACAGGGCGCACACTGACTTTAACAGGAATGGGGATTGGGGATGAAGCAGGAGATGCATACAATTTACTGCGCCTCTTCACCTATAATGCAAACTATCCATGCAGCGTCTCTAAGGTCTTCTCTGTAAGGGTCAGGGCGCTGATGAGAAAGGCGCCAAAGATTTCCGTGGCCAAATGTTAAAGGTCCACATTTGACAGGGGACTGCAGCAGCCGACACAGGGTCATATAATAATGTGGCGCATTTTGGTGGTGGAGGGCGAATGCCCCCCCCCCCCGAGTCACAAGGGAGGCCGACCTATGCTACTGAAAGGTGGTCCATTGTGGTGTTTGGGGCCCTAGGCCCTCATGCTAGTAATGACGGACACAGGACACCTGGTTAGATGGTGGGTTAACTGGCCACGAGCACGTGCGCTCGGCCCTTTTATTAGCCTAGTCACCTGACCCAGTGACGTAGGTGGTGGGTGGGTGTAAAGTGTAGAGCATACACTTCTGAACACTAGAACGTGTCCATGCTAGGACACTACATTCCTCCCAATCTTTAATAACAAAAACCCGGAGTCAAATGTCCAACCTAGGGGAGAAAAGACATATATATACAGATGTAATACAGTGACTAAACTTCTGCAGAGTCGCTCACGCTTCAGCAGCCTGGAGTCACAGACGATGTTCTTCCTGTCGTGGACGATGGTCTTCCTGTCGCGGACAATCACCAGTTCACTGTGGCACCAGTCATGGGTGCTCGATGGAGTTAGTCTGTTTGACGGCTCTGCCTTGAAGTTGCTCTCACAGTCTTTCTTCGCTTTACTTTCTTGGCGACAAACGCAGTTGTTGAGTTCTTTTGGTTCAGCGCTAGATGTTGCCATTTATCCTTTTTAGTCCAGTCCTTTTCTTTATCTGTGGCGTGTGTTCTGTTTTGCAGAAAGACGGGTCATTCGCAAGACACCCCTCTCACCAGGATGCCCCTCTCACAGGTGTTCCCCTGCCACGGGATATCCTTGAGGCCCTCTTCCTCAGATCTGGCCTGGGTTCAGTGTCCTGTATCGTGTTACTCCCATGCCGATAAGTACGGGTGTGGAGGAGACGGCAGGTCTCACCTCAGATGCCGCAGTCAGACCTGGAGGGTAGCTGTTGGCTCCTGTCTTTAGCACGCGAAGTCTTCATCCTCCTGAGACCTTTGCTGAAGGGCGGCTGATGACCATCTCTCGTCGCGGGGATACTCTCTCTCACCGGCATCCCTGAGGCCTTTGCCCCTGAGTCACCACGGCTGGCATTGACCAGTGTCCGTGTAACCCCAAAGGTGGGTGTTTCGAATGGTCCGGCCTGCTCACCTCTGCAGATCCCAGGTGTGCTGAAAGCATCATCAAACAGATGGTCTTTTCTCCGTGCCACGGATGTTCGTTAGGACTTGCGCACTGTGTTCTGACGCTTGTCACCTTCCTTGTCTTTGAGGTGTGAGTAGTCTTGCCACACTCTTCTCTCTGTCCTTGTCTTTGAGGTGTGAGTAGTCTTGCCACACTCTTCTCCTTGTCCTCTATTTCTTTCTCCGTGAGGATGTCATGTCACTCTGACTTCTTCTCCTTCTTACAGTGGCAACCGTGCCACTCAGGTCTTTCTTTCCCCTTTTTCTTTAAGTGGCAGACGTGCCACTCTGATGTCATCTTCCTTCTTGTAGTGGCAAACGTGCCACTCAGATATCTTCTTTTCTTGTGGTGGCAAACGTGCCACTGCGATATCTTCTTTCTTCTTAGTGGCGGACGTGCCACTCTGGTCTCTTCGCTTCACGACCTACTTCGGACCGTTCCTGGTCTCCTCTTATCTGGCCAGGCTTCTCCATGCAGCGCGCGCACTCTGCACGTGTTCCCCCTGGTCTTGTCCTCGTCCGAGAACACTCTCTTCATCTTCCTCAGCATTCCGAGTTAGGGTCGTGACCTTCTCTTCATCTTCTCCTTTTCACCAGTTACTTCGGTTGAAGTTCGTGGGGCCATGCTCATGGTCCGCTTCGTTCTTCTCCCTTTCACCAGTTACTTCGGTTCTTCTTGAGCTTCTTGGACCACTTGTCGGTCCGCGCTGCCGATCGCTGGCAGGATATCTTCGGTCTTGCGTCAGACCTCTTTGTGCAACTCCTGGCGAGTCGGCTTCTTTGGTGCGACCATGTGGCAGGTCGGCTGGGCCTTTTGGGGTGCGACCATTTGGCTGGTCGGCTTGACCTTTGTGGTGCGACCGTTTGGCAGGTCGGCTTGGCCTTTGTGATGCGACCATTTGGCTGGTCGGCTTCACGAGGTGTGTCACGTCGTGTGAGTACCTGTGTCCGCTGCCTTGTCAGGCGCTGGTGCGTGCTACTCTTCGTACCGTCGTGGTACATCTTCAGTGTAGCGTTGCTCCTAGTATCATGATCACTTGAGGTGGTGGCTTCTTGGCGCCACTGGGTGTTGCTCTGCATCCATGGCCGCCAGTGTCGGATACTTGCTGCGCCCATCCTCTTCAGTGGGTTCCTCTCCTGTAGGCGCTGCAGTGTACCTTCCGCGTCCGGCGTACATCTGCACTGAGTCCGTTTGTTCTCTCTCGAGGGTTCTCTCCACTTGATGCGGCGACAGCGCAGTCCTCGCTGGGGTGGATGTGGCTCGACACCGTTCTTCTTTCTTCCTCCTTGTTGCTGCGGGATGGCGCTGCATCCCTGTGGCACACTGTCTCTTCACCCTTGCAGTTCTGTGCTTCTGTCGCGTTCCTGCGCTTCTGGCACGTTCCTGTGCGCCTCCGTCGCATTCCCGTGCGCTCACCATCGCGCCTCCGTCAGACCTTGCGGTACGTGCCTTGCTGCCTCTTCTCCCTTGCCGTCGGTGTCGCTGCTGGACTTCCTTGGCTTGCTGTAGGCTTGTTGGTTTCTTAGTGCTGCAGTACCACCAGTGGCCACTGGGTGGCAGTGTTGCTTTTCTTTTGGCTTCAGCAGCAACCTTCTGTACTGCCAGAACTCTATGCCTTGTTTTCCTTTCCTCCATTTCCCCAGGCTCCGGTAGAGTGCAGAGGGCTGGAGGGGAGCTGGAGCCAGGCAGACCAGTGAAGGGCAGGACAGGAGCTGAGCAGCAGGTAAGTCTCTTCATTTATTTGTGTACTTAAGTTTGTTGAGAGGCATAGGGGGGCACAGGCACTGATGTGAAGCTGCAGGGGTTGGGGCACTACTCTGTGTGTGCGCGCGTTGGAGGGGGGGGGAGAAGTGCTCCTTCTCGCTGCGGGTATGCTCCGCTTTATGTCATCAGCTACATGGAGGGTACAGGCGCCTGGGCTGGTTAGAGGGTGAGGCAACACTCCTTTTGGGCATCGTGCCATCGCGCACATGGTGTGAGTTTATTTTCGGCAGCGCTGGCCACTTGCTGCTCTGAAGGCGCTGCTGGGGGACCCACGAGGTGGGGGCATGATCCGGATGGCCGGCGGCGGCCATTCTTTACTTTTGACATCGCCCTCCCTGCCCGCGGCAGCTTCCTGCAGTCCTCGCGAGGCAGGGGGGTGTGTCGGCAAGCTTGTTCCTATGCGGGGTAGGCACCCGCCGGTTCCGTTAGTCGGGCTCTGCTTCCGGGTGAGCTCCGCTTTATTTATTCACCTTCTCCCCCTTCGCCGCTCTCTGTGCATGCCACGCTGGGTGTGCCTTTATTTTATTTCCTCTGCACTGTCCGCGTCGCGGGCCAGGCAGGCCTCGCGCTCGTCCCCTTGATTTAGTTAGCGCTCCGATCCGCGCCTTCGCCCAACACGTTGCTCTCCCCTCATTGGCGGCGCTGGCCGCCTGCGGTCGCATTCCGCTGCGGGTGGGCTCCGCTCTCCATTGTCTCTTCGTCCCGCCCCCGCAGCCGGTCACCTAGCATCACGGACCGCGCGGGGGGGGGTGCTGCTGGTGGCGCTTTGCTATCGCGGCGGGGTAGGCTCCCGTCCGCTTCATTTGGTCCGGCGCTCCATCCAGGGCTCACCTTATGCCCGGCTGGGCTTTTCACGCGGGTGGGCTCCGCTTTTACTTGCCGTTGGCGGGCCTCCTTCGTTCCGCGGGTGGGCACCGCGTGTCACACGCCTCTTGCGGGGGTCGCAGCCGATGCGGGTGGGCACCGCTCGGCTTGCCTTATCACCGGGCACTTCCGGGCACGGCGGCAGGTCGGGGTGGGCACCCGACTTCCACGCTTCGACTCCGGGGCACTGTGCTTGCCCGCGGCGGTGCTGTGGGCTCCGACTCGCCCGGCTGTCTTCTCGGCGCGTCGCGCCTTCCTGTAGAGGGGGGGTGGCCTTAGTGGGATCACTCCTCTCCCCTTCACGAACAGAAGGGCTGCTGCGGCACGCTGGGGCTCACAACCCTCGTCGCCATTGTGGTGTTTGGGGCCCTAGGCCCTCATGCTAGTAATGACGGACACAGGACACCTGGTTAGATGGTGGGTTAACTGGCCACGAGCACGTGCGCTCGGCCCTTTTATTAGCCTAGTCACCTGACCCAGTGACGTAGGTGGTGGGTGGGTGTAAAGTGTAGAGCATACACTTCTGAACACTAGAACGTGTCCATGCTAGGACACTACAGTCCATATGTGAGGTTAGCCCACTTCCTACATGGTGTTAGAGAGACCAGCAAATTCCCAACAGTCACGATTACTGTAATTTAAAAAAAAATCATAATCACAAATCAATCATAAATCGTAATTTAAACGTGGTGAAATGTATAGTGGCACAGGCAACTGATGAGAAAAACCCCTCTATGGGTGGTTAGTATGTTCCCTAATGTTAATGCTCTATTAGGTTTTAAGGAGTGGGGCACCAATGGTATCTCCAAACTGGGGGATATCCTAGAAGACACATGCATAATCCCATATGTGGAGTTCAATCCAGGTATGATCGACACACACACACCAGTTTTAGAAGTACACACAAGGTGTGGCTCGCACTGTATCCCTATGTAAGTGGCGGGTTGAGTGAACTCGCTTATTTCAGCCCCCTTGGGAAAATCTCCACGGTGAACCAATTCCTACCGATCAATACACAGGAAACGGATGCTGGTGATCTTCCAGAGGCTTGAGGCTAGAATAGAACCTATGGGTATCGCTATACCCTCTCAAATAAGGCTCATACAGCTTAAATGCCTACAGCGCACATCTCTGACACGGGCCAGGCTGTGGTGGGTGTAAAGAGCAGAGTCGAAAGACTGCTTGTGGTGCAATAGGCTCCGAGGTGATTTTCTACACATAGTGTGGGGCGAGAGTGTCCTATGTACGCTGGGATGAGTACTCATCTGGCACATTAACAGGGACACTAAACTGGTGCTTTTACACCTCTTCTATGACGCAGACTCCAACAGGTACAAAGCAGCTCTGTTCCATTTTGGCCTGGCAGTGGGAAAGAGAGATATTCCCAGGCTATGGCAGCAGAAAGACCCACCAGCATTGGAGGTCTGGTTGCGAAGCAGAGATAATTGCATGATGTTGGACCTCCCTATTAACCAAGCAAGAGGCTGCCCGCATAAGCGCTCCAAAATATGGTCCGACTGGGCAGGACACAGGGAATGGATGTGAAGTCATATGTCACTGACACTATCATGGGTAATAACCGAACCCGCCGTTTCAGGATTTTGATCCGGTTTACATGGTAATATAGAGGAATCACTGTAACAACGGAGGTAATTTGATGTTCTTATTTGTTCTGTAAAACATAACCATGTCATCATGTGATCAATTATTTTATGCTGATATATTGATAAAAACATAAAACGGGTTAAGTGGCTTTGCAGCACATTAATGCATTATGAGTATAACACCACAAAACTGGCCCACACACAGCCACAAATCAGACCCACCCAATGACATGTCAGACTGGCCCTTCTGGCACAGCCAGATTGCCTAAAGGCCAGTCCGACCCTGCCTAATGCCAAGATGGAGTTCTTACATTAAGACTGGCTCCACTCTTGACCATGCCTTACATCAGAGAATCTTCTCACTTCAATTGTTGAAGATGTGGAGCTAGAATAATGATGACTTCAAACCATCTTGTGCTTTTTTGTAGAGCATAAAAAATCTAGCTCTTGCCATGCAAATAATATAGTTAACTCCGTGGTTAACACATGGGTGGTGTTTATTCCCACATTTTTTTCAGCTCTGCTGGCTTATGAGCAGCAAAGCTGAGGCCATGGGCCCGATTCCCAAAGGAAATTTGGACATTTGGTTTAAATTTCGAGCAAATGTCTAAGTTTACGCAGACTCGGCCGGTGCAGATAAGAGCGATGGAGCGGAGGGGTGTGATGGAGTCAACATACGACGACGAGGGCGAATAAAATTTGAAAAAAGAAAATCACTTACCTCGCGCTTGCCGCATCGACAACCTGGCGATGCCGCGAGCGCAAGAAAGTTGGCTTTCTCTTTTTAAATTTTATTCTCCCTTGTCGCCGTATGTCAACTACCAATCCCCACCGCCCGCCTCATCGCTCTTACCTGCATCAGCTGCGTCTGAGTTTACGACTTTGGGAATTCACAAAGGGCATTTACGAGTAGTATCTCTATGTCCGCACTCCTCCGAGTGCAGACAGAGAGATATTACTCGTAAATGCCCTTTGCGAATTCCCAAAGCCCTAAACCTAGACGTTTGGTCTAAGTTTAGACCAAACATCTAAGTTTTCCTTTGTGAATCAGGCCTCATGATTTGGGGCACATCTTTAAACCTCAAAGACCTCACCCAAAACCTGCTATGTAGGTCAAATTAAAATCACCAAATTTGTATCCGAAGTGAATCTGAGCATTTCACAATTACAGGCATGAAGCACTATATATACATGCTGTCATACAATATGCTCCCACACAACTGTAATAGTATTTTTTGAGGTCCATGTCAATATAATGGTAGCAGTGGCCCTCCGCTAGCTGATGAAACCAACCCTCTCTATTCCATGTTACAGAGTTACTACATGCTAATGTGTCGGACTTCCTTACGATGGCTGATACCAGGTGCCACATACTGCCTACTATTTAGGACAAACCACTTTGACAATGAAACTCTCGCCGGTTGTATGTTAGTACATCGACGGCCACTACATTACCACCCCTACATCCCCTCAGGAGATATCTTCACCCCTCCTCTCCCCTTCTTTAATTTCAGATACCCTTACTCTTTTTGGAGCTAATTCATCATAACCGTAATCTAATTTATATATCTGCAGCCAACTGCTCGAGCTGGCTGGTCGCAAGTTCCCAAATTCGCAGGACAAACTATGCTTTCCATCCTGGAAAATGTTGTTCATTGTACACCAGTGAATTGGGTAAAAGCAACACCAATTGGCTACAGTGCTCAGACAAGACAATCCTGTGGTAATAAAGGCCAAATACAACACATTTTCGATATTATTACCTATTATGTCCCGTCAAAGTATTTAAAAATGGTGCTGTTTCTCTAGCCTTGAGGTCATTGGTGGGCTTGTTTTCTAGGCACACTGCTTCTTCAGTGTCACAAATATTTGCCTGATGTACATTCAGAGCTTGGTATCAGGTAAATGAACATGCATGATTTGCTCCTGGCGGCTGCAGCAGACCATGAGGTATGGAAGTAGTTCATTAGTTCCCCATTAAAAGTGTCTTTAAAACCTATGGCTTTTTTTCTGACGACCAGTGCTCTGAAGTGCACCCTGGTACCCCATATCTGATTTCAACATTCAGTTCTTAAATCATATATATATATAATAATAGTTCAGAGAAATGATCAACATGGCTGGATCCTCACAGAGGGCACAGAGCATTTTTGGAGACTTTGCCCAACAGCTTTGCCGTAATCGATGCAGGATGGAACCAAGGCTACTATAAGTTTATGGAAGTTGTTCGTTGCGAAGGTATGTTTTGTAAAGTTTAGTAGGGTGAGTTTGAAAATATAGGTCTTCACTTTTCTGACTCTGTATTTTTTAGTGGTTAAGTGAGTCCAGGAAGAATCCTAGAAATATATCTTGAATGGTTGGCCTAACAACCAGAACGCCTCTGACAAGTCTTATGCCTACTGGAGAAAGTCTACTAATTGTTGGCGATCTGTACAAATATTTTTTAGTATTTACCAGAGGCTGTATTCTACATTGTGCCCTGGGAATGCAACAGGCATGTGCAGTCTTGTTTGACCCAGTGAAGAACTAGATTTTGACAAATATCACAGGTGACCAAAATTAGAAAGGAGGACCTTGACCTTAATATAGCCTAGCAGATCAATGTGACCACTGTTCCTTTGGGGCTGTGCAAGGTTAGTTTGCATAGTGTTGATCCTCTAGTCTATGTGATGGTTCAGGAAACATACAGAGCCTGATTTACTTGAGGAAATCTCCACTTGGAAATGTAAACACAGCTAGAAGTATGTCCACTACTGTGCATATGAGAATATATGTTGTTGTATATGTTAAGTGTAGCTGTACATTGATAAGCCCCCCCTACAACTATGCAAATCATAGGGAGTGTAGAAGTACAAACTACAAATGTGATACTAGTTCACATCATGTTACATTCAAACTTTGTATCTACCACTACTAACAGAATGAAACTCAGGATACACATATGCTGCATCCTATTCTGAATGGGGAAATAGAAATATATCCACAAGTAACTGCAATCAAAACCAGCAAGCAGCAATAACAACCTAGCGCACATAAATATAAGCTACACACAGGGTCATGCCCTGTTCCTCTTCTGCCGCCCTGCATTTTGGACCCAGGCTGCTTCTACGCCACAGAAGATGAAGACCATCCCATTCAGGAGGGAGAGGAACTTCACTGAGGAGAAGGCAGATATTATGGTGAACTTTGATATTGACCACCATGGTAAAAAACACTCTCAGTGGAGCAGAGAAGCGGGCTATATGGCATGACGTTGACAATGAGGTGAATGGATTTTGGGATATTTGAGTGGTAAATTGCAAGCGTGTACAGGAAGCCAGGCCATGTGCCTTGGCTGTGGGGTGTCCTGTATGACCAAACCTGGAAGAACAAAAACATTTTCATTAGTTGGTTAGGTGGGTGTGGCATTCCACACTGGTACATTTATTGACATGGCACTCAAATGCAACAGAAAGAACACTGACATTACAAGACATGAGAGGTACACAGTTGTACATTATGAATACATACCATACATTCTTAGTCGGGGACATACCATCAGCACAATGATGCCTTTTCAGAGATTGACATCAATTGGAAGCTTCATTGAGCTAACACTGGTTTGCAATGTTGCTAGTGACACTTCGTGGGGATTCCTTTGTTTTTTACATACCTGTGGGTTGGTGGCAACAACCATGGTCATCGGAATGACAGATGATGTGAAAGAGTGAGGGAATTAAAGATGAAGAACAACAGAAGATGCGGGGCACCCGGGGCAGACTTGAACAGCGGTGGAGGTACGGAGCCAAGAACACATGGGCGCAGCAGAGTGAGTGTGGGGGAAATGCAGACAGGAGCCGCAGAGGTGTTACCAATCAAGAAGCAGACAGGAAAATTGGAAGAGGTGCAGAGGAAGGAGCAAACAGGTACAACAGAGGAAGGAGAAGATGAGAGCAGAGGAAGAGGTGTGGAAATAAGAGACATTGACCAGTCACTACAATCAGACTGAGTGGCTGTCAGGAAACATGAAAAAAAAACAATATCAAAGGAGGGGAGTGAAGAGGAAACACGCCCTGAGTCCCTGGAAGCCAAGACCCCAATCCAGGGTCATGGCCTAATGCATGTAATGGACCGGGGTGGGAAGGACTTCCACTGAGAGTTACTGAAAGCACACAAGGGGTAAGCATTTGCTCTCCAGGATATCACGCCTTTGAAGACTACGAAAAACTCTCTGAGGTTGGTACACTAAGATGAGGTTCTGATTGAATAATGCACATAGTGAGATTATGGTGAGATACTTCTGGGAGAAGAGGTACACCACCACTTACTGATAATAATGGGTTTTTACCCAATAATTGATGCTTGTCTTGTGTATCTTTTTGTTCCAAGGTGAAGAGTCTCCGACGGGCCTTGGAAATTCTTATCTTGGATAATTCCCGATGGTGGAATTGCTAAACAAAATATTTTGTAAAAAGAAAATCTACAAAAGCATTTCCATTGGATCAGGTAACCTGGTAAAGCCTTCCCAACTTTAAAAATTTGGAACGGCTTGATCACTCCCACAGGGTGACCCTTCCAACCATTTCATCATGGACACAGACACATCCGAAAAAGCAGTGGCAGCAGTTTTTCTGCAGAAACAAGAAGATGACAGTCTGGAGCATCCAATATTGTATCTTTTCCATGTTTTTATAGCCTGGGAAGGCAACTACTCAGTGCTAGAGCAAGGACTGTTGAAAATGAAACACTGAGGTCTAAACAATCGAAATAAATGTACAGCTCCTACAAAAATTCCAATGTCAAAAACAAGTCAGCAAGGGGTTCATTTCTTTTTTGCACAACATGACTTTCACATCATGCATGTTTCGGAATCAAGAAATATAGTACACTAATTCACTTCTTTTTCCTCATCAAGTCATAGGAATCTTGCATTTTTTTCTACAAACAGCTACACATGCATAGGTATAAACAGATCCAGATGACATGGAGGGAATGATTAAAAGGCTCCATTATACAGTCATCAGAATCCATATGTCCCACAATAAGCACTTTTCACCCTTACATCACAATTACAGGATAAACTGTTATGAATGTTCAATGATTCTGCTTTGGCAGGCCATAGGGTCCAAACCTCCTCCCGGATTTGGTCATTTCTTCCTTCTGGTCGCCTTCGCTTCACGCAGATGTACTAAAGTACAGTCAGGCAAGCCCTGTAAAACCACAAGGAAAATCCATACACAGTAAGCCCTTTGGCTACACACAGCCCTAGCCATTGGCTCACAAACCTTGGCATACAATTTCTATCGATTTTATCGTGGCTCTACCCCCATCAAAGGGATATCGAGTAATAATGGTCACACTTGGCATGTTTTCTAAAATGACACACTTCCCACCTTTCAAGACCATTCTCTCAGCTTCCTTTATGGCTAATGGGTTCATTGTGGCTGCTTTTTGCTCCTGTGAGTTGACAAACAGAATAGTTTCAGAGAGAGGTGCCGAATTTTTCTGAAGATTCTGGAAGGCTGATCGTGAATGTTTAGTGAAAATGGAACTTGTCCCCTGGGTATCATCCTCTGTCCGAAGGACAATCTGAAATAGCAGTCAATATTCTATGTCTTACAGTGTTTATGTACTGCAACTGAAAATAGTTTGTCACTTATCTGTCCATGGCAGAATTTGCTTATATAATGTTATTCATTCTGTGACTAAAATATCCCCTTTTTATTGTTTTCCAGGATTCAATCCATGCATATTTCCTGACCCGCCTTGCCTTGATCCTGTTGTCCAAGCTACTTCAGACTGCATGGAAAATATTCAAGAACAAAGTAAACTTACATTGTTCAACTTGCAACTGTCCAAAAATACCACGAAAGATTCACCTGATAGACACAGAAGACCATGCCTAGATCTGCATGTTGGAGATAAGTTCTGGTTGTTTTCCAAGTTCCTTATAGTTAACGGTCAACTTATAGCCTTTCCTATTGTGAAACAAATCAGTCGTGTTTCCATCTTACTTCCTCTACCATCCACATGGAAAATGCATCAAACTTTTCATGTATCTCAATTAAAACATGACATCAAAGATCGTTTTCAAGAGGGTCCTATGTCTCCGCCTCCCTTGATTATTGATGGACAACCCAAGAATGATGTTCAAGAAATTTGTGCCTTCTGCTCTTTTAGATGCCACCTTCATTTTTTTTGTGGCCTGGAAAGGTTACTGACATAGTGGTTGCTCTTGTGTTGATGCTTCTTCTGTCCATGCTCCATTCCTTAATGGTCAGGCCCATTGCTCTGTGAATGAGGTATGCTGTTACAGAATTCAGTTGCAGGGCATGGAGGGGTTGGGGGCTCTACGTGAGTGCCTGCCTCAGGAATTTCTGAGCCTGCACTCAGCTGTGGTGGAGGAGCTCTCTCTTTGGGTTCCACCATTTGGAATGTTGCAGGTAGCGGCACAGGCGTCTGATAAAATGGTTGGTTCCTCATTGTCTCACACAGCTCTGTGTGCATTCTGGGGTTGCTGTGTTAGGCCACCCTGTGCCCCGAAGAGGTACCTGGGGCTAACGCAAAGACTGAGAGGACCTTGTTGGTGGGTCTTCCAGTCAGCTGGAGAAGGGGATGGAGCCTTGGACCATCTCCCATGCCTGCAATTGTTTAAGCAGCACCTATCCAACATGACAGCAGCACCTCTGATGCAGTTCCTTAGATTAAGTATTTTTTGGTGGGCACACTGTTTCCTTCTCTGGCTGTTTTTGTCCCTCGTTTTTTTCAGCCAGACCCTGGATTTCTTTACAGTTGCCTGGTTACTTAGTTACAGCCCTGCCTTGGATCTTCAGCCACAGAACTGTCTCCAGATTCTGTTGAGCTTGTTTGCTACTGTCTTATGTCTGGACCTTCCTCTTTCTTCGCCTATTATCAACGAGCTCGGACCCTTCACAAAACTTGCCAGGAGTTTTTTTGCCTTTCAGCTTTTTCCATATCCTTCATCCGTATTCTACTATATCGTGGATGGTAAAGTGGCTACTGAAGAGAGTTGGCCTTACCTCAAGCAAGATAAATTACAACTAAGAGATTGTCCTTGACGTCCTGTCTTTAACAGAGCCAGGCATGTGAGCTTTTATCCTTCACCTATGAACATGGAAGCAAACTCCCCCATCTTGAACATGTTAATCAACACTTGGAATCACTAACCTATCACATACGGTTCCTCCACTACTTGTATGTGTATATTTAACCAACTTATGGATATGGACACTTACCTACCTCTACTTTCTTTCACAATAAAATGCCTGAACTCAAAGATATATGCCTTTCCACATATGTGGCGCACAGGTATTCTTACATATAATATGCAATATGTTTACTCAAAATGGTCAGACCCAACATTTCACACCAACATCAACAATCATTCTCATACAGGGCACATGCGAGGAACACTGAAACAAACTATAGTTGCAGTACACAGATATTTGATTTAAATGTACATTTTAATGGAAGGAAGAAGAAGGTGGACTGAAAATAAGATATGGCGTAATGGTGGTCCAGGAGATAGTTGCGATTTAAAAAAAAGTTCAAGAAAAATCTACAAATGAAAATTTCAAAGCAGATGTCCAGAACGTAAATGAAAGACAAAATCCACATCAAAAGAAAAGCTAAAAACAAATGCAAATCCAAACTAAAACAATGTCACTCCTCCAGTCCAGATAGGGTGCTGACCTGGCTGTCCTGGGGAAATGAGACCGCTTTATTGCTGATGTAACTGGGAAATACAAAGAAACTGATGTCTCTTGAGCTGTAGAGAGCAAGGTCATTCGCCTTTGATATCAGCTAGCAGTTCTTTGAAAATATTCTTTTAAAACGGGGATTGGTTAGACTTTGTTTCCAAATCTCACTCATATTTAGCTCATGTAGAGCTGATTCTGAAGCTATGTTTCATGGAAATGGTGAGTACCTTGTCCTGAGGAAGGAAGATGGTGCACTGACGCCTCCACTGCTCGCAGACACCAAGAGCGGCTCCCGTCCTCTCCATGCCGATAAGATAAAAAACAGCATAGCGGCAAGAGAGGGAAATAACAAAAGGAAGCACAATGGGGGAAAAAACAAGAAACCGAGACAAGAGGGACTCACTCGCTGTTCTCATGAGCAAATGTTTGCTTCAGCGACGAGAAGTGAAAGGCAGCTCTGGTTCTCAATCCGACTTGCCAACTGGACCGCCGGCTCTGGCCCGTCAGGAATCTATTGATCTGGTCTTGCAGTACCCCTGGCTCTCTTCTGGGACAAGGAAATGGCTCCACCAAAAACCGCTGTGAGGGGTTGCCGAGCAGCCAGAGCCTCGGTAACATCAAAAGGAGTGGCATCGTTAGTGCGAGCGAAGGATTGAGGATCAGGAGCGCTGCGAGGACCACAGGGAAAGGAGGCTCCTCATGTGTGGGTAAGCCTGTAATGAAGCTGCTGTATTCAGGATAGTCTGTAGACTTGTTTTCCTCCAGCGACGTTACAGAGCTGATGGCGGGTGCTAAATTCATGGACACATTATTGGGGGCAATTCCGGCAGGTCGTACAGGCACAGCGGAGAGCCAAGGGGAGCCTCCATTCTGACTTGAATTAACGGAGGGCTTAGAGCGAGCAGGGGCTGCTGGCAGTACGGGGAAGCACGCTAAAAACATGGACACAGTGTATCTAACTGACTCATTGCCAGAGGACGGAAACAATGTTGCAGAAAAGCCTGGCAGCAATAGCAACTGCAATGACCCGCAGTCTGAGGCCAGAGCTTTAACAGAAGGGAAGGTATCAACACCAGGGCTCGTCGGGATAGACGGCCCGGCTTAAGCGGCCTCAGGGAGGCATCGCTAACAGCCCAGTGCGGCCAGGAGAGATGTAACATTGGGTTGGACCTGTCTAGTAATAACCTCAACTCTCTAACAGAAATAGCCGTCCACAAACTGCCCAAGGTTAATGATGGTGGACACAAAGGGCTTACGACACGAGGCGCAAGAGGCCAATAATTGTCCATTATTAACTATGGGGACAGGATCTGAAATGTCTCCCTCGCTGGGCCTGTTTAAATCGAAGGCGAGCACATGCTCGGGTCGAGCTCACCCTCAGGGAGAAAGAAGGGTAAACCTAAGCCGTGCAAACCCTGGAAAGAAGGCATGGAGCTGCATGGTAGCAATTGTCATAACAGCTCCAGTGCTGGCACAAAGGTTACCACAGATGGCAGCCCCCTGCGCAAATGGGTTCAATCAAAGGGAGAAGTGAAATTCCTAATTTCGCGGCTATCGGGTTCAGGCTTGGGAATAGGGTCAGACCTCAAGTCTTTAGTCGGTGTTCCGAGGGATTTATCTGGCTTATTCCCTGGCCCCCGGCCAGATGCACCTGCCCTGCCCTCCTCCCTGGCACAAACCCCTGATACACCGGAGCTCCCAGTGAAACTCAATCTTGCCGGGGAGAGGGATGGGGAGGTTTCTGGTGGTTACAAACTGCCAAAGGATACTTCAAGCAGCAAAGAGCCATCACTTTCTTTAATCTTGTAAGCACTGCATGGTCAGAGGCTGGAAGCACAAGAACACTATGCGCAGGCTAGGGCCGATAACCTCAGCATTCAGCAATCTTTAACTGAGGTGACAAGCAACATGGGGGCACTAACGAGAGATATTGAGGAGCTGCAACAATGGGTCGCGGATACATAAGAGACTACTACTACAACAATTAGAACTGTACACAACCGCGACGAGCAAATATTAGCTATACAAACTAAGATAGAGGATCTAGAAAACTGGCAGCACCGGAATAACTTAAGGCTGTTTGGGGTCCCAGAAGGCAAGAAGGGCTCTGACCCTCGTGCCTACGTCGTCCAACTACTTCAAAAGGCCTTTCCAGACTTGGCGGACTGGGATTGGGACTGCCAAATTCAGCAAGCGTATAGACTGCCGATATTCCTGCATAAGCCAAACCCTCGCTACCCGAGACCTCTTCTGATCTGTTTTGGTAACTTTTTATTAAGGCAGGCAATATCCATCAAAGCTCGCCCCAGCACCCCTGTAGCGGTTGATACCCTCTCTATTTTTGTTAGATCAGATATGTGTAGAGCCACCATGGATAGACGGTGGAAACTGAAGCAGTTTATTGATCCACTAAAGGCGGAAGGTGCTCAGGTGTTCTTACAAGAGCCGGCCTGTGTAAAGGTCATAAAAGGTGGACACTCTCAGTTCTTCCTCACGGATCAAGAGGCTAAGCAAGCTTTAAGCAGATGGAGGGGGTCCCTAAAAAGTCTTAGAAGCTTAAGACAATAGCATTTCTTTCTTTTTCTTCTTCTTTGTAATATGACTCAATTCTACAAGTAATAGAGGATAGTTTCTGGAAATCTATGTTGGGTCTCCCCAGTAGCTGTCCCAATTTTAAACTACATCAAGAGCTAAATATCCCCTATATAACTGATCAGATCAAGGTAGCCCCTATCCTCTCTGGCACTCAGTATGGTCCAGAGATACCGTGCCCCCCTCCCAACAAATAATAACTGATTGCTTAGCCATGGAACATACCGAGAATATCCTATGGTTAAAATACGTGAAAAATACCCTATACACCCTAGACTCTGTGAGTTTGTTTGAGTCACCAGGAAATTGTGTATCTTTTTCAAAAAAGCTTTTAAAAACTTTTTAGCCTTTTCCAATGAAGCGAGAATGAATGCACTTTATAATAAAGCTACTATAAGGGAATATTTGGAGGGTCCACTGCAGGTCGAAGGGATACCCTCCTATTTGGAGTTTGTTAACATCCCTCTGCACAGAATTGCTCCGTTACGATTCCACCTAAATTATATCCCGTGTATGCTGGGCTACCCAGCTGGTATTTATTCCAGTAATGATCTCCCGTGCTGCCCTTGCGATGATTTCTCGCTACAAACTGATTTGCACATCTTCTTCTTATGTAAATTTTATTGTAATCACCGTAAAAGGTTTTTAATTCCTCTTTTAGGTAAATTAGATTTTAGACAATGTCGCCCTGCGTTAAACTTTTTACCAATGTTGTCTGATCCTGTACTCTGTTTTAGCATCGCCTTATTTTTATGTGCGTCTCTGAGAACAAGGAAATTGACCAATTGCTGATATGAATTGTCTGTTTTTTTAGAAATGTTATCTGTGATGTATGTCTGAAACTTTTATGATTAATATTGTATTAATCGAATAAAGTATTTTTGAATTGAATATACTCAATTTGTTTTCCCTTTTTCTCACTTTGATTTTGATCTTGGATGGTTTTTCCTCTCTTATCTATTTTGCATTTCGGTGGTGGGTGGACGGGGGGCTGCCCTGGGTGTGCTGTGGGCTGAAAGCTGCCAACCCAACAGCAGCCAATAAGGAGGATGATTCCTTCTTCATGACACTGGGGGGGGGGAGTAACGGAGGGGGGTTGGGGAAGGTGGGGGCATAGAGGAAAAGGTCATAAAGGGTTCACATAAGTGGGCAAGGAGTGTGGCAGGAAGCAAGATTTGGGGTCTTAAAGACGGTTTGAGGATAGATAGGGGGTCCACTTTTAAGGCACTCAGTAGTGGCAGTAGTATAGATTATCAACAACCATGGCTCTGATTAAATGTATGGCCTGGAACGTGTCAGGCCTAAATAATGGAGTCAAGCTAAAAGCGTATAGGCCCCATATTGTGCTCCTTACAGAAACACACTTAGCTCATAAAGGTCGAGGCTTACTTAAACATCTTGGGTGCCAAATAATTATCTGTACTTCCCGAGCGCTTCTATAAGGGGAACTGCTATATTGGTGTGCAAGTCATTTGATCATAGAGTCCTTAAGACTCTGGCCGACCAGCAAGGGAGATGGACACTGACGCAGCTGAAAATTAAGGGTGTGAAGTATGTTTTCTGCTCAATTTACGGACCCAATGTCGATGACCCTGCGGTCTTCGACTTTGTCAGTTGAGAGTTACTAGACGGGCAGGGAGAGAGCTTAATTATAGGGGATTTTAACTGTGCTGTGAATTATGCCATTGATTCTACAGAGCGAGCGGCCAATCCTAGAATAGAGAAGGTGAGAGCTTCGATCCTTGAATTGGGGCGGCTGCACCCCTTAAATGATGCTTGGCGTTCACTTCACGCAGATGCTCCTGGTTATACTTACTATTCTGCCGCACATTGACAGTGCTTGAATATAGACATGGCTTGTGTTTTGGACAAAATACTATCAACAGCTAGTATGGAAGTATGCCCTTGGATCGTCTCCGATCATAAACCCATCTTACTATCCTTTCAGGTCAAGACCAAGATTAGAACACTGTGAGTAAATTGCCGTCCTTGTGTGAGGAGAACGCGGCCTTGCTGGAACAGGAAATCACACATGAGGAAATCGGCGAGGCAATATCTAGGTTATCTTCGGGGAAAGCTGCTTTGAAGACTCAATTCCAGCTGAGTTTTATAAAGCCTTTCAGAGTGCTCTAGTTCCTCTCCTGGGGGAGGTCATTCAACTTACTGGATTAAATAGCCTGGCTCCTGAGTCATGGAATTTGACAAATTTCGTTTTTTCTTGAAAAAGGATAAGCCACCTGAGTTGTGCAGCTCCTAACGGCCGTTATCCCTTATAAATGCAGATGCTATGATTTTTGCTAAAATTTTAGCCACCCGGTTGGCTCCCATGATGCCAGGCTTCATTTCTAGTCAGCAGCATGGCTTTATACAGGGCAGAGACACCAAGGCTCATGTCAACACAGCAGTGGGGGCCTTTGTCTTAGCTAGGAAATCAGCACTGAAACAGGGCATGGTCCTGCTAGATGCCGAAAAGGCCTTTGACCGGGCGGCTTGGGATTATCGGTTGGGCAACATATTCATCATTTGGCCTTAGGGGAAGATACAGCAAATGGGCACAATCCTTGTACAGTAAACCTCAGGCTAAATTGTAATATGCCAGATACAAACATCTCCCTTCCCAATTCGGTGTGGTACCAGACAAGGCTGCCCTCTTTCCCCTCTCCTTTTTGCATTATACATCGAGCCATTCATTAGGGCACTGCAGAATAACGTACAGATATCTCCTCTGTCTATAGGGCAGAGCCAGCTCAAAGTCACTGCTTACGGGGATGACATAGCTGTCTTTACCCCTGATCCAGCACCTGCAATGGACGTTATAGAAATTGAAGCAAATAAATTTGTCCTCATTTCTGGTTACAGACTGAATGTTGGGAAGACGCAAGTGCTCCTTAACTTCCAGCTGGAACAACCTATTTTAGGTGTCTGCAACAGCTACCTACTTAGGGGTACGCATCTCTCCAAAGATTGAGCTCATTCCTATGTTAAACTACGGCCCACGGCTGGAAGTCGTAACAAAGCAATTGAGAAGTTGTCATAAATTGCCTATTAGTATAGTAGGGAGGTGTAACATTATAAAAATGAAGGTGCTCCCAGAATTTTTGTACTTATTCCGGTCAATCCATTTGCCTATTCCCAACTCTTTTTTTAGGAAACTGGACAGGGTGCTGAGCAGTTTTATTTGGGGTTATAAAAAATCACGATGGGCTATAGGGCTAATAAATCTTCCATTCAATCAGGGGAGGTTAGAACTCCCGGATTTAAAATTTACTAGTGGGCAGCTTTTGAACCCGGAAAAACAAGATTTTTGGCATCGGTTGGTTTTGGGATCCGACAGTTGTATGTTTCTATATGGAGTCAGAGACCCTAATTATTTTAAATGGGTCCGGTTTAAGACCATCAGGGATAGCGTACATATATGGTTGGGGATCGTAGCCAAGTGTTGTATCTCTCTTCTCCAATACAATCTCCCCCTATTAGGTAATGCAATGCTGCCGGAGGTATTTCAGGACGCAGCGGGTAGACGGTGGGCAAGCTACGGTACTGACCGACTGGGCCACCTGTATGACCATAATGGTTTTCGTCATTCAAAAGTCTGCAGCTCGCATTTGACATTCCGCACCAGATGTTTTTTAAATACCTTCAGATCAGGGATTATTTTATGAGACACCAGGCACTAGTAACAGTCTCAAGCTCTGCAGTATGGGAATGTCTGTGTGGGCAGAATGGGAGATCAGCAATCAGCATGATGTATCAATGTTTGTGACAGTTTAGAATGAATGGGTGTGAAAAGTTGGTAGCAAAATGGAGCTAGACCCTGGGGATAAATGTTACCTCTGAAGTAACAGAGACTGCGCTGGGTACTATAGACAGATCGATGCATTCTGTTAGTGTAAGACTGCAGCAGTTCTGTACGATCTGCATACTTTACTGTACTCCAGAGAGGAATGCTAGGTGGGCCCAAAGGGGGGGGAGGACAGGGAGGGGGACAGGGAGGGGATCACAGCAAATGCCCCAAATGCGTTTTACACGCAGCCAACATCGTGCATATGTTAGTTACTTGCCCTGATTTAGGAATATTCTAGCAAAAGATATCCCACGCCATGAAGTTGAGACTAGGTGTCGACTATCTTTTAACAGAGACTGAAATTATGTTGGGCTACAAGGAGGATCGTCTTGGACACAGACGTGTAATTTCAATTATGTTGGTGGCGGCTCGGCTTTCTATAGCCAGGACTTGGATCTCACCTAAACCTCCCTCAGTAACTGAATGGTGGGCAATTGTGAGAGAAACTTGTGAAAGGGAGAAGGCCTTGGCTAGAGCAAGGGGAATTCGCTTCCTGAAAAAAATGTACTCTATATGGGGTTGCATTGAAGGTAACTAGAGTAGTAGAGAAATCTGGGTTATTTTTGTCTAGAATAGAGGAAGGCAGACACGAAAACTTAATGGTTAACCTAGGGCGGGGTCGGAAAAGATTAGGAATGTATCCTTATTATTCTTCTTAGCGATGACACGTTACAACATACTCTGTGAGGCTGCCCACTATTCATAGAAGGGATATTTATTTTTACTTATTTACATTTTGCAAGGACCCGGATATGAATTTGAATGTACTATTATTATTTTTGCTTACGGTTATGTTACAATATGTCGCATTAGGTAATAATGAAGAATGTATTGGTGTTTCCCTTTTTGACAATATAATCTTTTTAAAAAGGAAATGGTGAGTACCATCAAGCCAGGTCTATTTTCAAATTATATTTTAAAGATACAGACTCGGCTTTATTTAATCTGTACCAGTAGAAAAAGATACATGCCTTCTGGGCGAGGATTTAGTTGTGAAGGTTGTACTTCAGTCCTATTTGATATTGAAGGGCAGACCTGGAAGGTGAATCAGTTTTCTAAGGAGGTTACATTGAGCTATGTTCAACAAGTTGGGACTTTTGAGGGGAAGACTTCTGAGCCGCATGAGAGCACTGGTAAGAATATTGCTCTTATTACCTCTGAAATAGGAGTTAGTGATGGACCTGAGATATTTCTGGCTAGTTTTGTAATGCATGTTGCATTGGGAGTATTTTAGGGCGCATATATGCAGATATGATTTTAAAGCACCGCTTGTTTGAAGGTGGGCTCCTGAATATGGATAAGGGTTTACAGCTTCAAATTTTCCTCCGTTTAGTCTCCATTTAAACGTGTGCTTTGAAGAAGTTACTAAAGAGATGATCTTTGTCTTCGAGTGATTTATTTCCAGCTTGTTATTTGCAAAGGATTCAAAGTGTATTGGAGGCTTATCTGCGTTTGTGCAAAGTGTTATCTATCGGCTTATTGAATAACATATAGAGTTTGCTGTTTAGTTTGGGTGGACATGCACCTGTTGTTTTAAGGGATGTGCCGAGCATGGACTATTTGGTCAATTATTGTGATAGCTAATGTAAATATTTCTTTTGTATACATTTAACCATTAATTTTAACTTTTTCGTTTTGTCCAGTTGCTATTACTCCCAGCTTTAATTGACTTCTGCGTCATTTTATTGCAGTTCCTATGTGTATCCTGGCATGGTGTGTGACTTACTTCAAGCTTGCCCCCTTGCATCATAGGGACCAATTTTCGACATTCTGGCCATACCTGGCATATCCCCATGACCTCACGCATCCGTATCCCTGCTACCGATCTTTGAAATATTGTGGGCAAAATACTTTGGCTACCCTTTCAAAAAAGCGGTTCATCCATCTTACATTATTGACATTCTTGGTATAATTCTGGCTATCACTAGCTTAAGGATAGTGGGAAACCCAACCATATGATGGACAGTCCTTGTATACGGCAGCCCTGCCAAGTGTCCCCATTTCATGCGTGATACCTTGCTCAAGTCCAGGTTTTTATTTGAACTCTGGGACTTGCAGTCTTGTTTATTCCATTATAAAACAGGACTACAAGTCCCAGAATTCCAAGGAAAAAACTTGGACTGGCGCAGCACAACACACATGGACCTTGGAAGCTTGGCAGCTATGATTTGGTGATCTTTCTTCATTGGTAAGAATGCTGTTACTGATGATTTTCCATATGTATTATTATTTCACCAATTATATTGATAAAGCTTTTTTATATGATCACTACAGCTGTCTGAGGATTGTGTATGCAACATTGATTCAGCCTGTCTGTTCTCTGATCCCTTAAGGTCTCTGTTAATTAAGCTGTAGCACTGCTGCATCTGCCTTTATATTTCATGTGGAGTAGTGTGGCTCCCTGGTTAGAGGCGGCAGACCCGGAAGCAGAGGACGGCCCGGGACCAGGGTTCAATTCCCGACACGGCAATGTCGTGGACCAGGGCCAGCGGACTGATAATTCTTTCCTTGGTGCCTACTCTAACCAGGGATCACACTCGGCAGCTCTGGGCATTAGCTAGCCTCATCTCCACAACGGCCCCCCACATTTGCCAGGGATGCCTGGTTTCACCTTGGAGATACCCAGGAGGGACCATCTCACAGGGATAGCCAGGAGGTTCCCCAGCGGTCTACAGCGCCACGACACCTTGGCAGCAGTGCGCTTTACAAAAACACATACATGTAACTTTGCTGCCTATGGCCTTTGATTGGGAGAGGTGCATAACTTAAAAGTTTTTCCATCATGCAAATGCTACATAGATTCTCAGTCAGAGGGAGAATCTTTCATATGACTGAGAGACTGCTTGCAAAGGTCAGGAAGGGAAAATGAATGCACATGGAATGTAAAAATGAAGCAATGTTACATGCATTTTAAAAAGTGGTAGGCCATGTGAAATTATATTCCCAGTTTATTTGAAATGTATGTAATACTGTTAGCAATTTAGCCAATTATTAGCAAAACTTTTGTTGAAAAATATGCACATGCTTTAATTATTGGGAAGGCACTCTACTGCAACAAATTACAAGATGATGGAAGGAATATTTTAGCTTATCTCAGCCACTGACAATCGTTGGGGCCGCATTCCAGTGTGCTATTTTTCTCCCAGTATGCCACTCCAGACAGAGACCTGCCATCAGGCTTGGTCCTGCTCCAATAGGGACAGTTCAGCCGAAGTGTCCGTTCAGAATATCAGGATTTGCAGGCAATTTCCATGGAAATTGTGCAGAAAAATGAACTATTTAGGGATTATTTGACAATATCTGCAAAAATAGTACTAAAAAATGTACTGTTTGGCCCTTTTGTTTCGAATATATCTTACTCACTTGACGCTACTTTTAAATAACATTGATATGGGAGAAACTAGAGGGTGTGATTCCTGGGACCTCTGCTATTTGCCATAATCACTGCCTATACCTATAAGGAAATTAAATTCAATCTTCTCCTTTCTCTCCTTTCCCTCCATCACCCTCTTTAATGCTGCACTCCTACACAAACAGAAACATTTTACTACTCCACCTCAACCACTTCTACCTCTCTACCTCTTATTTCTTTTCACCCTGATGACCTAACTACCTCTGACAGAGCCAGTAACCTATGTATATTCTTTAACTCTTTAAGCCAAGTCCCCCTCAAATATGATCTCTGACAATTTGGGGGCATATTATCAAGGACGGCGTTAAAAATTATCGCCAGTTTAGCCGCAGAAAACTGCCGCTAAAGGGGCGTTAATGGGCTTGATAATATGCCCTTGGGAATTCCAATAGAAGTCCATGTTCCGTTGTGAACCTGGGCTTCTATTGGAATTCTCTGCGGCATATTATCAAGCCCATTATCGTCGCTTTAACCTCAGTTTTCTGCCGCTAAACCGGCGATAATTTTAACGCCGTCCTTGATAATATGCCCCATAGTTAGGTACATGCTGTAAATATGTTCTTTAATATACTGCCATTTTTGTTCAAATTGCTGTCGCCTTCCTCTTGTCTGTTTGTACCTCATTTCTCACACAATCGCACTTTTTAGCACCATTAAACCACCCCAACTGTAAAAGTTTGTACGTAGTGTTTGTTGCTAGAGTTTGGGGATTGGAGGATGTTTAAGAATTGATCAAATAGAAGCACTGATGATGCATAGGGGGTTGGCTACATCGCCGCTACAATGATAAATGTGATGAGGATTTAAGACAGTGTCACTTCCAATGTGGGAGGGCCTGTCTATGTGCTAAAGGTAATATTTCAACAGCATGTGCGAGAGGGATGTGTGATGTCAGCGGTAGCTATTTCTCACATAAATCCAAACTGCAGGTAAGACTGTGCAATCGTTTGTTGACTGCCACTCCTCCCCCTTAGGCATTGCGGCCCATTAGGCTCCATGCTTCTCTTGAAATGCCTTCCGAAATGCCTGGCAAGCCTTCCTTCTATTTTATATCCCTTTCACAAGTTGCCACTGGTCATGATAGAGATAATACTTTACCAACACACTAGACTGCTCCTGACTACAGCCTTCCATCCAACCAGGTAAGCTCATGTCAACCATCACAAGTTGGGAATGTTACTTTTCCCATTGGTCCCTTCCAGGCAATCAATCACTCTTGTATCAAGTGTTCTGTTTTTACCCGCCCTAGTTGCCCAACACCACCCACTTGTCCTCTGGAAGGGAATCAGAACCTGGAGACCACCAATCCTTTCCTAGCGCCCGTGAGGGCTAGGCATTGTCCTCCCGTGGCCTTTAGTGGCTCATTCCAACCCAGTTTCCTCTCTTCTCCAGGAACGTGTTTGGAACACTAACTATTTCGTTCCCAGGGCACAGCACTGACAGCAGCAACTGCCATTTTTCTGTGGCAAGGAAGCATTGGCACATTTTGATTGCATTATCGATGATGTCATCCTTGCATTCCAAAGGACGGAGGTCTTAATTTGAACCACGGCATTAATGTTTCTCATCATTTTGTTTGTGCTTAAGTCAGGGACTTCGGCGGTTTTTGTTGAGAAAAGAGAGGAAACGTGGAAATTACTTTAGGACAAGCCGTGGTGGAGAGCAATGGAGCGTGACACGCACACATGGCGGTGCTGCTTCCTCGCCTGTCAGACGCGGCTCGTGCGTCTTGTCCGTGTCTGGATTTGTTTACAGCGCTCGAGACAGTTGGACGCACAAAGCCCCTGCGCCTGCCTCAAACACGCCCACAAAGAAAGCTTCCCGCCACAACAAGGCGCTGACGGCAGCAGTCAGTGCCCTCTCTGCACTCACTCGTGCCTACAGACACGCGCATATTCGTATCTGTGTTCTATTAAGCCCATTTTGTGTCTGTAAAGGCTGCTATGCCGACTGTGTCCTGGTTGCAACATATAAGTACGCGGATTTCGAAGCCTCTATAACTTCTTGCACGTTTCAACTAAGATTCTCATTTAGACTAATGTGGTAAGGCTGTGGAGTAGTAAAAATATGCAGTAATCGAGCCACCACACATTTTGACTGGTTCTGCTGTTTTTCAGCTGTGACACAATTACCGGGGCGCTCTGCAGCAACCGCACCACAATTACCACCAGCAGAACGGATGGTGACCGACAATGGAAGCATGAGATTTAAGTTTACATGTTTACCACTGGATAATTAAATCAGAGTGCTGTGCGGCTATTGTAGAGCATTACAGCTGCATCCAGATCCCGATCTTAAATGAAGTCTTCAATCAGAAGTTGGTCCGGTAATTTCAGCATTAAGTTTCATCCTGCCCTTGGGAGGCATTTCTATCCCAATTTGCAAATAGTCCGGAGTGGACAACTTCCTAGTTGCACAGTTGGCCCTTGGCCCAATGCCTTAGGCGGGCGCCCTCTCTCTTGTTGTATATAATAAAAGTGAATAGCTACAAAAATGCCATTTCACCTTTAGAGACGGAAGTATCCCCTGCGTGGTGTTACGTTTTGGTGGGTTGGCCATGCTCATGACCATAATCCCTAGAGGGGTGTTTTGATGCCTCCCCTCTGTGGTCTAGTCCCGATGGTCACAAAGTGACGTAGAGACGGGAGATGTTAAAAATAAAGGAAACTGGGGCGTGACCTGGGTAGTTAGCCATGATCACGAGTGTGCGTGTCTTTCATTTCAGTGGCGCTAGTAATTGCGTTTGTTTTGCCCATCTAGGCTGCCATGCAAGTCAGACACACAACAACTGGCGACGAGCGGGTGTGGACCCATGACGTACCTTTTCCGTGGCATCCGGGTGCTGGGACTCCTTCCACTGCGGGCTTCCAGCCGGGACGATCGCTCCCTAATCAGTGTCTGGTGCCGTGCCCACCGGTGGTGAACAAGCTGACAGCGCAGTGACGTGTGGAGAAGCTGGTGGCTCCGCAGCTGTTCTTTAGGCGCCCCGCCTGGTTCAGCGCATCACACCGGCCAGCCGGTGCGCGCTCAGCCCCTCCTGGTGTCCCTGCAGTAAGGATTCTGAATCGCAGCCTGATTGCCGACGCCCCATCTCCAGGGGATTGGCTCAGTCTCCTGGGACAGTGTGGGAGGCCCTGCTGGAACCAGAGTGCCCTGGACTTTTACAAAAGGGATCTCCCAAGGCTGCCGCTTAAGACGTCACACCCTGCAAGTGTTCTTACTAAGGACATTTTACCTACGCACATCAAAAACAAAAATAAAACATAACAAGGTATGTGGACTTCATTATTCAGGTGGGAATGAGCATTTCTACCCAGCATTATAGCAACCCCCGGCAGACCCAGAACTGTGATCAGTGCCTGTAAATTCCTTTTGCCGCTTGCAACCAGCTTTGCAAACCCCCCAGTGGGAGAGGTGTTTGAGGCCATGACTTTTCACCACCAGCAGCCAAGAAGGGGGAGTTTTGTTTTTGGGGACCAGTACCTTTGTTTTATTTGGGAGGTACAGCAGCTACATGGTCAATCCCTTTAGTGGATAGGAATGATCCCTTATTGTATGAATATAGGGCTTTTAAGGAGGAGTTATGACGTCTGTTTGACAGACATTCGTTTATGCAGTCTGTTGACACCGAACTACTGAATGTTAAGCAAGGATCGAAGGATCTCATGACATATATCTCTTGTTTTAACAGGCTAGTTGCTGAAGCCAGATGGCCTGAAGTCAAGCGTAGTGCTCTATTCTACAAAGGTTAAAGGGATGACTTGAAAGACATGACATGTTAGCACAAGTTGTAGACCCTCCTGAGTCTTGTGATGCTTTAATTAATTTAATGATTAAATTAGATCACCGTTTGCACGAGCGGAAACGTGAGTAGGGACGATTAGAGACCAAGTTCCCTACCTTAAGAGAAAAGGAGCTAGAGTCTGACAAACCGGTTGAGGATCCTGAACCTATGCAGATAGGCAGTATTAAAGGGCCCTTGAGTAATGAAGAGAGGCAAAGACAAATGGATAATACATTATGCCTATACTGTGGCAAATCTAGACAGTTCTTGCGTGACTGCCCTATCAAACCCAAACGACGTACGGAGTCGGGAAACTACCAACCCAAGCAAGGTGGGGACAGATTGCTCGGGTGGGACAAATTTAATGGTCTACCAACTTTTAAGTCATGATCACATATCCTTCCCAATGCACCATTTTTTCTTTACAGTTCGACTGAGCTGGAGCAATGATACTGTAGAGGTGCAAACTATGCTTGATTCAGGTGCAACTGGGAACTTCATAGATTCTACATGGGGTGAGAGTATAGAGATCCCAATGGAACCAAAAAAGACACTGGAATTTGTTGAAACTATTGATGGAAGTCACATGAAATCAGGACCTGTTACTCATCCCACCAAAGTTATGTTTCAAAATACCTAACAGACATGTTGAAACCATCCAATTTGATGTCATTTCTTCACCTCAATTTCACGCAATTGTAGGACTCCCTTGGTTGATGAAACATGACCCTGATATCAAATGGAGAGACCATACCATGGCATTTACCTCTGATTACTGTAAAGATCATTGTCTAGAGAATAACGCACCATTACAACACATAGCAGGAATTACTGATTTTATTTTACCTGAATTACCTGTCTGTTATGATTCCCTAAAAGAGGTGTTCGACAAAGAAAAAGCCTCTGTATTGCCACCCCATCGTCCCTACGACTGTCGCATTGATCTAGTACCTGGAGCAAAAATTCTGTTCAGTCGTTTATATGCCTTGACAGAAAAAGAGAGCATCTATTTGAGAGAATATTTGGACGGACATGTTACAAAAGGGATTAATTCGGCCATCTAGATCAGCGGCATCGTCTCCTCTTTTCTTTATACCCTCACGAGATGGGGGTCTTCGGTGTTGTATAGACTAAAGAGCCCTAAACTGTGTGACGATAAAGAACAGATACCCTCTGCCTCTGATTCAATCCTTACTCAATCAGGTAAAACAGTCCACCATTTTCACCAAGCTTGATTTGAGAGGCACCTATCATTTGGTTAGAGTAAGAGAGGGAGACGAATAGAAAACCGCCTTTCATACGAAGTTCAGGCTTTATGAGTATTTGGTTATGCCCTTTGGGCTTTGTAATACCCCTGCAGCATTCCAATTCTTCATTGACAAAGTATTAAGGGAGACATTGGACGTTAACACTATTGCCTACATAGATGACATTCTACTTTATTCATCGTCAACCGAAGAACACATTGGACATGTGAATAGCATATTAAAACACCTCAGAGATAACAACCTTTATGTGAAGCTAGACAAATGCGAGTTTCACGTTTCAGAAGTCACCTTTTTGGGCTTTATGTTGTCAGCACAAGGAATGACCATAGATCCTCAAAAAGTTGCTGCCATCACAAATTGGCCATCTCCTTGTTC
Source organism: Triturus cristatus (assembly GCF_964204655.1). Taxonomy (NCBI): domain Eukaryota; kingdom Metazoa; phylum Chordata; class Amphibia; order Caudata; family Salamandridae; genus Triturus; species Triturus cristatus. Next base: position 423,086,408 of record NC_140587.1, read on the forward strand.
TGTGAAGGAAGTACAGAGTTTTCTGGGCTTCGGTAAATTTTATAGACGAATCATAAAAGGATTTGCGTCTTTGACATCGCTTATCACCAGACTATTGAAAAAAGGGATACCTTTTTTATGGACATCAGCTGCTGAAGATTCCTTTCCTGCCTAAAAAAATCCTTTATCACTGCCCCTGTTCTGAAACATGCTGACACTTCCCAGCCGTTCATAGTGGAAGCAGTTGCATCCCAAGTGGATATTGGAGGAGTACTATCCCAGAGAGACAGACAAACAGGTCATCTACACCCAGTAGCCTTCTATTCCCACAAGCCCAAACCATCTGAAATAAACTATTCAGTGGGAGACAGAGAATTATTGGTGATAAAAGGAGCCTTTGAAGAATGGCATCAGTACTTGCTAGGAGCCTGACACACAGTTACTGTTATCACGGATCACAGAAACCTACAGTTTATGAAGGCAGCCAGGGCCTTATCCATGAGGCAGTTATGATGGACCCATTATTTCAGCAATTTTGACTATATCATACAATTCCAGGCAGGCACCAAACATGGCAAAGCAGGCGCTCTATCCCAATATGGTTACGATCTGTCTGAAGACCTGAGTACACATGACTAACCCTTCATCTTGAGTATGGAACGTATTCTGGGATGTACCTTTTCGGAGTAATCATTCCTGAAAGAGATGCTTCAGGCACATGAATCTGAGGAAATCAAAGACCTTGAAACCAAACACAAAGGAGTTAGAATCCACAAACTAGTGTACATTCAAGGAGGCTTAGTCCTCCCTACCAAAGAATTACAGGTTTTATTTATTTATTTATTTATTTGTCCTGACAGCACGCAGTAATGTACATTGCTTCACGCCTACAACCCGGAGGCCGGCCAACAAAAACTTCTTGAAATTTATTGCAGCACCACTCATCCCATTTCCCGGCAACCTGGTAGCACAGCTGCCAAATATGCAATATGTTATGAGAAATCGTTAGTTCAGCACTGTACATCTTTTCTAGAGCAATATTCCCCTCCGGAGAGGACAGTTTTCTCAGTTAACATAACTATACACAACACCCAACTCCCTTCCCTCCCTCACCCGAGCCTGTAGTAGCAGCTAGTCCGCAACCCTCCTGTGGGTCCCACTCCTATACTCCATCCCGCAATGTGGTCCCCTACCATAGGGCACCGTCCCACCGCAATATCCCTAACACTATGCAGTATGCCTACAATGACCTTAGTAATATCCCCAGTCTTTACGCCCTTTCTGCGCAGAAGGTACATCCTTTCCCCAAAACCAACATCACCACACATGCATGACATTTATCCTAAAAAACTATCTAGACAGCAGCCCCTCTTGCTTCCGCCTCGCTTTCCTCCCCCTGCTCAGCATCCGCAGCCACATAATCTCTCTTAAGGTACTCCGCGTATCGGCCCCAGAAATGTTTTGGTCTGCTTCGCGGTGGGAGCAGTTCGTTGAAAGTATCTGATTGCGTGCAGCAGAAAAGCACATCTCGCTCCCATTACGCCGTTGTTGGGGGGGTCCCCGCATCCAACAAAGCGCAACCCTGCTCTTTGCCACCAGAAGTCCCATGTCCACTAGCCTCCTCGCCGCCTTAGGTAGTCCCCTAGAGTAGCCCAATAGCGCGACTGCAGGGTCAGGGGTGAGCACCAGGGTAGCTATTCTACCTATCTCCTGAAAAATAGCTTCCCAGAATTTGAAGATGCCCGGGCAATCCCACGCTAAATGATAGAAGTCTGCTACTAGGTGGCCGCATCTCTCGCATGACGCCTCCTCTCTCAAGCCATACCTATGTAGCCTTTCCGGCGTGTAAAAGATTTATATATTTAAAGTGTATCAGCCGATGCCTGCCGAGAAGTGAGTTCCGACGAGTGCCAACGCAGCAGTACGACCACATGGCGTCATCTATAACAATATCCAAGTCCCTTTGCCAGGCCAGTTTGGCCTTGGTGTATTGGTGAGATTGCTGTGACATTGCAATGCTGTATAGTTGAGATATCAACCTGCGAGGGCTTTTGTGTTTTATGAGGTAAGTCAGTTCCAGGACCTCAGGGGTTTCAGCCATATCGTCCCCTAAATGCTGTTGCAATGCCCCCCTCACCCTTTGGAACTGGAAGCGCTGCAATTGAGTAGGGGCCTCAGCCGTCGCAGCTACTTCGTCCCAGGTCTTGGCCGTGCCATCCACGAACAGCTCCCCCATCGTATGGACTCCGAGCTCTTGAAGGGTTCGTGTCACTCCCGTATCCCTGCAAGGAGGCAACCATACAGCCCAGGCTAAGGGCAGCAATGGGGAGTATAGCAATGCCCCTGACGTTTGCTGTAATATACAATGCCAGGCATGTCTAGTAGAGTTGAGCGAGTCCAGGAAACCCACCCTGCGGTCCAGCGGCTCGCATATTATCGCCGGGAGGGGTAGCGGGTCGGCAAACAATCTCTCCAACTTTAGATATGGAACCGATTCCTCACCATGTATCCAACTATCAAAGAATTACAGTTACAAGCCCTTGAATGGTGTCATTTACATGTGTTAGCAGGACACCCAGGTCATAAGAAAACCCTTGCTCTCCTGAAAAGATACTTTTGGTGGCGATCTATGAATCAAGACACTCTTTTGTATTTTCAACAATGCTATGTCTGTGCTCAGAGTAAAAGTTCACACCAGGTTCCGGCCGAGCTATTAACTCCTATGCCCACTACTACTACACCATGGCATTCCATTTCTATGGATTTTATTGTAGAACTTCCACCCACTAAGCAAGGGCATACTGTCATATTTGTAGTTGTTGACATGCTATCAAAAATGTCTCATTTCATACTTTTGAAAGACTCGCCTGACTCCTTATGAATCCATCCTGTATTCCATGTGTCTTTGCTGAAGCCTGTAGTCCCTGGTACTGTCTTTCCTGCACAACCTCCCCCTGTTCTGGTGGACAATGAACCTGAGTACGAAGTAGCCTATATTGTGGACTCTCGTAGAGTAAGGCGTAGGCTACAGTACTTGATACATTGGAAGATCTATGGTTCTGATGAACGGACTTGGGAACTTGCTTCTCATGTACCTGCTCCCCGCTTGGTGCGGTTGTTTCACAGACACTTTCCCAATCAGCCTAAACCTGTTTGAGGGGAGATCTTAGCGGGGTGTACTTTCGTGCTGTGCGGCCCGTGCCAGCACTCTCGATCCCGCCCGCAGCCTCCTGCTCGAGCCCTGCCTGCCGAATCCTATCAGCTATTAAAGGCGGCCCTTGAGGTCATCATAAGGGAGGAGTCCGCAAGGGAAACGCGATTCGCATTCCATCATGGACCCCGCCAGGCCTCCCTTGAATTCCCCGCTTGTCCCTACCTGCATACTTGGATCCGCACCAGAGTAGAGACGTCTTTGGCGTTCCTCTCCTGGCGTTCTCAGAGCTCTGTTGCTTCCGGGTTTCTGTTTCTTCTTCCGGGGCATAGTTCAGCCTTGGAGTTCCCTCGTCGGCCAGCCATATTGTTTCTCTTGTAGTAGCAGCATTTCCCGGGACCTGCCTATTCGAAAACAGAGGAGGTATTTAAAGAACCATAGTTCTTGGTTAAGGTAGGATACACGTTATTTAAGTATCCAGTGGCAATATTATACTTATCTGATTCAATGCTCCTTCATTTGTTGAGGAGTGTGCTTTTAGCCCTGAACTTGCCTCATTTCACGATTACTTCATATCTCTCGCTGCAATAGAAAAAGAGATTTTTTTTATCCACTTCTACCTCAATGTAATTACACATTTTGACCCTGCACCTTTTTGTGCCATAATTTTTTCCCTTTCTTTATTCTCCTGACTAGGAAAATAACTTTTTTATTTTTTTTCCTAGCTTTCAGGCGATATATATAATTTTTCATGGGTCTTTGATCTCCAATGGTGGTTGTCATTGAGGTTGGTATGTTTCACACTTATCATTGTTTACAGCTTAAATTCTGCAGTCCTTATGAATAATAAGTGTATGTTTATTTTCTAGATACATTGTGTGAGTCTCACGCTATAGTTGTTTGATATCTCCTACATACAACTGGCAGAACATCCAACAGGTAGAACACTAGAATAGCCAAATATCTATACAGCAGGCTTCTAGGTCTAAAAGATCATACTTACATATGTGTCTTTTCCATTAGGAAACTTGGTGACACCGCACCGGATAGACCAGTGGACTCTACTCTTTCTCCCTTTCTTTGTTTTGTTTCCCCTTCTTTCCCACCTTCCCTCTTTGGCTTTGACTTTGTTGGGCGGAGGAGGTGGGTGAGGGAAGTTGGGACCTAGCATCTGTTCTGTCCATTTTGCCGCTGCGGAAAACCCAGGTGAGCCCCACACTGTCAAAGTGGAGCCTGTCAATGCCGTAATCGCCAGGACCCCGGACAAGAAGAAAACAAGGAATCAACCAACATCTGGACCGAAGACTTGCTATGGATGTGGGAGACTCTACCCTCAGAAGGGACCTTGTCCTGCACAAGTGTAGCGGTGCTCAGCCAGCCTGCAACAAAGCGAATCATTTTGCAAAAGTATGTCGCTCTTCAGCCTCATCGAGGAATCAAAGACCTAAATCAGTCAACACGGTACGTACCACAGACAGTCCAGTAGATGAAGGGGACATAGAGGATGATGATGTTGAAGGAGCTTGAGAACAAAGAGAGGGACTAGAGAGGCCGTTTTCCACTCACAAAGGAATGGGAGGTCCAGTAGGAACAGGGGCCCCTGGTACAATAATAACAAAAGGTGTTCCTATAGTTCCTCGAAAATAGAGTAGTGTCAACGTGAAGGCTGAGGTGGATAAAATGCACCATGTAAACCTGATGGAAAATCCGTATGTCGGATTTAAATGCCCTCACACACCCTTTCAGGTGTCATGCTTCATCATTTGGGCTGCTCCTCGTCGGGCCGGCGGTGCAATGCCCGACGGGCTCCCTAAAAGGGGCACTTTAGCGGAGATCTATAATCCAACTGCCGTATAGGTGAAGTGCGGGTGTGGGGCCTGGTTAATGTAGATATATAGCAGTGAAGTTAAAAAAGGTGGGGAGTGCCTGGTGAAAATGAGTTTTATTCTGATGGCCTCCTACCTTAAATTAAAAGCGTGTATACATGGCACTTATTCGAGTGTAATGTCTCTTATTCAGGTGGCATGTAATTTTAAGAAGTCGGTCAACATGTTTTTCGCCTAGAGTAACTATACTCGCGATTCTTCAGGACCTTATTAGAAAAACTATCTACATTTAATAACCTACTCAAGTTAGGGTTATTCTACGTATTACGTACAGACTCAATACCTGTTAGTGTCAGGAGCTACCCTAATCAGTCACTATCCTGGCATCAACAGTACTCGGTGGACTGTACATGAGTATGACTTCCTCAAAATTCAAAATTATAGGAATGTCTTCTCCTCAGATAGCGTGAATCGACCTACCCTCTGCACCGCCGGCCCGACGAGGAGCAGCCCAAATGATGAAGCATGACGCTACTCTATTTTCGAGGAACTATAGGAACACCTTTTGTTATTACATTAAACACCTTAGCACACGTAATTTTATGATTAAGATCAATTTCCCATATTATTCATAGCATGAAAACACAAGCAAAGTCTTTTCGTTTTTCTGTCTTTTAATCCATTCGGGTGTTCTTTAGCCTCTTTAGCCAACACGTGTTTCGTCGTCTCTGTAGTTTAATACACACGACTTGTTCACGGCTAAATAAGAAAACACACAGTACGGTGTTTCAGTTTAAACAAACGAAAAAAGCTTAAGGGGCAATATTTTACCATTATATAATGAGTTGTTACACTAATTGTGAACGTGTCTGTGCATATACAACACAAAAGTGATTTTAGAAACAGTTGTGGGAGGGTATTTAACATTGTATACCCTTCACTTTTGGTTTGGAAGACCTTAAAAACACACACATGTGAATAGTGAAGGTTGTATGTGATTGAAATTAAATCTATATGAAAGATTCCCTGTGTCTCATAAAACCTTAACCCAGGAAAAGAGAACCTAAGTGCATATAGAAGTCCAAGGACAGGACCACCATTCTGGTCCAAAATGATAGAAGCCCTGAGCGAAAAGCAAAACCACTAAAGTCCAATCTTAGAACCATGCATTTAATATTAGGAAGGACATAGAAATCCAAAGAACAAACCTGTACTGTTATAAAGAGAGTAATCTGAGGGGAAACAGGAGAAAGAAAAATGTATACACTGAAATCAGTATACATAATATATAAATGAGGTGATTAAGTGTCCACAAACTCAAAAGAGAGAAAACTAAATACGTACTCCTATTGTGGCGATAATTCCAGGCCACAATAATCCTGTGGCGTGGGGTACACGAGCAAATCCTTCTTTACAGCGAGTCAGATATTAAGTGCTCTGTATGGGTTGTCAATCCACAACCCTCGTTAATCCCTGGTTTCACGTCTTCATCAAGACACTAAAATAAACAGGAAATCAATGTTTGCTTAATCTAACTCCAAAATTTTCTTAATCAAGAAAATATTCTTTACTTCACTAATATGAAGCTGGTGCTTAAAAAGTGTCAAGCACGTCCTGTCCGGTTGCTGTCTCATTACTTACTTAAGGTTTGTAGACTGCTTAACTCGTAACGAACGTCTCCCCACGCCGGTCTCCTCGAGTGCGAGTGCCGGGTTGCCGAGTAACCGTTCTAAATAAACGTATTTGCGTGATCATGTGACCACGCGTAGCGCAATCACGCAGTTTCCAAGTATCGCGTTATTTTCGTGTGGGTAGGATAAAATAATATTAGTAATCTCGATTATTAGGCAGGTTGCATAAATATAGGTGGTTCTAATGTCAGTGATATCGGTCTCACTGTGACAGACCCAAATATCGGTAGTGCTGTAGATTTACTCAGAATACCGCGATCACGTGAACCCATATATCGCGTGACCGTATCAGAATTCCGAAAAATGCGCCATGTTTGTATGGGCAATGGCAGTAAAAAAAGGGTCTGTACGGAAAACATAACATAAAGTGAAAAAACTCTGAATTCTCAATCTCTGGATTTCAATGCACGGATAAAAAATGGGCAAGACCAAAAAAGCAAGTTTTTTTGCATTCTACGAACGATAGGTTCTATGCAGAGCATCTCTCTTAGATGCCACTTATTAACGTTCTATTAACGTCCAATCAAGTCCGCAATGCAAATAATAGCCTTATGTGTCAACAAGCATTGATGCAAGGAATTCTCCTATAGAAGCCGGACCTAAACCAACACGGAATTCGGTATTCATGAGTGAGGTGAAGTCAGTTTTTTAAAATAGTCATTCAACTATCTCGTTATGTGTATGTTACTAGTCCCTTCTGGTTGCAAGGTCAATTTCAGTGACTATTTCGTGTGGGTGACATCATATATATAAGGTAAATGGCTAATACATCATTTAACCTTTGTTACATAGCAGTACAATTTTTCATTTTGTCATGCTACAATATTATTTTTCTTATGATTTACGTTTTGTTGGTTTTGCAATAACAATTTCTTTATAAGGTAGGCTCAAATCTATTACACATATCTTGTGTCCAAAGCATACTAGAAAAAAAGAGACGGGTCAGCCAAAACATCCACTCTTCCGACTCTTAGATACTGGTAAATGTGCATAGTTCGCATTCAGAAATTCTATTTCCCCAAGAAATAATGCATCTCCTGGTCCACATTCATCCCTACTTCAGTTGTCCGTAGTTTGAGGATCCAAGATGCCTCATTTCTACGCAGTTGCAATTCTCTATTGCCTCCCCTAGGCTGTCTCGGAGTTTGTTCTATCCCATAGAACGCAAAATCTTTATGAGGTCCTTGTTTGTGGCAGGATGTAATGTGTGTCGCTATCGGGTACCTGAGGTCGCCCTGTTTAACCGCCCTCATGTGTTCCCCAATCCTCTCACGTAGTGGTCTTATAGTACTTCCTACATACTTTATATGGCATCTGCATTCTATTATGTACACCACAAAATTCGAACTGCAGTTGATATTGGTATCAATTGTATAACACTTATCATTTGGGCCCATGAAGTCCAATTTGTTTTTGACTGCCCATTTGCAGGCGGTACAGTGCCCACACCCATGGAAACCCTTCGATTGAGCTGTCAGCCAATTGGTGTTTGTTTTCAGAATAGGGTAACTTGGGCTTAGAAGGTTCTTTAGGCACATGCCTCTCTTATAGGTTATTTCAGGATTTCTGTTAATTGCACTGGATAATGTTACATCTTCTTTTAGGATGTGCCAATGTCTGTTTAGGCTTCTACTAATAACACTTGACAGAGTGTTGTAGTTGGTGATGAACCTAACCTTATTGTCCTTATTTTTCTTTTTTGCATTTTCTTTTAGGGTTTGTACCCTCTCTATCCTTTCTATCCTGTTTTTCGCTTTAGTCAGTATGCCTCCACCATAGCCTCGTTGTTTAAAACGTTGTGTCATGGCAGCAGTGCATATTTTAAACTCCTGTTCTGAGCTACAGTTGTGTCTCGCCCGCACAAACTCCCCATAGGGGATGGCATTGATTTGATGTGCTGGATGTGCGCTAGATGCGTGTAAGATAGTGTTGCCGGCTGTGCTTTTACGGTAAAGTCTGCTGTTAATTTGGTCGTCTACGATGTACAGTTCAATATCCAGAAAGGCTATCTTTTCTTTACTGAATTCGTACGTGAATCTAATGTTCATTGTATTTCTGTTCAGATGTTCCACGAACTCCATAAGAATATCAGTATCTCCCCTCCAAATCATTAGACAGTCGTCTATATATCTGCCCCAAAACATAATGTGATCTGTCCATTTTGAGCCATCTGGGCCCCAGATCCATCTCTCTTCCAGCCAACCCATAAAGAGGTTGGCATACGAAGGAGAGAACCTGGAGCCCATGGCTACGCCCTGTTTCTGTCGGAACCAATTGTTTTTGAAAACGAAAACATTATTGTCTAAAATCAGTTCGATCATTGTAATCAACATTTCTGTATGTTCCCATGTGCTTGCTGAGCGTCTACTAAGTATTTTTCTTATGGCTAGTAGTCCGCACTCTCTTCTGATGCTCGTATAAAGAGCTGTGACATCAAGGGTTACTAATGTCATTTCTTTGTCCCATGTTATATCTGCCAGTAGCCCCAGAACATGTTTTGTGTCCCGTATATATGATGGTAGGTTGTTGACCATGGGTTTGAGGAAGATGTCGACATATTCAGATAATCTTTCTGTTGGGCCCTCTATTCCAGATATTATGGGTCTCCCCGGTGGAAAAGGCATGTTCTTATGTACCTTGGGGAGTGTGTAGATGCATGGGAATCTGGGTCTATCTACTCGTAGGTAGCTATATTCTTCTTGGTCCAAGATACCCATCCCATGCCATTGTTTCAAGTATGAATTTATGTGTTCTGTCAGTTTCCAAATGGGATTGACAGTTAGTGATTCATAACATTCCGTGTCCCCAAGTTGTGTCAAAATTTGATTGTCATAGTCTGCAGTACTCATAATGACAATGTTACCCCCCTTATCCGCTTCCTTGATGGTAATGCTCTCATCGTTTCTCATCGTTTTTAATGATTTTCTTTCCCCTTGTGTCAAATTATCTTTGATCATGTGCGATCCCCGTTTTTTAGAATCAAATTTGTCCAAATCATTTAACACAAGTCTATGAAATATATCAATTGTGTTGCCTGCGTGTAAGGTTGGTGTCCATTTTGATCTCTCTTTCAAACCACTTGCAATCTGTCTGTCATTCATAATATTCAGATCTCTCATGATGATATCAGTGGTGACTAATTCATCTTCACAGTCTGTAAGTGAAAGCAATAGTCTTGTATCAATGATTTCTTGAATAGTGATTTCACTCAAAGGGTTAGATTGCTGGGTAGCATTCATTCTTTTATTCACATCATCACACATCATAAAGTGCTTCTTAATCTTAAGTTTTCTGATAAATTTAAACAAGTCAATTTTCAGATTGATCACATTGCCATCATTTTTCGGACAAAAACTTAAACCTTTCTGTAATAGAGACACATCATTAATGTTAAGGGTTTTGGCGGATAGGTTGATAATGCTAACATTGTCTACTTCTTTTTGTTCCATGACCTTGTTCTCATGCCTTGTTGTTCCTCTCTTTGTACCTCCTCTCTTCCCTCTCCTTGTTTTGGATTTATCATAGGGCGACGGTTTTGTTCCCTGTTTCCCTTTTTTATTCTCATAACTTCTTTTAAAAAACGATTCTCATTGCCTGTTGTGTCTGTTGAGCTATCTCCTAGTTCTGAGCCACTGGAGGCAGGGGTTTCAAGTGATGTAGTGCTTGAATTAATGGAGCTCGCCAATCTGGGTGCAATTGTATCATCTTTGGTTATCAAATAATCATATTTCTTTGCGAAGGTGAAGACTCTACCATTTAGGTAGTCCACCTCATCTCTCTTCAATTTCTTGGTCTTGCGCATTTTGATTTCTGATAAATGTTGCTTCATGATATCATTTAAGATATTGTAGTTTTTTTCGGTGGCTTCAGGTAGATTTAGTGATTTGATTTCCAACTCTAAGCTTTCTATTTCTGCCTGTAATTTCAATGTTTTTCTATCACAATTTTCTATTAGGATTGTCATTAGTTTATTAGAGTTGCTGGTTAGTTCTTGTTCCCAAGCAAGTAACAAATCAGGGTCCAGATCATCGTATGTTGGTATAATTTGGGAGCGGAGTCCCCTAGGTATTCTTTGTACCTTTAGATATTGTCGTAAGGTGGCTCCGTCCCACCATTTAGATGTCTCATTCTTACGTAGTTTTTCCAAACGTATAAATTTTGCTCTAAGGCCTTCATTTCTATTGGCATCAGCCCCTAATGTGGTTGATGTGGATGCTGTGTCACTTTTTTTATTATTGAACAGGTCATCTGCTTCTTTGTCCCTCTTATTCCTGATATCCTCAAAACTAGTCATGGTGCACTTAGGCTGCCCTCTATTCTTTGTAATACTTTCAACAGATTTTGGTGGTATAGGTAATAGGGAATAGGCGCCACAAGTATTCACACTTCAAGTGTTCACTGTCACTTACTAATTACGAACGGTGCTAAAAAGGTGAGGGAGAACCACCAGCCTCCCCCAAAGGATTTGTGGCAAGAGCAACAAAAATGCATACATTAAACACCTTAGCACACGTAATTTTATGATTAAGGTCAATTTCCCATATTATTCATAGCATGAAAACACAAGCAAAGTCTTTTCGTTTTTCTGTCTTTTAATCCATTCGGGTGTTCTTTAGCCTCTTTAGCCAACACGTGTTTCGTCGTCTCTGTAGTTTAATACACACGACTTGTTCACGGCTAAATAAGAAAACACACAGTACGGTGTTTCAGTTTAAACAAACGAAAAAAGCTTAAGGGGCAATATTTTACCATTATATAACGAGTTGTTACACTAATTGTGAACGTGTCTGTGCATATACAACACAAAAGTGATTTTAGAAACAGTTGTGGGAGGGTATTTAACATTGTATACCCTTCACTTTTGGTTTGGAAGACCTTAAAAACACACACATGTGAATAGTGAAGGTTGTATGTGATTGAAATTAAATCTATATGAAAGATTCCCTGTGTCTCATAAAACCTTAACCCAGGAAAAGAGAACCTAAGTGCATATAGAAGTCCAAGGACAGGACCACCATTCTGGTCCAAAATGATAGAAGCCCTGAGCGAAAAGCAAAACCACTAAAGTCCAATCTTAGAACCATGCATTTAATATTAGGAAGGACATAGAAATCCAAAGAACAAACCTGTACTGTTATAAAGAGAGTAATCTGAGGGGAAACAGGAGAAAGAAAAATGTATACACTGAAATCAGTATACATAATATATAAATGAGGTGATTAAGTGTCCACAAACTCAAAAGAGAGAAAACTAAATACGTACTCCTATTGTGGCGATAATTCCAGGCCACAATAATCCTGTGGCGTGGGGTACACGAGCAAATCCTTCTTTACAGCGAGTCAGATATTAAGTGCTCTGTATGGGTTGTCAATCCACAACCCTCGTTAATCCCTGGTTTCCCGTCTTCATCAAGACACTAAAATAAACAGGAAATCAATGTTTGCTTAATCTAACTCCAAAATTTTCTTAATCAAGAAAATATTCTTTACTTCACTAATATGAAGCTGGTGCTTAAAAAGTGTCAAGCACGTCCTGTCCGGTTGCTGTCTCATTACTTACTTAAGGTTTGTAGACTGCTTAACTCGTAACGAACGTCTCCCCACGCCGGTCTCCTCGAGTGCGAGTGCCGGGTTGCCGAGTAACCGTTCTAAATAAACGTATTTGCGTGATCATGTGACCACGCGTAGCGCAATCACGCAGTTTCCAAGTATCGCGTTATTTTCGTGTGGGTAGGATAAAATAATATTAGTAATCTCGATTATTAGGCAGGTTGCATAAATATAGGTGGTTCTAATGTCAGTGATATCGGTCTCACTGTGACAGACCCAAATATCGGTAGTGCTGTAGATTTACTCAGAATACCGCGATCACGTGAACCCATATATCGCGTGACCGTATCAGAATTCCGAAAAATGCGCCATGTTTGTATGGGCAATGGCAGTAAAAAAAGGGTCAGTACGGAAAACATAACATAAAGTGAAAAAACTCTGAATTCTCAATCTCTGGATTTCAATGCACGGATAAAAAATGGGCAAGACCAAAAAAGCAAGTTTTTTTGCATTCTACGAACGATAGGTTCTATGCAGAGCATCTCTCTTAGATGCCACTTATTAACGTTCTATTAACGTCCAATCAAGTCCGCAAAGCAAATAATAGCCTTATGTGTCAACAAGCATTGATGCAAGGAATTCTCCTATAGAAGCCGGACCTAAACCAACACGGAATTCGGTATTCATGAGTGAGGTGAAGTCAGTTTTTTAAAATAGTCATTCAACTATCTCGTTATGTGTATGTTACTAGTCCCTAGTGCCCATACAAACATGGCGCATTTTTCGGAATTCTGATACGGTCACGCGATATATGGGTTCACATGATCGCGGTATTCTGAGTAAATCTACAGCACTACCGATATTTGGGTCTGTCACAGTGAGACCGATATCACTGACATTAGAACCACCTATATTTATGCAACCTGCCTAATAATCGAGATTACTAATATTATTTTATCCTACCCACAGGAAAATAACGCGATACTTGGAAACTGCGTGATTGCGCTACGCGTGGTCACATGATCACGCAAATACGTTTATTTAGAACGGTTACTCGGCAACCCGGCACTCGCACTCGAGGAGACCGGCGTGGGGAGACGTTCGTTACGAGTTAAGCAGTCTACAAACCTTAAGTAAGTAATGAGACAGCAACCGGACAGGACGTGCTTGACACTTTTTAAGCACCAGCTTCATATTAGTGAAGTAAAGAATATTTTCTTGATTAAGAAAATTTTGGAGTTAGATTAAGCAAACATTGATTTCCTGTTTATTTTAGTGTCTTGATGAAGACGTGAAACCAGGGATTAACGAGGGTTGTGGATTGACAACCCATACAGAGCACTTAATATCTGACTCGCTGTAAAGAAGGATTTGCTCGTGTACCCCACGCCACAGGATTATTGTGGCCTGGAATTATCGCCACAATAGGAGTACGTATTTAGTTTTCTCTCTTTTGAGTTTGTGGACACTTAATCACCTCATTTATATATTATGTATACTGATTTCAGTGTATACATTTTTCTTTCTCCTGTTTCCCCTCAGATTACTCTCTTTATAACAGTACAGGTTTGTTCTTTGGATTTCTATGTCCTTCCTAATATTAAATGCATGGTTCTAAGATTGGACTTTAGTGGTTTTGCTTTTCGCTCAGGGCTTCTATCATTTTGGACCAGAATGGTGGTCCTGTCCTTGGACTTCTATATGCACTTAGGTTCTCTTTTCCTGGGTTAAGGTTTTATGAGACACAGGGAATCTTTCATATAGATTTAATTTCAATCACATACAACCTTCACTATTCACATGTGTGTGTTTTTAAGGTCTTCCAAACCAAAAGTGAAGGGTATACAATGTTAAATACCCTCCCACAACTGTTTCTAAAATCACTTTTGTGTTGTATATGCACAGACACGTTCACAATTAGTGTAACAACTCGTTATATAATGGTAAAATATTGCCCCTTAAGCTTTTTTCGTTTGTTTAAACTGAAACACCGTACTGTGTGTTTTCTTATTTAGCCGTGAACAAGTCGTGTGTATTAAACTACAGAGACGACGAAACACGTGTTGGCTAAAGAGGCTAAAGAACACCCGAATGGATTAAAAGACAGAAAAACGAAAAGACTTTGCTTGTGTTTTCATGCTATGAATAATATGGGAAATTGACCTTAATCATAAAATTACGTGTGCTAAGGTGTTTAAAGTATGCATTTTTGTTGCTCTTGCCACAAATCCTTTGGGGGAGGCTGGTGGTTCTCCCTCACCTTTTTAGCACCGTTCGTAATTAGTAAGTGACAGTGAACACTTGAAGTGTGAATACTTGTGGCGCCTATTCCCTATTACCTATACCACCAAAATCTGTTGAAAGCACCTTTTGTTATTGTTGAAGGAGCTTGTCCACATAATACAGGCCATGCAACCTGCGGGACATCCACAAAATCAGATCACAAAATGTAACATACTCGTCAAAGGCCACCAAGTGCAGGCACTAATTAACACCAGAGCCTCCATCAACATCATGGCCCAGTCAATGATGCTCCATTTGACAGTTCCACCTGTTCTGAGACCCACCACTACCAAAGTCTATGCCTATGGGTCCACCACACTACTCCCGTTGGCAGGCGTATTCACAGCTGAGGTTACGAATGAGTCTCGCTCGACGCAGACCGAGATACATGTCACAAAAGGAGGCCACAGGATGTTGCTGAGCTGCCGCACAGCAGAACACCTTCAGCTGGTCGCATTTACGCTCAGTGTGCACCAAGAAAGTGTGGATGACTTACTAGCTCAGTTTGCATCGGTATTCGAAGGCAAAGGTTGCTTGAAGGACCATTTAATAAAGTTACACATTGATGAGTTGATTCAGCCAGAAGCCTTGAGACATCGACGGTTAGCGTTTCACCTCCGGCCAAAGGTGGAGGAAGAATTGAACAAACTGGAGCAGGCTGACATAATTAAGAGAGTGGATGGCCCGACCCCTTGGGTGTCTCCTATTGTTGTGGCATGCAAACCCTAACAACCCGTAGAATTTTGAATCTGCGTAGACATGCCTTAAAACAAGAGTGACATCTCACGCCCACCGTGGATGAAATAGAGGCCAAAGTTAGTGGTTTGAAATGGTTTTTGAAAATGGATCTACATGCTGGTTATTACCAACCGATGCAGGATCACCACTTTTTCCACTCATGTAGGCCTGGGGAGATATAAGCGCATCAGCTTTGGAGTCTCCAGTGCCGAGGAAGTCTTCCAAGACACCATCAGATGTGTACTTGCTATCCTTGAAGGAGTCCTCAATGTCAGTGATGACATTTTAGTTCATGCCCCCATGTTAGAAGAACATTTTGACAGTCTGTGGGCAGTGTTTCAATGCCAAATGGAAAATGGACTAACACTCCACAAGGAAAAGTGTAATTTTCTCAAAAAAGAAATAGCATTCTTTGGATACCACTTTTACCAAAACGGGGTGTTGCCAGACCCTCAAAGTTCAGGACATCCAGGCTGCCACCGCTCTCACTAATGTGACCGGAGAAAGAAGTTTCCTGGGCATGGTCACGTACTGTGGCAGATTCATTTTGCAATCTCACAGACCTCACTGCTCCACTGATGGAGTTAGTCAAGTCCAACACAGTCTGGAATAGGGGACCTGAGCAGGAGAACGCCTTCCATGGGACTAAGCGCGCCCTTTCGGCAACACCACAATGGCCTATTTTGACCTAGCGAAGGAATCCGAGCTGTCAGTGTACGATAGTTCCACAGGCCTAGGAGTAGTGTTGTCTCAGCGGGAAGGCATTGGTAAAAGTACATCTGTGGCATACGCCAGACGAACCTGATTGCAACGGAGCAAAGATACTCACACAATAAAAAGGAGGCTATCACCTTCCATTGGGGTTGCCATAATTTTCATCTTTAGCTCTATGGACAACCTTTCATTGTACACACTGATCAGAAACCCCTCATTCCATTATTCATGGGGTCATCATCCAAGCCCCCACATCGAATTGAAAAATTGATTCTTCAATTGCAAGACTATCACTTCACAGTGGTTTTCTGCCAAAGAACTCAAAACTCGGCAGACTATCTCTCCAGCCATGCCCGTCCTACTACCAAGAGTGAGGAACTAGATGCAGAGGAAGTGGAGGAATATGGTTGTTTTGTCATTGAACGTTACAGACCCCTCCCTATCTCACTTGAAGAAATTATTGAAGCCACCAACAAGAACAAATGCACCCAGCTAAGCATCTCCGTTGTGCGATCTGGAAGGTGGAACACCTTACTGCACAAAACCATATATCGCACAGAAGATGCAAGGTTAACTTTGACGTCTCTACACAATGTGACCAACGAGCTGGTGATGTCCCTGGAAGGCTGCCTGATGAGAGGATCGCGCTTAGTGGTTCCTGGACGGTTACAACAGAGAGTGGTCAATCTGGCACATTTGGACAATCAAGGGGTTGTCAAAACAAAGTCTTGAGTAAGGTGTATGGTATGGTTCCGCAATCTGTGCACCAGTTCGATCTCTCTGCCAAGCTGGTGATCCGTCGGCACCCAGGTCCTGGTGATCCACCGGCACCCAGTATCAGTGAAGTAATTGCACTATTCCCATGGCAGCAAGCCAGTGCAGACTTCGGAAGTCTCCTGGATGGGCGGTGTACGCTGGTGGTCATTGATGACTTCTAGAAGTATCCTGAGGTCCTGGAATTTATTACCTCCAGCCAGACCATTCATCATTTGGAAAAGGTTATGGCCACTCATGGGTTACTCAAAGAACTGTGCATGGACAATGGTCCTCCATTCTCAAGCCAAGAATTTGTAGTATACTTACAACCAAGGGGTGTACGCCACTGGAAAATTACACACAGATGGTCACCGGGAAATGGAGAAGCAGAGCTCTTCATGCGCACTCTAAACAAAATCAGCAGAATCGCTTTGGCCAATGGACAGAATGTAGACTGGGCTTAGTACGGTTTCCTGAGAGAGTATCGGTTGACTCCTCAATTCACCACTCACGTGAGTCCCATGTCGTTATGCATGAACCGCCCAGTCGGTGACGTCATTCCACACCTGGAAGTCATGTCAACCAAGCAAAAACAACTCACGTACACAATACAGAAATGTCATCTAAAGAATGAAGATATGTCCAGGACTCACAGGGCCAAAGTTCCATCAAAGTAGGAGACCTGGGAATGGTAAAGAATCGACATCCCCTGGGGGAGTTTGGATTGCCTTTTGAATTCGAACCGTGAAGGGTGCAGAAAGTACAAGGAACAATGATCACTCTGCAGAAAGATGAAGCGACCATCACCAGGAACATTTCTTTCTTAAAGGCATGTCTGACTCCTGTGAACAGTCACCCGATGGATCCACGAATCTTGCGTAGTGCCAAGCTGTCGTCGGAAGAAGAGTCAGGACCAATTGGTCAACCTGCCGATCCAGAATCTCCAAGTTTGATGCCCTCACTCTCCGTGCCCTCAATATCCAGAAGGGGAGTACCTGTTCACTGGAGGAACAACCCCCGCTGCCAGCTGATCGAGATACCTCGTCCCAAGTGAGGGAATCCAGAGAGGCATTTAAGAGTGTCAGTCGTCAAAGGACAAAGAGATACCATCTTCGACCTGATCCAGCGAGTTCATCTCGTTTGAAGAATTTCCTGCTATATTGAACAGTTGAAAGTGGACTCATATTTTTTTTTGTTTTTATTTTATTTTATTTTTTGTTTGAGGAGGAATGTTATGTTTTGAGGGGTGGGCCATGCTCATCGCTATAATTCCTAGATGCCTCCCCTCTGTGGTTTAGTCCCGATGGTCACAACCGTGACGTAGGGATAGGAGATGTTAAAAAAAAAGGAACCTGGGGCATGGCTTGGGTAGTTAACCATGATCATGATTGTGCATGGGTTTCATTTCAGTGGTGCTAGTAATTGCGTTTGTTCTGCCCGTCTAGGCCTCCACGCCAGTCAGGGACACAACATGTGGCTCTGGAGAGCATGAACGTCTTCCAGTCAAACTGGCAAATCAGAGTGATGTTACTCCTTTTTTTTTTTACCTCCATAAACACAACAATCAGACATGTTGGCTGAGGGATCTCCCTGTAACTTGGGTGTGAGGTCGAGGGGGCAGCCAAAGTATGCCCCTCCTTTAGAGAGTGACTATTGCTCTCTGTCTGATCCTCCTGGGATTGGCATGGATGGTATCATATCCTTTTTAAAATGTTCTCCCAGTCTCATCAGTGGGGTCTTTCACTCCGATGAGTGTGAATGGTATAGTGCATTGTTTGAATGTGCATGGTGAAAAGGTGTCTGCTGCATGCATGAATGGTTGGATTAACCAAGGAATCCATTTTGTTTCCCTTCATCTGAAAGACAGTACAAATGGCAGAGAACTTTGGGTGAGGCTGCCTAGGTCTTAGTAAGCCTGTAAGCCTGCACCCCAACATTCTCTCCCTTTACCCAGTGGCACCACGGCCCAATGCCTGATGGGCCACCACTCCCTTATAATTGCTATATTTCAATCAATCAAGAAGTCTTTGTATAGCGCTGCTAATCACCCTGGGTGTGAATCCAGGAGCTTTACTACAGGTATCAGTTGGTGGGGAGGGTGAAGTGCATAGGTGGAGGGAGTTCCAAGTTTTTGCGGGGAGGTGAGAGAAGGATCATGCTCCGGAGTGGCTGCGGCGAATACATGGGGCCCGATTTACAGAATTAACTTAAGACAAAATCCTAAACTTACTACTTTTGGTATTCACAGAATACACTTACTACTTTTGGTATTCACAGAATTCACTTACTACTTTTGGTATTCACAGAATGGATTTATGACTACTAACTTAACGTCTGGCGGAGATTCCGGCCTGGAGGCAGAGCTTCCGGCCCGGAGGTGGAGATTTCGGCCATGGCAAAATCTCTGCCACCGGCCGGAATCCCCACCTCTGGGCCAGAAGCTTCGCCTCTGTACCAGAAGCTCCGCCTCCGGGCCAGAAGGTCCGCCTCCGGGTCGTAAACGCCGCCTCTGGGCCGGAAGCTCCGCCTCCAGGCCAGAATCTCCGGCCCGAGTGCGGACGTAAAGTTAATAGTCGTAAATCCATTCTGTGAATATCAAAAGTAGTAAGTGCATTCTGTGAATACCAAAAGTAGTAAGTGCATTCTGTGAATACCAAAAGTAGTAAGTTTAGGATTTTGTCTTAAGCTAATTCTCTGAATCGGGCCCGTGGTGTCTGAGCAGTGTGCAGAGCGAAGGTTTCTGGTGGATTGGTGGAAGGTCAGGTAATGGTTCATGTAGTCAGGTCCTTGGTTGTGGAGGGCTTTGCAGGCTTCATAGGCGTGGGTCAGGATCTTGAATTGGCATCTTTTCTGGACAGGGAGCCTGGGGAGGTCTTTCAGCTGCTGGGTGATGTGTATTCTCTTGGTCAGGTTGAGGATGAGTCTGGCTGCTGCATTCATGTTAGTCTGGCGTCTTTGCATGAGTTTGGTGGAGGTTCTGGCATACAGTGCGCTGCCGTAGTCGAGGCAGCTGGTGACGAGGGCCTGCGTCACAGTCTTCCTTGTGCTAAAGGGGAGCCATTTGAAGATTTTGCGGACCATGTGGATCAGGTGAAAGCAGGCTAAGGTGACGGCGTTGACCTGACATTTCATGGATAGTTCGCTGTCCAGTATGATGCAGAGGTTGCTGGTGTGGTCTTTCGGCGTGGGGGTAAGTCTGAGCTCCACTGACCACCAGTTGTTGTTCCTGAGAGTAGTGCTGAAGATCAGAATTTCCATTTTGTCCATGTTGAGTTTCAAGCAATTGTCTTTTATCCATTTTGCGATGTTTTTCATGAAGTTGTAGAAGTTGGATTTAGTCAAGGTGGGGTTCGCTGAGAGTGAGAGGATGAGCTGAGTGTCGTCAGCGTAGGAAATGATGTTGATGTTATGCGATCGGACGATGCCTATGAGTGGTGTAATGTAGATGTTGAAGAGGGTAGGGCTGAGGGATGAGCCCTGGGGTGCACCGCAGATTATGGACCTGATTATGACTTTGATGGTGTAGTGCCAGGTCTGCCCTGCGGCCACACTGGCAAAGCCATGGTCAGGCCTCCAGCCAGATTTAGAGTTTCCTCCTGTCTGGTGGGCTTTTTTTTGGGTGTTCCTATGGCTGTGCCTCTAAAAATGGGCACCACAATGGGAACGCCAAAAACAGTTCCTGCATGGCATGGACTGTAATGTCCATGCTGTGCAGGAACTGGTGAGCATGCACAGCATGTTGGCCCCCCTGTGCGCACTCACAGAGCTCAGAGGCCCAAGGAGGCACTGTAGGGCCCCCTTTGTTTTCTCTCCACCAGGGTTTTCGCGGAGGAGGAACCACCTTGAAAACCCTAGTGGATAGGAAACTCCTAATATGCTTGGTGGGACCGTGGAAGTCCCACCAAGCATATTGATGCCTCTACGTTGCCGCAACACCGCCAGGAAATAGCGATTCCCTGGCGCCTGAGGGGGGGCAATGGCGGTCAGAGCACCCTTATTGTAGTAGGGCAGTCGAGATGGCCACCGTTGCACCCCCACGAGTCTGGCAGTCCATGGACTGTCAGATACGTAATTAAACCCATAGTGTTTGGCTTGCGAGGTGAACGGCGGGAAGCGGACTCTCTGGGTGCATCTCGTGAGGAAGGATGCCATCCTTGTGAGCGCATCATCTGTGACTCCTAACTGGCATGGTTCATAATGAAAAGAGCAGCCACTGGGTGCATTTCTTTCCATGCACTAGGATCCCATGACACACTGGCTCCCCTACTGGATTCGGCCTCATGTCAAAAATAAAATATACATTCAAAATATACATGTTGAGCCTTTTCTGGGAGTGGCTTTTCTTGCACACCACCAAGCCTTATTCCGATCACCGCGCACTGTTCATGAAGTGATCCTTCAGAGGGCACGCAGGAGTCATATGTAGGAGCCCTGTGCACTAGAGCTGATACGCTGAGCTTACTACCACAAATAATGTCAGAAATAGTGCAGCGGTTGCAGAGTTATAAGCCCTGAAAGACACCAAACTGGCATTACCTCTAGGTCCCTCGTCTCGGTCATTACACTTTGAGGTGACTCCACCTCCCAGACAGGAAAAAGCAGGGGGATTCTTGGTGAGTCTTACCCACCCTCCTGGTTGCTATATAACAGTAGCCTTACTCACAATCGTCCTGTTTTGTTGTCTGCCTTTACTGTGATGAGAACACTGGATGCATAGGTGATGGGGGAGGACAGGCAATCTGCTGGGCTTGAGTGTCTCTCCTTCCCCTCACAGAAGGAAGAATCGGACCTCAGGGATGTGAAAGATGAGTTACTGTGCTGTGCAGGGGTGCTGGTCCTGATCTCTGCCTCCCCTCCAAACAGTATGGCAACTCTGGTAGTAGGGAGGCAGTAGATGTTTAGGAGCTTCTGTTCGCTCCTGAGTGAGGGATTTCCTTGCGGCATCTAGGTGCCTTCAGCATGGGCAAGCTGGGCCCAGGGCTCCAATTTTCTGTGGGGCACATGGAGCTGTGTGCATTAAGGTTATGCCAACAGCTGCAATCTTCTCATCTTGCTACATCGTAGTCCGTGTACCTGCCTGTTAGTTTTTGTCTAATTTGCCAGTTTATAATGGTTTCAGACCTTCATTATCATACGGCAGGCAATGCATTTAACACCCTTTTGGCAACCTTCCTTGCCCTCCTTTCACCCTCTAACCCCTGCTGGCACACGTCAACAAAACCATCATCTTATGAGGCAGCTAATCTATCAGTGATTTAGGTGTGCTGGGGGAGGTCTGGGGATGTTTGTGTTCAGATGCCAGTCCCTGCTCATCCAGGAACTGAGTAGTGAACTGAAAACTGGCCCCTGCTGCCTCATTGAATTCACTGATTCTCAAAAAGGGGAGGAACAGGGGCTGTTTATGACAGGTCCAGCATACATAGCCCAGATACAAATGAAAAGATATGAAAGTATGCTGTTCCTAGAGAGAACTATTGGTGAACAAAGAGATGTATGTGTCCCCGAGGTCAGGAGGAGAGTCCTCCTTTAGGAAAAAGACCCTCACACACCCGGCAGACTAGCTGTCATATGTCGTCAGCATGTGGCCCAGATGTTAAGTGTCATCATCGGGTCTGCTCCGAATCGGGGCGGCGCTGCAATCCCCGATCGGCGACCCCAGTGGCGCCTTTTTGTGGAGATCTTTATTCCATAGTTGCCGGTGGGTGAATGCAGGTGAGGGCCTTCAAGTGAGGAAGTGTGTGGTGAAAGGAGTGTATTAAAAATAAGTAGTGGGGAACCTAAATAGTGTTTATTAAATGACGGGGGTCCCACTCTTATTCTAAAAACAATGGAGTGCGTAATATTACAGTTGAAATGACTGTTTTACGCTGTGGTCATAAATGGTCAACATGTTTCTTGCTTAAGTAAAGTAACCGCAATTCTTCAGGACCAGGTGATTCACACACTTATTGGTAGTGGTAGTGGCTACTGTGGCACTTACCACACATACAGCACCCTAATAAGTGGTGACTAGTGGAGGTGAGGTACAATGCCTGAAAGAGAAAAGTACAGGGACACAAACATACATGTAAATAACAATCGCAATGTGACAAATATTATAAATCTTATCTTTAAAAACTACGATCATCAGTTGTCATGCAATTTCAATATTGCCAGGTGTTCAGCTATAAGGTGGTACTAGGTGTGAACACCCTTAAGAAGTGGACTAAAACAAAAGTATTGTTAAAAAAGACCAATTCCCACTGTGAATAGTGTTATGGCAGAAATTTCAGAATGCCCGATGCGGGGGGTAGTACACAGTGGCATCAGGGCAGGAATATCAGTTAAATTGGTTAAACCACTCACCCTTAACTGCAGGGCTACGAGATCCAACGAGCTGGCGCTGGAGGCAGACACCGGATAGTACAGTGTCCTAATGGTACAAAAAAGCGGCGACCAGAATGGAAGGCAGAGCGTGCAGCCGCAAAAAGATTCGGGTGAGAGCTGTTCCCTTTGTAGCTCAATCGTATAGCGTGGAAATCCGCACGAGGTGAGGACCCAGGCACTAAGACTTACACGAGAATACTTACAGAAGTCCGTAGAACAGGACGCCTTCCCACCTACCCTTGATCCACGCCGACTCGGGGGATGTATCTCGGAACTCCCAGAGGAATTATCAAGCGTTACCCAGCCAATCAGATCCGCGTACCAATTGGTTCGTCAGAGAGGTCCTGGGGGAAAGACTAGTATGCGCAGTCTACTTTCGGTAGAAGAAGACGAGTGGATGTTTTCATCTTTTCATTGAATTCACTACCATCAATGAGGGCACCAATTTTCTCTCCGCCCACTCCCAGGTCACTATCTTCACAAAGGCCAGCTCGGCCCAGGGGCACTAAGGAGTGCACAGTAGGCTCCACACATGCATGAGCTTTTGTTTTCAGCGGCAGAGGAAGAGCTCACCTTTCTGGTAGGAGTAAAAGCAGACCTCAATAGAAGGGATGTGTTCTCCTTGCTGATAACTTCTTTGGGCTGAGTTTTTGCTGCATTGCTGTTTTCTCTGCATTGGTACAGAGAGAGATGGGCAAACACTCTTCTAAGAGAAGGCATCTTTCTCCTTCCAGATCCCCATCTTCAGCTCATTCTTTTGGGGACTATTCTCCCTCACCTAAGATGTATAAGAGAGGGGAAGTGGAAACTGAGGAAGAGAGAATCTGCAGGATTGTACTAGAGGCCTTGAAGGCGCTCAAGGATACTTCTAAAAAGGACAATGACAAGAAAGCAGCTGGGGAGAATCTTTCTGCATAAGGCATTCCCTGGGATGATTCCTGTACTCCACCGGATTGGAAGAGCAAGTACATCTCCAAGCAGTTGTTACAGAAGGTCTTGTCCAATGTCATGGAAAACATGGGCGTTCTTCAAGAGGAGAGACCTTCCTCCTCGCAGGATTTTATGTTATGTCAGTATCAAAGACCTCTCAACACAGGCTTTCCTATCCACCAGCATTTGTTGGAAGTGATGGAGCAAAGTGGAAAGACCATGTACAGGTTTAGAACAAAGCCTTATCCTCTGGAGTCATTGGATTCTGTGCTCCCGGATAACATTCATGTGGATTCCATAGTGGCCAGCCTAGCTGGCAAATCATCAATGGCTGAGGAAAACCTATTGAAGGATTCCTCTGATGAAAAGTTGCAATCTTCCGTAAAGAGAGGCTTCACTGGATCTCATATTGCTTTGAGAGCAGACGCCTATGGTACTTACACTGCACAATATTTAGTTTATGATTTGAAGCCTTTGTTCCAACTTATACTTCAAGGATTGGAACACTGATTCAGCGCAGAGATCCAGTGCCTTTAAAATGCCTTATGAGGTAACCAAGTTATTTGGATTGTAGTTGGATGAAAAACTCCATAATTGTTCCAGGAGAGAAAGCATTCATTTTACTTCAAGAAAGACACTACAAAGTCTTCTAGATTCTCGAAATGGAAGTCTTTTAAACAACCTTAACCATGACGGTCATACGACCAGTCTTCAAAATTTCTGGGGAAGACATCTTCCTCCTTGTTTCATCCATTTTGGAGACAGAAGCAGTATTCAGCAGTATTCAGGATGCAAGAGTCTGAACGTCTGACTCTGCCAAGTCCAGCTCACCATTACATGTGGGAGGACGTATAAAGAGATTTTTCTCCAAGTGGGAAAAGATCACTTCAGACAAGTGGATTCTCAACATAGTCAGATGGGGTTATCAGAATGCGATTTAGTCTCCCTCACTTCCATCAGGGACCATTCAGCCATCTCTTCCCAGAAATCCAGATAAAAATGAAGTTTGGAAGAACCTCCCCTTATCTCAGAGGATCTTCAACCAGATCTAAAGGCGGCTCTGGGTTCCGTACCTAGACCTCTTTGCATCCAAGGACAATGCATTATTTCCACGGTTCTGATGGAGGTTCTAGGAGAAGGGAGCCTGAGGAATGATGGTCTCCTGCTGAACTGGCCCCTGAGACCACCAGAGTATGCTTCCCCACCTTTTCCACAGATACCGAGGATGTTGTCCAAGATCCAGCAGGAGAATGTGGATGTGATCTTAATAGTTCCTTACTGGTAAAGACGGTTATGGTTTACACCCTTAAAGACCCTAGTGATTTGTCCTCTGTGGGTGTTTCCTCTGAAACCTTCTCCTATCAAGCCATCCTTCCATCCTCTTTGAAATCTGATTCTGTCGGTTTGGAGGTTGACCTTATTGAGTAAGGGTCTTCCACCTAGTTTAATTGAGATGGTCCAGACCTCAATGAGATGCTCTGCTTTGAAAGCTTACTCTAGGCACTGGGAAATCTTTGACGCATGGTGTTCCTTAAAATACTTTTCAGCATTGTCCTGTCCTTTTTTCCACAGTGTTGTATTCATTTGTGGAAGGATTTCACCTTAATCTTTCTCTTTCCAAGATCAAGTCAGAGTTGTTTGCTATTAAGGCCTAACGGGACGGACTTCGCCGCGCACTGCTGAGGCGAATTGCAGCTCCCCGTGAGTGACGCTTAGCGACTGTATCCCTTGCAGGCTGGGGGCCGGTACTGGGGGGAGCAGAGCCCCGACGCTTGCTGAGAACAGAGCGTGCTCCTCATGACTTGGAGACGCGGTGCCTTCACAAAATGGCGGCCGTGGATGGCGCTGCCAGCCCCCGGTCAATGGAGTACTGAGAGGCAACCTGTGCAAGGGGCGGAGGCGGCAGCTCTAATTGACCCACTTCTGCCTTCTGATCTGAGGTGTGCTGGGGTGCCCGCCCTCAATGCTGTGCTGAGGGTGCTGGAGAGGAGCTGGGCGGAGGTGTTCTGGGCCTATGCCATAAGGGATCCTGAGAGAGAGTGCTGCGAGCCGGAGAGCGGCAGATGACGAGCGAGTGAGAGCTCACTGGATCTGTTTGTAACCTGATTGAGCAGGGTATGGAGGGCATTCACACTGCGGGAAGGTGCTGACCTGTTGGACGTTCTCCTGAGACTGCCCCGGGTAGGTGGAGATCACTGAGAGGAGGCTTTCCCCGCACTGGGGTTCCACGCCGGGGACCCGTGGAAGCAGAGGAGGGCTCCGAGCCCAGGTCTAGTGGTTTGGAGGTGCAGGCTGGGTAGCCCTATCGTCGCTTTCGCCACCGACGCCCGGAGTGCCTTGTTGCTGCCACACCGGAGGCCCCTTCACCCCTACGCACCCATTCACCATGGCGAGGGTGTCCAGAAAGAAGGGGTTCGCTGTTTCAAACGTGAAAGAGACGGGACAGCACATAGATGATGAAGAGGAGGTGGTGGCAAGATGGAAAGATGGCGCCCCGGAGGGCCCCACCTTGGTGGATATCATGCAGGCCATCACTTCTTCGAGAGAAGCTCTGGAGACAAAGATGGATTCCATAGGGGCGGAACTCAACCTTCCGAAGGACGACCATCGCAAACTCAAGGGACGAGTGAAACTTAATGAGAAAGCCCTGGAGGAGGTTCCGGGGGCAGTCGCCACTCTACAGCGCTCTCTGAAAGTAGTGGAAGCCAGGGTCAAGGTGTTGGAAATGAGAGCAGAAGACAGCGAAGGGCAATCCCGCAGGAACAATCTGCAAATCGTGGGGGGTCCCAGAACGAGTAGAAGGGGAAGATGCAGTGCATTTCAAGGAAAATTGGCTCCTCCTTTTACGCACTTGAGCGCGCTCATAGGATCTCGACTAGACCGCCTAAACCTGGGACTCCCCCTCGGCCAATGGTGGTGTGGCTACTTCACTACCGGGACAGAGATCCCCTTCCGCAGCAAGCCCGAGAGAAGCTGAATTTACAGATTGGGAATGCCAGTGTGATGATCTTTCCGGACTTCACCAGGGAGGTACAAAGGCAACGTGCTTCTTTCCTGACTGTTAAGCGAAGGCTGCGCCAATTGCAAATTCCTTATGCCATGTTGTTCCCGGCACGCCTCCGGGCGGTCGATGGAGCCGAAACTCACTTCTTTACTGCTCCACAGGAAGCTTGGCACTGGCTGGAGACGCGGTGGTCGCGGACAGCGGGTGTTTCGCCGACAGGCAGCACAGGGTGGACATCGGTCACACCCCCACAATCTCCGAGGACTCCTACACCAACAGGGTGCCAATTGGAAAGGCACAGGGCCGTGCAGGCCTTCGCAGAGATTTGCCACGGAGAGGCTGGTCCGAACTCGACTAACAGTGACCATGACAAGAGCAGATCTGAAAGCTTGTGTCCCAGTAGCACGAACGAAGACTCTGAGGCTGACTTGCCCGACGTCACGCCCCAAACAGCGGATCGTATCATATAAAGATCGCACGCCAAGATGCATGGGGAGTAGCGGCCATAACTGCGGGAACTGAATACAGAGGCTGCTGTGGTGTGGCAACAAACTGCTGATGCCAGATCAACCGATGGGACTACTACTCAGGTTCCAGGGTGGGGGGATAGCCGGGGGGGTTCTGGGTTCGACAGGGCCAGCCTACGCCTCACCACTTTCGTGTCTTGTTATTGCTAGTTTGGATGGGGACTAGTTGGTTTGTACCTGTCATGGGGAGGGGGATTTGGGGTGGGTTAGGTTGTGTTCGGGCCAGGCATGTCGCTGCGGGGAGACGGGAAGGAGGACTGACACAGTGCAATGGGACCCCCCATAGGAATCAAATGCATCGATGGAATGTTACGGGGATGCACACTATGATGCGTCGCCATAAAATCCATGCATACCTAGGGGGGACAGGGGTACAGATTGCCCTGTTACAGGAAACTTATTTAACACAAAAGGAAGGGGTCGCATTGCAGAAAAGATGAAGAGGACAGGTGTTTTGCACTATGTATTCGGCTTCTCCCAGGGTTACATTAATCTGGGTGTGGGTGGGTGTCCCTTTCCAGAGTATCAGACAATTGATTGACCCAGATGGCCGGTATGTGGTGGTGTCAGGGAGGTTAGACGGCAGGGACATAGTGATAGGGAGCCTTTATGCCCCCAACATCGCTCAGCCAGCCTTCTTTGCACACCTTTCGAGGTCGCTGGCCACCATGTTAACGGGGTCGGTGCTGCTGGGGGGAGACTTTAATTGTATTACTGGCATAGACCTGGACCGTTCCCACCCTCCACTCCCAGACGCTCCCATACACAGACTGGCAGCGTTCAGGCGAGACTGGCAACAACACTGGGGGCTGACGGACACTTGGAGGGCCCACCATCAAGACGCGAGGGATTACTCCTATTTTTCTGCATTACAGGAACCACACATTCAGTTGGACTCGATTTTATGTTCCCCAGGCGTGCAGGGAGGGGTCACACTCAGCGAATATTTAGTTAGAACGATATCTGATCATAACCCGCTCCTGGTGTCCTTAGATTGGCTAAGGGTTGGACCTACAATACCTAGTTGGCACTTGCGACCGGAGGCACTGGAAGATCCAGTGTTTTGGGCCACAATAGGGTCTGTTATTGATGATTATTTTTTGGTTAACGCCGGGTTTGCATCGAGTCCACATATTGAGTGAGATGCCTTTAAAACTGTCATCAGGGGACGCTGCATTGGGGAAATGGTTGGAGTGCGGAGGGTGCTGCTGCGGGACGTGCAAACTGCAGAATGCAGGCTTTGGGAATTGGAGAAAGAGAGACGGGAGCGAATGGATAAGCAGCCTAAACTCCTCGCGGCTCGAGAAAGCCTAGCGATGCAGGTAGAAAAGCTGCGCTGCTTCGACTATAAGGCATACATTACTCGGGCCCATGCGGAACGGGATAAATCTGGGGCATTGTTGGCCTGGCTGGCCAACCCAGCGCGTAGAGGGAGGACGATTCTGGAGTTGAGGGGTCAGGGGGGTGAAGTATATTATGGCCAACAGGACATCAAGGCTCAGTTTTTGGAGTACTACACTTCTCTCTACCGGAGTAGACTCGACCCTGGGGCTGAAGATGAGGTGGGTTTCCTGGCCGATCTGGAGCTTCCCACGGTTGATGCCGAGGTAGTGGAGGACTTAGGTAGAGACGCTGAGGCTGGGGAAATACGCAGCGCAATCAAGCATATGGCTAGGAATAAGACCCCGGGGACAGATGGACTCCCGGTGGAGTTTTACTCCACATACATCTGTCTTGGCCCCACGTCTAGTGGCACTGTATAATAGAGCGAGGCAGGAGGGCTGTCTCTCTGCTTCAATGAGGGAAGCGGTAATCGTCCCACTCTTAAAAGCCGGGAAACTGGTGGGAGATCAGACTGCATATCGGCCCTCACCATGCTCAACTACATAATTTTAAGCCGTATTTTGGCCAGTCGGCTGTTGGCCCATATGCCAACGCTTATTCACGTGGACCAGGCAGGATTTATTCCAGCCAGGAACACGGCAATGAATGTCCGTAGGCTCTTGCGCATATTGGAGGCAGACACTTATTGCAAGGACAAAGCATGTATTTTCACGATCGACATTGAGAAGGCTTTTGACAGCCTAGAATGGTCGTATCTATTCAAGGTAATGAGAGCATTTGGCTTGGGGGATCACTTCGTGGAGTGGACTGCGATATTGTATAAAAATTCTACTGCCAGAGTTCGGATGGGGGGGGGGGGGTTGATTTCGG
Source organism: Triturus cristatus (assembly GCF_964204655.1). Classification (NCBI taxonomy): domain Eukaryota; kingdom Metazoa; phylum Chordata; class Amphibia; order Caudata; family Salamandridae; genus Triturus; species Triturus cristatus. The sequence goes on from NC_140587.1 coordinate 423,116,136, forward strand.
AGGCCTGCATGGTGGGTAGGGGTACGAGACAGGGCTTCCCCCTGTCACCCTTGTTGTTTGCGTTGGCGATGGAGCCCATGGCTGCACATGCCAGGTCGGCCGCTATTACCAGGGGCTGCTGGTGGAGGGACGACTACAGCACATAGCCTTAAACGTGGATGACCTCCTACTGTTCCTGGCCAATCCGGAGGGGGCCTTACGGGGAGCCAAAGAACTGCTGGACCTCTTGGGGAGAGTTGCGGGGCTCAGAGTAAATTGGGCCAAATTGGGCCTTTTTCCTGAATGCTCGGGCGTAGGCAGATTATGGGAAGCAGAAGGCGTGCCTTGGGAAGCCAGGTGTTTGCCATATTTGGGCACTCGGATATATCATGACCCTGCAGATCTTTTAGACGGTAATATAGGACGCGCTGTCCACAGCACTAAAAGTAACTTTGAATTCTGGGGGACCCTTCCTTTATCTGTGGCGGGAAGGGTCACATTGGTGAAAATGGTTACGTTACCCAGACTCCTTTATTTCTTTGAGATGCTCTCAAACTGGATCCCACCAAAGATCTTTGCTCAACTCAATACAATGCTCACGGGGCTCTTGTGGGGCACTGGGAGGCGGAGAGTAGCTCTTACAACTATGATGAGACCCAGGGCGGAAGGGGGTTTTCCAGTGCCAAATTTCGAAGCCTACTATCATGCTGCACAGTGGTACACGAAATGGATGGCATGTAGGCTAAAAAATACAGAGGTCCTTGGTGGTCCGGACCGAACCTGGGCCCTCTATCCTGGGTGTTACTGTGTCTACCCATGATGGAGTGAACAGTTACGTCGGACCTCCAAACGGTTCGCCAGTGTTGGAACCGATTAGCTAGACGAGCGCAAGTGCGGAACCCATATGCGCCTTAGATCCCATTGATTGTTTGTGAGGCTTTACCGCCTGGTGGAGATTGGAGCAGGTTGCGATTATGGAGTGAGGCTGGGATCTCTACTATAGGGGATTTGTTTGAAGAGGCTACCTTGCTTCCTTTCAATGATCTGCTGGAGCGCCATGACCTCCCAAGAGGTGATTTCCTGCTATAAGCCACTCTGACGGCAGCCATCTGAACGCATTGGTGGGAGGGGATGGTGGAACCCCAGACTTCCCTGGCATGTCAATATGTGGTCATGGCGGCGGTACCCTCAAGGCAGTCACTTGCCTCTACAGGCGTATCACCCAGTGAATGCGACGGCCCCTGGAGACCTTTATGGCTTAAATGGGAGAAGGACCTGGGTGACGTGATAGATGAGAAACCATGGGAGGAACTTGTGGAAAGGGCGTGGACTGGGTGCCTGAGATGTAATTTAGAAGGTGCAGGGTTTCTCCACATGTTGTGGGATTGTCCATGTCTGGGAGAGTTCTGGAGGGGGTGACGACTGGATTGGTGACCGTGACAGAGAGGAACATAGCGTTGACGCCGGTTTGTTGCTTGCTGCACTGGTTTCCCCACAATGCCAGGAATAAAGTCACTAGTAAGTTCATAGATCTTGGTTTGGTGCTGGCTAAAAGGGAACTCACTACTCATTGGAAAGCTAAAAATGGCCCAAGTGTGGCACGGTGGACGAGAGAACTAGTGAAGTGGGCAGACTGCGAGGTGACCTTTCGATTGCAGCTGGCCCTCCGTACTGGAAACAAAAAATCAATGGAGATGGCAAGGGCATGGGTGGCACTGGTGGACCTGTTGATACACCCGACTGATGACGCTGTTGACAACCAAGAGGAGGTGGTCCCTCTAGCAGGAGAATGAACTCGGGGTCACCTTGTTGCTCTGAGGGAGTCCCCTTGCTGGGAAAGCCTGACATGATAAACATTTCCTCCCATTGAATTACTAGCCGGGGATCAGGGGCATAGACCCCATGAAGCATTGTTGGACCGACCAATGCTCAAGTGCAGATGTTTCAATGAATCAGTGGCATGCCTGAGGGGTGGGGAGGGAGAGGGGATTGGATGGAGTTGGGAAGGTGGTGGGGGGCGTTTGTTGGAGGTTTTTTGCACCGGGTTATTAGGTGGGATTTAGGGCTGACAGAGTTCACTGGCGCACACTGCAATATACAGAGATGGGGGTGGGCACTGGGTTCGGGTCAGCAGACCCTTATTTCCTCAACAGGTGGACTGCCAACAGACACTGTGGGTTCATCAAGTATTTCCTGTGGTCAAAAGCATTGAATGTCGAGATGGACATTATGTTTCGTCATGACACCCTGTGGGCTGGTTTATTTTTCCATACACACATCTCTCTCTCTCTCTCTCTCTCTTTCTCTCTCTCTCTCTCTCTGTCTCCCCCCTCTCTCTATCTCTCCTTCCCTCTCTGTCTCCCTCCCTTTCTCTATCTCTCCCTCCCTCTCTATCTCTCCCTCCCTCTCTCTGTCTCCCTCCCTCCCTCTCTCTCTCCCTCCCTCTCTCTCTCTCCCTCCCTCTCTCTCTCTCTCTCTCTCTCTCTCTCTCTCTCTCTCTCCCTCCCTCTCTCTCTCTCTCCCTCTCTCTCTCTCTCCCTCCCTCCCTCTCTCTGTCTCCCTCTCTCTCTGTCTCTGTCTCCCTCTCTCTCTGTCTCCCTCTCTCTGTCTCCCTCCCTCTGTCTCCCTCCCTCTGTCTCCCTCTCTGTTCCTCCCTCTGTCTCCCTCTGTCTGTCTACCTCCCTCTGTCTCCCTCTATCTGTCTCGCTCCCTCTGTCGCCCTCCTCCCTCTGTCTGTCACCCTCTGTCTCCTGTTCTCTGTCTCCCTCTGTTTCCGTCCCTCTGTCTACCTCCCTCTGTCTCCGTCCTTCTGTCTCCCTCCCTCTGTCTCTATCCCTCTCCCTCTTTCTCTCCCTCTGTCTCCCTCTCCCTCCCTCTGTCTCCCTCCCCCTGTCTGTCTCCCTCTCCTTCCCTCTGTCTCCGCCTGACTCCCGCCCTCTGTCTCCCTATCTCTCTGTCTTCCTCTGTCTCCCTCTCTCCCTCCCTCTCTCTGTCTCCCTCCCTCTCTCTCTCCCTCCCTCTCTCTCTCCACCTCCCTCTCTCTATCTCTCTCTCTCTCTCCCTCCCTCTCTCTCTCTCTCCCTCTCTCCCTCTCTCTGTCTCCCTCTGTCTGTCTCCCTCACTCTCTGTCTCCCTCTCTCTGTCTCCCTCCCTCTGTCTCACTCCCTCTGTCTCCCTCTCTTTTCCTCCCTCTGTCTCCCTCTGTCTCCCTCTCTCTGTCTCCCTCTGTCTGTCTGTCTACCTCCCTCTGTCTCCCTCTATCTGTCTCGCTCCCTCTGTCGCCCTCCTCCCTCTGTCTGTCACCCTCTGTCACCTGTTCTCTGTCTCCCTCTGTTTCCGTCCCTCTGTCTACCTCCCTCTGTCTCCGTCCTTCTGTCTCCCTCCCTCTGTCTCTATCCCTCTCCCTCTGTCTCCCTCTCCCTCCTTCTGTCTCCCTCCCCCTGTCTGTCTCTCTCTCCTTCCCTCTGTCTCCGCCTGACTCCCGCCCTCTGTCTGCCTCTGTCTCCCTCTCTCTCTGTCTTCCTCTGTCTCCCTCTCTGTCTCCCTCTCTGTCTCCCTCCCTCTGTCACCCTCTGTCTCCCTCTCTCTCTCTCCCTCTCCCTCTGTTTCCCTCTGTCTCCGTCTCCCTACCTCTCTGTGTCTCAGTCTCTGCCTCTATCTGTCTGTCCCTGTCTCTGTCTCTATCTGTCTGTCTGTCCCTGTCTCTGTCTGTCCCTGTATGTCGCTGTCTCCCTCTCTCTGTCTCCCTCTCCCTCCCTCTGTCTATGCCAGACTCCCTCCCACGGTTTCCCTCTCTCTCTGTCTCCCTCCCTCCGCCTGTCTCCCTCTTGTCTGTCTCCCTCCATCTGTCACCCTCTATCTGTCTCCCTCTATCTGTGTCCCTCCCTCTGTGTCCCTCCCTCTGTCGCCCTCCTCCCTCTGTCTGTCTCCCTCCCTCTGTCTGTCGCCCTCTGTCTCCCTCTCTCTGCCTCCGTCCCTCTGTCTCCTTCCCTCTGTCTCTGTCCCTCTGTCTCCCTCCCTGTCTCTCTCTCTCCCTCTGTCTCCCTCTCTCTCTGTCTCCCTCCCTCTGTCTCCCTCTACCTGTCTCCCTCTCACTGTCTCCCTCTCCCTCCCTCTGTCTACCCCGGACTCCTTCCTTGTCTCCCTCTGTCTCCCTCTCTCTCTGTCTCCCACGTTTTCCCTCTCTCTCTTTCTCCCTCCCTCTGTCTGTCTCCCTCCCTCTCTCTGTCTGTCTGTCTCCCTCCCTCTGTCACCCTCCTCCCTTTGTCTGTCGCCCTCTGTCTCCCTCTCTGTCTCCCTCTGTCGCTGTCTCCCTCCCTCTGTCTCCCTCCCTCTGTCTCCCTCTGTCTTCCTCCCTCTATCTCCCTTTGTCTGTCTCCCTCTGTCTGTCACCCTCTATCACCTCACCCCAGCTTCCCGGGCACATACACAGTCGCACCCAAGTACTTTGCAGGTCTTTAAAAGACCATTTACTGGGAGACGTTATGCAATAGATGAGGCATAGTGAGAACAAAGCTTTCAAAGGAATGCCTCTTAATTAGCAGCAGTTATGTGCTAAGTCCCCATTAATACCAGTGTCATCCCGCGACACACCCACCATTTACAGGCGACACAGTAATGTGTCGGGACACACAGTTTGGAAAGCTCTGCTATAGGTATTACTAGAAAATATATATGCTCCACTACCTTGTTGTTGCCCAGTTTGCATTTTAGTAGACATGCAAATAACCCTGGGCGGAAAACTATGCTACGCTCGCGGAGTGTGTGGAGTTTGCGCAACTACACGCCACACGAATTGCACATAGCACAGTACAAAAATGCATAGCGTAGCGGGCATTTTTTGCTCGCTCGCGGTCCTCAGCGTCAAGTTGGCGACAGCGAGCGAGCAAAATCAACATCCCGGCGAGACTTTTGCCTCGTTCGCGATTGGCAACATCAAGTATGCTCACGACCGCTCGCGATGCAAAACTACCAGTCCGCGTTGAGAAAGCTGCCGCTCGAATACAATTCTACTCAAGCGGCAGAAAACGACCGCTTGCACTGTGCATGATGCCGTTCGCAATGATTGCACAGTGCAGACAAGCATCCGGCACTGTGGAATCATTGTGAACAGCATTTCCCTACCACACTCCGCAGTTCGCGTAGGTACACGTAGTGTGCGAAGTGCACTTCGCGTAGCTACGGGTAGCGCTACTACGCGAACTAAACCCAGGGTTACATACAAATCCGCTTATTTTGAAAATGATAAAGCGGGAATAATACGTGTAAGATGGCGCTTGTCATTGCCAGATGGTGCACGGGTTAATACTCGTGCATCTCATTCTGTGGCTGTATGGATTCCTGAACTCGGGCAAGAAAAATGTCAAGTTTTCCAATTCCTTGGTAAGTTTAGGAATATTCAAATTTGGATAATTTCTTTAGAAAAATAGCGTGAATAATGCTCTTAAGATGGCGCCTGTCCTCTTCCGATGGTGTCCGGGCCAAGATTTGTGCAATTTTTGTCTTACATTTATATATTTTCGCTTGTTTTTGATAGCGTTATCTCATTATTGCGATTACATTAGACCTACCATATTGGTTATGGCCGCCACATCGTGAATATAATAGCTTGTATAATACGCTTAAGATGGCGCATGTCTTCTTCCGATGGTGTCCGTGCCAAGACTCGTGCAATTTTGGTTTTACATTTATTTAAATGCATGTGTTTGATAGTGGTGTTCCACTACTGCTAATATTCTCTGTTATATCAGATCGATCATATCGGTTAAGATGTCTGCATCTTTGTATATACAACAACATCCATGCTTTCTTTTATGTGATCTCAACTAACGTTCACCGTTTAAAGATGGCGGTTCATTTGGCACTGTTAGCACAACTGGTCTGATTGCTCTTCATTGAAGATATAGGGCCCGATTCACAGAACAAACTTAAGACTAAATCCTAAACTTAGTACCATTCTGGTATTCACAGAATGCACTTAGTACTTCTGGTATTCACAGAATGAACTTACTACTTTTGCTATTCACAGAATGAACTTAGTACTTTTGCTATTCACAGAATGGATTTACGACTCCTAAACTTACGTCCGCACTCAGGCCGGAAATTCCGGCCCGGAGGCGGAGCTTCCGGCCCGGAGGTGGAGCTTCCGGCCCAGAGGCGGGGCTTCCGGGCCGGAGGCGGAGCTTCCGGCCCGGAGGTGGGGATTCCGGCCGATTTAGCTATGGCTGAAATCTCCACCTCCGGGCCGGAAGCTCCGCCTCCGGCCCGGAAGCTCCGCCTCCGGCCCGGAAGCCCCGCCTCCGGCCCGGAAGCTCCGCCTCCGGCCCGGAAGCTCCGCCTCCGGCCCGGATTTTCCGGCCCAAGTGCGGACGTAAGTTTAGGAGTCGTAAATCCATTCTGTGAATAGCAAAAGTACTAAGTTCATTCTGTGAATAGCAAAAGTAGTAAGTTCATTCTGTGAATACCAGAAGTACTAGGTGCATTCTGTGAATACCAGAATGGTACTAAGTTTAGGATTTAGTCTTAAGTTTGTTCTGTGAATCGGGCCCGTAGTTGCTGTTAGTTGACTGATACTATATCTTGTTGGAATTCTTGTCTAAAAACGTTCTTTGTTGCTATACTTTTTCACAGAAACATTTCAACTGTAATACTTTTTCAAACCTTCTCACAGATCTACCGTTTAAAAATATTCCTGTGTCACAGTACTTTGGACATATAGTATCTGTGCGTCTTCTCTCGAATATACCATGGTATGCTGGATCATGATTGTTGATTGGATACTATCGTGGTGATTAATGTAGCTGTTTGCTCACGTTTGCTTTATATTAAAATTAGTTCTTTTTTCAAAAACAATTTTTTTCAGATTCACCTTGTATTAATACTTCTCTTGCCACAGTAAACTTGACGTGAAGCGTCTGTGTGAGATACTTAAATATACAAAAGGTATGCTGGACTAATTACTACTTTATATATAGTAGAGATTTATTGCAAGTGGGCGCTTTTTAAATACGATGAATGAATATAATTTCCAAGGAATGGAAATGTAATGATTTGTTCATAAGATAATTATAGACATTGTGAGTGAAAAAACATGATAAGGGAAATAATTATATGTTTGTCTCTATGTAGTCCTTGCTTTTGACCTTACGTGCAGGAATGCCTCTCTTTTGTAAATTAATAACAATATCTTATGTATTGTTCAAACAAACTGTAATGGTGCTCTGTTGATCAATAATAATCGTTCCGATTTATTCCCCCTTTTTGAATCATTGTGTAATATAAGATGTAGATTCAAGTTGTCTCCCTAGAAGTGTACTATAGATGATCTTTAGAGGTATCTAGGCAATATTAGCTCTGACTGATGATTAGATAAAAAGTCTGGTTCAATGTGTTTTGTAATATACTGTACATACTGTAAATATTGCGTTTTTAACCTGTATAGTTTGTATATTAATGTTTGTTTTGTATGCACTTTTATAGCCTTGAAGAAGTCCCGTTGGGACGAAACGCGTCGCGTAGACTATCAATTTTGTGCTGTGGTTTTAAAAAGAATCATGAACAAAAGAATAACGATTAAAGGAAAAATATGTTTCCAGTAACCTGACGTCTAACTTGATTTATTTGGGAGGCACTATGCTAATGTTATTTAGATTCAATTGTTGACTTCTATGTGTTTTTGTAACTTTTGGAAACAAAATTCCAATGAACAATAACGTACGGTAATATTTGAGTGCAGAGCCAATTTTGTTCTTTGTGTTTTGGGGTTTTCCCAATTAGTGGAGACGTAGGAAGGTCACGTTCCTGGCTCACTGCACCATGCCTTTGTTTTAATTGCCATACACTAGACTGACTGGTGCAGGTTTCTAGTGCCTTGACCTTTGCTTTTTCCTTGTGTTTTATTACTGCATGTCAATAGTCTGGGAAGCTGGATGATGGGGCATGACTATATTCAGCTCTAACCTTCCTACCTCCTAATGGGTCAACTGAGTCTTCACCAGGCCCTCACCTCCTGCTGCAATAACAGGCAATACAGTTGGGAGGGAAAAGGGCACATTCTAAATGTCACATCCTACGCAGACAACAACAAACTCATCCTCTCACTCTCAGAAGATCCCGCCAACACAAGAACCAACTTCCACAGGTGCATGACGAGCATTGCAAACCGGATGAAGGACAACTCATCACGGACAAAACGGAAGTGCTAATCTTAGGCAACAACACAACCTCTTGGAATGACTCCTGGTGGCCCTTGTAACTAGGACCATCTCCCAAACCGGCCGACCATACCAGAAACCCCAGCAAAATGCTGGACAGAAAACTGACTGTGAAGTCCCAGATCAATGCAGTCAACCCTGCCTTCTTTCGCACACTTTGCTTATTAAAAATAGTCTTCAAATGTCTGCGCATAAACATCAGGCATACCGTCACTCAGGCCCTAATAACCACCTGATTAGATTACGGCAATATCGCCACACACTTTCTGCAGAGACTCCAGTCCATACAGAACTCTGCTGCCACACTCATCTCCGACCTCCCCAGACCGACCCACATCACCCCCACCTCAGAAAACTCCACTGGCTCCCCATTAAAAAGAGATGTCAATTCAAGCTGATGATCCATGCCTCAAAGCACCGCATAACCAAGGACCAGCCTACATCAATCATCGCCTGAACTTCCACCAACCTACCAGGCTCCGCCTCACTCTCACTCGCCCACACCGTCTCATCCAGCGATGCAACAGCTGAGGACGCTCCTTCTCCTACCACAGCGAAAACCTGGAACGACTTCCCTCTGCCACAACAGACCTCCATCTCTCTACTGGAATTCCAGAGAGCACTCAAGACCTGGCTGTTCCACTGAGTCACCTGAACCATCTTGATCCTCAAGCACCTGGATACCCCTCGGTTGATTAGTCGCGCTATATGAATCCACTTTTGATTGATTATATAATGAATCTTCTAATGGGATTATTATGTACATAAAAAATGCAGACTACTGTTTACTTCCAGTCAAAGATAGAAAAATACATCTGCATGTACAGCCTTTGCCCAACTACGAGTAAACAATATAGAGGCATTGACTAACACAGCTACACATGAAAGAAACAGCACTGTGATGAGTGGCACAACTGTAGCAGTGACAGACAGAAAAGAATGATTGTTTTTGAAGTATAATAGAACAGATGGCGAGGGGGATTGTAGAGGTTTATATGAGTAACAGCAGTGGGGACTAGATCTTATGGCCAACATGTTGGTCCCAGCCTACATCTCTGAATGTCTACAAAGTCTGCCAGTGTTCTTATTGTGGGTGATATGAAAGGGCCCTGTGTTAGTGGTGAACACAAGGCAATGCTTGCAGTGCATCAGGTTATCCACACACTATTGTTAAGTAACGTGTAAGATGTTTTTTAAATACCTATCATAATCTTGAGGAAACATTGAGCCTAGCTGTAGTGTCGTCCCACTGACAGGTTTTAAAAGAAGGTAGGAATGCACGAGAAGTATCAACTAAGATACAAATCTCTCACGCTTAGGTTTCCATGCATCCTTTAAAGTCAGTAATGGAGATTGTGGAAAGCAGGTAGTTGAGGATTAGTCTATTAAACCGCCGAGTTAGATTTATAGGGAATCACTTCCATGATAGGAACTGGGACATGTGGGGCAAGGGTAGAAGTGGAAGTATAAAACATCTTCCTGCACTAGCTTAGGTGGCTGGCAACATTACTTGTTTCGGCTTCACTGCCGCTTAATTGGTCAGACTTCGTCCTTGCTTTTTTGTTGTGTTTTCCCTTTTGATTTCCACTCCCTTCCTCTTCTGAACTTGTATTCACGTTCCATCCTCTTGACGTTGTGAGTTAAAGTTGAATTTACTTGTGGATTCATTTAATCTTGGTTGCCCTCTCTCAACTTCCTGGGGCTTCAGTCATGTTTCCAGGATGGACATGGTGCTCATCACTGTTTATACATGCTGATAAAGGGGTAGGTTTATCACTGAATGCAAAATATCACACAGTGGTTCCTTGTGTTGTGAATATACTGATTATTTCTTGTTGTATTTTTTTTTAAAGATTACTGAGACATGGTTCCGTCCTGAGCTGATTTGCAGTATCTGAACTAAACCAGTATCCCTGATGTCTCTCCCTTCACCCAGACTGAATGAGAAATCAGATATGGTGATAATTAGAGACTTTTTCTGCAAACAGGGCACGGATATGCTTCTCCACATCATAGCAATTCATGATGCTGAAAGCATTCAGTTGCAATAGTCAATGAAAGATCTGGGGATGAAGGTAATAGGGTCAATTGGTGGTGATGTTGAATGTGTAATGAATCCCTTTTCCACATTCTCTTGGAGATATGGGGCCTGATTCAGAAAGCGCCACTGCACTCGTGGCGGAGGCTCCGTAGTCATGGGGGACTCCGCACTCAGAGCCTGTGATTTCTATGAAGTGTATATATAGTGGAACTCCCTCTGTCCCGAAGAAATAACACACTACCTGAGGTAGTTGAAAACTTCACAAAACTGGGTCACCTAATTCCCCTTCCAAGGCCGCCTTCGCCAGTTGAATTGGCACCCTTCTTTATAGACAATGCATTTATATGTCATAGATTACCAGACATTATAATCATGGAACACAGTTCATAGCACATTTCTAGACAGAGTTGATCAAGAAAACAGGAACCAAATCTACTAATCAACACCCCAGATGTATGGACAAAAAATGAAGCAATCTCTAGAACAGTATCTACAATGGATCATCATAGAGTCAAACAAGTTGGCGGAGTTTACTGACAATAACTCTCTTCATTCTTCACTGTTCCTCTTGTATAAATCCATGTATCTTCCTTTCTACTATTTTCTCCACTACAGTACCCTCTGCCTCACACTTATTAAAACAGTTGGACTCAGTAGGCAGTCAACAGACCGGCATCACTCAAAGCCCACAGCAGATTACAGTCTAACAAACAGACTTGCACCTTAATTTAAAGTAGGGGAAAAGATCTGTCTCCTCGCTAAAGCTTTACATCCTAGTGATTCTCATCTCACGTTTGCTCCTAGATATGTGGGCTTTTTGTGGTCAAAGATGTATTGTTTTCGGCAGCTGTACAACTTCAGTTACTGCACATTCATCTAACCATTCTGTATTACATGTATCAAGAATGAAGCCTGGAGTATCCCAGGCAGGGAGTTCTCCTCCCCCGGTTATGGTTGATGGCTTTCCAAAATATAAGGTAGAGGCTATATAAGATTCCTGGGGAAAACATCATGGGTTACAGTATTCAATAACCTGTAACGGTATGACACATCTGAGCTTCCACAGTTACCTGCTTCTTTTGCTCTCACACTCCAAAAATAATATTTCTTTCAGATACATCTCCCGAAAAATCCTGAGCCTGGGGTGGACCTGTGGTGGAGGATTTCTTAAGCGGGCGCTGCCAGGTTTTAAAAGACTGCATGAGAAGGAACAATGGAGATACAACGTCTCTCATTCTTAGTCTAGTAAATGGTTTCCACGCATTGTCTGAAGTCATTTTTTTTTTCATTTCATAAGGCTTTATTCGGAGCTTAAACACAAGTCCATTAAAGCAAAACAAATACACAACGAATACATTAATCATAACCATAATGAAAAAATTGCAAAACAGATTACATGATTAAAACATTTAAATAGTTAAAAAAGCATACTGGGCCTTGCTTTGATAGCTAGTAGGAGGAAGGTGGCAGTAAAAAAAGCAAACATCAGGATAAGGTTTAAAAAGCAACTTCATAGCGTCTTGTATACTCCTGACTCCATATTTTAACAGGATAGGCTTAAGGTAGGCTTGACGAAAGTTACCATATAGATTACACAGTAAAAGAAAGTGCATGGTGCTTTGAACTGATACATTATCACATGGGCATGGGCCAACCGGGTGTTTTTTGATACACGGGTAGGCCACCAAATGGTGCACTATCCCGAACCTTAATCTGGTAATAACGTACCGGTGGGAGGGTCGGGTGACTAGGCTTAGATACGGCTGAAATCCCTCAGTTTCACAGAATCTGCCGTAAAACATACATGTACTTAAGTTACTACTAATCCTTTCCCGCTTCTCTGACTTAAAATTCATAAAAACCGACTTCATCACTTCTTTGGGCAAACTGGAAGGGGCGTAACAATCTTTAAGTTTAATACCATTAATCTCTAAATAGCAATTTAAGACAAATTTAATCCAGGGAATCTTTAGGTGGCCGTCAGTGGAGAGACAATCTCCAATAATTGCTCTGTTTAAGGAGGTCTCTTCCTTTGACCAAACGGAGCGCCACAACATTAAAGGCCTTATTGCCAATAGGTCGGAGAGATGAAAAATACCTAGCTCTCTGTGAGCCAAATCGTTGGTAGCTGATTTGGGCAAACACAGGAGCCTTTTAAGGAAGAGGTTTTCCTCCACTTGCAAGTTCCCTACCTTGATATGCCCCCACACCCCGGCTCCATAAAGGGCCACCGAGAGACATCTCATTTGGAAAATTTTTAGCATATCTTTAATCCTTTTGTCTCCAATATTGGTAGCAAATTTAAACACCCCATGAGAGCTTTTCGCCATCTTGGCCCGGACACAGTTGATCTCACTGGTCCAACTGCCCATTTTGGAAAAGGTGATGCCGAGGTAATTAAAAGACTCCACTGTTAGCACCTTGTGTCCATCAATAAAAAAGGCATGGGGTCTTTTACATCCCGCACCACATTCCATAATAAAGGTTTTGGATTTCTTAATCAACAGCTTCCTGTCCTTAATGAACAGTGAGAACCTGTCCATCAAGCGCTGTAGACCAATAGGGGTCCTAGACAAGATTACAGCGTCGTCCGCATAAAGAAGTACGGGGACGCTGAAATCATTAATTTTTGGTGCATCAGCCGCAACCGTCTTTAAAACTAAATCCACTTCATTAATAAAAAGAATAAAAAGTAAAGGGGCAAGCACACACCCTTGTCTAATACCCCGCCTGACCCTAAACTTGGGGGTGCACTCCCCTGCCTGGCCATAACGGACACTAGAGTTTAATTTGACATAGAGTCTCGCTAACAAATAAACAATGGACTCCGGTGCCCCCATTTCCAATAATTTGGCCCATAAAATATTATGGTCCACCATATCAAAGGCGCTACTCAAGTCGGCGAAGTAGAGGTAGAGCGATCCTTTTTTTGCTTTTGTGTACTTCCCGATTATTAAGTCGAGGTTGAGGCATTGTTCTAATGTTCCTCTGCCCTTCCTGAAACCATATTGGGAATCAGCCAGGATATTATTAGACTCTGCCCATTCTTCCAGCCTAACCATAAGTACCCGACTCATGATTTTCACCGAGGAGTCCAGGAGGGAAATTGGGCGGTAATTCTTCGCATCCCCCCTGTCTCCTTTCTTGTAAATTGGTACAATTATGGATTCCTCCCATGTGTGGGGAACCCCGTTGCATACGGCAGCATTAAATACCTTTGTAAGCAACGGACCCCAAATCTCGGGTGCTGTTTTGTATACGTCAATGGGTACCCCATCAGGTCCCTGGGCCTTCCCACCCCTACTGGATTTAATACTGTCCCACACTTTGGCAGTAGTGATATCCAAGGGGATGACAGGCCACCTATCATCATAAACTCCCCTAGTTCTGGCCGAGTCAAAAATCAGAGAGAAGTGGGTGACCCAGCTCTCCGCACTGACGTTAGCCGATAGTTCGGGCATCTTATCGTCCTTTAAAAAGGGACTATTAACAGTTGCCCAAAATAAAGAGGAATCCGCGGTGAAGGCTGCCTGGTCTAGTTTATCCCATGCCTCTTGTCTTAGTTCTGTTTTCCTGGACTTAATTGCGGTCTGATAGATCCCTCGCAGTTCCCTAATCATTCCAATATCTCTCCTCTCTGCTGCCAGTGCTATTTTGAGCCCCTTAAGTGCAATAGAACATGCATGGTCAACCCATCCCCTATGCTGAAGTTTCCTACCCTTAGGGAGTATGGTGAAGTTGCTATCTATAATTAAATTAATATTGATAAAATTATGCACAGTTTCGACAGTTCCTTCCTCACTTTCTAAAATTGTAACGATTTCCGTAAGACATTTTGAAACGATGGTGTTGGATGTAATATCCGCATTATTACCTTTCCATCTGATACGGATACCATTAGGTCGATGTGGCTCAATATTGGTAATAGTGCATGGATTATAAACCTGTCGGTCCTTCCATAATGAAACCTCAGCAGTGATACAGTTATGATCACTAATTAGGTTGTCCACAACCACAGGGGCTGAACACCATGGGCTAATACCGGATGACATACAGATAAAGTCAATTACTGTATTAGCATTCCTTCCCGTGAAAGTGGGAGTGATTTCACCTGAGGAATTAACCTGGTTAACCAGTATTTCCATGTCATAGGTAGTTAGAATTTTGTTCAAAGAATTACCATAAGAATTATGCGGGAAATGGCGAACACCATCCCCCCAATGGTCAATAAAGCCACATACCCTTTGAGCAGCAAAGGGACACACCACTGTATTAAAATCCCCTACCCAAATGATATCAAAAACAATATCGGATTTGGTTATGATGTCTTCCATAGCAGACTCCAAAGCAAGTACAACCTGATACCTTGAACGATCAAAAATATTATTATAAAAATTAATTAAAAGGATATTTCTACCCTGCTCCTGTTGAAGCCATAAAATCTGGGAGTGTGCACCAACCAAAACATGTTTCTTAACTTTAATGGGTATTTCTACAGAAATCAGAACCAATAACCCACCCTTTGCCCTGCCCGACGGTGAGGCCACAGCAGGTAAATTGAAAGAAACAAAACCATTATAATTGATTGGGTCAACACACCAGGTTTCCTGAAGACATACAATATTAAAAGTGTTAATAAACTCTAACCATCCCAGACAGGTGTCCTTTGATAAGAGTCCCGCAATGTTCCAGCTAGCAATCAAACAGGCACTCTGTCTACAGGGTTTGGATAGAGGTATAGGGCTAGTAGGAACAGGGGGGACAAGATTACAAGGCTGGTCCCCAGCCGGATGGACCCAGTTCTCTCTATCACAGCAACTGGGCTTCCCGCTGGTAATATCCGAGGGGTTATCATTCCAACTGGTATATACTGTGTCTAACACCCTCGGAATAACGTCCCCTCCCGTGCCTCCAACTGCGTCAGCAACATCCACTGATTTAAACAGGACTGGCTCCAGTCAATCATTACAATCCAGTCCGCTCAGTGCTTCAAATCGGTTTGACATAGTGATAGTAGAACCAGGGAAAACATTCATATCTCCTTCTCTTGTCCCAGTATGTTCAACATTAGAACGGGAATTAAGGTGCCTATAGAAATACCCTAAAGGCCGAAGAGATATCCCTTGATCCCGTGAAGGGGATGATTGTGCTCTTAACAAGGCTGTTGAGGCAAGATGGGGACTTCGGAAGTTAACTACAATACAATCACCCCCACAAGTCTTGCGCGAGCTCCCAATCCAGTTAACTCTTCTTGTGCTTAATATATCCTTTGCTAAAACAACTGGGAAGCCGCATTCCCGATGCAGCCAATCCACAGTTTTGTTTTTCAAAGAAGTATGGGATTCAATATAATTGCGGCCAGTCTCATTAACTGGTGGAACATTGGTGAGAACTGCCACAAATGGGGCACAAGCTGGGGGCAAATCGGGCCTGGAGGTACCAGAGTTTTTTGCACTAGGTCCTAGCTGATTCTCGACGACAGGGGTACATAACAATCTATGTTGTCCTGGGGTCTGCAAGGAGTCTAGAGCATTTCTTCTCTCCTCACAGTGTTCTCCATATGAAGTCTTAGGAGGGTTAGTCTTGACCGTTGGTTTAACTACCTTAGAAGCCTGTCGGGGAACATGACTATTTTCTAAAACCTCATCATTTACTTTGGTGCCAGTACTGGCATTAAGGTGTGATTCTAACAAGCCTCCTAGTCTGGCCACTTCGTTAACTACCATATCAAGTTTGTTCAATGATGGTTTAATTAATAGATCAAACTTGGCATCAATCATGCTGATTAAAAGGTCCAACTGCTTACTATCTATGGTGACCGGATTACTATCCTGCACTACAGTGGGGTCACGAGCAGAATTGGTAGGTAAAAGATCAGCTCTCTTAGATGATCGCACCCCCCCCCCTTTTAGAATATACATTCTTGTTATGGGTCCGGCTAGAACGTAGTACTCTCTGTGATGTTGTAGCCGTCAGGGTAGCAGTCGATGGGTCTGGTATAAGTATTAAATCCTCGGGAGAGGAATCAGCGGGGCTGTTTCCTTCTAAGGAGGCAACCACTATAGAACCATCCATATCATGATTAGGCTCATTAAGCTCATTACTTACATCCTGATTGAAAACGGGTAAAGAAGTAGGGGGGTTGATATTTGAGGGGATAGGGTCAGCGATTTCTAGCCGCCCCAATGACTTTCTCCGCTCCTGATTTACCTTGTCAACCATTTTCACAAGATAATTATCCATGGTTGATTTTACCGAGATAGGTTTAGCTTTTGACATGGGTTAAACTAGTACAGCCCTATGACAATTTGAGCACAAATAACAAGCGATTACCAACCCTACCAACCCTTACGTATTATCCGCTTTAGTGCTATATTCTCACAGCACAACAATATGTACTCAACCCAGCTGGTACCTCTAGACAAATCAGGAAGTCCACGGCCCCCTCCTGCCCCCTCCTGTCCCGGACTGTCACAGACTGTCCGCCCTTTGTCCGGGCTTCGTCCGGCGCGTTCCGCGTAGCGGTCGCAGGCAATGTTTAAATAAGGCGAGTGGACGGGGGAAAGCACAGGTGTTGCGCCGCAGGGGCTGCTGGGGACCTGAGTCCCGTGAAGCTTCTACTCTCCTCTCCTCGTTGAAAGCCCCTCACCAGGTAACAGGCAGCAAGGTAAGCCCCTCCTGGGACAACAGAGCAACAGTTCACAGGCAGCGTCCTGTCCGGTTTGGTTGCGATGCGGGACCTCTTGGCCTCAATGCCTCTTCAGCTCGTGTGCATACATCCAGAAACACAGCCCAGTCCTTTTCCACTGTTGAGTTATTCCAAATCCCAGGTGTCCTCTTTCACAAAAAAAGAGAAAAGCGTCTTTAAGGGAACAGAGCCAGCAGGTCAGTGACGGAAAAGAGACCTGGGAACCCCCGTGGCAGAGACTGAAGCCGTGCAGCTCTCGTGCAGCTACCGGCTTGCACACAGCGGGAGAGCACAAACAGTGACCAGAGGGGGATCTCTGCGAGCGGCTTCCCTGCCACACTCGCACTCACACGAAGCATGCAGTTGCGTTGTCCTCCAGCCGCAAACAAGCAGCAAACAAGTCAGCGAAGGTACCGAGTTTTCGGCGTTTTTTTTCAGCGTTTGTTCTTTCCCCGTTTTCCGGTCATTCCGGCCACGTCCTACTCGGAGATCGCCCAGGTGCACAGAGCAGGTAAAATGTGGCAGAATTGCCAAAATCACAGTACACCCAAAAGCCTACGTGTCTGAAGTCAAGTGAGGTCAGGAATGGAGATTGTCGAAAAAGGGTAGGCGGAGGTTAGCATATTAAATTGACTTAGACATACATGTGTAGGGTGGAGCTACCCCACCTTCCTGCACTAGCGCAGGTGCCTGGCAACATTTAATGTTGTTTCTGCTACTTCGGTACAGCTTACTTAGGCACTGACTTTGTCCCTGCACTTTTGTTGTGTTTTGCCTCTCGATTCCTCTCGTTCTCTTCTGAGTTTATCTTGACTTTCCATCTTCTTGAATCGCATACTGAACTTGAACTTACCTTGTGATTCATTTGATCTTAGCGCCCCACTCTCAGTGTCTTATGGATTAGCACACACCAATTACTTGTGGCATGAGTGTACTATTTCATGTCGCGTTCTTTTCAAAGAGTACCAGCCGATGGTTCTGTGAAAGCCCTGTGTCCAGTGCCTGTCATTAACCGGTGTCTCTGGTGCAGGTGTCTCCAACCAGTCGATCGCGAGCTACCAGTAGCTCACAGAAACATTCAGAGTAGCTCACAGCCTCAATTTCGTTTTTAAATGAGCACAGGGTCCCATTTTCCTTTTGAAGTCAAGGGAAGGCTGCGTTTATTTTACAATATTATCAGGCTGTAGATTGCAGGGCTCTATCAGATTTATAACCCAGGCTGAGGCACAGAGGTAAATAACTGAGGTATTTTACTCTTAAACAAAAGTCCTTGTCAACAAAATATTGGAGCGCGTGAACAATATGATGTTTCTGAATGCTTTTAAATTGCAGAAAATTAAAATGAAAGTTAGCTTAATGATTAAGTAAACACTTCATTTTAAATTTCTTCTAGTTAAAAGTGTCACCGTTTACAAATAGCAGGCCTCTTGCTCTCAGTGGCCAGTAGACAGTATGCCATATCTATAACTGACAAACATTAGGGTTTTTTTAATCCGCTAAATTCAAAGTGAAGAAAAAACTTTCTAAGAAGCACTAAGTCTGAGTGATTTTCTCTACTTTCAATTAAGCAAATAACGTCGTAATGTGTTATGAGGCATGTTTCTTCACTTTCAGTTCCTCCCATTCCAACAAATAGCTGTATTTTCTGTTACAAATATGATATGGCACAGTGTCTACAGTCCACTGGGTGCAAGATGCCTGCTGTTTGTAAATGTGACAATTGTAAATGGAAGAAAATGTAAATGATGAGTTTTATGGAATCCATATAAACATAAAGTTAACTCTTCAGTTTAATTTCCTCCCATTTCAAAATGTCACCTTTACACACAGCAGGCATCTTGCTCCCAGTGGCTCCTAGATATGGTGCCATATTTATAACTGAAAAGAGCAGCCATTATTGTAAGTAGGGGAAATTTAAAGTGCAGAAAAATGTTCCATATTATGAACATTTTTGCAGAACATTTTTCTACACTTTAAATTTCTCCCATTTAACAAAAGACTGTATGTTTGTGTTATACATGTAAGTGAGCAACATATGGTGAAAGGTTTCTCCTGTGCCACAAGTAGATACAATACAGGCTCTCAGTCACCCATACAGATATATCTCATTCATATGCACACATGTTCATACACCCCCAAAGATCACACTCTCACAGACACACATGGCAGCCAGATACTTTTTAAGGCATGGGCAAAGTGGACTCTGGCCCAGGGCCCCCGTTTTTCAGGGGGGGGAGGACCTGATAGAACCAACTTTGTTCTACAGAGAGTCTTGCCCAGATGACTTTAATAATTTTTAAACAGTGTTTTAAATACCGTTTTCCTTTAATTTTTAATGTGGGTGATGTGTGGGAGTCTATTACAGACATTTTGCAGAGACATGTTGTGTTAATCTTTCATGCAACATCCAAAAAATAAGTTTCTTCCAGATCGAAACAGGACCTCATATATTAGAAATTGGAGAGTGTCACAGAGATAATTTGCAGTAATGTTAGTGAGCAGATGCTGTTACAATATTGAAAACGCATATCATTATTCCTGAATATTAGATGTAAACACATTCATGATTTGGATTAGTGGGACTGTGCACTGTCAATGAGTTGGCCAAAGAGGTAATGAAAGAATTGAAACTGCATCATAAATTCAAAGCTGTTCTTAATAGGGGCCCCTCAAGATGGGGAAGGGCCGAAAGCATGGCAATAAGGAGGGAAGAAATTAGGGGCTTACAAAAGACCCCAATTTCATTAGAATGGGACGCAATGCTTGAATTTTTTATATTCTCTGAATCTTCATTACACTGAGATGCTGTAGTATAGATACTTACCTACCAATACAAAATGTAGAAACCAAAAGCAGATCCCCCCCAGGCACTAACAAACCAGATACACGCACAGCTGTAAGCCATTCATTTGGGAATATATATATGAACAGAGACTAAACCAACTATTTATCGGCCTATGGTAGGACAGGAGTGAGTCTAGGGAAGGGTGAGGGCGGGAATGTTTATGTGGCTAGTTACAGGGAGGTGGGGGGAATGTTAAGCTGGCATAGAATGTATGAATGTACCATTGATACAAACACTGTTATTGCGAATTACAATCCTGTAACCGCAGCTTTTAAGGTGGATACACTTCTTTTTTTTTTATTTTATGTTCAGGAGTTTTTAATGGCTATAAAAATACAACTGTCACAATGTTCAGCCTTCCTAGTTTCATCTTCACATCTCCTACAGATGCTATGGAGACAAGTTCCAAGTGCACCACAGGTGCCGCAAGCGTTCTTCACGCTAGTTCAACGGTCCTTGCAACCCCACTAAAACCAGCATTGTCCCAACACCCCTGAGCCCCATGTACTTCATCAGAAATCCGCTCCATTTCCCCCAGTGCTACTCCAGTCGAACGCCCTCTTCCCACATCAGCCAATGTCTTTAAGGTCACAAAGCCCCACTACTGCTAACAAAAGATACACCCTGTCTCCACAATTCCCTTCAGCCAGTCCTAAGGTGGATACATCTCTTTGTAGAATATAAATAAGTTGTAATGATCGCTCTCTGATTTCAGTATGGTACACCTATATGTATCCTGTAACATATGATTTACTGTCATGTTAGATTGTCAAGCATACAAATTATTAAAATATGTTTGTTTTAAAATAGGGGCACTTCAAAATATGTGTGGTCCAGAGCCCCCAAAATCCTTCAGATGACCCTGAGGGCAGTCTTGTCATAGTGCCTCTAGTCAAAGTATTTTGTCAAATCCTAGTATCTGGCTTTATGGAAATAAGGCTAAAGATCTGTGAATCTGGAAATGGGAGTGTCTGGTAACAATGTGCAAGTTGTTTAGCCTTCAGTAGCTCACAATGATTTTCAATGATCAGAAGTAGCTCTCACTACAGAAAACGTTGGAGACCCCTGCTCTGGTGTTTCTCTGTTCCCCAATTTTCCCTTGGTTCCTAAACTGAGATATTTTTCTTTCATTATTTCAGCTGGAATGGGTGGACAAGTAGGATTCTCTGTGGGCCCACTTTTGTTTAAATTGCACTTTTTCTCTATAACTAACACCCACAAGTGGATACCCCTCTGACACCAGGGGCAATTGTGTGCTTTTCATGTATAACACTTAGATAAAACCACTGAGAGTGCTTTAGAGGTTACTGAGGGGGAAGTTCTGATGACGGCTTTTAAATGTGTATAGAGCTGAGAACCAAATGAGGGTGGGACAAGAGGGATAAATGAAGATTTCACAAGTGTGAAAGCTTGCACTGGAAACCTAAACAATTAGAATGATTAAGTGGAATGCTAGATGCCCCAGCAACTGTATTAGGCAAAGTAAAGTACTAACATGTATAAATAGGGTCAAGGTAGGATTTCGAAGGCACCCAGAAACACAATTTCCAGTTAGCAAGGGTCAGAACAAATTCTACGCCTCATACTTTGTCCTGCACATGCTGGTTCAGGTATATGGTTGGAGCGTCAGTACCGATAGCAGAGAAGGCTGTGTCAGGGGTATGGTGCTCGCGGTCCACTGGATCTTGCACCTGCACTTTTCCTTGGGCCCAATCACAAAACCCACCATCCAAATAAGCTAGGTGCCCATCCCTCGCCGTAGCTGCGAGTACTCTGAACTTGGTGCAGGCCTTTCCCATGGAGAAGCACGTTCTATGGCATGCTGGATCCTATCATAGGAGGACTGCAGATTATGCTTAGGATTTTCTAGTGCCTGATATTTGTGCTCGGCTTCTTCAGTGAAACACATGTAGGATCAAGATTCAAGGCACCCTCTGATCTTGGGGACATTTAATTGAGAACATACTTTGGGGCCACTTCAGGGTTCCCAGGCTTCACACTTGCAGAATGATGCAGGTCTTTCCCCTGTGTTACAGTGAGATCCTGCCTCAGACAGATTTTTCACAGTCCTTCCTTCAATAGCAGCCTCTCCCTCATTTAAGGGCACCACCAATGTCCCTGCAGAGCAGTCGGTCAGCTCTCCCTCAAACAAAGGTCTAGTATGTCTTTCCCGGCATTCCTGGTCAAAGTCCCATGATTTGTGGTCCTGAACCTGGCAAGGAGAGTTAGTTATCCCAGACCTGGAGCACATGGTTTCTCTTTTACTACTGGTGTGGAGACCCTGGTTTCTGGTAGAGAAATATTGGTGCACTTACTCGAAGTTTCTGTCATATCCATCATATCAAATATGCAGACAACGGATAACAATAATTAGTTCTGAGACTTTTGCTTATTCCACTCAAGGTCATTCAGAGGCTTTGTGTTTAGGTGTCAGCAGAGGGCGAAGTGGAGTTCAGTCTCCTATAAGGGGAGAACCAAAACAAGGGTACATGGGAAAGGGAGGCTGGCCTATCTAATTCCATATTAACCTGTGGGGGTAACCCTAACAGTGAGCACAACATCCACAGCCAAGCTGGGGTCCTTTCCCCTTCCCAATCAACATGCTTCCACTTCCCTTCGTGAACGTAATCATGCAATGATTTGTCTCTTACTGCTGTACCAAAGACTGACAGCTGAAGCATAAACTTAAACTTGAATGATGGGATGTTTTCTAGTAGACATCGAGGATGAGGACTATTGGAAGCATCAGTCCATGAGAATAGAGCAACAGAGCCAGGAAAGAGGACACATAGGTCAGGTAGATTTTAAGGTGGCCTAGTGAGCTCATCGGGAAGTCAATCCGGTGATCAATGAATGGATGACAGAATATCAAAAGTGTGCTCACGAGATCGAGGATGGGCTGAAGCCAATTAGAATGATCTAGTTAAGGCTGATTTGATTAAGAGTTGGGGAGGGATTTTAAAACTTATGTCTTAGTTTTAGGGAAAATTTAGTGAGCAAGTTTATGGAGCCAGGCTTCTTCCTCTATGCAGATCTAATTGACTCACAATAATTTACCAAGCGCAATTGGTCCTTTCCATGTGCCACAATGCGTCTGAAACAAGGATAATATTTGCTGTATATTGCTGGGGTGTTTGGCTCACTGACATCTACAATGTCATGGGTTGCTTTTCTTCACCAAGACGTCGTGGCGTAAGACTTGTGATGTGCGGGTCAACAAGGAAGTGCTTCACAGGGTGGATGCAAAGGCACACATTTTTCAGTGGGGGTAGTGCAGCAAAATTAATAACAAAATACAAAAGGCATGAGATGCAGAGGCGTAGCACAGGACCACAGGCAGAGCTAGAACCGGCAGGGTAGGCTAGATATGCCTAGTGATCTTATTTGGCATTACCTCTGTAACTATGATTAAACTGCGGAGCGGCGCCTGGCCTCAAAATAGCCTCCGCTCACAGCATGGCCCAGCCAACCATAGCTCAGTGTATGTTTAGCTTTGCTCTGTAGGACAGGGGCTTGACGTTTATCGCAAGAGCATGTTTTTAACTAAACTATTTTTTACTGTAATATGTGATTTTCTCTGCATTAAAAACTAACTATACATATGTACACACAGATGGGACAATAACGTATGCCCTATATTAAACGGCCATACCTTAAACATATCTGGGCACAAAGTCATAGAGCTAACAGTAAAAGCTCTGATTTAAAGTAACTAAAAGGCATTTCAAACTTCCTGTTGCTTTTGCATACTGTGGCCCTTACACTGTTTCATTGACTTTGCTTTTTGGACAGCATGTTCACACTGCATGTGCCACCTAGTGACCTAAAACAACAGTCATACAAAAATATATTTTTCAGAAAATAATCAGCAGAAGTCAGAGGTCCATCGAAAATCTTACTTTATGGAACAGTTTGCGGTTCGAAAGGTGAGCGGACATTTTAAATAGGAACTCTGATTAAACAGTCCCATTCACCAGAATGCCTATTTTTCCACAGTTTTAACATTTCTTAGTAGCTTCTTCTAGGATCCACTATGTCTAGGGCCCACTGCTCCCGACATGATTTGTCTGATGAGTGCAGGTCTCCGATCAGACATTGCTTCAATGCTACTACAAAGCTAGACCCTTCCAAGTTTCCCTTGAAAAGTTCCTCCATCCACTTGCAGCTTGTGCTCCCCGAAAAGACACCTCACTTCAAGCTCTGGCCATGCCACATTTCGCCTGCGCTGGGGCGGCTGGGGCTGTGGACACACTCATCTCCCATTGCGTCTTACGTGAGGCCGGCTACGAGAGCATCTCCAGACAAGTCTAACATATAACAACTTCAGCTAAAGAGGAGACCAGACTGGAAACTAAACAAACCCTGACAACCAATGCATCACCCACTGGGTGGCATAACTAGATATAAGGACCATGCTAGATAACAGAGGACTATACTGAACGTACAGTCCAACAAACATCAAGGGCATGCAACACAGGCACATGGTACATGCTTAGGGATGACGAAAAGGAGGCTGAAACAGGGGGTACAATCAGGGATCAAACCGCAGAGAGGCTTGACTATGTATTCAGAAAGACAAAGGGAAAATAAAAGTTTAGAGGTATTTGTTCCTGCACTGTCCACACAGGTATCATAGAAACACACTGAGTAAGTTACTCTTCGAATGGAAATACTCCCAAGAAAAAAAAGCACAAAACATCATCATACTAAGAAAGGCAGCAGAAACTGCTGCCAGATAAGTTACATCCTGACATCAAGCTAAACACAAAATGCAATTCTAAGCATGTATTTCCAATTCTTTTGTATACTTCTGTGAATATCTTTGTAATAAAACAAAACTGAAAGAACGCCGATTCTCCTGTTCTGCCTTTTCATTATAAGTCATATATTAATTTTGTAAACACGGGTATATCTAAGCATGTCGATAAAGTTCATCTGAATTGAATTGGAGAGTTGAACTGGAATAACATGGGCCGGCCACCTCTTACACGTGTTCACAGAGCCCCAATAAGGAGCGCACAGAGCCTGCAGTCCGCTTTTTATGGCCCTTCAGGCTCGAGGACGCTATCAGAGTGCAGCCTCTTCTGTGGCAGTAAAGTCACTGTCTATAATGAATTACTAATGTTCAAAGTCCAGCAGCGTGAGACTACAATGGTGCAATCGTTTTATAGCGGTGATGTCTGCGTCGAATGGTCCGATGGCAAATCAGTGACTAATGACCCACGGTTCCTTCAGTACTGAGACAGCTATGTACAATGTCTTTAAAACTGCATCGGATTAT
Organism: Triturus cristatus; assembly: GCF_964204655.1. Lineage (NCBI taxonomy): Eukaryota > Metazoa > Chordata > Amphibia > Caudata > Salamandridae > Triturus > Triturus cristatus. Next base: position 423,141,183 of record NC_140587.1, read on the forward strand.
TACTGCCCACGAACATACGACATGGAATAATATATGCAACTTTTGGGACACTGCATGCATAGGTTGTATGCTCAATATTTTTATATTGGGCTTTGTTTTTTCTACTTGCGACTGAATTGTAGTTCTATAAATGTGTTTTTTCTCTAAATGGGGTTTCTATTATGTGATGTCCCTGAAATGGGTTTCTATTCTTTGGTTCTCTCTGAATGTATATACCGCAGTGAACACACCTCTTTATAGTGAGTTTTCATCTTTATCCAAAGCAACAAATCACAGAATATCAGCTCATACTCTTCTAAACAAGCAGGAACTTGCAGTCAGTCGTGCTATCACACCCATACAGATTTACAGAGCAATGCAAAAACAAAATGAAACTATACTTTTTTATTGAAAAAATATGTCATACTGATGTGCTGCATGAAACAGAAACGAATGAATAAATAGCAGTTTAATATCAGGTGAAGCATGTGCAAACATACACGGTTCATGTACACACCGACGCAAAACAAAAAGCACCGGATACTTGAAAAGATTTTATTCCAGAAATATAGTCTTAAAGATATTTTGACGCTCAATCTCTGTATCAATGTGAATTGAAACAGTACAATACAAAACATTATTTACAGAGCTCGAAAATGAGCCGCTATATGCACAGGGGGGGCGCTCAGGCCTTGGTTAAGCTTTCGAATCCAAGTCCATTCAAGTCCTTGAGCACAGGTGGTGCGGGGATCCTCAGTCAGGGATAGGGGTCGGACCATGGGTCACAGGGGAGCAATCTTGGAGATGGTAACGGAAGTGCACTAGGCAGTTTTGGGGAGCAAGGATTGATAAATACAAAGGGCGGGAGGAGTTATAGTCTGAAGGGCACAGTGAAGGATAATGTGAGAAAGTGGTGTTGCATCCGGCCTAGACTCATAGGCCATTTGACTGGATAGGCATAGAGCGTGCACAAAGCTGGTTGGAGAGGAATTAGTGGCTGAGTAGAATGGTTAGTGGCTGAGTGGAATGGAAGAGGGGGGCTCTATCTGAGACACATAGTTTTAGATTGAAGGGGTATTTTAGGCGTGGTTGCGAAGAGTAGCAGAGTTGAGTGCAAGGCAACCTGGCATGGGTGAAAAAGTGTTTCAGGCTGGCGTAAGCAAGAGAGTCCTGGCAACAACAGCATCCTCGTCTGTCTGAACAGTCCTTCACAGAGGAGAGAGTCCTGACTGGGGGCAGAATCCTGAGCTGCTCAGAGTCCAGGCTCAGAGGAAAGTTCAGGCTGGTGAAAAAGCCTGGGCTTGAGGGAGAGTCCAGGCTGTGCTAGCAGTCCCTCCGGGGGCTGTGAGTCAGACTGTGCCTCCGCAGGTCGCAGTTTCGCCTGAACACTTTGCCGCACTGCTCACAGCTGTAGGGCTTGATGTCTGTATGGGTAAGAAGGTGAGTTTTCAGATTACTTCTCTGATTAAAGGTTCTTCCACAAGTGGGGCATTTGTGTGGAGATTCCTGTCAGATTTGAAGCAAGCAAAGGATTAATCCTTTCCAAACTACCTCACAATACGTTTTAGTCTCTTTACACTGAATAACATAAAACAGGGGTGCCTGGCACCCCGTGAGGTAAGCAAATATTAAATATTTCTAGAAATTAGCGACATTTCACTGCTTACCCTACAAAAGTGTAACACTAAAACATGCTTTTTTTTTTAAAGAAGGCATAAAGCAATTTGTATATCACAAATTATAGAAGCAAGCTTAAACATGCCATGGAACAAAAACACTGCCATACCCCCTTTATAAAAAGTACAAATGCAGGATTCAAACTGCATAGCTTCATTACTTTTGCCAAGGTTTAATCTTCCATTTATTAATGAAAAACAAACACTAAACATTGTAATTGCATTCAGTGACGATCGTTAGCTGACTTTGAGGAACACAGCTTTTTCAAATTAACTACCCCAAATAAACATTTAATATTTTTTTTAAAATACAGAACAGGTAACATGTAATATGGTCCTATATTGCCATCTCTAGGTTCTATTGACATTTGCAACCATGAGGCTGAATGATGCCACCAGAACACATTAAGAGCAATATGTAATCATATTACATGATTATCCATACTGTCTCATGCATAGATAGATATATCTATATAGACACACACACATCCATCATATATCATTATAGATATATCAGCATTTTAAATAACGATGAAGGTCAAATTAATACTACATATATCAATATATGTTCTACAAAAAATAGTGACATATGGTCACTTGCCCAGATACCATTACAAAATTATAAATCACGCATGCTTGCACACAAAAAGGCATACATATAAAATAAACATATCATACATGCCAACACCTGGTTTAGGAGATAGATTATACATTTCTAAAGCAAAACATGGTGTTGTGTTAGCTTGTTCTTAATTAAAAAAAAATTCTTTCTTTGAATCTCCTTCTTAGCTTTTTCCAAATGTGGGCATGTGTGATACGTTTCTTAAAGTTTCATGGGTATACATGCCTTTCTAAGGCGCACACGTGAGGACATATGCGCGTTTTATGGTCTCTTGCTAGTGCAATGGCGGCTAGGCGCGGCCTGAGCGCGTGCAGCGGCGCGCGGCGATGGCCCTCACCTGCATGTGCAGAGTTTTGTGCACCGCCAGGGTCCTCGACTGGCAGAAGCCCTTCCCGCACTCCTGGCATTTGAACGGCTTCTCCTTGGAATGGATGTATCTGTGGGTTAAAAGAGAGCAGGACTCAGCAGGAGCAACACGAAAAAACACACACACAAGCTAGACCAGGCTCTCCGGTTACGCTTCTGGAGATTTTGTTAACTTTTTGCACCCATTTTGTGGCACAATATGTATCCTTCTAGGCCTAGGGCAAACACCACCCTCTTCGCGGCTCATTATTGAAAACATTTAATTAATTTACACGTCTGCAGCTTTCGATATCACCTCCTTGTGTGTGAGCGGTATCGTGTAATTATATGCCTGCGTTCAACGCAGCATACTCTGTGCGTTGACTTGGACTTGGAGCACAAAATCAGAGCTGCTTTAGAGCACCTTCCCATTGAACGCCCCGTTTTGCGCACCAGCCTGAACGCGCCCAAGGTCCTACTGACAAGGACACCGTGGTTATAATATGGAAGGCCAAATACAGTCGGCTGCAAGCTGTCGCGGCGAGTGGCGTGGCTGACACTGCAACAGAATGGTCTCTGAAACCCCGGGATCCTGAGGGCGGGTCAGCGAGCCCACGTGCGCTGCCTCGAGCCCCGGGTCTCTTGGCACGAGCCCCGCATGAAACCGAGGCGCGCCCCGAGATCTGACGAGGTGCGAAAGAACCACGATTCTAGACTCGAACACACTGCATGTACGAAAGCCGGGATACAGCAGCCTTGAATTGTCACAGAACGCAAATAATGCGCTGGGCCCCACGGCCATTCCGCTCAAGGCCAATGCATATCTGTGAGATATGGTAGACTGGGGGGCTCTTCCCATGCTGCGGCGGCATCCTTTCACATGACGCCACCACACCTTCATCTGCTGATCGCTTGTGTGAGCTTCACCCGTGTGCTGCAGTGCGTTCTTTTTCTATCAGTTAGCTATTTCCCACCTGCTGACAACCAGCTGTGCTAACTGCCACTGTGCCTTTATTATGGTTACACTAATAACAGTTACTTTAATACGGTTATCGCCACTGTTAATACATAGGAAATAAAAAAAAAAATAAAAAAAAAATGATCTACCAATAGTGCCGATGTTAATACTTTTAATAAAAATAAAACAAATGCAGCTATTATTATTGTTGTTGTTGTTATTGCTATTAACAATAGCTATCATTGTTGTTGTTCTTATTACCCTTTGCTTTTTGAGAGTACGACCGTAATTAAATATATCCGGCATTCAGAAGCGGTTCGGTTTCAAGCATCCCAGATCCGCTCCTTTGGTGACATGAGTTTATCGCAGATTATCCTGGATAAATTGCCTAAAAAATGCAAACAATGCAACGTGTCTCTTTACGGTCAATAAAGACGATTCTTTCTTTATGACACTTCTGCCAAAAATTATTTTACTTAAGATTTGGTTATTTTGTTAGCCAATACTTGGTCACTGTCTAATATGATATGTTTTAAGTAGAAAAAGGAATTGGTACTGGCCGTTTAAATGATCAAAGCTGAATTTACTAAAGTTAACAGGTGTTTCTTTGCGGTTTCTCTGACTTTCTAGGTGTCTCTATTATGCTCTCCCTCTGTCTACAGTCTACCTTTACTCCCATGTTCCCTGTATTTTTCTCTTGTTCTATTTTCTCTGATAAAGTTCTCGCTCGGAATCTCTCTTCTATTCCTACCGTCGTTCTGTGATCACAATTTCTTTTTTCGTTTCTCCTTTTTCTTAGGAGTCTATATTTACAATTTCGTAAGATGGTTTCTATGTTTTCCTGGGGTCCCTCTTTGTCTTCTGTTCCTATGGTGTACCTCTGTTTTCCGTAGCGTCTCTCTCTACCATCCCCGTGGTGTATTTCTGCATCCTCTATGACTCGCCTGGGTGTTTGTCTTTCTGTACAATCTCTCTAAGGGTGTATGGCCTGTTTTCTTTGGTGCCTCTCTCTACCATTCTGATGATGTTTCACTGTTTTCCTGTGTGTGTGTGTCTCTGTCAACTCTATGGTGTTTCCCTGTTTTCTCTTACAAAGTTGAATAGGTAGTGTTCGCCTGTGTTAACGCTACAACTAGGTAATGGTAAAATAGCCACAGCTTATAGTTTACAAATAACACAATACAGCTACTGCATAATTTTGCAGCCATAAAAACCTGCTTCTCAAAGTCGAAACAAATATAAAGTATTTCCTTATTGGAGCCTTCTAACGCCTTGTTTCCGACTCTGATGTTCTGCATTAGTATATTTTATTACAGATTACCGTGCAAACACCATTATGGCAGGCTTCTAGTTTAAAAAAAAAAGGATGAGTCGCTGTTTGGGGGCCCTTAAAACGCAATGTGCCCGGTGGCATATACCCCAAGTCGAATTCCTAGGCAGGGCTTGCTGCTCCAGTTGGGACCTGTGCGCACACTCTCTAGACGCACCAGCGAATTCCAGGTACGCCGTTCCCTGATGCGCATGGCCTACCTCTGAGTTAGATGTGCTGCGGAGTGCACAACACACAAAAACAATTGGCCTTCTGCTCTGCGTTTCTTCCCCTGAGGAGGGTCAGTAGCCACACAAAAGGGTAGGTGCTGTCAAACACGACATCAATTGGCGCCTGTCCCCCACCCCCGGCCAGGGTGCGGTGTACCTCTGCAGAGGATTCCCCGTCTGTTTGCGAGCACTGCGCCCGCTGCAGTCCTCCTTTGGAGAGACCCCGGGACTCCCGCCCACCCAGGAGGAGCACCGCAGGCTCACGGGGGAACCTTCCAATGGTGCAGAAAAAACTCCTGCCTGAGCAATGCCAACGCACCTACCAGGCGCATAAGCATTTCCTTATTTGCGTGCGGGCACACATCTCTGCAAATGCGCGCACTCACTTTGCATCGCAAGGCCATTAACTCTACATGGTATGTTATAGAGGAGGCCACACAGCGTGACCTGGAAGTGCTAAAAATGGGGCACCTGTTGCGCTTCCGGGTCCGTTGATAACATGGTCCTAGGAGACAAAGGATGAAAGAGGAGGAAAGATTACGCTACTACGTCTCGTTTTTCTGCAAGAAGGGCTTGGTGTAGGATACGGCTATCGCAAGTGCACGTAGGAGTAAAATAGGGTGAAGCGATTCTCAACAGCACACCTGTTTGTTTGCTACCTGCAAAAATATGACAGCAAAATATTAATGTTCTGTTATCCTTGTAGTTTTAGAACAAATGTTGGAGACCTGAATGCTTAGTTCAGCACGAATGACAAAAAAGGCTTCGGCAGCACTGGTGAACTACTTTAAACGTACATATATGTAAGCTGTAAACGGTTTTCAACAGAATAAAACGTTTTTCAAACGGTTTAATGTCTGGAAAATCATTTTCAGTACTCTTTTTTTAACCTGTTACAGCCTGATTTAATAATATTACTTGCTATTGCGATAGAAAAGATGGTCAGTTTTCTGGGTCCCAATAAACATAAGTTAGTGTGGTATACCAAGTGTGGTGTGCACCTTTTAACTAGTGTTTGTTCTACTCGATGTCCCTCTTGCCATGTTAGATATGTACTGCTCCACCGATCTCTTTTTTTAATAAGTGTTTCTCTAATTCAGTTTGATTCTGCATTGTTGCCTTCTCTCGCTCAGGTTTCTCTAAGGGGGGTCTCAGACCAACATATCCTTAAGTGCCTCTTCTGCTCCAGCAATATGTTATCAAGGGCATATCGTTTTACTAAGTGATATGATATTTGGCACTGTTTGCTGCTGGTGTGGAGGTTTGAGTTTCTATTGGTGCTGTTCCATCGGGTACTGCCTGGTACTATTTCACTACCCATGGTTCCTCCGGGATGTGCTGCATGCCTGACTGACACCTTTGGGTCCATTATCCACTCATGTGCGTTCTGTAACTCCCCCTCCCCCGCTACCAATCATGTGGTGTCTCCTATCCTATCTTAGCACCTGTAGTGTCTCCACTAATCATGTTTGCAGACATCATCACTTGTGGCCCATCACTTGTTCACGTATTCCCTGAGCCCCATTTGTGATGTGGAGAATCTAGCCCTTCCCATCACCCGTGAACCCCTAAAGTGGTTTCCACTGCACTATTTTGCCATTTATTTTGGCTTTATAAGTCACATCTCCCCACTAAGAGGGGTCATCCTGACCCTTTTCCTGATTTGTAGTCCCTAAACTGGGTTTTCTCCACCAATCCCTTTACCTGTTGCCCAATGGCTGGTTTCTCCCATCATTCCGTTGTTCTACTGTCCCTCAAGGGGTATCACCTACCAAACCATCTGTGACTTTAGAACTGGTTCCGCTTGTCCTCCTCCCTGCCCAGTAGCCTACCAGTTGGCTCCTCCCTTCCCTCATCTCTTGACCTCTAGAAGAGTTCTCCAGTCCTCTCACCTGTGGTCTCGCAGGTGGTCCTGCCTCCGGAAGGCCTTGTGGCAGATGTCACAGGTATAGGGCCTCTCGTCGGTGTGGGTCCTCTCGTGGATAAGGAGGTTGTAAGACTTAGTGAAATGTCTGCCACAGAACTTGCAGATGAACTCCTTCTTGGTCTTGGAGGGCAGCCGGCCCCGCGAGGGCTTCCTGTCAGGGGACAGCTTACTGATCTCAGAGCCCAGAGTGGCCCCTAGTCCTGGACTCAGTTTCGCCAGATCCCCGAGCTTGGGTGGGTCCTCCTGAGTGGCAGCAAGAGCCAGGTTGGCAAAGTCAAAGCGTGGTCTGTCCTTGCGGTGCAGGGTGGGCAGTCCTCGAGCAAGGCTGCCTTGTTTGGGGTGGAAAAGATGGGCAGCAGCAAAGGGTAGCCCGGGGAAAGAGAAGCGGGCGTCCAGCAGGCCTTGCGCAGCCGCCATCTCAGTGATGGTTGAGCTGCTGATGCCATGCAAGCTGGGATAGCCCAGGGTCCAGTGGTTCATGTGCATGGTCTGCACCGCACTCAATCCATACAGACCCTGCAGCTGATCCACCGCGGCAGGAAAAGTGTTAACAGCTTGCAGGAAGGAGTAGTTGGTGAGCTGCAGCGATGGGTGTAGGGGAATAGGGGCAGGTAGTGCTTTACTCCCCATCTTCCCTTTCCAGGCGGACGTAATCACAAGAGGCTGTGCTTCTCTTCTGGGACTGCTGTGCTCCACACCGACCATGGGCAGGAATCCTATGGAAAGAAGAGGGTCAGACAGTCACTCATGTGCCATTGGAGCAGGAATCAATCCGAAGGGGAGAAGAAGGGCAGACAATCACTCATTTGGCATCAGAGCAGGAAACAATCCGAAGGGGAGAGGAAGGGCAGACAGTCACTTATGTGGCATCAGAGCAGGAATCAATCCCAAGGGGAGAAGCAGGGCAGTTACTCACGTAGCATTAGAACAAGGAGCACTCTCAGTGAGAGAAGAGGGACAGAGAGTCAGTCAGGACTCAGGATGTATTAGAACAAGAATCAACCCCAAGAGGGGGATTGGGGGGGAAGTCACTCATCTCAAGGAAAGAAGCGGGGCAGAGAGTCACGCGTGTGATATTAGTAGAGGAATCAATCCAAAGGGGAGAAGTGGGCAGTCACTCGTGTAAGTAAGGAATGTGTTCAGGGTAAGAAGCATGAGATGCGCAGCTACTAATATTTAATTGGTTAAGAGGTGAGGGCAGTTGTTCGTCATGTGTCCTTAAAGAGTAGAGCGTCATTTCGTTGTGAGAATATGAAGAAATAACTTTAGAGGAGCCTTTTTTTCCGGGTTCCACTCACACAAGGTCTTACTAGAACAGTTATTCGTTGAAATCACTAGTGGCATTCAGTCCTGGCATTCTGAGCATTCACTCGGGAGTCACTCCTGATAGTCATTCATGAAATCCATTCTTGCAACCACTAATCATTATATTCAGATAAGTTCTGCAGATTCACCCACTGACACCCTGCCTTCTGCAGAGCGTTCCAGACACTGTGCTTGCCTTTTGTGCTAAGCACTGATTTTGGATCTATTTACAAATCATAGGCTCTACTAACTCTATAGAATTCGTAGCATGGTTAATCTAATTCCTACCTCTTACCCTGTACCCCGGAGAACGTCACAGCCACATACTCTACAGAGACCAAACTAGCCACTGTCCAACTCAGTCTCTAGGAACCCTGTAGGTACAGTCACCAGCCCCTAAAACCCGACTGGACACCCAACGCAAGGGATCGCGCGACCGACCACAACACACAACTGTCTGTGTGAAAAACACCAATTACAAATACTGCTCAAGCCTCCAAAAACGCGAAATACCCATTATGACTTAACCGATCTTAACGGTGTTTTTTATCAGTATATGGTGGCACACCACGGATGGAGTTAATCAAATGTTACGTTAAAGACAACAGAGCGGTTTAAAAAAGCAATTAGCGCCGTGTGCAATATTTTCACACTCCTGCCTCTTTTTACACGGAACACATCAAGCTCCCCAGCTTTACTTCAGACTAAGTCTGACTGACCCCCAGCAGGCAGTGCGTGCGTACGTATGTGCGTGACTGCGTGCCTCAGCGTGAAGTGCGTACGCATGCGCACTCTACGTGCGGAGCCGAGGTCGCCGCGGAGCGAGTGTGAACAGCTTGGGCGGTGAAGCCAGAACTTCGTGGCGGTGGGTTTGAGGAAGCATCTCTTGCAGTAAAAACACGTGATTATAACTGCGACGCACCGAACACAGTGTGCCCAGACTCTAGTTGATAGCGGCCCATTGGAGTTTCGTGGATACCGTGGCCTCAAGGCCTCGGCCCCCACCACCTCCATGGAGGTGTGTCGTGATTTGTAACACTTAGGAGACTCATTAGGCGTCGAGGGATCATCTTCAGGGGAGGTGGAGAGTAGGCTCGTCCCTTCTCAGCCCCAGTGCTTATTTTCTTTCCTTCAACAACATCTCATTTATCAGGATTTCTGAAGGGGGGAAAAGTAACACTTCCCAGCTCCCCGGGCTTTGGCACTTTACGTCCAGATCACTTCCAGATGGAGTGGGGCGGCAGCATCTGTCCAGAGGGGGGCGGGAGAGGGGTCCTCTACCGAGAGGGTGGGTGAGGACTTGAAGTTCTGCACAAGCATAGCACATTAAACTGTACCCTTCTGTCTGTCGTTGAACCGGCCCCATCCGCATGCATCCACTGTGTACAGGTGTCCACGTGTACCCAGTTCACGTGGACAGTCGGTCAAGCACATCACCAGGTTGCACATGAGTTTAGCATGTTACCCCAAACATTAACAGGATTGTGAAAGGGGTTAGGTGCATCCTCTTACAGTCTCTGCATGAGAAAACTACAGCATCACACCCTCCTACGGGATTGAACAGTGGTTAAGGACATCACCATGCCCTCCTGGGGATACTACAGATGGTTATAACGCACTTCACTACAACCTCCTACAGAATAGTACAGTGGGTTATTATGCATTTTGCCACCGCCCACAGGATTATACAGGGGATTTAGTATACCATCCCGTAGGATTTACATGGAGTTAAGCACATCACTGCATTCTCCATCTAAATAGTACAGGCCATAAACACATCACCATACCCTCCTGCAGCTTCTTCATTGGACTAAGTGCACCGTTACATCCTCTTTCAGGATCGCACGGGGGTTAAAAACGTGACGTAAACTGTAGGATTATACAGGGTTAAAGATCATCACCGGGCCCTCTGCGAATTTTGCAAGCGGTTACATTAGTTCAATACATTTTGAAAGTTGTTGGTGAAGTTCCACAGAACAGTGTGATGGTGCAAGTTAAGCACATCACCTTCACCTGCAGGAATGTACACAGGCGGCTATGCGTATACTGCCACTTCTGTAGCCTACATATCCTATGCATGGGCTGAGGAGAAGCTGCTGCAAGATCACGGGGCCACCGTGAGAGGTACTAACCGGACTGGACTGAAACGTGCTTCCTATCTGAGCACATACTGAAGTGCTTTACGTGTGCTATACATGTGACATGCCATGCAAATAACTGTGAGCCAATTAAATGTTACTGATGACATCTGCTAACAACTATATGTACAAGGGTATTAGTGCAATTGCGAATTGAATGGTGTTAGCACGGCATATTCTAACTAACCGTCTTGTAAGAGGCCCATTTAATGAGATATTTCATTTCATTCGTGTAATTTAACCCCTAGTGCTCAAAATCACCCTGGCACAAACCCGGCGTGCACTTCCTTAAAGAGGAATACGCTATTTACACGGCGTTGAGGAACAGACAAGGCCTCCCCGGAAACTCCCCGTGTCCCTCGCCGCACTCAGTAATGGTAATAAACAGTACTGTGCACTCTGGGCATCTGCATATATCACATGCATGTATATTCGTGAGTATGTAGTGTTTGTGTACAGATAGATTTATTTTAAATGAATACAGTCGCGGCAGAGTAGCAAATGGTTGCCAGAATCAAGGCTGCGCACACAGTAGTTGTAATGGTGACGGTAAATACTGCTGATAAAGTCTCTGGGCCGCCCACCTCAAGCAGAGGAAGTTACGACGACGTGACTTCGTGCAGTGTATGTTGTGTGCAGATATGGGCGGGGGCCTCCCGGACTCCCTGCTCGCCGCGGCCCTCAACCCTCAGGTATGTGCCCCCTCTTCCCGGGAGAGGAGGCGTGGGGGTAGTGAGAGTAGGGGACAGTCAAGAGTTTCACTCAGACCACTCGACCGAGGCACTAACCTCACTCTCCTAGTAAACATTCCCACACTAATCGCTCTCACGGGGGTGTGGGGGCGAGGGGGGTTTGAAGATATCCAGGAGAAAAGGCATTTTCTAATTAAACAAGAAACCGAGCAATCGAGACGCCTCTCTAATGGTCTGTATGGTAGAAGGTGTTCTTTAGGATGAATATTGGAACAAAAGGCCTCACTTGCTGTTGTAAGTAAAATTGACAAACGACCGCGCACCAAAAGTAAACGAACATGCAGCCAGCAGGTAGCGCGCACACAAACAACAATTCAGTCATGCAGTATGTACAGCCGATTTTCACAGACAACCAAGATACAATGAGGTGCGTGAACAGACAAATTAAAATACACAAAACGCAAAAGCAAAATACAAAAATGCATATTCAAGTGTACAAATACATCAACTGAAACGTCCGAATAGACAAGCTAATATACACAAATCATAATACAAAATGTCTAATGCACAAATAAACACAACGCACAAACATAATTAGACAGACTTTTAAACCGTACAAATGAAAATACACATTCATTAAAAGGCACGACTAACAAAATAAACCTCGGAAAATAAACTAGAAATACACAAACTAAAATACACAAACAGCTGACATGAAATACACAGATTATAATTCAGAATAAATATAAAATGCGCTTTTTTGGGCAAAACCCATAAATGAACTGCAACACTAGCCATTCTCGTATGCAGCTGTAGTTTGCTCACATTCAGATACCGCCGCCTTAAACTGTCTTATCTTTTAGAAGACGACAAATCGCATTTTCCCGTTGCATATTTGGCTTCACTTGAAAGTTGTACAACTTAAACCCGACATACGGTCCTGTCGCTCCCCACATCGCAGGTTAAATTCACAATTCTGTGCGCTGCATGTACCCTCGGGCACACATCTACAACCCGCCTCGCTTTGGAATTCGATCGGGGTCCAGCCTGGACGGTCTGTTTCAAAGTTATATTTTTGTTCTTGTTTTGTTGCTCAGTCTGATTCAAAGCGTCCCCATCTCACACGCATCCCCGCGACTGCAAACTGCCCCCAAACATAAACACACCGTCTCTAGAATGCACGAATTAAAAACAATCTCTTTCCCTTGATGCCCTAGTTTTACAGACGACACCCTCCCTTCATACTGAGTGAGCTGCGGTCATGTTTATTCAGACACTAAAGTAGCGCCGCGGCGCAAGTCTGAAATTCAAAGCACTCGACTGAGGTCAGATTCAGTGGCACCAGAATAGAGGCTTGTGGCACTTTTAATCGATTCATTTTTGTAACAGTGTAACTTCCTTGCCACACGGGCGCTCAGAAGTGATGCGGGGCCTCTGGGCAGACTAGCCGTCTCCCAACCCCGAGGCAAGGGCGTCGACTGGCGAAAGTAGAGCTGGTGCATCCAGTGATACACGCCTCCCGTGTATTGTAAGCGCTACAAGAAATGTTCTTGTTCCACTGCATCCACTCGCCGCAGTTTTAGTCGTTGAATGTGGTTGTGGGCCACAGGGGCAGGATCTGGGCGAAGGCAGAACTCCGCAGGCTTGGGGTGAAAGGACTTATCTATTTGAGACAAATTCCAATTGCCACATATTTGAATCGGGTGTTTATTGCAACTAAAGTAGTGTATTTAACAAAGTAAATTGAGAACATACAGCTCTGCCCGTTCCCCCTTTGCGTTCTTGGTGAGAGGACACCCCCTCTCCGACCGTAGAGGATCCATTTTAATTTACAGGTTTTCAGAGCAGTTTGACGCGTGTTTCTCTCCACTTCCCCGCAATGGAATTTCCCTTCCCTGCCCTTCTTGGCGGGCATTCGCGGCCACACGGAGAGGTAGGTGGTCTGCTCCATCAAAATGTCATGTGGGGCCAGAAGAGGCAGGCTTCTCCACACTGAGTGATCGTGGGCAGCGCGCTTAACTTCCCGTGGCCTCGGTTACACAAACATGCAGCGCTCAGAAATGGCGTGCTTCCGATGTGAGGCGCTGTACTTTCAAAAGTACAGGAGGCGGAAACTTTGTCTTATTTCATTTTGCTCATTATGGGTAGTTGTTTTGCACTTCAGCCCGGATGTCAGTTGAACGTGTCGTGCAGCAGAAGTTAGCCAGAGGCATGCAGGGACTTGAGGGACAGCGCCCAAGCCGCCGGAACCGCAGGCATAGCGCCCAAGAACAAACTCCGGCCGCTGCTAGGAGTCTACAAAAAAGACGCCACTGTTGCGGACACCTGGAAATGCCTTAGAAGCGGCAAGAACAGTGCCCAGCGACACATTTTTGGTGTGCTGCAGTGCAGAAGGCGTACTTAAGAGCAAAACACGTTAAGTCCGACCCTAAAGAAGCTTCCGACGGGTGCAGGTCTGGTCTACCTCAACAACACGCTTTATGTTCTACGGGAAAAGCTGCGCAAACAAGCTTCATGCACTGTAGGGTTAGCGCCCAAAACAAGTACCTAAGTCTGCAGGCACAGCGCCGAACAACAAGTCTAAAGGGGGTGGGGGGGGGGGGGGGGGGGGCTTGGACGTAGCGCCGAAAGCACGCCGCGTGGGCTGTGGATATAACGCCCAAAAGCAAGCCTCGTGGGCTGCTTGCATACAAATATATCTCTGTTAACAACGCAACCAAAACTAACCTTCATGGCGCGCAGGTACAGCGCCTAAGGCTACGGCGTTGTAGTCATTAGTGAACCTCGGGGAAAACATGCATAGTACTTGGGAACACGCTTGGGTTGTGCAAGCATAGCGCCTAACAGCATGCCTACTAGGCTGCCTGGATTGCGCTAGGGTAAGAAGGCATAAATTAGCCTCTTGCTCTAGAGGCATAGCGCTTAAAAGCAAGCAGCCTGGTAGAATGCTGGGATAGCGCCGAGACCACATCTCGTGGTTACCTGTAGCAGGCCGCAGCGTGTTCACTTTATCTGCCAACCCAGGCCCCATATGGCGGACACCACACGGGCATGTGTTGGTGTGGTGTGTTTTTTTTTTAACTACGAAGGGATTAAACAACCTGCGAATTACTCTTCCATAAGGGGCCCGACCCCTGTGTTGAGGAGGGGGCGGGAAGGGTGGGCGGACCTGTCACGAGAAGGGCAGAAACGTACTGTCACTGAAGATGTTGCTGACACGGAATGTGAGAGGCGTTTCAGACGTGACATCACATAATGCATGTATTTTCTGCGGGCTGAAACTATGGCACGCTCTAAGCGCAGCACTTGCGCGTGCGTAACCGGTTCTAGTGAGCCCCGAGAGCCGTGTGTGGTTCCAGACCACAAGGAGGGGCAGTCACTCGGGGTCTCCAGGTGTGCCAACGTACTCTCAACGATCTTGTTTTTCCCTAGCAATACCATACGTCACTTATTATACCAGCCCCACTCGCCTTTTCTGCATGTCACTGATTTGGCATTCGGGGAGTTCCCGTCGCCGTCTGGGTATCACCGACTTTTCCTGCCCACTCGACTGTCTGTATGTCACTGATTTTCCGTGCACCTCTCCATGTCCTGGTTGTTCCTGTCCCCCTCGCCTCTCTGCATCTCACTGGTTTTACCTTCCCCCTTGGACCGCTGTATGTCACTGATCACCCCTCTGTGTTGCACTGATTTCCATTCCCCTCACCCCTGTGTGGCACTGGTTTCCCCTGTCCCTCTCGCTTCTCTGCATGCCACTTACTTTTATCCCCGATTCTTCCTAACCCCTTGTCCTTCTGCGTGTCACTGATTTTCGATGCCCTCATCGCCCCGTGTGTGGGTTTTCATCCCCGGTCTCATGTCGTATTTCTCTCTACCTAATTACGGCAGGCACTGTCCTACGGATAACTTTATGGCACCGGGCGCTGCCTGTGCCTGGCACCGAGTTCCCATGGCAGTGGAGGCGCCACTGGCCAATGGGATCCCAGCCCGGACAGGGCCTTGTCTCTGAAGCGCCACTTCCTCCCAGGGAGACGGTGGGGGTCAAGGCGCTGCACGGCTACAGGAGAGTTACAGGCGTGCAGCTGTGGCAGGGCTCTTTGCAGGTGGGGCACAGGTGTCGCCGTCTGTCCTGTTCACAGGATGACTGACCCTGGGAGGCACTGCTTTCAGCGCAGGCAACCATGGCAGACATGGGTGCAGTGCAGCGAGTAACCATACACATCGCCGGGGCACTAAGAAGCGATGAGTAGTGGCAGAGACCGCTATATGACCTCAGCATTCCTGGACACAATTTAGCCGAGAATCTCTGAAAGGGCGCTACATGCTATCCATAGTGTCCCGTGTGTGACCCCACCCGTGGCCGATCCCGTGCACAGTGTAACACTGGCTTCGGTGAAACCTGTCGAGGCACCGGAGGAGGTCTGTGTGTGGCCCCAGCCTGCGAGCTCACCTGTGCACCGGGCCTGACTCACCACAGCAGATAGGCGGTTAGGCGAAGGAGCAGGCGTGTATGTGAGTTTAGCAGTGTACGCTCGTGTGCGCTGTGGGACCCTTACTCTGAAGACGCGCTTCACACGCGTGCCAAACCACGGCCGTGACCCAGTGCACCGTGTAACACCAGACATATACATAAGCGAGGGAAGAAGGCGTGGCCCCTGAAGTATAGACTCCTGTGCATTGTGCACCATTAAATCACTGAACTGCATGTGCACATAGGCGATAAGTCATTGCAGACACGACCGTGTGTGATTCCAGCAGAGCAAGTGCCCAGCGTCCATTGAATCTGTAAAGCCCTGCACAAAAGCGGCAAGCCGTGCCACCCCAGCGGCGCAGGCCTGTGTGTGCACTGTGACACCTACTCTCGGAGAATCACTCCACACAAGGGACAGGTTCTACTATCCTGTTCACAGTGTGACTTCCTCTGCACACAGGCGACGAGCCAATGAGGACACCGCTCCCATGTGACAGCCGGCAGTTTAACACTGAAACTCTCAAACAGCACTGCACATAGGCGACAAGATGTGACTGTGCGACCCGTAGCAGTCCGCGTATAGTGCGGCGCTGACTCTGGAGGAAGCACTGCACATAAGGGACCAGTTGCGCTAGGCGCACACGCGTGACATCAGCAGCAGATTAAGCTGGTATGGGTAGTGTAACACGAGCAGCGTGCACACAGTGGTGTCGGGGGTAGCTGAGTGTGATATCCAGCAGGGTTCCAGGTTCTAGTGTCGGTAACACTGGAAAAACACTGCACGCACGTGGCAGGTTGTTTTAGGGACCCGCGCGTGTAATCTCAACATTCTAAACTTCTGTGAGTTGTGTAACACTGGAACACGCGTGTGTAACCACAACACTAAGCCCCAAAGAGTAGTAGTATGGCGCTGGAGCAGCAGCGCAGAGAGGCGATAGGCTGTTCTAATCCAATAACCACAGCACTCAAAGTTGTCGAGAGCAGTGTAACACTGGAGCAGCTCTGCACGCAAGTGACAGTCTGTTGCAAGCTCCGGGGAGTAGTGTAACACCGAAGCAGCAGTGCAGAGAGGGGATAGGCTGTTGTAAGCTACAGCGAATAGTGTAACACTGGAGCAGCCCTGCATGCAGGTGACAGTCTGTTGTAAGCTCCAGTGAGTAGTAGTGGAGCAGCAGTGCAGAGAGGTGAGAGGCGGTTCTAATCACGCGTGTTTAACCACAACACTCAAAGCTCCGTGAGTAGTGAACACTGGGGCAGCGCTGCACACGGGTACAAAGTGGTGCCAGCCACTGCTCTGAGTATACCAGTCTCGATTCCATGCAGAGCTAACTAACCCTTCCGCTCCTGCGTTCCATGAGTGGCTTCAGACACTTACCTAGCTCCAGGACCTGTTCAGTGGACACCTCGGGCACTGTTGCGGCCTCTCGATCCTGCGCTCAGTGAATCGCAGGGGCGGCCGGTGGCTCCACCATGCCTCGGCTCAGCGGGGCTCCCCTGGGGGACACCTCCCGCCCGAGGGCATGGTCGGGGTGTGCGGCGGTGCTCGGCTCTGGTTGCGGGACTTTCCCTCCTCCAGAGTCCGCGGGCTCTCTCCCCCCTCAGCGCTTCCACAAAGTTTCCTCCAGGTCTGAGTGCGGGCTCTGAGCGCCACCACATTTCAGCAGCGAGGAGGCTTCCCCGTCAGGCCACGCCCTAGGCCACGCCCCAGGCTGGCCAAGGCCCCGCCCCCTCAGGAGCTGGTCCCGTGAACCCCGCCCATAAAGGACCGTTCTAGTCTGCAGAGCTTTGAGCCCGCCCCGTTGGGACCACGCCCTCTGGTGACCACGCCCCTTCGATACTCCTCCATTTCTTTGTAACTGATTCTTAAAGGGACACGGCAACCTTTCCGAGGCAGAAACTTCTGCCTAAGGCGCTTCCACGGGTGGAAATACTGACTCTCTCGCCAATACCTGCTATAGAGAAGTAAACACTAAGAATGCTGCTAGATATGTTATATTATTATTGTCTATAAAACCCACAGGCAAATAACCCTTTCCCCAAAGTAGGAATACTCGCACTGATTAGGTAAATTGTCTGAAGCGCCTTGTGGTAAGGTAACTTCCTGACAGTTGCTACCAGACGCCGAGCTCAGCTGTAATGTTCTTTAAAACACTGACACCTGTTAGAACTCAGCGCCTAGTCTGTATACGCATGCGTGCATGGTACCCAGTGGGCCCCTGAATATGTAGGCGCTTTAAAGATGAAGTGATCGTGGGGGCGCAAATAGCGGCACTATGGAACTTTTAGGAGGGAGAGTATTCTGCAGGAAGAGGGATAATGTATTTAATTCCGTTGACGTTGAAATACCGATTTTTCTGTATGGGAATGTATAAACAACTCCTGGGAAATAAGATGTCCCCCCTCAAAAAAAATCCAGTCCTCGCGTTTCAAGGGCTTGCGAGATTCTGTATGTTAAGGTAAACCGCGCTCCGGTATCCTAGATGTAATTTTTCGCTACTAGCCTCTATTATTTTTAATGCCGGACTCCTAGTGTGACCCCTTATGTGCCTATTTTTCGCAGAGAGATCTGCTAAGGACTGGATCATACCAGCAGAGCACAGCCTTGTGCTCTGTGCCCGGCCCATACACACACCAGAGCGCCCGCTGTGCCAGGCTGGTCTGTCGTGACAATGAATTTACAGACTGCTCTTAACGCTCTGATTTGATTCTAGCGGTTGCTTTCGCACCTCTGCAGGTTCATAGCTCTGGAAAACAACCCGTACAATGCCCCACATCAATGGTACTCTTTTAAACGACTTCCGAAGGACGAAAGGCAGAAAGGCCCGCCCAGGATTCGAATCGACTTGACTCACTGAGCTATCGCACCTGCCTGAGCTCCGGTGCGACGCCGCATTCCTGCTTCGATGGACTTTTGCCATATTCCGTTCTCGGGGGAAGGGCGCCCGCCTAGTGCGCTGTTCCTGCCCCGCGGTGGAATCATCACCTACGAATACGCAGACTAGTCGCAGCTCAAAGCCAAGGGACGTCATTAGAAGCAGGTTTAGTGTCCCCTCGCCGCCCTCTGCTCACTTGCGAACGGATCTTTCAGATTCCAGCATATGTGTACACACGCACCACGTATCACAGGTTCGTACCAAATCATGACGCTGAGTTCATACCCACGTAAGGGAACTATCTACAATGCTGAACGTGACCTGCAGTATTGCTCGTCAAATTAATTACATTCATCAGACATGCATATTTATTCATAACTTTTAAAACTGGAAATATTGGATGGATGTGTCTACGCCGCCCACAAACATATTGCATGCTTATTTGATTTTATTGTACGAAATTGTGTGAAATGTGAGTTTCACCATTTTAAACGGCATGCTGAAACCATTCTGCAGTCCTTTGTCCGTTTGATCAACTATATATTTGTGAAATGCAAACACAGCCCGAACTTTCTCATTCAAGCGCCCTGCAGAGAACAGCCTTAACAACCTCTCCAATGTAAAGACAGAATGTGTTTTTTAAAATAAACTAAAGGGTGTTTCTATCTGAAACTATATATTCTTAAAGTTACCCTTCCTTTCTGTTTACTAAAGGCAACCAAACAGATTTTCAAACCAAGTGCTCAAAATGAAAATGTCTGTTGAAGATTCGAATCTACTCTGGTCTTGTGGTTTATGATTTCATCAGATTCGCTTGACTGAAGTATAGGACGATATTACTATCTATCTATCTATCTATCTATCTATCTATCTATCTATCTATCTATCTATCTATCTATCTATTTATCTATCTATCTATCTATTCAATCCATATGAATAACGTCATACCATTTATGGGGCATAATTTAATTCCAGCGAATTTCTGATTTAAACCAATGGAAGCCTATTATTTTGTCAGTGAAATCTCGGCAGTAGCGTGTTATCTGTTGGCGTTTGGTATAATACACCATTTTTGTTAGTTTTGGGCTCATTCAGGAATTCACAAGAAAGCATCATATTTGCACTGAATCCAATGTGTTAGCTGTATACGTGTCTATGTAATCTGTGTATTCTTTGTGGTAGGCGCCACACTCGTGAGTGCATTCCAAATGCGTGCTGTGGAGCTTGACATACTGTGGGCGCTATACACCAGAGCTGCCTCTTGGCGCTATGGATGTTTCGGTCCTCGCCGTGATGCAGACTCACGCTCCGGGAGAATGAGCTGTGCTGTTCCCGGGGATCTGCCCCGCGCAGACCCCAATCCTCGTCGGAGGTTCGCCCAGTGCACGCGGAACTCCGCCGCCCCCACCTTTTAACTTCGTTGAAACTGTTTTTTTTTTTTTACTGTAGTCTTCTTACCTCTATAAATGACTTAATTACAATGTGAGCACTTACTGCATGTTTAAGGAATTTCAGTGATTAAATACTACAATGTTAGTATGGCGGGGTTCCCTTGCATGTCGCTGCACTTTAATTTAATACTAAGTATGAAATGAACAGCCGATCGGCAATAATTCGTGGGATTTAGAAGCTCGCGCACTGTACCCCTGCACCGTGTTTCCGTTAGTTTACCCTCGTGTCACGTTTTTTGGGTGCGCCTCACAGACTGTCTTTTTCAGCGGGCACGGAGGGAGCAGCGCCCCTCCTCGAGTGGGACCCCCCCTAGGGGATACAGGTGAGGGGAGTGCAGTAGTCCTCTCACACCCACAGTCAGATCAACCGGGAAAATGTGCAACACGCGACCCCTAGTCTGCAAATGTACAGCTTATGCCCCAGTACGGTGACCCCGGGCCCACCCAGGGGTCGGGACGCGGCGTCGCCCACACAGCCCTTGAAACAACACCGCTTCACTTAAGACAGCCCGTAGTTTGATGTCCCCCGGTTGCTGTGGTTCTAGGTGTGATGCACGCGCTGCTCGGGGAGGCCGAGGCACGAGTGGGCAGAATTTGTTGGGGGGTGGAGGGGGGTACTGCTTATGGTCACCAAACGGTCCAAGGAGCAGCGCAGGAGGTCTTTCCCAACCGTCTGCGTTTCACACGTGTCTTCAGTGCACGCTGACTGCCCGCCAGGGGAGGGTCCGGGCATCCTCGGGTTCACACTGTACCCCTGTAGATCCTGTGCGGGGTGCTCTCGGGGAGCCCCCGGTGCCTCAAAGAGCTCCCTTGCTAGGGTGAGCTGCATACAAGTCAATGAGTCCACCCTCTCATAGTACCACATTCCCTTAGAACAGGGTTCTAACCTTTTGACCTCTCTGGACACGCCCAGAATCATTACTGCAAGCCGGGGACCCCTGTCTAAGCAGTTCTACAATTTGAACCATACAAGATTTCACCAAAATACAGAAACGCGTATACATCAAATATAATAGACACATTAAGGACTTTTAAAAAATAAATAAATTCACAAGCAAAAATATGTTAATGTCACAATTTTAATGAGATGGTTCACGCGTTTCAAAATGTCGTTTTATTTATAAAAGATGAAGTGACATCCTGGCACATCAATTTGTCTTTTTTGGTCCTAATGCGGGCACTTTTATGTCAGCGCATTCCAGCGAGGCCACCACATGTCCATACTAGATTCCATCTGCTGTGCTGCGCCCACAAGTCGAGATAAGAATACCAACGTCATTTTTAGCCTCCAATTTTAGATTTACCTAGTGACATAAACTTTCCAATTTTGTTTTTCTATGTATATGTACTTCATTACTCTGCTAAACCCATTTAATTTTCTGAACAGTTTCCGGCCCATGAGTAGGCGTCGAGGACCCCCAGGGAGTAAGGACCAATGCCTTATAATAAAGAAAGCAAATAGTCACCTTTTAATTCAATCCACATTCTAGCCATGAAAAATAGCAATAAAACCGCCCATTGTCGCAATCTAGCCACATATTGCTATCCAAATATTCAATCCAACCGCTGCAAACCCCCTTAACACACCTATGACGTGTCCTCCTGCACACCCACCAGCTACCCCTCCAATCACTGCTCGTCCATATATTCGACCCTGTAAAGTGCGTCGTTGCATTTTGGGTAGGTTCATGCTATACAAATACCTCAGACTTACACATGTCCGGCGACCATAACCACCCAAAAAACAGTGATTTAAAATCCCATATTTAATGTGAATTTCATCTACCAGCGAGCTGCAGTGTGCACAGCCACATACATTGCATTATTCCTGTCGATTATGAAGTTCAACCAATGGGGAGTCTAGAAAGTTATTCTATTTCTTTGAATTTGTTTTTATAAGAAAATACGGTTTTTTTTTTGCATGTGTGAGAGTTCCAGGATAACCAAACAGGTGAATTTACAGTATTTAATCTGCATTCTGAGGAGGGGCTGAGAACAGAACATAAACTTTGTTTACAATCAGTTGTTAGCAGTTGAAAGTTGCACCGAACAGCTTTTAAACGCCTGCCCCGTAACAGCAATTTAAAATTGAGAAAGGTTGTCACTAAACATCATCTTGTATCTAACTCAATAACATGCATTTTATCATGTTTTCTTGACAGTATGAACTACCAGGTTTTACACTAGTATTCAACCTGCTGCTCCCAAGGAGCACTGTCCTGTTTGAATAAAACATGGTGTCATACTGACCATGTGATATTTAAAAATATGTACATGGTCCGATAATGGCACCTGTGACTTCCGGTGACAGAGACAAACACTCAGCCATGTGGGCTGTTTCCCCAGAGTTGCCCCTTGGACTGAAGGGCCATAGCAGATGGCACCTGTCGTGGTAGGCATCACTGCAATTGTTTGTTGTAGTGTTATGTTTTGCAATGTGATTACAACAGTGATACATTGTGTGCTACAAAAATAACATACCACAAGTTGCCATATACACTGGCAGTGCAGAGGGGACGAAGCCTGTGAGTGCAGGCAGCAGAGAGATGAGAACATAATTGTGTTTGAACAGTGAAAAGAAAAGCAGGCAGTTGAGAAACTCGCGTCAGTGGAGCAGGCAGAAGAGAAATACGAGTGAAGCAGGCCTCTGAACGGGTGGGGGCGGCATTACATGGCGGGGAAAGGTGGGTGAAGTAGGAAGTAGTGGAGGCAGCAGGCAGGGTAGGCGGGCTGAAGAGCAGGAGGTAACGGGCACGAGAACAGCCTGCAGCATGATAAGGCATGCTGTAATATTTTGCTGGGCTTGGGTCAGTAGCCTCTGGCGCCATCTAGTGCTACTATCCATGGGAGCTTTATCGTCATTAATGCATAAAATAGGGTTCCTTTCAAATATTAAATAATTGTTACATGTCGAGTGCGGGGGCAGGGTAAGCCGGGGGAATAATGACCCCACCAGCCATCCCTACTGATGGGCCTATGTGTGTGTATCGTGGGAAGAGCGTACGTCATTGGAGGCCGCAGGGCGTAGCAACCAGTGTGGGTGGGTTACGAGCTGCAGGCAGAAGTCAGTCAGGGGTCTCTGAAGGCGGTGGGACCAAAAGACGTTCAACATGCAGTGGGGACAGGAGGCCAACATTTTTAGTTTCCATGTTTAATGAATCATATTGCCCCCAACAAGCCCCCTGAGCACCCCGGAGAGCCTCACCCCCCAAAAACTTTATGGCATGGAATGCGGGCACGCCTGCTTACCAGCGGTTGAAATTAATGAAAGCTTGCCGCCAATTACTTTTTGGTTTGTCTCACAAAATGTATAAGCATTGTAATACAATGTAAAGTAGTGACTTGGGACGTAACGTTGTTTGGGTACAATTAGGAAGAACAAGAGCTTGCAGGGTGCTTAGATTTTAAAAAGCCCCGTAGAAAACACGGCAACATTTTCGAACAGGAAAGTGTGAGATTTTAAAAACAAAAATCGGGAGAATAGTTTTTCCCCATTTACTTATGTCAAAGCAGAGGCGACTTCAGGCGGGAGACAACTAAAACGTCGGGATTCTCCCGCCGGAATCGGGGATGCCGGCAAAATAAAGGCAGCAAGAGGGAGAACATTGACTCGGAGACAGAATGGGCAGGAATAGAACTGCAAGGTGTATGGGGCAAAAAAAGGCGCGGGGGGGTAAGAACAGGCACGGTGGCGGGGGGGGGCAACTCTTAGGGGGCCTTCAGCCCAAGGCCAATGTATATCTGTGAGATATGGGAGATCCCTGGGCCATTCACCGCATCCTGCATCACGTTACCTTGCGCCACTGTAAAATAATTAGTTTCATGGGCAGGTAGTGCAGGAGGAAAGGCGCTTTAGGGCAAAGGAAGCACGAGGGACAGGCCACTGTGGCAAATAAATACACGTTAATGGGTAAAGAGTGATAGGTTTTTAGGAGGGAGACGCGCACTCTGACGGGCGGCGAGAGGCCAAGGACTGGCAGTGAGGGCCGTTGTGTGTGCGGGGGTATGGCGCGGCAGGTGCCGTGTACAGCTGCACAGCGACAGCTGTCTTGGGCAGGATGGTGCGGCTGGGTTTTGCATTGGGAAGTGGAGACCATAAGCTTCGCGCCGCGGGGTGCAGGATGCAGCACGCCCACGGGCCCCGAATGCGGCCCTGTGCACGCTGCGGGCACTGCCCAGGCTCTGAAGCAGTGCTTTGCTGCATGCCCTTCTGCGGGGCAAAGAGCCCGAGCAGGGAGAACAGGCGCTGCTGACAACTGTTGGGGACTCTCGGTGCTCAGTGTACTCCTGCCAAAGAGCGGCAGCGCCGACTGGCGGCCGGGGTGTGGCACCGCAGGAGTGGGCTGAGCGGGTCTGCAGAGGCACAGCCGGGTGCCGCTGTTGCCGCAGCGCCGGTCACGCACCTGGAGGGTCTCCTCACGCCCGCGCCCCCTTTGACTAACGCTGAAGTATTCAGCCCCCGTCCCTCCCCCCCACACACACCCCTCCCACCCACACCCCAGGAGACTCAAGGACGCACGTCGGGGCAACTAGCCGCTGAGACTGCAGGGCTCACACCGACATTTTATCTAAGAAGGTGGTGTACCCAACACATCACGTCCACTGCCGTAAGGCAACATCATGGCCCCCACGCAGAGTGCGATGAGGGGCCGAGAGACAATATTGTTACCATTGGGATGAACTGTGGGACACGCTATAAGGACCACACCTGATCTATTCACAGGCCATATTCTCTTCGTGACCCTCCCTTGAAGGGAACGTAAGGTACACTGAGTTCATGCAATTTATGCATAGGCTCGTGTGAAGCGTGCACACCACATCGAAGAATCTTACCTACATATATTAAATGCTGTAAACAATAGGTGCTATGAAGTTCCAAGCTACCTTTTATTTTATACAGCGCTTGCCAGCTGAGTTTTTCACCGTTGATAATGGCTGGTGTTACCATTACCCATGTGGCAGCTGTTCTTCTGCAGACCCACAACTGGCTGAATGTTTGAGTCGGCCCTGCAGTGTTTGGAACCTGTGACTCGTAGGGCACACATTGATGCCAGCAGTTAACTCCAGGAGCAATCTCACCCACATTAGTCGGAAAGCTACATGCCACCTTCCTGTGCTCTGGTCGCCATGAATGCCAAAACAGCAAAGGGCGCCTAGATTCCCAAAGCGCTAAGGGGCCATCCATGTGTTGGTAAGTATTTCTATAAGTGCACGTAAAACTGGCATGATATTACTATCAAATTCAGTCTGACTTCACACACATTTTCTGTTTATATTACTATTCTGAACATTATATGGCTCTTGTTATGTGGCAGTGTGCTCCTCTGATGTGACCAGTACTAGTCTGAGTCTAGCATGGTGATGTTCATTTTGAAGTAGGTATTGGACGCTACGCACAACACAAGTCTTTTATAGCGCTGCGTAGTGTATTGGCGGAAAGAGCAGTGAGCTACAACTGGAGAGACACAGAACTTTCCGACGAAGGGTGTTGGTTGATGACTGGAGATTACATCTCTGAACCTGGCAAGGATGGGAAAGTGAGCCCCGGTGTACATCTCTAGATTACTCGACATGCCTGATCTTTTGATCAAGTGTGCACACATCACAACCATTTTAATAGTTTATATATTTTTAATGTATCGTTTTACAGGAGTAACGTGTTTAATTATTGAAAGATTATAATCAAATCAAATTAATTATCGCCCTCTACTATTTGTTTTAACAATTAGTTTTTTTTTTTTGGTTCTCGATTCGTGAATCACAAGGACGTCATCGAGGTGATATCACTCGTGATGTGACGACTGTAAATATAGAATAAACACAATATCAATTAGTTGTTTTCAAGGGACTTTGAAATAAAAACAGTTTTCAGATTAAGTTCAAAGGAATATTTTTTAAATTCCAGTTTCGTTGCATTTACTTTCTTAACGCTCGTTGAACTTGCTTTAAAGCCCATTTCATTTGTAGTGGCGCTTAATTCAACAAATGAGATTTTTAAAAGCAGCGTTTCCAGTTTGTTCATTTTTTACATAGTTTGAACTTGATTTGTTATGTCTGTTGCAGACCGCTGGCACGTGAGGGGGTTGTAGCATTAAAATATATGCATTGTTTCTTTTTAATTGTGTGACTTTCGCCCTACAGTCTTCGAAATTACGCATCAGTTGGCCGACTCTTCAAAATGTGATCAAAAAAACACACACACACAGACCTGCCATTACTTCCCTTAAGTGACGTCTTAACATTTTGTGAGGACACCTATTCCTGAACGAACTAACACAATAAAACGTAGCGTTAAATTAAAACGGTGAAATAGAGACTTGTGATATTATGCAGACGCTCGAAGAGAAAATGTTCGGCAGACAGTCCTTGCCTAAGTCCTACGTGAGTAATATCAAATATCAGAGATAAAAGAAAGAAAGACTGATACAAAGCGTAAGATATTCATCCGTGCGTCAAACCAGCAGATAAACACCGCGGCGCATGCGCCCTCCGCTGAGTTGGTACAGACGGAAGCGGAGGACGTGCAGTGCGAGTCGGATTTGAGTCGAGTGATCAATTCTATCACCGACCTATATTGAAATTAAATAATAACAATGCAAACAGTAATAACAATAACCACTACAATAATAATAATAGAAGCAATAACAATACTTATTATTATTATTGTTGTTATTCACTTTTTCCACCTGAGAGCCCTCTCTGCTACAGTGTGTGGATCGATAGCCCTGTAAATAAAGAGTATTTAAGTAATGAATACATTTCACTAAGCACCCATTACCATTGAGGGCGGGCTGGTTACGTGCTTCACGTATTGGGTACAGCGTCGGGTCGGTGCGTAGTAGGCGCGAGTACTCGGCAGAGAGTGTATCCTTCGCAGGTGCCTGCGGACTCCAGGAGTTCCTGCGGCGGGTAGGCGGGTCCTCGCAGCGCCCACAGTGAATGTTATTGGTCCTGCATGCTGTAGGCTGGCTAACCAGGCAGGTCGTTGGCTGATGTCACAGCTCGAGCTATTCTCCTGGGAATGTTCCGTGGCTGTGACGCTGTGGGGAGGAGCAGTTGTCATCTTGCCGGTTGGTTTATGAGTCACTGTGAAATAAGGTGGATGAGCCAATCGTGGAACCCCGTACCAGTACTATGATCCCCAAAATAGCCCTCTCTAGACTCTCCCCTACTCTACCCCTCCTTGCACCATCCTTTATGGGTTCCAGAGTAGGGAGCTACTCACCGAAAAAAGCGCTTCAACACCCCATCAGGGGTGACAAGCGCTATATATATATGCAAACCTTTGTCGATCTTCTATCTCTCTGCTACCTTTATCATTCCAAATAACTGACTAACATATCCATCACTCAAATTACTTTCATATTTCACTATACTAATTCAACACTAATCCTTTAAGGGGTTCCGGAGTAGCGTGCAACTCACCAAACAGCCCTTTAACACCCCATCAGGGGTAACAAGTGCTATATAAATGCAAACCTTTTTCCCTCTTCTATCCCTCCGCTATCCTTCTCAATCCAAATAACTGATTAATATCCACAACTCAAATTACTTTCATATTTCACTATACTAATTCACCACTAATCCATTATGGGTTCTGGAGTAGCGTGCTACTCGCTGAAAATAGCGCTTCAACACCCCATCAGGGGTAACAAGCGCAACATAAATGCAAACTTTTTTCCCTCTTCTATCCCTCCGCTATCCTTCTGAATCCAAATAACTGACTAACCGATCCACCACTCATATTTCACTCTTCTAAATTACCACTAATCCTTTATGGGTTCTGGAGTAGCGTGCTACTTGCTGAAAAAAGCGCTTCAACACCCCATCAGGGGTAACAAGTGCTATATAAATGCAAACCTTTTTCCCTCTTCTATCCCTCCGCTATCCTTCTGAATCGAAATAACTGACTAACCTATCCACCACTTACAATTTACTTGCATGTTTCACTATACTAATTCAACACTAATCCTTTATGGGTTCCGGAGTAGCGTGCTACTCGCTGAAAAAGCTCTTCAACGCCTCGTCAGGGGTAGTAAGCGCTATATAAATGCAATTACAATACAATACATACAGTACAACATGGGTTCATTAAAGTACATCTAAGCACCCACTACCGTAGCCGACCAGCTGCAGTGAATCCAACGGCAGCAGTGTTGTTACCAGGAGATTCCCAACAGATGCGCGGGTTCCCTCGTGAATGCACATTTAAATAACAATAAGGAGATGGTAGCCATGTGTAGGCACGGGGCTACAGGAAACATTGCCATCATTACAACATCACCCCTCTCAGCAGAATGAAACAACGAGAAACATTGTAACTTTGCAAAACAAATGCCTGTGGAAAACATTGCAGGGAAAGACAAAATAAATACATTCAGAACCTATAGCTTTAATTTGCACCCAAACTGTACATGTATAGTAAATTCCCACTTGCTTATAACACAAGGAGCAAATGCACGTAAACAATGAGGCTGAAAGAAAAAAACTAAATTATTCTAATACATAATCCTTCAACTTGCATGGGATTTGAAATTGGCGTGAACCCCTTTTGCCAGATGCCACACAGGTTTCAGCCATGTCTGTGACTTGTTGTTGTTTGGCCACTTGTGTCATAATGGGTCCCATATCAGAACCTGAACCCACCTCTTTTCCCTGGTGCCAGTGAAACCAGTCACCATGTTCAGTATTGCAGGTGGTATGTTTATTAATGACGTCAGCCTGAGAAGTGGAAATTTTAACCAAAGCCCTCTTGTTCCACCACCCTTTATTATCAAGAAGAGCTGAACCTTTGCTCACCTGTATGGCTGACACTGGTGCTGAAAACCTTGAACAGCCCTTCGCCCTCTTCAGATTTTTAATAAGCACCCAATCACCCTTTTGTAAAGGGTGATCTACAGAGTGCTTACCTGCATCAATCCGCGCTTTCATGTTATTCTGTTTAAGTTGTACCTGTTCTTTGAGAGAAGTGGAAACATAAACTTGTTTGTCTTTCTCACACAACCAACTGGGATTTAAATGAGTATGCGCTTTTCTTCCTTTAAGAAGAGTGAAAGGTGCAAAATCTGTGGTTGAGTGTGGGGTGGTATTGTACGCCCAAACCTTGTTATGTACAAATTCCAGTGGATCTTGCCCAGAAGAAATTGCAGTTTGAATACCCTCTTTAATGATTCTATTACCTCTCTCAACTAATCCATTAGAAGAGGGTGAATACAATGCAACCTTTGTATTTCTTATTTTTTTTGACTCTTTTGCAAATACAGCATTGTTTCACATATCAACAATACAATAAAAAACCCCAAGCATGTACATCCCTAGACATTTAGCGAATACAATATACATTAGAATACAGTTATGCAAAGACATACTTACAGAGACCAGTACTATAATGATCAATGTCTCAGTACTCTGTGATTACAGCAGGAGTGATATCCATGCCTGCCGTTAACAAATAGGTCGTGAGAGGGGCCCAAATGTCCTTGGGCCTTGATGACAGCGGCAATTCTTCAGCATAATACAACAGTTGATCTCTACAATATGTAACAACCTCCAGTCACTTTTGTAATTTGGGGCGTGTCTACTATCCCAATTTTGTGCCACTTTTCTTTTTGCCAGCAATAGGGTAATCATCACTAGCCTTTTATTCTGTGGTTTTAAATAGCCTACAAGCCCCAACAGACAAACTTGTGACGTGCACTACACCGTCTCTTGTACAATCCCAGATAAGAATTTAGAAACCTGCACATAAAAATTGTGTGTTCTGGCACATAACCATGCAAGGTGAAAAAAATCCGCTTCTTGTGCTTTACATCCTGTACAATTGGCCACCTCTCGCAATCCATACCTTTTTAACTGCTTGGGAGTGTAATACAGCTGTTTGATAAATTTAAAGTGAATTATGCACATATTACAGTTGACAGTCAATAACCCTGTTAAGGAACAGCAGCATTCCCATTCCTTCTCCGTAAGTGGTACGTCTAATGCCATGTTCCATCTTTCCCTAGCTTTGTTGTGTTTGGTGCAGTGTCAGCCTGCACTGAGGTATACAGTCTGGTAACTAACCTTATACGGGAAGGGCCCACAGTCATTGCTTGTAATGGCTTCAGAGCCAACGGTTCAGCAGGATACCGGACGTTGAGAGGCTTGAGGGCCTCACTCAGCCCAAAATAAGTGAATACTGACAGTGGAGAGCTGAGTTTTCACATCTGAATGTCCTCTAGTGCGATGAAAGTGCCTCCAGGACACACATTTCCCATTGTAACGATACCTATTTCTGCCAGAGTCGCAATAGACGGGCGCTCTTGCGCCACGTAGGTATAAGGGTGCTGCACCAGAGGTAGCGCCAATGTGTATATAGGCACCTTTCCAGCTCTCTCCGCTAGCATCCGCCATGCCTGCGCCATACAATCTGTCATGCTCATCTCACGACGGGGATATGTAGGTCGCGTCCTGAGCATTAAAGTGGTCAACAGCTCTGGGAACACGTCGTCCGCCTCCACCGCCACGGGCAGCAGGAAGTACCAATAGGGCGCAAAGTGTGCCTGCGCACACAAATAATACATATGCAGGTCAGGGGCACCAAAACCCCTTCGAAAGTATGGCCTTGTGAGGACCTCTCACCTACAGCGAGGTTGTTTACCCGCCCAGACCATGTGAATTAGAACAGAGCGCAGTCTTGCAAAAAATGTCCTTGGTAACGGATAGGCATGTTGATGACCAAATACAAAAACTTCGGGAGTACAGTCATTTTTATGACTGCTATTCTGTCCGCCAGAGACAGCAGTAGCCTAATCCACTTGTCCACTTGCTCCTCTGTTTGCACCATCGCTCGACCAAAGATTTCCCTCATTACAGTCTCAGACTTTGCTATGAATCCATATACCCAGATATATGGTCTGGTACGGCCTAACGCCCCCTCCTCCCCTGACGGTGACAAAAAACCAAGAAAACTTTCTTGTTTTTGGAATAGGGGGTCGTTGACCCCCGATCGTATTTATTAACATACAAACAAGTTATATTCATAACATACCATAACGCAGAAATGACAAGACAGGATTCGGAACGATTCCAGAGCTCCCCCCGGTTTTAAAGACCCGAGGGTCACCCACGCCCCCGGAAGTGATCGGATCACTTCCGGGGCGCGGGGGAGCCTCACGTGACCCGGAAGTGATTCAATCACTTCCGGGGCATGATCGCCAGCGAGTGACCAGGACTGGGGGGCACAGTTCCAGTGGGGGCACGGCCGACCACCATAATGGCGGCGGGGCCGATGCTGGCCCCGCCTTCCTCTTTGACCGGGTCTATCGTCCACTTCAGTGGGAACGCCAATATAAACGGCCGGGTATTGGATGTCAATGGGAAGACGGAAGATTTATCCCACTTTACTCTAAGGCCTGAGAAATTCGTATTTAATATATTCCCTTATCAGCCCAGGGAGCTCCTCCTCCGGGTTATGAATATAGAGCACCATATCGACCGCATACATAGATATAATAAGTGGACGTTGTCTAAACCCCACTGCTTCTTGTGCATATTTCTGCCTCACTATACAAGCCAAGGGTTCCAGCACAATTGCAAACAACAACAGGGAGACGGGCACCCCTGTCGTGTTCCTTTATGGATCGATATCAGCTTAGAATGGCAGTTATTGATCCGCACTCTGGCAACAGGAGATGTGTATGATAATTAAATCCATTGAATGAATGCAAATGGTAATCCCATGCGCCGCACAACATCAAACATGAACACCCACTTGATGGAGTCAAAAGCTTTAGCAGCATCAATCATTACTGCCACAGCTCTAGTCTCCGGATCCAGTTGATGCATCACTGCAAATAAGGTTCATAAATTATGTGTGGTGGAGCGAGTCAGGACAAAGCCTGTTTGGTCCGGAAGGACTAATGCCGGTAGCAAGGGACATAATCTGGTGGCAACCATTTTTGCTATAATTTTTGTATCTATATTCAATAATGAAAGTGGACGTACGATTCACAGCTACCAGGGTGCTTGCCAGGCTTCAGCAAGGTGATTATTAGTGCTTCCCGTAACGTTGGAGGTAAAATTTTAGTCTCATATGCTTCGCTATACATATTATGAAGGTGAGGGGCTAGCAAGTCTGCATAAGCTTTATAAAATTCACTAGGCAGACCGTTGACGCTGGCCGCCTTACCAGAGGGTAGCGCCTGTATTGCTTCTTTCACATCCTCAATTGTGAATGGCTGCATGAGATACTCTCTTTGCCCTGGGGAGAGCCATGCAAGTGCTATCTCCTCCAAAAAGGCGTGCACCTCTTCACTCGTCGCTTCCCCCCGCGCCATACAATTCGGAGTTGTAATCTCTAAATAGTTCAATAATTTCAGGCATGTTATGGCACTTCGTGCCGTCCTGTCGATCCATCTCTGTGATGTACTCCTGCGTCCGCAGAGACCTAATCTTTACCTCCAAAGTGCGGCTAAGTTGTCCTCCTACCCCATAAGTCCTAGCCGTCCAGTGCCTAGATAAGTGTTTAATTTCCTGATCAGCGGTCTCATTATAGTTTGTTACCAAGTCTCTAATTCCAGCCAGAGTCTCTACCTTGTGAGTAACGGCATATTCTTTTTCTAACAAATGTATGGATTTCTCCAACTTTGTCATTCGGGAACGCAGATCCTTTAAGCAACCTTGCGTGTAGCCCAATACATGTCCCCCTTATAGTAGCCTTAAACGCCTCCCAAAGTGTGCCTGCCTCCTCCACCGTTCCCTCGTTTTCCACAAAAAACATCTCAATAGCTTGTCTCACCACTTCTTTAAAAACTGGATCCAGCAGCGGGGATGGCTGGAGACGCGACTGGAAAGGTAGAGAATGCTGTGTGGGGATGCACACATCCAGAGTCACCGGGGAGTGATCCGACAATGTGCAAGGTAATTGCTTCACCCGCTTCACCCAAGGAGCAGCCAAACCTGATATCAGCCAATAGTCCAATCTGGACCATGATTTAAGTAACAAGGAGACATGAGTGCTCTCACGTGACTTAGGGTTTCCAGCCCTTCAGATATCGATAAGCTTATGGGTGTTCATAATATCATGTACTACTTGTGCAGCTCGTTTGCCCTGCCAGGGTGTGTTTGCACCACGATCTATGTCAGGGTCTAAGTATGTATTCAAATCTCCCCCTCAGAAAATCACTTCAGGCTGAAGTGTAAATAATTTGTTCTCCAGCCTACGATAAAACTCTGGGTCGTCAATGTTTGGGCCATATGTAGTGATAATTGTAAGTGAAGTTCCGCACAAGTTCCCTAGTATAAGAGTAAACCATCCCAGATTGTCTAATTCAGTATGTGTGAGTTTGAAGGGTGTTTCCCTTTTTACTAAAATTACAACCCCTCTAGCGTAGTTAGAGTATGATGATGTTGCCTTCGGGGGCGGGGCTAAGCGAGCCACGATGGCGGTCCGGCTTTGCTGAGGCTCCGCGTCTGGGCGCCTCTCGACAGCTACACGGAGTGTATCAGTGGGAGCAGATCGATGCACAAGGCATCGGAAGGAGGCAGCATCACAGCGGGGGAGACGGCGGACACCTGGGCGCATCCCTAGCCCTCTGGACGAGACATAGTCCGGCAACTGCCGCCAGCGCCGCACCCCGAGCCGCAAGATGGCGGCGGAGCGTATCTGTGTGATACGGGAGATGCCGTGAAAGGAGACGGGGAAACCGACAACGCGTCTCGCCCTGATCGCGCTGACACTCGGAGGGTGTGGGCGGGAAGCGGACCCCCGGAGAAAGACGCGGAGCACCGGAGAGCGGAGGGGCATTGCTGGCCCGGACGCACCCGCCATTTTAAGTCTGCTGAGCCCACCGAGACCTGGAGTCGGACCCCTGGGCGGCCCCTATGCACCCAAGGTACTCCGTATGACTGGCGCTGCAGGGGACTAAGAGGGAGCTGGCTCTGGATGCGGATGGCAGGATCTGGAGGCACTCAATCGACCCGACCAGCGCTTGCCTGACCCTAACATGGCCGCCTACGGGACATCGCATCCCTCTCAACACAGCCGGTGAGGCCTTGCTCCTTTGACCTGCCGGGGTGACGACCTCCTGGGCGTAACCCGCGGGAACTGCTGTACCCTTGCCAGACCTGCTGACCACCTACCTGCCGCGAGACGTGGATGGCCTCGCCTCGACAGTAGGCCCTGGAAGGGACTTGGGCTTGCACGGGGGCCACAAGGTCGGTGCTTACACTCCCCCCCCTTGACCTTGGGGCGGCCACGGAGGATCCCCAGTGGCACCAGCCGTCGGTGGAGGCCCTGTGGGGGGTAGACTGGTATTGGGAGCGCCCTGAGTCTAGTGCCTGGTGGCTGGTGCGGACGATCCCTGTGCTTGGTTCATGAAGAGGACCTTGGTGGACCGGCTCGGGCGGCGGCTTCCCTGAGCGACTCCATCCGGGAGGCGACGCGGCTGCGCCCTCCGCCCTTCCGTGGATTCCTTGCGTCGCTGGGGCTACTACGACCCGGCGGACACTGCCGACTCGCTCGGACCACGTGGACTCTCAATGGGGAAGTCAAAACCCGCGCAGCATCCGGTGATCCCGGAGACGGCCCCGGAGAACATGTCTCGGACCTCGACGTGGTCCCCCAGCACGGTGGCCTCCACAGACTTATCGATCTCGGACAAGTTGGATAAGGTCCTCGCCGCCATTGAACTATCCCGTCTGTCCATGGAAGAACGCCTTGGTACCCTGGCGACGGATATAAATCTCCTTCGCGATGACCACCGGAAGTTGGCGGATCGGGTGCGTACGGAGGAGCGGACACTTACGGAAATACAACCCATATTAAAAGAGCAACAACAGACGCTCCAGGGGGTCCTTATTCGTCTAACTGCGGTGGAAGAACATGCGCAGGATTTGGAAGGCCGCTCGAGACGCTGCAATATCCGAGTGCTGGGGCTACCGGAGGGAATCGAGGGCGCCGACCCCATTGCCTACATGGACACGTGGCTGAAATCGTTTACCCCGCCTGCAGACCGCTCACCATTCTTTTCCATAGAACGGGCTCACCGTGTGCCGGCCCGAAAGCCCCCGCCAGGCACGTCTCCTCGACCATTCCTCGCTAAGTTCCTGCATTTCCGGGATAGAGATGCGGTGCTTCGGGCGGCGCGACTAGCTGCACCGTTGCGACTGGAAAACAGCCACATTATGATCTTCCCGGACTATGCTCGAGCGGTGCAACAACAGAGATCTTCCTTCCTGGACGTAAAGCGGAGGCTACGGGACAATAAGATCCAATACGCGTTGCTCTTCCCGGCCCGCCTCAAGATTATCTATAAAGGATCCTCCCTCTTCTTCACATCTGCGGAGGCCGCGCAGGATTGGACAGATCAACACTGCTCGCGGGCATCCGATCCTCGCCCCCAGAGGAGCTCCCCTCTCAAAACTTTCCACGCCCGGAAGCGACCCAAGAAGCTCCGTAACATCGAGTCCCGATCAATGCCAGGCACCCACGACTCGCCGGATCCCGAACAGATTATGCGAGAGAGACGGGAAGTTCTACAAGCGGTGATTGACCTACGCACCACACAACCTTCAGACTCTATAGATCATCCTCCACACCTGTTCTCATCCGATGGCGACAACGACAGCGACAGCACCGTCTCAGGGGCAGACCGAGCGGCGCCCCCCTGCGCCACTCCGCAAACAGCAGATGGACTATTGGATGGATCGGCCTCCTCTCCTCAATCCTGAGGCAACTCAGACACACGGACTCTTGGTATCCTTCTATGTGACGCACACCTAACACCCATGATATTGCACCCACAGAGTCAATCACTCAGCTCCTGATACACTGTGATCCTACTACATGCCCACTCAGCGTGTGGCCTCGCACTAGCACATCGCCACCCCCTATCACATAAAGCAGTTCTCCCCCTATAGTGTTACGGGAGGTAGTTTGGACACATCGTAACCCACACGATGAGTCCTCAGTATTGGGACAGTTTCCCGCATCCCCATATGTTGTTCACACCCCGGTTTGCCTATGTCCCACTTCGCCATGGAGTTTCACACCACAACACACCCCTTTCCCAGGCTTCCAGTCCGCCCGCCCCCCTTCAACGCAGCACGTCCCTGAGGGTCTACTATGCGATCTCTCTAAGGGGCATCACACCCCGCCCCCACACAGAACCGACCATCTATGGCACGATTGACAACTAGCGCAGACATTAATATACTCACACTCAACACACGAGGTCTACATACCCCACGTAAGCGCTATGCGATATATGCCTACGCGAAGCGACAGAAGGCATCTATCCTCTGCTTACAAGAAACCCACCTTAATGCAACGAAGTCGGCAAACTGCGAGTAAAATGGCGCGGACTTATCTGCGCCACGACCTACTCCTCGTTTGCCAGAGGGGCACTGATATGGATTCGCCCGGGAATCCCCTTTCGGGAACTAAGGCGGGTGGTGGACGACGAAGGCAGATACGTCTTGCTAGAGGGTCTCTTAGACGGGAGGGCTGTCCTCTTAGGCAGTATATACGCCCCAAATGTCGACCAGGATAAATTCTGGGACCGACTCACAATCTCGTTGGCTCAATTCACACAGGTGCCTTGGCTATTAGGAGGGGACTACAACTGTATCCTGGACCCGGTGCTGGACCGCTCACACCCTCCACTCCCACACTCTCCCACCTATAGACAAATAGACCGCTTTAAAGCGTGGGCCGCACACTGGTCCCTCACGGACGCATGGAGGCTGCACCATCCCCAGACCCGCATTTACTCATTCCACTCCATCCCTCATAATTTACGAGTTAGGCTTGACCGATTCTTATGCACGGCGGCGCTTCTTCCGCAGATATGTCACTCGGACTATCTGGGTAGGGTCGTGTCCGACCATGATGCGCACCTCCTCGGCCTTCAGTGGCGACCTCCGCACCCCCCTGTTCCTGCGTGGCGGCTGTCACGGGAGTGTCTCACAGACCAGACCTTTACACATGACCACCAACGTAGCATCCAAGACTACTTTACACATAACGCGGGGACCGCGTCGTCAACCCTGATCGAGTGGGATGGTTTCAAGGTAGTGGCCAGGGGAGAATGCATCCGGTACAGAGCCGGGGTGCGACACACCCTGGAGCGTGCCCTAGAGAGGGCGGAGCAGCAACTGGCTGCGGCCACTAAGGCCGCAGATCAATCAGTGGCGACAGTAACTCAGGTCGCCCATGCCAAATCAGAATACCAGGTGGCGTGCGTGGACTTGCGTCGTCACAATTTTCGAGCCTACGCAAACCGAATGCATCGGGAACGTGATAGATCGGGCACACTCCTGGCATGGCTCGCTAAGCAAGATACCGAAATTCGGCCTATCACTGCAATCATAAACCCCCAGGGTACTCTGGTGCAATCTCAGGATGAGATCCTCCAGGCGTTTTATCATCATTACTCGGCAGTTTACACCGCTCCCACGTCTCTCGATCCTAGGGCCATCGACCACTTCCTTGACCCCCTTCCCCTTCCCCGAATTGCCTCTGCAGACCGGAAGGGGTTGGACACACGGATAAAAACAACTGAGATTACAAGTGCGGTACGAGCATTGGCCCGCGGCAAAGCCCCTGGCCTTGACGGGCTCCCACTTGAATATTACGCCACTTTTGCCCCACAGTTGACCTCTCGTCTATCGGCAGTATTAGACTCGGCGCTTAGACTTGGCGAGCTGCCCGGCTCTATGAGAGCGTCGGTGATCGTGACATTTCCGAAACCCGACCGTGACCCTCAACTCCTCGCCTCCTACCGCCCCATCACGCTGCTCACAGCTGATTGTAAAATCCTGGGGAAAATCTTGGCGGACAGATACTCTCAAATCATATGCCCGTTAGTACACCCGGACCAATGCGGTTTTGTCCCATGGAGGAATACCTCTCATAACATTCGGCGCCTCTTTCACATTCAGGATCAGATCGGGGATCGTTTCCCGCACGCGGCGTGTCTGATCTTGGACCTTGAAAAGGCGTTCGACACCCTCACATGGCAATTCCTTTTTTCAGTTCTGGGACGAGCGGGTCTCGGCCCCACACTCATAGCCTATACTCGCCTACTCTACACCAATCTTACGTCCCGGATCCGCCTTGGTCGCTATATCTCCCCGGAATTCGCGATACACCGGGGCACGCGACAGGGGTGCCCCCTCTCGCCCCTCTTATTCGCACTCGCGGTAGAACCCTTGGCCATCCGGCTCCGTGGGGATGGGCAGACCTGGGGTATCCCACTAGCGGATGTCACACACTGTGTATCCATGTACGCGGACGATCTTCTCATATATATACGGGATGTGACGGCGGATCTCACCGCCGTTGCGACCGCCCTGTCGGAGTTTGCGGAGGCCTCGGGGTTGAGGGTGAACTGGGACAAATCGATGGTTTATCCCCTCCACCCGGACGCCCCCTCTCGGGAGGTCTGGATCGGTGACCGGAAACTGCACTGGGCGACGGAGGGTCCCCGATACCTTGGGATCCGACTATATCACTCCCCAATCGACATTTTCGAGGGGAATCATCGGAGGGCACTAGCAGGGATACGATCCTCCATTGGGTTCTGGCGGAGTCTGCCGCTGGCCCCGATTGGCCGGGTAGCCCTGGCAAAGATGATATTGGTCCCGCGGCTTTTGTACTACTTCACCAATCTCCCAGTGATTCCCCCCCGCTCCTTTTTCAAAGATTTAGATACGCTCCTCAGCTCTCTGATATGGGGGCAAGGACGGCACAGAATCGCGTTGGCCAAGCTAAGACTGCCCACGACGCAGGGGGGGCTTGGGGCGCCCTCATTCGAAGCCTACTTCCTGGCGTCGCAGCTCCAATGGCTCTCATATTGGACGGCGGAGCGATGCCTACTTGAGACATGCACTACCACGGGATTTGTGCCTCTGCCCGAATTGCGACGCCTGCTTCTGCCGGGTTCCCGCCCCACGCGAACCTACCCCCTGCAGGTGGACGTTGCCCGGAAATGCGTGCAACGTATCCATCGCATGGCACCGCGCTGCCCTCCATACACGCCATCGTTACCGCTGGTCGGCTGGCCCAGAAATAACGGATTCTTCACGCCCGCCATGCTTCGGGAATGGACGGCGAGGGACATTGTCGAAGCGGAAATGCTATTTGACGAGGGACAGCTCAGGCCATACCGACAGCTCATGGAGGAATACGATTTACCCCCAGGCCAGTTCCTGCTTCACCACCAACTCCTCAGCCACTTTCGGACATATGCTGACCTCACGCAAGGAGAACCTCCCACACACCCAGTCCTACACACACTCTTACAACTGGGAAGGGGTCGACACCTTATTACATGGTTGTATAAATCAATCGGGAACCTAACACCCCCACTGCTGGTGCATCTCCGAGCCTTATGGGAGGAGGAGACGGGACGACCATTTCACGACAGCGAATGGGACAGAGCGATCGAATTCCCTAAAAAAGTATCCAGGAATGCCCGCTTTAAGAATATACAGTTTCACATTCTCCATAGGGCCTATTTGACGCCAGCGCGCCTTCAACGCTTTTATCCCGACACTACATTTCTATGCCCTCGTTGTCAGGCGCAGGATGCTGCCTTCTTCCACATGTTCTGGACCTGTCCGGGCATCCAGAACTATTGGACCTCTATCCACTCAACACTCAGAGACCTCACTGGGCTGACCCATTTGACTACCTGGGAGGGATGCGCGCTGGGTATCTTAGGGCGGAGAAAACGACACAAGGTATCGATGCGCTTCGTCTTCCTGGCCCACCTATTGGCTAAACGCTGTATAGCAATGCACTGGCGGTCCCCTACTGGTCCCCCGCTTGCAGCTTGGGTAGGGGCGGTTCTTAAATGGGCTGCTGCGGAGGAGGACGCAATACGAGAGGAGGAGGCTAAGGGTACCCGTAAAACCCCAATCTCTTTAGAGTGGGCGCTCCTACTACACCAATTCCGACAATCCCAGACCCCAACAACACTGGTAGCCGACATGAATACCCCCAACGCCGCACCGCCTCCCGAGATCCGAGTCTTCACGGCGAGGGATCCCCCCCAGCGTCCCCCCGCAACACCCCCGGGCCGGCTGAGTTCCCCCCTCTACTCACCTGATACACCCCACGGCTCCTCTTCCCGGACTGTGCACACACCCACCCCCCCCTAGATGGTTGGCAGCTATACAGCCGAACGGGCAATGGCAGACTTGGGACACAGCCTAGAACTAGTCACCCCATGGCATCCCCCAGTTTGGTTCTCCTCCCCAGTTTTCTATACAGGCAATGCTCGGTAATCATACAGACCACTTCCACACGGAACAAGACACGTACGTACTCTCTATATTGATGTTGGTCTATTTGCCCGCTAATGTAAAGTACCCATTTTCACGACAAGTGATGTATGTATGCTCATATTATTAAATGCCAATAAAAAGAATTTTCAAAAAAATGATGATGTTGCCTTCACCATTGCCCATCTTCTACCCACCCTAACCTCGCCTAGTCTCGTGAGATGCGTCTCCTGCAGTAGAGCTAATTGTACCTGCTGTCTATCTAGGTATGCCAAAACCTGCCTGCTTTTTGCTTTGGGTTATTCACCCCCCTGAAGTTCCATGTCATGAGTCAAATCCCTCCTACTATTTGGACAACACCTCCTGATCCTATGCGTTAATCATCACAAGTGTCTCTTCTGATATTCCCCGCATAACAAGTTTGACTTTCTGCCATTGGTGTATCATGCTTAAACATACTACTAACAATT
Source organism: Triturus cristatus (assembly GCF_964204655.1). Classification (NCBI taxonomy): domain Eukaryota; kingdom Metazoa; phylum Chordata; class Amphibia; order Caudata; family Salamandridae; genus Triturus; species Triturus cristatus. The sequence goes on from NC_140587.1 coordinate 423,181,897, forward strand.
TAAACACCCCCCACCCACTTCAGCATCCCAATCATGCCAAAGACAAGTCCCTACATCAGGGGTCTTCAAACTGTGGGGCGCGACCCCCAGGGGGGCCGTGGAGTGATGCAAAGGGGGTCGCGCCTTCCCAGTCACACTTCTGCCCAGGCCCAAGGGCTTCAGCCCCCCCCCCCCCCCCACACTTCCCCGCCCGGGCTGCTGCAGTGAAACTTGAGCTGCTGGGGGCTCAGCTGGGCAGTGTCTGGATTCCTATCTCCGGCACCCCCCGTGTTTTTTCACAGGTCTTTAAAGACCATTTGCATTTTAACATGCCTTTGTAAACTGGTTACAGAGGCTTAGGTTTTTTTGCTGGTTCCACTGTGCCTATTCCTTACATTTGGATTTTACATTCACTGCTGTACTGTGAGAATGCATTTCATGGAAAGGAATACAAAGTTGGCTTCCTGGGGGCGCCCTGTGTGAAAGTTTATTGTGCTTTTGAAGCACCTGCTGCAGCGTTTCTTTCCCGGCAATTACCAGGCCTCACATAAATGTCAAGATAACTCCTGTGATTAATTATCTTCCTGGAGAGAGATCAGAATTGTGTATAGTTGAGGTTTTGACTTAGGTGAAGTTAGTACAGAGGGTTAATATGCCTGCTGCAAAGAACGTGTACCAAGTAGATTACAGAGTGTGTATGATGTGAAGTGATCAGCAGGTTACTGCTTTCAAAAGAGACATCCTTTTGTTACTTGCAATTTATAACTTAAAGTCCTAATATAGAATAGTGAGCTATTAACTTTCATCCTAGAACAGCATGCACACTACAAAGAATACATTATTAGACCATTGATTAATGTTGCAAAAAGGGTTAATTTGGCTAGAAATCAATTCTTATTATTAAAGGAAACTCCCAACTATGCTGTTTCTTTTTCGACTCTGAGTTTGTGCTTCTCCACACCAAGCACTCTTGAACTATACTGTCTACCAGTATGGATGACATGTGACTCCTATACTTTTAGTCCTTTGGCTTATGTAACATTTCCTATACACTGATTTACACACTTATGATTGATTGTCTCTGTGTAATGTGTGTGTGATGCAAAGTGCTCGGACACCCTACACTGAGTGGCACTATATCTTGGTCACTGTTAAAGGGTGCTAGTGAGAGAATCCGTGGTGGGGGTGGTCATTGGGGGGGGCACCAACAAACATTGTCGCACAGGGCACCACCAGCACTAAAGCCGGCCCTGGGAAGTATGCACAGATAAGCGCTGAAAATACCGCTTTAGGTGACTGCTTTTTTTTGTACCGACTGGGCCATCAAAATAATCTGCTGGTAACCCTAACCGTAGGACTGGAAGTTTGTTGCAGGATCAGCACATTATTTATTTCCTTCACCCTCGATCCCCGATTAATGCCGCAATAGTTTAACTTAGATCTTAAAGTCTACGCCCCCGTCAATAACATGCTGAGTTACTTCATGGGTCTGGGAATGCACCCTGCATTCAGACAACTCATTCCTCATTCTCGCCCTTTATTGTCACGCTCACCTTGCACTCACAGTGATCACAATGCACTCACACTGATCACCATGCACTTGCACCATTCACCCGCTCACCTTGCACTCACAGTGATCACTCTGCACTCAAAATGCACTTGTCCTGCTCACACTATACCTCAACCTGCAGTCACACGAGTACACTACTCATCCTGCACTCATGTGACACTTCACTCACCTGTCCCCCTCACTACTCAATATGCAACTCACTCAAACAAGCCCATCAGTAATCATACATTCATTCATCCCATTCTGAACTTGCATCCGCACCCAAAATGAGAGAGGACAGTAAGGGAGTGAGAGAATTTGATTGAAGAGGTCAGGGATGAGGAGAAATGTGAATTGCCGAAGAGAAGTGTGGACACGCAAGAAGGGAGTGTGATCCAAAGGTGAGGGCTTCTGTTAGAACAAAGGAGAGATGTGAAAGAGAAATGGGGGGACTGGAGAGGTGTAAGATACAAATAGACAAAAATTTGAATGAAGAGACGAGGTGAATGAGAAGTGCTGAGGGGCACGGGAGGTGACAGGGCCAGAGAGGCCATGAGATAAATGTGAGAGACTGTTAGAGATGAGGGCAGTGAAAGGACAGAATGGCAAGAGGTGATTAAAGGTGAAGTGAGAGGTTGAATGGGGAGAGTTCAGAAGTTGTAAAAAGGGGTGAAAGAAAATGACCTGCAAAGTGAGAGAGGGATCCGGGGTTAGGAGAGGAGAGAGGGACGGAAGGGAGGGGGTGAGAGGAAAGCTGCATGGGTAAAAGGCTTAACTCTACACAAAACCGCCAGGGTTTTAAGGGACCCCTGCTTCTTCCGGTCAGGGCTAGGTGAGCTTCTAATGTGGCAGCACGTATTGCTGCAGAGTGGAAGGCCCTTCACAAAGGTTGACTTGAAATCTTTCTGATGATAATTGCTGTATTTTGGTTATAAATGGGTACTGATTGGGTGAAATCTTTCCTCAGCGTTACTGTGTGTAACAAATATCAAAATAATGAAGCAATGCTATCCCAAAATACGCTGCATCACATAACCTCATTTACATTTTCATCCCATGCAATTTAGTCAACAGGTTTAGACATTTTTGTCAGGAGGGGGTCCTTACGCCTCAAAATGTTGACAGGGGGGTCTCGGCATCCAAAAGTTTGAAGACCTCTGCCCTACATAAATCACAAACAACATTGCAACCCGGTTGGGGAATACCCACATGGGGGCGACCAGATACCCGTATTCCCACCCGCAGCGAAGGTGTGGCCGGAATTAATTTGTTTTGGGAACATTCTACTATATTTCTAATTGTACTTTCCCAACATAACAAATACCTTTTTGCAGTTACTTACCACAGCCCGCAATCCCATCCTAACAAAAAAAAAGAACATGTGCATATCAAAATTGCAGAGGCCTATTACTGCCGTTTACAGGGCCCACTTCAATCAGAGCCACCCGTTTGGTTTTAAGCGGTATTGAAACCTATCATTCTAAGTACATTTCTTAAATTGCATAATAGTCCAAGCCTCACCCTCTGACCCATTATTGTCCATTTATAGACCGTACTGAGGAACTCCCATATACCCGTATTCCTAAATAGCACAGTTCTGAACCATTCTATAGTCCGCCCATTTCATATGACCTGTGATGCGACACCCAGTCCAGTCATATTATTGAGCATAACTTCTGTCAGGGACAGCAACCTTTTCACCATCTCCTGCCCCCTGTTTCGACGCTTCACATCTAGAGTCATGACTCCGACAGCGCTGGGGAGGGCGACCTCCTAGGGCTCTTTCTCTTGGGTTGCACCTGTTTTAAATAATCCTGCTCCGCTCGTGGGGTCGGAAAGATCTTGGTTTTCCCCTCAATCGTTATCCTTAGACACGCCGGGTAGAGCATTGCATATGGAATTTCCAATTCACACAGTTTTTTCTTGACAGATGCAAACTCTCTGTGGGCCTCTTGCACCGCCAGTGAAATCTGGAAAAAAAGACACTGCATTCTCTTGGTAGTTAGTGTTCTGCTTCTCCCTTGCTAACCACAGTACACTGTCCCGATCCTGGTAATTCAAGGGTTTGGCTATGATAGGCCTCGGTAGGGAGCCTGGGGGTGGTTTGGGGGCTAATGATCTATGCACCCTCTCGATGATTAGCACCTGCGATAGCTTTTTAGCCCCGAAAGTACCCTTGAGCATTCCCTCTATGTAGTCCTCCAGACGGCCTGTGTTCTTGCTCTCGGGGTTCCCCATTATACGCAGATTGTTGCGGCGAGAGCGTGCCTCTTAATCCTCGTTCTTTGCCCTAATGATCTCCAGAATTTTCTCTATATCGCGGCATTTGCCCACAGTCACGCGTGACTCATCTTCGACAGACGGAATGCGCTGCCCCGCAACAGTTAGGTGCTCACCCTGTTTGTCCAGTTTGGCAGTCATGTTATCCATCCTAATCGTGAGGGTATCTATTTTGCCCTCTATGGCATATAGACTCTGCTGCATTGCCTGCAGAGTGGCCTCCAGCGTAGATGTGTACGGTTTACCTGTCTCCATTTCCGTATCAGAATGTGCACCCGCATGTTTCGTTGAGCGCCCAGACTCAAAGGACAGCTTGACTTGATGCTTTTCCGTTTTTCCCATGTTGGGCGCCTCTCTGCTGTCTCCGGCCTTCCCGTGGCACAGACACCCCACTCTGCAATTCAGCTGCCCCAGGCGTCCCGACGCTCATTCCACTCTCACTACTCGTTCATAGAGTTCACCCCAGCACTAGGCAACCTCTGCGCACAGGAGCACGAGTATACAATGTCCCTTTTTTTATGCCTGTACATGGACGTGTATTAGAGATACACCACCCATAGGGCTAAAGTCTTTCTCGTGTTCAGGCCTCTGGTATTATTTCTCCCATATGCGAAGCACTCAGTGCCTCCCCAGCACCATCCCGTGGAGAACTTGCATGCCGCTGCGTTGCGTTATCACTGGGCGGCCCTTTTCATGGAAAGTAGCCGAAATCACCTTTCTCCGTGGGGCAGCACGGCCATTAACCAAGGGTCCTCCACACGGATATCAGCAGCGCTCCTCCCTGCATCTGACTCTCCTCGTGTGCGCCCCGGCGGCCACTGTCTACTGAGCCAGAGTGCAGCACATGCCGGAGGGTGGGCACGGCCGATGCCCTTGCTCCACTCCATTTTGTTAGACCCGTCGCCGCCACTCCTCAATCCACTGCTGCCTGCACACTGCTTTCAGCGCGGCGGTGGCCGATAATCGCTATGTGTGTCCTCACGCTTGCCTGCCGCAGCTGTACCTGTATGAATCACCTCCACTGGGACACACACTGAATCCAGGGGACGGCCACGGTCTTTCCTTTTGCCACTCCGGGCAAGAGCCGATAAGTGTGTGATCACTGCCTCCCAGGCTGCGTCGTCATAAATCTTCAGCACTGGTCCCGCACCTCCTATTTGCTGTTTTTCAGGCCCCGGCTCCAACAGAACCAATCCTCAAAAGCAGCAGACTGGCTTTGTCTGTAGCAGTGCAAGTTGGGCTCAGAAGTAGCAGTTCCTTTCGGCAACGTTATTCTGACATTTCCTCATGTCGATGTACACCCAGTCCGCCAATAATTGTCGGATTCGGTCTCCCGGCCGGCAGAGCTGCACTACAGTGCGGCCATCTTTCCGCGGGGTCTCTAGCGCCCCCCACAAAGCAATCTTGAAATGACGAATGTCATGCTTTTTGAGAAAAGAACACATATGTTGTGAAACAAAATGCGTGCCATTACCTGTCACGATAAGTTTGGGAAAGCCTTCAACTCTGAACACACCCTGCAGGAATTTAATGGCATTTTCGGTGGTTGCTTCTTTGCAAAAACAATAGTATAACCATTTAGTGTAATAGTCCACCAGCAAGATCAAATACTTGTCGTCATTTGGTAAGTTCTCATAAGGGCCAGAAAAGTCCAACCCTACCTTGTCCCATGGACTTTCCGGAAGCGGAACAGGATGCAGTGGTGTGGAAAGGGCTTTCCAATGCTTATCTGATAAAAGACATTCAGTACGTTTATCAATCATGTTTCTAACTTGTGCATCAATTTATGGCCACCAATAATACTGTTTTAATCTTTGGCATGTCTTAGTGACACCTAAATGTCCCTGATGGGCAGTCTGAATGATAAGCTGGCATAGAGATTCTGGAGGAATAAATAGATCATGGCGCATTACCATGTCATTTATCACTGACAACTCATTTTTTTTTTTTAAACAAACTTTATTAGGTCACAGAACACAATGCAGTCAATCCCCGTCCCCCATAGTCCTCCCCCCAGCCAAATCAGGACATCTTGCAATAATCACCCCGGCACATAAGCTACCTCTGTACAGCATTCACCCCAATAATGTCCGTGCTACTAGGTAGTGCATCCACAGGAGTAATCCACCATGAGTGTGCGAGACAGCTAAAACACCCCCACCCCATCTCCCAACATCCCCCCCAACGAGCCCCTCCTCCCTACCCACCCACCCAAGCCTGTCGCCCGTACCTATCAGAAGTACATGTACATCAAAACCTCAGCCACCACCCGTCGAGTCCGCCTCCCAGCAATCCCAACAGACAGTACCGCAAGAGCAGAGGGGGGAAGCCCTGTATAGTGCACTCAAGGAACCGGGGTCCCGTCATCCCCCACCGGATCACCCCCATCCCCCATAACCGAACCTTTGAACAAGTCCAGGAGAGCCATCCATGCCCGGGCCCCTTCGTGCGATCTTTCATTGTCACTGCGTCGAGCCAAGCACAATCTATAAGTCCCCTCACTTCCCGCCCATTTCTCCATTTCCCTAGCCCACCGTAAGAAATTAGGGCCCTGCCGCGCCTTCCAATGAGAAGTAATCTCCCGCTTGGCCAGGACCAGCCCTAGATCAATAAACCTACTGGTGATCTTAGTCTTTGCTGTGTGCGGAAAGTCATGTAGCAAGCAGACCCCCGGGCCTACCTCCAAGTCCCTCTCTGTCACCGTCAGGAGTAGCGTCGCCACTTCCTCCCAAAACCCTGTCACCTGCGGACAGTCCCAGAGCATGTGTAGAAAAGTCGCTCCACTATAACCACATCGGGGGCAAGCATCTGGCCCACCAAAGTACTCAGCTATCTTGTGAGGGGTAAGGTATGCCCTATGAAAGATATAAAACTGTATAAGCTGGAAGCGTGCATTTTGTGTACACTTCCAAGGACGCTCCATGATTTCCTCCCAGTTTTTGTCCGTAAGAGGCACTCCCAGATCCGCCTCCCACTTGACGCGCAGGGCAGCCAGGGGTCGCCGCATATCACCAGTAATCCGCCTATAAAGGCAAGTCACCGCCTTATAGACACCCGCTCCCATCACTACATACTGACAGGCAAGAGATGTGTCCGGCTCCATCATCCCCTTCCGCCAGTGATTTATCACTGACAACTCATCCGCAACATTTGCAAAAGATCTTAACTTTGCAGACAAGGTTCTGCGCTCAGGCTATTGGTTTGTAATGAAAGTTTTGACTTTGGAAAGTGTAGGATCATTAGCATATGCTGTGTTCCAATCCTTTTCTGTAATGGTTGGGCATTCAGACACAGCGTCTGCAACTTCAACCATACACTCAACATCGTCAGCCTCATAGGGTGTTTCATTCAAAGCCATTCTCAATAAACAGTCTGCTCTGAAATTTTTTCCCCAGGTATGTGTCTAATATTGAAGTGGAATGCTTGAAGTTTTGAAAGTAAGCGAGCGATTCTAGCAGACACATTGTTTGACCCACTGTTAGAGAGCATATGCATTAATGTTTATGATCACTATATAGCTCGTCTTCACGACCCCAAATGTATGATTTGAACTTGTGAATAGTCCAAACGCATGCTAGAGATTCCAGCTCAATAGTGCCTTAGCGCGTTTCAGCTGGTTGGAGTGCTCTGGGCGCAAAGGCAACAGTGTGTTCCTTGCCTGCCACTCATTGTCCTAATACTGCTCCTAAACTGGTTAAAAAACACTTGTGACCATCTAGAAATGGATGTAATGCTGGAGATTCCTCAATAAGTTTTTTAACATGTTCAAATACGTTTTGTAATTCATCGAACCATGTGAACTTCACTCCTTTTCTTAAAAGTGCCCTTAGTGGTTCTACAATTTGTGCATAGCCTTGCACGAACCTGGCATAGTATTCTGCCAGTCCTAAAAATTAACAAAGGGCTTCTCTATCCCTGGGTGGTGTGGCATCACTGATGGCCTTTATCAGTGAAAACTTGGGCTTAATGCCATAAGGTGATAGGGTATAGCCTAAATATTCAAGCTCTTGAACTGCAAATTTACATTTGTCATGTCTGACAGTCATTCCAGCTTTCTTAAGTGTCTCCAACACCTTGACGAGAACTTAATCATGTTCCTCGAGGTTGCCATAGTACACCAGAATGTCATCCTGATAAGCCTGTACTCCAGGAATGTCATTCAACAAGGTATCCATTAACTTCTGGAATACGCTGGCTGCGGAAGCCAAGCCAAAGGGTAATCTAAGGTATTTATATGCCCCGAATAGAGTTACAAAAGTGGTCAGTTCTTGTGACTTGGTAGAAAGGGGAATCTGATGGTATGTCGACTTCAAGTCTAGTAAAGAAAAATATTTTTGCCCCTCCTAAATTGGCCACCAAATCATGAATCTTTGGCAAGGGATGACAATCCACTATGATATTATGATTAAGTGAGCGCAAGTCCGCACACAATCTGACCTCGCCTGACCTTGTGTGGGCTAAAACTATGGGAGAAAACCATTCAGAGGAGTTGCATGGTGTAATTATCTTCTCATTACATACGTTTTTCAACACTTTTTAGGTCTCGCCTAGCATTGCAGCACAAAGCGCTGCTCGCTCGGCGAGAGATTTTGTGGAGGAGGGATTTTCAGAAAAGGACTTGAAGCCCCACCCCATTTCCATTGGCTGGCGTCACCGTTTATGCTAAATGGTGGCGTGCCATTGGAAATGAGGGCTTTTTGTTGGCGCCCTTTCGCCTCCGATCCGGACTGGGTCGCCTGCTTTGCTGCTGTTGCAAAGCACTTTCTTATCTTTATGGGGCCATGTGTTTCTAGTTAGAAACACATGGCCCCATAAAGACAAGAGATCGATGCTTGTTACAAACTGCTACACGGTGCCCTTGGGCGATGGCAGTGATCTCTCTCACCTCAAGGCAGACACAGCCTTCTCCGTGAGACTTAAGGAATGTTACAAACCCAGACGGAACAAACACGTACTTTTGTATTTCATTCCGGACGACGCTAAAATGCAGGTCCTTCTGGCACTTCTACATAAAATTAAAAGTGTCAATATTCCAAATCTGCATATGTGGAATGGCTAATATTAATGCACTTAAGTTTTAGTTATGTGCAAAGAGACAACAAATTACCGAGAAGTCTATTTCTAGTTCTAGTGCTTGACAGGTTTCAGAATTAACTGGTAGTTAAATGGGGTTATAGAAATAAAAATTTAAAAAATCACATGCAAGAACATTTATGCTAAACCTTGACTTAAAAAAAGGAGAATTCGGCATTGGCAAGTGCTGTTATAACAGAGCAGTTTTTACTCTACTAGAAACCGACAAATAATTCCACGGTCTTGTATCTCTACAAATGATGAAATGTGCTTACAGTGCAGCTATGACCTCATAACTGAGCTATACTCACCAGTCTGGTGTCAGAGCAGCACTGATGTAAGTTTTGGGATGCAACAATGATGCTTTGATTTCATCACCCAATCCTAGCGAGTCTTGGGGCACCACACTGCTCTCGTTGTTTTTGGTCACCTTTGAAGTCGCGTTGCCCTGCTCGGTTACATAAACTGCGTTGCCTTTCTCCCGACAGGTGCTGTGGGCTATGCAAACAAGAGGATACACAATGCACAATGCTCCAATTAAAAGGCCAGTATTTATGGGAAGAAGGGAGTGGAGGGCAGAGGGAACGCTATCCCTCCAAACTACCTACATGCTTTATGTCCAAAGTGCGAAACACATGCTTATTTGTCTCATCAACCACCTACAGCGAGAAAGTGTTTCTGGCAGGGCATAGATTAAGCTGCATATACGTGCTAACCAGCCCCAGTGCAAGCATTTTTTTTACCCACAGGTAAAGTGACATTTTGCGGTTTGTTCCACTCTTAAGGCAGGTGGCTCTGGTGGCCTCAATGCAGCAAGGGCCCTATCTATGTACAATATCAAATTGAATCAGTTTCTGTATGCAGCCTTTTATTATGTTTTCCTACCATTACCACCAATAATTTTACATATGAAGAGAAATGTTGATTCTGTATCTACCCTTCCCGGTTTCATGCTAGGCAGTGCAGGACAATAGAAGGACACTCAGGTTAACTTTTTAAAATCTACAGTTTTCTGCAACCAGAAATAAGGCGGTTGAGGTGGAGGGATGAATGCCTTTTGATAAACCAGTCACTCACCTGTTGTATGTTTAATGAGATAAGTTGATGAATGAACAACACACCCCTTCTTCTTAGAGATCAGTCCTTTATACTGTGAGTGCAGCCAGTGTTATACCAAACAGAATACAATTAAAGCAATTGTATAACAATGTAGTGGCATTTGTAAAGCGTATCATACTTCTGATGAGGCATGCTACACTGCGGGGGACTGCTTGGTTGGCAAAGAGTTGGGCTGCAGTTTGGCCCATAAGGAAAGCATTTTGGTGTCATGCTCAAGGGAAGAGAGTGGTGCTCATATCCTGTCTTACGTCACAGTCGATTAAAACTGTAAGGTCAGAAAAAGGACTATGAGGCAGAACCCACAATCTATATTTAATAATTACAGAAGATTATAGGCAAAATCATATTAGAGGATTTTTATGCACTACTCTGTAGTGGTAAAGAAGTGACGTACAGGCATCGCTGGTTACTGGTAGCCAGAGTAAATGTCGTGGACAGTCCTGACGCCACCCCATTGAATTTTAGTGGTAGAACAAAAAAAGCATTTGCAATGCAATAGGTCTCGCATTTACGCATGTTTAAGCTATTGCCGTTATAAATGACAATGTCTTGTATTTATGTTTTAAAAACCAATACCAAAATAAAAGGCATAGCCATTTACAATGCCAATAGCTCAAACTTGCGTAACTGCGAGACCTATTGCATTGCAAATGCTTGTTATAACTCCTCTCTGGCACTTAAAGGAAGAGGACGAACCTTGTGAATGACTGGTTGTGCGTTGGGTTTGAGGCGGATTTCATGCTGAAAACCAATAACATTGCCAACTTTGTTCTCAAACACACAAGGGAATTGATTGAGAATATGATCAATGTCAGTACCTGAAATGGAAAGGTTATACACACTAATGTTCTTGTAATCATGATAAGTATAATAATCAGCTGGAATATCCCCTAGAACAATAGGTTAGTCCGAGCCCTGTTTAAGATACAAACCCATTTTAGCTAAATCCTGCCAGCCTAAGATGTTTCTTCCCTTAAGGGCAACATATACTTTACTAAACATTCTAATCTAGAATGGAAGTATCCCAACATATTAATTTATTTTTCTCCAAAAGCTTTGGGGTTTACATCAGATTGAGTAAGAGTGATACTGTCACCCCAATTTATATGGAAAGTAGTATCTGACAATATGGTGATGGGTGACCCTGAGTCAGCTTTCACTTGCAAGGAAATGGTGCCAACAATTACTTCACACCAAGGGCCCTTAACTATGCATATGTCGACAGAGTCACATTCTATAGACAAAAGTACATTGTTCAGCTTTTCAGAACAGAATTCTACATCCTCGTTGAGCTCCACATTGTGACTCTTGTCAATCTTTTTCCACCTCTTCTTACGGCTTGGAAATGTCGTATATTTTTGCAAGAAGAACATCTTTTACCGGAAGCAGGACAGTTGGAAGCATTACCCACATGGTTTCTTGAACCACGTCGGTAACATATCATTGGTTTTCTGGAAAATTGTTTTGAAGACTTATTTACAAGACTCACTGAACACGTGGAAGTGGAACAGTCTTCAACTAAATGGACACTTTGGTGTTTGACTTTCTTGTAGTATCTTGGAGGATATTGTGGCTCGTTCTATTCCCTTTGTAATATCAACTGTTTCTATTAGGCTGGTTTTTTGCAACTCAGCAATCTCTCTTGAATTTGTTTTGAAAAGCAGGAAAATATAAATTGGTCTCTAGTGCACATGTCTGTGCTGGCACCAAATTTGCACGTGGATGCCAAAATTCTCAGCTCAGCAATGTAATCCTCCACGCTCTCATCCGAATTTTGTTTGCGTTTAAAGAAATTGTGGTGTTCTAGAAAAATGGTGGGTTCTTCAGAATATTGTTTACTTAAGCGTCCTAGGGCTTCTTTATATACATCCCAATTATCACCTGAACCACTTGGAGCAGGAAATTGAAGAAGGTTCTCAAAAACTTGTGCAGTACCCCAAAGCAACATTACAAAATAGCTACTTTCTCTGGCTGGAGAATACTTTACTGCATCGATTGCAACTAGATAATTTTCAAAACCTTTTAACCACTGTCGCCACTTAAGTGCCGATTTACCAGGGGTTTGTAAAAATGGAGTAGGTGTTTGAAATTGTTGTGAAGAAGTCATAACTTGTGTAACTCAAAATCTGACTGAAGATACAAATAATTAACACGTTTGCGTTGAAAGCATTAATAATTGAAGTAGTATGGAATAACAGCAAAATATAGAGGATTTTTTTGAAATAATTCATATAGTGAAGAAGCAGGTCTATCACTGTGTAAAAAGCACACACGATAGGCTCCTACATTAGTGTGCCCATCGCTGTACATCGAAGTTGCAGAACAGTCACTGTGTACGATGTTGCAGAAACTAAAGTGCTAACTCTTCCACTTTAAAATAACTGTGATAATGAAGCGTGCTTATTCCTGTATGAAAGCACGTGCGATAGGCTTGTACCTTTAGCGTGCCTATCGCTGTGCCACGAGTTGGTATAAAGAAAGACATTTTGCTGTTGACGCTTTAAACATGAAGTAATGGGAGCATGGCTATCGCTGTATAATAATTAATTTTCCTTTCTAAAGATGGACTCCCTACACGCATACGCTATTGCCTAGGAAACTGTTGCATGTGAATTTTTACAGCTGGTGGGCCCATTGTCTCGATGACAGCGTGGCACACATCCTTGGAGCTCCGCATGTCACCACCTTCTTATGCAGAGACGTCACGGATGGGACGAGAGCACCGTGTCAGGCACACGGGTAAAGGAAGAACGAGCAAAGGCTTGAGCCGCAGTCAATGGTCACAGTTATTCAAGGTACTTAAAATATGGAAATAATAAAAAAATAAAAGTATCCGACCGGGTATTTGCGTCAAACTGCAACACGTGATCCGCCGTACATGAAGATGCAGAAGTCCTTTAAACACAGAGGGGCCCATTAGGATGTAGAGGTGATCCTCCCTACATCCTTCCCCGCCTGCTACCCATTTACCCCCCGCCATATTAGTATGGTGGGGGTACCGCGGCGGACTGGAAGACCATCCGCCGCTTTTCTGCCCGGTCGACAAGTAGACCGGGCGGAAAAGGGTTTAATATGATGGCAGTGTCTGCTAGACACCGCCATCCATATTAGCATGGGGGCGGAAACATGCCTTTCCGTGGTGGCATGTGGAATTCTCTTCCAGGAGCCCGTTGCGGGCCCCCAGGGTATTAGGGGGGTGGGGGGGTGCACATGGGGGTACCTATGTTACCCCCCTGCATTGTCATGGACATGGTGGCAGACACCTCGCGGTACCTGTCACCTTGTGCATGACAATGCACGCAGTGCATTCCCAGCATTGTGGCAGGGGGTGCTCACAGCACCGCCCGCCACAATGCTGGGAATGGAGGATGGTGGTATCCTAATCGCCGGTGCGGAACCACCGCACAACTGGCGGCCGGTCCCAGCACCGCAAGGATGGCGGGCGGACTTCCGTCCGCCCGCCATCCTAATGGGCCTCGGTGTGTTTTGTAATCTCTGCGGTGGGTGGTGGCATAGAATCACTTGCTGTCTCGGCGGTGGGTGCTGGGCGGAGGACCCGCTCGTCGCCAACTTGTGAAATTAGGAGGAAGAGCCGGAATCGTGGTAAAACGTGGGTTTAACATAGCCGTCCAGCTGTGGTGAATCCAACGCCAACAGTGCCATTGCTATGAGATTCCCAACAGCTGAGCGAGTTCGTTCATGAATGCACACTTAAATGACAATAAAGAGATAATAGCCACCTGCAGGCACGCGGCTACAGGAAACAAAGTCATCATTACAAAAGTAACTTAGGTAAGCTTCGGGTTATGACAGGGACTCGAAGGCTGTCGGCAATTAGTGTTTTGAGGAGCTTATGACATCAGCTGATTGGTGCCAAAGAGCAGCCTGAAAGGGGTGGAAGACATAGGTTAATGGTGTGACATGGGCAGCCTTTTCTCGTTGTCAATGATTTTATCAGCACTGTCTGCCATAGGGCCAGTAGATTCATCACAGATGTGTTCTGCAGAAATATTAACCCACTAAGCTAAATTTCCATTTATTTGTAGATCCCGTGCCCATCCAGTGGCTTGTGGAACCCGCAAGAGCTAAGACCAGATAGTTTACAGAGCCAACCAGCATATATTGGGCTACCGCAGACTGCCCTAAAGTCATGGTCTAAGCATCATCATTGCAAGGGAAATTCGTGACATAGTCTATTACACTGTCTCCCAGACCCTGCAGGAAGCACACATGTTGCCCGACGTGTAGGGCGTTGACACACCTATAATGGGGTGGTCTTCAAAAGGTCTTTTATGTCTGCCCACAATGACTACTGCAGTGAAAAACTGGGACTCTAAAGGAGTGCGATGCAAGCTACCTAGTCAGGCAAGGGCGCCCGAATGGCACCCCCAGAATGAAGACGCGTCTGACAGAGCCGAGACTTTGCTGTGGGTCAAAGAGCAATTAGTGGTCTCGCGTAAGAAATCACCAGTACACAACTGGCCCGGTACACAATGCTGTTTTTACAAGTGCAAACCAATAAAATCAAGATACCCTAAGGTAAGCTTTGTAGGGGTAAGCATATCTTTACTGGAACTATATAAAAATACTAACATAAATTAGGAAACATAGTAGACCGGTAATATATGCTGTTCTTAATTCTGTTTATAAAACATGAAAAGTTGTTACATCCAACCTCATGTTTACAGAGGATTTGTTGATATACATGACCAACTAATGCAATTGTCAACTAACCGACGGAACAGATTGGCTCTCGGAATTAGCAAAAATAGCTGACTGAACAAATAATCTATACATTAAATGGCCAAATGGAACACTACAGTCTGACATGGGACCCAATTGTGTATCTATGAGACTAGAGCAGGTACCACTGGCACCTTAAGTGTATGAGGCAGACACAAGGCTAGGACTCTAGTGCTTTCTGATAGCGGGAGAAATGGCTCAAGGTGGTATGTGGGTGAGGGAAGGACCCATGAGTGAACCCCCAGAAAGAAAGGGCGGAGGAGGGGTAAATGTCTGCTATACACAACTACAAGCTAAGAATATACGTTAGTTTTCATCTGAAAACACTATGGTTTTCTTTGGGCTCTGAGACTTTATGATTTTCAGAACCTCAGTCCTGTTGTTAAAGGAGAGGGAAGGAAAAAGGGGGAGAGATAAATAGGATAACTAAAAGTTGATTTTAGATGTCGATGGGACAATATATCCCTGGTATCTTTACGACTGAGGTCTACATTGTTTGCAGTAGGTGGAGCTAATTGACAAGTCCAGCAGTACAACAACCCCTAATGTTTACTTTCTGAGTTTGGTACACTCTTTATCACTATGCAAGAGAGACATCTTTTTGCTTGAATTTATTGTTGTAAAATGAGTCAAATGTATAATGTCTGTGACCTGTCAATCAATGAATCAAGGGCTTGTAAAGTGCGGCTACTCACCCATGAGGGTCTCAAGGCGCAGGGGAAGGAGGGGGCGCTGCTGGTCAGCCTGGGTGGCGGATCATTCGAAGAGCCAGGTCTTGAGGTCCTTCCTGAATTGGGTCAGTGACGCTGATTGCCTGAGGTGCAGGGGCAGGGAGCTCCATGTCTTGGCGGCAAGGTAGGAGAACGACCTTCCTCCGGTGCTGGCTTTGTGGATCATGGGAATAAAGGAGAGGGCGAGATGGGCGGATCAGAGTTGTCTGGTGGGTTCGTGGAATGTGAGGCGTTGGTTCAGGTACACAGGTCCTTCGTTGTGTAGGGCTTTGTAGGAATGAGTGAGAAGCTTGAAAGTGACTCTTTTGTTGACTGTAAGCCAGTGGAGTTGTCGGAGGTGTTGAGTGATGTAGCTGCAGTGGGGGATGTCATGGACCAGTGTCAGGATTCAGTCCAGGACACTGGCATGTGTCAGGGACTCTGGCAACAACTGGTGCCAGGTAAGGCAAAGTAGGCAGAATACTGGGAACAGAGCTGCCCAAGATCACACAGCGAGTCAAAGGAGAAAGGGAATCCAAAGAGGAAAGGACAGGCCCTCAGAGGTGATTTAGCATTCAGAAAAACTACAGATAGGATGGCTATGCAAGACATATATATAAAACAACATTAACAATAAAGGGAATGTGGGGTAAAGCACTCGGGAGCTCCACACAGTTAGACTGAAGCTCAGTAAGTTCCTCACCCACAATTGCTGTTACAGATACGGACTGCAAATACCCACATGTAGGATATGCATGGAAAGGCAGGGTCTGTGGAGCTGAAACCTATGGTGATGTTATAAATGTAGCTCAAAGACAATACTCACAGTGAACAAGAAACACCACCTACGTTGCCAGCTGTGCCCACGGATCCTGGCAATCAAACAGGAACACGCAAGGCCGTAACAGCAAAGGGGTAGAACTAAACACAAGCACGATATACAAGGACCTAGCAAGGAGTGCTTAACAGGAAAGGAAGGAAATCACAGGACACACTTGGCAGAAAGCAAGTAACAAACATACATGGTAATAGAAGCAAGACAGCAGGAATATGAAGACAGTGAACTAGGAACTGGAACCAAGGAAATGGGAAGAAAGGCAGGGACTGTAAAAGGATCTACAGAAGAGGAGGCTACAAGGGTATACTGGAATAGTGCAGGTTCAGGAATCAAGAAAACAAAGTAGCATTGAAGGCAGTGCTGGGGCAGGCACATGAATTGAGCTAAGGCTCAGGAGTCAAGGTAGCACTGCAGGCAGTGCCAGTTCAGGAACAGGGAATTAATAAAGCTCAGGAGTCAAGGTGGCACTGCAGACAGTGCTGGTTCAGGAACAGAGAATTACCAAAGGGGATGATGGACGGGTTTAATCCATCATCATTCTATAGCTCACTCCACCACCCCAGTTCAGACATGGCCATATGCAAATCAGTCTGATCCTGTGCCTCATGGGAACAGTCCAGCCCGAACTGCCAAGCCATGTCTTCCATGGACCGGAAACAAGCATCCTGGGACCGGTTTCGGGTTCATAACCCTCATCAGCCAAGCTATCTTGAATCCAGTGGCAAAGTGAGCAAGGGACCCACGTCTGGGCATACCCTGCCAACTTAGGGTGAACAAAGCGATACCAAAGGGGATGATGGACGGAGCGTTTGAGCAAATCAAACCCCCACCCCCAGTCAACTGATCTGGGTTTACTCCATCATCATACTTTAGCTCACTCCACCACACCAGTTCAGACATGGCCATATGCAAATCAGTCTGACCCTGTGCCTCATGGGAACAGTCCAGCCCGAACTACCAAGCCATGTCTTCCATGGACCGGAAACAAGCAACCTGGGACAGGTTTCGGGTTCATAACCCTCATCAGCCAGGCTATCTTGAATCCAGTGGCAAAGTGAGCGAGGGGACCCACGTCTGGGCATACCCTGCCAACTTAGGGAGAACAAAGCGATACCAAAGGGGATGATGGACGGATAGTTTGAGCAAATCAAACACTCACCCCCAGTCAACTGATCTGGGTTTAATCCATCATCATTCTTTAGCTCACTCCACCACCCCAGTTCAGACATGGACATATGCAAATCAGTCTGACCCTGTGCCTCATGGGAACAGAACAGCCCGAACTGCCAAGCCATGTCTTCCATGGACCGGAAACAAGCATCCTGGGACCAGTTTCGGGTTCGTAACCCTCATCAGCCAGGCTATCTTGAATCCAGTGGCAAAGTGAGCAAGGGACCCATGTCTGGGCATACCCTGCCAACTTAGGGCGAACAAAGCAATACCAAAGGGGATGATGGACGGAGCGTTTGAGCAAATCAAACACTCACCTCCAGTCAACTGATCTGGGTTTACTCCATCATCATTCTTTTGCTCACTCCACCACACCAGTTCAGACATGGCCATATGCAAATCGGTCTGACCCTGTGCCTCATGGGAACAGTCCAGCCCGAACTGCCAAGCCATGTCTTCCATGGACCGGAAACAAGCATCCTGGGACCGGTTTCGGTTCATAATCCTCATCAGTCAGGCTATCTTGAATCCAGTGGCAAAGTGAGCAAGAGACCCACATCTGGGCATACCCTACCAACTTATGGCAAACAAAGCAATACCAAAGGGGGTGATGGACGGAGCGTTTGAGCAAATCAAACACTCACCCCCAGTCAACTGATCTGGGTTTAATCCATCATCATTCTTTAGCTCACTCCACCACCCCAGTTCAGACATTGCCATATGCAAATCAGTCTGACCCAGTGCCTCATGGGAACAGTCCAGCCCGAACTGCCAAGCCATGTCTTCCATGAACCGGAAACAAGCATCCTGGGACTGGTTTCGGGTTCATAACCCTCATCAGCCAGGCTATCTTGAATCCAGTGGCAAAGTGAGCAAGGGACCCACGTCTGGGCATACCCTGCCAACTTAAGGCGAACAAAGGTATAGCAAAGGGGATGATGGACGGAGCGTTTGACCAAATCAAACCCTCTCCCCCAGTCAACTGATCTGGGTTTAATCCATCATCATTCGTTAGCTCACTCCACCACCCCAGTTCAGACATGGCCATATGCAAATCAGTCTGACCCTGTGCCTCATGGGAACAGTCCAGCCCGAACTGCCAAGCTATGTCTTCCATGGACCGGAAACAAGCATCGTGGGACCGGTTTCGGGTTCATAACCCTCATCAGCCAGGCTATCTTGAATCCAGTGGCAAAGTGAGCAAGGGACCCATGTCTGGGCATACCCTGCCAACTTAGGGCGAACAAAGCAATACCAAAGGGGATGATGGACGGAGCGTTTGAGCAAATCAAACACTCACCTCCAGTCAACTGATCTAGGTTTACTCCATCATCATTCTTTTGCTCACTCCACCACACCAGTTCAGACATGGCCATATGCAAATCAGTCTGACCCGGTGCCTCATGGGAACAGTCCAACCCGAACTGCCAAGCCATGTCTTCCATGAACCGGAAACAAGCATCCTGGGACTGGTTTCGGGTTCATAACCCTCATCAGCCAGGCTATCTTGAATCCAGTGGCAAAGTGAGCAAGGGACCCACGTCTGGGCATACCCTGCCAACTTAAGGCAAACAAAGGTATAGCAAAGGGGATGATGGACGGAGCGTTTGAGCAAATCAAACCCTCTCCCCCAGTCAACTGATCTGGGTTTAATCCATCATCATTCGTTAGCTCACTCCACCACCCCAGTTCAGACATGGCCATATGCAAATCAGTCTGACCCTGTGCCTCATGGGAACAGTCCAGCCCGAACTGCCAAGCTATGTCTTCCATGGACCGGAAACAAGCATCCTGGGGCCGGTTTCGGGTTCATAACCCTCATCAGCCAGGCTATCTTGAATCCAGTGGCAAAGTGAGCAAGGGACCCACGTCTGGACATACCCTGCCAACTTAGGGCTAACAAAGCGATACCAAAGGGGATGATGGACGGAGCGTTTGAGCAAATCAATCACTCACCCCAGTCAACCGATCTGGGTTTAATCCATCATCATTCTATAGCTCACTCCACCACCCCAGTTCAGACATGGCCATATGCAAATCAGTGTGACCCTGTGCCTCATGGGAACAGTCCAGCCCGAACTGCCAAGCCATGTCTTCCATGGACCGGAAACTAGCATCCTGGGACCTGTTTCGGGTTCATAACCCTCATCAGCCAGGCTATCTTGAATCCAGTGGCAAAGTGAGCAAGGGACCCACGTCTGGGCATACCCTGCCAACTTAGGGCGAACAAAGCGATACCAAAGGGGATGATGGACGGAGCGCTTGAGCAAATCAAACACTCACCCCCATTCAACTGATCTGGGTTTAATCCATCATCATTCTTTAGCTCACTCCACCACACCAGTTCAGACATGGCCATATGCAAATCAATCTGACCCTGTGCCTCATGGGCACAGTCCAGCCCGAACTGCCAAGCCATGTCTTCAATGGACCTTAAACAAGCATCCTGGGACCGGTTTCGGGTTCATAACCCTCATCTCCCAGGCTATCTTGAATCCAGTGGCAAAGTGAGCAAGGGACCCATGTCTAAGCATACCCTGCCAACTTAGGGCGAACAGAGCAATACCAAAGGGGATGATGGACGAAGTGTTTGAGCAAATCAAACACTCACCCTCAGTCAACTGATCTGGGTTTAATCCATCATCATTCTTTAGCTCACTCCACCACCCCAGTTCAGACATGGCCATATGCAAATCAGTCTGACCCTGTGCCTCATGGGAACAGTCCAACCTGAACTGCCAAGTCATGTCTTCCATGAACCGGAAACAAGCATCCTGAGACCGGTTTCGGGTTCATAACCTTCATCAGCCAGGCTATCTTGAATCCAGTGGCAAAGTGAGCAAGGGACCCACGTCTGGGCATACCCTGCCAAATTAGGGCGAACAAAACGATACCAAAGGGGATGATGGACAGAGCGTTTGAGCAAATCAAACACTCACCCCCAGTCAACTGATCTGGGTTTAATCCATCATCATTCTTTAGCTCACTCCACCACCCCAGTTCAGACATGGCCATATGCAAATCAGTCTGACCCTGTGCCTCATGGGAACAGTCCAGCCCGAACTGCCAAGCCATGTCTTCCATGGACCGGAAACAGGCATCCTAGGACCAGTTTCGGGGATTCACCCCTCTTCAGCTAGGATAGCTTGATACCAGTGGCATGGAGAGCACGGGACTCACGTCTGAGCATACCCGTCCCACTTGGGGTGACAAATGCAAAAAGAACTATTGATCGACTGAATGCAGAACAATGTCATACATTCACCCCAGTACAGAGATCTGGGCCTAAATCCATTGTTTTTTTGCTCACCATGCCATGCCACCTGGAGTAGTTTCCTGCTGGAGTGGACCCAGTTTAATCACTATTAATTGTAAAGTGGTTGTTGCATGTGCCTGCCTGGCCAGATAGCCCACTCACTATGCCATTGAACTCACACCCTCTCAGTATCGGTGGCATTATGGTGGGCCAGCAAAATCCCAAGAAAGATGACTATTAAGGACATCTTGACTAAACTGGCGGGCAAAAATCGGATAATACCAGAGAAGCTGTCCCCACATCACTACCTGAAGCAGATGACACTGTTTCAGATGCAGCAGGCGGAGATGAACCGGTTACCCTTTACCCCATTCCTGAACACTCTCTTTGGCGCCCTCTGGGCAGTTATTGCGACTCTGAAGTGTGACATGACAGCAGACATCAAGGATCTCACAAGAGAAGTGAGTGACTTGGGCATAAGAAATGATAACGTGAAAAAAAATGACTCACATGGAGAGGAACTGGAGGCCCATCGGCGTGAACTGCTGGAGCTTGGGGTCCTGAACGGGGAGCTATTATATCAAGTGGAGGACCTGGAAAACACACCCAGAGAGCGAATATACGAATTAAAGGGATTCCACTCCAGGGTGCAGGAGGAGGTTTGGAGGATTACGTCCGCAGGCTCTTTCATCACCTCGCACCAGATCTAGGCCAGCAAGATATTGTACTGGATAGAACACATCGAGCAGGTTGTCCGGCTAAAACGTCTGGTATGCCCCAAGATACATTAACATGTCTGCAATATTACAAACAGAAATAGACTATCATGTCTGCTGTACGAGATCGCAATGCTATTGACTTTGAAGGCAACAAGACATGGCTGTAACAAAACCTTTCACCTATTATCCTACAACGTCGTTACTGAGGCCTATCACAGAGTTCCTGCGGGGGAAGGGAATCCGCTATAGAGGGGGTCACCCGTTGTGTCTTGCTTTTGTGTGGAACAGTGAGATGCACAGTATGCGGACCTTAGAAGAAGCCAAAGCCCTGCTGAACATGGGCACACTACAAAAGCTTGAGACATCTCGCTCCCCTCAGCAAAGCCTCTTGCGCTCTTCAACAAACTCAAGATGATCCACACGAAGAAAAAAATTGATCAAGCCTTCAGAAGTTGAAAATGGTCAAGAGAGAGTGGCCCTCATCTGTCAACTCAAACACCAGGAGAAAACATCTGACCTGAAAACTGATTGATTGTCCCCCCTCCCAAGACACAGATGCCCCCCCCATCCTCCCTATGACTTGGTACTATAATATTGAATGCTTTCTTGTATTAGTTTGCGGTTTGCCCAGGTTCCAGGTCCAAAAAGCTGATTTATATTTTGCCAGCAGCAGAGCTCTCTGCTGCGGCGATCGATGTACGACCGTTCCTAACTGCTGCGATATGGACCCCATTTGAATTGTTGGTTGCGATCTCCGAGTGAGACCACATTTTTCTTGTTGTTTATTATCATTACTTACACTTTTACTCTTACTATTCCTACTTTCCTTATCTATCTCAGTGTCACTACGGGCTACACCCTTAATACATTAACACTACACGGACCACATTTTAGATTCACGACAACCTTGCCATGCCTGGGCCCCGTAGCTGCACATAGTTATAACCTGATTGATGATTCAAATTATTTGCTACAATGTTCGAGGCCTCAACGCACCAGCAAAACCTTATGCTGAGGGAATCTAGGTGTGTCATCTGTCTACTCCAAGAGACACACCTTCTTAAGACAGATTTGAGATGCTTGCGATCTAGGTGGCTTGATCACCAATATTTCTCTTACGAGTGGGTTTGCCAATTCTCCTGGCTTCCCACCTCCCCAGCAGAGTTGTTCAAAAGCAAGCTGAAATCCCTGGCCGACTTTTAGCCGTTCGCATTACTATACAGACACACATTCACATTAGCCACCTTATATGCCCCGAATGATAATCAGGAGACCTTTATCCTTGATGCACTGGGTCAGGTATTGACTACCCTCATCACTGATGTCCTCATTGGTGGGGATTCAACGGGTGGGCCATACAGGCACATTTTCTCCCCAGGGCCTAGACCAACTGGCTACACATGGGCTTACAGACACCTGGCGCAAACATCACCCATTGGAGAGGGACTACACTTTTCTTTTCTTCACATATGCCAGGATTTACCTCTTTTTCACAAACCTATGCCTTTGGGCATTCACCACCGCAGTCAATATCGTTACAATTGCTCTCTCTGATTATGCCCTACTACTGCCAAGAGGGTGCCAACTTCCACCCCACAACATCGTACTTGGCGCCTCAATATTAAACTTCTAACATCTGAGGTCCACATTACAGAGATAAAGGATGTAATTCACGATTTCCTAGACACTAATGATAACCTGGATACTCCTATAGCACTCCTCTGAGATACATTGATGGCAGTGCTATGCGGTCAATTGATTTCATTAGCAGCCCACTTAAATCAGGATAGAGGGGACAAGAGAACTGCGCTGCAGGGGCAAGAAAAGGAATTGGAAGAGGCGCATAAACAATCGGGCTCATATATAATTTGCCTCCAACTCACAGTTGCACGCAAACAACTTAGAGCCTTAGAAATGGTCAGTCCAGAATACGCCCTCTTACGCACTAAACAGAAGTACATTGTAGGGGGTAATAAAGCAGGGCACATCTTGGCACACCGACTACGAGCCCCAGTGGTTAGGCAGCGTGTAACCGAAATTGAGGGGCCAAAGGGCGAAAGCTTATTTCAAGACAAGCAAATTGACCAATCCTTTGTGCATTTTTATACCACTCTTTATTCTGCAGATGACTTGGCGGAAGATGATACTGCCTTATACTTAACGCAGGCCACTATAGAGCACTTATCCCCCCAGGAGGATTCTCAACTAGATCAGGACATTAAACTGGAAGAGGTGCTACCAGCAATTCCTCATTTGCAATCAGGCAAAGCACCAGGGCAAGTCAGTTATACTTCCGATTTCTATAAGCTGTTTGCTGCCTCCCTTGCTCCCATACTTGCTCGATTATAAACTCGGTCAGTAATACAGGCTCACTAACAGACACCATGAAGTTAACTACCATAATGGTACTGCCTAAACCAGGCAAAAACCCTGTACATTGCTCATCATACTGGCCAATCTCTTTATTAAATGTCAATGCCAAGATTTTTACCACCATATTGGTGAACGGATTGGCACTCTATATGCAACGCCTTGTAGACCCAGACCAAGTGGGGTTTATCCCCAAACGCAAATGCAGTCATAAAACCAAATGCTTGTGTCACCTTTTGGACAAAACTCTACACTCCAGGGTCCCTGCACTTCTACTATCAGTGGATGCCGAAAAGGCATTTGTTTGGGTACTTTGGCCCTACTTATTCTCGGTACTCCAGAAGGTGGGCCTTGGTGAGCGGTTTCGGCACTGGGTTTGATGTAGCTACACAGGTCCTCAGGCAACAGTTCAAGTAAACGGCTTGACTTCTTCCTCCTTTGATATCACCTGCGGCACCCGGCAGGGTTGCCCCCTATCACCATTACTCTCTGCACTGTATATGGATTCCCTAGAGCACGGGCACTCACAAACATTTTCCTGGAGGCCACAAAGTTTGGTCTTTGGTGTGACCGAGGGCTGCACTGATGCCAGCACGGGAGGGGGTGTAAAGCGAAGCAAGTATATCTAGGGGCTTAACTCAATTGCGCAATGTGAAACCAGAAATCCTAAAGTTAAGGGCCTAGTTACTTCCTTTCCCTAACTGCTATTAACCTTTAACTAAGTGCTTGCTGTATATTTAATTTTTTTGTATGTTAGAGCTGAGTCGAGTAAACAGCAGCCCAGTGCTGCTGCTGCCCAGGGGGCCGCATGTAAATGTCAGGAGGGCCGCATGCGGCCCCGGGGCCGTACTTTGAGTATCACTGCCCTAGAGTAACATATCTGTAGCAATCGCACCATAACAGGGATCACCATGAAAGAGAGGGATCATAAATTGGCTCCCTACGCAGACAATGTGATGATAGCCCTGACACATCCACTTCAGTCCTTGCCCCCTTTGGAAAGGTCTCTCCATTCAAAGTAAATTTTCAGTAATCACAAATTCTCATTTTAACAGTCTCAAAGGTCAACCAGCCAATCCTCAAGTGCCTCTTCCCCATCTCTTGGTTAAGCAGGGGATAACATATCTAGCCCGTCACATTTATTCCACATTGACTCAAATCAGAAAACCGTTATGGCATTCATCTAAAGCACATTCTGATTTACAGACCTTGAGGGGCTATGCACTTTCTTGGCTTAGACGCCTGGTGGCTGTTAAGATGACACTGTTCCCTAAGTTATGCAGACATTGCCTTTCCAACCCCCTCCACACATCTTGAACAAACTACAACACCTTATAGAAGATTTCTTCTGGTTGAGCAAAAAAGCACATTTAGCCAAAAAGCAGGCCTTTCTTTCCCCGGTGGAAGGCGGCTTGGAGTGCCACATCTCACAAACTATTACCGGGCTACTCAGCTTCTATACATAGTGGAATGACCAGACCTAGTTTGGAGAAGCATTGGTGCGTCATCGATCAGGTGGTGTATGGCATCCACATTTGGAAGGTACCCTGGTTGCCTAAATGTCACAGACCACCTGGGGTCTACACTTCACCAGTTCTTAGAGGGACTATTGGGACCTGGGACAGGGTGCAGATACCGAAAAGATTATCCACTGCATATCCCCTCAAATGCCATTCATTGGTAATCCAGACTTTCCACCAGTATGTCCGAAATCCAGTTACATACAAAGGGAACAGGCCAACTGCAAACGAATAGGTGATTTTTTTCGAACACTCAGGACCATTGGATTTTCCTCAACTACAGCATCTCTATGATATCCCATCTGCTGTCCACTGGCAGTATCTGGCCATCTGCCACTGGGTTATCCAACCTGACATTCGCCCACACACGAGCCGGCCCTTATTGCCATTTGAGAAATGGCTTCTCACTAGAAATACTGACAAACATCTTCTTTCTGATATCTATGCCTTTCTCAATGTTTCTCCGGTCCCTGCTAAATCTGCAGCACAGTTGCATTGGGAAAAATAATACAAATGCCCCTTCATGCCCAAGGAATGGAATGGTTAGACATTCACAAGCGTGCTCATTTCTCTGCATGTAGTGCATCAGGTAAAGAAACACTCCTCAAAATAGTCCACTGCTGGTATTATACCACCGCACGAACAGCCAATGGAAACGAGATGGGACGCACTGTGTTAGAGAGGGTGTGGAAAGGAATGAACATTAACACATCTTCTTTGGCAATTCCCAACACTTCAATACTATTGGACTTAAGTGCTGGAGAGCATTGACCAGATGTCCGATACTCGACTCCCCAGATTCCCAAGCTACATATTACTAGGCCTGGATGCACTGACATAGCCTTTGAAATCAAGATGGGGACAAGCCATCACTCTAATCTTATGCGCTGCCAAGCAAGTTTTACTGTCCTGTTAAGGTACTGCTAAAATATCTACTCACCTAGACTGGCTCTACAAAATCTGGGATCTTCTTGGCGTGGAGAAACTAATGGCATCTATATAGCAAAAATGCTCTTATTTGATAAAACATGGGGACCACGCCTACGATTCCTGCAGCTGGAGCTCTTAGAGCTAGCCTGCCTGGCTATTCCTGCATCCTGTACCTCACATCAACCGTTCAAACAGTTGATTGACCTCCCCGGACATTGACAATAAACTCTTTATCATTCTATGTGTTGGTGACACCGTGTGTCTACACTTTGAAGGCCATCATTGCACCTAGATAGATTATCTAATCTCCCTTTCTCTAATACCTCTCTCCTCTTTACCCATCTCCTTTTAACTTCTTCTTCCTCACTGGCTGGTGGATGTAGGTGAGAGAGTCTTTGTATTGTCTACTTCATTGTTAAAATGAATAAAAAGATTTAAACCTAAAATGGTGTGAATCATGGCTTGTTCAAAGTCTATGATTATTTTTTGTGGGCAGTAGTTATTTGTTTTATGTTTAATGTGGTCTAAGATTTCATAGTAAGTGCTACATGGTTTATTTGGTAGTAGGGCATATATAAAAGGGATATTTGTGGTTTATTATTAACCATATATGGTTTATATCTGAGTGAATGTTTTGGGACACATTCTGAAGGTCCCATCCCTCATCCAGGTTGACAGTGGCTTAGTTTTAGTAAGTTATCTGCTGTAGAAAATATTAGGATTCATCTATCATTGTTTAGGTTGTCATATACCAAGAAGGGTTCCTCATTATGTGTTATTTCAGGTATTTCTATATATTGGTATCTTCTAGGGGCAGGAGAAGTATCTCTGGTGGCTTTTTTAGTCCACGCTATTAAACGGTTTAAAGTGGGTATGGGTGGTAGTTGGCCTGCGACGTGTTTCGGGACTTTAGAGAGTATATCTGTTAGTATTTTTGTTGTGGGCTCATTGGAGCTACTGTTTGCCTCTCTTGTGTCCTGCAATACCTTCTTTATGTCTATTTGTGTCACATTTTGGGGGTGGTTGTGTTCCCTTTGTATTACTTACAACATCATCTTTTGTAGTGGCACCCCCATAGCATGCATTAGAATAATAATGGGTATATTTCCAATTCACATTTTCCATCAACGTACTTTCTTGGTTGCAGATGTAGCCCATAAGCCTAGTAATTTATTTCCTTTCTTGGATGTTATGTACCTTGCTCTTTCTGTCATTATGTGTGAAAATAGAGTAATTGTATAAAGAATTACAATTCTAAAATGTTTATAAATTTGTTATTTATATACAAATTTATGCTAATACTTTTATTATCTAAACTTACATGTACGTTTTTTTAAGCGGTTTCACACTTTTAGCAGCTTTTCTGTTGGGGGTGTTGTAATGTGGAGCAGATGCTTTCTTTTCTATTGGATGAATAGAAAAGTGCCAGTTTCATTTGAATTATTTGTTGGTAGTTTGAAGAGGTTGAGGTCGTTAGGTTTTATTTTCTATTTTATGATAATTTGCCTATACTAACTTTTTTCTGGTTTGTCATTGGTGTTGTTTTTAGGCAGGTTAGCACTTTCTCAAAGCTGTAGTATTTTCTTTTAGCAAGTATATGTAAAGAGATAGAAGTGGGACAGTGTTTTGTTAATTTTTTGCTAATTTACAATTTTAATTTTAATCCCAAGTAAGTTTTAGTTACTTTGCATGATATTGTTGAGATGTTGATTATTCTTTTTTGAGGGTCTGGTCAGAGAATCAGGCAAAGTTTCCTCTGCTGTTTGTTCCTGTAAGGACTCTAGACCCCAAGCGAGCACTGCTTGATGAGCCTGTATTATTTGTTTAGCTCATCGCTTTAGGTTCTATGATTGTAAGATTTGAATAACATTTTATTTGTTCCACCAGCCCCATTGAAGCCCTGAACGTATGACTGAAAACCTACTTGGAACGACCCGGAAATGTAATGTAGAAGTGAGTAACAATGTATAAATTTTGAAAAACGATAGATTACCTGAAGCCCTGTAGCAAATTTTGGGGGGAAATTGTGTAAGAATTGTGTGGTTTTGTGCAATATTCAAGGTTTTGTTTTTTAGTAAACGTGAACCGCAGCTACCAATGAGCAAGTTAAAAATTAGCTGGAACACAATTAATGTATTGAAACTTTTATTAGCGCCAATTCAGATTTCTGGAATTTTAGTCAATTTATGTGAAATATGTGCTTTAATGCACACTTTGGTCGTATTTCTTGTAATTTTCTCAAGGGAGTAAACTTCCTCCATATCCCAGAGCCATTTTAATACAGATGTTTATATTCCAGCTCGTTTCAAAGTTCACTTCTCATCCCTGCTTGCAAGTACAGATCTTTTCATTTTCATGAGTTTTAAAAGGTTCACAAATAGAGAATGTAAAACAAGACCACCATTGTGCATCCATGAAGAGAAAGGTAGAACAGACAGCACAACGCGCTTGCTCATGGAACATATTTCATTCCATGTTAATGCTTGCTTTGTAAACATAAAGTCGACATAATTGTCAGCTGAAAATTGAAATGCAAGAACACATTACTGGATAGCGATTGAAGGTTATTCCTCAATGTCACAGCAAGGTTTGTTTGTTCTCTTGTGGGCGGCTGATAAGTACAGAAGGTCAGAAGTCAAGCCACTCTGTCTTTCACATGAACAGTTGTACTAGGCCTTTTTTTTCTTACGTGTCGGTTTTTATGAGGCAATAATGATGAAAGATCACCAATTTCTAAGAACAGAAGAACATTTTAGTACAATTCTACGTTGTCCTTTGCAATGGTGTCAGTCGTTCTTGGGAAGCGAGTCATATGAAATGAGTACATTCTTACATGAGAAATTACGTTTTAAACATGTTATTATCTTAATACATACCTCTGTTCAACGTGGCCTGTTACTCACTGTGCTACAGCCGTCACTGGTGCCCAGTGGGCCATCCTAATTTGGGCACAATTCATAAGCAAACATTAGCATATCAAATTGCACTGGCTTCAATATGTTACTAAATGCAAACACATGTATGTACACATGCTATAGGTATTGATAGTACATTAAAGCCGGACCTATTGGCTTTGCCAATGTTAAGTGTTGCAAGATTGAGAAGCACAAGACTTCAGTCCAGCAGGCGATTATTAGGTGTGCAGAGAATGAGAACCACAAAATGGCTGTTACTTTGTGTTTCGAATTTTAAAAAAATAGCAATTTATTCCATTGAGGCAAATTGGATTCATTGTTTCTGTTAAGAAACTATAATAGTACTATATTTAAGAAGGCATAATAGCACATATAACCAGCAACCTAGTAAAAGTACTACAGTGGCATATACATCCAGTGACATAGAAGGACCACATGGCACGCAGAGCCACACATCACGAAGAATCACAGTAGCACACGCGTCCGACATTGAAGAAAGACAACAATGGCAGATGCAAGCAGTGCTAAAGAAGAAGGACCGCAAGAACACTTTCAATAAGCAACACTTGAGAAGGACCCCAAAGATACACACAACTGGAAACATAGAAGGACGATAATTGCACAAAGAAGTAATACCATACAAGAAAGACTACAGTGGCACATACAGCCAGAGTCATAGAAGAAGGACCACAATGGCAGATACAGTCTTTGTTAGGTTATCACTCACAATGAAAAGAAGTCAGCCAATCCAGATTCGAAAATGAAGAACGAGCCCGAGTAAATGGCACCACTCACCAAGAAAAATATATAGATGTTGGCTATTGTTTTCAAGTTATTTAAAAAAAAAAGATGTAACTTTTTTTCCACACCAAAAAATAATTTCCCCTATATGTGACATGACACATAATTAGGGCTCCTGGTGTTATCCTACTTATGTTTTTAGCATTTCGGTCTGTAATTATCCTTATTTCTTTGTTTCTCTTTTTTATATGTCTTTATCCCTAATTTTTTTATCTGTTGTGAAAAAATGAACCTGAAAGTGGTATATTTCCACGTTTATTTAGGTGACAAAGGTACACTTATATTTGGATGCCTAATGGGTTTTAGTGCTATAAGAAGCTATATATAATGCCTCACTGACTCATGTGCAATAGACTCATTGACAACAACATTTTGGAGAGGGGCGTGGTCTGACTACTGGCCGAGTAAGACGCACAGCGAGAGAGCTCCCGCCGGAGCAACCCATCCGGCAATAATCCTGCAGTTCCTCGTAATATCAAGGGTCAAGAAGAGTTCTCCCTAAGTGGCGGAAACATATCCACACATCGTGGAACAATTGAGAAGCGTACACGCAGAGACATCGGAGATAAATATCGGGCGAACAGACGGCTGGCTGCGATCCAAAATGGCGGCCCGACAAGCGCAAGGCTCTCCGGACCCTCAGGAAATGTAAGTGAAGGGTCGGACCGCAGCTCGGAGACTCCCGCATACCATCGCTGATCAGAGGCACGGCCGGGAAGTGCAGACCCTTTGGGAACAGCTGAGCGGTGTTCCTTCCAGCTGGGAACGGCATGGCTGTAAGACGGATCATGGGGAGGAGCCTGGGAAGCACAACAGAGAGTCGGCGATTGCTGTAGGGTCCGGCTCAATACACGGATGGCTGCCGTGATCCCAAAGGGAGGCTGACTAGGGTGAGGCTCTCTAGGTTGCCAGGAGGTGCAGGTGAAGGGTTGGACCACAACCTGGAGCTCTCCGGCCAGCATCGCCGAACAGAGGCGAGATTGAGAAGTGTGCACCCCCGGGGCAGCAGAGCAGCGTTGCTCCTGGTGAGGCATACCGAGACCCAGGTGAGGAGCCGCGAATCGTACATGCGGCTACCAGCGGGCCCGGTTCACTCCTCGGACAGCTGGCCAAGATCCAAGATGGTGCCTGGGCAGGTGTAGTGCTCCCCAGAACGCTAAGAAATGCAAGTGTAGGGCCGGAGTGCAGCCCGGAGACTCCTGGACACCACCGCTGATCAGACGCAAGATTGGGAAGTGTGGACCCCTGGGGCACCTGAGCAGTGTCCCTCCCAGGTAAGAGCAGAGGCCTGGGAGTTGGGCCGCAGCCCAGGGGAGGAGTCGTGAACCGCAACAGAGAGCAAGCGGCTGCAGGAGCGCCTGGGGAGAGCCAGTGACCGGGAGACTCTTTCCCACCCTTCCGGCTTGTGGGAGTGCAGGCAGAGAGGCGCTGGTGGGCGGTGAAGAGGAAAGGGAGGAGTGAAACAATGCCGGTAATTATATAACAACAGCAGCCGCTGCCGAGTCCCAAAAGTGGGGTGAAGAAGAGACATTGAAGAGCAGGAACTGCGGTAGGCAGCACACGCTTAGAAAAGTAACACCAGAGCAAAGAGGGCCATTAAAAACAGCAACAAAGGGGTAAAAGGTCAGGAGAGAGCCAAAAGCCCAAAGAAGAAAAGTACTGGAGTTGTGACGGGGACCCGGCCTGGAGAGACCACACGATATAGAAGGGGCAAAGGAGATAGCAAAGAGCCCGGACAAATTACTCTGCAGGTCCAATCCATAAGAAAGCACCGCATAAATAAAAGCAAAGAAGGCCATTAAAAATGGCAACAAAGGGGGAAAATGGCAGGAGAGAGCCCAAAGAAGACAAGAACAGGAGCTGTGATGGGGACAGGGCCTGGAGAGACCACACGATATAGAAGGGACAAAGGAGATAGCAAAGATCCCCGACCCTGATAAATTACTCGGCAGGTCCAATCCATAAGGCAGCACCGCATGATTAAAAGGGCCCAGAATAGAAGACCCGGATCCGACACCCCTCCCTCACCATGATCGCAGACTGCAGAAAGGCAGAGCCCTGAGAGCCCAGGGCCCCTCCCCGCACCCCCCAGCCCAAAGGAACTGATAAAGCGGAGCCTCAGGCCCTTATCCTGAGGGGCAGCAAACAGGGCGGAGTACCTAGGATGATGGCCAAGAATAAAGAGCCGAAACCTCCAAGGCAGGGAAAAATGGACAGATACACGAAAATAATCCCAACACAAGTGGAATCGGCAGAATCTACGCAGCCTCCATCAGACACAGTGCTATTCCTCCAAGCAATACAAAATTCCAGAGAAGCCCTGGAGGGTAAAATCGGTGAGGTCTGCTCTGAAGTGTCACTTCTCCGTCAACACCTCCACAAAGTATCTGAAAGAGTGATGGAGACAGAGACCTGAGTCTCAGAAGGGGAAGATGCAGTGAAAGACCTCCAGAAAGGGATGAAAGAAATGCATAGTGCCACAGCGGATATGCTTTGGCGAATTGACAATGCAGAAAACATGGCCCAAAAAAACAACCTCTGCTTCATGGGTTTTCCGGAAGGAGTGGAGGGGGCTAACGCGCCAGCATTCTTGGCGACTTGGCTGAGGGACATCATCCCCGCAGAACATTTCTCCACCTGTTTCGTTATAGAAAGGGCACACCGCGCACTAAGCGTAAAACCCCACCCGTAGCAGCGCCAAGACCTATCATTGCAGAACTACTTAATTTCATAGACAGAGACATGATCCTTCATTAAATGCATTGCAAAGGAGAGGTCCGCTATGAAAACTCAAAGATAATGACTTTCCCAGACTACAGCCGAGAAGTGCAAAGACAGCGTCGAACATTCGATGTGGTCAAGGCGAAGCTCAGGGCCCTCCAAATCCAGTACATGCTTCTTTTTCCAGCCAAACTCAAGGTAATCTACCAGGGGAAATCCTTCTTTTTCCAAACTCCAGAAGAGGCATGGGCATGGGTAGAAGAAAGGCCAACTCTCCGTCCCACAGGGGGACCAACACTGGACAAACCCAAGAACCGGAACATGGAAGGGAGACACTTAACACCACGCCGAAAGAAACATAGGACCAGAAGCCAGTCGAGACGACTCGGCAGTGGAACTCCTTACACCCTCAGGAAAGCCACGCAAGGCAAAAGATGCTATAGGAAGGAGACACACAACCCAAATTGGGAACTGAGGCCCTGTCGAGGGCCAAATCCTCAGACGCACACACAGACTCAGAAGACACTAAGATGTCCTCAGGACCAGAGTCAATGCACCTATTGACGGTGGAAATACAGGCCTTGGAGAGAAACGAGGGGAGCGAGAGGCCAACGGAGAAAAGTATATCACCTGATCTAGACGCGACAGAACTTCGAACTGGCACTTGAACTCCGGCGGGAGGGTAACTATGAGCCACACAGTGCTCCTAGAAGGCGATAAGTACTCCTACTATGAGATTACTTTTGTAAACAGACTCAAATATTGTAAGGGTTGGGGATTTTTGACATATAGGATAGGGCGGGGGGGACGACAGACCAACCTGTCTTCTTCGGCTAATAGTCGCTTCCATTGATGAGAGGGCAGGATGCTGAGAGGGGACTGAGGGAGGTGGGGTGTGGGGGTAGTTGGGATGAAACACAGTTTTAGTAAAGGTGTTTACTTTGTAGTTTGCCGGTCGCATGGACCATCACAAAATGGAACCCCTATAGGATACCTAATGCAGAGGAGAGTCACTCTCCCCCCTTGGAACGGACACAAAATGCACCCTAGCACTAGACATACAGTATCACCGGTCCCAGGATGCTTGTTTCCGGCCCTGGGAGGACCTGGCCTGGCAGTTCGGTCTGGACTGTTCCCATGGGGCATAAGGTCAAGACTGATTTGCATATGGCTGGGTCCAAACTGGGGTGGCGTAGTGGGCAAAAGAACGATGGATTTAACTCAGATCTTTTGACTGGGGGAGAATGTTTGCATTGTCAGCATTCCGTCCATCATTTGTTTGCTGTCCCGAGATACAGGCATACTGGGCGGCGATAATCGAGACATTAGGGACAATACTGGAACGACACTGCCAGTCGAACCTAGATTCGTTATACCGATAATCCCAAGTGAGGTGGACATTTCTAGGGCCCAACTAATCTTCACCTCCCTAGGACTGGTGGTGACCAAGAGAGATGTAGCCAGGCGGTGGGGAGTGGCGGAGAATCCCACGGTCCAGGAATGGGCAAGAGGAATGGACCTTTACATGGCCGCTGAGCACACCACGTACCGTAGTAGGGAATGCCCCAGAAAAGTTTGCAAAATATGGGGTCCATGGAGATGACACTTTGGGTTTGACATAGGGGAGAATATGCAACAACCCACGTCACAAGCAACACAGGGGGCCCCTATGGTCAGTAATGAAGAAAGACCCATGTAGAGGGGGTACCCGGTCGTTCTTTACTTCAGGACCGAAAGGGGGAGTACAGTTGTTATGAAAGAGCATGGTTTCAAAATAAACCATCACAAAGTAATGGGAATGCGGGGGCTTCTGTTGACGATGGCAAAGATTTAATTTGACTAACAATTGTATTATTGTTCATTGTATGTATTAAGTATCTGAAAATAAAAAAAAGTTAAACAAAGAAATCTTCTTTTAGGAAAACTTCCTCCTTTTTAAACTACTCTGCACGGCTATTAGACTGACAACAACTAAGATTACTAAAAAGAACACCTGATTTTTGTATTTTTCCATTTAAAAAAAAATAAAGACAGCTACATGGATGGTTTATTGTCTGTATTTTTCTGTGAAAATCAATAAAAATGAAGAATTGGGAGCCTTACACATAATATAAAGCATTTACATACTTAAGTTGTATATCATATTTTGAGTAAGCCTTTGGTTGTAATGTAGAATATTTTTGATTTTAGAGTGGGAAGACTTGTTTTCCAGATAGCTTCTATATTCACAAGATCGCCCCTGGCACATGCTGAAAGCAGTGTACTTCATGCACTGCAATGGAAACACTTTGTAGGGGGTGGAATGAAACACCAAACAGCAGCAGCATGAGTTGAGAGATGTTGCTAGGTGTCACAAGAGTCTGCAGTACCACATACTGCTACTAGGTGTACCAAGATTAAAAAAGAGAATCTGCAATTTATTGCAGTGAGGCAGTACTCATATCTGCAATACTGGATTCATGGTTTCTATAGAAGTCCTATATTTAAGAAAGACCACAATGGCATATAAAACCAGCTACATAGAAGGAGGACTATAGTGTCACATATAACCAGTGACTTTACATAAAGTCCACAATAGTACATACAACCAGGGACAAAGAAGAAGGAGTACCATGGCAGACAGAGCCAGCGACATCAAAGAAGGAACACAGTGGCACCTACAAGGCGTAACATTGAACAAGGACCACACTTGCAAATACAACCAGTGAGATAGAAGATAGACGACAGGGAACATATAAACAGCAATGTTGCGTTATTGTATTGGTATATACAGTGCCTTCAATACTTTCTCTGAGGCCTAAAACTTCTTCCTGGGTGATCTGGTGGCAATATTTATTTATTGCTTCATACAAATGGCGAGGTTGTGAAGCACTCTGGTTTGCACTGGTTTCCCAGATGCTTTTCCCAGTGGGTGGTTGAAATGGCGGTGTTGTTTGCTGTTGGCCTATATGTGACATTTTGATAAGGTGCTTGCGGTTTGATGATGTTGCAGATGCCGCACGTGCTCAGTGTCACAGAAAGTGAGAGAATAGAAGCAGCTGTCCATGCAGTTGTTTCCCGTCTTTAGGATGTGTAGTATAATATGTAGAAACCACTGTTGTTGCCAATCAGTGGAGACTGATTGTTGTATATGAGTGATGAAATGAAAATGTTTTGCTATTTTGTTTGTGCTTTGTTCTCATGTTAAGTTTGCATTTGTGGCACCATTTTATGTTCAGCCGCCATTTTGAATCATGTTGTCAGCTACGTATTCTCTGACTCGAGAAGCAGGCTGTGGAAATGTTCATTTCTCCAAGGTTAGGCCTTGCTCTGCTAATGAATACACTGTTCTTAATAACGCATTCCATTCCCATAGATAGAGGCTTTCTCCCACTAGCCTAGCGCCCGGTCTCAGAGTCGAGACTCGTCTTACTGTACTTCTTTTTGTTTTAGCTTCACCTGCTAGTAGATTTCCATTATGGGCGGGACATTCTTGGTTCAGAAACGTACAAAATGTATCTCTATGTTTGCTGAAGTCAGTCCCTCTGCAGCAATCCTAGGAGGCTGGTCAGACTGGACTCCGCTTAAGTGCATCTGAATAAAATATACTTGGTTTGTATTCTCCACTGTCTGACCGACTCTTCATTTGTATGGAAGGCTGAGAGGTGGTCGCGAGTGACCCGGGTGGCCCTAATCTGGTCACTTCCTTCAGTTGGTGTCCGATCAGGGACTACATCAGGTGACCCATCCTCGCCTGCGGCCGGGTGTGGAGGTCGGGACCATCGTCAGGTCAGACGGGCAGACCAGGGATCCCTGCACGAGAGTCCTGAATATGCAGCTGCCCCATCTGTCTGGCCGGTCGGTGCCTCGCCCACTGATCATCCCTACTGGAGTCCTGAATGGCAAAACCTTGGATTTGACTGTTTGGTCCGAAGAGTCAGCAGTGGAGAATACATTTGTTTGACCTGTGTGCACCCAGGTGAGTTTG
Organism: Triturus cristatus; assembly: GCF_964204655.1. Taxonomy (NCBI): domain Eukaryota; kingdom Metazoa; phylum Chordata; class Amphibia; order Caudata; family Salamandridae; genus Triturus; species Triturus cristatus. The sequence continues at coordinate 423,218,557 of NC_140587.1, forward strand.
TTTTGGTTCTTTGTGGATATGGTACCGTTTTATTTTGTCTTTGGTACGGTCTGAGGACCGATTTAGGTTTCCATCTGGTACGGTCTGAGGACCGATTTGGATACAAAGTGTTTGTGAACACTTTGCCTAGCAACATAACAAATGTGGCTTACTTTTGAAAATGCTGGTGTTCAGTCGCTTTTTGGTTTCTTGTTGTCGTCGTTGCTCTGCTGATGCTCGACTGGAAGAAAGTCAGACAGCTCCTCCAGAAGGCAATTTTGCTATGTAAGTAAAACATGGCCCAGGCCCTATTACGTTTAGTACGTTATGGCAGAAATATACAAGGGACAATGCCGAGTTGCAGTGGCCATTGACAGGCACTTTTGATTGGGTTTTTACAGAAAAGAGGTTAAACAGAGGCGAATGAAAGCAGAGAAAGAGGTCCGGAAGGGGTGAATGCAAACATTGACTCAGAAAGCTGTAGCGCATGATAGAGAGAAGGAGGAGATAGGAATTGAACGTGCTGATAGCAGGTTTCGACTGAATATTGTTAAATATTATGTAGCCCAAGAAGAAAATTATGCTAGATTCTCGACCCCCACCTCTGTATGCCCCGCAGCGGGTATATCCTGCTCTTCGCCCACAGGCCCAGCTACCCGGTTCTTCTGTCTCTGCTGTTTCTGCTTCTGTTACTGTTGATCAGACTGCCTTGGCCATGGCACCTCTTGTCCTTTCTTTGTCTTCGTCGTCTGTGGCAACTGCGACTGTTAGCACTCCTGCAACACCAATTGCTTCGGCATCCCTTTCTCTAGCTCTAACACCCACGACCCAGCCAGCAGGTAGTGGCTAATCAGGCTGTGCAGTGGGCCCGAAACCCCATTTATGGTGTGGAGGATGTGTGGAGTGTGATAAAAGATTATGAGCCTTTTGTACAATAGCATGCCCTCAAGCATATGTCGGCTACTTTGATCGGACTTTGGGAGCAGTGTTTCAGTGATGTAGCGCCACAAATTAAATATGATATTAAGGATCACGTATACGTTGCCGACATGGCGCCTGGTCAAGATTTTAGTAATGTCGCAATGTTGGTTGCTTATCGGGGTAGGCTGCTTGAGAAGAGCCCGAAGACTGTATCTCAGTTTCCAATGAGGGAGGTTCACCCCATATATAACCCTAAAATACCAGAGCTGCGGGATCAGCATAATATTGTTACTAGGCCAGGGGTAGCGGCCCATTTCCAAGAACAGTGGGTTTATACTCCATGGAAAAGGAGTGAGGTCTTGTCCCTTAAGACTCAGTTACCTGACTCTAGGAAACATCCTACTGAATATTACAAAGAATTGACTGAGGCAGCCACTTCAACGGTAATGACGCTTGCGGATATTGAAATGTTCTTTGCTTTGTTGGTTCCGGTTGATATTTAGAGACAAGTACACACACAGGATCATGTTGCGTAATTGGGTGGTACCTGGGATCAAATTAAAGTATGTGACCAGGAGAGGAAGCCTGGTGAGAAGCCTAAAGCAGAAATACTTGCTTTGCCCGGTCGTATCATTACGTACATGCATTCTCTTATCCCGCCCAGAAAGGTTGATTGGGACAAGTCATCGGCTTGTCGTCAGAATAAAGAGGAGAGTGTGTCTGATTTTTTCACTCGGTTTGAAGGTGTGTTTCTAGATTATAGTGGGCAGGACTTGTTGATCGAAGGTGGTGTGCATTTGTTTGTTAATAGATTTGTTTCCAACTTGTTCCCAGAGATTGTGACTCGATTGCAGGCTTCCGAGAGTACCCAGTCCACATCTTCTCCTTCTGTTATCTTGAATATTGCGCAGTATTATGAGCACAGGGACTATGAGGATAAGGAGAAGGCGGAAAAGAAGCACAGGGATTTGAAGACGAAGGTGTTGTTGCAGCAGGCTTCTCGAGGGAATAGTAGTGGACGTGGTGGTTTAGCCCGACAGCTTCACCGTACCAGCAGGAATACTGCACCGGTGGGGCAGAATCAGTGTGCGTATTGTAAGGAGGAGGGACACCGGGGCAGCGAGTGTCCTGTACTTCTGCAGAAGATGGCGGTCCCAAGAGAATGAGGGTCTCATGGACGGGGTTGTGAAGATGGTGGCCAGGACCGGGCTCAGAACACTGTGGCATCTCAGGGTCATACTGATCTGAACTACTTTGACGACCCTTGAGGCAAACAGTATTATCATAATGATTATGATACGGATGAGGTGCCTGGGATGTCTTACAGCTAGGACAGCTAGGGACAGGGTGAGGGACCAGTTTTGATACCTGTAGACCAGCGAGGTCTATATGTTAGTGCGGATGTGTATGGTTCGACTAAGGAGTTTTTGGTGGATACAGGTGTAACAAACAGCTCTATTTCTTGTTCCTTGGTCCCTGGGGCGACTCTGGCCATAATAAGGTTTTGGTAGGATTTTCTGGTATACCAGTTGTGAGCCCCATTTTAAAGCCTCTTGTATTGACTATTGGTCCTTTCACTGTGGATTCACCATTCTTGTTGAAGTCCAATTGTGGAGAGAATTTGATGGATTTGGACTTGTTGAAGAAATTGCATGCTACAAATGACTGCTCTCCAGCCGGCGTCTATATGACGATGGGTCCTGGTGTGGTGTGCGCTAAGCAGTGTCCCAAAGTCCGATCAAAGTAGCCGACATGTGCTTGAGGGCATGCTATTGTACAAAAGGCTCATAATCTTATTAAGCCCCTGCTTGCGCTAACACTAAAGGATGTTCATGAACCGTTGCCTTGGACGCCAGAGTGTCAGAAGTCTTTTGAGCAATTAAAAACTGCGCTTTGCTCACCTCCAGTGCTTGGTACCCCTAACTATGCTAAATGCTTCGTATTGTATGTCATGAGATGGGTGGTTGTGCGCTTTCTGTTTTAACACAAAAATTTGGAGATAAGCAATGACCGTATGTAGAGATGTCTACTGCTTATGTCATAGCCCTGTTACTTAGTTACAGATAGAATGGAAGTGATGATATGTTCTAGGATAAACAGTTAGAAGAGAGAGGTTGAAGTTGAAGAAGCTACTCTCTGCTCGGATGCTGTTTGATGAATAAACTACCACAAAGCTACAAGAAACCTGTGAAGGCTCTTCTTTTCACCGTGTGCTTATTTCTGTGCTGTCGACCGAGCCCTCCTGATCTGTCTAAGGGCGGTCGCGGCTGATGCCGTCTCAATAAGACAATCGGCGGGACTCGTACTCGATACTGACCTCACAGTTATGGTACCCCATGCTGTGGATATACTTTTGAATCAGACAAGGACACAGCCCCTTACCAGTGCACGTCTGACCGGTTACGAGCTAACGCTCTTTCAAAAGCACAATTACGATCAAACGCTGTACCACTCTGAATCCAGCCACGTTACTACACCGCCCTTCTGAGAATGAGGAAATTGACATACATGATTGTATCTTCCGGACAGAAGAAGAAACGAAATGATGGGTAGACCTGACAGATGTTCCCATTTCTGATCCTCAAGGGGAACTATATGTCATTGGCTCTTGTTTGAAATTACCAGATGGCACCAAACCGCTGCGTATGCGGTTATTACGTTGTGCACGGTATTTGAGACATCACGAGTTCCCTATCAGTCGGCCCAAGCTGCGGAGTCAGTGGCCCTAATATGAACCTGTGAATTGAGTGAGGGACTGCTTGTCAATATTTACACTGACAGCCAGTATGCCTTTGGGGTCGCGCATAATTTTGGGCGACTCTGGGCAGAAAGAGGGTTCCTTACTTCCCATGGGACGAGAATACAGCACAGCCCTCTCATATATAGGCTTTTGTCTGCTTTGACCCACCCTGAGAAATTGGCGATAGTAAAGTGCAGCGCCCATAAGAAAGTTACTGACGATGTTGGTAAGGGGAACGCATTTGCAGATCAGACAGCTAAGAAAACAGCCCAAACTAAGATGAAAAGAATGTTTGTAGCAGGTCCCGCCAGGTGGGTGCCCGAGTTCTCCATGTTTGAGGATACAGTTGACAATGTGAAGGAAATACAGAGTGAGGCCATGGTGGAGGAATTAGCCATGTGGCAAGAAAGTACAGCACATTTGCATGATGAGGGATGTTTGATTGACAACAAGTCAGTGAAGCAGAGATGGATGTTACCAGATGCATATGTCCTTCCTGTAGTCACTATGGCTCACAGGCCACAGGCCAGCTCATATCAGCGCTAAGGGTATTTGCAAGTTGTTAGACCCCGTATGGCAGAATGATAACATTTCAAGGACAGCTGCGTATTTAGTGAAATATTGTATGGTGTGCATGATGCACAATTCTGGCAAGGGTACCCCTACACCACCCGGTAATTTCGAACTGCCCACTTTCCCTTTTGAGGTCCTTCAAATGGACTTCATAAAGATGAACAGGGTCAATAATTTTAAGTATGTGTTGGTGGTTGTCTATGCGTTCAGTTAAATGGAGTTCTTTCCTCGCTTCGGCTTGCCCCGTTTGATCTGGCCTGATAACGCAAGTCATTTCAATATAAAAAGGTTATTCAGTTAGTTTGTGAGGGACTACACATCAGACAGAAGTTTCAGGCTGTGAACCATTCCCTGTCAGGAGTACTCTAAAACTGAAATTGGCAAAGATTCAGGAGACCAACGAGTTGCAGTGGTCAGATGCTTTACCACTAGCTATCTTGTACACAAGAACAACAGCATATTCTAGGACAGAATTGTCACCATACAAGGTTGTGTTTGGACGCCCGACGAATGTCTGGAGCGTCCCGCGACCGCGTAGTACCCTTTATTGACCAATTACCTGTGTCAGTTAACTGAAAATTTGCGTTCTATTCACCAACAGATCCAAGAGTTTCTTCCGCCCATACCAGAGGGGCACGGTCATAGCATCCAGCCGGGGGGGCTTGGTGTTGCTTCGGAATTTTCAGCGGAGGAAGAGCTTGGAGCCCCGTTGGAAGGGGCCCGAGTTTGCGCTCCTCGCTACCAGAACCGCTGTGAAAGCCGCTGGCCAAAAGAATTAGATTCATTCCAGTCACTGCTGGAGAGTACCCTTACCCTATGACCAGTGGGGGAGGGATGGTACTGGTTTTGCTGAGGGAGAAAAGATACCGCAGCTCGTCCCTTTCAGTGACACGCAGCTTATATGAACCCAAATGGATGCTGAGAACGACGATGTACTAAATACAGCGGCCCCACCGGATATCCGAGCAATAAAAGAGCCCCTCTTCGTTGACCCCTCTGTGCCTGGAGTCACCAGGTACAATTCGCACCATCGGTTGAAGAACGGTGCACCAAAGGAGAAGTCAGATTAGTTAGGGATGGACTGTGCAAGTCAGGGTGCACTTTGTCATAGTACCAACGGTGTTAGTTTAGGGTGAGGCGAGATTGGTGCATTGTTCTGACATTGAACAGGATAGATCGAGCGTGGTCCCTTGGAGGGGTGTACATTATCTTGTGCGACGTGGGATTCCTCGAGAGCTAGGACGGAGCAGCTCCACCGCCGGTGCTCAAGAGCGCCAATGTTGATGAACAATAGGAGCCGGTACCAGTGAGGTTCAGATGGACACTGGGAACAATTGCCTTTGTTATTACGTTTTACTGCATTCCCCTTTTGGCTTCATAATGTATCCGTTTGGTCGGCCTATTAATGAGGAGGAGCAGCCAATTGCACCACCGCGTCCAGAACGGTGTTGGCCACAAAGAGTAAAATAGTTTTTGCATTAATATTTGGGATTGCCCTAGTAGCAATACTTGGAATATCTTGGTTTCTAGATAAGAGATATCCTGTACATTCCTTGGTTGGTACTACGCCCATTCTCCCTGAACACATTTTTGTTACTTTGGCTCCTCACAAAGGGGAGCACCGAAAGACTTACACAGATAATGTTTTTATACAAATGTTGCATCAAGCTCATGACGTGTCCAATACAACAAATTGTTGGGTTTGTGGACTGCTCCCCTCAGTTACTCATAAAAGTGATAATTTGCTGTCCATGCCTTTGTCATATCTAGGAAGTTGTGAGGGATGGTTTGCATTGTTTGTCATGGTACACTACCATTTCCACCACTCCGCTCAGGTTATGACACCTGCTGATTCTCACACTGTGACTGATTATATACGTTTTCATCATGGGTTCACTCCTATAGGTAAGGCAGGACTGAACATCTCTGGTACTTTGTCCCCAAACTCCTATATGAGCAAATATGACAAGGTGAAGAACAATACATTGTGCTTTGTTCTCGTTTTAAGTTAGCATTCGCGGCACCATTTTATGTTCAGCCGCCATTTTGAATCATGTCGTCAGCTACGTATTCTCTGACTCGAGAAGCAGGCTGTGGAAATGTTCATTTCTCCAAGGTTAGGCCTTGCTTTGCTAATGAATACACTGCTCTTGTTAACGCATTTCTTTCCCATACATAGAGGCTTTCACACACCAGCCTAGCGCTCGACCTGAACAGAACGACCTTGGCATTGACTTCATACTTGCAGATAGGGGTGAGGCCCGTCGTGTCATTGGCAGTAGCTGTGTGTGTACATACCTGACCATGCCCCCAATGTGTATGCTCCCATTCAGAAATTGCATTTGCATGGAAGGCTGAGAGGTGGTCGTGAGTGACCCGGGTGGCCTTAATCGAGTCACTTCCTTCATGAGGGCTCACCAGGTGGCATCAGAGGAGTCATACTGTTGGATGCACTGTTAAACTACCAAGAGCATTAAATGGAGTCCACACCAGAACTACACAGGAGCGACTCATTAGAGACTTTTAAACCACTTTGGCCAATTGTAAGGGGACTACCAAGAAGCGACAGGTAGCAACAGAAAAGCAATCCATATGAGGCACTGTTAAACCATCACAGAGTATCATATGGAGTTACCCAGGAGCAATAGAGGAGTAAAATAAACAACCTTGTAGTATTATATGGAGCTTCCCAAGGAGCAACAGAAGAACAACCTATTTGAGGGATTGTTATACCACCAGGGAGTATTATATGGAAAACAGCAAGGACCGCAGCACCGCCGCCCTGCTGGACAACCTTGCCAACCTCGGACTCAAGCAACTGGTTACCACCCCCACCCACTACACAGGCCACTCGCTGGACCCAATCTTCTCATCCAGCAAGTACGTCGCCTTCAACCACTCCACCAATCTCCAATGGACTGACCACAGCTGCGTACACTTTAGCTTCAGATGAACAACGACCCACCACCGCCCACAACAGGCCCCTTGCAGGAGCTGGAACAAGACCACCAACGACCAGCTCTCCGCCTCCCTCAGCCAGAACCCCCCCGCCAGTTCAACGGACCCCAACATAGCCGCCAATAACCTCACACAGTGGATCACCAACTGCGCAGACGCCCTCGCACCACTGAAGAACCCTCCCAGCAGACACGGCAGCAAGAAAGCATCTTGGTTCACCGATTAACTCAACACCTCCAAGAAGAACTGCCGCTCCCTGGAAGCTACCTGGCGCACCAACCAGACCACAGCCAACATGACTGCCCTCAAGCACGCCACCCGCAAACACCACCAACTGATCCGCGCCACGAAGAAGACAGCCTACATGGATCGTCTGGACAACAACACCCACAACAGCAAGGAACTCTTCAGCATCGTCAAAGAGTTCTCCAACCCCGACGCCGGAAACAACGACATCACTCCATCGCAAGACCTCTGCGACTCAGTCGCCGCCTTCTTCCACGACAAGATCGCCAACATACACAGCAGCTTCGGCCCACCTACCACGAACCCCACCACCGAATCGACGCCCCCCACCACCACCCTCCGCACCTGGACCCCGGTCAGCACCGAAGACACCACCCGCACAATGAACACTATCCACTCCGGATCCCCCACCGACCCCTGCCCACACCACATTTTCAACAAGGCCGACTGCATCATCGCACCCCACCTCCACGACATCATCAACGCCTCCTTCGACACCGCCACCTTCCCGGAGTGCTGGAAACACGCTGAGATCAGCGCCCTGCTGAAGAAACCAACAGCAGACCCCACCGACCTCAAGAACTTCCGCCCCATCTCGCTCCTCCCGTTTCCTGCCAAAGTCATCGAGAAGACCGTCAACAAACAGCTAGCTGACTTCCTCGAGACAAACGGATCCCTCGACTACTCGCAGTCCGGCTTCCGAGCCAACCATAGCACGGAGACCGCCCTCATCGCCGCCACAGACGACATCAGATCCCTTCTGGACAACGGGGAAACAGCGGCCCTCATCCTCCTGGACCTCTTCGCAGCGTTCGACACTGTCTGCCACCGCACCCTAGTGCAACGCCTGAACAGCACCGGAATCCAGGACAAGGCCCTGAAGTGGATCATCTCGTTCCTCGCCGGAAGAACCCAAAGAGTCCGCCTCCCCCCGTTCCGGTCAGCGGCCACCGAAGTCATCTGCGGCGTTCCACAGGGATCATCGCTCAGCCCCACCCTCTTCAACGTCTACATGCGCCCCCTCGCAGCCATCGCACGCCAACACAACCTCAAGATCATCACATACGCCGACGACACCCAGCTGATCCTCTCCCTCACCAACGACCCGGACACCGCCAGAGCCAGCCTCCACGAAGGGATGAAAGACGTCGCCGAATGGATGAAGAACAGCCGCCTGTAACTGAACTCAGACAAAACGGAGGTCCTCATCCTGGGATCATCACCCTCCGCCTAGGACGACTCCTGGTCGCCCCCTGCCCTGGGCACCACCCCCAAGCCAACGGACCACGCACGCAACCTAGGCTTCATCCTGGACTCCTCCCTCTCGATGACCAGACAAGTCAACGCCGTCTCGTTTCATGTTTCAACACCCTGCACATGCTTCGGAAGATCTTTCGATGGATCCCCAGAGACCAGGAAGACGGTCACCCAGGCACTCGTCACCAGCCGGCTGGACTACAGGAACACCCTCTACGCTGGTACCACCGTCAAACTCCAGAGGAAACTCCAACGAATCCAGAACGCCTCAGCACGACTCGTCCTGGACATCCCCCGCCACAACCACATCTCCGGACACCTGAGAGACCTGCACTGGCTCCCCGTCAGCAAGAGGATCACGTTCAGACTCCTCACCCACGCACACAAGGCCCTCCACGACCTGGGACCCGAGCTCCTCAACACCCGCCTGACCTTGCACACACCCACCCGCCAACCTCGCTCCGCCAGACTCGCTCTCGCCGCCGTTCCACGCATCCGCAGAGCCACCGCCGGAGGAAGATCCTTCTCCCACCTGGCAGCCAAGACATGGAACTCCCTCCCCATCCACCTCCGGACTACCCAGGACCACCTCGCCTTCAGGAAGCCACTCAAGACCTGGCTGTTCGAGCAGTAATGGCCCCCCCACGCCCCCAGCGCCTTGAGACCCTACGGGTGAGTAGTGCGCTATACAAATGACAATGATTGATTGATTGATATGGATTTACCGAGGAGCAATGGAGAAGCAACATATTGGAGGCACTATTAAACCACTGATGGAATAATGTATGGTGTTCACCCAGGACTGAGTGGAGCGGGGTTCAGAGAGAGATATGTGAGAGGAAGAGACAAGTAGTATGGCCCTAGGACGTAACTGTCCCAAACAGTAAAGAAGCCAGATTCATGTGCTGCAAGCCTTCATAGGAGTGGAGTTAATATACAGAGGGAGGAGTTTAGTGGAAGAATAAGAAAGGGCCGGGTGGGACAGTGAAAGATCTGAACTACATTGGAGAAAGGACTCTGTGCTGATCAATGAGAGGACACATGGCGAGATAAAGGAAAATAAAAATAGAAAAGTAGAGACAAGGAGAGATAAAAAGAAACAAATACAGGAACAGAGATAAAAATGAGGTTAAAGAGAGAGAAAAATAGAGCAGATGAGGAAATTGTCCAAAGGGAGAAAAACAAAAAACAAAAGGAGAGAAAAAAAGAAGACAAAATAAATAAAGAAAAAAGAAGCAAATGTAAACAAATGCAATATAGTTAGGAATCCTATTGAAAAATTGTTGTACATTACTGACTTTTTTCCAGGGAGCAGTATGTATTGCTATTGTAAGTTTTCAAAATAGCAACTCCCAGGAGAGGTGTAGCTTGTCATTTGATGAACCGGGTTCTTGTCCAAGGACCTTGCAGGTCCTACCAGCCAAGCAAAAAAGTCTCCAGAGAGCCGCCCTTTACCTCCGATATCATTAACAAAAGGACACATGGATGATAGAAAGCCTGAGAGAGGGGATATTAACAACAAGCCTTTGAGTTACACTGATGACACAAAAATGTAGAAAATAAATGTAAAACCAATAATACCAAACCCTCTCTAAGTAGCCTTGATGGCTTACAAAATTAGTGAGGAAGCGATTTCTCCCATCAACGAATGTGGTCTTTAGGTTGGCTCACCCTGTGGTGGAATGACTTCCTGAAGGCTCCATAGTTCTCAAAACCTCCTTTGTATACAATAGAGCTCACAACAGTCACATCTAGATTTCAGATTTGTCAGACGCATCCTGGAGCCGTAACACTTGCTGACGGCAGGACGATCTGAGGACGCCTACGTGCTATTGAAGGACTTTGATGTTTCGAGCGCTGGGACACCATAAAGAATTACAACAGCGTGTTTCTGTATTTTTGGGATTCTACCGATATCTGGGTTTGGATGGAAAAGAAATACCCTGGTGATCTTTAAGCAATTTACTTCTTAAAGATATATGGAGCACTACGGAATTATTGTTGGATGTACCCTAGCCTCACATTACACTTAGTGGGACTTGGAGGCTAACATCATTGGACATCTACAGATAAACAGATAAAAAAGAGAAAAGGAAGAAATATACTGTGGTTACGTTTTACAGCACAAACAGCAGGCTTTGTAGTTCGATATTGTTCCCCTAGACAGATACCCCAGGTTTTGAGAACTTGCACTAAGAGAAGTAGCTGGTCCTGAAGAAGGTGGTTTTCACGTTTTCTTTTACCACCGAAACGCGTTGACCAAATCTCCCTGTAGATCCTACAAATCTTTGTAGCAGCTCCCTCTTGGGGGCCATCAGGATTACCTTATCACTCATTATGTGCTAAGTGGGAAAACTACTGAGATATATGTGCAAGGAATGTCTGGTATGTGTTTGTATGAATGAAGAGTTTGTATGTGCAGTGTTCTTTTCCCTGGGCTTTGTTTGGTTTTTTGTCATGAATTGGAATAATACCTTTGTATTAATGAACTGACATGAATAATGTGTAAAGTATAGTGATGATGTTATTTATGAAAAATTGATTTATTTGTTCAAAACTCGATTATATTTTTATAAAGAAAACAATGAAAATATAAAAATACGATAAATAAAAATATAAAGAATACAATTTGGTGTTTTTTGTGTGCTAGCTCATATATAGGAAATTGTTATATAGGCCAAGAGGGAGTATTATTTGTTAGATTAGCCGTAACACTTGCAGCCACCCGTAAGGACGTCCTGTGAGCTGTTCTGCGCTTGGGACATGTATCGTGGCAGTGAGCTTGTGGAGTGTCATGCTGGAAGACAGATGTCAGACTTGGACCTTTTCTTAGATTCCCAAAATAGTACCATAATTGCCATAGTGAAGGCTTCATCAAGGCTTATAAAGAGTCCTTGCCAAATGCTGGTCAGTCCAGACAATTTGGTCTGGGAATCCCAATTCAAGATAAAGTATTGTCCTTTTCCTGTGATGTTAATTCCTGTTAGACCATATATGGGAAGGCAGTTCTGAATAAAAAGAGCAATAATGGCATATTTCTTCCCTATTTTTTGTCATGTTCTTTGTCCCCTTGTTTCTGTTTTTGTCCCCATTTTTTGCTTCATGCAGTGGATATTTTATGTGGATTTTGGCCTGGCTCATTTCTCCTTTTCATCAGGAGGAATTTTGTGCCTGCAACACTCATCATTTTTTCTGTGCATCTTTAATGAAATTTCTTAAGACTGCCAGGAGGATTATTTTCCTTCACTTTAACACCCTCTTAAAGAAACACTTTACATCTTTCATGTATAGTATTCTGTGCAAGGCCGCACCGTGGCAGCTGGGAGGAGCCACCCTATTTGGGCAATCTAGAAGGAGACTTCGCCTACCCTTAAAGTGTCCAGTCCTTGACACTGGAAGTATCTGTCACTCTCCATTCTAGCAAACACAAGGAGATGATGGACTGAGCGCTGAAACTTTTCAGACACTCACCACCAGTCACAGATCTGGCTTTAATCCATCATCGTTCTTCAGCTCACTTCGCCACCCCAGTTCAGACCCAGCCATATGCAAATCAGTCTTGACCCTGTTCCTCATGGAAACAGTCCAACCTGAACTGCCAAGCCAGGTCTTCCCTGGACCGGAAACAAGTATCCTGGGACCGGTTTCAGAGTTTCTCCCCTCATCAGCCAAACTAGCTTGAATCCAGTGGCAAAGTGAGCAAGGGACCCACGTCTTTGCATACCCTGCCAACATAGAGCGAACAAAGCAAACACAAGGAGATGATGGACAGAGCGCTGAACATTTTCAGTCCAAGTCTTGTAAATTAGGCGAAGGCCCATTCAGATAAGTGGAGGTGCTGGTGGAAGGAGCCAGCACTGCACAATAAGAAGGGTTAAAGATTGAGGTGGGATAATACTTACCTCTGTGTCTTTAATAAAATCTAGCCTTTCTGACACCAAGGCTAAGAAAATCTCAATTTTATTACAAGACACAGAGGCTCTTATAATGAAAGATCAAAGCTTTAAAGTCAAAGAATCAGAAACATGAGCAATCAGTTTGCAGTAAAATGTTCTAAACTTATTCACATTTGACCAATCTGCAGATTTGAGGATATCATGCAAAGAAGCCCCAGCCCCAGCCCAGAAAACCAGAGAAGCCATGGCTCCTCTGGCTGAATGGGCACCAAAAGAAGAAGGGCCCGATTCACAGAATTAACTTAAGACAAAATCCTAAACTTACTACTTTTGGTATTCACAGAATGCACTTACTACTTTTGGTATTCACAGAATGCACTTACTACTTTTGGTATTCACAGAATGGATTTACGACTACTAACTTTACGTCCGCACTCGGGCCGGAAATTCCGGCCCGGAGGCGGGGCTTCCGGCCCGGAGGTGGGGATTCCGGCCAGTGGCGGAGATTTAGCCATGGCCAAAATCTCCACCTCTGGGCCGGAAGCTCCGCCTCAGGCCCGGAAGCCCCGCCTCCGGGCCCGAAGCTCCGCCTCTGGGCTGGAAGCTCCGCCTCCGGGCCGGAATTTCCGGCCCGAGTGCGGACGTAAAGTTAGTAGTCGTAAATCCATTCTGTGAATACCAAAAGTAGTAAGTGCATTCTGTGAATACCAAAAGCAGTAAGTGCATTCTGTGAATACCAAAATGGTAGTAAGTTTAGGATTTTGTCTTAAGTTAGTTCTGTGAATCGGGCCCGAAATGTCAATCCCAGCAAGAGACATAACCCATTTGACCCAACGAGCCAAAGTGGGAGAAGAAACAGGCTTTTGGGGTTTCTGAAAGGAGATCAGTAACCGAGGGCAAGACGAGAACCTCAAATCTGCAGTTCGAGCCACATAAGTTTCAAACAATTAACAACACACCATTTAATTGAGAAGGAAAAATGGGATTTTGGATAGAGGATAAATTAGTTTTAGTGCTTCTGTGAACCTGAAAAGAGACACCAGGTGATGAAAGGTGAAAAGAAGACACATCCAGAGCTTCAACATCAGAAACACGCTTCGCAGAGATTAGGCAAAAAAGCATAGTAATTTTAACAGGGAGTTGTTTAAGCGAGAGAGAGACATTAACTGGCCATGCAATAAACAAATTAAGCACCAGGTTGACATACCACATAGAACTGTAGTTAGGAACAGGAGGTTTAACATGCCATACTCCCTTTAACAGATGACAAATTAAAGGATGTTCGCAAAAGGGTCTTCCATCCACTCAATGATGTTCAGCAGAAATAGCGGATCTGTATGTATTAATAGTACGGTAAGCGTTACCTTGAGAGGCTAAACTAGTTAAGAAATTGACCACTAAGGTGATATCGGCTGAAACGGGATCTGAATTCCTGTCCAAACACCAGCTACACCAGGCAATCCATGCAGATCTGTAAACCCTTGAGGTCCCAGACACCTATGACTGTTGTATGAATTGGATAGCTTCCTCCGAAAATCCTGGGGTTCTCAAGAATGACCCGAAGTCCTCCAGGCGATCAGTATCAAAGAGAGTGTCTAAGATCATGTTGTGTTGATGACCTGACTGGTTAATCAGAAGATCCAAAAAAGGAGAAATCAATACTGGAAAATCAGAGGACATCTCCAACAGAGAGGGATACCAGGGTTTGGGCCTGCCAAAACGCAGTTATCAAAACTAGAGAAGATCGTTGTCTACGAGCCTGAGTCAGAACCCGTGCTATGAAAAAAAAATGAGGAAAGCGTACAGAAGAATATGAGGCCAAGATTGGAGAAAGGCATCTGTAGCTAGAGCCTAAGAAACCTGTCTCCAACTGAAAAAAGAAGAAAGCTGGGTATAGAGATGGGAAGCGAAAAGATCTATTGCATTCTTCCAAAGATGGAAGAAAGTTGATTGAATACTGAAGGGTGCAAAATATAGTCTCTGGATTCTTGCAGGTGTACTAGTCTGCTGCCACATTTAACCTCCTGGAAGATAAACTGCTCGCACAGAAATGTGGCGCTGAAGACAATAATCCCAAAGATGTCTGGCCAGATCTGCAAGGATCTTTGACCTTGTACCTCCCAGGTGATTGATATATCTGACCGCAGTCAGATTGTCCATGCAAATAAGAATGGTGCAACTTCCTCTGTTTTTGGTGAAGGACTGGATGGCAAAGGAACCTGCAAGCATGTCTAAACTGTTGATGTGCAAGAAGTACTCCTTCCAAGACCATACGCCTCCAGTCGAGAACTCACCACATCGTGTGCCCAACCTGTCCAACTTGAATCGGATTCTAATACAGGATCTGGGGCAGCAGAGAAAAGGGTTCTCCTGTTCCAGGTGTCTCAATCAATCAATCAATCATTTGTAAAGCGCACTACTCACCCATGAGGGTCTCAAGGTGCTGGGGGGGGGAGCAGCTACTGATCAAACTGCCAGGTCTTGAGGAGTCTCCTGAAGGTCAGCAGGTCCTGGGTCTGTCATAGGTGGATGGGGAGGGTGTTCCATGTCTTGGCGGCGAGGTGGGAGAAAGATCTGCCCCCGGATGGTGGATGCGTGGAATGGTGGCGAGGGCGAGGTCAGCGGAGCGGAGCTGGCGGTTGGGGGTTTAGTAGGTGAGTCGCTTGTTGAGGTATGCTGGTCCGTCGTTGTGGAGTGCTTTGTGAGCATGGGTGAGCAGCTTAAAGGTGATCCTCTTGTTGACGGGAAGCCAGTGCAGGTTCTTCAGGTGGGCGGTGATGTGGCTGTGGTGGGGGATGTCAAGGATGAGGCGTGCGGAGGCATTTTGTATGCGTTGGAGTCTCTTCTGGAGTTTGGCCGTGGTTTCCGCGTAGAGGGCGTTGCCGTAGTCCAGCCTGCTGGTGACGAGGGCCTGGGTGACCGTCCTTCTAGGAATCTGGATTGGGACGAGTCCAGGGTGTTGATCTCTTTGAGGAATTGGGTCAGTTGTCTGTTGACGATATTCTCGATTACTTTCACTGGGAGCAGGGAGATGGACTGGAAATTCTTGAGGTCCTTTGGGTCTGTCTTGGGTTTCTTGAGTAGGGCGTTTATATCTGCGTGTTTCCAGATTTCCGGGAAGGTGGCGGTCTCGAATGAGCTGTTGAAGATCTTACGGAGTTGAGGTGCGATGATGGAGCTCGCTTTGTTGAAGATGTGGTGGGGGCAGGGGTCTGATGGTGAGCCAGAGTGGATGGTGTTCATGGTCTTGATGGTGTCTTCATCGCTGACGTGCATCCAGGAGATCAGGCGGCCGGTGTGACTGGGGGGCGGTGAGTCTGGGGTGTCGGCAGCTGTCGGAGAGGTCTGGGTGTTGAAGCTGTCGCGGATGTCTTCGATCTTGCGGTGGAAGAAGGTAGCTAGAGAGTTGCAGAGGTCTTGTGACGACGGGATGTCGTTGGAGCTGGAGTTGGCGAGTTACTTCACGATGTTGAAGAGCTCTTTGATATTGTGTGCACTGTTGTCGATGCGTTCCCTGAAGGAGGTCCTTTTGGCCATTTGAATGAGTTGGTGGTGTCTGCAGCTGGCATTCTTGAGGGCTGTGTGGTTGTTCGTGTTTGCTCGTGGCGCCATTTCTTCTCTAGTCTCCGACAGGTCTGCTTGGATGTTTGGAGGTCTGCGGTGAACCAGATGGCTCTTCTGTCGGTGGCAGACAGTGTCGAAGGCGGCCGAGAGGTCCAGGAGGATGAGGGCCACAGTTTCACCATTGTCCAGCAGGGCCCTGATGTTGTCGGTGGCAGCGATGAGGGCGGTTTCAGTGCTGTGGTTGCTGCGGAATCTGCATTGGGACGAGTCCAGGGTGTTTTTCTCTTTGAGGAATTGGGTTAGTTGTCTGTTGACGATCTTCTCGATTACTTTCACCGGGAACGGGAGCAGGGAGATGGGCTGGAAATTCTTGAGGTCCTTTGGGTCTGCCTTGGGTTTCTTGAGTAGGGCGTTGACCTCTGCGTGTTTCCAGCTTTCCGGGAAGGTGGCGGTCTCGAATGAGCTGTTGAAGGTCTTACGGAGTTGAGGTGCGATGATGGAGCTCGCTTTGTTGAAGATGTGGTGGGGGCAGGGGTCTGATTTTGAGCCAGAGTGGATGGTGTTCATGGTCTTGGTGGTGTCTTCATCGCTGACGTGCATCCAGGAGATCAGGCGGCCGGTGTGACTGGGGGGCGGTGAGTCTGGGGTGTCGGCAGCTGTCAGAGAGTTCTGGGTGTTGAAGCTGTCGTGGATGTCTTCGATCTTGCGGTGGAAGAAGGTAGCTAGAGAGTTGCAGAGGTCTTGTGACGGCGGGATGTCGTTGGAGCTGGAGTTGGTGAGTTCCTTCACGATGTTGAAGAGCTCTTTGCTATTGTGTGCGCTGTTGTCGATGCGTTCCCTGAAGAAGGTCCTTTTGGCCATTTGAATGAGTTGGTGGTGTCTGCAGCTGGCATTCCTGAGGGCTGTGTGGTTGTCCGGTATTTGCTTGTGACGCCATTTCTTCTCTAGTCTCCAGCAGGTCTGCTTGGATGTTTGGAGGTCTGCGGTGAACCAAATGGATCTTCTGTCGGTGAGATGTAACATAGCTTCCCTTTTGAAATGTGGGTACACTACAAAGTTGTTGAAATCTTTTAGCTTTAAGACCAAATGAAACTTTTTGTTTTTTTTGCATGGAAAAAAATTGTGCTGAGAAATCCCTAAGGGTCAAAGGAACTTTGTTGTATCGCCCGTTTGGAAAGTAGGGACAGAATCTCGCTGCAAATTAGATTGTTCTGTTCGTGGGGAAAACGCAGTGGAAGAGGAAGGTAATGTTGAACTGGGGTTTGATAGAACTCTGTTAGATACCCCTGAACTGACTTGATGACCCAGGGATCTGTAGAAAGAGAAATCCATTAATCTAGAAACAAAGCCAATCTGCCTCCTAGGGAAGGAGGGCCAGAATTGGAAGCACTTACCAGATTATTGTTCTCCTTTGTTCCTGTAGCCTCTGAACTGGAAACCTCTGGCACGGCGTAGATAGAACTGCGGCTTATATCCTCTGTAGAATTCGGATTGGCCCTGCTGGTTGAAGGAGCCTCTGTTAGAAGAGTGGGCTGCAAAGCGACTCCCACCTTTGCCGGCCCTGGAAAAAATCAGAGGGCAAAACATATTTTAAAGAGATGTTTGAGCATTGTCCATAGTGGCAAATGTAGAAACATACTTACCAAACTCTTTAATGAAGGAGCTGCCAAACAAAAGACCTTTAGCAGAAGAACCTTCCTCTTTGGAAGCCAAGTAAACCAATTTGGGATCGATACATTTTTAACAGAAAACATTTTTTTCTCTCCAAAAAGATATGGGCATTGGCATTTCCTAAGATACAAATAGCCCGTTGGGCCCAATTGGAAAGGGTATCAGGATCAATTACAGTACCCTCCATCTTGACCCACTAAATCCAACAATCTATCCTGGCTGTTAGACCAGGGACTATCCACTCCCTTTTTTTGATCTTTGCCAAATTTGGTAAAAAACATAAGCATGTTAGGGTCAATGATAGGCGTATTAGTTACATTATTAGGGAGGGAAGGACGTGGGCATTCAGATTTTAATTTATTTCTTGTGGATTTATTAAGGGAATTACGTAAATAAAAAGAAACATACTCTGCCACATGTTCTGCAAGGAACCACTGTATAGAATTAGGGTGGCGAGGGATTGAAAATAGGTTCACCGAGGTGGTCCACTAGTTCTTTACGCACCACCGTTAACAGGAGAAATTCTACGCCTTTTCTCCGGAGGCCTATAAGGATCATTAGACCCATCCAAATTGTCTGTGTCATCAACAACACCATCATCATCATCATCAGTATCTCTCAAACGGGACATAATGAGGGGGAAGGTGGAAGGACCCGATTTTGAAACCTCTCGGGTGGGAGGACAAACTTTTATTGGAATACCCTTCGAGGAACTGGGGGGAGGGGGGGCAGAGCATGTTCTATTTTTTGCAGAGGAGACTTCATGAGAAGAAGCAAACATTTTAGACAAAGAGGCTTCCAAACTCTTTGAAACATCAAGCATTGAAACAGAAACGGCTTGTTGAACAGAGTCTTTGAAAACCAATACATGCAACAATAAACATAGAGTGAGTCAACTATTAGTACATATGAGAAACAGGATACAAGTACTTGACGGCGAGCAGCAAGAAAAGAGGATTTGTTGATCGCAGGCAATACAATTATTGGTTCACTCGACATCTGATTGGTGTGTGCTTTATGATGTCATTCTGTCATTTTATTTTGTCATTTATTTTCTGGAAAACGTAGTTCCCGCTCCGCTGCTGTTGAATAAAAGCAAGCAAAGACTGCATAATAGGAGCCTCCGTGTCTTGCAATAAAATATTTAGAACAATAGTATGAACGCTCTGAAAGACAGCGGGTCTGCCATGCAAGACCTTTAAATATATGACGGGACTAATTAGCCAAGTAATTTATATGTATGCTACATGGAGGGATCGCTCAGAAAGTTATATGATCTCAGCCCTATCGTCTCTCTCCTACCCCACACATTTTGAGGATTGGCCTGTTCAAAAGTCTAAATCGAGACACCGTTGACTACAAATATATATATATATGTGACCTATTTATTCATATCTTAACCACATATGCATGTATACCTACTTGTGTGCGAATACAAAACAATGAAAGTTGTACATAAGAAAGTGTACATTTGATGCGTATAGAAACATTTCATTATCTGTGTAGAATGAAGTAGTGAGCAAATATACATATCGCTGTCCAATCAAATATGAACCAAGGAATGTTGATATTGAGTTATTGTTTAATAAGCTATCTGTTATTAAAGTTATCTTTTATATTTGGAACTCATAAAGTCGATATCAGGGTTGACGTATGACATCAAAGACATTATTTGATACATTTAAAAGTATTACATCTTAAATGAGGTTTGTGATTATTAGTAAGTTTTATTAGATCTGTGACTGCCCACTGACCCTATGTGCACTTTACGAAGACAAGAAATACATGTAATCAAACATAAACATGTGAAAGGGAATGTTATTTACATCAGGTATACATTTTGAAACTCGCTGTTATGCTTTCCACATATAGGGGCAGATTTACAAGCCCCTTGCGCCACTTTTGCGTCACTTTTTCCATGTTGAAAGTGACGCAAAAGTGGCACCATGGGCTTGTAAATCTGCCCCATAAAAGGTAAATTGCCCTTAGGAGTGATTCAAAGTGATAACATATTTAGACACGTCCGGTCCTTGGTATTTACATAGGAAAACTGCAGCTGTCATTGTGTATAAAATATGATTGATGCATTTTTTAAACCACTAATACTTTGGTGTTAAAACATTTGCTTCGTGCTTCTCAATCAGAATCAATATAATGGACATAATAAAGTGAGGAAATGTTACAGCGTTAGATATGATTATAGATGATAAATGTGTGCCATTGTGGTGTATTATTTCTGAAAGGGCCGAGCTAATATTTGGCTAACAATACAGACTCCAATCAGTGATGTGTGGACATGTCTGGCGTCACTGAGGACAGGTGAGAGGCTTCAGGGGACCTGCAGGAATGGGACAGGTGAGAGGTTTCAGGGGACCTGCAAGAATGGGACAGGTGAGAGGCTTCAGGGGACCTGCAAGAATGGGACAGGTGAGAGGCTTCAGGGGACCTGCGGGAATGGGACAGGCGAGAGGCTTCAGGGGACCTGCAGGAATGGGACAGGCGAGAGGTTTCAGGGGACCTGCAAGAATGGGACAGGTGAGAGGCTTCAGGGGACCTGCAAGAATGGGACAGGTGAGAGTCTTCAGGGGACCTGCGGTAATGGGACAGGCGAGAGGCTTCAGGGGACCTGCAGGAATGAGACATGTAAGAGGCTTCAGGGGACCTTTAAGAATGGGACAGGTGAGAGGCTTCAGGGGACCTGCAGCAATGGGACAGGTGAGAGGCTTCAGGGGACCTGCAGCAATGGGACAGGTGAGAGGCTTCAGGTGACCTGCAAGAATGGGACAGGTGAGAAGCTTCAGGGGACCTGCAGGAATGGGACAGGTGACAGGCTTCAGGGGACCTGCAAGAATGGGACAGGCGAGAGGCTTCAGGGGACCTGCAGGAATGGGACAGGCGAGAGGCTTCAGGGGACCTGCAGGAATGGGACAGGCGAGGGGACCTGCAAGAATGGGACAGGCGAGAGGCTTCAGGGGACCTGCAGGAATGGGACAGGCGAGAGGCTTCAGGGGACCTGCAGGAATGGGACAGGCGAGAGGCTTCAGGGGACCTGCAGGAATGGGACATGTAGTGTGACGCCAAAGGAAGACTTCTTGAACCGCAACAGTTCGTTTATGTATAATTCATTTATTCAGGAACAGCTGAAGGGAAATCATCGGATGCCGAATAGGAACCGGCTCGTACACTTGCACAGGGGAAAAGGTCACGCCCATAACCTGACGTGGAATAAATACCACCCCCACATTCCAACATGACGAGAACATGTTTAGCCAATCAAATTACAATAACGTTCTGGCAATCCGATTGGTTGTACTACTGTAACATATGCGGGATACAACATCTCCCTTTCATAAACAATTTAAAATATCATTCTAGTTATGAATAACTTTTCTTTTACATTCGAAACACCAATGCTTCAATACACAATAAAGTCTTTGTAAATACTTGGAAAGCGCGAAATTCTTCCAGATGATGTGCTAGGGTGCACCTCTTGGCTACTACTCGATGCCTCACAAGTTGGCATCTTGATGGTGCTCTGATCTTTAACATTCACATCACTCATTGACTGTGTTTCACCTTGCGATGCTTCACACCTAACCTCCTCGGACACAACTTCAGATCTTGGATGCATCAACATACGGTTGACATCATTTTCGCTGTCCGAATCATCCTGCTCTTCCTTCCTCCATTGACTAGATCGAACCTCTTTCTCCTTTTCTCCAAAATCATACCACCCGTTACTTTGCTCATTATCTGCGGCCCATCTTCCTTCTTTGTTAATTAGATCTTTTTGCATGTCTTTAATTTTAATTATATCTGACTTGTGTCGCCATCCAAAATTTTGCAATAGCACTGCACTATTTGACACGTCTATAACTTCTTGTGGCTCATAAAATTTCGACTCTCCTTTATATTTCACAAATGGTTTTCTGAGCAATAATACACACTAGTCTTGGTACCATTTTCTGCGGACAATACTTTTGAACTTTCAAGTGATCGTTCAATGCCCTTTGCTATATCCATTGCTTCTTCTAACGTTGGGTTTTTACATGCCAATAACCTTTCTTGAATTTTCTTTTCAAAACAATGGAACACAAACCAACTATATTCCTACCTCGCTCTGCAACATAAACCTTTGTAGTGATAGATCTACCTTTTACCTCCAAATCATCATGGAAATACCCCAACATGTTGATGTCAAATTCTCCAAACGCTTTTGGATTCACATCAGAAGCTAAAAGATCCACTTTTGGCCAATATTGTTCATATTTTTGGTCAGACACAATTGTTATTGGAGACCCAGAATCCGCCATTATATTTAATTCCACACTTCCAATGTGTGCAATACCTAACGGACCTTTAATGGATTGGTAATCTTCTCCCAAAGCTAGAACAATGTTGGAACGCATATCTTCTTCAAAATCGTCTACTGCATTGACTTTTACTTTTGAAAACTTTTGCACCCTGAAATTCTTACATACACCTGCAAAATGCCCTACCTTAAAACACTTCGTGCACTTCTTCCCCTGTGCTGGGCATCCTGTGTAATCTGCTTTATGATTTCTCGAACCACACCTAAAACAAACAAATGTGTTATTTTCTGAACTAGACGCAAACTTATTTCTCCTGTCTGGCACATTTGAAACTCTCTTATTGTCCTGCATATAATACACACCAGTCTTGGTACCATTTTCTGCGGACAATACTTTTGAACTTTCAAGTGATCGTTCAATGCCCTTTGCTATATCCATTGCTTCTTCTAACGTTGGGTTTTTACATGCCAATAACCTTTCTTGAATTTTCTTTTCAAAACAATGGAACACAAACTGGTCGCGAATATACACATCAACCATATCATTAAAGTCACACTTAGTTACTAAAACTCTTAAACACGCAATATATTCTTCTATTGTTTCATTTTCAGATTGCTTGCGCATCGCAAATCGATGTCTGCCAACCATAATGTTTGGTTCTAACCCCAAATTGCTTTTCCAATCTTTTAGTTGCTTCCTGAAATTCATCAAGCGGAATAAATTGACCAGGTTGAGCCTCATATTCTGGCAAACTGTCAAAAATTTCTTGACCTGCTGCACCTAATAAACCAAACATAATTGCTTTTTTCCTTTCAGGATCATATTTTTTACCATCAATGGCCACCAGGTAGTTCTCAAATGCCCGGAACCAATTTTTCCACCTCATAACTGGTTTTCCTGGTTCACTCAAAAATGCAGCTGGCGCACTGATATTTGAATTGTCTGCCATGTTATTCACAAAATAAGCTTGACTTTCTGAAAATATAAAATTATCTTGAAAAAATTATTTACGTATCAGTCACACCAGAATAGAATACTTTACAAGTTCATATCATTGCTTGTACAAGAGAAATATTTTTCAACTGTATATCCTATTTCTCTTTCCTTAAATTGAGAAATGAATTCTGAGCGTTTAGCTCACCTCAAACAGTATCTGTCAATCATGTGAACTTTGGCCGTGTACTCTGAATCACTTATAAAACAACAAACAAAAAAAAAACCAAAATGGCGTCACGTAACGTGAACCCGACGTGTCTATATGCGTCACCTTACTTGAAGAACAGCTGACGTTGACTGTCAAACGTCAACGAGCAATGCGGCAGTTGAAACTGACGGTTGAATACAGTTACGATAACCCAACCGCTTCATGAAGATTTCACTACACGCCTTTCATAGACGATGCCTGACAAGATAAACAAAACGCCGTCTTTAATTTTATGCAGACTTCCACGTAACAAATGTATGCAGTAACTTGCCTTTAAGCGTAAATCTGCAGGCAGAAAACAACAAAACTCCAGGTTTCCTCACACGAAGCAGGTAGCCGCGCCACGAAATTGTAGACACAGAAAATCGCTACGAAGTAGTAGAATACAGGACAATTAGCTAACGATTAACATGCCATACAAAACATGATATCGTAACTTGCCTGAATTAAACTTTTGAAGATCTCCTCTTCACACGAATTTCACCCGATACTTCATGAATAATCAGGATCCCGCACTCGTCGCCATTTGTAGTGTGACGCCAAAGTAAGACTTCTTGAACCGCAACAGTTCGTTTATGTATAATTCATTTATTCAGGAACAGCTGAAGGGAAATCATCGGATGCCGAATAGGAACCGGCTCGTACGCTTGCACAGGGGAAAAGGTCACGCCCATAACCTGACGTGGAATAAATACCACCCCCACATTCCAACATGACGAGAACATGTTTAGCCAATCAAATTACAATAACGTTCTGGCAATCCGATTGGTTGTACTACTGTAACATATGCGGGATACAACAGGACAGTTGAGAGGCTTCAGGGGACCTGCAAGAATGGGACAGGTGAGAGGCTTCAGGGGACCTGCAGGAATAGGACAGGCGAGAGGCTTCAGGGGACCTGCAGGAATGGGACAGGTGAGAGGCTTCATGGGACCTGCAGGAATGGGACAGGTGATGGATGCTGGGGCTGAATCTCCTGTCAGCGAGACAGTGTCGTATTGTTAACAACTGCGAGACACCTCCTCCCGTCATCTCTTTTGTGTGGGATCTAATGAAGAGTTCAGCAAAAATGTATTTAGATTTAGAAAGTCTCTGAAAACATGGCTTTTTGTCCAGCAATTGAATAGCTGAGCCTCACTGTTTCCTCGTCTCGTATAGCGCCAAGACGCCTCCTGCAATCGTTCGCACTTAATAAAACCATTCATTCATACATTCATTCATATGTGTCTGTCCTCATGTCCCGGGTGATTGATATATGCTGTGTCAAATCACTGTTGTGATTTCAGCCTGTTGTGGCTCTGCATAAGTAAGACTGTTTAAGAACAGGGATAAAGCACAATATTTACTCCCACCCCCGCGTCGTTAAGCTACGAAAGATGTCATCGTGTACAGTCCCTCCCGGTTAAGAGCTCCAACGATGACCTCAGTGGGCATTCTCGGGGATAAAGACGATGCTGCTGTGGGGTGGGATTATGGAGGTGGTGGGGGAGGGGGGAGGATATGATTCAAAGGTTCCAGGGGCAACACGGTGGGTGTATGCACTGGCATAAGCTTGCACCTGGAGCAGTCTCATTGGTGGGTCACAAAGGGACAAAACAACGCAGGCCACGGGAACGCAGGGGCCCTCTCTAAATATACTGAGGATACGCTGGGCCTCCCCTCCGGATCCCCACGTCTCCCTTTTGATGAGCCATTTACTAACTCTGTTTGTCCTTTTTCCTGAAATCTATTGTTGTTCACTTAACATTTTTGTCTTACCCTTATTTCTTTTAACCGTGCTTTTCCCAGTGCCCCTCTGGCCACACATTCTGCCTCCTGGTGTATTCCATCTCTACAGGGTAATCGAATTATCACCTCACACGTCAGTGCTATTATTAGTTCACTCACTATTCTCAGCGACAGCTTCACGCTCTGTCCATCGCGGTATGTCTCTTTTCCCTCTCCAGCTTCTCTCAGGCCTTCTCCATGTCCCTTGTCCTGATGGTGACCTGCATGCCATGGTGCTGTGGGCTCCAAATACCCTCGATGTGGACTGCATGTGCACCAGAAATTCAATCTGTTTCATCTGCTTTGGAACAGTGTTATAGTCGTCATTGTTCATGACTGACCCTTAATCCCTGTCCTGGGCGCTGATTTCTCTTGCCACCCTTTCTTTTTTAAATGGTATGAATTGTCTAAATATCACATGTCACCCACCTTCCTTTGAGCACATATCTCCTCCCTCATGCTTTCCCTTTATACATTTTCTTGAGCCGCGACCTACAATAAATGTCTCTGTTGCCAGGGAGCAGCCGACTTGCTTCTATATCATGTATCTGAAACATTCTCTATGAATATCTATAGATAGATATGAAATTAATTTCGACGGGAGCCATTGTTTTTGTTTTTATACAGGTGGATAGCCTAGGATCACCTGGAGACAAGGAGAGAAAGCTGGGTTCAAGGGCACAAAGTGAAGGGCGAACTGCCTCAGTGCCTAACATGAATGAGAAGTGGGTCACCTTGGCCAACAGGTGCACTGATGCTGCACCCGCCCACGCCTTCATCTCAGAGCTAAACCCAAGATGGGGCCTGCCCTGGTGCCTTGCTGGCCAGTCTCACTCTTTCTAGTGGTGAGCTGGTGAGAACAAAGCTGGACTGGACTTACTGATTGACTTTGATCACAGTGAAGTGCCCTGCTAGCTGTAGGTGCGCCCTGGCGCGAAAGCAAACAGATCACTGGAAAGAAACATTAGTTAAAAAGTCAGGTTTTCATGTTTTTTCCAAAATAGGAGATGTCTTGTCTACAAATGTATCTCCAAATGAAGATTATTCACAATTTAGCTGCCAGATAGGAGAAGAACCTACTGGTTTGTCAAAACTTTTCCATAGCCAAACCGTAACCATACAAGTATGTATGAGTGAAGAGGGTGATTGAGTATGTAAAGAGTAATGCATTGTTGCATACAAAGAGGACCTTTCTTCTACAGATAACGATGGCACATACATAATGCCTTGAAGACCGCTCTTTTAGCCACCAGCAGCGAGAGTAAAGAGTGAAGATACTGTGGTACCACGCGCAAGGAAGAAGGCTAAGTAATAGTCATGCTGCAGAGTTTTCGATTAGTTGCAGTTGCGCATACAGGAACTTGGGTAGACTCAAATATAGGAGTTTGAATAACCGAGGCATGACATAATAGTGGCCTGTACAACTGGTTTCCAACAGACTGCAGGGAGGATTGTATTCCGACGCAACAAACCAAGAAGAGGTAACCTTGTTGATTTCAGTCATAAAAGAATAGATCTCTGTGAACAATCACTAACAGATTTCTTGCTCTGCTGACTGGAATGAAGCAAAGCCAGTTGAAGAAGGCTACCCAGTTTCTGGTCAACAAATGTGCAGAACCTACCAAAATAAGGACCTCGGTCTTCTCCCCATCCGTGGCTTCGTGGTGGCACGTGCTCCTCCTGATAAGGTCAAGCATAGCACTGCATCTTCTGTCCACGGGGCAGGGTCTTCCTGGTGCAAGGCAGCACCGCAGCTCTTCGCCATGAGTCCTTAGACCCCACATCTAGTTCCACCTTAGAGAGAAGAACAACCACTAGCAAAGTGTTGCCCCTGCATCTCCTTCCTACTCTGGTGTGCAGAGGGTCCCTGGAATTTAGAGGATTCCTGGAAGCACTTGCTGGTCAAAGGGACCAGAATTTATATTGAGAATTGACCAGTCAGTTCTCCTGTAATGCTCGAAGTCTGGCGGTGTCTTTAGTCAAAGACTGCAAGGCCAATACACGATCCGCTGATGCCAATGCCATGGACAACAGGACCCTCGCCTGGGCTGGTTCAAATCTGCTCTGGAGAAATGTTGATTGGGTCCCAGACAGCAGGCCTCATTTCCTGAAGGTGCTGATCAGGCAGAAATAGGGGTGAAGGAGCACTCTGGTAGAGGCGCTGCGGCAAACTTCAAATTACAAGGTCCTGACACTCCACCTGTATAACACTACAAGAGGGAAAGCAGTAAAGGGCGAGCTCCCAGGGCACACGTGACGTGGGCAATAGCGCACAAAGTTCTATACCATTTTAATTTGCCACAAACTTTCTGCAATGCACTCTAACAAGCATGCACACTGACATACATACATATTGTGTACACCTTCTCCACATAACCACACACTAACATACATACATATTGTGTACACCTTCTCCACATAACCTCATGCACGGAAGTAAAAAGACAATGGTCAAGGGAGACTGGTAGAATCTTTACATAGGGAAGGCCAGGAGGCATCTTCCCCTGAACGGTAGAAGTCAGTCACACAAAGCCTAGATAGAGAGGGCTGTAGCTACACTCTTAGAGTGGGGTGCACTTTGAGTGCTTCTCGACCTCAGAGCGCTACGCTGGGGCCTCAATATAGTAAAAGGAATCCTCCGCCAGCTTGCATGATTGTTGGGGTCACTTGGGGTAAAAACAAAAAGCTGACAGTCTGTACAGGAAAACAACCCAGGGCAAGGTAGCACACTCCCCAGAGCCATGCAGGTGACTTTCCATCCCAACACTCACATTTGTAGTCATTCACTACAACTGTAAGTAAGCAATCTGTTTTTGAATACTATAGTGTTATTTTGTTCATTTTACCTGTATTTTTTATTTTGATATCATTGCACAGATGCCACTTTCCATTTTGTAATTTATGTCAAAGGTTGTGTGGCATCACATCCTGTGCTAATTAGTGCTCACTCCTTAGACTTTTCAGACTTTCAGAGCACTGCTAGTCCACCTTCACTTTTTTATTTTTTCATATAGCCACCCAGTGAAACAGAAAGAGACTTTCTCCTGAGGACCACAGCAAGGCTTCTAATGTTAATAGAGCCATCCAGGACCTGCCAAAGGCGTTCTACTCATCATCATTTAGTCTTTATTCGATTAAAAATCATAAAAGACACAGCATCACAAATATATAAGCCACATCAATAAATTAGATAAAAAGGTATTAAATACACCAAGACTAATGTAATAACAATAGATCAATAATAACAATATACTCTCATAAAACCCAATAATAGCTTTTAAGTTTGCAGATGATTCCTCCTTATAACCCAGCACGTGGACCAGAACTTCGCCATAGCAACCACAATCACCTCCTTGGTATCACACTTAAAGATACGCAGAGCTGTTTGCGCTGAACTTATGCCTAACTGTTTAGACAGGGGCTTGATCCATTTCATACGGGGAGCTCTATATGCTGGGCAAACAAATAGCACATGCGGAATGGTCTCAGGAAACCCTGGGCAACAGTGACAGTAGGTATCCGTGTTTGAACCCTGATTATTGCCCCATTTTTTTGTAAATTTTTTTAAGGGTAAGCATCCAACTCTAACTTGATGGTACAACTTCCTGTCAATGGTTCCAATAATAATGTCCCAATAGGGTTCCAATGAATAATCGACCTTATGGTCCATAAAGAGATCAGATAGTGAATCCCTAGGAGTCTGGGCATGGGACCTAAATTGGAGCATCTCAACGTACAGTCTCTTAAGATCACTCTTCGATGGAAAGGGAGTTCCTTCTGGATCTAACCATAGATGACCTAAATTCAAAGCCGTAAGGACTGCTCTAATGTTATATAACCAAGAAATTTGACGGGTCTTGTCCACCCCTATGAGATATTTAAGGGCCAAAGCGTAAGGAGCTAACTCTGGGGTGGTCCACAAGCGTCTCCAGTACGCCAATGGTCTAAACCCTGCTATCTCTTCAAAGGACACACACCCCAGATCCTGCAACAATGGTTTTAAAGGTGTAGATTGGGGTAAACCAGTAAGAGATCGCAAAAATTTGTTTTGGGCAAGTACCAGGGGACGCAAGTTTTCAAAACCCCAGAGTTCCGCACCATAGAGTATTGACACTCTAACCTTCCCATGATACAGCTTCAAAACTGGAGCTATAGGTTTTGTTAGGGAGGATCTATGTTCTTTTAAAAGGGCTCCCGCCAACTGATTATGTCTGATTACAGAGAGATCCAACTGATGATTCCAATTAAGTCTCCGACCCAGAGTCACCCCTAGATATGCAAAAAAATCAGTTTGCTCGATAGGGGCATTATTCATTCTAAGTGTAGTACTGATTTTTTTCCTCTTATGAAGGACCATAAATTTTGTCTTACCAACATTAACCTCCAACTCGTTGTCACTACAAAAGAGTTGGAAGCGATCCAGAGCATGTTGGAGGCCGGGTTTAGTTTTGGACAATAAGAGGGTGTCATCTGCAAACATTAAAATCGGAATTCTTAATCGATCAAGTGTGGGGGCATCGGTAGGAAAATCTGTAAAATAGGGGACGACGTTATTAATAAAAAGAGAGAATAAAGTGGGGGCTAGCACACACCCCTGACGCACACCTTTGGCAACTTTAAAACTATTAGTAGTCTCCCCTTGCCCTCCCCATCTCACACAAGCATGGTTATTTCCATGAAGCCTTACAATAAACGATAAGATCCCTGATGGCATCCCAGCCCTTTCCAGGGATTCCCAGAGCTTATTACGTGGAACTAGGTCAAAGGCGGATTTGAGATCCACAAAAGCTGCATATAGGACACCACCGCCCAGCACTACTGTGTTCCAGTACAGCATCATAAATCTAAAAACCTGGTCAATAGTGCTGACATGGATCCGGAAGCCCGCCTGAAAATTGGATAGTATACCATTTTCATCTATCCACTCCAATACCCGATTAAGTACGATTTTGGCCACCAGCTTCTGAGTTGTGCCAATCAGGCTGATGGGCCTGTAATTAGATGGCAGGGCCCGATCACCTTTTTTGTAAATTGGTATGATTTCGGCCCCAAGCCATGAGTCAGGTATTGGGGCACCTCCTGCGATACCATTAATCAATAATTGAATATATTTGACCCAGTTTACACGTTCAATTTTAAATATATCAGATGGGATCCCGTCCGGGCCTGGTGCTTTCCCGGCCGGCAGACCATTCAGTGCATGCTCCACCTCTGCATAGGAAAATGATAGAGTCCCCACACTGGGATCGGACGAGAAGGAGAACGGAATCGGAGTATTAGAACAGGCGAACTGCGTTTCAAAAAAGATAACCCAGTCCTCAGGAGATACATGGTTTACCGGATTTGGATTATCAATACCACTACCCCATTTAATTTGGTGCCAAAATTTACTCCAGTTCCTATCCCTACAAGATAGCAACAATTCCCTCCATCGTGACTCATCAAACATCCGCGTAGCTAAATATTGGATTTGCTTGTATGCCACACGACATTTCCTTATTCCTGGAATTATCCCCATTTTAATTGCACAAGAAAGAGCTCTGAAGGCCCTCCTACAATCATCATTGTACCATTTGGCCGACTTGTATTTATTATTATTGGTACATTTATGACTTTGACCTGATTTAAAAAGGATTAATCTCATCTTCTTAACCATCTCTAGGTGATATGCTGTTAACCCATGAACATTACTTCCTACAACATCTAAGTTTAACTGGGTAACAGCAGCTAGGGTGTCTAATAAAACTTGCCTAATCATAGAGCAACTTACTTCATTGCTTATAATCTGGTCCCACTTAACTCTACGACTATTGTTAGTGAGTGAAATAGAGGACGGAACACCAACTCTCTCAGTGTCTACTCTCACATTTGTGGAGGCTTTCAACTGTACTAAGAGGGGGTCATGATCGCTCTCTGTCCTGGATCGCACCTCCATATCAATCAATTTGGGCCACAATTCAACACTTAGGATAAAATAATCTATCCTACTATGTTTACTACCCATGTTGTACGTAGGTTTACCCTGGAGATCTGATTTAGACCTGCCATTGACTGCCCGAAGCCCATATCCCATTGTGAGTGCCTTTAGCTGGAGTGCAGCTGGAGACCAATTTTTGACAGGATCTAGTGTCAAAGACGGAATACCCCAAACTGGATCCTCATCACACGTAAGATTACCATCTTCAAACCCAAGAGGTTCAAAGGTACAGTTAAAATCTCCAGCAATAATTAAATTGCCAGGATTTATTAGGGACTGTAAGAAAGTGTCAAGAGCAACCACTGTGGGAGATATTCTTCCACCCGCCTGGCCTCTAGCGTATACATTCACTAAGGTACACTTGAGGGCATTACCAATCGAGATAGAGAGAGCCAGGATATCCGAATCCTCTATTTCCATCTCCTTAACTATAATATCAGCCCGTTGACGAACCAGAATTAAAAGACCTCCCATAGATCTTCCCTTATTCCTAGGTGCAGGAGTAGCCTGCTTCCCAAAAGACAGAAAACCTGGCCTGAAATATATTTCCCTAGCCCAGGTTTCTTGTAACATTATAATATCCGCCTCTTCTATAAATGAGGACCAATCCTCTGAGTTAACTTTGGACCCTAAACCCGCTATATTCCATGAAAATATTTTAAATGTACTGGGCACAAGTGGACAAGATAACCCCGAAATGACAACTCTCTCGGCAACAGAAATAACACTAGAGAAGTCATTGTCAACAACCGGGTTCTCAGTAGGGACTTCCAAGGTAATAGGTGGCGGCTTAGGCTTCACAACTCCTCGCCCCTCCTGCAGAAGTCAATCACACTCTTCAAGCCCTGATAGCGGAGCAAACCTGTTAAAAGTAGGAACCCCCTGTGATCCTTCCTGAAGCACCCCTCTATCTCTTGTTAAACCACCCTGCCTTCTATAACTTAACGAAAGTTTGCTAGGAGAGTTATAGAATGCACTTAAGGGGCAGACCATGATATTGGATGAATAACAACCCCCAGTATTTGGACTTAAATAATCCAATATCATGCTTGCTACTTCAGGATTATTAAAATTAACCACAACACAGTCTCCACTCTCTGTTTTGGCTACAGAGCCCAGCCAAGAACATCGCCTCGCCATTATAAGATACCGGTTAATATCCCACTCCGGGCTAACTCTTCTTTTCATTTTGGTATTGAGCCAATGCATTACTTTCAGCATCAGCTGTTCGGTCGATTCGCTCTGTCCCTCTTGCACTGGGGGCACTTGTTTAAGTATTACCACCAACGGTGCTGCAGCCGGGGGTAAATCAAGAACTCCTGACACGCGCCCGTAACCAGAACTGGCTTGGCCCAAGTTTTTTGACGAGCTTGCTTGAGCAGTGTTTCCCAATAACCGGGTATGTCTGTTCTCTAAATCTGTATTAGGCCCTCTTGGACACTCACCATCAAAAGTTCCTTGTCTCTTTCTATGTCGACAGATACCAGAATGTAAGTTACTTAGAAGGTCATGAACCAGAGTCCAACCAGGCTGTTGTCAGTCTCCGTTCATAACACCTGCAAACGCTATGGCTGTGATCAGAACAATTGACTCTGTGCCACTCCTCTTAGGCATACAAAACAGATTATTTAACAACTGAATAGGTGAGACAATATTTACAGATCAATAAATCTGTCGGAAAGATGATTACATTCAGCTTTGCCACAGGATATATAAACCTTTACACAGTAAAATAACCTCATGATGTCCTGTCTAAGTATTAAGAGAGGTGGTTTGGAGCTGGAAAGTTTCCACACAGGCACACCCTTTCCGCTTCATTCACAGGAGTTGGAGGAGCCCCTAGGTAGAACATTACTCACCAATTACTAGGCAGCCTTCGAGGACCTTAGAGCAAATATATCTGTTATACAGTGTATTCTATAACAAGACAAACACAGGAGAATATTTAATTACCTTTGGTACAAACTTTCATAGTGGTATCAGGCATGGCCTGTCAACCCAGGTGGTTCACTAGGGAGCCAGGTTAAGTGGGGTGCCAAAGGCCTGGCCTCTGGCACTTAACCAGGTCTGCCCTTTCCTTTGGTGGTGCTTGACTGCATGATCTGCCTAGGGTGGCAGCTGCAGCCGGCTTAACTGGGATGGGCCTGATTGTTCTGAGGCAATCTGTAGAAGAGAACGCTATAGATTAATGATTGGACAGGAAACGCTTCATGTGCCAAAGATCACGAAGAGCTCATGGACGTTGCACAAATGTCTCTCCCCCCCCCCCCCCTCTCTCTCTCTCAATCACTATCTCTCTCTCTCTCTCTCTCTCCCCCACATACAGAATATATGTCTGTCACTCTCTGCCCATAGGGAGTGTGGAGTGCTCCTCCTAATGACTATACATTTCTGACGTTGATTTATTTGTACGGTTTTGATATAGCATGGCTAAAACAAACAATCAAGGGCACTAGAACTCTATGTTCCAAAGTGGAAGCCATGTCATTGCCATGTCATTGCACATCCATTGTTCTCCCATAATCCTCTAGCCATCCTTTTTCCACTCTTGCCGCTATCCCATTTGTGTCTTCTATGGCCAAGTCGTCAGACCGTAACTGCACTGTGTGAGAAGTTGGCCTGATGTATGATGTCACTAGTTCTAGTGTACACCTTATATCAGTCCAAAATACCCTTATGGTGATTGGTTGTAAAGTCAACCTTATAGACCAGCTATCCTAGTGGTAGCATGGACAAGAGCAGTCTTAGGCTAAACTCTGAATGGCATGTGAAGCCAGCTGTGATACCATATATAATCCCTTGAATACCAAATGAAAGGACACCACAACAGATATATATATAAAATAAAGTGTATTTATTCTAGTCAAACCCTCAGCACTCTTTATGAGATTAGAGGTAAGTACAACACAGTCTTATTTATGCATACATTAAGTCACACAGGTAAGTAATACAGTTAGGCCCTAGGGGCCACGCAAACCATATACTAAGTAAGTGGTATAAGGACCACTGTCACGGAAATAGGATAGGCCTAGGCCTAGGGAATCGCTGGGGCTACACTATACTACCAAAGGTTAGGAAGTGGGAGGCCCACGGGATTCAGGTGCAGAGTGGAAACACTCACGCGTAATGCGTAAAAGTTGCTAGAAATAGTAGTTGTTAGCAATTAACAGTTTAAGGACACTTCTGAAGCAGCTAGAGAGTCGAGACTCGGAAACTAGACCCTAGGATAGTTACTACCCTTGTGAGCACCGAAGTACCCAAGTTACCTAGCCCACAGGCTGCGGGTGCATAGGTGTGAACTTGCGTCGGGTTTCGTCGTGGACTTCTATGGATGCCTGAAGGAAAGTTGCTGACAGGCAGTCAGTGAAGAGTGTCCGGTGGATCCCAAGGCTGGGATCAAGAAGAGAGGAGACCTGCAAGCAGAAGGGACAGAGTCAAGGTCACTAGCCAGTGACCACGTGGAACCAGGAAGGAACCAGGTGATGTCGTGAAGATTGCAGGTGAAGGTGAAGCTTGTCGCTGCAGCCACGAGGACCAGGGAATGTCGAGGACGACCAGGACCAGGAGGCGAGCTGTCCCACGAAGGCTCTTGCTGTCGGCGGCGTCGAAGTTGGACTAGGACTCACCAAGCCTTGGCAAGCGGAACCCACGAAGAACAGAGGACTTGCTTCTGGTGCAGACCAGGAAGGTCTGGGGTACTTCTCTTTTTCAAAGAAGCAGGAGCCAGTCTGGAGGAGCCAAACCAGCGGTGAAGATTACAGGATGCGTCGTCACAAAGGCCACTAGCCAGCGGGCAAGCAACCGGACAGACGCGGCAAGCAGGAAAATGCAGAAGGGCCCCACGCAGGACTCGTGGAGTGTGGGGGGCTGGTCTTCGGTGCAGATAGTGCTTGGGGTTGGGGCTTCTCAATCCCCGGTGCACAACTTCGAGGGTGCCTCAGAAGCTGCGCTTGAAGATACTAGCCACTTTTCCCAGGTAGCCGGTCCCACGTCTCTCGTCACCTCCACAGATCTCAGCTCTGCTGTGGAGGTGGATTAGGGTCGGAGAAGTCTGTAAGTCAAGGCTCTGGTCGGGCTCTGCAGTCGGTCCCTCGTAGAACTTTAGCAAGGCAAAGGGTAGTCTCTTGACGGTGCCTGTTTGCACAGGGTAGCCACTCCTTGGCCACAAGGGAGATCCTTCAGTCTTCTTCTTTCGTCGAATGTCGAAGGTCCAGAGTTTCTGTTCAAGTTGCAGGTTCAGGATAATCTAAAGTCTTGAGGCCCAACTCCCACTCTTATACTAATCTGGGGGGCTGGGATACCTGCTAGGTCACGCCTTATGGGTGGGGCCTGGGAGGGGGTGGTTACACCCACTTCCCTTTGTCCAGTTTCGCGCCAGAGCTGGGGCTGGAGTGCCCCAGCGCCGGTTTGAACTGGACTATGCAAGGAACACCTTGTGTGCCCCAGGCATGTCTCATTCCTTTCAGCCCACCCTGCCCCAATACACTAAGGGCTGTCTGGGGAGGTGCTAGCACCTCCCCAAGCAGGAAACCTATTGCCCAGGCCTCCCTGGCTGGGATCACTCCCAGCAGCAGGAGGTCAGACTTGTGTCGTGGCAGCAGCATCCATTTTGTGATGCTGAGGCTTTGGTCAGAGGCTAACAGTAAAGTATGATTTCAACATGTCTTTCCCTCTAGAAGGGGGGAATAATATCCTCATGTCCAGAAATGGTATGGGGGTATTATTCCACAGTGTTAGACACCTTACACGACATGTTTCGATAAAGCCAAACCATAGTTACCATAACCGTTTAAGATTATAAGGCACTTTAAGAGTATATGGTAGGCTATATCATAGAACAGCTATAAGGACATGGTTCCGAAAGCTGCAGACAGGCTCAGCTCATGCTAGAGCACCATCTCACATGTTACCAAGCACTCTGCCTCCAGGATTGTTAAGGCCTGCCATAGGAGTGGCTGATAGGTACACATGTGTCTATATGTAAGTTAGGTATAGGAATACTACACCTAAGCAAGGGGTGATTACACGACCTTTTCCCAGCTGAGTGATCAGCCAGTTGTGTCAAAAAATGGAAGGCCAGGCCAGGGGTGGCATAATACATGCTGCAGCCCCTGGTAGGCCTAGGGTACACCTATGCCCTGGGTACCTAGGGTACACTGTACAGGGGCCAATAAGGTGATCCTATCCAAATGGATTATGCACCTAAAGTACATAGTATCAATTTAGAGAGAGAACAGCAGGGCTGTGGGTCTGATTAGCAGGCCCACAGCCACATCTAAGTCGAAAACCAGTAAAGCAAAAGCAAAAAGTGGGGGTGAACATAGAAAGCAGACCCTACTCTCCTACACACTGGGCCAGTGAAAAGATGAGAGTTAGACTGCTCATCTTTGAGTGTGTGTCTCTGGGATGGGAGCAGGCAGGATGGAGGCCTCTAATGTATGGGCTTTGATGGAGACTCGGGATTGGCGGACCATTGGCTACGGTTGTTGGAGATGGTGGACATGATGTGATACAGTGCTTTCCACAATGATGCCACCAGGGCTTTAGAGAAGGGAAGGGTCTTTGACATCGCAAGAGGCTTGTTGGTCGAGACATTGACAGATTTCTACTAGGGGAGATGGGTTGGCCTCTGGCATTTCTTTTTGTTTTTTAATGGGTGGGAAAAGGATATATTGTTTTGGTGGAGTTCTCTGCACATGCTGGAAGTGGGTCCAGTCTTTCTTGGTCACTGGCGCAGTTTTGCTAGTGAGAGTTGATCGTCTTTTTTTCTAAATTTGTGTCATGAAAGGTATAGAAGCAGTAAAACTGGAAGCAAGCCAGACCACAGAAGACTGACAACAATCAGAACCCTTAGGAAGATTTCAATGATACATGGAACTCCAGGGACAGGCAATTTGCAGCAATTAAACAGGGAAAATGAAAAAACAACTTTATTTGATTTTCATATAGCGTTTTATACAGTTTGCTGTTGTGTTCTATCATGACAGGTTTGATTGGATGTGCCTGTCCGATATACACAGATAGAATAGAAACTGAAATGATGACAGAAGGCACATGAGGTTAACAGTTCTTTATTAAAGAAGTTGAGACATCAATAAACTGTGTGGTGACAGGGAATGACACAATTAGTTACCGGTGCATTTCATGAACCAAAATCAGGTCTTCCCCATCCCTGTCCCTCACAACTGAGGTGGCCCAGCACTCCTCACAGGTTTGTACTAAGCTAGTCCTATTTAATTTTTATTTTGATGATTCCTCATGCAAAGACTCGAGTTCCCTACTTGAACTTAAGTCTCACTTTGTATTGTAAGGATGAATCACACATAGTCTGTAGTCTCTTTTACGTGTTTAATCTTAACACCCACCAAATACCAAGCAATGACAGCAGACTTCAGCTCCAACTGTCCCTTCAATCCCTTGTACACTCTCAACCCATGTCATCACATTCTATGTCAGAACTGCAGCTTAAAGGGCAAGTTACAACACATCTTCCCTTTATAAAAAATATAAAAGAACACAACAGAAAGCATGAAAACAAAAAGAAAGATAAAATACAACAGCTTGAGCAATATATAAGAAAGACACATAGTTTGGAAAACATAACAATTCCAATTGACTTGCAGAGATAAAAATAAAACTCTCTAATACTATTTGTACTTTACACAATAGTCTCGAAGATACACAGGTGGTCTCCTGATTCTGGAACCACTAGAAGATGGAACAGGTCGAGTACAATTTTCATTACATTTCGGAAATCTGGGCTGAACCAGAGCATCTCTGTATCCATTCCCAGAATGAACACATTTCGACAAACGAGACATACTCCACACATCACCCCCATCAAGCATTACTACATTTCTCATAACTTTAATAATGCGCCTCGGACCAAAGTATTTTGTTTCACCCTTGGGAGACCAAACTGCTTTCTTTACAAATACCAAATCACCAATTTTCCAAGTAGGTTGACATACCCCATTTCTCATATCAAACCTACGCTTGTAATTCTCTTGATATTTATTGAGTCTCCAATTCTTCACAACACAACCTCTATCTTTCACACTCAACCAAAGAGGATTTAACTTAGAACCAGCTGTTCTCCCCTTAAGTTTTTCAAACGGAGAACAACCAGTCACACTATTAGGTGTATTCCTATGCGCCCACAATTTCTCTCTAAGGATGGGCTTAAGTGGAACTCTTCTCTCCAAGGCACTTTGAGCAGAAGCTTTTATTAGTCTATTCATACTCTCAACTAACCCATTTGCCTGTGGAGCATAAAGAGCAGTTCTGTGATGTGTGATGGAAAGTTCTTTCAAGAAATCTGTCATTTCTTGAGAGGTAAACTGTACCCCATTATCCGAAACAAGAACATCCGGTATGCCTTCACAAGTGAAGGCATCTCTAAGAAATCCAATAATGTTCTTAGTTACAACTGAACCCATACAAGAAGCAGACACCCACTTGGATGTGTAATAAACTAGTACCACAACAAATCTTTCTGAAGGAGGCAAAGTGTCAAAAGGACCTACAATGTCAACAGCAAGCTTTGACCAAGGACGTTCAGGTATTGCAACAGGAGAAAGAGGAGCAGTCCTAACTTTCCTTGACTTGTCATTTCCTGCACACATGACACAATCCTTGACCACCTCTTCCACTTTACGATCTACCTCAGGCCACCAATAAGCCTCTCTAACTCTCGCTTTAGTCAAACTACGTCCCAGATGACCCTCATGAGCAAGATTGACAATTTTCTCCCTCATACCAACAGGAGGTATCAGTCTATCCCCCCGCAAAAGTTCTCCTTGTAGAATATTCAATTCTTCACGCACATTCAAGAAACCTCTCACACAATTTGGAACCATATCCAAAGAAGGCCAACCATTTACAATGAACTTCATAATGATACCTCTAGCCTCATCATCCTCACAACCAGCTTCCCATTCCTTCTTGTCAATAGCCGACTCTCTCACCCAACAAACAGTGTTGTCAAGGTTATTAACCAAACCTTTCTCCAAAGGCATCCTAGATAGGAAATCTGCTGGGACATTTCTTAAACCAGGTAAATATTCCACAGTAAAATTGTATTCCCAAAGTCCCTCAACCCACCTTTTAATTCTTGGTGTAGTGCTTTCAACATTCCTACAAGAAAACATATGCACAAGTGGTTTGTGGTCTGTTCTAACCAGGAAAGGTATGCCCCACAAGTAAAATCTGAAATGGTTGATAGCCCAGTAACAAGCTAAGGCTTCACATTCTATCACCGAATAGCGCTCTTCCGCACCCTTCAAAGAGTGAGAAGCAAAACCAATCACCCTCTCACTGCCATCCACCACCTGCGATAACGCCGCACCCAAACCACGCACACTGGCATCAGTAGTTAAGATAGTCTTTTTCTGTACATCAAAATGTCCTAAGGTTGGCATACTTGCAATCTCCTTCTTTACTTTTTTAAAGGCATCTTCGCACTCATTTGACCAAATAAATTCCACTCCTTTTTTAAGAAGAACCCTTAATGGTTGCATAACACTCGCAAAATTATACACAAACTTTGAATAATACTCAGATAATCCTAAAAAGGATTTTACTTGATCTTTGTTCAGAGGAGATGGTGCTTGTGAAATTGCCTCTGCTAAATCAACTTTAGGACTGATGCCCTCTCCAGAAATTGAATGTCCTAAATAAGAAACGGAAGTAACTCTAAATTTGCATTTTTCACTTTTCAACGTGAGTCCCCGTTCCCTTAACCTTGACAGGACACGGAATAAAACTTCATCATGTTTATCCCTATCTTGACCATGGACAAGAATATCGTCCTGGAAAAATAGGACGGAATCAATGCCATTCAAAACATTCTTCATCACCCTTTGGAAACAAGCTGCCGCACTTGCCAGCCCAAAAGGCATACGAATAAACCTGTATGCACCTAAAGGGGTTGCAAATGAAGTAAGATGTCTAGAATCTTCATTTAACAAAATTTGATGGTAAGCCGCAGATAAATCCATTACACTAAATAAACTGGCACCACCCAAATTTGATAATGCCTCATTGATGTTAGGTAAAGGTTGTCTGTCCACCCAGATGCAATTGTTTAGACTTCTCAAGTCTACACACATCCTGATTTTTTTCCATTATCCTTCGGGACCAAAACTATGGGAGCCAACCATTCAGACAACTCTATCTCTTCAATTACCTGCAGATGTAGAAGCCTATTGATTTCTTCTTTTAAAGGTTCCAACATAAGGTTGGGAACCTTCCTTACTTTGTGTACAATCGGTGTGGAATTTAAAAAAAAAAATTATTTTATGGTTAAAACCATTAAGACACCCAAGCTTTTCACTAAACACTTCCGGGAACTTCCCCAAAATATCTTGAACATCACTCTGTTGTAAAACTAGCATAACTTGGTTAGGTGCATTGGGGTTCAGAATGATGCCAAGATCTCTTTGGTGGCGCCAACCCAACAAATTATCTCCTCGTTTCGCAACATAAATTTTCCCTACTGTTTCTCTTCCTTCAAATACAATAGGATGAATTGAAAAACCAATTAAATCAATTTTCTGCCCACCATAACCCACCGGATTGATGTCAGGTGTCATGAGTTTTATATCACAAGAGCCAAAAGTGGAATACCAAAACTTATCGCTCAAAAGAGTATAAAGTGAACCAGAATCAGCTAATACAGGAACACATTTACCTCCAATGTACACATCACACAAAGGCATGTTAACATTTCCAGTGTCTACTGTTTTCTCATTATTCACTGACTCAACTTTACTATCTGTGATACAATGTATTGCTAACTGAGAGAACTCATCAGCATCACTTAACATATTCACTTTGGTGTTCCTACACATGCGAGCATAGTGACCTTTTTCCCCACAACTTCTACAAATAGTACTTCTGGCAAAACAATTTGGATAATTCTGTCCATGGTTCTGACTGCCACATCTAGGACATTTAAACTTATTCTCTTTATTAAAACTAAAATTTGACTTCAGTTTATCCAATTTAACGGCAGGCTTGTCTTGGTTGGAATTTGCTTTACCAACTAAAGCAACAGGTGTTTCACATGAAACACTTTCCTGGTCCACTTTATTGACACTAGACATAGGAACAGAGGAAGGTATCCCGCTTCGCATCTCCTTGACCCGAAAAGAAGTGTGTTCAATGCTTTCCACAATCATAATAGCTTCTTTAAGATTAGGATTTTTTGACAGTAATTTTTCCTGAACTTTTGGATCATTGGTGCATTGTACTAGTTGATCACGGATGAGAGAGTCAGATAATTGTTCAAACTCGCAAGCCTGTGCCAAAGACTTTAATGCTGCTACATAGTTCCCAACTCTCTCTCCTTTGGCTTGTACCCGCATAAAAAATTTGTGTCTCTCCATAACCACATTTATGCGAGGCCCAAAATGACTCTGCAATTGCAATAGAGTCATTTCATACACATCATTAGGTTCACCTGCCAATTGGTATAGGATCCAGGCTGTTCGTAAATATTCCTTCCTTCCGTGCCCAGGTTGTGAAGTAGTATAGCTTGTTTCCTTATTGCAGAAAACTTTTCACCTCCAATCGCCAACAAATATGAGTCAAAAAGTGGTTTCCATTTCTTCCAGGGAAGTACAGGTTCCCCTCGTTCACTTAAAAACTGTGGTGGTTGACTCATGCCGCTTGCCGACGCCATGTCTGAATGTTTTCTCACTGATGTTCACTGTTCTTTAATCTATATGATCTCAAATGGAAGAGATGAACTTGAATATATACATATATATTCATGTGCAGAATCGTCGCCAGTATTGTAAGGATGAATCACACGTAGTCTGTAGTCTCTTTTACGTGTTTAATCTTAACACCCACCAAATACCAAGCAATGACAGCAGACTTCAGCTCCAACTGTCCCTTCAGTCCCTTGTACACTCTCAGCCCATGTCATCACATTATATGTCAGAACTGCAGCTTAAAGGGCAAGTTACAACACTTTAGCTTCTTCCAGTTGGTAAAATCTCCTCCTACCCATTCGGCAGGTCACACCCTTGATGGCATATTCACCGACCACCTTGATTTGGCTATTGATTATGTCCATCCCCCTTAGCTGGGCAGATCATCAGGCTATCATATTTAAAGTCCTTCTTTCGCACTTTACAGTAGGCGCAGGTCCGGCTTCCCCTAAATACATAAAATGCAGGAAGCTGAGCAAGATCACTGCTGAGAGGCTGGAAAAGGCACTCAACTCCTCGACACCCAGATCTGACAGGTCTTATGCTTTTTCAGCAGAAGGCTTTCAAGACTGGATTATTGCAGCTCTTGATACTGTGGCCCCTCTTAAAGTTAGAATCTTTATCAGATGTAAACCCACAGCGCCCTGGTTCCCAGAAGAACTTAACGGATTAAGATAAGAATGTCGTAGGCAAGAGCGAAAATGGCAGGCTAACTAGTCCTGTGGAAAAAGCGAAGCACAAGGCCCTCCAACTTCGCTACAAAGAGGCCATTGGGGTGGCTAAAGCATCCCTCTTTGCTGAATTTGGTCAGATAACGACTCATCCAAGAAACTTTTTAAAGTAGTGAAGGAACTGTCCAATCTTCCTACTCAGTGATCTCTCAACTCATCCCAAGTGTTCTGTGATAGAGTAACACTATTTTTACGGGACAAAATTCTCAACATTTATTCCAACTTTAACTCGCCTTTAGTAAGTGATCTCCTACCCCAAAAAATATTACTTGTCCATCTTTCTGAATTTCCCCATATTTCTCTGTTGCAAACTAAGGACTTACTACTGAGCATAAAATCCGGATCTCCCACCATAATTGCAGAGTTTCTGCAGAATGTGTTTAACCTTGCGTTTGAATCAGGAATTTTCCCCACCTCTTGGAAGGAAGCGATTGTCACACTGCTACTTAAGAAGCTGAACACGGATACCGACAACCTGAAAAAGGTCTGTTCCATATCCCTGTTGCCGGCCCCAGCTAAGATTCTTGATAAAAAATTTCAATCAGGAGCTGGTTAATTTTTTCGATACCCATGGTATCCTTGATCCATCTCACAATGGGTTTAGGAGTGTCCACAGCACTGAGACTGCCCTCATTTCGGCAGCAGACAATATCCGCTGCCAGGTTGATCAGTGCGGGCGGCTATCATGGTAATGCTTCATTTGTTCGCAGCATTAGATACCATCATGCCCATGGGCATGGCTCAACGTCTGCAGCAAGCTTGTGTCAGTGGAACTATCCAGAAGCTTCTTCACTCTTTTCTATCTAATAGAGTGCATGTTGTCCGCTGTGGTGGTTTCAAGGCGAAAGCTTTTTGACTTTCTTGGGGGGTGACCCAGGGCTCGTCCCTGAGCCCAACTCTTTTTAATTTGTATGTGGCCCCACTGGCCGAATAAGTGCATTCTTGTGGATTCCAAGTTCTATCTTAGGCAGACGACACACAAATCATTGTGTCGCTTTCCAAAAACTTGACCTCCGTGGTGGAGAGGTTCAATCATTGCATGTCTTGCATTAGTAGCTGGATGAGACATAACTCTTTAACACATATTGCAAACAAAATTGAGGTGTTGTTGTTCGGTGCTCAGAATTCCATCTGGACCAACATCTGGTGGCCAAAGGTGCAGATGGCGGGGGACTTATTTAGAGAAGGAGTGCTGTTGCCTTTCCAGGACTTGCAGGACTCTTAGGGGCTCCCGCGGGGGGACTTCCTGCTTCATGCGGCCCTTGTGGTGAGCCTCCAGAAACATTGGAATATGGGGCTTTCGGAGCCGAAGACCGCCGCGGGTTGCCAATATGTAGTGATGGCGGCGGGGACGACTAAGGCCATTACTTGCCTCTATCGCCGGCTGTCGATGGAGGGATTGCACCCTCTGGGCGCCCTGAGGGAGAAGTGGGAAACGGACCTTGAGAAGGCGATCCCCGAGTCCAAGTGGTCCACGCTGGTGCGGAGGGCCTGGAAGGGAACGAGGAATGCCCGGTTTCAGTTAGTCAAGTTTTTTACGTTACACAGGGCGTACCTGACGCCGGCCAAGATCTTGCGATATTTCGGGGGGGTACACTCTCAGTGTCCGCGGTGTGGGGGAGAGGGTGCGGACTTTCGGCACATGTTTTGGTCCTGTACGCAGTTGGGTGACTACTGGGGTGATGTTGTGGATTGTTTGAACCAGGTGACGGACCGCTCCATTGCCCCGGACATGGGGGCCTGTTTGTTGCTTTGGTTTCCCCACACTCGCCGTACGAAGGTTACTAGCAAGTTTTATGATCTGGTTTGATAATGGCCAAGAGGGAACTGACTATGCACTGGAAATCCCGGGGGGGCCTAGCTTCCTGCGATGGAGGGCAGCGTTGGCGCGATGGGCGGGGGCTGAGGGTACGCTCCGGGTGCAATTGGCCCTTCGGAGGGACGATGAGAAGGCACTAGCGATGGCCCGGGCATGGGAAGCGTTGGTGGTGGAACTTCAGGGGTTGATGTCTGATGCTGGGGAAGGGGAGAGCACATCTGACAGGCAGGAGGTAGTGGGGAGCGGGGAGTAGAAGGGGAATGGCGGTAGGCCCTGGCCGCCCGCACCTTGGCTCGGCATGAGGGAAGGCTCTGTTTGCTTAGGGAGAGGTTGGGCTCCGGTATCTTATTTAT
Source organism: Triturus cristatus (assembly GCF_964204655.1). Classification (NCBI taxonomy): domain Eukaryota; kingdom Metazoa; phylum Chordata; class Amphibia; order Caudata; family Salamandridae; genus Triturus; species Triturus cristatus. The sequence continues at coordinate 423,263,244 of NC_140587.1, forward strand.
TAGGGAGGAGGGGCACATCGGAAGAGGGGTAGGGGACGGGGGCACACTGACATGGGGTGGGGGAGGGGGGGGGTAGGGGACTGGGTGGGAAGGTTGTTCCTTCTCCTGGATAATTGGTCTTGCTGATAAATGTGTGGTACTTCCTGGACGGGTGGAGGCAGGGGGATGTTTGTTGAGTTGTTGATTTGGAAAACAATAAAAAACGTTTCAACAAAATCTAGTGGCCAAAGGACTGCGGACCTCTACCCAAGTCAGATAAAAATCTTGGTGCTATTTTTGATAACACCCTGAGCTTTGATACTCAGGTCAGTTGTACCACGAGCACCTGCTTCCTTATTATTAGGACTCTGAGAAACTTTTTCCCTTTCATTCCTTTGGAATTGCACAAATCTGTTGTCATTGCTCTTGTCACCTCGCATTTGGATTATTGCAAAGCACGGTATCTTGACAACAGTGCCTCTGCCCTGAACAAACTTAAAGTTGTCCACAATGCGTCGTCCCACCTCATTCCTAATATCCGCAAATGTCTGTCAGTCAAAGACTGAATTCGCTCCCTTCACTGGCTTACAGTGAGAACTCGCTTTTTCATAGGTATACTCCCGGCAGGTCTCTGAGATCTTCTCTCTGTAAGAATGCGATGATTCCTAGATATCGCAACGCTAGATGTGGAGGGTGTTCCATCTCGGTGGCTGCTGCCAAGCTCTGGAACACCTTGCTATCTCACATCTCTGAAGCAGATTCCCTTCTGGTATTTAAAAAACATCTCAACACTTGGCTTTTTTCCTCATAGACTCCTCTTCTATCTACCGCTCTGCCTCTGGTTAAAGTGTGATCTCCCCACTTCAGCACTTTGACACCCTCAGGTTTAGTGCACTTTAAAAATTTCATTTCATTTCATTTTCATTTAATTTCCATGTCCCTCAAAGACAAAATGCTCCTTCCTCCTTCCCCACATCCTGTGAGTAAAAGAAGACCAAAAGGAGGTGCAGCGGGAGGGAGAGAGCCCCAAAAGAAAACAAGTTCTGCACCAACTTTTGATGCTATCAAGATTCATTATTAACAACAATCGCCGCTGCTTTAACAACACTTGAACCAAAACTATCAGCTATAATGTATCAACCTGCAATGTTTGACAAATGTATGGTGGGAAGCCCATGTGTCTGCTCTACCTATTTCCTGTACGGAAACACCACCAATCTCTGCCTTTGAAGCTGAGACCACGCCAGCAGATCCACGATAGAGGAGTTTCCCCAACTGTCGTGGAAGATTGGAAAACAGCCTGACAAATCCATCTACTCAGAGTGGAGGAGGACACTTTCTTCCCGTTGTTAAAATTTCCGAAATAAATAAAGAGTGAATTTGAGATACTAGTCATTGGTGCATTGTAAATAGAGTGAAAGAGCTCTCTTGACGTCAGTGAAGGAAAGACATTGCTGCTGCTTATCCACCTGGAGGACCTGTAGTATTAGATCTTGAAGCTGTTGTGTTTGGGGACTACGAGTCCCAGGAAGATTAGCGCTAGGAGTCACAGCAACCGCAGAGGGGAGGAGAAGGCTGACCACTTCCCCCCATTAGCTATATAAAGTGCGCAGAGACCTCATGCCATGCGGGACCTTGTTGCTGCTGTGTTTGGGGACTACGAGTCCCAGGGAGATTAGCGCCAGGAGGCGCCGGAACCAGAGAGGGGAGGCGGAGGCTGACACACTCCCCCCTTGGTGTGAGAAAGCAAGCTGAAAAGTACTGCCACACGGGATGTGGCCAAAGTCCAGGCCAAGGGCGGGCCCGTCCTGAGCCCATCAGCGACAGGAAGAGGCAAGGCCACCCTCCTTGGCCCCAATTCTCTGGCGGCCCCCCGGAGGCAATATACCAGCCAGATTGACAGTGAGTACCTGTGCTCGTGCTATTCTACATTATCATGGGTAAAAGAAAGGCTCTGGATAATGCTGCGGATCCAGGGCCTGATGGGAAATCTGCTAAAAGGCACGCCACTGACAATTGCTCTCTATATGCCATTGATGACCTGATAGAAAGGTAGAGGACCTATTAAACAAAGGGATGAAACAGCTTGAGGTCATATGCCTGAAGCCAAAAATTACTCACTTCTTTAAAGGCAACAAAAAAAAGGGAACTTCTAATAAGGAAAACCCTAGCCCAGACACTATTGCGGGTCCCTTAATTCCTGTTAAAATAAAAGAATCTTGCTCAATAACTCCCTCTATCGCTCCAACTTCTGCACCCAACACCTTAAAACACAGTGGTAACATGTTCAAACCACTATGGCCCACGTTCCAATTTGGCAGGAAATCCCTCGGTCAAATGTCCCAAAGGCAGCACCAGAGGAAATGGGCATAATGATTGTGCTCCTAAAGAGCAAACTTGTTGCTGTGAACCAGACTGTGCAATCACTAACTTTAAGAGTATCAGAGCTTCTATAATCCAACACAAACTTATCCAACAAACTAGCAGCACATTTGGCTGGGAGTCGAGCGAAATGGTCTAATTGCTAGACATGTCTACCAGGCTCAAAAGGTGCAACAATGAGAAGCAAAACCAACCAAGGACCTTCTACCGACTCTCCATCATGAGCACCATGAGCAATCTAGATGGCAACTTCATGGACAGAAGTGATTAGTGATACACTAGAAGGGGAAGTGATAGTATGGCAAAGACCGCCACACAACCCAAGAATGTCATTCCTCCAAGACCCCAGGGTAATAAAATAACCCACTTTCCATTTTTCCACCCAAAAACATTTTTTACCACATTGCAAGTAGAAAACAGGTGTGTCTACCATCTGACAAGGCCTGACTTTCCAGCCTGCACATCCTTGCCCCTAATTAGGAACCCCATAACATAGTCACAGGCAGCAAATGATCACAATATCAATATGGCAAGGGTCCCTAGATTACCGGCAGGACAAAGGGAGTCAACCGAGTCACCGGTTAACAATTGCAAGTGCTTCTCCTTTATTCACACAGATATCATTTTTGCGCAACACCTGTCCAACAACTCAAGCACTTATGATAACATTAAAATTGCCACTGAAGAAATCAGGCCATTGTAGACGGACTATTAGCACTGGAAGCTCAAACATCCCACCCTTCAGATACTAATATCCAATTTAAAGTTGCACCATATCTCTATACCAGCTGTTCAACCAATTTCTCTGGATCACAGCTGTCCCTGAACTCTAGCTCACTGGCCTTCCTAAGTATTCTAAAGGGGAAAGATAGATCTGCATCAACAAATTCCACAGTTCCACCCAATGCAGAGGGTCTTTTGCTATTCCCACTCAAGGAAGTTGGTTGACCGTTCCGCACAGCCACAAATACCACAGATATTATCTGCACCGACGTCAGCAGTTCCCATACCCAGCCTACAGAACTAGGACCCGAGTGTACATCCACAATCTTACAGGATTCTTACGGCTTATCCCTAAGGACCCGAGACAAGGACTCATGGAGTGTACTCTCGTGGAACATAGCTGGCTTGAAAACCAAATTTTCTGATCCATTGTGGGGAACATTTAATAGACACGCATGATATTTGTATGTTTCAGGAATCTTGGTGTACGGAGCCTTTTTTTTTAGGTCTGACTATTCACATTTTTTCTGTTCAGCCATCACCCATGGGAGAGGTCGCTCTGCGGGGGGTTTAGTTATCTGGGTGAAGAATTCATTAAATTACAGAATCAAGAGGCTCCCTGATAATTCACCTGATTTACTCAGTCTCTCTCTTACCAAAGATAACCATTGTGTCTATACATTTAATGTGTACAATAGTCCCATTGGCATCAATAAGGAATCACCTACTCTTATTTTCTAAGAGCATTCTATAGGTGTCTTACCAGTAGATGCACTTTTGATAGTAGCTGGAGACTTCAATGTGACATTTGAACCTCTTGACAATTCAGCACTAGATTTAACTTAGGAGGAAGTTGCTTTATGGCACATCCCAAAACTAGATATCCCCCAAGTCAAGAGACGTTCGGTCTTAGTAAATCAACAATTGGGTATGACCTTGAGGCAAGGTCTTAGAGCCTGCAATGGCAGATCTCAGTCTGACCAAGATGGAGCTCATACTTTTAAGAGACAAAATCATTCCAGCAGCTATGGTCCCTATAGATATGGTTGTATATGGGGGATAAGGTAGTCATTGAGAGGGGGGACTGCGACCACAACACTCTCAAACTACACCTGAAACCTTTTTGTTATCCCTGTTCCCGAGTTAATAAAACCCAGACTTCTGTGTGACATCAGCCTCTCAAACAATAAAAAGGCACTAAAATGGGAGTATGTAGTAGGCCACCCTGATTACTGAAACAGATGTATTCGAAGGTAGCAGGCACCCTGAAACTAATGAGCAACCTAGCCCCCCAAGGCACAGGCTCCGTCTCTTTCATAGCATCCAACGAGGAATTGTTTGCAGTTATGGGAGATTTGCGCTCAAGAGAGCTCAAAAAACAAAAAAATAAAACTGTTACACACCCATGGCATAATGAGCAGTGCAGATCAACGAAAGCCATCCTGTTGAAGTCCATAAACATCAAAGACCAGAGTAGCATCTCCTTGGCACGGAGAAAGTACAATGAAATGGTGGCCTACGCCAAATGTAGCTGAGAGAATGAGGTCTGGGGTGACCTAGGTCATACAGCCAAATAAGGAGATTCCAAGACCTTTTGGGGTATTATCACTCATGGCAGCCACCATGCAGTTTCACCAGTGGCATTTGATGTCCAGCCTCACATCTGGGTCGAGCACTTTGAAAAGCTGTACTCAGGCCGTGGAGTCGGGTGCAAGGGGACCGAACGGCAGGGACCAAAAAGTCACCCTAAGCAATTAGAACCTCTTGTGATCTCCACTGCTTATTCACTCGAAGTCTATTGTCTCCAAGAAGGCTCCCGGCCCAGACTGCATTCCTGTCGATTGTTATACAGCTGAGCCAGATATCTTGGCTCCCACCCTTAATGCCCCCACAAGGGCAATTTAGAAGGGTGGCCCTGCACCAAAGTCATGGTAGAGTGCCGAGATTGTCCGCATATTCAAGAAGGACCGGCGGGACGACTCCGGCAACTACCGACCCATCAGCATAATAGCAGGGATACAGAAGCTATTCTGCCGCCAACTCCTGGGGAAACTTCCAGATTGGGCCATAGAGATTCATATTTTCTCGGACTCTCAGGCGGGCTTCAGGCTGAAAACCAGCACATTAGACCAACTGCTGCACTTCAGTCGTATGTACTGGACAACAGTACTGCTAGGGAAGGGCCATCTTTACGTGGCCTTTGTTGATCTGAAATCAGCATTTGACCTGGTTCCCCGCCACAAACTATGGGAGGTCCTAGACAGCATGGGAGTCCCAGAACACATTCTAGACGTACTCATTAGACTCCATGCAGAAACAACACCTGTGTGAGGTACAAGAACAATGGGGAGCTGACTGACTCCTTTAAAATTAAAAGAGGCGTTCCCCAGGGCTGCGTTTTAGCCCAATCTCTTTTTTCTTTTTATATTAAGGATTTAGTCCAGTTTCTTGACTTTTCCAGCAATGAAGCTCAGAAAATTGGCGTAGTCAAAACTCCCAATTTATTATTTGTGGATGACACCCTCCTAATAGCTAAAACCCCTGCAGGCTTTCAAGCTATACTCAATTGCTTTTTAGCGTTTTGTGTCGATAAAGGGCTTGAGCTTAATATAGGCGAAACAGAATTGATGGTGTTAAACCCATATAGGGCTGTGAGACCAAGACTACTGCTGCAAAATACACCTCTTGAGCAAGTTCAATACTTTGTCTACTTGGGAGTGAATCTGACCCACAATTTTTTAGCTGAAGGGCACAGGTAAGTAAGAGCGCACTAAAATTGCAACAGGAAACAGGAGCCGTTCTCAAGTTGGTAAAGAGAATGAAGTCTAGAAACCGCTCCACAGCTGTTGAAATTTATAAAACCAAATCAAAAAGCTTGGCCCTTTATGGTGAAGAACTCTTGGGCCATGCAGGCATTAAAAAGCTTATAGTGGTGGAAAATACGTTTCTCAGGTCTCTAGTCAACCTCCCCCAAAGTACGCCTTGGCTTCCATTGCTCTTACAGATGGGATTATGCCAAATGTTATTTACTGTGCAATTGATACCCTTGATATTCTGGCATAGGCTCTGGTCCACTGAAGAACTGGGACCCTATAGATTTCTTCTTAGGGAAATATTAAGCATCTCGGGCCATTCAAGACTCCCCTGGTTGGTCTACATTAAGAACATGTTTCATTTGTTTGATCTCCACTCTCTCTGGGATTCCCTGGATAAAGCTGCTGGAAAATCAAAGCAATTGATTGAGGATAGGCTCAGGGAACATCTATGGAGGGAAGAGTTCAAAAGCTGCAAGGCAGGTATTTTTTTTTTCACAACAAATGTTATTGTCCACAGCCGTAGCAAGCCTGGCCTAACCAGGTTGTCCAGTAGCACAATATACAAAGTAGCAATGATGATGTCCACTTTTTGACTACAATATATATAACAATTGAAAATTGAATATAATTAAACACAATTCTCCAACAGTAAACAGGAGTGTCATATTTCTAAAATACAATACAATGCATGTATTTTCCCGCCATCCCAATTGCATAACTATAGATTGACAGCCATGGTTTCCCACCCACAGCACCACCTTTCCATCCATCACTAATCTAATGATACAATTGAGATAGGCTTCAAGTGAAGGCCCCAATAGTCTGCCCATCTCTTCCAGATCTTGGATGTTTCTATGTTTCTGGGGGCTTCCTCTCGCTTTATATATTGGTAGTTCCAGCCCCATGCAGAAATCGAGGCTCTTTTTCCATACCCCAACCCGTGGTGTGGAAGCATCTTTCCATGCCTTGGCTATGCCCCGTTTTGCCAGTGGCAAGGCAGTTAGTTTGACCGACAGATTCTTAGACTATAAAACTATTGCAGCTTACAAAGTCTCTTTTGACAATGTTTCAAGTCCTCTGCCCAAGCAGTTGTATCTAAAATTCAGATATGAATCCTTCCCTATTCATAGGTTCACTACCAGCTGGGGAAGTAACACAGACTTGAGCAACTTGTTCCCAGCCTGCAGGCTTGCTCCCGAAACTCTGCATCACTTCTTTTTATTCGGTAATGCTCTTAAGTGCCCTTGTAAGAAGTGGATAATACCAGTCTGCCAGTTGTTAGGCTTCAGGCAATATGAGGCTGTCCTAAGAATTTTTAAGTCTGACACAAGAGACGTGGTTGTTATCAGTGTTGCTAAATGTTTGCGTGCTGCTTCACTCATGTGAAAAGGTTATCTGAGAGCGCTTCTGGTAGCTCCTCCTGCAGCATCTGATAAATTGTTTGTATCCTACCAAGAGAATACCTTACTTGCACATTCTTGATAGGCAGCCCACTAGTGAGAACCTCTAGACATATTTGCCAAAGGCATGGCCTTTTTGACCCTTTTCTTGCTGACCTGCCTACTCTCTTTTTCTATTACACTATGATGCACTTTACCTTAGTGTGACCTTTCATCACATGGCTATATTAGTAGGATCCTCACCCACTAGTACCACCAGTGGCATGCTTCATCATTGTATCCTCGTCCACTGCACTTAGTGTGAGTGGGTGGGCTCAACGTGGTTTGTAAACTGAGCTCTTACTAAAACCGAAGTGCTTAGACTGGAATGTGAATAATAATTGCATCCCCTCCCACGTCCAACACTTTCACTACTGTTACTTAGAGTAGAGTGGGAATAGTAAATTTGACCCTCCCGAAGTCCAACACTTTCCCTACTGTTGCTTAGATTGGAGTACAGTAAATGTAACCCCACCAAAGTCCAACACTATCCCTACTGTTGCCTAAACTGATGTAAGAACTCTATATAAACATTTTAGAGAGTTCAACAGGTGGCCTAATATTGGTGAAGTAGAGTTTGGATTATTATTCCTTTCTTTTCTATATTTAATATTATTTGGTTTTATTTTTTAAATGTAATACTATTTTTTGTCAATTTGTTTTTTGGAGTTCTGATATTTTACTATTTTGTAAATTGGTGAAATGATTTTTTTTTAATGGAATTTTGGGTGTATGTATATATATATATATATATGTGTGTTTGTGTGTGTGTGTGTGTATATATATAGATATATATATATTTTCCGCAACACTTTCCAGAATGTAAGAAAATACTAGGACTCTCCGGAATGCTTCAATAATATATTAGCAGAAAATGCAAATTATCGAAGCATCCCAGACAGTCCTGGTATTTCTTACATTTGGGAAAATGTTGCAGAATATCGTGGGATACCGGAGCCCATCCAGGACAGCTGCGCAGCGCGAGCCCCAGATCTACGGACTATTTTGTGCGGGGATATATATATATATATATATATATATATATATATATATTCACTTAAAAAACCATAGGTTTCACACATGTTAGAGTTAGCTGGACATTTCACTCGTAAAAAACCAATGAAATTCCCCCGTTATAGTTACTGCAGGCAACTATAACTCACGCGACCGCAATCCTCTGCTGATGACGTCAGATATTACATCACTGTATTTAGACACTTATTTACCCATGTCTTCTTCCATTAATCTTTAGCTATACATATATTACAAATATTTATTTTTCAGAAAGACACATATGTCATCAGTGATGTAATATCTGACGTCATCAGCAGAGGATTGCGGTCGCGTGAGTTATAGTTGCTTGCAGTAACTATAACGGGGGAATTTCATTGGTTTTTTACGAGTGAAATGTCCAGCTAACTATAACATGTGTGAAACCTATGGTTTTTTAAGTGAATTTGCAAGGTTTTTTAAATGCTAATTCGTAACTATAACGTGTGTGAAACCTATGGTTTTTTAAGTGAATTTGCAAGGTTTTTTAAATGCTAATTCGTAACTATAACGTGTGTGAAACCTATGTTTTTTTCAGTGAATTTGTACGTTTTTTTAAATGCTAAGTTATGGGTTTTTTTCAGGTTTTACACCGTGCGTGCACCGCGCGCGCTCTTTGGGCACTCGGTGCGCTTCGCGCACTGAGCGCCCACGGTTCGCAGTGCGCGCAGGGTGCACGCACCTCGCGACTTAAAAAAAAAAAAAATCGGGTTTTTTCTCCCTTGGGGGTCCTTCTGTGACCCCCTGACCAAGGCTAGGGGGTCAGGAACTGTCCACTCTGCCCCCTTTTCACGTTCTCCACCTTTGTTTTTCACCCCCTCAGACTGCGAGAGACAAAATGGCGGCCGACACTTCCTGGTTTCGACCGATTCGAATGTTTACCGACATCTAACAACCAATCAGAATTGCGCTCACGCACGGCAGGGTGCGCGCACAGTGCGCGCGTATAGATATTGATATGCTTTTAAATGCTATTTTCTCAGGAAATACTGAACAGATTTACACCAGACCTGCAAAAGGCACTTCCTTGACCTTATGGCTACCTCTCTGCCAAATTCCACGTAATTCTGTTCAGCCGTTCGGGCTGTAGCTACGTCTAAAGGTCCTATGGAAAAATGCATGGGGAAAACGCGTTTTGGGACCCCCCCTTTTTCTCGGCGCCCGCTTGACGAATCACCCCGAGACTTTCAGGGAAGGAGCTGAACGGAGCGCCCCATTAGTTTTGAAAATTTCGCGAGGATTCGTCAACCGGCGCCAAAGTTATTCAAAATAGAATTTTGAGATTTCCTATGGAAACTAGGTTGTAACTATAACTATCTACTGGCGACCGCCGGTAGATAATATATATATATATATATATAGATATATAGATATATATATATAGATATAGATATAGATATAGATATACACACCATTTAACAATAAGGACTCCGTCTGAACCAAGGGCTTCCTTTTTGCCAAATTTGATGTAATTCCGTTCAGCAGTTCAGGCTGTAGCTTTGTCTAAAGTTTCCTATGGAAATTAACATGGGGAAAACGCGTTTTGGGACCCTCCTTTTTTCTCGGCCCCCGCTTGTCGAATCACCCCGAAACTTTCAATACAGGGGCTGACCAAAGCACCCCACTAGTTTTGAAAATTTCGCACTAGATCAACTTTTAATATGTATTTTACTCAGTATTGTGGTTTTAATTCTCATCTGCATTTTGAATTTTAAATCATGCATTGCCTATTTTAAATATTTGTTTATATATTTACATATTTATAAATATTTATATCATCGTTGCTGAGAATAACAAATATGTTTACAAAAGCACTTAAAAATTTGCAAACATTCGTGACAAGAATTTTCAATTCTATTAAGGACAAGGAGGCGAGGATTATGCTTTCTCATTTCTTTATTAGAAATGCCCAGCAGCCAATCAGAACCGTTTGTGAAACGAAAAAACTACAGTACCCATGAGCACCAGGGTACCACGTGACCAACCATAGAGTCTGTCATATAAAAGATACAATAGGAGAAAGTACGTCCTCTTTCTTTGGTGAGGAACAGTTCCAGGAAACATGAAGTCCAATGGAAAACGAAGAATGCCAGGTAACAGAGTCCATCAGCCACAGCCGGTGATCATCCTGACGCTAGAAACACAGTAAACGCCGAACAGGGGAGGCAGCAGACCATCCAAGCGGATTAAGCAGGATAAACAGCAGAGTCACTATTTCGGGTCAGAACCTGAAAAGAAAGTACAGCCGTAATACTCATCCGATAAAGAGAGTGAAGGCAATAAAAGGGAAGGGTAAACAGAGAGAAAATCAATGCATTGTCATAAATCAAATGCAACTGTGACAATGAGAAACATGAGAATCAAACATGACTTTGGGTGGGATAATCCTCGCCTCCTTGTCCTTAATAGAATTGAAAATTCTTGTCACGAATGTTTGCAAATTTTTAATTCTATGTCAGGACAGGAGGCTCCGATTATGCTTGTTCAAAGCTGATCCACCACTACAGAAGCAATATGTTCGATAGGCTTGTAATAAAAGGTCTTGAAAATTAATAATCAGAGCCACATCTGCTGAAGCGGGATCTACTTCCCGCTGAATACACCAGTCACACCAACGTTTCCATGAGGCTCTATATCGTTTGTGAGTACTGGGAGACCAGGCGTCATTGATGAATTTGGAAGCGTCGCATGAAAGGCCTGGGAGCGACCAGCGATCCCCGAAACTCGGCATGCCAACAGAAGAAGATTGCCGGATAGGACCAGGGGATGCGGATCGCCTAGGGGATCCAACAACAGATTCCACTTCTGGGGAAGAAGGAACGGGACCGCACAACACATCTCCAGAAGATCTGGGAACCATGCTTGAGCTCTCCACAGCGGAGCAATGAGAATTAGCTCTGTTTGAAAACGTTTCGAGTAGGCCAGAACCCTGGGAATCATCATGAACGGGGGGAAGGCGTAACACAGAGTGGACGGCCAAGTCTGAAGAAATGCATCTGTGGCCAGGGCTTTCGGATCCGGCCTCCAGCTGAAGAATAGAGGGAGTTGAGTATTTAGGCGAGACGCAAACAGATCCAGGTGACATTGACCCCAAGTCCGATGGAGAATGCGAAAAATGCGCGGGTGAAGGCGCCAATCGCTGAAGTCGCGAAGATGGCGAGAGTTCCAGTCCGCAATCTGATTGCGACAACCGGGAAGATATTCGGCAATAACTGTGATCTTCTGTTGAAGACAGAAGTGCCAAAAATCCTTGGCGATCTCCGCCAAAATCTTGGATCGTGTTCCCCCCAACTTGTTGACATACCGAACCGCTGAAACGTTGTCCATGCGGAGAAGGATACAACAATTGGTCTGATGAGGGGAGAAGCACCGAATCGCAAAGGAACCCGCTAAAAGTTCTAGGCAATTGATGTGAAGAGACAGTTCCTGGGGGGACCAGCGACCCCCGGTGGAGATGGGACCGCACCGGGCTCCCCAACCCCAAAGACTGGCATCGGATTCTATCACCAGATCCGGAGCGGAGCCGAACAGGGGTCGTCCATTCCAGGCCTCCATGTGGTCTAACCACCATTGCATCTCGCTCTTCGCATCCTCGGAAAGAGGAATCAGATCTGAATAACGAAGACCTTTTTGGAGATGACAAATCTTCAATCTCTGAAGTGCTCTGTAGTGCAGAGGACCTGGGAATATCGCCTGAATGGAGGACGCCAATAGACCGACAACACGTGCTAACGATCTCAACGACACATTCTGTCTGGAAAGAACAGACCTCAATTCCCTCTTGATGTACCGAATCTTTTGGTGTGGTAATAAAAGTTGACAGGATAGGGAATTCACTTGGAAACCCAGAAACTCGATTACTTGAGTAGGGTTCAAGATAGACTTCTGCGGATTGACTAGAAAACCCAGGGATTGTAAAAGGTCGATAGACCATTCCAGGTGTGCTAATACTGTGAGGGGTTTGTCCGCCATGAGAAGAATGTCGTCGAGATATATTATCAGGCGGACACCCCGAGCACGCAGACATTCCACTACGGGCCTCAGAAGTTTCGTGAAGCCCCAGGGTGCTGACGAGAGGCCGAAAGGGAGAACCGTGTATTCGTACCAAATCCCCTGCCAACTGAATTGAAGAAAACGACGATGAGGCTCGTAAAGGGGAATCGAAAGATACGCATCCTTGAGGTCGAGCCGAACCATCCAGTCCCCCTCGCGAAGAAGATCGCGCAAAAGATGGATCCCTTCCATTTTGAAGTGTCTGTAAACGACATTTCCGTTGAAATCCTTCAAGTTGAGGACCAGACGATTGCCACCCCCTTTTTTCTGAACCAAGAAAACATTGCTGATGAACCCTTGTGGGTGGGGAACAGTTGAAATGATTGCCCCTTTGGCGAGAAGGGATTCTATCTCTGCCGAGATAAACTTTTGGTCCTGAAGAGAAAAATGTAGAGGAGTTGGGGAGAGGGATTGATGTTGGGTCTGATAGAATTCTATTTTGAAACCTTGAACAGTTTGCAGAACCCAAGCATCGTTGGAGATTTGACGCCAGTTCTGGAGGAAAAAACGTATTCTGCCCCCCAGAACCACCTCGGAAAAAGGAATCAAACTCACCTGAGGTGTTAGAGTCTTGATAAGCACCTTGGTTGCCACCGGAACGGCCTTTCCGGAATTGACCTCTCCCCCTGCGGGAAGGATAGAAGTTTGAGCGGGAGTTGTAGCCGGAGTCCTGACCACCGCCTCTCTGGGACTGATAACCCCTCTGGGAGGAGTTATTGGGGCCACGGCCGAACGAGCGTCCCCTATGTCGTCCGGCCCTGGCAAAAACCGGACGAAGTGCACGCTTGATGGAAGCTTGAGCCTTATCCAAACCGCTGAAGGTTGCAACAAACTTAGTGAGTTCCTTAAGAAACGGTTGGCCGAATAAAAGACCTTGTGCCACCGGACCAGATTCGGAAGTAGAGAGTTCCGCCAATTTGGGATCAATTTTTAGAAGAATAGAGCGGCGGCGTTCACTTAATATTGCCCAATTTGCATTGCCTAACTGGCAAATAGCCCTCTGAGCCCATTCTATGAGTTCATCCGGATCCACAAGGGAGGCAGCTTCCTTGGCCTGAAAGCCAAGATCAAGAATCTTGGTGAGGGGTCCCATTAAATCCAGCATTTTATCCTGACAGGAACGCCAGGATCTATCTAGACCCTTTTTTGGGTCCTTTGCAAACTTTTTCAAATAGGAAAGCATTGTGGGGTCAATTTCAGGGGTGTCTGCCAGGTGATCTGCAAGATCCGGGCGAGGGCACTCAGAGCGGAGGCGAGCTCTAACATCCTTTTCAAAGGGTTGACGGATGTGCGCCTGGACATATTCCGCTACCGCAGGAGAAGGAAGCCATGAAGACGAATGGGGGTGATAAAGCTCCGATGGTTCAAAGGTCAGGACCTGAGGGTGAGTAGGAGCGTCCACGTAATGCTCCTTGCGAGCCTTCTTGCGTGGTGGAGGAACATCCTGGTCAGAAGAGGAAGAAGGAGGACCTTCAGTGTCAGTCTGGCAGCCTGCCGAGGTAGAAGCGCTTACCAATGGAATGGAGGAAGCCTTTTCTGAGGCTAGAGATTTAGCCAAACGTTTAAAATCCGACCTATGCGGATTTACTGGGGACTTAGAAGAACGAGAAGAAGGCAACCAACCCTGTTGCTTGGCATATTGCGTCAAATGACTCTTCAGAGGGTTAATAGCGTGGACCAGGGCTTTATTAACGGAGTGCTGAACTCCTTGGTCCAAAGCCTCTACTAAATCCTGCTCGAGGAAACTAGAGCCCTCTTCCTCAAAGGAGTAATCCTCTTCATCAAAATACTCCTCCATTTTACCTTTCTCCACAGTAAAGTGAAATTAATGCCCACAAAATGACACTCCAATGTCAAAATATATCACAATGCCAAAGGCACAATTCAGGGGGAGTGAAAAAACCCCACAGCAAGCCACTTATAAGGACAGAAAAAACCTGACCAAAATATAAATAAATAAATTAATTGTGGAGGGAGGGCTTGCTGACAGTCACTCTAGGCAGAGCCTATGCGTTATTGTACAGCCCCAAGCCTTAAAACAGCAAAGGGCGTCGATGGGGCTGAAGATAATTGAGGCAGTGGGCAGCGGTGTGAAGAACAACCGATTCTGTCAAGGTCCGTGTGAAAACACGATTTGTAAACAAAGAAAATGGCCGCCGCGCATGCGCGGTAACGGCCGCCTCAAATTCAGTTGAAAACAGAGAAGCACGCGCGCTAGCGCGAGCTTCTCAGCCCCTTAACTCCCACTCCACCAAACACGGACACCAACGCTCGAACGAGCGTCACGCCCTGGGGAGGTGAGACCACGCTCCCTGAATATGCACCGCGCGACAAGCGGAGATAAATAAACCGCGTAAGACAGCGCGCAACAATGTATCGAAGCAATAAACAATGCTTAGCAAGCGAGCGCGTCAAAGCGGTAACACACAGAGAATAATGCAACAATGTAGCAAGAGTAATGTAAAAAAGGCACTTAACTGGCTGCGGAGCAGCAAAGAAAGAGGACGTACTTTCTCCTATTGTATCTTTTATATGACAGACTCTATGGTTGGTCACGTGGTACCCTGGTGCTCATGGGTACTGTAGTTTTTTCGTTTCACAAACGGTTCTGATTGGCTGCTGGGCATTTCTAATAAAGAAATGAGAAAGCATAATCGGAGCCTCCTGTCCTGACATAGAATTAAGTATCGATGTGATATACAGTTCAGACTACGAGAATGATTCTTCCATGTCTATGATAATACGTCATTTTTAGGTCACGAGTAAGAGCACTGTCACTTTAAAAATGTGAAGGCTCTCCACATGCGTATCATGTGATCAAGGCCTCCTGAAGGCCCAAACGTGATATGGGGGTGGTGCAGGGCATGAAATAAAATTTATTGCACCAGAATCTGGGTCTGCATTCGTCTGTTTCTGTCTCAAAGGAGTGCGAGAGGCGAAGTAAGAGATATAATTTACAGAGTTAGCTTCCTTGGTAGAAGTGGAACCCCTCCTTAAACGTAAGGGCCGTGCAGCAAGAAGCAGTTTTTTCGGCAGTGTCCGAAAGATATCAGTTTCTCCCACAAGGAGCAGCCGTGGTAGCCCCCGGACAGCGGAACAGTCCCAACATCGGAGCGGAAGGCGAAGCCTGTGTCGGAGGACTGGAGCAGCACTTGACAACTCACGGAGGTAGGGACTCATTAATAGTCCAGTGGAGGAGTGTACGAGATACAAACACCGGCATTTATCCACCTTGTTTGTTTCCAAGTTTAATTTGCCCCAAAGGAACGCGCCATGTGGTCTGACGCGCTGGGGAGTTGTGAGGAAGCGGCAAGCAAAATGTTTGATAATTCCCCAAGCGGGGATATGGAAATCAGTGTGCAAGCTAGCAGTTCACTAAATGGGAATCCCAATGCCAGGGAACTCTACAAATGCCTGAAAAAGCTTATGAAGGCAGAGCAATCTAAATGGTGGGAACACCGATCCCTCACAAGATGTTTAGAGGTGGGGAGAATTCCAAGGGGGTTACGGATAATGCTGGCTCCCAGCTATGAAAACCCCGATCCTCGCATGCTTGCAGAATGGGCAGATTGTAATCTCGATTCATCACGCAAATTAGTTGAAATCCTCATTAAATATGCTGAGAGTGATCGTGCTGCACTTCAAGTGAAGATTGACGAAGTGAATGAGTCACGGCTGTGACCAACATATACCGTGAGGAGATGATGATACGATTGCAGCGGGAGGAGGAAGTCATAAAGAAACGCAAGGCTTTTAAATTCCAACGCGACAAGTTGGATTATGAACATGGCCAAGTATTAACCTTTGCTAAAAAGTACGATTCAGTGAAGGCATTGAGAAAGGTGGAACCCCTCCCTAACGCCCCACCCAACACAAGTAGCTGTGTGCCCATACTCACCTCAGCCTTAGATCTTAGTTCAGCGCCAGAGAGTGAATCAGATAACAAACAAGCGAGATCCCAAAGGTCGGGGTTTTCAAAACTCTCTCTAGCCCAGGAAGTAGACTGTTTACGCCGGGACAGAAGACATACGTTGCGTCCACGTGCACCAAGTGCAAACACCGACAGAAACGCAACCAGAAACGTCGGGAGAGACGAAAGTGTAGCAACCACCGGCAAGCAAACCAACAAAAAACCAACAAACAGATGGAAGCACAAGCAGAATCAAAAGGAATAAGTAGTGACTCTCAAACAGTCATCAATTTGTCCAAAGTAACACTCAAAGAAAATGAACGGCAGACACTGGCGCTGGGACTCTCTTACAGCCCAAAATGTAATTTTAATTATGCTCAAATGCACATACATGTACAGATGCGTCCGTAAACTCAAATTGCGCAAGTACCATTTTCTGCAAGGATCACCAAGCCACAAACAAATTGATGCACAGACCAGTGAAATCCAAGGCCCTTCAGTCTTAACAGCCGGTGATGTTGAATTACTACAAGATCTTCAACAACTTCAGTATGAAAATAATACTGCTGAACCCGGTTGTTGCCAAGATATGACACTGTATGGGGGAGCTACAAGGACTCTCTTCAAACCTAAGTCTACCTTTTGCCCAATCATGTTGTGGGACAATATAGACATGTTTTGTGACAAGGTGACACAAGAATTGAAAAACGTATATTTGAAAAATGCAGGCGCTCAAAAAAAATATACCAGACAGGACAATTCATATTTCCAACTTATGAAAAAGTGCAAACAAATGAGGACGTAATTATTCGCCAGTCTGATAAGGGCGGCAACGTGGTGTTGTGGCCGTGTGACCTGTACATGGATGAGGCGCTGAGTCAGCTTAATGACAGAGAGTGTTACAGGCGCAGTACAATGCAAACAGTCAAGATAATTTTTCACAAAACTCCTGGCATGGAAGAGCGCAGGGCTGTTAACCATAGAGGAGTTTAAGTTCTTAAAGAATGACCATCCCGTTATGCCTGTAATATATTTTATACCGAAAATACACAAAGATGTGTCTAAACCACCAGGAAGGCCTATAATATCTGCCTGCAACAGCATAATGGAAAATGCCTCGAGATATGTGTACTTTTTACTTCAGGAACACATGAAAAAACTTCCTTCTTTCATTCAGGACACAGGTGACCTGTTAAGAAAAATAAGTGATGTCAAGTGGGACTCAGAATGCATACTTATTCCGCTTGATGTCTCTTCCCTGTATACTAGCATTCATCACAAAGATGGGGTTAAGGCAGTAGAGCACTACTTGAGTACAAGACCTAAGTGTTTCTTTCTGCATAACAAAATGTTGCTCAATATGATTTCAACCTGTCTAGAGAATAACTTTTTCCTTTTTCAGAATCAGGTATTCCAGCAAGTGAGAGGCATAGCTATGGGGGCTTGTTTCTCCCCTAGCTATGCATGTTTGCATATGGGACTATGGGAGGAACAAGTCCTTGGGTTGACCTATGGTGAAATAATGTCTACCCATGTTGTACGATGATACAAGTATATTGATGATTTGCTTATAATTTGGAGAGGCACGGAGGATAGTGCCCTCCATTTTTTTGAGCAGATCAACAACAACAACCTGAACTTACAATCTACTGCCCAGTTAAGCAAGAAGTCTATCTGTTTTTTGGATGTAGAAATCATAGCTGTACAGGACAGGCTAGAAACAAGGTTACATAGAAAACCTACTGCAGGTAATTCCTTGTTACATGCCACTTGTCATCATCCTCTACACTTGATTCCTATTATACCCTTTGGGGAGATGGTGCGGATTCGGAGGATATGCAGCTTAGATGAATACTGTGAAATTGCACAAAGAGAGAGTCGAGATAGGTTCCTGGCTAGGGGCTATTCTCAGATTGAGATCGATAAAGCCATTGAAAAAACGAACAAAATGGGTAGATCTCATGCTCGGGCTTGTAGGTCAGATACCAAAAACCAACATCAAACACAGTCAGAACAACCATCCAGATTGATCCTGACATACAGTAACCAACACAGAACACTGCGCAGGTTAGTCAACAAGAATTGGGTCCTGGTAAAGAATGATCCAGTCTTAGGGGCCAAATTGACTAGAACACCCAACATCACCTTCAGAAAGGCCCGCTCAGTGAATAATTCATTAGTCAAGAGCAGCCCGAAAGTAAGAACCAAAAGGTCCTGGCTGGATTCTAGCAAAGGGTTTCTTAGATGTGCAACATGTAAGGCCTGTAAGCACGGGGAGAGCAAATCAGAGTACGCTACACCATTTAAGACAGAGCCTGTGCCCATCAACAAAAAACTGACCTGCAAAACAGAATATGCAGTGTATGTGTTGGAGTGACCCTGTGGCTTGCGGTACGTAGGACGTACGAAGCTGCAGGTCCACAAGAGGATACACCAGCACATTAGGGCCATCAACAATAGTGACATGTCGTACCCAGTTGCAAGGCATTTTAAGGAGTTCCATGGCAATAATGTGAGCACTCTGAAATACTTTGTTGTGGACATGGTCCCCCCTTTAAGGCGGGGAGGCAATCGAGAAGCTCTCCTAAGGAAACTTGAGACCAGATATATACTGGAGTTGGATTGTAAAACGCCACATGGCCTCAACTCCAGCGAAGATTTTTTTACTTGCCTTTGAAAGCTTAGCTATATACATTCATGAATTCACTTTTACCACTGCCTCTTCATTGTTTTTAGTCTTCACTAAATGTACTGTTTGCACTTTTGCACTTTAAGAACCAATTGGTGGTTCTGTAGGTGGCACTATATTCAATTAGCACTGGCACTTTTTTATTTATGCGTAGTCATATCAAACAGTCTAGGCCCACTGGGGCATAATTGTCTAACTACTGTATACAATTGCATTATCAACCCCCACAGTCTAATAAATACTTCGGGGATGATATGGGTATGAGATTTTTTTTTTTTTTTTTAAACCTTTATTTCTTCAAGAATCTGGACACAGCTATTCAGCCGACAACCCGGAGGTTCGGCAGCTTCATTAGGAGAGTATAGAGAATCGTCCACAGTACATTGAAGGAGCAGTGAGAAGGTTCCATTTTTAATAATTACAAACACACAACAAACCCCAGCAAGGCAACAACACTGAATGCCCACGGTGGTAGCCCCCCAGGGGGAGCCGGACCCCAATCGTCTAACGGTCACAGTACTATAGTAAGAGGAAAAAGGGGGAAAAGCAGAGGCCCAAGAAGTCAATCAACCATCACATCTACATACGGAGCTGGAAAGAAGGTCAGGAAGAAAGCTGTTCCTCGGGGGGATCCAGATCAGGGGCAAGACATATTCCCCCCCTGTATTGGTTCCACCGCCCCCAGATGGCATGCCACCTCCGAGGGCGGCCTCTGGCGCAATATACTGTCTTCTCCCTTAGCATACTCCAGTCCATATTTTCTTTCCACGCAGTTAACGTGGGGGGCCCCCCGGAACCCCACAAGCGCGCGATGTCCCTCTTAGCAACCATGTTACCCAGGGTCACCCACTGGGTCTGTGCCTCATCATGGTCAGTGGGCCCCCAGACATTCAGGAGACAACACCGCGCCTCCGGCTGCATAGCAATGCCCGTCACCTCCCCCATCACCGCATGAACTCGCCTCCAAAATTCCGTGATGACACCACATTCCCAGATGATATGCAGGAAAGTACCCACCATACCGCATCCCCTCCTACATAGGCCTTCCTCAGAGAATCCCATATGAAGCAGTCGCGGCCCCGTCACATACACTCGATGCAGGATCTTAAGCTGCACCAGCCTCAGACGCGACGGGATCGCAACCTCCTTAGGAGAGGAAACAGCAGACTGCCAGTCCTCATCGTCCAACTCGAGTCCATCCCTAGTCCACTGGTCCCGCAGCCCCAGTAGCACATCAGCCCGAACATTTATCAGTTTCTTGTAGATGAGCGAGATCGTGCTCTCCGGCATATGGCCATCAAGGATCCGGTCCTCCAAAGGAGAGGACTCAGGCACCTTCTCACCCTCCACAAGGACTGACCGCAGGGCATGACGCACCTGAACATATCGGAAAAACTCAGACGCCCCCAACTCATACTCCTTCTGCAACTCTTCAAAGGACTTCACCCTACCCTTAATCAGCATATCTCCAACCCTGGAAATGCCGATCAAGTCCCATTTATCAAACCCTTTCGTATGCCAAAGCCTACCCAACCTTTCAGATTCAAACAACGGGGCAGCTAAGGTGAGCCTATCCTTCCAGCCCAGAGAGTCAGTCGCCATCTTCCATACACGCACCGCCACCCCAGTGGGCCCCGTGAGGGATGAGTCGAGGGACCGCGAATACAACGCCCTAAGATAGTTCCCACCGCGCAACAACCATCTGTCCATGGCATAACCAGGGCTGAGGGCCGGGCCATAGAAACCGTGGTTAATCGCGGACAACTGGGTGGCCCAGTAATAGCGTCGGATGTCTGGAAGCGCGATACCCCCGTCATACCATGGAAGCGTCAATTTAGCAATCGCTATCAGCGGCCTCCCATCCCACAACAGCGTCCGTTGGAGGCTTTCGACCTCCCGAAAGTACTTGGCCGGCACCCAATCTAGAGTGTTTTGCAATGCGTAGAGGAACCGAGGAAGGGACATCATTTTGAACAAGGCAGCGCGCCCGACGAGGGAGAGCGGCAGCCTCCGCCAGCCCTCAACATCCCGCCGCAGGCGCGCCAGGGGGGGGAGCAGGTTTCTCTCATACCGCAAAGCGGGGTCCATGGAGATAAAGATCCCCAGATACACGAAGCCCTGCTGAGCAATCTGGATCGAGCAAGTTCGCGGGACAGGCGGAACCTCACCACTCAGGACGTATAAATACGATTTACTCCAGTTGATGACGAGACCCGAATTCCTACCGAAGGATGTAAGAACGTCACAGACCACTATGAGTGAGTTCTTGGGCGAGGCAAGATACAACAAGATGTCATCAGCGTATAGCGAAATGCGGTCCTCGTGTTCGGGCGACCACCGAAGGCCACGTATATCCGGGTGCCAGCGTATCCACGCCGCCAGAGGTTCAAGAGCAAGGGCGAACAACAGAGGCGACAGGGGGCAGCCCTGCCGAGTCCCCCTCCCAAGCCGGAACGGAGTCGATGCCCGACCATTTACCACCACGCTCGCAAGGGGTCCCTCATACAGCAACCTCACCCAGCTTACAAAACCAGGGCCAAAGCCGAACTTGGCTAGCACAGCCCACAAATACTCCCATTCCACCGTATCGAAGGCCATCGTGGCATCAAGAGACGCCACAATAGCCGGTTCTCGCAGCGTGCCAGCCCTGGCGATCACCCCATGAAGGCGCCGAAGGTTCAACGCGGTGTTGCGATGCGGAATAAAACCGGATTGATCCGGGTGAATCAAGTCTCCAAGTACCCTGACCAATCTGCCCGCCAGGATTTTAGCCAGGATCTTCGGCTCGGCGTTGAGGAGTGATATTGGCCTATATGAGGCACACTTATCTCGGGGTTTACCATCTTTATGTATCACAACAATTGCCGCCAGCCTCTGGTCCAACGGGAGGGTCCCACTCCCCCGCGCCTCCACAAACATGGCGCGCAGGTGAGGGGCCACCCTATCCGGAAACAATTTATACAGGTCAATCGGCAAGCCATTCGGGCCCGAGGCCTTGCCCGAGTTCAGCGCGCGAATAGCTCCCGCCACCTCATCGACCGTTAAGTCTCCATCAAGATCATCTCTATCTACATCAGAAAGACAGGGCAGAGCGATATCCCGCAAGAGGTCACGCGAGTCCCCGGGCGGCCTATCCGACACTGAGGCATAAACCTTACGGAAATAGTCCGAGAAACACTGGACAATCCCCTCAGGTTCCACAATCACCTCTCCCCCCTCTCCCGTCAGCTCCGGCACTACTCTATTAACCCGTTCTTTTTTATCCAGCCAAGCTAGGAGCTTCCCGGCCTTGTCACCAACATCATACAGGCGGCCCTGCTGCTCCCTACTGAGGGTCTCAGCGGCATTTGTCACAAGGTCCTTATACTCGGCTTGCTTCAAGCTCAGCTCATGCAGTGAGGCCGCTGTTACCTCCTCCTCTAGCGCTCCCTCCAAAGCCATGATCTCCTCCTCCACCTGCATAACCTCGCCATCTCTCCGCCGCTTAGCCGCCACTACAAGTGAGAGGGCCTCCCCTCGCAGAACGGTCTTAAATGCTTCCCAGAGCGACACCGCCGAGTCCACGGACCCCTGATTATCCTTGAAAAAATTATCAACCGTCTTCACTAGTGCGCTGCGCATCTTGGAATCTCGAAAGTACCAGGGGTTAATAGGAGCCACCCTGCCCCCTCCCTCTCGGCCGACATCTAGCCTGACCCACACTGGCGAATGGTCCGATATGCCACGCGCCATGTGCCTGGCCTCAGAAACCAAAGGGGCGTGCACAGCCAAAGTGAGCAGATAGTCAATCCTAGAAAGGCTACCATGCGCCCCGGAGTGGAAGGTGTATTGACGCTGTGTGGGGTGTCGGAGCCTCCAGCAGTCTATCAGGCCAAGTGTGTCTAGGAAGTCTGGAAGCCACTTCTGAGCCCCCCCTGTGTCTCTGGGTGGGTGCCTATCCAGCAGCCCAGAGCCGACAGCATTGAAGTCCCCCCCTACCACTAACATACCCCCCGGGAGATCCAGCAAGGCCCTACCCAGATCCACAAACGTGGAGGCCTGCAGGGCTGGAGGGACATAAACCGAAACTAAAACCAAAGTTCTACCTTCCCACCTCCCTGCCACCGCCACAAACCTCCCCCTATCGTCAACAACGGTGGAGTCCACCTCAAATGGCAGCGAGGCCCTGACAAGGATGCCCACACCCCTAGACCCAGAGGAGAATCCCGAATGAGCTATGAATTTATAACCCTTCCTATTAAGAGCATAGCACGTGTTACCTATAAGGTGTGTCTCCTGCAGTAGGGCAACATCTGGCATTGACCGTTTCAAGTGTTGCAAAACTATCCCGCGCTTAATGCGATCCCCCAAACCATTAACATTCCAGCTAATAACACTTAAACCTCTACCCCCCATCCCCAAACACAAAGAGGCCCACCCCCCCCCGAAGAGCCACCATGGGACAATACCGAAGATGATCACTACGCCTTGCAGAAACAGACCCCCCAACAACAACCCCAAAATCCCAACCATCCCCCCCACCCTGCACCCCTGCTGCAGCTTACAAAGCCCCCCCAACTTGCAGTGTGCCTGTCGCCCTACAAAACCCAACATCTACAAAAAGCACCCTAAGGGAGGAAAGAGCTCCCCTCGTCCTCCCGCAACCCTCCGCATTTACTGCACTCTAATCAAGTCATCAAATAAAGTCAAATCGAGTCAGACCGGCTCCGAGAAATCAGCCTTGCCCATCCCGGCCACTGTCCCCATCCACGGCAGTCTCCTCTCCCGTCCGCCGCCGGGGCAAAGCGTCCAGCCATTCATCGGCCATAACAGGAGACTCAAAGAAGAATGTCCGATCTTCGTACACCACACGTAGTCTGGCAGGGAAGAGCATGGCATACTTCAGATCCCTCTCCCGAAGTCGCCTCTTCACCCCCAGAAAGCCCTGTCTCTGCCTCTGCACCTGCTGGGTGAAGTCCGGATAGAAATTCACCGACGCGTTCTGGAAGGGGACCGGGCCCGTCACCCTCGATGCTTGCAGGATAGCGTCCCGATCTCGAAAATGAAAGAGCCGGGCGACAATCGGCCTCGGTGGGGCTCCCACCTTCGGCCTCCCACCCGGCACTCTATGGGCCCTTTCAACCGCAAAGAACTTCCCAAGACCCTTAGGCTGCAGATGGTTAAGCACCAAGTCCTCGACGAGCAGGTCAACCGAAGCCTCATCCGAGGACTCCGGGACCCCGATAACGCGCACGTTGTTGCGCCTGGCCCGGCTCTCAAAGTCCTCCAGCCTGCGGGCGGCGAGATCACTCTCGGTCCTCAGCTTACGAACCTCGGTCTGCAGTTCCGCGACATCATCGGCGAGGCCCGTGGTCTTGAGGTCCAGGGTTTTAACCCGTTCATTCGTTTTGCCCAAGTCCGCACGGATCAGGTTGACATCCACCAAGATGGCATCCACCTTATGCGCCAGGGCATCAAACTGCCTCCCAATCGAAGTCTGCATCCCTTCAAGCGCGCCCATGACATCCTGCAGCGAGAGCTCCGGGGCCAAGGGCGAGGCCTCCTTCTGGGTATCTGGGGACTGGCTCGACCCACTCGGTGATCCCTTCTGCAGAGCATAGCGGTCCATATTATTGACCTGAGTATAGGCACCCCGCCTGGTAGATTTAGGCTTCAGCCGATCCACCTCTGCTTTGCCCGACATGGTTGGCACCAAGCAGGTCGGTTCAGATAAGACGGCCCTCCCTCAAAGAGAGGAATCAGGAGTGATCAGTTCTGCAATGGGCCGCCAGAGTAGCATGTAGAGCGTCCAAAGGATAATGAAGCCACCAAGAGCTCTCCAGGGGCAGGGCAGACAAAGGGAGAGAAAGCGAAAGTGAAAGGACGGGGACCTCCATCCGACAGTTCACACCTCGCCTGGCCGTTGTTGTTCAACTAGAAGTCGGGCGTCCTGCCAACTCTAGCCCCTGGCATTCCTCGGTGATAGGCCGCAATCTTCCGCCATGCATAACTCCGGTTCCCGGTGGGCGATCCGACCGCGGGTAGCATCAATCGCCTCCCTGGCAGGTCATCTACACGATGCCATGCATACAGACAGGATTAGAGACAGGATAGTCGACGGAGGGCGCGAGGGTCTCGGGAGCTCAGAGCTCACGCGGCCATCTTGGTCAAGCGCTAGGCTCCTCCGGGTATGAGATTTTTACCAATTGATACAAGACTGGGTTGTGTTCATGCATGAAAAGTTTGCACTAGGTCAAGTTTTACTATGTAATTTACTCAGTATTGTGGATTTAATTCTCGTCTGCATTTTGAATTTTAAATCATGCATTGCCTATTTTAAATATTTGTTTATATATTTATAAATATTTATATCATCGTTGCTGAGAATAAAAAAATATGTTTACAAAAGCACTTAAGTATCGATGTGATATACAGTTCAGACTACGAGAATGATTCTTCCATGTTTATGATAAAACGTCATTGTTAGGTCACGAGTAAAAGCACTGTCACTTTAAAAATGTTAAGGCACTCCACATGCGCGCCATGTGATCAAGGCCTCCTGAAGGCCGAAACGCGATATGGCGGTGGTGCAGGGCATGAAATAAAATGTATTGCACCAGAATCTGGGTCCGCATTCGTCTGTTCCTGTCTCAAAGGAGTGTGAGAGGCGAAGTAATATATATATATATATATATATATATATATATATATATATATATATATATATATATATATATATATATATATATATATATATATATATATATATATATATAAACACACCTGGTCCTTAGTAAACTTGCAGCTTGTTTTTTCGCCGACCCAGTCACCAAGGAATCACGAACCACGGATTTAAAGCAGTAATGATTTTATTTAAGCTGTAGAATCCTTTGAAGACGCGTTTCGGGCGTCACTCGCCCTTGATCACATCAACGAAAAGAGGTAAAATTGCCATTTTTAAATTGTGATGCTACACCCATGTGACCACACAACGTGAATAAACATAAACAAAATACTTCACACATTTAGATATCAGGTATATATCTAAAAGGATGTCATGGTCTTTTTGCAATGATAATATTGACTTATATTTCAAAAGCGTGCCCCTTAATTCAATGTTATTACTACATTGAAATAACTTCTTGTTTGGTTAGGGTGAAAACAACATTAATGCGTGTTAAACATAATATGCAGAAAAAGTCCTTAAGAGATCATATTGGATTTCATCAAATGACCGGAAACATCAGATCCTGAGATAAATCTCATAGTATGTAGTTATGAGGATGGTACATTGCAATCACTCAATAATAATTTCATCTGAAAAAATAGAAATATAAAATATATAAATATATAAATATATTAAGAATATTAAAAAACCATTCAGTAATGAGATTAACAATATTTGTGTGCAAAGTCACCATCCTTTCAATCTGCAACCCATAGATAAGGATCCTAAGGTGCTAATAATACTGCATAAATGCAAGTATACGACCATCATGTGATAGCCGTACCGAATACTATATTTCTAAACCCAAAATGCGAGCAAAACTGACTTTTCTAATTAAAAGACCATATCCTCAGTATAAAACACCTAAAATGTTAATATAATGTGCAAAGTATAGCAAAAGTGTGACTGTGTGAATTACAATAGTGTAATACCCATGATACATGTATCCCTAAAACACATTTCAGCCATATATAACAATAAAATATATTTCAATTGATTTATATTCCACTATATATATATATATATATATAAATAGATAGATAGATAGATAGATTAACCTTTGGGCAGAAACCCGCTTAAAGAGGAGACATAATTTTTTGAAAGTTCACCCTTCTCACAATCTGTCGAGGATTTGTCTTGCAAATATCTTCTGTAAGTTATCAATTAGAATGATTGGTCTATAGTTTGAGAAAACGCAAGCATCACCCTTTTTAGGTCTCGCTCTCGAGACCTATTGTCGCCGAGATGCCTCTCAAGGGAGACAGACCGGGGCACGCGCAGCGATTGGAGTCGGGTTCTGTGGACGCGCTTGCGCAGACGCACACGCACACACACACACACACACACGTGCGCGCACACACCCCACCGCTGCCGCCCCCTCACCGCATCCGCGGCTGCCTAACGCGCGCGCACACACCTCGCCACCACCGCCGCCGCCCCCCGTACAACAAGCAAGCCAATAGGTCTCGCCATTGTTACATTGGAGGTTTTCGTTTTACCATAATTCATATATAGATCACTCAAGATCATCATAGAGCCGTGGTTCCCAAACTTTTTCGAACCACAACCCACTTTTTAGAACAACAAAGGTGCGCAACCCACGTACCTTTAATGGACATGCGGTGGGGCGATATTTTTAAAACCCAACAGAAGCATCACTCCATTGAAGACTCTCGAAACAACAACAAGGGGCCGGTATTTTTCTCTCGGAAAGGCGGCAACCCAAACAGCTACGCAGGTTCAAAGTTAGAGCGAAAGGCAAATACTATAGCTTGCAAACCTAATTAAATAAATTAAACAGCAGGTCACTTTTATGTCATAAAAATAACGACTGCTTAAACGTATCTTTAGCTTAAAAATTGTTTTAGAGCACTCAGCTGCAATGATGCATTCCTTTACAAAACGACAAACCCGCTTGAAATAAACTTATGTGGCTGACCAAAATGAATGACTGCTAACGGCCCCTTCTCCTACCTGCGCTCAGAGTTAAGCTAAAGAGCAACAGCCGTAAAGGACGGCCCAACTCAGGGCTCTGCAGCAACATCGCAGCCTTCAACTTGACGTCCTCCGCTGTGAGAAACAGAAACAACGGGCCGTTCGCGTGCCAGTGTGCGTCAACAGGACGCTAGGACGCGTACTGGTTATACCGCTGAGCGCATCAGCAAATCAGGCGGCCATACTGTAGGGAAAGGTGCATCACTTTAGGTACGTCATTAAGGTCTGTAGCATTGTGTGTTTTTTTTTTAAAGATGTCCTGTAAACGGGAACACGATTATTTTTCACCTTGAAAAAGAATTCCAAGGTATGAAAGCGTTCGTGCCGTGTCGCTTAAATGAATTGACTCAATATACTTACGTCAATTCAGCCCGGGAACATGCACAAGAAGAGGCCACACTACGATCTTGTAACCAACGTATACATTTATTAGCATACGACATGCAAAATGAAACTTCTCAATATCCCGTAACCGTTAACAGGGCACACGTCTTAAACAAGCATTAGCATAGTTTTAAGTCTCGTCTTTGGTATCTTATAAGTGATTAGCCATATGCAGCACACTATCGATTCTGTGGGCAACATGAAAAGCCGTTATCCCTAGCACGTGAAGCACCTCTCTAGCCTATATTGATCAGGCTTGAAACAGAGGAGGCGTGTGCAGGCCATCAGTGTCCCAATGGTGGTTGTACTCTAAACGTCAGTAAAGAAAACAAGCATTGGCATAGCCAATAGGTCTCGCTTTTGGCACCTTATAAGTATTTAGTTATGCTGCACAATATCCTTGGTGCAACAACATAAACTGTTGCATGGCTAAACACTTATAAGGTCCCAAAGGCGAGACCTATTGGCTATGCCAGTGCTTGTATAGATGAGTTTTCAAAGTGCTGCTGGCTGGCCTAGCGCTTGTGTTCACGCGAGCGTGCACGCGCGAATCGCCAGGTTTCAGCAGCACTTTGAAAACTCACCTACTAAAGTCATCAAAGCTGACCACAAACTCTAAAACAAGCATTTGCAATGCAATAGGTCTCGCAGTTATACGAGTTAAAGCTATTGGCATTGTAAATGACAATGCCAATAGGCATTATTTGCAATGTCAATAGCTCAAACTCGCGTAAATGCGAGACCTAATGCATTGCAAATGCTTGTTGTATGTTGTTATAACTTCAGCTCCTCCTCCCTTTTGCTATTGCATTTCACACCCTTCTCACAATCTGTCGAGGATTTGTCTTGCAAATATCTTCTGTAAGTTATCAATTAGACCGATTGGTCTACAGTTTGAGGGAACACAAGCATCACCCTTTTTGTATGTTGTTATAATTTCAGCTCTTCCTCCCTTTTCCTATTGCATTTGACACCAAATTCATGTAACTTATCCAAACGTGAGGCTCTGCTTTGAACAAATCTCCAGGGTTTTTATCCAATCCAGGTGCCTTGGCCGATTTAAAAAATGTCAATGGCTCTGGTTGTGTCTTCAAAACAAAAAATAACTGGGTCAACAATGTTAGACCTGTCAGTCCTTTGGGTGGTCCCTCCTCATCATTATTTATTTTGTCCCACTTTTGCCTCAAACCCTGTAAGTATTTTTTCCTTTTTGGGAACCACCAGACTTTTTAGTATTGATGCAGATTCAGGGAGCCATTTTATCTACCCCTGGAACTTCTGTCTGAGGGCCTGAAACACAAAATGGTGGCCACCCATTGTCACCTGTGACATCACTGGAACCTACCAGCACCTTCCAGAACATTCCAGAACCCTGTGACAGTGAGAGGCAGGTTTAGAATGTTGGGAAGGCATCTCCAGGTTGGCAGTTGGAGTTGGCAGTTGGCACCTGACTGGTGAAGAGAGAGCAGCAGAAACCTGAAGGAGGAAGGAGTGAGGCAGCAGGGGTGGAAACTTGTGCCTGGAGTGGGGTCCATAAACCCACCCTTGATACTAGTCCCTACTGACTGAGCCCAGCCTGGAGCCCTGTGTGGGAGAAAGCAAGAAAACCCATCTTAAGGACCTGGACAGCAGGAACAGGCCTTAAAAGTAAAGAACAGCAAGTTCCTGACCTGGTTACTGGTAACTTCTTGAAGTCCGACGTCGAGAAGCCTGGAGACCTGGAGCCCGAGGTGGAGAAGCGGCGCTGACTGGAAAGCAGACGTCGTACCCGGAGCCGCCAGAGGTCGAGAGAGGGCGCCGACGGAGGTCGTGGAGAGTACCAGAGGTCGAGGAGGAAGTCACCCGAGGTCGAGTGAGCGGCGTCGACGGGGGAGTGAAGTCCGCCCTCCGGAGTCGCCGGAGACCGAGGTGAAGCGCGCCGGAGGTCGGGAGTGGAGATCGCACTCCGGAGTCGCCGGAACCTGAAGAGAATCGTGTCGGAGGTCGGGAGTGGAGGTCGCACTCCGGAGTCGCCGGAACCTGAGGAAAGGAGCACCGGAGGTCGGGAGTGGAGATCGCACTCCGGAGCCGTCGGAAGTCGACATCGAGCCAAGACTGCCCGACGTCATCGAACCGGAGGTCGACATCGAGCCGAGGCCGCCGACATCGAACCGGAGCCGCCCGAAGTCGACATCGAGCCAAGACTGCCCGACGTCATCGAACCGGAGGTCGACATCGAGCCGAGGCCGCCGACATCGAACCGGAACCGCCTACCGACGTCGTCAAGAACTGACATTGCGCCGAGGCCGCCGACATCGAACCGGAACCGCCCCACGGCGTCGACACGACTCCAGCGGCGTCGGAGCTTCATAAAAAGGGCAGTAAGTGGAATAGAGGGCGCCTAAGGCCCTGTGGAGCCCTAAGAGACCATCCTAGAGGCTAGAGAGGTGCTGGAACCAGCTTGATAGTGCCAGGGGTGAGCTGAGACTAATACAGAGGGGTTGTGTAGTGTGGGAGAGCCAGATCTCTAGATTCCCCCTTGATCTACCTTAGTTTAGGCCTCTGCCTTGTCCAAGCCAAGTAGTACACCCCTCAGGTCATCCAAAACTCTACAAGCTGGGATTGGGTCAAATCATCCCATAGTACCTCCGGAATGTGAACTGATTTTCAAGTGTCACTGTTGGCTTTTATTATTTATTGAGAGCACTGTATTTATTGTATTAATCCTATTTATTACCTCACAGTATTTATTGCCTTACAGTATTTAATGTTTCACAGTATTTATTGTCACACAGTATTTATTGTCTCGCAGTATTTATTGCCTCGTAATATTTAATTGCCTTTTATGTAAGGCACTTATATTTATGCCTTGATTATTTATGATCTACCTTATTTATTGAATCGTTGAAGTATTATTTATTTGACTTACCCTACCACAGGAAAAGCCTTGTGTACTGTGATTGTATTATTATTTATTGAATCAGCAACTAAGAGAAAAGAAGATAAAGAGATATATTTTCAGTATAATTTTTAAGGTGTAGTGTCGTTTTTGGAACGGATGCACGCATGGTTATTGTGTGGGTATGACGTATGCTTAGCACGGTGCCTGATCCCTGACTACTCGAGCCAAGCTACCACAGTGTGTCTGGGAGAACACACCACCACCCTTCCGGTGTGTGGGAGTGGTTTTCTAACAAACAACTTCTGTGCCAACTGTAGGTAGTAACTCAGTGTTTCCTCTTCAAGCGGGTTTCCACCCAAAGGTTAGTACCTCTGATCAGATTTTACACTTGCTATGCTTTATTGGAAATACGCTAAAGGCCAAATTTATACGTTCTCCAGATAGTCTGACAATATACGAAGGGAAAAACTGTCATAGAAGGCATTGAGAAGTGTTCAACCTAGATACACAGAGACCAGTTCTTACCTTAGTTCAGAGGTGGAAACTGATCAGGAGGAAGGGAATACCAAAGGAGGTGCAAAAGATTTTCCAACTGTAATAGAGGAACTTTGTTTTTTACGTCTAGATAGAAATTTGAGACCCCATCCAAATCACTGGAAAAACACAATGGACGAAGGAAGCGTAGGAACAGAAAAAACAGATTGAGCAGTAACAGAGCAGACTCATAGAGGAAAACAAGCCTACAAATTCAAACAAGCCAAGTCAGTGAAGAAGTAAGGTGAGAAGATGCACAAACCATCATAATCTATCAGATGTTGAATTATCTAAAGAGGAAGAAAATATACTAAATTTGGGACTTTCATTTGTGTGTGCCTTCCAGTTTCAATTATAGTCAAACTAGAATTGATTTGTTTAAGTTCATCAGATAAGTGAAATTGCAAAAATTATTTGCGAATATACACCACTGAGAGGAAATCTTGTGGCAGAAACCATTATAGGGACTGCCAATTTCCAGGTATCAGATGCATCGTTCATGATCCAACTTGATCAATTGAAACGTGAGATCCTGGGCCAAAGTCAAGTGTCCACTACACAGAAGGTATTTGATGCACAGCGTCTGGACATTTATGGAAGTAAACAGACACTGTTCAGACCGCAATCTGTTTTCACACCCATACTGCCAAGAGATTCTATCAATATTTTTTCAGAATTGGTGATACAGGATTTGAAAAATTTACAGCAGAAAGTATCGAAACAGAGAGAAAAATCATATGATAGTCATG
The DNA here is from genome assembly GCF_964204655.1 of Triturus cristatus. Taxonomy (NCBI): domain Eukaryota; kingdom Metazoa; phylum Chordata; class Amphibia; order Caudata; family Salamandridae; genus Triturus; species Triturus cristatus. Next base: position 423,295,534 of record NC_140587.1, read on the forward strand.
TCATCAAGTATAATAAGCTTATGGAAAAACTGCGTGGCAGACAATATGTTCTCATTAGACAATCGGATAAGGATGGGAACATTGTCATCTGGCACATCAAAATTTACAAAATAGAGGCTTTAAGTCAGTTGAAAGACAGTGAATGTTACAGCATAACCTCTAAGTCTGAAGTGTCAACTGGGAAATCATTGTACATTGCGGATTTGGCAAAATGGCGAGGTGTGGGTTTGATTCCTGAGGAAGAGTATCAGTTCTTGAAAGTAGAACATGCGATTACACCAGTTTTATATCTCATACTGAAAGTGCATAAAGATATCCTCAACCCACCTAGAAGCACAATAATATCGGCTATTGGAAGTTTATTTGAAAACATGTCCAAATGTATTGATTTATTTCTGCAGGAATATGTACAAAATCTATCCTCATATATTCAAGACACTGGGGACTTTCTGAAAAGGATATATGATGTGAATTGGGAGGAATCATATATACTCATTACGATGGATGTAACATCACTCTACACGAGTATTTCCCACATTGATGGTTTAAGAGCAGTTGAATCTTATTTGGGTAATAGGCCACTGGGCTTTTTACAAAAAGAGCAATTGATGGACAGAATGCATACATTCACCACAGTACAGAGATCTGGTCCTAAATCCATTGTTTTTTTGCTCACCATGCAATTCTGGTTTGAACACAGCCATATGAAAATCAGTCTTGACCCTGCGCCCAATGGGAACAGTCCAGCCTGAACCGCCAGGCCAGGCCCTCCCTGGACTGGAACCAAGCATCCTAGGACCGGTTTTGGGGCTTCACCCCTCATCAGCCAGGATAGCTTGACTTCAATGGCATGGCGAGTACCAAAACCACGTCTGGGCATACCAGTCCCACTCGGGGTGGCAAATGCAAAAAGAACAATTGATGGACAGAATGCAGAACAATGTCATACATTCACCCCAGTACAGAGATCTGGTCCTAAATCCATTGTTTTTTTGCTCACCATGCCATTCTAGTTTGAACCCAGCCATATGCAAATCAGTCTTGACCCTGTGCCCAATGGGAACAGTCCAACCCGAACTGCCAGGCCAGGTCCTCCCTGGACTGGAACCAAGCATCCTAGGATCGGTTTCGGGGTTTCACCCCTCATCTGCCAGGATAGCTTGACTCCAGTGGCATGGAGAGCACAGGACCCACGTCTGGAGCCTCTTTCGGGAACAATAGGGACAGATGTGCGCCTTCGGATATATATATATATCTCTACAATCACTGCTTGTGAATAATCTGCTGCGTCTCCTGAACAGAGGGTGCGTCGTCACACTGGACTCAACAAGCACAGTCCAGAATCAATTGCCACAGAACCTCACGAAGTAAGGAAGACGACGCCGTGTCTTTGATGTCAATCTTATTTATCCAAATGTCGGCTGATGTCAGACGCATTTCGCCTGCTTGCTCACCTTGATATATATATATACAGTTCTCCACTTTGCTAGGAGCCCTCGTCCCTGCAGGGCGGCCTCGTATGAACAGGCAAGGAGTCTCCTGTCCTTCAAAACCACAAAAAAGAAGAAATGTCTATGCTTCAAGTCCGTGAACTGCAAGCTTTATTCAAATTACACAGAGGCAGCATACACTCTTTCCTGACGTGTTTCGACAGTAATTGCCTTGTTCACAGAAGAGCTAAAACTTAGTGCGTGATACCATTAGCCTTAAATCATCACGTCCACGTGACCTAAATTGCCAGCATATAACATCCACAAGGCACCAATGTTGTAAATAAATGTTTATGCTTGTTAAGCTCAATAGCATAGAATCCACGGCAAAGTGCTTTTATAGTGCAAAATGGTTTTAAAAAGTCACGCAGTACATGAAAAAGGCATCCAGAATTAATTGCAGTTAGCTCATAAGCTGCCATATTCAATCTGTTTAAAAAGCGCAGTTACACACGGAAGTGACAAGATGAAAGCTTCCATCCTGTCACCCTTTCTCACCTCCATTAATGAATATTGCCAGGGAAGTTCCACTGTGGTGCAAAAGGGGCGAGCGGGACATGCTCCCCAAATTAAGTCCAAGATACAGTTCTCCACTTTGCTAGGAGCCCATTATTATGGTTGAACAGACATCTTTTTTAAAGTATAAATTATTACAGGTGTTGTTTTAAATTTACATTTTTATACTTTGTTATGTATGTCATTGTTTTATGTACTTTCACTTTGATGGTAACCTAATAAAGTACTACTACTATGGGGGTGTCGCCCGACACCGAGGCGAAAACGGGACCGACCGACCTCAGGTCGGCGGTCCCAACTGCCTAAACACCATGCAACCGAACACTGTTTGGTCTCATACTTACATCCCCCCCATTGGACCTTGTGTTACAGCCGTAAACCGGCCGGAACACAAGCTCCCATAGAGGAATGGGAGTCTGTGCCTGCCACACGGTGCAGGGATGAACAGGGGGACCCCCTGGGCCCCCAACCAAAGGCTGCAGAGGCAGTCCCATACTCGCTCTCTGACAGGCTTTCCATGTCGGAAAGCCTGACATGGATAGCCTGCCAGAGACCGAGTATTATAATCCCAAGGACGGAAAGGCTGGCCCGACTGGCCGACGGGCTCCTTGAGCCTGTCGTAAGCCAGCTGAAATGATCGGTCGGTTTCATTTCTGACCGCCAGCATTGGTTGGAGCCTTTCCAGGCCGCATCATAATAAAGGCCCTTTATATCCCAGCGCTCACTCTATTCTTTAAGGGGAGGGGACCGTGCTACCTCCCTCCCCGGGCCGCTAAACTTCTTAAAAGGGAGGGGGGCCTCTCATAGTCATTAATGGCCCAGGGACCCCATCGTTGGTGCTGGCTCAAATGCTATGTCTTGGGGAGCCCAATCCCAGGACACAGTAGTTTCTCTGCCCACACCGGCACGGGCAGGAAAACTTGTGTTTGCTGCCGCCTGGAGGGAGCATTTTTAGGTCTCGCCTGGCGTTAGCAGCGCGCATGCGCTGCACTCGCCATGCTAGGGCTTCTTGTAATTGATATAGTTTTGGAAGTGAAGTGTAGGCTCCGCCCCCTGTTTCCATTCGCTAGCGTCATCGCGCATGCTAAACCCTGGCTTTTCATTGTTTGTGAGGCTTTTTAGTCCCTCCTAGTTACCACCCTGTCCAGTTTTAGCCCCGCCCACCTGGACTGGATGCTTTACTGGCGGCGTGACACTCTCCCCTTCAGTACTTGGTACGCACTTTTTTCTTCTCATTCGGCAAAGTCAGTTGCGTGTTTATTTTTGCATCGCGCTTTCACTTAAAGTGAAAGCGCGATGCAAATATAAGCAAGCGGGTGCCTTTGCGCAATAGCGAAAGTTTTTCTTAATCAGCCCTACACCCCTGAGCTGTATCAGTACCCGCCGCAGTCACTGAGCTGGTCACCTCCTCTCGGCGTGCCTTCGGCCATCATTTTGAGTGCCCCACCCAGGTCTCGCAGCGCTCAACAGCACTGCTGGTAATGTTGGCTGAGCCCAACCATCGCCAGCAGACTTGTAACGTTTGTCTTGAGTCAGATGCGATGTGTGTTGAAGTGGGTGATGTCAGCGCTGCTGAGCTCACCGCCGGGGGAGTTGGGGGCTGGCGTATTGCTTGCCTGTCAAACTTAACACATAAAAGTATTTTTTACTGTAGCTGCATGGCCGTAAACTAGTCTCAGTATGTGATATATTTTAAATAAGAGAAAACATGCATTTAAAACCCTTTAAAGCCTGAAAGCAATACACGTTGTTGTTTTTGCACACATCTGCACATGTTGGCAGGTCAGTGCGCACACCGACGCAGGGACAGGATGTGCCTAGAAGATGCTTTTGTGCTACGTTCTTCCACGCTCCCGCACATATATGTAGAGTCCATGATGTCTTTGACGGGTCTGTAGGAACATGAGGGCCTGCCCCGGCACCAGCGCGGCTCGGACCCCCCTCTTTTGCGGCTTCGCACCCTGGAAATGAAATATGTCACGTGACACGTGATTCCACACCAGTCCATGCACACCCCTCCTCGGTACCCTATCCACAGCCACACCGCACACGTCAGACATTCTCTCACGAACAGCGCACTCCAGTCCTGCACCCCAGAAATCCTCAGCCAGGCCGGGACTGCCGGTGTATTCTTAATATCAGCACTACATCACCCGTGCAAGGGCAACCAGTCAACATGTCACACGCACAGCCAGCATACCAACAGCACAGCCGCCAGCATCTCACAAGGACAGTCAAAATATCACACGCACAGCTAGCATGTTACGGGTGCAGAGACAGCATGTCACAGGTGCAGAGACAGGCCTTTTCTCATAAGTCGATTGAAAGCCGAGATTCAGGGGTGCAAGGACAACCAGCATCTCACAGCTGCCGAGCTAGAGAGCACCTCAGAAGTGCCGCGAAGATCTCACAACTGTAGGTACCGCCAACATCTCACAATTTCCAGCAAACCTTCACAAGTGCAGAAGCTGAGAGCATCTCAAAGTGCAGAGACAGCTAGCATCTGAAAGGCGCAGAGATAGCTGACAGGCGCAGAGACAGCTAGCATCTGACAGGCACCAGAGACAGCTAGCATTTGACTAGTGCAAAGGCAAGTAACAGTACAAGGACATGTCGCCAGCTAGTCACACGCACTCATAACCACATCGACAGGCAACGCAACAGCACAGTAAACCCTCACGCCCAATACCGGACATTTTCCAACTTGCTTTCATATGGTGTACGTGATGTTTCCCCGCATAATTATACATTTGTCATACTTGCCTCATAACCATCATCTCCTGCCTATTTTTTCTTTTCTTCTCGCATAATTTAGCCAACCCTGCCATATCATTCCATCGGCCAAGTGTAAGAGAACCTGTGGTGGGTGGCACAGGGAGAAAGAACCTGGCTGAAATCACCATGAGGTTACATTTGTATGAACTGTGCCTGATAAAACGGCATGCATGATCTCCTTCCAGCTGTGTTCATTTTAGTATGTGGAATTGGTTCTGTGCGTGGGCATGTATGATGCCCTGTCCTTTTTTTGACTTTCCAGGTAACACAAATTCAGTCATGCAGTCATAAGGGACAGTGTCTAGCGTTTTAGAGCATATATATACACAATACTGGTTATTGAGGCCAATGGCTGCCATGCGTTAGATATTAATTCTATTACAGGACCGGAGGCTTCGTATTATGCTTCTTTCTTTTATTTGCTACTCATAGCAGCCAATGAAAAACGTTTTGTATGCAAATAAAACTACATTTCCCATGATGCTTGCCAATACATCACATCCTGTATAGCCCTATAAGAGCCACGGTATCCTGTTCCTACTACTCCTCTTTCTTTGCTGCGCACGCAGGAAATTAAGTGCATCGACCATTATTATTGCATCTCCTTGTATTCATTGTTTCTATGCTAATCAGGTGCGCGCCGCTATTTATTACTTAAATGCGCTACTCGCGCTTTGGTTTGTAGCTTGCTTTGTCTGTTCACATGATTGCCTTTATTTATTGCTTTACGGTGGCTCGGTGGCCTGAGGGGGCTCCCGCTGGAACCGGGGCATTCTATTCAGACCTTAGCCCACTTGTCCTTTCATGACAAGACTCCCGCTGGGAGCCGGTGATTTCCGCTGCGCTCAGCAGCGTGTGAGCTCCGAGAAAATATCTTTGAATTCCCGCCCATGTCGGGATTGAAACGAACATCGCGGCCCGCTCGGCCAACCTCATCCAGGCTCCCGCTTGGAGTCCTGGTATCGTGCTGCATTTGGCAGCAATTATTGAGTGATTATGTGCACTGAGGCTCCCCTGATTAGCCGGACGCGCCCAGAGTCGGTTTATCCCATGTTCCGACCCGTAGCCCAATTTGGCTACTTTCCGGTAGGATTTGGGCTGCATATTCTACAGCACCTAATTTTACCTATTGCTAAGTATGGGTTTGTTCTCCGGTCTTATTGAGGTCGAACGCCCCCAATATGGTTTTCATGCTTGCAGGAATTGCGTTTAGTGGGGGGTTTAGCTTCATGGCTCCACTGCTTGCGGACTGTGTGTGCACGATAGCGCTAAGTACTTTCAGTCCAGGCACAACATTACGACGCTCCCGCGGGAGCGGAGATGCAGAATGTCATTACACGGATTTGACCCTGCTGGGCACAAAATCAAGACGCTCAAACGAGCGGGGATACTGCGCTGTTGCTGGCAGCGTTCCTAACGAGTCACTGTGATCTAGTGGTTAAGGTGTCTGACTCTGATTCCAAATGTTATGTATTCAAATTTGGTGTTTACCTGATGTTTTTCAATAAGGTTGTTTTTCTGAAGTATAATTTTAGGCAATGTACTATGACTCCTTGTGGCCTAGCGGTTGAGGTCCCTGCCTCTCACTCTGAAGGTATGAGTTGAGATCTCTGATGTATGTCAGAAAATATTATCTGTTTGCTGCGCAGCTTCGCGCTTACCCACCACAGGCTTTCCCTAGTGGCCGAGTGCGGGATGGAGCCGATCACGCTCCGAGGTGCGTAACCTAATTGGGCAATATATATATAGTTGGACGTTTGAGCTACCCACATGGCATGCGTCCCCTATTTGCTCCGAGGCTCATAATGACTCGTACTTTACACGGAGCAGTTTATTCCTGTTACGCCTTCCAGGCTGCATCAATAGGCTGGCCCTTGGAGTCAGCACACGCTCCTGATATTTATATATGGCTCTTACGCCCTTGTGGGCTGAAACAACTTGGACTACAGCTTTGCTGAGGAGCTAGATACATTATTTTCATTTTCGTGTGCATAGGGTTGGCTCCCCCTCTACTCCTCCGTGATTCGGTGCTTTGCACTACAATATTACATTTAGACACCCTTAAGCATTGCATGGGTGAGATATAAGGAGGATGTGATTTATTCTAAAAGAGTGCAGAAAAGCCTCCTAGAAAAACTTTGTTGACACTCAGGGTATCCCCATCCTGGAGTCGGTCAACAGGGTCTCAGAAATTACAGTCTCTAGCACTGTGTAGCAAGCCTTGTTTGCCGCCCATCACTATTATTAACTGACACAAAACTCCTCGGCATGGATTTTCCCCTACTTCATTCACCCGGCGGACATCGGTGCACACGCGCGCGTTTGTGGCTTCGCCCTGAAGGACACATTAGATTACAATTAGGGTGCTGCGGCCGGATATTCCAATTACGGTGGCGGAGTCCCCTGGCATAGACGCCAACCTCCTTCTTTTCTTCTTAGTTGTGAAGGTCACAGAAAAGGTTTTTCACCGGACCTGGCAGGGATACCAGGACAAACTCTTAGTCATAGCAAAACCTTTAGCCCATGTGCGACGCCATCTGCGCCATCTCTTCCAAGGGATGCAAATCCTTTCATGAGGATGGACAACTTTGGCGAAATGGCAGCAACAGAACCTGACCCTTTGCGAGGGGTACCCCTTGGTGGCAGATTCGTTACACACGTATCTATGGGGGCATTTTTTACCCTCTTGGTCACATCCTCTGGAATGATGAGGGTTTTTCACGATGCCGGTCCTTTACGGACCATTTAGTGAATCCTGCTAGGGTTATCAACTCCTTTTCCAACATTTCACCCAATTCATAACATGCAAGCGTTCAAAGGAGGGCGTCCAGTTTCACCATCTTTCCTTCCCTCCGTCATTTTTTCCTGCTGTTCCGAGGGCGGAACAGGTAGTTAAAGTCTTTGGTCCTTCCCTTTCGAACTCACCTACACTCCCTAATGCTTCACCACCGCACTAAAATCGGTGATTGCTCCCTTTAGGGAATAGGGCATCCTTCGGTTCGTGTTTATCGGGATATATCTATATACATTTTAGTACAGACGTAGGTCTTAGCCTCGCAATATTCCTGATGTCAGATCTCCTCTTCAGCTTCCTTTCCCTTCGGGGATACACTATGTAATGGCCGGTTCCGACTATAAATTCAGTATCCTTGTGTTTTTGGGATAGAACTTTCCAGGATTATCTCATTCCCTTGCCCGTCTCGGACGGTGGACTTCTGATTTGCTTATGACTTGCCACAGTAATGGTGATATTGGCATTCCCTATCAAACATTCTTCACTGCCCTTCCATTCATTTCGGAACTTTCCCACACAGGTCTTTGACACTTCCGACTCAACATGGGATGCAGCACCGTAACCTAGTGGATAAGGTTGCAGACTCCTAACCCAAAGGTCAGGTGTTAATTCCTGATATTTCTTTGATTTTCAATATCTTCCCTGTGGAAGCCATCAACAATTCAGAAGGTATGAGGTTGTCCTCCTTGGGGAGATAATGAAGGACTTCTGGCTTTCTGCCTCGGTCATCAGAGTTAGGTCGTTGCAGAATACATCCCATAACAGTATCTCTCTGTGGCAGACTGGTACCCCAGGTATCTTCAAGATTACAGCAATTGGAAGCTTCAACCGAATGCAATTCAGTGGTTGTAGGCTTTTCAGGATCCTTGTCCAACAGACCTTTTAGCGTCGGGTCTGATTCGTCATGTACAGCTGTTTTCAGCTGGAGACCGGATCCATTGGAAAACCGATGAACGACCTGCCCCACGTCTGTCGGTGGGACTGACCTATGCTTCCCTCCGTTCATTTCAATTGTTGAAGAGTGGATTCCAATATCACGTCACTTTAGCGAAGGCGATCTTGGCATCTCCCTTATGGAAGTCCCCATCTTGGTTTCCAGTACTCCTTGAGACGGGCTACGACTTGCTCAGAGTGCTCCGTGCGTCTCCACGATACTCCAGGGCCTTCATGCAAAAGCGCCCGGTTGCCCATTGGGGCGGTTATTTCTCTATGGCATAGAGGTTTTTTCCGGCACCAATGAAACTGGCCGGGTTTCGGGCACGCTGCAGGCGTTCATTTCACAAACCTGTGTCCTTCCAATTTCACACGATACTCTTCAGCATGGGGAGGCTGGGTTCGTTGGGAAGTACATGACGCGTTGTTTCTGTGGGGGCTGATTTTCCCCACATTGTGAGTGTTTTATCAGAAATACTATCTTAGGGATTGGCGTATCGGTCAGTTCGCAACGGCCGTTCAGCCGTTTTTTCGGCAGGTTATCCTCGGATAGTGGCCAAACCAGTGGGCTTGTGCCGGTATTCTGTTAGTTATTTAAAGATATTAGGGTAGTGAACCCTCCCAAACCAAAATGTTCCCTTCTCTGGCATGTTTCTATAGTTCTTTACTTATTTGATAAACGGCCAACTATAATATGTTGACAGCAATTATCGTCCAATCTACGTTTCTAAACCTATCTACCTATCTGTGTTTCTACGACGAGACAGCCCTGGATTTTACAGGTACAGTGTCTACTCCAAAGGGAGTTTCATTTAATATTAATGTCAGTACTACAATTTGTCAAGAACTGTTACATATTATACTTTCCAGCTACTGCAAATTATGTTGGTTCATTGCCTTAAAGCTTATGAAGGATGTTCATCCTGATTGGTGATCACATTACATAAGTTTTTAAACCTGTGTCTGTGGTTTATAACCGGGAGGTTACAGTCAGTTGACGGAAGCCGGTATTCATACCCAAATGTTTGGGGGGCACCTTCTGCTCATGGTGCCATGGCATCTCAATGTTTTATGATGATTTCTACTGTTCCAGACATCTTGAGATTATGCTGATTGGTTTTCTCAGTCTACATTTCAACAGTTTATTATAAACCGGTGGGTGACATAGTTGTAGTTGTGTTTTGATAAGCGTTAAACTAGCATAATCCGAAGCCTCCGGTCCTGTAATAGAATAAAAAATTAGCTAGCATTCGCACCAAGAATTTTCAATTCTATTAAGGACAAGGAGGCAAGGATTATCCCTCCCGGTGTTATTACAATGTTGGTAATAATTACCCACCCACATGTACTTGATATTCTGTATAAGCAGAAGTTACGGGTTTTCCCTGTCTCATTCCTTTCAGGTTCTGAGAAAGACGACTGAGCAGAAGTGCTTCTAGTTCAGAAGACGTGAACTTTCCAGTTTGGCTATGGTTCTTCCTTGTTGAAGGATGATTGTTGGGACTCATTATCCTTATTTTGGACTGAAATTGTTAATGTTATTGACCATCAAGGTTCGAGCAAAGAAAGAGGAGTATGAACAGGATACGGTGGCTCTTATAGGGCTATACAGGATGTGATGTATTGGCAAGCATCATGGGAAATGTAGTTTTATTTGCATACAAAACATTTTTCATTGGCTGCTGTGAGTAGCAAATAAAAGAAAGAGAAGCATAATCCTCGCCTCCATGTCCTTAATAGAATTGAAAATTCTTGGCGCGAATGCTAGCTAATTTTTTATCCAAATGGATTTCTAGTTAGCACACATGCTCCGCCCCTACAGTTCAGTAAAGCTGGCAGTGGACGAGGCTGCTTCCGGCAGTCAGTGCTTCCTTCGGCGGCGCCTCCATTCCGGCAGCCACCATAAATATCACACATTGCACTCTGCCCGGAAAGGCTGCACGGGGACTCTGACGGCCTTTCCACATGCGATTCCCACCTCCTCCATCATCCCGGCCGGTATCGATGCACTTTAGGAACCATCGATCCGGGCCGGCCTTTAATTAAAAGCCATATGCAAAATATGAATGTCTGCCTTTATTACCTCATTCCGCCCAGCCGTCCCAAGCTCAGATTTAAACACTATTGTGCTCAGAAAAGCAGATTAAAAACTCTGGATTGGGCAAGGGCTGAGAGTCGAAGGTGTGGCGTAACAGCCAGAGACACCTACTTTGGGGCAGGCGATCCAAGCTTCAATCTCTGCGTCAACTCAACAGCCTGTGATTTTGGGCAAATCACGTAACCACCCTGTGCCTAGGAACAGCGCCTAGAGCCGTCTTTCTTCTCGTTCCTCTGGCTCTCTCCTCTCTTTTCAGTCCCCCGTTTCTTGCTCTTTCTGTTTCCCTGCTACTCTCTCTCATACCCACATATTGTCCCTTTTCTCTGTCTTTTGCTCCCCTCTTCTCTCTAATACCATCACGCTATGCACATAACTAAAATCATTACAATTGTTTTTTTGGGGGGTGTAAACTTACATATACCACCAACATACACACCAGCCAAAAACACTACACACATACATCCCACCAACACACATCATATCACAACTCATCACTATATTCCACATCTTGCCACTACCCTTACGTCACTACACTAATCACAACTTGCACATAGACTTTACAGTATTAAACACAACAGCTACATTGCCCTATAACATACCTTAAAAACATTACAAAAATCTCAGGCTAAACACTTATAAGGTCCTAAAGGCGAGACCTATTGGCTATGTCAATGCTTGTTTATTCTCCTGCCATGATGGTGCAAAGATGACGTATGCTCCCATCCGGCAGGAGCTTTGAAAATGGTCCCGCTGGCTGAGAAAATAATTTTTATTTGTTTGTCTACCTGCACTGATGAACCAACCTTAAAATAATGCGGGCCTCAGAGGACGGGGTCCCCGGACTGAAAACGGCTTGGGAGTGCGAGGCCCCCCTCCCCTTAAAGAAATACACTGCCATGGGGGATGGGTATCCCTGGGCCTTTTTAAGGCTTAGGGATGGGATCCCCAGGGCCTAAAGAGGCTCAGGGAGGGGAGCCCCACTACCCCCCTGCCCTTTAAAATAAAAATAATTGCCCTGGGGAATGGGATCCCAGGGCCTAAAGAGGCTGGGAAGAAGAGGCGCGCCCTCCCCTTTAAAATATATATGCCCTGGGGATTGGGGTCCCTAGCACCATAATAGGCTTGGAGAGGGGGGCGTGTGGCCCGCCTCCCCTTTTAATATATATAGATAGATAGATATAGCTATATATACAGCCCTGGGGGCTGAGGTCCCCAGGGTCATAATAGGCTTGAGGAGGGAGGCTGCACAGCCCCCCTCCCATTTAAGAAAACACAGCCCTGAAGGATGGGGTCCCCAGGTCCTTTTATTTTAAGGCTTGGGGAGGTGGGCCGTGTATCTTGGGGAGGGGGCACCTTAAAATACGTTGTACCCTGGGGGATGGGGTCTGCAGGCCTTAACAAGGCTCGGAGATTGGGGTCACCTGGTCCCCCTACCCTTTAAAAAAAAAAGCCCTGGGGGATGGGGTCCCAAGGGCCTAATAAGGCTTGGGAAGGGGGGCCTCATGGTTTCCCACGCCTTTAAAATACATAGGGCCCTGGGGGGTTGGGTCCCTAGGGCCTAATAAAGCTCAGGGAAGGGGGCCAAGTGGCCCCATCCCTTAAAAAAAAAGAAAAAACAGGGACCTGGGGATGGGGTCCCCAGGGCCTAATGAGGCACAGGGCAGGGGCCATGTGGCCCCCCTACCATTTTTTCTTGTAGTTTGCCATGGATAGGGTCCCCGGGGCCTGAAGGCCAACCTTATGCTGCGTACTACAAAGGCCGTGCTCAGCGTGGGGTTGGCTGCCTGCTGGAAGATTCTGCCAACAGTTGGCACTGACTGGAATTGCATTTGTTAGATGTGTTCACTTTCCATGAATAGAATGTGAATTGAATTGACAGCTACTAAATAAAATACTGATGAGTTGATGAGGCCTTTGATGTTACAGCATCCTGGATAGAGGATCCTTGCCATCTAGACAGGTTAGTTCTAGACTCTTGTGAGTTCAGCCGTTAAAGGATCCAGTGAGTGACCAGTAGGAGGGCATCCCTCAATTACTTCTGTTATTTCTGTGTTTGTTAAAACTTTGAAGGGTATCTAAGCAGTATACACTGAGGGGACATGGTAATTATTTCAATCTTCTAGTTAACGTCTATATTTTTGGGAACACAAATTCAGCAAATTGGGTGGCTTTTCTGATACATTGGACCATTTTACAGTAACTCTCTGTATCTGGAATTGCTGGTAGCATGGCTCTTCCAGTATGAGGTTATTTCAGTACCAAGTTGGGTAGAGGCACTTTGAAGTTGATACACACAGAATAGGATTAACACCTGGGTATATTATGACTAATTAGGAACATTTTCCAGGCATGGGAGTTACCTGCAATATTTTCTCTACATATCTGGGCTTGTTTAGCTGCTGTTTTTTAAACATCAACTATATAAGGGGCAACAGACCAAAGTAGTATTGATTATGCCATGGTGAGGGGCCTTTTTTCCAGTATGATACCCTCCTATGAGGTACCAGACATACTTGAAAATGATCATAATTCCTTGTCTATGATCCTAGCAGTTCCTGTGTCAATTATCTATCGAGGTAGCCTGAAAATCTACCCTAAAAGACAAACTGCTTCACGTGATGAGCAGAAGCTGCATTGATCACAAATGTAAATGCCAGCATTTGTAAAGCACACAACTACCTCCGTAGAGGCGTCCTGGCACTGGGGGCCATCGGGAAGATTAAGCAAGCTATTTCCCAGAGTCACATGGTGCTGGGCCAACCTGCCACCGGGGCCAGGGATCGAACCGTGAACCCTGTGATTCGGAGTCAGGCACCCTGGCCCCTGCTCCATACCTCTTCCACAAGTTACAAGTTATACCATTTCCGCAAACTGACACAATTGTTAGTGAAGCTTTGAGTTCAGATTTCCAAAGTCATAATTCTGAATCCAGTGAGATGACTGTGATTTCAGAAATCCAGGCCATTAATAAGGTGTTAACTAATTCTCTAGCAATGGGTGATGGGCATCTCATTTGAATATAATAATAATCCACATTTGTAATGTGCGAACAATCACCCGTAAGGGTCTCTAGGCGCTGGGGGACGTCGGGAAGATTAAACAAGCTATTGCCCAGAGTCACATGGTGTTTGGCTAATCTGCCGCCGGGGATCGATCCCCAGATTCGGGAGTCAGTCGCCCTGGCCTCGGCACCACACCTAACTGGTTCACACATAAAAAAACAAATAAAAGCAAGGATGAAGCTCTGGGCGGCTATTAAGACAATATGTAAGAACACAGAGAGAGCCTCTTGAACCATGCTAAATAGAAGCGGGCTGGAGAAACTCCCAAGGAATGTCTGACAGCATATCAAGGCAGCCTGTAGTGACTCTCCCTGTAGGCTTGTTTGAAAGTCTAGTTGGGGGGTGTTAGCAGTACCAGGCCTTGAATGTTGGAATATCTGAAGAGAGATGGATAGATCATTTCAAAAAGCTATTTGGCCATCCTGCAGTGAAAAGTGGTAAGCGTTCAGACTTTGCACAGAGGAAATAGATGGTTTATTCCCAGTTGGAATAAGTTCTCAAACAAATCCAAGATAAAGCTTCTAACAAATATGGCTTTTCACTTCAGACCCCATTATTAACTAAAGAAAGGGTCGGAGGGGCATGGTCTGCAGCCCAAAATGGCAGTCGCATAGGTGACTAGCTCCGGGCCGGGGCCTGCAATCCGGGAAGATATCCGCTTATCCCTACCTGTTCCAGCGGCAAGCGGAATACAGCAGGCGTGCTGTACCGGTGGGGAAGCTCCAACGGCGTTTTCTGGCAGTTTAGATCCCCGGGGAACGCCACCTGTGCCGGAGCGGTTCCGGGGCCTGGCCTGGGCCTGAGCGGAGGGCTGGGCGCCGGACTTTCCTGGAGCCCGGCGGGGCTGGAGAGGCTGGGTACATCGAGAGGCATTCACACGAGACCCCCGGCGCTGGGCCTGGTCGCGGGAGCAATCGCGGACTCCTCCTGTGTGGTGCGCTGCCCGGGCGGGACAGCGACGTGGCGGCTCTGGCTGTGACCGGCTGGGGGCTTGGTCCGCCTGCCCGACAGGTGCTCTGGTAGGGCTGTACAGGCTGCCACATCCGCATGGTGACTGCGTAGGCCCGAGGATCGGGGCCTGGTCGCCGCTGCTGGAGCGGAGCGACGATCTCCCCGGGGAACCGAGAGTGAGGAGGATTCCGGCTGTACCTTGCCCAAAGGGAGCACAGAAGGTAGGACTTTGTGCAGAGGAGATTGAGGTGAGGAGGAGTTCTTCGGGAGCCCCCCCCCTACACGAGGGACTGGACTGCTCGGCGAAGCGGCGAAGATCCAGGGGGTGCTTCTTGATTGTGCCGGTCTGGGGGGGTGTGGTGGAGGGCTGCATTGGTGGGTTCCCCCCCAGCCCCTCCCCAACGTGGAGCGGTGCCTGCTCGGTGGGCAGAGTTCGACAGTACCGGACAGGTGGTGGGCCGCGGCCTGACGGATCGCCGCAGGTCCTTCTGGCTGCGGGGGGGGGGCCCGGCCTGCCCCGGTGGAGTCTGCAGAGGAGAGGCTCTGGGAGATGCATAGCGGCTGGAGTGCACTGGTGACTGCGGCATAGGGCCTTAATCGCCAGCTGGGTGAAGGTTGCATTGCTCTGCGCAACCTGGATGCTGTGGGGGAGCCCTGAGCTTTCCGTGGAGGCCTTTGACGCTGTTTTAGGGCCGGGATGTTAACGACGACTCACTGAACGGCTAATACACGGCTGCCATAGTCAAAGCGCAGGGGTGGTCCCTGGGTTTGCTCCGGGGGTCTCCGTGCAGTTGCCTTGGATAAGGGCTCTGAAGGGGCCGCATACACACTTGGAACATTGTGTTGCAGGCCGTACGGAGGTCACCGCACTGCCGCGGCCACTGGATATTTGGCACTGGGCCCCAATATATCGCAGACCATGGGGAAGGGAAGACCCAAGATACAGCCGCAGACAGGGGGGGCGGGAACCCCTTCTCCAGCATCAGGGCACACATTGGCCCAGCCTCACCAGACGGAAGGGGCGGCGGAGACTGACACGCCAAGGGATAAGCTAGACATGATACTGCGGGAGATCCGTGATTCCCGTGCAGTGTTAGAGGCGCAGCTGGGCATCGTCTCAGTGGAGCTCAATCTGCTAAAAGATGATCACAAGAAATTGGCGGAGAGAGCCCGTTCGACAGACCAGAAGGTGGATAACATGGTACCCCGGGTGCAGGCCCACGATGAGCAGCTCCAACAAATGCGCCAGCAGATTGACTCTCTCCAGGCACGGGCAGACGATGCAGAAGTCCGGGCGCGCCGGAATAACCTCCGCATAGTGGGGATGCCGGAGGGGATGGAGGGATCTGCGCCCACGGAATACATAGAGGAGTGGTTAAAGTCGACTGTGGCCCCTATCGGTCTATCTCCACACTTCACAGTTGAGAGGGCGCATCGAGTCCCTGCAAGACGCCCAGTGCCAGGAGAAAACCCCCGCCCTATCCTGGCCAGGATTTTAAATTATAGGGATCGAGACCATTTACTGCAGGCAGCACGGAATCAGGGCCCACTGCTAATTGCTAATACCAGGGTGTCAATATTCCCGGATTACACTTTGGCAGTACAACGCAGAAGGTTTTCCTTCATGGATGTGAAGGCACGGGCTCGAGCGACGGGCCTCTCATTTGCTTTGTTGTTCCCTGCAAAACTGAAAATCCTGTATGAACAGCGGTCCCTGTTTTTTGATACCCCTGACAGTGCTTGGGAGTGGCTAGACAAAAAATTCCCCGAAGTACACCCCATGAGACGCATGGACTCCTCATTGCCCAAATTACAAGGTCCCCCTCGTCGGCGGAAGAAAGGACTTCTTACACAGAGTTCGATCTCAACCACTCTGGACCGCCAGCAGGTGATGGAGGGCAGGCGGGGGGCCCTCTGTGCTGCCTCCACTTTGCGTGCCCCCCGCCCGGACATCAGCACTAGCCAATCTGACGGTGTACCTACAGACACTGACTCTGAGGGTAGCATTGCATTGTTTCCTTCGGCAGCTTCGCGGCTTAGTAATGATCCTCTAGCCACAGCAGACTCATAAATGCAAGTCCATGAGCTCATGAAATGTGCATTGCCTATTGTCATTGTCTGCCTAGACTAGCGAATCATAGCGCGACACACGCGCCTAGCCAGTTAAATAAAGCCTTATATATCATGTACACCGTTATGACAGGAGGGAATTGATGACTAAGTCCCTGGCCCGGGCCCCGTATTGGGCCCTCACGTGTGTGACACGACTGTTACTGCAGTTAGCGACCTCCCCCCCTAAGGCAGTAGCATTGGTTAGATGAGTGGAATGCTTGCATGGCTCACATGGTTTGGTCGAACGAGGTTTGTACGTTGGACCCAGTATTGGGAGTTAGTTAAATTTGTTATATTTGTGCCGCATAACCTGATGTTACCGGGGATGGGGGTGGGGATGGGTGGGTTGGGGTGGGATCCGGAAGGGATTTCCTCATTTCTCTATATTCGATGATGTCTGTTGCTAATTCTTACACCATGGTTTCGTGGAATGTGCGAGGCATGGGTTCTATCTCTAAGCGACACAGAATAGCTGCACAACTGCATCGTTGTAAAGCCCAAATCATCTGCTTTCAAGAGACACATTTGCTTCCCACTGAAACCGCGATACTACAAAGGAGATGGCGTGGCCAATTGTACGCGACGGCATACTCCGCCTTTTCCCGAGGGGCAGCCATTTGGATCAGGGCGGGTATCCCCGTTTCTCTCACTGAATGTAGAGCCGACGACCAGGGCCGGTTTGTCCTCCTATTGGGTACACTAGACGGGAGACAGGTAGTGCTGGGCTCCTTATACGCCCCAAATACAGATCAAGAACTGTTCTTAGCGCGGGTGTCCCGGGCGCTTGAGGGTTGGTCCCATGTCCCGTGGCTGCTGGGCGGTGATTTCAATGCAGTATTTGACATTAGCTTGGATCGCTCCCATCCTCCATTGCTCAACACGGCGGCGAGGGTGCAGGCGGCAGCCTTAACCCGCTGGGCACAGGGTTGGGGTCTAATCGATATCTGGAGGGCACTACATGTGAATATGAGGGAATATTCCTTTTATTCCTACCCCCATAAACTACACACGCAGTTGGATCATTTTCTTTGTTCTCCTGAGCTTTCCACTGCGGTACTGCATTGTGAGTTTAGGGGTAAGACAATATCTGATCATAATCCTATCGAGATGCGATTATCCTGGGGCCCTTCCCTGACTCCCATCCCTGTATGGAGGATGCAGCCGCTACAGCTCGAGGATCAGGTATATCGGGCGGCACTGTCTACAGCTGTGGACACATTTTTTGCGGAAAATGAAGGCTCAGCCTCGTCTAGAGCTCTTGAATGGGAGGCCTTCAAGGTGACGATCCGTGGGGTTGCCATGTGGACATTGGCGGGATCACTGAGGGAGGCGATTAGGGACCTTACTGATATAGAGGGGAAGCTGCAGGTCCTGGAAGTTGAGGCCCAGAGAGGCGTAGCCGGTGCGGAGTCATTGCAGTCTGCTAGGATTAAATACGCAGAGTTGTTAGAGCGCTTACGTCTGTTGGACTTTGATGCTTATACCCAACGTACGCACTCTAAGGCAGATAGGGCAGGCACCCTCTTGGCACGGATGATCCAACCGCCATTGAGTCCTACTCCGGTTCTGGCAGTGAACACGGTTAACAATATTTTGGTTACATTCCAGAGGGACATTAATATGGCTTTTCAGGAACATTATGCCCGCTTATATACGGCCCCTTGCATAGATGATCTAGCGCCCATGCACGCTTTTTTGGCGGAGGTTCAGCTTCCTAGGATCTCTGATGCGGTGGCCGAAGAGATGGCTCCTCCGGTCACGGCTGCGGAAATCAGGATGGCAATAAAAGCACTGGCCCGTAACAAGACGCCGGGTTCAGATGGCCTCCCAGTGGAGTTTTACTCCACTTTTGCGGATAAACTGGTCCCGAGATTGTTACAACTTTATATTACTTCACTGGAAAATGGACTACTGCCACATACTACCAAGGAGGCGATCGTCACGTCCTTACTGAAACCGGACAAGGTAGCGACTGATCTTCTGTCTGACAGACCCCTCTCTATTCTGAATACCGACTATAAGATACTCAGTAAGGTGTTGGCAGCGCGACTACTGCCCTGTCTGGCCCACTTAATTCACACTGACCAATGTGGATTCATACCCCACCGCAGCACCTCATTGAATATTCGCCGGCTGCATGCTCTGATGCGTGCGGTGTCGACCTCTTTCCCGCTTGCTGATTGCTTGTCTTTAGACGTGCGCCAAGCTTTCGATACCCTAAACTGGGAGTATATGCTGGCAGTATTATCTAAATTTGGCCTGCCCCAGTCCTATTGTGCATGGATTAAACTGTTGTACACTGGGCCCATAGCGCGTGCCAAGACGGATAGGACCATCTCTCCCTTGTACTTGATATCCCGGGGTACTCGTTAGGGTTGCCCCTTATCCCCAATGTTATTTGTTCTTGCCCTTGAGCCTTTAGCACAACATCTGCGTCGGATTATGGTCCCGCTCAGCATTCCACTCCGCGGGAGATACATTCGATATCGCTTTATGCGGATGATATGTTGTTATATTTCCGCGACCTGGGGGCCGATAAACATCCTGTAGCTGCTGCCTTTGCCAGGATTGGGGTGATATCGGGCCTGAGTCTGAATGCTACAAAATCAGTGGCCTTCGCCTTTTATAATACTCCAGTGGCCCCTACCCTACAATTTGGGGACCTGCATTTTAAAGTTGAGCCTGTTACTTTCAAATACCTAGGAATCCATATCTACAGATCGGATGCGGATACAATAGATGGTAATGTAGTTCGCACCATTAACTCGTTGCGCTCCCAGATCGCCTTCTGGAATTCACTGCCACTGACGATAGCGGGCCGCGTGGCAGTGTAAAAAATGGTCATGCTACCCCGCCTCCTCTATTACTTTCTGAATATACCAGTTGTACTGCCGGCTGGGATTTTTAAATTGCTTGATACATTATTAATATCATTAGTGTGGGGGGCGGGCAGATGGCGAATTGCGCTGGTTAAGCTACAGCTGCCTACCACTATAGGTGGCATGGGGGCGCCAGATTTTAGGTCCCATTGTATAGCGGGGCAGCTGCAATGGCTGGCGTATTGGCTGGCAGGTAAGAATTTATTCGAAATCGGCTATACCCCGGAATTGATACGAAGTGGGATACTCCAGTCGCAATTATGCCCAGGGGCACAGAAATTGCGCGATCCTCCTTACCTGTGGAAAGTAGCATTGCAGTATTGGACACAGGCAAAGAAGATGGCGAGGTTACCGTTTCCGTACGCCCCAAATGTCCCCCTCTGCGGGCTACCGACTAGGAGAGGGGTATTGACTCGGAATCAACTGCAGGGATGGACTCGGGAGGGAGTGGAGTCAGTCGGGGATTTCTTTCTTGAGGGCCAGCTGATGCAGCATGAGGAGTTCATACACGCTAATTCGGTGCCTGGCACCTTATTCCTCACACATGCGACCATAGTGCATTACATTCAAACTTACTGGTCTACAGATCGTATGGAGCCCCCAACTTTCCAATTACTGTGGTCCTTACACATTATGGGCCATGGCCGATACCTAGTGCGCTGGCTCTATCGCGGCCTGAGAGAGCATTTGTCTGTTTCATTGATGCATATTAGGCAGAAATGGGACTTGGTCTTGGGACGGAATTTAGATGATAGGGAATGGACACATATGCTAGAACACCCCCGAAGAGTCTCTCGGAACTGCCGCTTAAAAACGATCCAGTTGTTTATTCTTCATGCAGCATACCTTGCCCCAGCAACGATACGAAGGATGTACCCCACGGCATCTGCGGCATGTCCGCGATGTCAAGCGCCAGACGGGGACTTCATGCATATGATGTGGAATTGCCCAAAGCTGCGGGGGTTCTGGTCAGGGGTGACGCGTGGGCTTGTGTTGGCGACGGGGCGCACTCCTTGGGACACCATTGAGGCCTGCATTGGCGAAACGCATGATAACGAAGCGCTGGAAGGCCACTCGGGCACCGAGAATTGAAGCCTGGCGTGAGGAGGTGGGCGGATGGGCAGTGGCGGAACGGGAGGCTTTATACCAGGAGGAGTATAGGGGCCTGAGGAAACGACCGATCTCGCTGGATTGGGCTCAACTGGTGGAACAATTCAAGGCGATAGAAGCCTTAGATCCTGAAGTATCACAAAATAGTTTGCGAGTGAGTGGGGCGGATGCATAACAGCAGGTGGACTCATGGCAGTCGAAGCCCTGAGTAGGTACCATTATTGTACTCCCCTCTCTTAGACGGAGATCTCTACTCTCTCCTGTCCTCACGGTCCACCCCTGTGTTCCTTTCCTTCACCTGATCCCCCCCATTATTATCTTCCTCCCTTTCCCCCCCTGCCCTCCCCCCTATGCCCTTCCCTCCCTCCCTACCCCTCCCCTTTCACCCCCCCCCCCTTGGTATAGACCCCTAGTGGGTTTTTTTTTAGCTTGGTGAGCACCCGGCGCAGATACATCGGCGAGGAGTTTCGGCCGAGCAGCGGCGCCTAGGTTCTTTGTTTGTTTGGGTTTGTTGGGAGGAGGGTAGTTGTGGGAAGGAGTTGAAATGAGTGTTATATTGATCTGCATTTAGCAGAAATGGTACAAACTGCATGGGGTAATGGTTTGGTTACCTCTCTCGCTTATAACTATTGCAATCGCTGGAACTGTTGAACTTATCAGATGAGGAGACTGGAATTCGCGAACTCAGTATTGGATCATTGCATTGTCAGAAATGTTCCCAGTATGATAAATCAATGCAATATGTAACTGTAATCTTAATGTGATATTCAATAAAAATATTTTCCACAAAAAAAAAACTAAAGAAAGGGTCTCCAGCCTTTTCTGCAGGCAGAGCTACTACTGCATAATGAAACCACCCTGTGGATTAGATGAAGATACATAAAAACCAAGTAGCTTAAAGGCTGCTCATAAAGGACCCAACCCTGCAGCTTTAATAGCACATGGTTTGTAGAGGATCATGTATTGTCTCTCCTCTTTTTTATGAATCACCCAGAAAAGTGTCTCACTGGGGCTGGCAGTCTCTTTGTCATACAATACACGGGATGGCACTTGTCTTATTTTGCGCGCTGGGACCCAAAAGACTTTCTGGTTATTTGCCATTAAGTCCATTTGTTGATGTCCACAAGCACGCAAATCAGAAAGTTATTTAACATACATATTGCACTCTTAACTAGGACCACTAACGACAATACATTTTGCAATATACATTCAGACTTCATAGCGCCCTATTACAAGTAAACACATCTCTGCAGCCACCACCATGCTCGTGGATATGCCTTAGGTAATTAGGAAGCAAAAATGAATGCATCAAGAGATGAACGAAGGAACGAAAAGTGGAAGGAAATAAGGATGGAAGGAAGGATAAAACATTGAATGGCAAGAGACAAGGGACAGAGAGGTAAAAAACAGGAGACGAAGGAGAAAAAAAGGAAAAATGTCGAGTAGAGAAGGAAAGGAGAGGGTAAGAAGGAAAGAAAAATATGCAGAAGAGAAAAGAGAGAGAGGGAAATGTGGAAAATTAGAGAAGGACATGAGAAAGCGGAGGATGGCAATGAGAAAAAGGAACAAAAGAGATCAGAAAAGAAGAGGAGAAGAAGGAGATGTGGCTTAAAAGCCTGAGCTGCCGACTTTGGAACTGGGGAAGCTGGTTCGAGTTCTGGTGTCGGACACCTAAAGAACAAAATGTTTATCTTACCTTGTGTAATGTAATCTGGTGCTCATGTAAGTGCTCCAATGGCCTTGGGTCGAGAGCACACACAAAAACTGCCTAAATGAATAAATAAAAAGGCGAGAAAGAAACAAGAAGAAGGAAAAGGAGGAAAGGAGAAGGAATGGAGGTAAAGGAGAGGAGAAATCATACAGGATAGAAAGAAACAAGCGAGGTAGCGACGAAAAGAAGAACGTGGAGATAAGGTAAAGAAGAGAATAAGACATGAAAGGGAGAAAGAGAAAGTAAAGAAAACAAGCATTTGAAATGCAATAGGTCTCGCGTTACTGAAAGCTTGAGGTATTGGCGTTGCATTATAATGTGCCATAGGAGTCTCCCATTTATCTTCTGATGCTGGATGTGCCAATGGGCATAGCTATTACGGCACAATGGCATCCACACTCGTAGCAAACAGGAGGCCGGCCAGGGCAATCAGGAAATAATTTGAAAAGTAATTGAAATACACATAGTATTGGATGAAAGAGAGCTTCTTTTGATGTACATAGTCAAAACCAAGATCTTAAAATCAAGAGACGACAACTTAATACACTTCCCATTATCTGGGCTCCCTCCCAAACAGCCTCCTCTGCAGTCTGTAGACACTTGAGAACCAGACTGCGAGGATGTGATCAACCTATAAAATAAAAACATGTGCAACCCAAAGCATCCTAAAAACACCCCAACAGACTCCAGGCGAAATCAAAGAGCAAATTTAAAATATACTGCGGCATGAAAAGTCATAAAGGCCAGTTTACATGTGTACCTGGTGAGCCTTCCTAAGATCTTGGAAGATTCCCCACCGACCTCTGTAATATGCCGGCCCTGGTTTTGACCAGAAAAGAACACTATAGGGGAGCTGGTTATGGTGAATTCCATTTCTCACTGCATCTCAAACAAAATGTTAGTGAGCTACCCCAACTGTGTGAAGTACAAAATAGAGATTTAAAGAACAGGGTCAGAGGGATGTTATGTCACAAAAATGGTCCAGTAGGCTGAATGGCACCGACAAGAGGATACTTTGTTTCTTTAAAGAAAAATGTAGTTCAGCCGCTACATTAGGTTACTTCATCCTTGAGTGGATGATGGTAAAATGTTGATAAATGATGCCTGGACCACTTACAAAATCATCAATAGATCTTACTGGCTCAGGACATTGCAGGTATGTTAAAATCTATTAGTCGGAGAGCTCGTTTATCTATTGGTTTAGTTCTTACAAAAGACTCTTGGCTAATAGGGTTGTGGAAACTCACGAGGATTCAGTTTATGTTCATGCATCCAGCACATAAATATCCAACAAAGGGCTGTCTTATTTGATGCAGGTACATAGCCTCTCAAGTCAACTATTGTGAATAACCCCAAACCCTCTCCCAGAGTATATATGAGTTTCATTACCTTGTGGGTTTTTCAGTTACTATAAGGGCCCATGGAATCTGTAGTGGCCTGTATTGGAGAGGAAGTTCTTAATTATGTTAGCAGGGTTCACTAAATTAAGCAGCAAGAAAAGGCAAATTAAGCAATGTAATGCAGCACATTAGTTGATCGTAGTACTTTACTGTTTTGTAATTTCTCTACAGAATAACATGGTCTGGGCAAAGGGCTCAACCCATTAGTACCAGTTTAACACTCAAATACAATAATATGCAACAGTACAGTGGGTCAGTCAACTTTTGCAAGGGGCACTTTCCCACTGAGCTCCAGTACATGTTCCTGCGTTTTTAGTAATCTTTGATCAGTCTGAACTAGAAACATTTTGTTTTGTTAAAATGGGAAGATTTTGCGACAGATGATCGAGTATGTGGCAGATGAGGCAAATCTATAAGTATGCGGAAAACCCCGCGCCTACAAAATCGCATAATTCCTGTGGACTAGACCATACAGCAGCAGAAGTTGTGTCTTGTGTGAAAGTAGGAAAGATTGAAAAAAAATTATGCTAGTGAAATTTGGTGACCTTCCTAGAGCATTTTATTGGGTCATGGGTCTCTATTACGGGTGTCGGGTGTTACGGGTGTCAATGGGTGAAATGCAAAATGCAAATGGAACTTGAGACTGACTGACTAAACCCGAATACAGGGGCTTGTACAGTCTTGTTTAGTTTGTTCAGAGGTAGCTGGCGTGCTAATTTTACTGTTAATCTATGCGGTTTGATGTATTGTGTTGAAAGAAACTCCAATAAAGCATTTTATATTAAAAAATATGCAAATACTACGGGGGTTTACTTAAGAGGCTGTGTAAGTGCTCGTATTTTATGTACTTTACGTTTGTCAGCAGCTGACAGCAGCCGTCGTACTGCACTAGCAATGTAGCGAAAACATCTCTATTGTTTCATTGACGGGTCGTACACAAAAGTGTTCTGTTTCTGGTTTGCTAGTTTATTTCGATCAATTATGTTTACCCAGTCAAAAAGCTGTATTTTATTAGAGGCGGGGTTACATCCACGGCCAGGAACCGCTAAACCATTCTACAGCTGCCCTGCGAGACTGTTATAGAGAGGAAGGGCTCTTAGAATTCACCAGTTAGAGATAGAGGAAGGACTTACACAAGTGGATCTCTTGTAGACGATTCCTTTTGTTAGGTAGGAGATGCGGCTATTTCAGAACTTAAGCCTTCCCCGTCTAAAACAACAGGTTTTTAGGACAAAAACCATTATGATTTGTATGGGGAATACTGTTTAAAAAATCAGTTTTGTGTGCGTGTAGTGAAGTACGTATATTGTTTAGTATTGTATTAATTGATAATTATTCTCTGGAGTTTAAAATGTTCTAGTGAAGACATACATTTTATAATTATTGAAACTATGGCAATTATTAGTACATGCATTTTAATACCTGAGTTGCTTTCGATGCGAAACATTAAAAACACTCAACTTAAAGATGGCGATGTGTACTAACCACTGGGAAGTGCCAGTCTCACGCTTCTGTGTCCGGAAACAGGGACTGGCTGTGGAAAGTTTTCTGGAACAGGAGAGCGCGGCCCTCTGCAGAAGGCGAGAACGTGGGAACCGGGAAATGGAGTGACGGGAGATCGGACCTGAGCATGGGCAGCCCGGGGAGGTGATCCAGCTCAATGTGGGGGGCAAGAAGTGAGAGGGCGTGGGTTGAATGTAGTGTGCAAAGGAGGTGTTGTCATTCGAATGCATGCACAAGGAATGAGAGACTCTTTTTTTTGAGACAGGTATTATAAATCATCTGCATGTAGAAGGCAGGAAACGTATCTTGTGTCGCATTGGGAGGCAAGTTAGTAAACAAGCCAACAGCATCCCCATAGACAGGGCTTCCCCACATCAAACATAGACAAGCAAGGGGGTCGGGAGTGGCGAATGCGGCAAGCACGCGAGTGGTGCGCGCACGCGCGCCACTGCGAGCCATGTGTTTTGCATTGTCGTGCACGCGTCTGGGCACTATAATGCAAACCAGATGTTACCCTGTGCGCGTAACAGACACCGATGGGAAGTGGGCGGCGCAAAGGCGGGACATGCACCCGCCTTTGCCCAATTGCGTGCTGTATTTTTTTTTTAAACGTATGCAAAAGCCAAAAACAAACATTGAAAACCGAGCAAAGTGGTTCTGAAGTAGAGCACGAATCAAAGTCCATATATAGTTCAATAAAGTAGTCCTTTGTTAATGCAAGTTGTTCATGTCTTGTCTTTATTCCGAAGTACAATCTTCACTGCATGCCATCAGGCCAAGCCAACACGTGTTTCGTCCTGACAGTTATAAGTCATGGACTTCATCAGGGCTAGAGGCAAAAGAAATAACTACATTTGAAACCTGATTCCAAATAAATACAAGGATTCCATGTTATAGTTTAAACATTAATGGATCACATTCATCTAAGAAAATGGTGAGAGGACCTCTTTGTTAGTATTCCATAGGTTGAATGAAACTAACAAGTAAACAGAAAAGGAGAAGAAAAAAGTTTTAAGATGTCACCGAAATATAAGTGAAAAGTACCTGGTATTCAAAAAGAAAGAGGGACTACACCGAGGAAGAGAAAAGTAAGGAAAAGAACTAGGTACAATTTATATGTGTAACTATATAGTAAAACCCAACGACACGTGTGAAAATACTAAAGCAGTGTAAGAGAGAATTAGAAAAATAAGTCACAATGATACATGATGTATTCATAATTAGAACGTGTACACTCAGAGTAGCAAGCAGAAGTAAAATGTAAAACGGGAAGCTGGCATAGCGTAAATAAACCGTATCTGCCTAGAAATCGCTAAGGACCATGCAATCTAAACCTAACCTTCTAGTGGTAAGTACACTTACCAAAAGTTCATCAAATCTCAAATGTATGAAAGTACAAATCTAAGGATACTTGGACGCATCATCTGTAATCCTAAGGAGAAAATACACCGACATAAGTAATTGAATAGTGGAAGATTCCAGTAAAAATAACCAATGGTCAGGTAAAGTATAAGGCATGGCTTATACTTTACCTGACCATTCCTAAGAGACTTACTGAGAGTTTTCCAGATTCGACCATTTCAATTACAGTGTACCATTATATTAGGTATGTTCCTTTAATATACGTTTTATCTGTTGAGATGTTGGTTATTTTTACTGGAATCTTCCACTATTCAATTACTTATGTCGGTGGAAAGGCTTGAATTGACCAACCTTTGGGAATCCTCCATAGATCATAAGAGCTTTAAAAAGGCTGTAACTAAAGTAACAAAAATGATATCCACAATAGAAGACAAGGAAACTTTGGCCAAGTGGGCTCACGGATGGACAGTACCTAATGATTAGACAGCTCTTACGCCACAAGCTTATCTGAAAACAGGAGTTAAACAGAAGATAAAAGATTTTTTTTTTAAGTTGTGCTTCGGCATTTTACCAATTCTCCCTCACCTGCAACCTTGGAAAAGGAGACCAGATGAACAGTCCTGTCATCTTTGTGGATCAGGAAAAGAGGACCTAAAACATATTATCTGCATCTGCCCAAGGTTGATGGACATAAGACGTGCCTTACTTCGACCAACATTGAATCAGAAGGGCATCAGGACCTGTAGGGAAGCTGTAAAATTATGTTTTAATCCAGAGGAGATGCAGCTAAACTGCTGATTTATAAAGTATTTCGATATAGTGGCTGAAAGGCTCAAGCTCCAGTCACAAGCGACAACAGAATAGCAAGCAGCTGGATTACTATTACTAAGCACTTTAACAGTCAACCTACACGCGCCCTCTTTTGTCCAACCCAAGATCGCACCTTGAAGCACAAGCACTTTATCCATGCTCTTACACACGTCAAAAGGCTTGAACAGGCATTCTGAAGCATAGGCACTTTGTCCATACTTTAATCCACCTCAAAAGGACTGAACAGACAATAAAATCGAGACTCGACACGATCTCTACCTATAGCATAACATCAACAAGCTCAGCTTGGAAGACTGTATTTTAAATGTTAAAGCATAAATTGAGACAATGTTCTTTTTTAAGTGTACTTTTAATGCCTTGATGGGTTTTTTAAATTGTGAGTTTTAATTAACTGTACAATAAAGTACTACTACTGTGAAATGTGGGTTTTTATATCACTGTGTTTTGGGCAATGAAAACAACCAGGCATGTTATATAGAAAATATACACAATGGAACTATATTGATATCAAGGGTTTCTGGTGACATCATACACCACTATGCATAAAAGTGTTTACTGTTTGAGAAATTCTAATGATATATAAAGGCATTGCATGGTATGAATTAAACCTAACAATATCTGGCAACAACAAAGTTACATATTTCTTGGCTAGGTCTTTCAGCATCTTAAAGATTGACAGTTTTATTATTTTTTTAAACACAAATTGGTAGAACTTTATGGCCGTATTATAAACTCACAATTTCAATACTAATATATAAATATTTGGGAGTGCACGATGTGCAAATGTTTGAGTAAATTACAGTGCCAAACACAACAATTACCCTCCTAACTACTTTCACTCGAAAATCCTGATGATGCTATAAAATCACTTTTCTTGTTCCAGTCCCTTAAGGATGTGGGAGGTTCACGAAAGAACTGCCAGTTTGCAAGCCTTGTGGAAATATGGATTTTTCTGGTCAGTTATGTCCCCTATCTTGGACCCCAACGGTTCTATGTGCATGTTACAAGTACATGTATGTTTCCTCCAGTTCCAGTTATGAAGACGCAAATACATGTGCGTCCACCGTCAACATGTCCTCTGTCAGATCCGCCATGAATAGGCCGGATATTCCATTCCTAAATATGAAAGGCCACCGGCTTTATATGGCTCAGTTACTCCATTTTGCAGTCCAGGCAAGTAGGCCTTGATTCCGTCATCAAACTCTTCTTGCCTTCTGCCTCTGAAAACTCCAGTCTGAGCCTGCATCTGTGACCATGAACTTTGTCTCATTCTCTGCGCGGCTCACGAAGCCTGACATCAGCCTATTCTCTGCCAAGAACTGTATTTCACCTTCGAATTATCTGCTTCCCCCTCAGCCGATGCATTCCTGCCTAGTAGT
Organism: Triturus cristatus; assembly: GCF_964204655.1. Taxonomy (NCBI): domain Eukaryota; kingdom Metazoa; phylum Chordata; class Amphibia; order Caudata; family Salamandridae; genus Triturus; species Triturus cristatus. The sequence goes on from NC_140587.1 coordinate 423,324,440, forward strand.
TTAAGTAAACATTCTTCCAGTTACCAAGCAAAAGGCCCGGCTTCTCTGTCCTCATGCAAGTAATTCATAGTCCTGTTACCATGGAATATTCCTATCCCCTCGCATTTAGTGTAGACACTTAGACGCTTGTACACGCACGCACAGTCAGTATAGAATAGATTCTGTCCGAGAGTCCTTCTTTCGTGGATAACATAGTTCTTTAAACATAGGATGTTAGATATGATTTGGGATTAGGTTGACTTGACCCCCCAGACTTCTTGTCTCCACATGTAGAGCTAAATGTCAAGTCCCCTTCACCCCCTAGTTACACGTCAATTACACGTCATGTTGCTGCGCGCGCATCTATGCCAAGTATTATCTTATGGATCCACCTATATGTGACATCATAACCAATTACGTTCCTTTTTACTCCTTATTACACCCATTTTTGGTTACGCGGATAAATCGTCATTTTCCTTATCAATTGTTACGCCTACTGCATTCGCTTCATTGTAATGTATGATCTATAAAAGTCATTTCTTGTCAATAAAGTATGTACTTCACTTCCTGAACCCCCGTGGTGATGGAACTTGGAGCAACCGATTATAATCGATCATTGGAATAAAGCCCATTCCGAACCTCTAATACCACGGATTCTGCCTCTCATTTTACTGAGCTATTTTATTATGTTTCTGTATCAAATTAAGTCCAGGTAAAGGAATTTTATTTACCACATGAATGGCGCCCGAATAGGGACACTTTCTCATCTCACGCGCCGGCGGTGAGTTGCAGGCCCGGTCTCCTGCCACAGCTGGACGGACAATAACGCGTACCAGCAGGATTTCCTGTATCTCCCTCCGGTCAAGCGGGGGCGACTGAGGCTGCGATCAACACCCAGACGAGGCGGTGAGAAGTGCGAAGTATCCCGACCAGAGCCTAGCTGAGAGAGCAAGATCCGAGGTATACAGAGGCCCACCAGTTCGAAGTCGAGTCCAGTTTCCGACGAGTCGAGTCGAGTCCAGTCCGGTTCAAGTTCAAGTTACCGAGGCCTTCCGTTTCCGAAGCTACCCGGTGAGTACCATTACTGGGGAGGCATTTTCTGACGTGCACATAGGTTGTGCCGGTCAAGACGGGTTTGGGTACACAAATCCGGTCTGCACTGTTTCAGCAGTGTATCTGTACTGTTTAGCAGTATATCAAGTATTCCGAAGTATCTAGTTATTGTCAAGAATTAAGCTTGGTGATTAGTTATGCAGACGATCATCATTGTTGTTTCAGTTAAAGGTTTAATGTTAAATGTTAAATGTTTTAAGTACGTTCTGCATATTGTGGTATGAATGACTGTTCTTTATCGTGTTTATTGTATTAAGTCTGTTCAAAATCAAGTATAAGGTCAGTTCTCAATATGCCGTTCTTTTCGAAACTAAGACAGATCACTACAAGAAAAGGGGTACTCGAAGAAGCCGTTCCTATTCCTCCTAGGGACACTCCAGGGCACTTCATGTATCACAAACATGGCTTAGACGCTATATTATTTCTTGATTTATGGGTAGATTACACCAAGGAATTACCAGAAAGTCAGAGGTGGCCCACAGCGGGAACCTGGGATGCAGAGTGCATCATGAAAGTCGAGGAAGAGTTATGGAAAAGGAAGGTCAGACAGTCACAGAAAGACGCCGTTGAGTTATGGCGTAAAGAATCTCATAGACGCACAGAAAAAGCACGTAGACAGGAAGAAAAGAATAAAGAGAGTTCAAATAAAGTTCGAGAGAATCTATTAATTGAGGAAGGGATCCGAGTGAAATCAGAACAAGTAGACAGACAAAGAAATGCCCTTATGAATGGTATGTATCCTCTTCTGGCCGAAGGATTACCTAAAGCTACTCCAGAAATACCGAAAGACTTGCCACCCCCATTATTCCCAATAAAGGTACATCCTAAGGGGCATCCTAGAACCGCAGAAGATGTTTTTCTTTCTTCATATTTAGATGACGCAGCTCCCGAGTATGCTAATTCCGCCCCACATAGACCGCATACCAGGGAGATCCAACGCCAAGATCCAGTACCCGTATCCCTACAGCAACAAATCGAGTCACAAGTTCCGGCAAGCACATCTGTTTCTGCATCCGCTCCTACAGCTACTTCTATAGCTGTGTCCACACCTGTAGTTGCTGTGTCACGTTCGACGAATCCTTTCACACCCGACACCCCAGATGGGGCTGCGGGAGGTGCTAGCAACATTTTTTTCACGCCACCCAGAATAAATAAACTTGCTTTTCAAGAGTCAGCACATTCACGTACCCCCAAACTCATAAATGCCCGTACGCTGAAGGAACTTCTTATAGATTGCAGATATGACCCTGTGCCCGGTAAAGAGGACGAAATGACCCTGGCATCATTGCGTATCAGACGAGCCGCAGTGTATTTAGGGAAGTTACCAGGAATGACTGCGCATCTAGATAAAATATATCATTTTGTCCAAACAGGGCGAGATCCAGAATGTATTAACAGAGCTATGGAATACCAGAAAGTGGAGATACAGGGGGAACTGTTACGTTTCCTCATAAATTGTGTGATCAGAAATGAAGACCGACCGGGGGTAGACCCGGAAGCAATGCAAATTCTTACCAGATGGAGCCAGAATATATCAGAAGGTAGACATGATAAACAAAATTGTATAATAGCCATGTGCCGAAAGATCCGTAAAGAAATAGAACGCCTACACGAAGAGAGATTAGAGGTAGACGAGTTCGAACAAAGCGAGGAAGAAGGGTCAGGACTGCCCACAGGACAGTCAGACACCATAGCCTATGTAGGAAGAGGAAGATCTTGTAATAGTAATAGATGTCTTATTGACCCGATACGTCCGATATGTCCAGATAATAACAGGAATTTACAAATACCTATAATTAATATAAGGTCTAACGAGCATTCGTTCCAAACCGCCGACAAACTACTCCGAGAACGAAGGGGTTATCATTTTCTCGATTCTATGGATGAACAAGATTTAGCCAGGGCAGCTGTCCATTGGGTGGACAGTCCCGGAAAATATAGTGATGATACAGTAGTACGCACATTTTTGAATCTCACCCCAGATGAACAGAGGTTAGTTGGGATTTATATGATTCAACAATTCATTATACTATATCGGAGTCAGCGTTCGGACCCTGGTCCCTTACCTGACATATTGACTGAATTGCTTATGAATAAATGGAGAGGTGCAGGTACTAAATTAATTAAAGAAATTCTAGAATCAAGAAAGCAGTATATTCTTTTTGTATGCGCAGAGCATGTCTCATTGCCCGTCAAGGAAAGAACCACGTATCACATGGATAGACAGAATCCTTTACGAGAAGTGCACCCAATAAAAGGCGAGGACAATGAGTTTAAGCGCGTATTTGTATATACGCCCATATCAAAAATAGAATTGTTACAAATGAAGAAAGTGGTACCCAGTCATGACAAAGATCCAGCGGGTTTTCACCGAGAAATTAAAGACATGTTACTCATGGGAGAGTATACCTATCCCGACATTATGACAATATTAAAGGTATTGATGCCTGCTGGTATTTATGAGAAACTCAAGGAAAAAGAGTGGGAGGTAGGAGACCAAAAGATAGAATGGTCAGTGTTAGAAGCGGAAGAAAAGGCCCGAACTGCAGGAGCAGGACTTGGGGATAAAACTAAAGCACTACCAGGTTTGTTAGTACAGGTACTGCCACGTTTATTAACTACGAAAAAGGAAGATTGGGGTACAATTTCAGCCTGTAAACAGAAGCAAGATGAAGACACTAGTGATTACTATGCCCGATTTGAAAAATGTTTTGGTATAAATAGTGGCATAAAAGCAAGTAGCGAATCATACCCACATCTGTTCGTAACAAAATTAGTGGAAAATGCCCTGCCCCCAGTAAAGAATAGAGTATTAAAATTCGAGAGTACCTGGCAAGGTAACACTCCATCACAAATGTTACAAATGTTACAGTACCATCACAATAGAATTAGAGAGGAACAAGAACATGAACACAGACGCATGAAAGACACGAAAATGAAAATGCTAGTTTCCCAGACAGTTCCAGCTGAAGGACATAAAAAGGGTATGACACATTCCGATTCAGCAGGACCTGTAAAAGGGACATGCAATTATTGTAAAAAGCCAGGTCATTACGTACACGACTGTCCAGTTTTAAAACATAATATCGCCATAGGTAAAACACAAGAAAGATCACGGCCACTCAGACAAGATCAGAATGAACAAGGAGCTTTGCAGCATGCCCAGGCCATGCCAGCCGCACATCAGCCAATACAGTTTGTGCCAGCTGCACCAGCGCTGCCTGTTGCTGCCACACAGACAACAACACGACAAATGTATCAGACCGCACAGTATGAATATCCTGAGTATCAGCGTTACGCATGAAATAGCCTAGAGAGGGAAGTTGACTTACCCCTTATTGAAATCCCAGTAGATCAAGAAGGACCTTATGTACATAGTGAATTATTAGGTCAAGACAGAAAATTTTTACTCGATACAGGGGCAAGTCGAACAACTATAAAACGTAGTGAAGTTCCAGGGGCACCCCTCTCAGGCTCACAGAATATTTCCCTTGGTTTTTCAGGAAAACCTATTGTTAATGAAGTATCACAGCCACTTCCACTTACGATAGGACCTCTGACCCGAACTACAGATTTATTGCTTACTAAATCATGTCCAGAAAACTTGCTAGGAATAAAAACATTGAAAGCTCTAGGAGCCATAATATGTTGTTCTCCGGAAGGAGTAAGGTTGTTTTTACGTGATTTTAAAGGTCACTATGTGTCTAGAGACATGGATCCCCGACTGCAGACTTTACCTACACATCTATGGGCACAAGGCCCTACTGATGTTGGTTGCATGAATATTACACCATATCGAGTCACATTAAAGGCAGGAGTGGTGCTACCACGAATGCGACAATACAAGTTACCACCAGATGCTGTAGTGGCTTTACTACAAATCATTGACGAGCTCATTGCCCAAGGAGTAGTTGTGGAAACAGACTCCAATGTATGTAATTCACCGATAATTCCGATTCTTAAACGAACAGATCCAAAGGCCCCGCCAGTATATCGATTGGTTATTGATCTGCGCGAATTAAACAAGTGCATTGTGCCACAATTCCCTGTGGTTCCAGATATCTCGTCATTACTGACAGCTATCGATTCCGAAGCAACATTCTTTACTGTAATTGATCTCAAGAATGCTTTTTTCAGCGTCCCAATAGATCCGGAGAGCCAATATTTGTTCGGATTTAGTTTAAATGGACGTAGCTTTAAATTCTCACGCGCACCTCAAGGATTTACAGAAAGCCCCAGCATCTATAGCCAAGCACTGAAACGAGAACTAGATAGTATCCACATGCCAGTTAACACTGCTCTGCTCCAATACGTCGATGATCTGCTGATCACCGCAAGAAGCGAACCGGAATGTGAAAAAGCATCACTGACAGTTTTACAATTTCTAGCCGAAAAGGGGCACAAGGTGTCCCCTTCTAAGCTGCAATTCTGTGTCCAGCGAGTTGTTTATCTTGGACACTCGCTGTCCAAGGAGGGAAGGCAGCTTACACCGGACCGCATTCAGTTAATAGCTAACATGCCAACACCCAAGACACAAAAGGAGGTGCGGGCTTTCATAGGCCTCACTTCATATTGTAGGCAGTGGATCCCTCAGTATGCATTTCTAGCAAAACCACTCATTCAGTTGACAACACAGGAGGCAGCCACATCGACTGTTCTCCCTTGGACTCAGGAACATACACAAGCTTTTGAAAGCCTAAAGAAAGCTTTATGTCAAGCACCTGTTTTAGCAACACCATGTTACAGAAAACAGTTTACACTCTTTGTTACAGAACGCGAAGGTACTGCTTTGTCAGTACTCACACAGGAACAAGCAGGAGCACACAAACCATGTGCTTATTTTTCTAGTACATTAGATCCCGTAGCTCAGGCTTTGCCTGCATGCCTAAAATCAGTAGCAGCGACAGCTTTAGCAATCAGACAAAGCGATGCCATAGTGTTAGGACATCCATTGACAGTTCAAGTACCACACGCAGTAGAGGTTCTTGTAAATAGAACGCAAACACAACACTTGACTATAGCGCGACTTACAGGGTACGAACTTACATTGTTTCAGCCACATATAGAAATCAGACGCTGTAACACATTGAATCCTGCCACACTTTTGCCAGTAACCGGAACAGACCCACTAGCTCATGACTGTATTGAAGTTATTACAATAACGACAAAACCCAGACAAGACTTAACCGATGTCCCATTGTCAGATCCAGACCTGACATTGTATGTAGATGGTTCATGTATGAGAACAAGTACAGGAGAGTTAGTGGCCGCTTACGCAGTCACAACAGATACTGAAGTCATTGAAACTAATCGTATAAATATTTTGTCAGCTCAAGCCGCAGAGCTTATTGCTCTGACACAAGCCTGTATTCAAGCCACAAATAAAAAAGTCAACATATACACTGATTCACGTTATGCATTCGGAGTTGTACATGACTTCGGCGTGCTGTGGCGAGAGAGAGGTTATTTAACTTCCCACGGTGCCCACATTCAGCACGGACCCCTCATTCATGCCTTATTAGATGCAATACATCTACCCACTGCAATATCAATTATGAAATGTAAGGCTCATACGAAGGTTACTGATATCATTTCCCAAGGCAATGATCTAGCCGACAGAACAGCTAAACAGACTGCTCAAACTCAAACCCCCGACATGACAAAGACAATAGTCCCGATGCCGACACAGTGTATGACAGTTAAAGATCCTACCCTTGACGTAATTGACATACAGACACATGCTACACCAGACGAAATAAAGAAATGGACTGAATTAGGAGGGATCCAAACGGATCAAGGATGGATGATGAAGGAAAAGTCTGTATGGTTCCTTCCTGATTCAATGGTCCAAGTTATAATTAACACTACACATAGTCCAGCACTTCTCGGAGAAAAAGCTATGCTAGACAGCATTCAACACATTTGGTTCAATAAACATTTGCGAGCAGCAGCCAAACAAAAGGTCCGTACCTGTATGATCTGTTGCCAGTTCAACCCAGGAAAAAGCGTTCCCGTAGAACAGGGTGGATTTCATCCTCCTAATCACCCTTTTGAAGTACTCCAGATGGACTATATCCAGATGGAACGATGTCGAGGATTCAAATATGTTCTCGTAGTTGTCTGCGCTCTGTCCCGTTGGACGGAGGCATACCCGGTTTCAGATTACACTGCCCCGACTACTGCCAAACAGTTGGTTCGAGAATTCTTCCCACGATACGGTTTACCACGTGTTGTCTACTCAGATAACGGCCAGCCGTTCTCATCCGAATTAATGAAACATGTTTCACTTCTGTTAGGATATCAGTGGAAATTCCACTGTGTCCGACACCCCGAGGCAGCAGGTCTCGTAGAAAGACATAATCAGATACTGAAAATCAGATTGTCCAAAATATGCAGAGAGAAAGGTGTCGACTGGATAGTAGCGTTACCAGTTGCACTCTTTTACATGAGAATGGTAGCACACTCTCGAACAGGGCTATCCCCGTATGAGGTGATCTTTGGCAGACCACCAAATATGTGGGGGACGCCTATACCACGCAAAATAACTGATGTTGACTGTAATATGCTGACAGATTACTTGGCTTCCTTGATGTCTGCACTACAATCTTGTCGTTCACAGGTAGCTGCAGCCTTTCCCGACAACACTGAGGTGAAACCCCATGACGTAGTTCCGGGTGATCTCGTATTTGTGAGAAATTTCGACCGAAAGACTCAGCTGGAGCCCAGGTGGAAGACACCCAAGTTGGTTCTGCTCACTACAAGGACAGCCGTGAAGATCGAGGGCCACAAGGGCTGGATTCATTCAAGTCATATCAAGAAATTTCATGGACTATCCTCGGATATAGACATTGTGCCCTGCACTCCCTCACAGACTGATTCAAAACTTCCTTTGGTTGAAAAGACTAAAACCGAACTCTATAAAGTAAAATTGAGGCCTAGAACGTCAGACAATTTGATTGTTTAAGTCCTCTCCAAGGTGAAGCGGTTGAATTTGTCTCTGACATGTATCCTCTAGACCTGAATCATGGACAGTCGCGGAAAATGTTGAAACGACAGGCGTATTGTAAATCACTGCGTAGCCATTGCATAGTGACATTAATAATCTTGTTTTCCTTAAGTCTTTTAATAATTACTGCAAGTATATTGTTGCACATATATTACCCTATTGCCAGAAACGTTTACAATGTTACCGCAGAACATTCTTTTAGTGACCTACCGCCGCATGAATTGTCTTATAGACTTGCGCTGCGCAATAACACTTTCATTAGTATGTTACATCATTCCCATCAGACTAGTAATGCTACTAATTGTTGGGTGTGTGGCCGACTCCCTCCCTATCAGAATTATGAAGGAGTCCTGCCTTTCTTTCCACATCCATTTACACATAATGGCTCCTGTGGAGCATGGTTTAGTTTAATCAATTCCATAGACTCAGACACAGCAGTTTACCAAGATCATTGGGTATGGGGAAACCTGAACCTAGTTTTACTCAAGGTCTGCTACCCTGACAAGGAGGGTCGCCCCAAAAGAACAGGAACTGATCTAGAAAATGAAGTGTATGGATTAGGTAATTTTACACCTAATCTCATGATTCTAAATGTCGTATCCGAAGTTGAACTAGTCTTACCCACCATGTCAGTATTCCCAGCGAAGGGTGAATTGTGTGTAAGAAAGGTTGGTTCCATACATATGGGCCATAGTAAATGCACTACTATAGTAGAATTCAGTGATCAAGGCAAATCTTCATTTAGAGCTTATCGCCACTCCTACTTTATATGTGGTCAGACTGCATATATGCGTCTACCTCTAGATTGGGATGGTACCTGCTACATTGCATTCCTTTTGCCACCTGTTTTCCTAGCTCCTCCTGATTATTATAGAAATATTCATTTAGTACACAACAGAGAGCGGAGAGATCTCCCAATTGTCGATTACACTGAAACAGCATGGGAAAAATACACAGATTTCAATAAAGGCATCTTTCCCTATATAGGTACTGTTACTAATAGTAAGCTGATACGTAGATTAACTAGAACCCTTGAAGCGGTAGTGAATGAAACTATTTCCGCCCTAGGCAATTTAACAGAAGAGCAATCTGCTATGCGGATTGTTGTGCTTCAAAATCGTCTTGTCCTTGACGTCATCCTGGCTGATAGGGGCGGAGCTTGTAGGGTCATCGGATCAAGCTGCTGCGTATTCATACCAGAAAATTCACCATCAGTATATAAAGCCATAACTCGCCTTCATAAGATTGTAAACCAGATACACCAGAACCCAGGCACTTGGACTTGGTCCAGTTGGTTTTGGAGTGTGATATCAGCCTGGGGATGGAGAGTTCTATCCTTCCTAGGTATTGGCCTTCTCATACTATTCAGTTGCTGTCTATGTCTACAATGTGGACCAGCGATCTGTGGTCTGTGTGCCACATCGTGCATTCCACATCAAGATTTTCATTCAAGATCCCGGAAGAAGATAGAAGAACAAATGATGCTATATGAACAGATCAATGGATTAATGAAGATTGATATCTCTTAACGGGCAAGTAGGGGACAAGGAGGGAATGTGGAAATATGGATTTTTCTGGTCAGTTATGTCCCCTATCTTGGACCCCAACGGTTCTATGTGCATGTTACAAGTACATGTATGTTTCCTCCAGTTCCAGTTATGAAGACGCAAATACATGTGCGTCCACCGTCAACATGTCCTCTGTCAGATCCGCCATGAATAGGCCGGATATTCCATTCCTAAATATGAAAGGCCACCGGCTTTATATGGCTCAGTTACTCCATTTTGCAGTCCAGGCAAGTAGGCCTTGATTCCGTCATCAAACTCTTCTTGCCTTCTGCCTCTGAAAACTCCAGTCTGAGCCTGCATCTGTGACCATGAACTTTGTCTCATTCTCTGCGCGGCTCACGAAGCCTGACATCAGCCTATTCTCTGCCAAGAACTGTATTTCACCTTCGAATTATCTGCTTCCCCCTCAGCCGATGCATTCCTGCCTAGTAGTTTAAGTAAACATTCTTCCAGTTACCAAGCAAAAGGCCCGGCTTCTCTGTCCTCATGCAAGTAATTCATAGTCCTGTTACCATGGAATATTCCTATCCCCTCGCATTTAGAGTAGACACTTAGACGCTTGTACACGCACGCACAGTCAGTATAGAATAGATTCTGTCCGAGAGTCCTTCTTTCGTGGATAACATAGTTCTTTAAACATAGGATGTTAGATATGATTTGGGATTAGGTTGACTTGACCCCCCAGACTTCTTGTCTCCACATGTAGAGCTAAATGTCAAGTCCCCTTCACCCCCTAGTTACACGTCAATTACACGTCATGTTGCTGCGCGCGCATCTATGCCAAGTATTATCTTATGGATCCACCTATATGTGACATCATAACCAATTACGTTCCTTTTTACTCCTTATTACACCCATTTTTGGTTACGCGGATAAATCGTCATTTTCCTTATCAATTGTTACGCCTACTGCATTCGCTTCATTGTAATGTATGATCTATAAAAGTCATTTCTTGTCAATAAAGTATGTACTTCACTTCCTGAACCCCCGTGGTGATGGAACTTGGAGCAACCGATTATAATCGATCATTGGAATAAAGCCCATTCCGAACCTCTAATACCACGGATTCTGCCTCTCATTTTACTGAGCTATTTTATTATGTTTCTGTATCAAATTAAGTCCAGGTAAAGGAATTTTATTTACCACAGCCTGACTAGCACACATTCGAGGGTGCTCTGTAAAACTGAAAAAAATCTGCACTAATTCACAAATAATGTCATATGCATGTATTTTTCTCCTTTCTGCTACTGTAAATAGTTAATTCTGCAAATGCCCCCTACCATTCTTCTCTATGTAAAATCTCTATGTAAAGAGCTCCGACATCGCTCTGGATTAAATAAAAAGTCAATTTATTTATAGTATATATAAAACACTGAACTGCCACCAAAACTGGTATCCTGGCGCTTGCATACAAAGAACTTATCTTGCTGAGAGTGTACATACTAATTTCCGAATGCAGAGTGGAATTTACTTTGGGAAGAGCCAGGTCTTCAAGGCCCTTTTGAAGTCCAACAGCTCCGATGAAGCCCTCAGTAAGTACGGAAGCTCATTACATATTTGAGCTGGATTAAGTGCAAACGCCCGTCCCCCATGTTTTTATCTTTGGTACTTTTGGGTACAGACAAGGTTTGCAGTGCTTCATCGGAGAGATCTTGGAGGACTGTATCTTTCAAATCTATGTTGCAGTGGCACAGGACCATATCCTTGTAGAGCCTTGAAAACAATATACATGGCCTTGAACATAATCCTCTGCTTCGGAGGAAGCCAGTGTAATTCCTGCAATGGCATCGTTGGCCCAAGACCTACGAGGTCTATTCAGTGCCAATTTAGCCACGTCTACTTGTACTCTGTATAGTCACTTTATCAGGTATTCAGTACTCCAAGAAGTGGGGCATTATAATAGTCCAGTCTGCTGAGTATGACACTCCGCACCACCATAGTTCTGGATTGGGAGGCAACAAGGGGTGCATCTTCCTAAGACTACATAGTACCACAAACCACGTGTCTGTCACGTTAGCCACTTGATTCTCCAGAGACAATTTTCTGTCAAACTCAACCCCAAGGTTACGAACTGAATCTGAAGGCAGTAGCGCCTCTTCAGAAGGAAGAGGCCAGAAATTGAGGGCAACTGTCATGGGAATTCTACCTGATGCACAGCAAAGAAACTCTTATCCCCATTTAAGTGTCAGTGAGTTGTTGTTCATCCACTCACTGATTTCAACCATGGCTCTCTGAAAATCTGTTACTGCCTACTCCTGATTATTGGAAATAGAGAGAATCAGTAGCGTGTCGTCCACATAGTTGACCAATTTTAGGCCATGTTCCTTAGTAAGAGTAAGGGGTTTCATATACACATTGAATAGCACGGGAGCTAAGAGACGATCCCTGTGGCACTCCCTGGTGCACATTTTTGTAATTAGAGCAATAAGGGGGGAGAGCAACAGCCTGACATTTGATCTGTTAGATAAGATTTCATCAATTTCAGGGCTGTGTCTCCCACTCCAATTGTTGCTAGTTTGTCCAAAAAGATGGAATGGCAGACCGTATCAAGCGCAGCTGACAGAGCAAACATTATCAAGAATTTCAGCTGGCCACAATCTACCCTCATACGCAGTTCATCAAGGGCAGTAATCAGGCCAACTCGGTGCCATGCCTCGGTCGGAACCCGAACTGCTCCTTCTCAAAGAGAAAATGGGTTTCCAGGAAATGAGAAAGTCTTTCACAGAGAAAGGTAGGAGCGATATGGGTCTGTAGTTGGTTAGAATCAGTGAATCTGCATAAGTTTTTTTTTTAAAAAGAGGCGGAGCAATAGCCCTTCTTCCTAGCAGACAACACTATCCCTGACTCCCAAAATTGATTACACCATTGCAAAGTAATAAGGGCTAAATCTTTCCACACTCTAAGAGGTCTAGGATCTAATGGAGATCTCGAGGTGGTGGATCTAGCAGTGGACAAATGGCACTTCATTGAGATGGGGTCAAATATATTGAACCTCTGGGCCTGACATTCCGTTATCTCTACTCTATTCTGAGCCATGATAGCTGGAGCATCAATTTCTTCTAATAATCTGCTAATCTTTTTATCAAAGAAGTTGTAAAGGCCATAGCAAAGCTCCTGCGATGAAGTGATTGTCTTTTTAGTGCAGTCCAACTGCGAAAGCTCCCAGAAGATATCAAAGACCTTTCTCTTGTCATTTCCGGCAGCAAGAATTTCATTGGTTAAATAGTCTGCCTTGGCTTTGCTGACCTCTTTCGTGTAGTTCTAAAGAGATATATTTACGTTTTTCTTATCAGCGTCGGGGTATCCCCTCCGCCACTTCCTTTCCAGCTGTCTACATGCTAATTTAAGCATTTTCAGCGAGTCATTACACCACAGTACAAAGGACCTACGCCGAGGTTTTGAACTTGTGACCGGGATCAGATTATCCAGGGTTTCCCGTATCGCCTACTCATAAACTGAGCAGTTGACTTCTATGGAATTCTTCAAGTTGAACCTATCGTGGAGGTTCAAAATAGGCAGCCCATCTGTTCTGTTAAGTTCATGCCAGGGTGTCCTTAATGGCAGAGTAGCCTGTTTGCCATGGCAGTGCTCCCTTCCCATTATTAGAAATGAGATTAGGGCATGATCGGTCTAGCATAATAGCACAATATCTTGTATCAAGATCAGATCATTAGGGGCAAGAATAAGGTCAAGGGTGTTTCCTGCTCGATGGGTGGGGCCACACACCAGTGGTTAAAGGCCTAGAATCTCACATGACCTCAGCAATTCTTGAAAAGGAGGCGAGAGGTCTCCTTCTGCCCAGAGATTAAAATACCCTAAAATAAGAAAAGTTTGAACGCGCTAATGTCACGTTAGTAAGAACCTCTATCAGGAGGGTGAGGAATGCATTTGAAGACCCAGGGGGTCAGTAACATAGAACCCCAGAAAACATACTTCCTCTTTCTGTTTTTAAGGTAAAGCCTTAGGTTTCTGGGCCTTTATTGTCGTCCACGGGAAACTGCAAAAAAATTACATTTTCCTTGTAAATAATTCCAACTCCTACCCCCCCCTTATCAACTCTGGGTTTGAAAAACCTTAAACCCAGGTGTACAAGCCAAAACTAGATCTACTATTGACTCAGAATTAGTTCAAGTTTCTGTAATGAACAGAGTATCCCAGTCTAAAGTCTTGAGGAGCAAATGTATTTCCATGCAGTGTTTCACCAGTGACCTTGCGTTTAGTAAACCCCATCTCAAGGCCAAAAGTTCCTTGCTCTTAACATCTAAAAATGTCTAATTCTCAGAACCTCCCCCCTCAACAATGGCTTCTGAGATATAGATTCCAGATTGATTACCGATATGTAGTAATTTGTTTCTGGAATAGTAAATCCTAGAAACAACAGCATCCCCTAGACTAAAACTGTCAGCGTGGCTGGCTCTATGCAAGAGGTCATGATTGCTCACTAAAACAATATAGTTATGAGCAGATAAGTGGGTGAAATGGATGGATCGGCAGCCTAAGCTAGACACTTAAAGAATTATACTCTTCACGTCTGTAAAATATGTAATATATTAATATATAAACCTGCATAGGACGTTTAGATTACACTTGATAAGATGTTGAGATAGGATAGGAAAATACACTTGACAGACCCTAAATGTGAAACCAATGTGAAAATTGATATATTTTTGGCCTGCCCTATTTTTACAAATACTGGTTTCTGATTTTATTTTAAAGTTGAGCAGCATTTTGAAATTTGTACTAACTCTGGATACCCAAAATGATATTTTCTGGGCATCTGCAATAAAAACTATATGCTATAGTGATTGACAGAATAATTCTAGTGAGGAACTGGAAGGTGAAACATCCACCTCTGTTCAATGATTTGTAGTAGAAAATGTGTAGGGTAAATACCATTACATACATGTTGCAACCAGGAGTGAAAGCACTTCCAAATTATGACAAATGTGGGTACGTTTTTTCTCAAATTTAAATTACAACCACTTGCTTTTTCTTCGTCTACTGTTTCATCACCATTTATTTTTCCTAACTCACTTTAATTTCATATTATCAATCAATCAATCAAATTCTTTATTCGATGAAATTTCATCATAAAAGAAACAAATAAACAATACAGTACAGTATGTAAGCTACCAAACATAAAATTTAAAATATATACAACGGTTTTCATTGCCCCATTATAAAATAGACACTAAAAACGTATCAGACATAGTGGAAATCCTAGCCATGGACTTTTCGCTAATAGATGGACATAGGGGAGGTTTTACAACGCCTCATACGGGACCGCCACGCACTACCCAGGAATTTTGCGACTCCACAGACCATAGCAATGGAGGAAGTATCAGTGCTGAGTATCCGCAAGGCCATTCTATGGCATCTAAGGCCCAACCCCTTACATAGCGGCTTTAACCAGATCCTCCTGGCTACCCTGTAAGCTGGGCAAGCAAAAAAGAAATGCGCCACAGACTCTGTAGGGGCTGCGCAGCCAGGGCATGAATTCGATCGGCCATCTTGCTTTTTCCACCCCGAAGTGAAATCGTTTACTGGGAGGATCCCAAACCTAACCTTCAGATAAAGAGCTCTGTCCCAGGGCAGCTCGATGTAATCCAAGAGTGGTTCAAAACTCCTAACCCATTTAAATGACAAAAATCGCTCTGTTAGAAGGCCCCCTAAACTACTAGAGAGGGTCTCCTTCTGAACTAGATCCCAGTACAGTTGTTTAATCACTAACTTGGGTGGAGGTGATTGGCTTTCCCAGGAGTCACTCAAACCCAGAAGGACTACCATCCGCTTCAGGTTGCTCAGCCACTTAAACCTATTGTTGGAATTAAGCAGGATTAGTTTGTCTAGGGCGGCGGCATATTCCTGAAGCTCCCGTGTCCTTCGTAAGCGAACCCAAAAAAGTAACGGGCTCAAGCACACTAGAGCCTTATGAGGACGCCTGCCCATATCTGCCCGTAGAGGGATTAACGGGGTGGATACTGGGAGGGCAACCGCATCTCTCATGAACTTGTTTTCAGATCTATCTAACTCTGTAGTATTTTCAAACCCCCATAGTTCAGAGCCGTATAAGGCGGATGGGAGAACTTGGCCCTCATAGATAGTAAGGAGCGGAGATAAGGGCTTACTCTTAGATTTCCGGTGTTCTCTCATAACCGCCCCAGAAACTCTTTTATAGTTTAACAGCATTTTGGCCAAGTGGTCCTTCCAGCTCATGCGATTGTTGACCCTAATACCCAAGTAATCAAAGGAGTCTACCAGCTCCAAGGGCTCCCCATTAAGTAGAAAATTATTCCTAAATCTGGTGGAAGGAGCCAAGGCTATGAGCTTGGTTTTTAGAGTGTTGATGATAAGGCCTCTATCGCTACAGAATGTGCTAAAACGATTCAAAAGCTTTTGGAGGCCTGACGGGGACTTGGAGATCAAGATGGTGTCATCCGCGAAGAGGAGTGTGGGGATTTTTTCACCTGCCAAGGATGGAGCATCAGCTGGTTCCCCTCTCAGATGGTCCACCACTCTATTCACAAAAAGAGAGAACAGCGTTGGAGCCATAACACATCCCTGGCGTACACCCCTCTTCACGGGTATCTTCTCAGTCAATTGGCCTTGGGTACCCCACCTGATCCTAGCATAGTTCCCCTCGTGGAGTTGCACAATAAAGCCCAAAAGGGGTCCTGGGAACCCCATATTCTCCAGAACTTCCCACAACCTCTCACGAGGGACCAAGTCGAAGGCCATCCTGAGATCTATGAAAGCCAGGTATAAACTACCTTTATTGATGGTAACCGTCTTCCAATAGATCGCAAAGAAGCGAAAGACCTGGTCCATCGTGCCCACCTTTTGGCGGAACCCAGCTTGGAGATGGGACAAAACATGCCTCTCTTCCAACCAGATGCCTACCCTCATAATAATTACCCTGCCAACCACCTTCTGTAACACATCAATCAAACTGATTGGTCTGTAGTTGGCAGGGTCGTCTCTGGCGCCCTTCTTAAAGACCGTGATTACCTCCGCTCCCTTCCACGAGTCTGGAACGGGGTATCCGTTGGAAATCAGATTCATTATTTTTGCAATAAGTTTGGCCCATAGCTCCGGTTCCTCCAAAAGGAGGTCTCCGGGAATCCCATCTGGGCCAGCAGCTTTCTTCGGGGTAAGATGTCTGATAGCCAGCACCACCTCAGAAGACAAAAAGGGGTCCGGTTGCAAGGAAGGGGTCCTGAAAACATAGTCAGGGGGAGAAAGGGACACTTCTGACCCACCATACAGCGTAGAAAAGTGAGATTGCCATTGCTGGCTGGTTATGTGACTGTCTAGAGAGCAAGAGCTATTCAGCCTTGCTTTGTTGATCAGATCCCAAAACAGCGATGAGTTCTTTCTTTTGGAAGCTGCCTTGAGGTCTTGCCAGCGTTGTTCCTCCCACTCTCGTTTAGCTTGCTCCAGAGCCCTTGCATATTCTTTCCTGGCTACACTAACCAGAGGTTGACTCTTTTTACGCAGGGCAGTTCTAATCTCATTTCTTTTAACCTTACAATGGGCCGAGTACCAGGGGTTACTTGCTAAAGTTGTATTATTTTCCCTGCTGCCTCCCCTGCCCTTTTTATTTTCAATTAAAAAGAATTTTCCAACTTCCTCTACAGTGTTTTTGTACGCCTGTACAAAGGACATACCCTGGGCGGTCGCTGGTTCCTGGTCAAGCACCGCCAATTCTGTAGTCAGGTCTTCAACATGCGCCCTGATCTTTACCAAGTTGTAAACCTGCGATTGAACTTTCTCCCATTTCAACCTACGGTTGCCCTGGAATGGTATCACCTCATTGGTGGACCTCGGGTAGGTTAGCCTCCTGTTGAAGTTCCGCTTCCTCCATCTTAACGTCATACATAAAGAATTGTGATCACTGTCCTGTGAAGGAGTCACCTCCATATCTACTAAGTCACACCACAGTGTCACATCTAGTAAGATGTAATCAATTCTTGACGGGCTACTTAGCCTATTAAAGGTCATCGCACCGTCGGGGTCGGAGGGAGTCCTACCGTTAAGAGCTCTAAGGTTGTATTCCACAATAAGGGAATTAATCTGTATAACCTTTGTTGACCATTTTTTAATTGGGGCCAAGGACAAGGTCGGAATAGACCATCTAGAGTCCGCCTCCTCAATACCCAAAGGATCGTCACCTTCAAGTGGTTCAAAGGTACAGTTAAAATCCCCTCCCACAATAATTTTAGAGGAAGGGGGGCAATTGGCTAATGCTTGATCTAAGATAGATACGGTGCTTGAGTTTGTATCCCCTGTATTCCCTCTTGCATAGATGTTGAATAGCTCTATCCTACTGCCCTTATTTAATCCCTCTAATAATAATGAAATGTGTTGAATGTCCCAACACCCAGAATCATGAGTAGTTACTGCCCAGTTCAGGGTGGTCTTGATCCATACATGTAGACCCCGGCTGGTCTACCCCTTCCACTACTCTGAGCTGGTATAAAAAAAGTGGTATATCCTGATTTATGTAATGGAAGTGTGCTCCAAGTTTCTTGGAACATACATACATCAAATTTTTCGATGAAGAAGTTCCATTCAGGTAGAGCCAGCTTTCTTTGCAGACCAGCCACATTCCATGAGACCAGATGTATGACCTTATTATCTGCTAAATGCAGTTTGGAAGGGACCCCCACATTCATATCCGGGTCAAGCGAGGTTTGGGCACTTATAGAATCTGCTTGGATTAAGGGGTCTAGCAACCTGGGGTCTGCAGCGCTAAAGCCCGAGGGTGCGAGTGAGTAGGGGGATACAGTCCTGCCAGTAGCAATTCCAATTGGCGGGGTTAAACCTGTGATCACAGGGACAGATCCAGAGTCTTCCAGACACATCTCGCGAGTGCCAACCTCAAGACTGGGTGAACCTACTCGTCCCTCTCGGCCCTGAGGAGACATTAACCTTCAATCACAGTCTGCCAAGCTAGAGAGGGCTTCGAACCGGTTCGCTGTCTCTAAGGGAGTGGAGGGCCTCAAATGGTCCCATCCTCTCTTGTAGTTCCTGGTGGATCTAGGGGGAATAAAGTTCCACCTTGTAGGATCAGCAATACGGGTAGTATGTGGGGCGTATGTCAAATAGCTAGGTATAAATGTACCTGTTGGAGTGGGGTACGATAAGACCTGCTTAGTTATATGGGAAGGGGGGAACACCAACGATCTGGGGTAAAAGTAAGTTAACGCGTGTGGGATGATGCCATTGTTACCGTTTTCGGGGGGCCAATCCAAGATGTGCTTAACTGCTCGTGGGTCTCTAAAATTTACTACCACGATGTCTCCCTCGATGTTTTTACTTTTACCACCCAGCCATGGGAGACGTCTGACGTGTAATATCTCCCCGTTGATGTTCTCCTCAATTGGTCTATGACTACTAAGCCAATACATGGTTTTATTTTTTAGCTCGGTATACCCTTCTCTTTTATTATCCATCAAAGGTGGAACCCCAGTCAAAACAACCACCAAGGGCATAGCTTCGGGAGGCAGGTCAACTTGTGGCATGTTATTTGTTATGGGCTTGTCAATACTGGAACTTTCCCTCTTGTCCCGCAAAGTGATTATGTGGGCATTTATTCCTCCCCCCTCTAGATCATCCAATGTGGTCGCTCCCTGGGAGCTCCCAGTCGTGGAGGGCAGTGACCCATAGTGAATCGCAGCTAACTGGTTAGGTGGCTGAACTATAGCCTTGGAAAAGTGGGGATTGGGGTTAGATACCTCAGCTATAGGATCTAAGCCACTAGAAACAGCCACCTTCCCCTGTCCTATAGTCAGTTCTGTTTTCTTACTTATAACGGATTCTAAGTCCGCAAGTCTTTTCTCAACTCTTAATAAGCTTTCAATAAGCGGTGCGATAAGGGACTTGATCACCTGGCCCCAAACGTCCTGGTAGACAGCAGAAGAGGTAGCTAATGAATCAACAGAGATGAAACCTGACTCAATAGGGGGCACTTCGGGTTCTAGGGTAGCTATTGAAGCTGGAGGGGGCGATTTAGATGTAATAATCGCTTCGTCTGCTGTCCCTTTTGCTAAATTTATGGTCTTCAATGCATGTTTCCCAAAATCAGAGTGGTTGATCTTAAGTTTAGCTGAGACTCCCCCTTTCTTGCATCTTCTCTTACTCGGTGGTGGACCAAGAGTCTTAACTGCTTTGAGCGGCTTAATATACTTCTTGGCCTGTTTACCAAGTGGTAGCGTGGATTTATTTACAACTTGGGGAGAACTAGAAGAACCAGGGACATGATTTTCATGAATGTCCTGCTCTTTAGGAGCAGTAGGTGTGAGGGCACATTCCCTTAGCGGGAGAGGATCACTCGACTGTATAAGAGGGTCAGCTATGGCATTACAACTATCACCAACACAAAAGGGGACCTGGAAGTTAGTCCTAAGCTTTAGATTTTCAATGGAGCTCAGTTCTGCGTTTGGCCAAGGTATTGTCCTTTTCCTCCTCATGTAGCACCCTTTTGAAGTAGGTATCTAACGGGCCGGCTGACATAACCCCCGTCAATTCGTGTACAGCTTTAGTAGAGCTGTTGGTCATGGTAGGAGAGTATCGCAGGGTGTGCGCGTACGCATGCACTACAAGGTACTAACGGGTTAATAACCAAGCCCAGCCCGGCCTCACTCGGCCTCTGAGGGCCTAAGAGGGCCCACCCTTTGCCCGGGCGCGTCACGCTTACGCGTGGAAACAAGGCTGAGCTATAGGGACTGGGGGAAATAGGGGAGGGGCCGGGAAGAGGAGGCAGCTGCGAACACCGCCAAGCAGCCTGGTCCTCGCAGTCCCGGATTGGAATGCACAAAGTTAAAACACCCCCCAATCAGCACAGCGTCCACGGCAGGGTCCTCAGTGCTCCACGAAATCCAGCAACAAGAGCCCAGGTATGTAGCGAGCAGTGACAAGCCTACGAGCGGCACCCGCGAAGCGGGGGCCGCGAGGCGTTAAGAGCCGGCTGGAGGAGGGGCCGGGAAGAGGAGGCAGCTGCGAACACCGCCAAGCAACAAGAGCCCAGGTATGTAGCGAGCAGTGACAAGCCTACGAGCGGCTCCCGCGAAGCGGGGGCCGCGAGGCGTTAAGAGCCGGCTGGAGGAGGGGCCGGGAAGAGGAGGCAGCTGCGAACACCGCCAAGCAGCCTGGTCCTCGCAGTCCCGGATTGGAATGCACAAAGTTAAAACACCCCCCAATCAGCACAGCGTCCACGGCAGGGTCCTCAGTGCTCCACGAAATCCAGCAACAAGAGCCCAGGTATGTAGCGAGCAGTGGCAAGCCTACGAGCGGCACCCCATATTATCTATCTGCCAGTGATGGAAAGACTAATGTTTATCTAATATTTGCATAAGCTGCTTTATTATCCTATAACCCCATTGGTCCTTGTGCCAGCTCCCCTTGCGACAGTTCTCCTGTCCAGCTTGCATGCAGTCCACTACCCTCTGCTGCCTGTCTACCTGCTGCCCTCTGCCTTTTCCTCTTGTTTTTTCCCCCTGCGTTTTGTCTTTTTTGGTCGTTTTTCTGCCCTCTGCCTTTCTGCTCTTTTTCCTGCCCTCAGTTTTGCCTTTTCCACTTGTTTTTCTGTCCTGTTTTCCCTTTCTGCTTGTTTTTCTGCCCTCTGTTTTGCCGTTTCCGCTCTTTTTTTCTGACTCAGTTTTGCAATTTTCTGCCATCTGTTTTGCCTTTCTGCTCATTTTTCTGCCCTGATGGGCCTTTTCTACTTGTTTTTCTGCCCTGTTTTGACCTCTTTTGCTCTGTTTTACCTTTTCTGCCCTCTGTTTTGCCTTTTACGCCCGTTTTTCTGCCCTCTCTTTTGCCTTTTCTGTTCGCTCGTTCTTGTGCCCTCTGTTTTGCCTTTTTCCTGTTTGTTTCTTTCATCTTCTCATTATTTCCTCAAGACCTGTCTCAGGGGTGCTTGGCACAATGGGGAACTCGCACCCGTGTGCCCAGATACCCTGTGGGGTGACAGTGCTGCGCTTTACAACTACTGATTGATTGAATATGTGTATATTCTCTTACTATCACACAAAGAAATTAAAAACAGGTGGAAGAGGGAAGAGTAGCAGGCACAACAAAAAAGCATCATAGCATGGAAATATAGACCAACAAGAAGTGAATGGCAAATAAAAAAGATTAAATTGCGCCAGCAGTGAACTAGGATTGTACAATTGACTGAACAGTCAACATGCAAGTTGCATTATGCTTCTTCATAATATATATATAGCGTGTTCATATTTTACTTCAGTGTTAAGTCACCCTATTGCCTAATTGTAAAATGAATCCTAAACTCTTCCATTTAGACCAGACCGCATTCCGCATGATCAAACCTGTTGGCAATATCGAGTCTTTTTCACTTGCGATGGTTTACCCAGAATACTATTTACTAAGCCTGTAATGTGAACATTAGTAAAGATGCTTAGAATCTAGAATAAATCAACATGTTTGTACATCAAAATTCACCCTTCAGCCAGGACAATAACAATTGCATGGTGTTAGCAGAAATCGTTCGTTTTGTGTCCTAAATGCTCCAGTCCGTGGCTGATATATGCTCGGCGTTGTTCCTGGTATCGGCGGCCCGTCGGGCGCCCTCTGATCTCGTCCTCAGCACCTGCACGTCTCCTCAGTATTAACCCCCACGCTTCCCTTATCTCTCTCCGCACACTTCAGCCGGAGCTCCACTCCCTCCCTCAGCCCCTGCGGGCTCGCCGGTATCTCTGACCAGACTCGGCGGTCCAACCGCCCAGGGATCGCCTTCCAGCACAGCCCGAGCTGCAGCCGGTCCGGGCAAAGAGCCGCGCGTTTCCGGAAGGCAAATACACAAACCGGAAGTGTTCAGGGGCAATTTCTTCCAACACTGTGAACTCATTTGGTAGGTTTATGAGTGACATTCTAGAATTCAACAATACGTGTAGGATTCAACATGGATAATTATGACAGGAGCGAGATAGATATCACCTTATCTAGAAGCATACTTGCCAACATTTTTAACCTGGGAAGTGGGAGATTTTGAAAAGAAAACCATGGGAATGTATTTTCCTCCCTGCATTATACAGAGTCAAAGGTAAATGGAGGTAGGGAGGGGTCAGAGACACAAAGGTGTAATTGCAAGCCATCTTTCTCTTGTGGGGGGACGCTTATCACCTAAGCATAAACATTCAACAAAGAATGTCTGTTTTACTTGTTTAAAAGTGCCCTTTTTAGAGGCAGGAAACAAACTTACCTTCTTTTTTCTTTTAAAATGTTATAGTTTTGAGTCAATTATAATTTTAACTCCATCTTACTAATTGGAAAATATGTATCTGCTTCACAATAGGGGAAATCACATTTAAATGCTCTTTCTGCATTTCCTTTTGTGCTAATATCTAGTTCCTTATTTTGTATAGTACACAGACAATTGGGAGGTCTCTTCGGGGCCCTAATAAAAACATAAAAGAATCATAAACCACTCAGATCTCTGCATGTATCTTAGTAATATACAGTGCAAAGTTTTTACCTGAGCTGTGGCTGTAAAGGAGGTATGATGAGGTTGATACAGCCCCTCTTACGATGGACTGACATGGTTGCAAATTGCCTATGCTAATTATTTCCTCATCTGTTTTTTTAGGACTTGTTTCCTGCTTTCGCAGTTCAAGAAAAGCAGCTTGGGTGACCAGGGATGGTTGGATAACATTATATAAATAAATAAGTGGCTTCTTCACAGTTCTGTAGTCTGAGAGTGTTTGTGCATTCCTGGGTCATTTGCGTGGACTTTCGCACACATTGGTGAGGCATCCAGCCAACACTTTGGTAAGGCTGGCTCCTGCACTCTAAATCATGTATTCACTAATAGCAGAGTAAATTAGAACTGCAAATTAATTATAATCGAAGAGTGCCTATGTTTCACTTACGCTTCCTCCATCACATAGTGAAGCGCTGTGACCCAAGACATGATAAAAGCACCACACTGGTCCCTCACACGTGATACTAAAACACTTACCACGTAGGCTCATAGTAGGTACAACACCCTTCCAACCAAGCACTCCTCAAAAATGTAGCGTGCTACCGAGGGCACGAGTCATGGGTACACGCCGTCCACCCACTATTTTCACAGGATGTGCGTTGTTCACCCTGCAAGAAGTGGGCCCCACTGAAATATGCTGAGTTTGTCCAAATGTAATTTCCAACAATGAGACACATTCAGCAGCGCCTGCATCTTGTGTGCTTTTGTTTCGAGCCGCAATGTGCAAGCGCAAAAGGGCCGAATTAAAGGGGCCAGCAGGCCTCCTTTTGTTCCACTATCCTGACTGGGAGCTATCTGAGCCTCACACCTAGATGCAAATACAAGGCCGGGAAAACAAAAGCACACAGCTTGTTGCTATCACTTCACAAACACTTAAGAGATTTGTGCTTTAATCCCTATGTTTAAGAGATATCCATGCACTATACTAATGTCAGCTGTGTTGGTCTGTTCCAGTATTTACACAAATAATTATTTAAATACCACTATTTTGTTTTATTTCTTTAACAACACATCTCATCCCAATGCAGGGTTGTAGGAAAGTGGATTTCTGTTGCAGTAACCCCCCCACTTTTTGCCAGATTTCTGATGCACTTTGACTTGATGTGCACTGGGTCCCTGCCAAAAACCGTAAGGAGTGACACAGTACAATAAGTATAGGCCTCCCCATGCATTGCTGGATTTGCGTTGTGCTTGCGACACGACTCCAGCAATGCAAGACTTTTGCGCCAACAGATGCGTCAGAATTTCTAACACATCTGTCAATCCTTGCGCCATGGTGGGCCGTATTGTAAATACGGCGCATCCGTGGTGGCGCAAGGGTTTCGCATGGAGGCACAGGAAATTGACACATAATAAACTCACACTGATGCCAGTGTGGGATTTATTATACAGTGCACTCAGAGGTCATCTTAGAGATAGTTCTGAAAAACGACCAACCTCTGGTGGGTTCGCTGACTGGTAAACATCAGCCTGCAACCACAAGACATGTTTCTGGACCCCTGGGAGGAAGCCTTCACTCCCTGAGCCCAGAAACAAAGCCTTTCCCGGGCCGAGGTCTTCACACCTCCCCCAGATCAGGAAGAGCCACCGCCTTTGCAACACGACCCCAGCCTCCCCTACTATCAGGAGCAGACCCCCTTCCTGTCTCACTCCCCTTTCGGTGGGAAGACAGGCAGGAAAAATTAGAGCAGTCCAGAAGGTGTACCCACCTCTGCCTACACCTACCCTCAGGGGTGCAGGCGAGGGGAAGTCCACTCTTCAGTGCCCACCATCTTGCAGATGGTAGGCACTCTCCAATCAGGATAAGGGATTGTACCCACTCCCCCATGTGGGCTGTGCACACCAAGGGTGTAGTCACCCAAAGGTCAGTAGCCTATTGGCTATTACCTCAAGACCCCTAAAACGCCCCTAAATACAGTATTTGGTCGACAGCCCTGAACCCAAAAGGCAGATTCCTGCAACCTACAAAGAGGTCGCACAGCAGAGTAGACTACCGAAAAGAACTGACTTGTCCCCATCACTACTGGCCTGTCTGCAGTTTCCGGAGATCCTGCGCCAAAAGTCAACTTGTCCTGCCGCCAGCGACCTTGAAAACCCCTGGGAGGACTGACTGTCTTCAACAAAGAGCGGATCTCCTGCAAACAGCAGCTCTGTTCAAAAGAAACTCCAAAGACAAACTCTGAGCCTGCTGAGGGCGAAAAAACTCCATGCCTGGAACCGCCACTGCACCGGTCTCCTATGGCCTGAGTTCCAGTGGCCCACTGGTCCCAGCGAGGTCCAAGTCCACTGTGGGTTGACCCCTCCAGGACATCCCCGACATCGCCTGCAGCCTCTGCACGGAGACACCCCCATCCGCAAGCGGCCCGGTAAGGTGAAATCCAACCTCAAAAGGCACCCCTGCATCCAGCCTCCCTGCACCCTGGAAAAGAGGACTTAAGGTGCACCCATGCCCGAGCCCTCCAACGTACCTGCCCTGCTGTTGGTTCCTCCCTGAAGTCTTCCTGGACTGAGCCTGTAGCCAAAATCCAAAACCGGCAACCCCCATAGGATTGCATTGGGCTCCCGACCCCTCCTAAGCACCCTGCACCCGGCCGCCCTAGTGTTGCTGGTGGTGTGGACATGGTGCTGACTGGGGACCCCCTTTGTCCAAACCTTAACCCTAGGAGCTTGGCTCCCGAGACCGAGTGGCCTGCCCATGAGCAGCCCCCAACCTAGGTACCCCCTAACCCGTTTGGTTACATTGGCATCCTGCACTCTGCACCCGTCCGCCCTAGAACCGCTGGTGGTGCAATTTGAGTGCCTACCTGGACCTTGGGGAACCTTGGTCCTAACCCCAAAAACTCCCACTTGTAAGTCGAGTAGTAACCTCCAAAACCGATAACCCTTTTTCTCCCTAGGAACCCAAGTTATAACATTTTGGGCCTAACATTGTTTTAAGTGTAGAACTGCTAATGTATGGAGAAAAGTGAACTCAATTGCAAAGTATAAAAAGTCATGCTTACCTTCTATGTAGACATCTTAAGGTGTGGTATTTAGGCATACCACCCCTGGTACTCAAAATAACTAAAAAGTAATTTAAAAGTATTTACTGTATGGTACAAACTACATTTAAAAGTGATACAAACTTGTAATAATTGAAATTTCAATCACAACTGCATTACCTTGAATAATCTTACATTTTGAAAGTATCTATTACTTACTTGTGCCAAGTTCTGCTTGGTTCTAAAATAAAACCCAAGTATATCTTTTGTTATACTTACCTAATTGGTCTAGATTCTTTCTCCGAGTGTGTGAATCAGTACTTCATTGAGTGAATACAGTAAATGCTTAACACACACTCTGGATAAGCCTAACTCCTCACCTACAATACCACAAAGAGAGCTGTTAGTACTTAGCTAATTTAGCTTCTGCTATACCTCTGGGGACTCCCTGGACTCTGCACACTATACCTTACTTTGGTATAGTAAATACAGAGCTAGCTTCCTACAAGGGTGTCAGAGCGTTTTACATCACACATGCACTTTAAACATTGATTATAAATCCTTTAAATGTGTAAATCAATGTACAAGGTGTGTTACGTAAGACAGTGAGGGTTACAAGGAGTAGGAGTCACATGTCCTTCATAGCTTGATGTGCTATCTTAGAAGGATTATTATTTATTTATTTATTTATATAGTTTTATATAGCGCGAACATGACCACCGAGGGAATCAGAGCGCTTTACAGATAATGGAGAAAGGAAGGGTATAGGCAAACATACATGGTCAACAGAGCGAAATGTACAAAAGATTATTAAAAATGTCCAACAGTAACGTGAGCAAAACCGCTGGGCTACAAACCGCGGCTCAGGACCCCGGGTCAAGTGGGGAAGGCGGACTGAGGCAAATATTTCTTCATCAAGAATCCTTTAACTTACAATTTGAAGCCGACAGTGGAAGGGATCACCCTGACTTCAGGGGAGAGAGAGTTCCAGATCCTCAGCGCCATGCCAGAGGAGGCATGATTGTAAATCTTTTTTTTCATTAATTTTGGGGGTTTGAGTAGGAGGGTGCTGGCACTTCTGCAGGCTCTTGTACCACAGGAGAGCTCAAGTTTCTGAGTGAGGTAAAGCGGGGTCTTGAAGTGGATGGCTTTGTGTGCCATACATACAATTTTCCACTGTAGCCGAGCTTCATATGGGAGCCACTTCAGGGCCAGCAGGTCCGAAGAGATGTGGTTGTATTTTTTAGAACCCGTTAAGAGCCTAGCCGCAGAGTTGAGGACCACCCTAAGAGGAGCCGTTTTCACTCTGGGAAGCCACAAAGTGTTGCACTGCCATAGTCCAACTTTGCGATCACTAATGCTTGCACTGCAACCTTTAGGTCATGATCAGGGAGAAAGGGTTTGAGCTTCCTTAGGATGCTGAGTTGGAAATTCACTCCTTTAGTGAGGGAGCTGATGTGCTTTTGCATGTTTAGATTTTTGTCTAATATAATACCAAGCGAGGATGCCGAGTCCACAAGGTGAGGTCTACAGTTGAGAGCAGTAAGCTGATTTAGCCATTGCTCCATGACCGGGGATTGCTTGTGGGGTGAGATTAGGGAGGAATTCTGTTTTTGGGGCATTTAGCTTAAGGTGGTTCCGTGTCAACCAACTTTGAGTTTCCAGGCTGGATGATTTCAGAATTTCTGTTAGAGGCTCCATGAACAAGTTAAAGAGCTTGGGAGAGAGTACAGAACCTTGTGGTTCCGCCAGCGTAACCGGAGCAGGCTGGGTCTAGGATTGGTTAGTCTTGACGCTTTGAGATCTATTCTGGAGGAATGAAGAGAACCAGTTAAGCACCGGCCCAGATAACCCATCCTGTGTTCCAGGAGGTGAATTAGGTTGTCGTGTTTGACAGTATCAAATGCTGACGAGAGGTCAAGAAGGACCAGTAGGCACGACTCATTGTGGTCCAGCATTCTTAGCGCATCATCGACAATGTGCGTTAATGCCGACTCTGTGCTATGGCCCGGGCGGAAACCAGATTGGCAATGATCCAGGAGTTTGAAATGGTCGATGTGGTTGCAGAGTTGGGCAAGCACACATTTCTCCAGAAGCTTTGCCAGGGTGGAGATGTTGGAGATTGGGTAAAAGTTATGCAGGTCCGTAGGATCCGCTGTTGGTTTCTTGAGAATTGGCATGACCTGCCCCGATTTTAGGCAGTCTGGAATATCCCCTTGCTGAAGTGATGCATTGATGATCTTAGTTCACAATGTTAGTAAGGAGGATTTAACTTCCAGGAAGAGGTTCGATGGCAGAGGGTCATTGTAATGGTTGGAGGGTTTCAGAGTCGATAATGTTTTGCGTGTAGAGCACTCCTCTAGGGTTTGGAACAGACTCCAGGAAGCATTGTTTTTAGGGGGGACGGGTTGCACATGGTCAGAGATGGCAACGCCTAGTGGACATAGGGAGGTCCTTGGACTGATCGCCAGGTGGTCCAGGGCAGATCGTAATTCAGCTTCAATCTTAATAGACTTAGCAATGAAGAAGTCTGCAAATTCTTCACAATTAGGGAGTGCCACTTGACCATGAGATGCGGGGTTCGGAGGACTGTTGGCTTAGGACTTGATGAGTTTGAACAATTTTTTGGTAAGTTTTTTTGCTTGGTCATGTTGAGTTTGGAAAAAGGTGGCCTTCGAGCCTCTGATGCGCTTATTATATATGCTTCTCAGGGATCTCAGGTGGTAGAGATGCTCATGGAAGGGATATGACCGCCATTGCCTTTCAGCCAGCCTTAAGTTTCTTCTTTTGGAGTTAAGACTGTCCGTAAACCAAGGTTTGGAGCGTTTAGAGGACATTCTTTTGACCTGTAAAGGTGAAACCAAGTCTAGTACGTTCAGCATTGCGTGGTTATAGTGGGCCATAAGGTCGTGAACATCAGACATGTTCGGTGAGGGGTAGGGTGTTCTCACAGAGAGCAGTCAGATCTTGCGGGTTGATATTACGTAGGCATCTCTTCAGCTGTTTTGGGTTCTTAGGCTGAGCTTTACATACTCTTACCGAATCAAGAATCCAGAAGGAAATGCAGAAATGGTCTGTCCAATCACATGGGAGAATCGAGTCAAGGAGGCTGGAGTTGGGCTTGCCAATAATCAGATCTAAAGTAGCTCTTTTGATATGAGTAGGGCTGTCACATATTTAGGTTAGGTTGAGGTCAAGAAGGAAGGATTTAAGGCTATTGACCACCCCATCGTTTACATCGTTCCAGTGAAGTTTGAAATCTCCCAGGAAGATTTAAGTGCCATGGAAGTCTGCATTGGCCGAGATAATATCCATGACCAGTTCTGAGAAAGGAAGGTTGTCTCGAGGGGGGGTGGTAAAACGTGTGCAGTTTGCAGGAGTGATTATTGACACCAGACACTTCAAAGCATAGGTATTCACAAGACGGCAAGAGGTCAGTCTGTAGTACTTTCACTGTAAGATTGCTACGATGTAAACATACTATGCCACCACCTTGACCAATGGATCTGTCTGACTTAATGATATCATAATTGGGAGGTATTAGAAGGTCCAGGCAGGGGGCAACTGTGTCATTTAACCATGTTTCCGTCAGCATTATAAGGTCAAGATCCTGCGCCAGGGTGAGGTCGGCAATATCCGCAGCATGTTTAGCTGCCGATCTACAGTTTAGGAGCACACATTTGAGACTTTTGTTGGTGTCTGTTAGTGCCGCCGGAACTGTGGAGACTCTCATGAGGTTGTTCTTATTTAAGGTTCTGGTGTTTGACCTAGGTTCCCTGAAGGGGTCAGTGGGGATGGGTTCAATTTGTTGCACATTTACTATGGTGGGGGGATGTGCAGGAGCATAGAAATGTAGGAGAGAGTGAATATCCGTATCCGACAGGGAGGCTCTACACCTGGAGGGTCGATAGGGAGCGGAACGGTGGACCGCCTATGAGGTGAGTGGGTGACGTGAGAAGGTGACCGCCTAGGATAGTGGGCGGAGGGGGGCCTGGTACATACGCAATCAGGGAGCGAGTGAAGATGATAATTTTTCTTGGTGGAGTCGCTTAATCTGGAGTTAGATTACAATTTATAAACTGCATCAAAAGGATCTCTGTGTTAAAAGCAGTAACTTACCTAGCTGCATAAAATAAAAATCTGTTATCTGTTTGTTAGATGATGTGCTTTGCAGGAGACAAATTAACCCTCTATGCTACTTTACTTCAAAACAGGAACTAGAGAAAACACAGCTCTCTCCAGCGAATGCGTCACCCTCCAAAGTTATCTTACCACTATTATTGTTCTCTGGGATTTAGTGGGCACACGAAGATCTCTGCAGCAGATGCCTTAACCCATAATATTTTTTGAAATGCAGATTTGCACCAATTGAACAGAATCGATGTACTGCTATATTTCTCCTTGTTGTCAACTTCTTTGTGGCAGAGTTTTAAAACAAAACATTTATAAAGTGGGGCCTACATTTTGCGTTAGGGTTTTGTCACAACCCAGACACGAAATCTCACTTGGTAAATCTAATAATGCGCTCAAATGTACTCATGATACCCCTGTGATACATGTGTGTGAAGTTTTCAGATCTGATGTCATGTCTTGTGATGTCACTTTATGTGAGGTCATGGGTTGTTACGTCACTTTCTTTGATGGCGAGATTTCGCACTGTGATGTCATGCACCATGATGTCTCTTGCATATTGCCTAACTTGATTAGTTCTCCCACTTCTTTTTGCTACCGGTCCAAAATGCTCTTCAGTGCATCCTCAGGGTAGAAAGCACTGTATAAATACTACTAAAAATAATACGAGTGTAGGTGTGCAATTCATCTTTAAATACATAGCTTATTTGAATGTAATGACAATCAGCAAAGAAGAACCTTTAGGAGGAGGTAGCATGTCACAGTTCAGTTACACCCATGTGCAATTAGCATTTTTGACTTCTGAGTCAGTGTATCAACCATTTCCTCGGTCAATTATGCTGTTATATTTGTCATCATATAATTTAGTTTGTGATTTTCACTATGTAAACAGTCCAGCTAAGTTATCCACAACATTAACAAGCATGCAGTGTTGCAACGAGAGTGCACCAATAAAAGTGTGACTACTTCCAGCTTTGCTGTTATGCATGTACATTTCTACAGGTGTTGAGCATTTCAGGTATATGCTGTTTTTTACTAACACTACAAACAGATAATGTCTGCAATGCAGAAAATATGTATGATTGCTATTAAATTGGCAATGTTTCATCCAAAACATTAGTTTTTACTCTTTTCTTCACATGAAAAACATTTTCCGTGAGAAAGTTGGGTGAAGAGAAGTGCCCTCTGCATTTTCCACACTTTCTGTAACATTCACATCTAAGGTTACTTCAGGTTTCAGTGTGGGGAATGAATTGATAATGTTTAAGAATACCCCAAAAATGTAGGAGTCTGCGGGCTTGACTACATTTGTATGGACCACTACCCTGCAAATGCACTTAGCACTGTATCAAAATCTGCGTACGTGGAATATTTTCCACACTTCACATCCTAGGGGCCGAATACGATCTCGGTCAGGAAAGCCTCTGACCTTAGGTCGGAGGCTTTCCAACCAAGATCGTCGGTTTCACTTCTGACCACCTAATTACAATGAAGGCGGAAGTGAAACTGGCAGGTCATTCCGGCTGGCTTCCAATGGGCTCAAGGAGCCCGTTGGCCAGTCGGAAACTGGCCCATAATCCATATGAACGGCATTTTACGCCGTCGGATTACGATGCTCAGTTTCTGGCATGCTTTCAATGCCAGACTTTCTGACATGGAAAGCCTTCCACAGAGTGAGTTTGAGGCCCCTAGTAGGGCCCCCTTCAGTTCACGGCCTCTGGTTGGAGGCTGAAGGGGCACTTATGGTGCCACCTTGTTGATCCCTGCACAGTGTGGCAGGCACCCTGAGGTGCCTGCCACTCGTTGCAGGGATGAACACAACCTTTCATTTCCCTATGGGAGCTTCTGCTACAGCCGGTTTACGGTGGTAGCACATGCTCCCATAGAAAAAGTGAGTATACGACAGCACCATGTGTGATCGCATTTTAATTAGGCAGTTGGGACTGCTGACTGGAGGTCGTCTGGTCCCATTTCTGCGACGGTGTTGGGTGGACGCAAGTCTGCCCGACATCGTAATAAGCCCCCTACGTGCAAAGATACACCTGTCTTGCCCTTGTTAATCATGACAATAAACTATGAACAGTTTTGTGCTTTTTCTATGTATAAGATTGGCATAACACGAGGGAATAATGATGCAAATTGCAGCTTTGGACTTCTCTTGGTCTTTAGCCAATTTACCATTTGAAAGCTTTATATTCATAAAAGATCAGGAAAACCTTCAGATATGAGAAAGATCAGAGGCAATTGAAGCGTAATAGATTATGGATTAAGAGCATTCTGAAATAATTTGCTTTAATGTGCTTCTGCCTTTTGGTTTCCTGCATGGCATCACTCAAAAATGCCTGATGTAAATTGTTCAGTTAACATTTCATTAGGAGAGTAGGTTTATACTTACAGTCTGCCCCGTGAGACACAGTTGCAACAAAAACGATAGGGACCCCCAGTAGGATGTTATATGGCGCCCATGAGGCTCTGAGTCCCTTTGTATCACAAGGGCTGCAGGGACCCGAGTTACACCCCTGAAGTGACAAGACTTAACTAGCTGAAGTCATTTTGGGCAATCTGCCATGTTAGGACCATAAAGGGACAGTCTTTATTAACAAGCTTACTCATGCTTTAGAACGCAGACAAATGCCTGGTAAGTATTAGCAACTGATGACAAGTGTAATTAAGATAACTCATGCTAAATCAATGTGGTCAGCTGTGTACCTACATTTGGTTCTACACATTTACCCAATTCATGGATTTGGCTTTGGACGAATATTATTATATTCACTACAAGGCGAACAACTAAAGCTTAGTGTCTTCATATACTGATTCAGATACTAAAGTAATTTTCATGGCTTCATTTATTCTAATTACTAAAATATCATATTTACCAGACTCTTACTTTTGGAAAATTGCTGTGGAGAACACCTATGAAATATCTTACATCAAGTCTATATCGCGAAGAGTTGTAAGCATCAGTCTGTTCAATTTTTCAAAACCGCATTTAGACAAATGACCCCTACATGACTCATCTGCAATTGTGTCTTAGAGAGTTACGTGGCAAAGTCAAGAGATTCATATGCGTTAAGAAAGTTGGACATACTGGATGCCCAAATGATATAACTCCAAGATGTTGAAGAGGAACCAAGACGTTGGGTACCATACAATTGGATTCAACATCACTGAATCTATGAGAGTTCCCTTTTTAAGGACAAATTATGTGTGTGTGGTCCAGTAGTCCTTTAATGTGCAACAAACATGACCAATGCAAAAAGGCCTACTTTGCCAGAGGTTTAGCTCATAGGGAAAGGACCTGTTCTAATAGTTAACCTTTTGACCTTGGAGCATGGAGACCTGGGTTCTAATACCATCCTTAGCACAAGATTGTGGGCAAATCACTTTTTTCTCTATGTCTCAAATTACAGAATATCAAGTCTTTGTGCCATGCTGCTCTTGGTGGTGAAGGGCCACAACTCCATTTCATGGTAACCTGTTTTTTGACCAGTAGCAATGCCAGTGTGGTGAACTTACGGCCTGTTTCTGGAGGTCGCCCATCACAGTGAAAAGTTTACAGTCTTCCTATAAAACCTTGATTTTGTTTTGTAATACGGTCCCATAAACCCCTAAAAACATACCCACAGACACACAAACTGGGCCTGATTCACAAAGGTAAACTTACTCTATAGTTTAAGTTTACAATTGTTTGCTGTTCATAAAGAGATTTACAAGCAGTATCTTTACGAGAGAAGATTCTGCGAACATAAAAAGATCCATATTTATGCTTTTCCTTGTGCAGCAGACTAATTTCAAAATCCTTGCTCTGCAACAGGAATGTGCTCTATCATATGCCCTTTTGCTACTTGGAAAAGTTCCTGTTGTGTAATGTAACTGAAATAGGACATAAAATACTTTGCTCGCATTACAAAGACACTTTAAGACAACTAACAAGCAAAAGATTTGTCTTGACCGGGGTATGAAAAAATATGGAACTGAGATGAAATACCATCTTTTTGTCTGCATGTTATGTCTTAAATTGGCTGGTTACCAAACTGACTGGTGAAAACTGGTGAATGCAAGAACTGAAAGTGGGCTCTAAAGGCTGAACTGTGATGCTGTGTATTATGTATGGGGTTTTGTACAGCTCTGCATTAGCCAACAAGTGCCCACATGCACAGTAACAATATGAACAAGCATTTGCAATGCAATAGGTCTCGCATTTACGAGAGTTTGAGCTATTGGCATTGTAAATGACAATGCCTTTTATTTATGTGTTGTTTTTAAAACAGATAAATAAAAGGCATTGTCATTTACTATGCCAATAGCTTAAACTCTCACAAATGTGAAACCTATTGCATTGCAAATGCATTAGGAGTCTGTGCTATAACATTTTTAAAAAGCGTTAGGAGACAGCGATTTGCAGGCAGGACAAAGCTATTTGAGAAAATAGTTCTCGGAGGCTGTAATTAAAGCCTATCGAGTAACAACAGACATAACGGGGTGTCGCCATGGGAGGTTTAAAAATGAGACAAGGAGAGACTACTAAAACTATTGACCAATGAACAGCCACAGTTTACAGTGGACAATGACACAAGCCAATGAAAAATATGGGCGGAGAGTGGGCCGAGCTTTAAGTCTCTTCCTGAATAGAGCATCCCTCGCAGAGCAGCTCATGTGATTCCCAGGCTCGACCTAAAAAAGTTACATTTTATAGAGCTGAGAACTAGGCCTGCACGAAGTACGTATTACCTACTTTTCCATCTGCCTAATCTGAGTCCTTATTGGGAGATTTCATATCTAACAACAGAAATGATTTCTATATCAAATCTTACTTAACAAGCACCTCACACTGCCCATCAGTGTAAGATCTTCACACAACCCATGATTGCAAACACCTGACACCGTCCATCAGTGTAAGATCTTCACACAACCCACCATTGCAAGCACCTGACACCGCCCATCAGTGTAAGATCTTCACACAACCCATGATTGCAAGCACCTGACACCGCCCATCAGTGTAAGCTCTCTCACATAACTCACCATTGCAAGCACCTGACACCGCCCATCAGTGTAAGCTCGCTCACATAACTCACCATTGCAAGCACCTGACACCGCCCATCAGTGTAAGATCTTCACACAACCCATGATTGCAAGCACCTGACACCGCCCATCAGTGTAAGCTCTCTCACATAACCCACCATTGCAAGCACCTGACACCGCCCATCAGTGTAAGCTCGCTCACATAACTCACCATTGCAAGCCACCTGACACCGCCCATCAGTGTAAGCTCGCTCACATAACTCACCATTGCAAGCACCTGACACCGCCATCAGTGTAAGATCTTCACACAACCCATGATTGCAAGCACCTGACACCGCTTATCAGTGTAAGCTCTCTCACATAACCCACCATTGCAAGCACCTGACACCGCCCATCAGTTTAAGCTCGCTAACATAACCCACCATTGCAAGCACCTGACACCGCCCATCAGTGTAAGATCTTCACACAACCCACCATTGCAAGCACCTGACACCGCCCATCAGTGTAAGCTCTCTCACATAACCCACCATTGCAAGCACCTGACACCGCCCATCAGTGTAAGCTCGCTCACATAACTCACTATTGCAAGCACCTGACACCGCCCATCAGTGTAAGATCTTCACACAACCCATGATTGCAAGCACCTGACACCGCCCATCAGTGTAAGCTCTCTCACACAACCCACCATTGCAAGCACCTGACACCGCCCATCAGTGTAACCTCGCTCACATAACTCACCATTGCAAGCACCTGACACCGCCCATCAGTGTAAGCTCTCTCACATAACCCACCATTGCAAGCACCTGACACCGCCCATCAGTGTAACCTCGCTCACATAACTCACCATTGCAAGCACCTGACACCGCCCATCAGTGTAAGATCTTCACACAACCCATGATTGCAAGCACCTGACACCACCCATCAGTGTAAGCTCTCTCACATAACCCAACATTGCAAGCACCTGACACCGCCCATCAGTGTAAGCTCGCTCACATAACCCACCATTGCAAGCACCTGACACCGCCCATCAGTGTAAGATCTTCACACAACCCATGATTGCAAGCACCTGACACCGCCCATCAGTGTAAGCTCTCTCACACAACCCACCATTGCAAGCACCTGACACCGCCCATCAGTGTAAGCTCTCTCACATAACCCACCATTGCAAGCACCTTACACCGCCCATCAGTGTAAGCTCGCTCACATAACTCACCATTGCAAGCACCTGACACCGCCCATCAGTGTAAGATCTTCACACAACCCATGATTGCAAGCACCTGACACCGCCCATCAGTGTAAGCTCTCTCACATAACCCACCATTGCAAGCACCTGACACCGCCCATCAGTGTAAGCTCGCTCACATAACCCACCATTGCAAGCACCTGACACCGCCCATCAGTGTAAGCTCGCTCACATATCTCACCATTGCAAGCACCTGACACCGCCCTTCAGTGTAAGATCTTCACACAACCCATGATTGCAAGCACCTGACACCGCCCATCAGTGTAAGATCTTCACACAACCCACCATTGCAAGCACCTGACACCGCCCATCAGTGTAAGCTCTCTCACACAACCCACCATTGCAAGCACCTGACACCGCCCATCAGTGTAAGCTCGCTCACATAACTCACCATTGCAAGCACCTGACACCGCCCATCAGTGTAAGATCTTCACACAACCCATGATTGCAAGCACCTGACACCGCTCATCAGTGTAAGCTCTCTCACATAACTCACCATTGCAAGCACCTGACACCGCCCATCAGTGTAAGATCTTCACACAACCCATGATTGCAAGCACCTGACACCACCCATCAGTGTAAGCTCGCTCACATAACTCACCATTGCAAGCACCTGACACCGCCCATCAGTGTAAGATCTTCACACAACCCATGATTGCAAGCACCTGACACCGCCCAGCAGTGTAAGCTCTCTCACATAACCCAACATTGCAAGCACCTGACACCGCCCATCAGTGTAAGCTCGCTCACATAACCCACCATTGCAAGCACCTGACACCGCCCATCAGTGTAAGCTCGCTCACATAACCCACCATTGCAAGCATCTGACACCGCCCATCAGTGTAAGCTTGCTCACATAACCCACCCTTGCAAGCACCTGACACCGCCCATCAGTGTAAGATCTTCACACAACCCACCATTGCAAGCACCTGACACTGCCCATCAGTGTAAGCTCTCTCACATAACCCACCATTGCAAGCACCTGACACCGCCCATCAGTGTAAGCTCGCTCACATAACTCACCATTGCAAGCACCTGACACCGCCCATCAGTGTAAGATCTTCACACAACCCATGATTGCAAGCACCTGACACCGCCCATCAGTGTAAGCTGTCTCACACAACCCACCATTGCAAGCACCTGACACCGCCCATCAGTGTAAGCTCGCTCACATAACTCACCAATGCAAGCACCTGACACCGCCCATCAGTGTAAGATCTTCACCCAACCCATGATTGCAAGCACCTGACACCACCCATCAGTGTAAGCTCTCTCACATAACCCAACATTGCAAGCACCTGACACCGCCCATCAGTGTAAGCTCGCTCACATAACCCACCATTGCAAGCCCCTGACACCGCCCATCAGTGTAAGCTCACTCACATAACCCACCATTGCAAGCACCTGACACCGCCCATCAGTGTAAGATCTTCACACAACCCATGATTGCAAGCACCTGACACCGTCCATCAGTGTAAGATCTTCACACAACCCACCATTGCAAGCCCCTGACACCGCCCATCAGTGTAAGCTCGCTCACATAACCCACCATTGCAAGCACCTGACACCGCCCATGAGTGTAAGATCTTCACACAACCCATGATTGCAAGCACCTGACACCACCCATCAGTGTAAGCTCTCTCACACAACCCACCATTGCAAGCACCTGACACCGCCCATCAGTGTAACCTCGCTCACATAACTCACCATTGCAAGCACCTGACACCGCCCATCAGTGTAAGCTCTCTCACATAACCCACCATTGCAAGCACCTGACACCGCCCATCAGTGTAACCTCGCTCACATAACTCACCATTGCAAGCACCTGACACCGCCCATCAGTGTAAGATCTTCACACATCCCATGATTGCAAGCACCTGACACCACCCATCAGTGTAAGCTCGCTCACATAACTCACCATTGCAAGCACCTGACACCGCCCATCAGTGTAAGCTCGCTCACATAACCCACCATTGCAAGCACCTGACACCGCCCATCAGTGTAAGATCTTCACACAACCCACCATTGCAAGCACCTGACACCGCCCATCAGTGTAAGCTCGCTCACATAACTCACCATTGCAAGCACCTGACACCGCCCATCAGTGTAAGATCTTCACACAACCCATGATTGCAAGCACCTGACACCGCCCATCAGTGTAAGCTCTCTCACATAACCCACCATTGCAAGCACCTGACACCGCCCATCAGTGTAAGCTCGCTCACATAACTCACCATTGCAAGCACCTGACACCGCCCATTAGTGTAAGATCTTCACACAACCCATGATTGCAAGCACCTGACACCGCCCATCAGTGTAAGCTCTCTCACATAACCCACCATTGCAAGCACCTGACACCGCCCATCAGTGTAAGCTCGCTCACTTAACCCACCATTGCAAGCACCTGACACCGCCCATCAGTGTAAGATCTTCACACAACCCACCATTGCAAGCACCTGACACCGCCCATCAGTGTAAGCTCTCTCACATAACCCACCATTGCAAGCACCTGACACCGCCCATCAGTGTAACCTCGCTCACATAACTCACCATTGCAAGCACCTGACACCGCCCATCAGTGTAAGATCTTCACACAACCCATGATTGCAAGCACCTGACACCGCCCATCAGTGTAAGCTCTCTCACATAACCCACCATTGCAAGCACCTGACACCGCCCATCAGTGTAAGCTCGCTCACATAACTCACCATTGCAAGCACCTGACACCGCCCATTAGTGTAAGATCTTCACACAACCCATGATTGCAAGCACCTGACACCGCCCATCAGTGTAAGCTCTCTCACATAACCCACCATTGCAAGCACCTGACACCGCCCATCAGTGTAAGCTCGCTCACTTAACCCACCATTGCAAGCACCTGACACCGCCCATCAGTGTAAGCTCTCTCACATAACCCACCATTGCAAGCACCTGACACCGCCCATCAGTGTAAGATCTTCACACAACCCACCATTGCAAGCACCTGACACCGCCCATCAGTGTAAGCTCTCTCACATAACCCACCATTGCAAGCACCTTACACCGCCCATCAGTGTAAGCTCACTCACATAACTCACCATTGCAAGCACCTGACACCGCCCATCAGTGTAAGATCTTCACACAACCCATGATTGCAAGCACCTGACACCGCCCATCAGTGTAAGCTCTCTCACATAACCCACCATTGCAAGCACCTGACACTGCCCATCAGTGTAAGATCTTCACACAACCCATGATTGCAAGCACCTGACACCGCCCATCAGTGTAAGATCTTCACACAACCCATGATTGCAAGCACCTGACACCGCCCATCAGTGTAAGATCTTCACACAACCCACCATTGCAAGCACCTGACACCGCCCATCAGTGTAAGCTCTCTCACACAACCCACCATTGCAAGCACCTGACACCGCCCATCAGTGTAAGCTCGCTCACATAACTCACCATTGCAAGCACCTGACACCGCCCATCAGTGAAAGCTCGCTCACATAACCCACCATTGCAAGCACCTGACACCGCCCATCAGTGTAAGATCTTCACACAACCCATGATTGCAAGCACCTGACACCGCCCATTAGTGTAAGATCTTCACACAACCCACCATTGCAAGCACCTGACACCGCCCATCAGTGTAAGCTCTCTCACATAACCCACCATTGCAAGCACCTTACACCGCCCATCAGTGTAAGCTCGCTCACATAACTCACCATTGCAAGCACCTGACACCGCCCATCAGTGTAAGATCTTCACACAACCCATGATTGCAAGCACCTGACACCGCCCATCAGTGTAAGCACTCTCACATAACCCACCATTGCAAGCACCTGACACCGCCCATCAGTGTAAGCTCGCTCACATAACTCACCATTGCAAGCACCTGACACCGCCCATCAGTGTAAGATCTTCACACAACCCATGATTGCAAGCACCTGACACCGCCCATCAGTGTAAGCTCTCTCACATAACCCACCATTGCAAGCACCTGACACCGCCCATCAGTGTAAGATCTTCACACAACCCATGATTGCAAGCACCTGACACCGCCCATCAGTGTAAGCTCTCTCATATAACTCACCATTGCAAGCACCTGACACCGCCCATCAGTGAAAGCTCGCTCACATAACCCACCATTGCAAGCACCTGACACCGCCCATCAGTGTAAGATCTTCACACAACCCATGATTGCAAGCGCCTGACACCGTCCATCAGTGTAAGCTCTCTCACACAACCCACCATTGCAAGCACCTGACACCGTCCATCAGTGTAAGCTCTCTCACATAACCCACCATTGCAAGCACCTGACACCGCCCATCAGTGTAAGATCTTCACACAACCCATGATTGCAAGCACCTGACACCGTTCATCAGTGTAAGCTCTCTCACATAACCCACCATTGCAAGCACCTGACACCGCCCATCAGTGTAAGCTCGCTCACATAACCCACCATTGCAAGCACCTGACACCGCCCATCAGTGTAAGCTCGCTCACATAACTCACCATTGCAAGCACCTGACACCGCCCATCAGTGTAAGATCTTCACACAACCCACCATTGCAAGCACCTGACACCGCCCATCAGTGTAAGCTCTCTCACATAACCCACCATTGCAAGCACCTGACACCGTCCATCAGTGTAAGCTCGCTCACATAACTCACTATTGCAAACACCTGACACCGCCCATCAGTGTAAGATCTTCACACAACCCATGATTGCAAGCACCTGACACCGCCCATCAGTGTAAGCTCGCTCACATAACTCACCATTGCAAGCACCTGACACCGCCCTTCAGTGTAAGATCTTCACACAACCCACCATTGCAAGCACCTGACACCACCCATCAGTGTAAGATCTTCACACAACCCATGATTGCAAGCACCTGACACCGCCCATCAGTGTAAGCTCTCTCACATAACCCACCATTGCAAGCACCTGACACCGCCCATCAGTGTAAGCTCGCTCACATAACCCACCATTGCAAGCACCTGACACCGGCCATCAGTGTAAGATCTTCACACAACCCATGATTGCAAGCGCCTGACACCGTCCATCAGTGTAAGCTCTCTCACACAACCCACCATTGCAAGCACCTGACACCGCCCATCAGTGTAAGCTCTCTCACATAACCCACCATTGCAAGCACCTGACACCGCCCATCAGTGTAAGATCTTCACACAACTCGCCACTGCGAGCGCCTCACCCCACCCATCAGTGTAAGATCTTTGCACAACCCACCATAGCAAACCCCTGAAACTGCCCATCAGTGTAAGCTCTTCACACATGCTGTAGCTCCTCAGCTCCAACTGGCAGTACAAGTGAATTCCTGGCCTGATTGCGTCTACAGTGGGTTCGTGGAATGACTTGCGCAGGGACCCTTCAGATAATCTCACTCCCCAGACACCCAGCTTGAGTGAATCATTTGGTGCAGCAGACCCGTAAAACTGAGATTGCAGCACTTTCAGGCCAGGTTCTCTGAGCACACCTGATAGCTCAACCCTCGCCCAGTCACAGGCCTCAGCTTTGCTGATTCGATTAGAAATGCCTTAGAAGACAGGGGAGCTGCAGAAATGTAAACCTACACCTTAGGTGTGATTCCCGAGGAGAGCTGTGAAGTGCTGGTACTGTGACACACATGACGGCCCTGCTAGGGGTTGCTGAAGTGATGAGAAGTGCCTGTACAATCCCCTTTGAAGCACAGCAACCCTGCTGACCGCAAGTGCAGCAACCACGATGACAAGTGCTTGCACGGCACCGTCCGAGTGAAAGCCTCAGTGGCCGCAGAGAGTGCTGCTACGCCCCGTTGTGGGTATATGGCATCTAACCGCCTTGATGACAAGTGCCGATACTGTTCGGTTCCCAACCCTACCAGCCTTTCTGAAGCGCAGCCTCACCATTTCTCAATACTAAAAGCCGGTGAGGGTGTGTGGTGATTTGAGGGTCTCGGGTGAGAAGTCACGGGCGACACTCGCCCCGGGGATAGACCGGCCTGAACAGGCAGTAAATACCAGGAAAGCTCTGCCCCTCGCCCAGTCACAGGCCCCAGCTTTGCTGATTCGATTAGAAATGCCTTAGAAGACAGGGGAGCTGCAGAAATGTAAACCTACACCTTAGGTGTGATTCCCGAGGAGAGCTGTAAAGTGCTGGTACTGTGACACACATGACGGCCCCGCTAGGGGTTGCTGAAGTGATGAGAAGTGCCTGTACAATCCCCTTTGAAGCACAGCAACCCTGCTGACCGCAAGTGCAGCAACCACGATGACAAGGGCTTGCACGGCACCGTCCGAGTGAAAGCCTCAGGGGCCGCAGAGAGTGCTACTACGCCCCGTTGTGGGTATATGGCATCTAACCGCCTTGCTGACAAGTGCGATACTGTTCGATTCCCAGCCCTACCAGCCTTTCTGAAGCGCAGCCTCTCCATTTCTCAATACTAAAAGCCGGCGAGGGTGTGTGGTGATTTGAGGGTCTCGGGCGAGAAGTCGCGGGCGACATTCTCCCCGGGGATAGACCGGCCTGAACAGGTAGTAAATACCAGGAAAGCTCTGCCGTCACCCGATCTCTGGGTGGAGTCAGGCACGCTGCCCTTAAGAAGAGGGATCCGGCATCTTAAGTACGACTTCCGTCTCATTCCTAGTCCTGCTACAGTCCCCTCTAATGATTTGTCGGTATTTTGCTGCGTTTATTTACCCGCACGTTAAGTGTTCTTGGAAGTGCTAGCAGTCGGCACGTGGTGAGCAGTGCATGGGCTGAGTAGCCGATAAAGGCAATTCCACCAAGTCTACCTCAATCACCATGAATTGATAAAGTAACGCGAGGGCCTGGTCGAATCCCTAAGTCACTGCCCCCTCGTGCTTTTCGATAGAATCTCAACCACCCAAACCGATGGAAATAAATGGTTCACCAGTTTCCTCAACCCATTTCACACTACCCATTCACATTACAATGCAGTCTCACTCGTAAACAGTACAACCAGTGGTGTGCGTTCACCACAGAGGAGCGGGGGCGAGGGAGTGTGGCAGCAAAGCGAACGCACGCTAATTATAAACACATGTTTATAATTAAAACCAGATGCCGCTGCTGCGTGTAACAGACACCAATAGGCCATTGGCGGTTACATTTCTAAAGGAAGCTGGGACATGCACCAGCCTTTCACCAATTGCGTGCTGTCTTTTTTAAAAACGCGCACGCAAAAGCCAATTGCAGCCGTCGAAAACAAAAGCACACGCACGAGCGTTTGGTCAGCTTTCAGAAGCCCCCACATGAAGTCTCGCGGCAAAAGCAATGCTGCGCACTGCAACGCTAGGCGTGAGACCTAAAAAGCATGCCACTATGGTTTCGAATAGTGGATTCAACGGAACAGCACAATCAAAGGAGAACTGCTGGGAAAAGATGCGTCTTTCCTCCAGACCAATAGATTTTCTTTTTTTATGACGGTGGTTCATGTCTTGACAGCTGACACTTTGAAGGGTATTTCAAACAATAGGCCCTTCACGTAGATGGAAATGGGCTCAACATAGGCTTCTAGAAGGCATATAGAATATAAACAAAAGCCAATGCTTTGAATGGGGGAATGAGACACCTGGTTCCAGCATGTAAGGCCAGCCATGCTCCTACAGCAGTGTTTTGCAGCCACCATAAACAGCGCAAAGGATCTTTAGGTGGACCAAGGTAACTACTATAAGAATAGGCTGATGTAGAAAGAACAAGAGCTAGGAAGGCTTGGGGCTTATATTGCTAACTCAATAGAGTAAGGGTTTCCTTCAGGTTTTTCAGGTGGAATAATCCAGTCTTCATATCCTTCCGGCACTTCTTCCCCCCCACCCCAAGAGTACCGGCACTTCTCCGTTATTAAATAGAC
This sequence comes from Triturus cristatus, assembly GCF_964204655.1. NCBI lineage: Eukaryota > Metazoa > Chordata > Amphibia > Caudata > Salamandridae > Triturus > Triturus cristatus. The sequence goes on from NC_140587.1 coordinate 423,368,842, forward strand.
TACCGGTACTCACTGTCACACAAAGTCATGTGAGCATGCATCGCATTTCTACACTGTGGCGCATGCTCACATATTAGTGATTTCACAAGGAGAACAATGACGCCATGGCGCCAAAGCAGAACAACGTGTGACCCAGGCACGCAATGCCCATTGGACTCAAAGGCCTTCGCCCACCTCGTGTTTGGCAGCCCGGGATGAGACAGCTTACCGGGTACACACACAGCCGCACCCGAGTACTTCACAGGTCTTTAAAAGACCTTTTGCTTGTTAACGATGCTTTGATGTTTTTCACCCCTTCTTAGAGCCCCTGCACCTCCACTCTACCTTTTGCTTGAAGCATCAGCCCCCCCCCCAACACGAAATTTGACTCTAGTTGTGTCTCTGGTGTGACCTCACCCGCCAGGAAGCTGTGCAGCGGGAAGAAAGGGAAGCTCTTTAAAAATCACAATTTGCTCTGGCTTTCCCTTTCTTTTGTGCGGAAAAGACGGAGAGGATAGCACAGCAGCTGGCGGGTGAAAAAGGGGACAACTGAGGAGAGGTTTCAGAAGTGAAGGGGTATAAGTACAGTCAGCTAAATAAATCGAGGGGTTGTCTGAAAAAGAAGAAAGGGGCAAGCAAACGATATTTGGGGATACACTGCGGGAGCGGGGAAGTGGGTTTAAAATAAAGCACCTGATGGATGAGAGGAGGATCATCTGATGAGAGTCGGGCGTGGATAGGTGTCCCAAGAAAGAGCTAAGGCTTTTGAGAATGACACAGGTCGGTGGAAGGGGCCTGTTGTGTGAGGACAGAGCGACAGCTACAGTGGCAGAGACTGGTATTTTAAATGAGGGAGGGGTATCCCAGAAAAGCAAGAGAAGGAATTTGATGAGATGAACGAGGGGACATTTAAAATGAAAGGTGGCATGACCACCTGAAAAAAGAGAAAATGTAAAGAGACACATGGGGCATCGGAGGGGACATGGGGCTAGTAAGTAAGGGCTAGGGACATCAGAAGGTAGAGGTAGGCGAGTATCTCGTCATCCCAAAAAGTGTTATCTAAAGCGGGGGCGGCAGCTGAATAGAAAAATAATTTTGAGGGGAGGGTGGTATTTTTAAGTCATGTGTTTTTTTTTATCAGCTAATATAAAGTTTACCATAATGTGACTCATTTTTTTGTAACAAAGTTAGACAATGAAAGGCTCAACAAACAATCATAAGAATTCAGATAGCATACTTGGAGGAAGAATGGATTTATCAAAATACTTAAACACAGTATAGACCTTACTGGGGCACACTGGAAGGGGAAGAATAATGTGCATGGAGTTGAAAATGCGCATTTACCAGAAAGCACTGAATGTAGCTAACAATATAAGCATTCAAACACGACTAAGACATGACGTCCCATGGCTTGGTGAATGTTTCTCATTCATTTCTATGATGTTAGATCACACTTTGAATTGCTTCCAGAATGCTTGTGTCTAATATCAAGCATTTCTCAGAAACGAGGCCTATTCCATATTGCAAAGTACGCTTTTTTGCTGTCATACACATGCTCAGTCACACTTTTTGGTATTTCTTTGTTCTTTAAACCCGATAAGTGCTACTCTCCAAACAAAAGCGCTTCAACACCCCATCAAGGGTAACAAGCGCTATTTAAATGCAAACCTTTTTCCCTCTTCTATCCCTCCGCTATCCTTCTGAATCCAAATAACTGACTAACCTATCCACCACTCAAATTACTTTCACATTTTCACTATACTAATTCAACACTAATCCTTCTTGGGTTCCGGAGTAGCGCGCTACTTGCCGTAAAAACGCTTTGATGCCTCGTCAGGGGTAGTAAGCGCTATATAAATGCAATTACAATACAATACAATACCTTCAGTGTGGGTGGATTTGGCCAACTTCTACAAGCCCTTGATGGGAAGTGTTACAGTGGTTAAGGTGCTTTCATGGGTTTCCGAATATTGTTAAGGAGGCTAATGGGCAGAGAGTTGCCTCCATTCAGGTGGGTGAGGACCAGGGCTTCGACTGACACCGACATCTGGAAGGAAGGATGTCTGGAGGCAGAGCTCTTACATACTGGGACAGGCCCATATCCAGTTCCCTGCCACAGATGCAGAAATTACTAGATTCCCCAAACAGTGAATATTACTGACATCCTACAATAATCACAAGCGGGGAAATTCAGTTTTATTTCTGCATGTCAAAGACTGTCTGCCTTCGGGAAGGGACACCTACAGCCAGCCCTTCACCTCCTTTTATAGCGAATTGATGCAAATTCACATAACTTTCTGGGGAAAATAACTGCAGTTTTCAGCTAAATAAAGTAAAACCATCTATTTTAGGTGTGGTTTATCTTTCATTTGCTGCCTTCTTCTGGATGCACACCCAGCACTCCCGCTTGGGAGTTCTGCACCCACAGAGTGCCACTAATGTGTTGTGACAAAAGTATATTATGAAAATGGATTTCCATCCATGTAAAATTAGTGAATTGGCAAAGTGGTACACAGATTACTTTAAATATTGTCCCAAGAACGTAGTTGTCATTTCAGATGTGGCCAGAGGGCTAGACCCCTCAGGCCAGGCACAGAACTTAAGAACCACCCACACCACTACATGCCAGGACACATATCCCAGTACTGGACGGAGGGATCAGGCAGAGAAATCAAAAGAAGGAAGGATCATAGTTAGCCGGGGAATCGCAGGCATGTGTTTCCTGCTACAATGCTGTGGGGGCATCCATAAGTGTGCGGCTGTGAGCAGTACAGAGATATGAACGAGAAGTGCCAAATGTCTGCTCCCTCCCAATGCCCCTCCCAATTTCCACTACAGCAGCTTAGAAATCTGTAGGGTTCCACTGCGCTATTAGGTGCACCAGACTGGTCATCACCAGTTGACACAACAGCTGGCTGTATCTGGTATTCATGAAAAAGTGAGCCACATAGTAGGAGTGGGAACACCAGGGAACCCAAAGCACCCAAGGGAGGAAGCCGAGCCTTGGACTTGAGGAGAAGGAGCAGGCCTAAGGGAATCTTTGAGCATCAAACACATGTGGGTACAGGGTGCCTCCAATATCAGAAACCGTGGCTACAGCAGGCCTGCTGACCACCATCATCAGTGACACTGTGGTCATATGTACATGGTTATATGTGCCTCCATCCCTTTACTAGCTGCTCAGAATTTTGGACTAGATTTTGCTGGGTGGCACTGTATCTGAAAGTGAATGAAAGGGTTAAATATTATTGCTCTATAACCCAGATAACTTTCTTCTCCCAGGATCACTAGCATGACAGCTGATGGCTTCCTTTCACCCAATGCCGGGTCAGAGTTGCATTTTAGGATGTAGTCTTTTTTCCTTTAATTAATTTTCAGTAAAACAAGTCTCTGCACCTTTTAATGTTTTGTTTAATATACAGGTGCCTCTGACAAAAAGGGAAACCTGATAGTTACCTTTCAATAGTCTGTCAACTAGTACAACTTAATACATGCAAGGGCATCAACAATAAATTGCAGAGAGAAGCAATTTGTCATCATTCGCAACCCCCAAAAATTCTTGAGCCCTTCAAATGTTTTTCATTAGACCCACCCTTAGTCCCGCCTCTAACCCCGCCTCTTTGCCACGCCCCCAGCTCGATCTGATGAGTACCTGCACTTTTTTTCCCCATTTAAAGCACTGCCCTTCAGGATCTCAGTACAGAGGAAAGCATTGTTAATTCAGCATCTCTGGTAGTACCTAGATTCATTAGCATGATGCAGACACATAATGGGACAAGGCAGATGTCATGTAGAAACCATAAAGTACATCATATGATAAAAAGACTTTAGAGTTAACTTGACCGGGCCAACGTTTGAGTTATAGATGTCAAAAGGATCTTATCTTATACACAGCTGTGCCATCTATATGTGCCACTGGAAGTTGACCAATCAGAGTGCCTAGGTGAACAATGTATAAGGTAGCTGACCACTGCTGCCCTTATGGAGATTCTGTTTCAACTTATCAAAAAAGCAGTGATGGCGGGATGGTCAGCGATTAATCACCAAAGCCCTTTGGTCAGATATACAAGACTGGAAAAGGCCAGTAATTTGAGAGTCTGTATAGATCTACCAAAGGATTTTTTTTAACAGGGGGATACAGTTTAGCAAACACATGCCTGCTGCAGACAACAAAGAAAGGTTGATAGATTTTCTGGGCGCATTAGCAATTTGTTGCAAAAAGTGCTACATTCTTCTGAATTGCAGCTGGAGAAACATTTTTTGTAATAATGATACATGTTGCTTTTACAAACCTTGGTTTGTAATTGCTCTTCATTAATTGTATCGAACTGAAGTAGTTTGGTATACAGACCACCACATGCAAGAACTAAACGCCATCTGTGGCTCAAAGGCCATCGTGCATATTGGTGATGGATTCAAATTTTGTTTCACTAAAAATATTTTACATTTTCTGGAAGAAGTATTTAGAGATTTATTCCCTCTATGACTTTGTAAAGTGCAACCCTACCTCAGTCACACGAAGTGACTGAGATAGGAGGTTAGAACCACTGTCCAAGATGATGGGAATGTATACATAAATATAAACTCCTGGAAAAAAAAAACTACGCTTAAAAGTGAGTTATGGTTCTGGCTCAAATGTTGCAAACTACTGAAATGTGTCAGTAATTGTTACTACGCACATAAAACATGCCATAGCTCTTGCCACCCACTATGTTGCCTTTTTGATTCCTCTTTTTTATTTCTGTGCTGATGGCAAATCGGTGTCTTTTGTAAGGCTGACTGCACAAGTTATGTGGACCAGGCCCAGTGCCCAATCCCCTGTCGGCAGCCAATCTCCGCTGCACACAGCCTTCAACCCTGCACCCTACCGCATTCCATCAAAGCAAAGCCAGGCACTCATTATAGTGTTTGGCTTTGCTTATGCTTTTTTTTTCTCCTACATTGGCTGAAACTCTCAAGTCAGAAATGATTCGTGAGTCAGGCACAAGATGTCGTCAATTTCGACATCTAATATTGCCACTTGCGATTTCCTTATAAGTTTTGTGCCGTGCTGGCCTTTATCCAGCGCATAACATTTCTTAAACAATTTCAAATGTGATTGACAGGATTTGCGACTTATTACTTCAAGTTAAAACAGCAGTGATATACAAACGTGTTAACCCTCTGAAACCCACTTGTCAACTTATGTAAATGCTGATATCGCAAAAATTACTAAACAGATTTACACTGAGTAAAGTTCTACTTTCATTCCAAGTTTGGTGTATATCCATTTAGCAGTTTATGACTTAGATATGAGCAACAAATATATATATATATATATATATATATATATATATATATATATATATATATATATATATATATATATATATGTATATATAATTAAAAGAAATATTATATATATATTTATTTTTTTTGTTCTGAGGAGGACACACGTAGTAGTTACTCTTCATTTCAAAATTATTCAAAGATTTCCATATAAGCACATAACTTCCACAGCCAAGCCAACACGTGTTTTGCGAGGTGCTTGCTTCTTCAGTGTTGTTACATAAAAGAACAACAACATGAGTGACATTCCCTTAGTATCAACATCACAAAGTAAAACAATTTTCTAACTATATTTGAAAATAACTCAAGTGTGTGGTTTCTCTGTAGTGAAATCCACACAAATATAATAGAATAGCAAAATAATGGCAAACATAAATGAAGCTGATCATCACCAAGCTATGTATACAAAAAATATAAAATAACTACAAAATGACAGTGTTGAAAAAAGGGGGGGGGGGATTAAAAGAAAAAGTACAGCATCCATTCTAAATATATTGAGCCGAATTTAACATCTTTTCTTATCAGATGTGCAAGTCAGGGATTTCACCATCCCAACCATTTAACACCTGATCTGCCCAGGTGTTCCTTGTCTATTTTAGATTAATTTCGCCCAGTCTTGTGAGGGCACGATATGGAACTCATGAACATTGTATATTATTGGAGTTTTAGTGTTTTGAATTTTGTCATTGTTCATGTTTTGATTATAGCATTTATATAACCTAAAGTAGAAAACACAATTGCCTTTGTCCTCTTTGTATGTCTAGGTTAGCACTCACATGTCACTCAGGGTTACACATGGCACTATATATTTTTTTGTTGTCACCATTTCTTTGTATTGTGTTACAAAATTCCATTGATTATAGATATTTGAGCCATAAGCCACTTGTGGCTGTGGCACATCTAGATGTATTGCTCAACTACAGGTGTGGTCTGCAATTTGTTAAATTAATGCTGCACTATGTAGCCAGCAGGATGTACCCAGTTAATATTTGTTCAAATGTGCCACTATGGTTTCGAATAGTGGATTCAACGGAACAGCACAATCAAAGGAGAACTGCTGGGAAAAGATGCGTCTTTCCTCCAGACCAATAGATTTTCTTTTTTTATGACGGTGGTTCATGTCTTGACAGCTGACACTTTGAAGGGTATTTCAAACAATAGGCCCTTCACGTAGATGGAAATGGGCTCAACATAGGCTTCTAGAAGGCATATAGAATATAAACAAAAGCCAATGCTTTGAATGGGGGAATGAGACACCTGGTTCCAGCATGTAAGGCCAGCCATGCTCCTACAGCAGTGTTTTGCAGCCACCATAAACAGCGCAAAGGATCTTTAGGTGGACCAAGGTAACTACTATAAGAATAGGCTGATGTAGAAAGTGTGGTAAATAATTTAATTACCGGAACTGAATTTGATACGGAATCTTAGTAAAATAGCTCAGTAAAATAAGAGGCAGAATCCGTGGTATAAGAGGTTCAGAATGGGCTTTATTCCAATGGACGATTCGAATCGTGGCCTCCAAGTTCCATCACCACGGGGGTTCAGGAAGTGGAGTACAACACTTTATTGATAAGTAATCATTTTTATAGAACAGACATTACAATGAAACCAATGTAAGAGGCGTAACAATTGATAGCAAAGATAACATTTCACATGCGTAGCTGAAAGAGGCGTAATTGGGAGTAACAAGGAAACGTCATTGGTTGTGATGTCACATATGGGTGGACCTAAGAAATAATTTCGCAATGTCAGCAGAAATACTTGGCAGAGATGCGCGCGCAGCAGCATGACGTGTAATTGACGTGCAACTAGGGGGTGAAGGGGACTTGACATTTAGCTCTACATGTGGAGACAAGAAGTCTGGGGGGTCAAGTCAACCTAATCCCAAATCGTATCTAACATCCTATGTTTAAAGAACTATGTTATCCACAAAGGAAGGACTCTTGGACAAAATCTATTCTATACTGACTGTGTGTGCGTGCACAAGCGTCTAAGTGTCTACATGAGATGCAAGGGGCAGAAACCTTCCATGGTAACGGGGCTATGAATTACTTGCATGAGGACAGAGAAGCCGGGCCCTTTGCTCAGTAGCTGAAGGAAATGTTTACTTAAACTACTAGACAGGAATGTATCGGCTGAGGAGCGAAACAGATAACTTGAAGGTGAAATACAGTTTTTGGCAGGCAGGCAGACCGGCCGAGGCAGGCACTGTTAGCCGCACAGGGAGTAGGACAAAGTTCATGGATACAGATGTGAGCTCAGACTGGAGCTGTCAGAGGCAGAAAGCAGGGAAAGGCTTGATGGCAGAATCAGGGCCTACTCGCCTGAACTGCAAAAATGGAGTAACTAAGCCATATAAAGTCGGTGGCCTTTCGTACTTAGGAATCGAATATCCAGCCCATTCATGGCGGATCTGAAAGAGGACATGTTGACGGTGGACGCACATGTATTTGCGTCTTCATAACTGGAACTGGAGGGAACATACATGTACTTGTAACATGCACATAGAACCGTTGGGGTCCAAGATAGGGGACATAACTGACCAGAAAAATCCATATTTCCACATTCCCTCCTTGTCCCCTACTTGCCCGTCAAGAGATATCAATCTTCATTAATCCATCGATCTGTTCATATAGCATCATTTGTTCTTCTTTCTTCTTTCGGGATCTTGAATGAGAATCTTGATGTGGAATACACGAAGTGGCACACAGACCACAAATCGCTGGTCCACATTGCAGGCATAAGCAGCAACTGAATAGTATAAGAAGGCCAATACCTAGGAAGGATAGAACTCTCCATCCCCAGGCTGATAACACGCTCCAAAACCACCCGGACCAAGTCCAAGTGCCTGGATTCTGGTGTATCTGGCTCACAATCTTATGAAGGCGAGTTATAGCTTTATATACAGATGGCGAATTTTCTGGTATGAATACGCAGCAGCTTGATCCGATGACCCTACAAGCTCCGCCCCTATCGGCCAGGATGACGTCAAGGACAAGACGATTTTGAAGAACAACAATCCTCATCGCAAACTGCTCCTCTGTCAAGTTGCCTAGGGCGGAAATAGTTTCATTCACTACGGCTTCAAGAGTCCTAGTTAATCTACGTATTAGCTTACTATTGGTAACTGTACCTATATAGGGAAAGAGACCTTTATTAAAATCTACATACTTCTCCCATGCCGTCTCAGTATAATCGACAATTGGGAGATCTCTCCGTTCTCTATTGTGTACTAAATGAATATTTCTGTGGTAATCAGGAGGAGCTAGGAAAACAGGTGGCAAAAGGAATGCAATGTAACAGGTACCATCCCAATCTAGAGGCAGACGCATATATGCAGTCTGACCACATATGAAGTAGGAGTGGCGAGAAGCCCTAAACGAAGACTTGCCTTGATCACTGAATTCTATTACAGTAGTGCATCTACTATGGCCCATATGTATGGAACCATTCTTTCTTACACACAATTCACCCTTAGCTGGGAACACTGACATGGCAGGCAAAATTGGTGCAACTTCGGATTCGACATTCAGGATCATGAGATTAAGTGTAAAATTACTTAATCCATATACTTCATTTTCTAGATCAGTTCCTGTTCTCTTGGGACGACCCTCCTTGTCGGGGTAGCAGACTTTGAGTAAAACTAAGTTCAGATTTCCCCATACCCAATTGTCTTGATAAACTGCTGTGTTGGAATCTAAGGAATTGATTAAACTAAACCATGCTCCACAGGAGCCATTGTGTGTAAACGGATATGGAAAGAGGGGCAGAACTCCCTTATAATTCTGATAGGGAGGGAGTCGACCACATATCCAACAATTGGTAGCATTACTAGCCTGATGGGAATGATGTAACATACTAATGAAAGTGTTATTGCGCAGCGCAAATCTATAGGACAATTCATGCGGGGGTAGGTCACTAAAAGAATGTTCAGCAGTAACATTATAGACATGTTTAGAAATAGGATAATATATGTGCAACAATATACTTGCAGTTATTATTATAAGACTCAAGAAAAACAAAATTAATAACGTCACTATACAAGGACTACGCAGTGATTTACAGTACGCATGTCGTTTCAACATTTTTCGAGTTTTTCCTCTATTCAGGTCTAAGGGATACATGTCAGAGACAAATTCAACCGCTTCACCTTGGAGAGGACTTAAACAATCAAATTGTCTGACTTATTAGACCTGAGTTTTAATTTATATTGTTCCGGGCTACTAAGTTCAACCAGAGGAAGCTTTGAGTCAATGGGTGAAGACACACGAGGTGTGGCATTTACATCCGATGGTAGTCCATGAAATTTCTTGATATGACTTGAATGTATCCAGCCTTTTCTGCCCTCGATCTTCACGGCTGTCCTTGTGGTGAGCAGGACCAATTGCGGCGACTTCCACCTAGGATCCAGCTGAGTCTTCCGATCAAAGTTCCTCACTAAAACGAGATCCCCCGGAATTACGTCATGGGGTTTCACCTCAGTGTTGTCAGGAAAGGCTGCAGCTACCTGTGAACGACAAGATTGTAGTGCAGACATCAAGGAAGCCAAGTAATCTGTCAGCATATTACAGTCAACATCAGTTATTTTACGGGGTATAGGCGTCCCCCACATATTCGGTGGTCTTCCAAAGATCACCTCATAAGGGGATAGCCCTGTTCGAGAGTGTGCTACCATTCTCATGTAAAACAGTGCAACTGGTAAAGCTACTACCCAGTCAACACCTTTCTCTCTACATATTTTGGACAATCTGATTTTCAAAGTTTGATTATGTCGTTCCACGAGACCTGCTGCCTCGGGGTGTCGGACACAATGAAACTTCCACTGATATCCTAGCAGAAGTGAAACATGTTTCATCAGTTCGGATGAGAACGGCTGGCCGTTATCTGAATAGACAACACGTGGTAAACCGTACCGTGGGAAGAATTCTCGAACTAGCTGCTTGGCAGTGGTCGGGGCAGTGTAATCTGATACTGGGTACGCTTCGGTCCAACGGGAAAGAGCGCAGACAACTACGAGAACATATTTGAATCCTCAACATCGTTCCATCTGGATATAATCCATCTGGAGGACTTCAAAAGGGTGATCAGGAGGCTGAAATCCACCCTGCTCTACGGGGATGCTTTTACCTGGGTTAAACTGACAACATATCATACAGGTACGGACTTTTTGCTTCGCTGCTGCTCGTAAATGTTTGTTGAACCAAATGTGTTGAATGCTATCTAGCATAGCTTTCTCTCCTAGATGCGCTGGACTGTGTATTGTATTTATGATAGCTTGGACCATAGAGTCAGGAAGAAACCATACAGATTTCTCCTTCGTCATCCATCCCTGGTCCGTTTGGATCCCTCCTAATTCCGTCCATTTCTTTATTTCGTCTGGTGTAGCATGTGTCTGTATGTCAATTACATCAAGAGCGGGATCCTTAATCGTCATACAATGTGTTGGTGTCTGGACTATTGTCTTTGTCATGTCGGATGTGCGAGTTTGCGCAGTCTGTTTAGCTGTTCTGTCAGCTAAATCATTGCCTTGAGAAATGATATCAGTAACTTTCGTATGAGCTTTGCATTTCATAATCGATATTGCAGTGGGTAAATGTATTGCATCTAACAGAGCATGAATGAGGGATCCGTGCTGAATGTGGGCACCGTGAGAAGTTAAATAACCTCTCTCTCGCCACAGCACGCCGAAGTCATGTACAGCTCCGAATGCATAACGTGAGTCAGTGTATATGTTGACTTTCTTATTTGTGGCTTGGATACAGGCTTGTGTCAGAGCAATAAGCTCTGCTGCTTGAGCTGACAAGGTATTTATACAGTTTGCTTCAATGACTTCAGTATCTGTTGTGACTGCATATGCGGCCACTAAATCTCCTGTACTTGTTCTCATACATGAACCATCTACATACAACGTCAGGTCTGGATCTAACAATGGAACATCTGTCAAATCTTGTCTGGGTTTCGTCGTTATTGTAATAACTTCAATACAATCATGAGCTAGTGGGTCTGTTCCGATTACAGGTAAAAGTGTGGCAGGATTCAATGTATTACAGCGTCTGATTTCTATGTGTGGCTGAAACAATGTTAGTTCGTACCCTGTAAGTCTTGCTATGGTCAAGTGTTGTGTTTGCGTTCGGTTCACAAGAACCTCTACTGCATGCGGTACTTGTACTGTCAATGGATGTCCTAACACTATGGCATCGCTTTGTCTTATTGCTAAAGCTGTTGCTGCCACTGATTTCAGGCACGCAGGCAAAGCCTGGGCTACGGGATCTAATGTACTAGAGAAATAGGCACATGGTTTGTGTGATCCTGCTTGTTCCTGAGTGAGTACGGACAAGGCAGTACCTTCTCGTTCTGTAACAAAGAGTGTAAAATGTTTTCTGTAACATGGTGTTGCTAAAACAGGTGCTTGACATAGAGCTTTCTTTAAGCTTTCAAAAGCTAGTGTGTGTTCCTGAGTCCAAGGGAGGACAGTCGATGTGGCCGCCTCCTGTGTTGTCAACTGAATGAGTGGTTTTGCTAAAAATGCATATTGAGGGATCCACTGCCTACAATATGAAGTGAGGCCTATAAAAGCCCGCACCTCCTTTTGTGTCTTGGGTATTGGCATGTTAGCAATTAACTGAATGCGGTCGGGTGTAAGCTGCCTTCCCTCCTTGGACAGCGAGTGACCAAGATAAACAACTCGCTGGACACAGAATTGCAGCTTAGAAGGGGACACCTTGTGCCCCTTTTCGGCTAGAAATTGTAAAACCATCAGAGATGCTTTTTCACATTCAGGTTCGCTTTGGGCGGTGATCAGCAGATCATCGACATACTGAAGCAGTGCAGTGTTAACTGGCATGTGTATACTGTCAAGTTCTCGTTTCAGTGCTTGGCTATAGATGCTGGGGCTTTCTGTAAATCCTTGAGGTGCGCGTGTGAATTTAAAACTTCGTCCATTTAAACTAAATCCGAACAAGTATTGGCTCTCCGGATCTATTGGGACGCTGAAAAAGGCATTCTTGAGATCAATTACAGTAAAGAATGTTGCTTGTGAATCAATGGCTGTCAGTAATGATGAGATATCGGGGACCACAGGAAATTGTGGCACAATGCATTTGTTTAATTCGCGCAGATCAATAACCAATCGATATACTGGCGGGGCCTTTGGATCGGTTCGTTTAAGAATCGGAATTATCGGAGAATTACATACATTGGAGTCGGTTTCCACAACCACTCCTTGGGCAATAAGCTCGTCAATGATTTGCAGTAAAGCCACTACAGCATCTGGTGGTAGCTTGTATTGTCGTATTCGTGGTAGTACCACTCCTGCCTTTAGTGTGACTCGATATGGTGTAATGTTCATGCAACCAACATCAGTAGGGCCTTGTGCCCATAAACGTGTGGGTAAAGTCTGCAGTCGGTGATCCATGTCTCGGGATACATAGTGACCTTTAAAATCACGCAAAAACAATCTTACTCCTTCCGGAGAACAACATATTATCGCTCCTAGAGCTTTCAATGTTTTTATACCTAACAAGTTTTCTGGACATGATTTAGTAAGCAATAAATCTGTAGTTTGTGTCAAGGGTCCAATCGTAAGTGGAAGAGGCTGTGATACTTCATTAACAATAGGTTTTCCTGAAAAACCAAGGGAAATATTCTGTGAGCCTGAGAGGGGTGCCTCCGGAACTTCACTACGTTTTATTGTTGTTCGACTTGCCCCTGTATCAAGTAAAAATGTTCTATCTTGACCCAATAATTCACTGTGCACATAAGGTCCTTCTTGATCTACAGGGACCTCGATAAGGGGTAAGTCAACTTCCCTCTCTAGGCTGGTTCATGCGTATCGTTGATACTCAGGATATTCATACTGTGCGGCCTGATACATTTGTCGTGTCGTGGTTTGTGTGGCAGCAACAGGCAGCGCTGGTGCAGCTGGCACAAACTGTATAGACTGTTGCGGAGCTGGCATGGACTGTGCATGCTGCGGGGCTCCTTGTTCATTCTGATCCTGTCTGAGTGGCCGTGGCCTTTCCTTTGCAATACCTACGGCAATATTACGTTTCAGGACTGGACAATCGTGTACATAATGACCTGGCTGTTTACAATAATTGCATGACCCTTTTACAGGAACTGCTGAATCTCCAGAATGTGTCACACCCTTTTTGTGACCGTCTGTTGGAACTGTCTGGGAAACTAACATTTTCATTTTTGTGTCTTTCATACGTCTTTGTTCATGTTCTTGTTCTTCTCTAATTCTATTGTGATGATACTGTAACATTTGTAACATTTGTAACGGGGTGTTACCTTGCCAGGTACTTTCGAATTTCAATACTCTATTCTTCACTTGGGGCAAGGAATTTTCAACTAATTTCGTCACAAACAGATGTGGATATGACTCACTACTTGCTTTTATGCCACTATTTATACCGAAACATTTCTCGAATCGGGCATAGAAATCACTAGTGTCTTCATCTTGTTTTTGTTTACAGGCTGATATTGCACCCCAGTCTTCTTTTTTCGTAGTTAATAAACGTGGCAGTACCTGTACTAGTAAACCTGGTAGTGCTTTAACTTTATCCCCGAGCCCTGCTCCTGCAGTTCGGGCCTTTTCTTCTGCTTCTAACGCTGTCCAGTCTATCTTTTGGTCTCCCACTTCCCACTCTTTTTCCTTAAGTTTTTCATAAATGCCAGCAGGCATTAATACCTTTAATATTGTCATAATGTCAGGATAGGTATATTCTCCCATGAGTAACATGTCTTTAATTTCTCGGTGAAAACCCGCTGGGTCTTTGTCATGACTGGGTACTACTTTCTTCATTTCTAACAATTCTATTTTAGATATGGGCGTATATACAAATACGCGTTTAAACTCATTGTCTTCGCCTTTTATTGGGTGCACTTCTCGCAAGGGATTCTGTCTATCTATGTAATACGGCGTTCTTTCCTTGATGGGCAGTGAGACATGTTCTGGGCATACAAAAAGAATGTACTGCTTTCTGGATTCTAGTATTTCTCTAATTAACTTAGTACCTGAACCTCTCCATCTATTCGTGAGTAATTCAGTTAATATATCAGGTAAAGGACCAGGATCGGAATGTTTGTTCTTATATAAGATAAGAAGTTGTTGAATCATATAAATCCCAGCTAAACGCTGTTCATCTGGGCTGAGGTTCAAAAACGTGTGTGCTACTGTTTCATCACCATATTTTCCGGGACTGTCAATCCAGTGAACGGCTGATCTGGCTAATTCTTGTTCATCCATAGAATCGAGTAGGTGATAACCCCTTCGTTCTCGGAGTAGTTTGTCAGCGGCTTGGAACGAATGTTCGGGAGACCTCATATTTATTATAGGTGTTGGATAAGTTCTGTTATTATCTGGACATATCGGACGTGTCGGATCAGTAAAACATCTAGTATTATTACAAGATCTTCCTCTACCTACATAGGCTATAGTTTCTGACTGTCTTGCGGGAAATTCTAATTCTCCCTCTTCGGTTTGTTCAAACTCGTCTACTGCCAATCTCTCTTCATGTATTCGTTCTATTTCTTTTCTGATCTTTCGGCACATAGCTACTATACATGTTTGCTTATCATGTTTCCCGTCTGATATATTCTGGCTCCATCTCGTAAGAATTTGCATTACTTCCGGGTTTACCCCCGGTCGGTCTTGATTTCTGATCACACAATTTATGAGGAAACGTAACAGTTCCCCCTGTATTTCCACTTTCTGGTATTCCATAGCTCTGTTAATACATTCAGAATCTCGACCTGTTTGGACAAAATGATATATATTATCTAGATGCATAGTCATTCCTGGTAGCTTCCCTAAGAACATCGCAGCTCGTCTGATACGTAATGATGCCAGGACCATTTCGTCCTCTTTGCCGGGCACAGGATCATATCTACAATCTACTAGAAGTTCCTTAAGTGTGCGGGTATTTATAAGTTTGGGCGTACGTGGATGTGATGTTTCTTGAAAAGTAAGTTTATTTATTCTGGGTGGCGTAGAAAAATCGTTGATAGCACCTCCGGTAGCCCCATCTGGGGTACTGGGCGCGAAAGGATTCGTTGATCGTGATACAGCAACTATAGGTGTGGACACAGCTGTAGAAACGGCCGTGGGAACAGATGTAGAAACAGATGTGCTTGCCGGAACTTGTGTCGGAATTTGTTGTTGCAAAGGTACAGACACATGGTCTTGACGTTGAACCCCCCCAGCAGACGGTCTATGTGGTGCGGGGTTAGCATACTCGGGAGCTGCGTCATCTAAATATGAGGAAAGAAAAACATCTTCTGCGGTTCTGGGATGCCCCTTTGGATGTGCTTTTATCGGAAACAATGGGGGTGGCAAGTCTTTTGGTATCTCCGGAGTAGCCTTAGGTAATCCTTCGGCCAGAAGGGGATACATACCATTCATAAGGGCATTTCTTTGTCTGTCTACTTGTTCTGATTTTACTCGTGTACCTTCTTCAATTAATACATTTTCTCGAACTTTATTTGAATTTTCCTTACTTTTCTCTTCCTGTCTACGTGCTTTTTCTGTACGTCTATACGATTCTTTACGCCATAATTCAATGGCGTCTTTCTGTGACGGTCTAGCTTTCCTTTTCCATAACTCTTCCTCTACTTTCACGATGCACTCTGCATCCCAGGTCCCAGCTGCGGGCCACCTGTGACTTTCTGGTAATTCCTTGGTGTAGTCCACCCATAAATCAAGAAATAATATGGCGTCTAAGCCATGTTTGTGATACATAAAGTGCCCTGGAGTGTCCCTAGGAGGAATAGGAACAGCTTCTTCGAGTACCCCTTTTCTAGTTGTGATCTGTCTTAATTTCGAAAAGAGCGGCATACTGACAACTGATCTGATACTTATTCTTAAACACACTTAATACAAAAGCACAATAATGAACAGTCATTCATACCACAATATGCAGAACGTATTTAAAACATTTAACATTTAACATTTAATGAACAACAATGATGGCCGTTCACTAAGCATAATACTCGATACTAACTAGATAATTCATACTTCATATACTAGACATACTCGATATACTGCTAAACAGTACATATACACTGCTGAAACAGTGCAGACCGGATTTGTGTACCCAAAACCGTCTTGACCGGCACAACCTATGTGCACGTCAGAACGCCTCCCCAGCAATGGTACTCACCGGGTAGCTCGGAACGGAAAGCCTCGGAACGGAACTGAACTTGAACTGGACTCGACTCGAAAACTTCGGAACTTCGGATCATCGGAAACTTCGGAACTTGGTGGGCCTCTGTATACCTCGGATCTTGCTCTCTCAGCTAGGCTCTGGTTGGGATACTTCGCACTTCTCACCGCCTCGTCTGGGTGTTGATCGCAGCCTCAGTCGCCCCCGCTTGACCGGAGGGAGATACAGGAAATCCTGCTGGTACGCGTTGTTGTCCGTCCAGCTGTGGCAGGAGACCGGGCCTGCAACGCACCACCGGCGCGTGAGATGAGAAAGTGTCCCTGTTCGGGCGCCATTCATGTGGTAAATAATTTAATTACCGGAACTGAATTTGATACGGAATCTTAGTAAAATAGCTCAGTAAAATAAGAGGCAGAATCCGTGGTATAAGAGGTTCAGAATGGGCTTTATTCCAATGGACGATTCGAATCGTGGCCTCCAAGTTCCATCACCACGGGGGTTCAGGAAGTGGAGTACAACACTTTATTGATAAGTAATCATTTTTATAGAACAGACATTACAATGAAACCAATGTAAGAGGCGTAACAATTGATAGCAAAGATAACATTTCACATGCGTAGCTGAAAGAGGCGTAATTGGGAGTAACAAGGAAACGTCATTGGTTGTGATGTCACATATGGGTGGACCTAAGAAATAATTTCGCAATGTCAGCAGAAATACTTGGCAGAGATGCGCGCGCAGCAGCATGACGTGTAATTGACGTGCAACTAGGGGGTGAAGGGGACTTGACATTTAGCTCTACATGTGGAGACAAGAAGTCTGGGGGGTCAAGTCAACCTAATCCCAAATCATATCTAACATCCTATGTTTAAAGAACTATGTTATCCACAAAGGAAGGACTCTTGGACAAAATCTATTCTATACTGACTGTGTGTGCGTGCACAAGCGTCTAAGTGTCTACATGAGATGCAAGGGGCAGAAACCTTCCATGGTAACGGGGCTATGAATTACTTGCATGAGGACAGAGAAGCCGGGCCCTTTGCTCAGTAGCTGAAGGAAATGTTTACTTAAACTACTAGACAGGAATGTATCGGCTGAGGAGCGAAACAGATAACTTGAAGGTGAAATACAGTTTTTGGCAGGCAGGCAGACCGGCCGAGGCAGGCACTGTTAGCCGCACAGGGAGTAGGACAAAGTTCATGGATACAGATGTGAGCTCAGACTGGAGCTGTCAGAGGCAGAAAGCAGGGAAAGGCTTGATGGCAGAATCAGGGCCTACTCGCCTGAACTGCAAAAATGGAGTAACTAAGCCATATAAAGTCGGTGGCCTTTCGTACTTAGGAATCGAATATCCAGCCCATTCATGGCGGATCTGAAAGAGGACATGTTGACGGTGGACGCACATGTATTTGCGTCTTCATAACTGGAACTGGAGGGAACATACATGTACTTGTAACATGCACATAGAACCGTTGGGGTCCAAGATAGGGGACATAACTGACCAGAAAAATCCATATTTCCACAAAAGAACAAGAGCTAGGAAGGCTTGGGGCTTATATTGCTAACTCAATAGAGTAAGGGTTTCCTTCAGGTTTTTCAGGTGGAATAATCCAGTCTTCATATCCTTCCGGCACTTCTTCCCCCCCACCCCAAGAGTACCGGCACTTCTCCGTTATTAAATAGACTACCGGTACTCACTGTCACACAAAGTCATGTGAGCATGCATCGCATTTCTACACTGCGGCGCATGCTCACATATTAGTGATTTCACAAGGAGAACAATGACGCCATGGCGCCAAAGCAGAACAACGTGTGACCCAGGCACGCAATGCCCATTGGACTCAAAGGCCTTCGCCCACCTCGTGTTTGGCAGCCCGGGATGAGACAGCTTACCGGGTACACACACAGCCGCACCCGAGTACTTCACAGGTCTTTAAAAGACCTTTTGCTTGTTAACGATGCTTTGATGTTTTTCACCCCTTCTTAGAGCCCCTGCACCTCCACTCTACCTTTTGCTTGAAGCATCAGCCCCCCCCCCCAACACGAAATTTGACTCTAGTTGTGTCTCTGGTGTGACCTCACCCGCCAGGAAGCTGTGCAGCGGGAAGAAAGGGAAGCTCTTTAAAAATCACAATTTGCTCTGGCTTTCCCTTTCTTTTGTGCGGAAAAGACGGAGAGGATAGCACAGCAGCTGGCGGGTGAAAAAGGGGACAACTGAGGAGAGGTTTCAGAAGTGAAGGGGTATAAGTACAGTCAGCTAAATAAATCGAGGGGTTGTCTGAAAAAGAAGAAAGGGGCAAGCAAACGATATTTGGGGATACACTGCGGGCGCGGGGAAGTGGGTTTAAAATAAAGCACCTGATGGATGAGAGGAGGATCATCTGATGAGAGTCGGGCGTGGATAGGTGTCCCAAGAAAGAGCTAAGGCTTTTGAGAATGACACAGGTCGGTGGAAGGGGCCTGTTGTGTGAGGACAGAGCGACAGCTACAGTGGCAGAGACTGGTATTTTAAATGAGGGAGGGGTATCCCAGAAAAGCAAGAGAAGGAATTTGATGAGATGAACGAGGGGACATTTAAAATGAAAGGTGGCATGACCACCTGAAAAAAGAGAAAATGTAAAGAGACACATGGGGCATCGGAGGGGACATGGGGCTAGTAAGTAAGGGCTAGGGACATCAGAAGGTAGAGGTAGGCGAGTATCTCGTCATCCCAAAAAGTGTTATCTAAAGCGGGGGCGGCAGCTGAATAGAAAAATAATTTTGAGGGGAGGGTGGTATTTTTAAGTCATGTGTTTTTTTTTATCAGCTAATATAAAGTTTACCATAATGTGACTCATTTTTTTGTAACAAAGTTAGACAATGAAAGGCTCAACAAACAATCATAAGAATTCAGATAGCATACTTGGAGGAAGAATGGATTTATCAAAATACTTAAACACAGTATAGACCTTACTGGGGCACACTGGAAGGGGAAGAATAATGTGCATGGAGTTGAAAATGCGCATTTACCAGAAAGCACTGAATGTAGCTAACAATATAAGCATTCAAACACGACTAAGACATGACGTCCCATGGCTTGGTGAATGTTTCTCATTCATTTCTATGATGTTAGATCACACTTTGAATTGCTTCCAGAATGCTTGTGTCTAATATCAAGCATTTCTCAGAAACGAGGCCTATTCCATATTGCAAAGTACGCTTTTTTGCTGTCATACACATGCTCAGTCACACTTTTTGGTATTTCTTTGTTCTTTAAACCCGATAAGTGCTACTCTCCAAACAAAAGCGCTTCAACACCCCATCAAGGGTAACAAGCGCTATTTAAATGCAAACCTTTTTCCCTCTTCTATCCCTCCGCTATCCTTCTGAATCCAAATAACTGACTAACCTATCCACCACTCAAATTACTTTCACATTTTCACTATACTAATTCAACACTAATCCTTCTTGGGTTCCGGAGTAGCGCGCTACTTGCCGTAAAAACGCTTTGATGCCTCGTCAGGGGTAGTAAGCGCTATATAAATGCAATTACAATACAATACAATACCTTCAGTGTGGGTGGATTTGGCCAACTTCTACAAGCCCTTGATGGGAAGTGTTACAGTGGTTAAGGTGCTTTCATGGGTTTCCGAATATTGTTAAGGAGGCTAATGGGCAGAGAGTTGCCTCCATTCAGGTGGGTGAGGACCAGGGCTTCGACTGACACCGACATCTGGAAGGAAGGATGTCTGGAGGCAGAGCTCTTACATACTGGGACAGGCCCATATCCAGTTCCCTGCCACAGATGCAGAAATTACTAGATTCCCCAAACAGTGAATATTACTGACATCCTACAATAATCACAAGCGGGGAAATTCAGTTTTATTTCTGCATGTCAAAGACTGTCTGCCTTCGGGAAGGGACACCTACAGCCAGCCCTTCACCTCCTTTTATAGCGAATTGATGCAAATTCACATAACTTTCTGGGGAAAATAACTGCAGTTTTCAGCTAAATAAAGTAAAACCATCTATTTTAGGTGTGGTTTATCTTTCATTTGCTGCCTTCTTCTGGATGCACACCCAGCACTCCCGCTTGGGAGTTCTGCACCCACAGAGTGCCACTAATGTGTTGTGACAAAAGTATATTATGAAAATGGATTTCCATCCATGTAAAATTAGTGAATTGGCAAAGTGGTACACAGATTACTTTAAATATTGTCCCAAGAACGTAGTTGTCATTTCAGATGTGGCCAGAGGGCTAGACCCCTCAGGCCAGGCACAGAACTTAAGAACCACCCACACCACTACATGCCAGGACACATATCCCAGTACTGGACGGAGGGATCAGGCAGAGAAATCAAAAGAAGGAAGGATCATAGTTAGCCGGGGAATCGCAGGCATGTGTTTCCTGCTACAATGCTGTGGGGGCATCCATAAGTGTGCGGCTGTGAGCAGTACAGAGATATGAACGAGAAGTGCCAAATGTCTGCTCCCTCCCAATGCCCCTCCCAATTTCCACTACAGCAGCTTAGAAATCTGTAGGGTTCCACTGCGCTATTAGGTGCACCAGACTGGTCATCACCAGTTGACACAACAGCTGGCTGTATCTGGTATTCATGAAAAAGTGAGCCACATAGTAGGAGTGGGAACACCAGGGAACCCAAAGCACCCAAGGGAGGAAGCCAAGCCTTGGACTTGAGGAGAAGGAGCAGGCCTAAGGGAATCTTTGAGCATCAAACACATGTGGGTACAGGGTGCCTCCCATATCAGAAACCGTGGCTACAGCAGGCCTGCTGACCACCATCATCAGTGACACTGTGGTCATATGTACATGGTTATATGTGCCTCCATCCCTTTACTAGCTGCTCAGAATTTTGGACTAGATTTTGCTGGGTGGCACTGTATCTGAAAGTGAATGAAAGGGTTAAATATTATTGCTCTATAACCCAGATAACTTTCTTCTCCCAGGATCACTAGCATGACAGCTGATGGCTTCCTTTCACCCAATGCCGGGTCAGAGTTGCATTTTAGGATGTAGTCTTTTTTCCTTTAATTAATTTTCAGTAAAACAAGTCTCTGCACCTTTTAATGTTTTGTTTAATATACAGGTGCCTCTGACAAAAAGGGAAACCTGATAGTTACCTTTCAATAGTCTGTCAACTAGTACAACTTAATACATGCAAGGGCATCAACAATAAATTGCAGAGGGAAGCAATTTGTCATCATTCGCAACCCCCAAAAATTCTTGAGCCCTTCAAATGTTTTTCATTAGACCCACCCTTAGTCCCGCCTCTAACCCCGCCTCTTTGCCACGCCCCCAGCTCGATCTGATGAGTACCTGCACTTTTTTTCCCCATTTAAAGCACTGCCCTTCAGGATCTCAGTACAGAGGAAAGCATTGTTAATTCAGCATCTCTGGTAGTACCTAGATTCATTAGCATGATGCAGACACATAATGGGACAAGGCAGATGTCATGTAGAAACCATAAAGTACATCATATGATAAAAAGACTTTAGAGTTAACTTGACCGGGCCAACGTTTGAGTTATAGATGTCAAAAGGATCTTATCTTATACACAGCTGTGCCATCTATATGTGCCACTGGAAGTTGACCAATCAGAGTGCCTAGGTGAACAATGTATAAGGTAGCTGACCACTGCTGCCCTTATGGAGATTCTGTTTCAACTTATCAAAAAAGCAGTGATGGCGGGATGGTCAGCGATTAATCACCAAAGCCCTTTGGTCAGATATACAAGACTGGAAAAGGCCAGTAATTTGAGAGTCTGTATAGATCTACCAAAGGATTTTTTTTAACAGGGGGATACAGTTTAGCAAACACATGCCTGCTGCAGACAACAAAGAAAGGTTGATAGATTTTCTGGGCGCATTAGCAATTTGTTGCAAAAAGTGCTACATTCTTCTGAATTGCAGCTGGAGAAACATTTTTTGTAATAATGATACATGTTGCTTTTACAAACCTTGGTTTGTAATTGCTCTTCATTAATTGTATCGAACTGAAGTAGTTTGGTATACAGACCACCACATGCAAGAACTAAACGCCATCTGTGGCTCAAAGGCCATCGTGCATATTGGTGATGGATTCAAATTTTGTTTCACTAAAAATATTTTACATTTTCTGGAAGAAGTATTTAGAGATTTATTCCCTCTATGACTTTGTAAAGTGCAACCCTACCTCAGTCACACGAAGTGACTGAGATAGGAGGTTAGAACCACTGTCCAAGATGATGGGAATGTATACATAAATATAAACTCCTGGAAAAAAAAAACTACGCTTAAAAGTGAGTTATGGTTCTGGCTCAAATGTTGCAAACTACTGAAATGTGTCAGTAATTGTTACTACGCACATAAAACATGCCATAGCTCTTGCCACCCACTATGTTGCCTTTTTGATTCCTCTTTTTTATTTCTGTGCTGATGGCAAATCGGTGTCTTTTGTAAGGCTGACTGCACAAGTTATGTGGACCAGGCCCAGTGCCCAATCCCCTGTCGGCAGCCAATCTCCGCTGCACACAGCCTTCAACCCTGCACCCTACCGCATTCCAACAAAGCAAAGCCAGGCACTCATTATAGTGTTTGGCTTTGCTTATGCTTTTTTTTTCTCCTACATTGGCTGAAACTCTCAAGTCAGAAATGATTCGTGAGTCAGGCACAAGATCTCGTCAATTTCGACATCTAATATTGCCACTTGCGATTTCCTTATAAGTTTTGTGCCGTGCTGGCCTTTATCCAGCGCATAACATTTCTTAAACAATTTCAAATGTGATTGACAGGATTTGCGACTTATTACTTCAAGTTAAAACAGCAGTGATATACAAACGTGTTAACCCTCTGAAACCCACTTGTCAACTTATGTAAATGCTGATATCGCAAAAATTACTAAACAGATTTACACTGAGTAAAGTTCTACTTTCATTCCAAGTTTGGTGTATATCCATTTAGCAGTTTATGACTTAGATATGAGCAACAAATATATATATATATATATATATATATATATATATATATATATATATATATGTATATATAATTAAAAGAAATATTATATATATATTTATTTTTTTTGTTCTGAGGAGGACACACGTAGTAGTTACTCTTCATTTCAAAATTATTCAAAGATTTCCATATAAGCACATAACTTCCACAGCCAAGCCAACACGTGTTTTGCGAGGTGCTTGCTTCTTCAGTGTTGTTACATAAAAGAACAACAACATGAGTGACATTCCCTTAGTATCAACATCACAAAGTAAAACAATTTTCTAACTATATTTGAAAATAACTCAAGTGTGTGGTTTCTCTGTAGTGAAATCCACACAAATATAATAGAATAGCAAAATAATGGCAAACATAAATGAAGCTGATCATCACCAAGCTATGTATACAAAAAATATAAAATAACTACAAAATGACAGTGTTGAAAAAAGGGGGGGGGGGGATTAAAAGAAAAAGTACAGCATCCATTCTAAATATATTGAGCCGAATTTAACATCTTTTCTTATCAGATGTGCAAGTCAGGGATTTCACCATCCCAACCATTTAACACCTGATCTGCCCAGGTGTTCCTTGTCTATTTTAGATTAATTTCGCCCAGTCTTGTGAGGGCACGATATGGAACTCATGAACATTGTATATTATTGGAGTTTTAGTGTTTTGAATTTTGTCATTGTTCATGTTTTGATTATAGCATTTATATAACCTAAAGTAGAAAACACAATTGCCTTTGTCCTCTTTGTATGTCTAGGTTAGCACTCACATGTCACTCAGGGTTACACATGGCACTATATATTTTTTTGTTGTCACCATTTCTTTGTATTGTGTTACAAAATTCCATTGATTATAGATATTTGAGCCATAAGCCACTTGTGGCTGTGGCACATCTAGATGTATTGCTCAACTACAGGTGTGGTCTGCAATTTGTTAAATTAATGCTGCACTATGTAGCCAGCAGGATGTACCCAGTTAATATTTGTTCAAATGTGCCACTTGCCGAGCGGCTGTCAGGTGTCAGATGTAATTACTCGATATATATCACTTTCACATTTTTTAGCCACTTGACAGCTTTATTGAATGTTCAGACTGGAATTTCTGATTTTCAGATGCTTGAAAAGTTTTACTACACTATCGCGTTTTTTAAATATAATGTGCTAATTTTAAAATTAAATTTTTATTGTCTTATAGGAGGCTTGAACCCAGTATAATATGATAATCAATGCCATTGCTTATGGAACACTGTGGGGGACAAGGCTAGTATGTTTACTATGTCCATGGTGATGTTTTGTTTTTAAAGGAACTTGGGCACCTTTCCACTGTTATTTGTGACTTTGACAAAGAAACCAGGTTAAAAGCGTAAGCCCACTGAATAAACCTCCTGTGAAAATGACATCTTGGAGTGCGAGCCTTTTTTGTTGGTCACGACACAGCATTTATTTTATTTTTTGGGAAAGTTTTATATAGATCGAACTCGACCCGAAGGTGTTAGATCGCTTATTATGAGGACCAGTTGCGTTACAGACTGACACATTCATTTTGTTAGGCAGAGGGAGATTACATGATTTGCCCAGAATCACAGGATGTTGATCGTCCCTGCCATGACTGGAACCCAGTTCCCCAGCTTCGAGGTCGACCGCTCTAGCCGTTAGGCCACATCCTCTCCCCTATAGCATTGTTTGGATTTACAGTGGGTTCTGCACCTGCTGCTCAGCGTCGACCCTAATAGGTAGATGCAATCGGAAGAGCTGCTGGACAGCATTTCGTGATATATAACTGTATATATAACTATACATATATAAAAATTATCGCCCATAGTTTAAAATCCTCCAAGGACCAGACACAGACTCCAGATATCTCCAAAACCAATTTATTGCAGTTTAATCTGCCATAACATGTTTCGGTCAATAAGTGTCCTTGGTCGCACACACGCAGCGCCATTTCCACTTGCTCAAATAATGCGCATGTCATCAACAACATATATATATATCCTTAATCCAATGTCGATAGAGAAAAGTTAATCGAGCCCAATTCCATGAAAGCGTGAAAACTTTATTCAAAACATAAGCAAGTAAACACATTTACTTGCTTATGTCTTGAATAAAGTTTATTGTATTTTTGAGGTTTGTGCCCTCAATTGAGCCCGCCGCCGAGAGAGGCTGAGAGCACACATGTATTGTGTTGGTATATATATATATATATATATATATATATATATATATTCACTGAAAAAACCATAGGTTTCACACATGTTATAGTTAGCGGAAATTTTACTGATAAAAAACCAATGAAATTCCCCCGTTATAGTTAGTGCAGGCAACCATAACTCACGCGACCGCAATCCTCTGCTGATGCTAATACTGTATTTAGACACTTATTTGCCCATGTCTTCTTCCATACATTTTTAGCTATACATATATTACAAATATTTTTTTTTCATAAAGACACATATGTCATCAGCAGAAGATTGCGGTCGCGTGAGTTATAGTTGCCTGCACTAACTATAACGGGGGAATTTCATTGGTTTTTTATCAGTAAAATTTCCGCTAACTATAACATGTGTGAAACCTATGGTTTTTTCAGTGAATTTGCAAGGTTTTTTAAATGCTAATTCCTAACTATAACGTGTGTGAAACCTATGGTTTTTTCAGTGAATTTGTACGGTTTTTTAAATGCTAAGTTACTTTACGCCATTCGTGGCGTGCGCGCCCACTTAACGCAGTTCGTTCCGTGCGCGCACGGTGCGCTTCGCGCACCGTGCGCGCACAGTGAGCACGCGGTGCGCTTCGCGCACCGCGCGCCCACTTTACGCAGTTAGTGCCGTGCACGCACGGTGGGCACGCGGTGCGCTATGCGCACCGCGTGCCCACGTTACGCTAGATGGGCCATGTACGCACGATGCGCTTCGCGCACCGTGCACACATGGAGGACATATGATGCACTTCGTTTTGAAAGGTAATATTTTAATTTTTCGTATATGTTATAAGCCATGCACAAATGGTGCCCTTCGGGCACCATTTGCACACGGGGTGGAGAGAGTGTGGATAATTTTATTTTTTTATTATTTTTTTTTTAAATATTTTAGTTTAACTCATCTTTAATAAGCCATGCACAATTGGTGCCCTTAGGGCACCAATTGCACAAGGGGTGGGGAGAGTGTGGATAATTTTTTTTTATTTATAATTTTTTACCGTACGCGTACGGTAAGCGTAATCGGCAAAATTAGCGAAAAAATAAAAATTCCGTTTTTGGCCTTGGGGGATCTTTGGGGACTCCCTCAACATTGCTATGTGTGTGGGAGCTGTCTAAACAGCCCCTTTACATGTTTTTGTGCTTTATATTTTAAACATCACTCTCAGTGCGAGAGAGAAAATGGCGGCCACCGCTTCCTGGTTTCGGCCGATTCGAATGTTTACTAAGATCTAAGAGCCAATCAGAATCGCGCTCGCGCACGCCACCGTACGCGTACGGTAAGCGTACCGTAAGCGCACCGTAAGCTGCCTCAGATATATATATTGATTTAAAGGCTATTTTCTCAGAATCTACTGAACAGATTTACACCAAACCTACAAAAGGCACTTCCTTGACCTGAGGACTACCTCTCTGCCAAATTTCTAGTAATTCTGTTCAGCCGTTCGGGCTGTAGCCCTGTCTAAAGGTCCTATGGAAAAATGCTATGGAAAAATGCATGGGAAAAATGCGTTTTGGGACCCCCCTTTTATCTCAGCCCCCGCTTGACGAATCCCCCCGAGACTTTCAGGGAAGGAGCGGAGCATAGCGCCCCACCTATTTTGAAAAATTCGCGAGGATTCGTCGACCGGCGCCAAAGTTATTCAAAATAGAATGTTGTGGATTTCCTATGGAAACGTGGTCCTAACTATAACTACCTACTGGCGACCGCCAGTAGGTAATATATATATATATATATATATATATATATATATATTGTAGGAAGGTGGATATCTGACTAAGGTTACCCCCAAATTTTTGCCTAGTGTCTAGCTGGTTTTTCGACTTAGTTGGCCTGAGATCCTGCCATTCAGGATCTCAGCCTGGCTGTTCTCTCTTTAAAATGGACTCCATGTACCCTAGGTACATACCCAATTGGTTGGATCACCCTGTCAGCCCCTGTACCAGTGTACACTAGGTACCCAGGGCATTGGTGTACCCAAGGCCTGCCAGGGGCTGAAGCATGTATTATGCCACCCCAGGCTTGGCCTAACAATCTGACACAACTGGCTGATCACTCAGCTGGGGTAAGTTGGTGTAATCACCTCTTACTTAGGTGTAGTATACCTATACCTAACCTTAAATGGGACACATGTTAACCTGTAAGTCACTCCTATGGCAGGCCTTAACAATCCTGAAGGCAGAGTGCTTGGTTCCATGTGAGATGGTGCTCTGGCATGAGCTGAGCCTGTCTGCAGTGGTCGGAACAACTTCCTTCTACTGTTTCCAGATATCGTCATACCATATACTCTTTTTTTTTTTTTTTTTTTTTTTTTTTTGAAACCGTTTATTGCAATCTCAAATAGTTACATGTATGGGCCTACAACCGTCTGGCCGGCCACTAGAGTGGCAGAAGCATATGACATATACACAGAAAAATCTCTTGGCGGTGCAAAAAGGTAAATCAGGGGATATCAGTAGTGCAGGCCACATGACTCCAACCCCACAATACGGTTTCCTTTTGTCAAAACACAACAACACAAAAAAACCACACCCGCAAGGCAACCCGCAATCCCAAGTGACAGCACGCGCTCCTTAAGTGGGGGACCCCAACCAATCGCCAAACTCTGAAGAGGGGGAATGAGAACAGATCAGGGACTGGGGAACCACGTGCCCGTGGCTAGGGGAGGGGGTCGGCTAGGGGGACGGGGCTGGTGAGGCAGCCGGCAGCAGTGGCGGCTCGCAAATACCCCCGCGATAGGCGTTCCAGGGGCCCCAGATTTTCACCCATGCCCCAGGCTTACCCCTCGCAACATACACCACCTTTTCACGAAACATACACCAATCCATGTGTTCCTTCCAGGCCGACACC
This sequence comes from Triturus cristatus, assembly GCF_964204655.1. NCBI lineage: Eukaryota > Metazoa > Chordata > Amphibia > Caudata > Salamandridae > Triturus > Triturus cristatus. The sequence goes on from NC_140587.1 coordinate 423,397,339, forward strand.
GCCGGGGGCCTCTGGGATCCCCACAATTGAGCAATGTCACTCTTAGCTATCATGTATCCCAGAGTCACCCACCGCGTCTGCGGAACCGAGTAGTCAGTTGGCTCCCACACATTCAGCAAGCATCTCCTCGCTTCAGGCAACAGCGCGACACGTGTAACCACTCGCAGGACCTCGTGTACACCACGCCAGAATCGCTCCACCTTTGGGCATTCCCACAGAATATGCAAGAAAGTTGCCAAAGCACCACAGCCACGCTTACACAGTCCATCCTCAGCAAAGCCCATACGTAGAAGCCTCGGCCCCGTCACGTAAACCCGGTGGAGGATCTTAAGCTGGACGAAGCGAAGGAGAGCCGGGATGGCCACCTCCTTCGGAGAGGCCACCGCGGCAATCCAGTCCTCGTCGTCCAACTCCAGCCCATCGGCAACCCAGGCCTCGCGGAGGCCAGTCAGCAGGCCCGATCGGTTGTTGATCAGTTTTTTATATATAAGGGAGATCGTGCTGTCTGGGACATGGCCATCCAGCACTCTGTCCTCCAGGGGGGAAGACTCCGGAATGGACGCGACATCCGGGAAGACGGAGCCCAGCGCGTGGCGGACTTGTAAGTACCGAAAGTACTCACTGCCTTGCAACTGAAACTCCGTTTGCAGCGTCTCGAAAGTTTTAAATCCCCCCCTCGTCCAGAGATCTCCCACTGTGCTGATACCGATCGTATCCCACTTCTCGAAGCCCTTCGAGGTCCACAGGGAGCCCAACCTCGCAGACGCATATAGCGGTGACGCCCGGGTCAAACGGTCCTTCCACCCCATAGCTGCGTTAGCCGCGTGCCATACACGCACCATGACACGCGTCGGTCCCGTCAGGCGAGGGTCCGGCGCGCCAGAGTAGAGCGCTCGATTGTAGTCGCCACCGGGCAGGAGCATCTTGTCCATTTCAAATGCCGGGTTCAGGGCGGGCCCGTAAAGGCCATGATTAAGCGCAGCTAGCTGGGAGGCCCAGTAATACCGTTTGATATCCGGGAGGGCAACCCCCCCATCGTACCACGGGAGCGTCAATTTAGCCAAGGCAATACGTGGCCTCCCGTCCCAGAACAGGCGACGCTGCAAACTCTCCACCTCACGGAAGTAGCGCGCCGGGACCAAGTCCATAGTGTTCTGGAGAGCGTACAGAAAGCGCGGCAACGACATCATCTTAAACAAGGCCGCTCGGCCGAGCGGCGAAAGCGGAAGACGCCGCCAACGCACCACATCCTCCTTCAAGCGCTGGAGGGGGGGCAGCAAATTCCGCTCGTAGCGGGCCTCCGGGTCCAGAGTAATATATATACCCGGGTACCGAAACCCCTGGGAGGCAATCTGGATCGGACAGTCCCGTGGTAGGACCGGAGCCTCCCCGGCAAGCACATATACACAGGATTTCGCCCAGTTGATGACGAGGCCTGAGTTGCGACCGAATGAGCGCAAAACATCAACTAGGACGATCAGTGATTTACGCGGGGAGGCGAGATATAGAAGGATATCATCAGCGTAGAGGGACACACGGTCCTCATGCTCGGGGGTCCAGCGGAGACCACGGATGGAAGGGTGCCACCGCAGCCACTCCGCCAGGGGCTCCAGGGCCAGTGCAAACAGGAGAGGCGACAGGGGGCAACCCTGTCGCGTGCCCCGTCCCAGTGCGAATGGGGCCGAAACTCGTCCATTCACCACCACCTGCGCCAATGGGCCGGAATACAACAACTTGACCCAGCCGATGAAGCCTGGTCCGAAGCCAAACTTCGCCAGCATCGCCCAAATGTATGGCCATTCGAGCGTATCAAACGCCATGGTGGCGTCCAAGGACGCCAAGATGGCCGGTTCCCGCACGAACGGGACACGCGCGAGCACCCCGTGCAAGCGTCGCAGATTAAGGGCCGTGTTGCGATGGGGTATGAAGCCGGACTGGTCTTGGTGGACCAAATCGCCCACCACGCCGACCAGCCGGTTGGCCAGCACCTTGGCGAGGATTTTGGGCTCCGCGTTCAAGAGCGAGATAGGCCTATAGGATGTGACCCGCTCACGGGGTCTCCCCTCCTTGTGGATCACCACGATCGTGGCCAGACGCTGGTCCGGCGGAAGGGAACCCCGCGAGCGGGCCGCCAGGAACATCGCGCGCAGGTGGGGGGCCAGTACATCTGGTCGCAGCTTATACAGCTCGATAGGGATGCCATTGGGGCCCATGGCCTTGCCAGATGCGACCGAGCGGATAGCAAGGGCAATTTCGTCCGAGGTGGGAGGAGCATCCAGCAGATCCCTGTCCTCCCCCGAAAGGGAGGGCAGCGCGATGTCCCGAAGCAGGGCATGGGAATCCTCCTCCGAGCAGGGAGAAACCGGGGAATACACCTCGCGGAAATAATCCGCGAAGCAGGAGACAATGGCGTCCGGCTCGGTGACACACACACCATCCATCCTCTCGATCAACGGAACCACACGACTCGCTCTCTCCTTTTTGTCCAACCACGCAATCAATTTACCAGCCTTATCACCCACATCATACAGTCGCCCCTGCTGCTCTCTACTGAGGCCCCTGGCCGCCTCCGTGACGAGGGCCCTATAAGCCGCCTGCTTGAGGTGTAGAACATGCAATGTGGCATCCGTCACCCCGCTCCCCAGGTCACCCTCTAGTTCAGTAATTTCGGCCTCCACCCGGGTTACCTCCTCCCGCTCGCACCTCCGGGCATGGGAGATAAAGGAGAGGGCCTCCCCTCTGAGAACTACATTAAAAGCCTCCCACAGGGAGATAGCCGAAGGGACAGACCCCACATTCTCCTCAAAGTACCGCTGCAAGGATTTGATCAATTCGGCTCGAATAGTGGGGTCGCGCAGGTACCAGGCATTGATTGGGGCTACCCTGCCCTCCCCCCTCGGGAAGACATCAAAGTGCAACAGTAGTGGGGAGTGATCTGAAATACCCCGCGCCAAATGGCGCACCTCTCCCACTCTCCCAGCATAGGCCGCAGGGACAAGGACATAATCGAGCCGCGAGAGGCTACCATGGGCACCCGAGTGGAAGGTGTATTGCAGCTGCGCGGGATGCTTTAGTCGCCAGCAATCCACCAATCCTAGTGTATCTAAAAGGCCGGACAGCCACGCCTGTGCCCGGGGGAGGTCCCTGGGGGGATGACGATCCATAGACCCAGAAGCCACCGCATTGAAGTCCCCCCCAACTACCAGAAGCCCACCCGGGAGGTCAAGGAGGAGGCGCCCCAGGTCCGCAAATGTGGTAGATTGCAACCCCGGCGGAACGTACACTGATACAAAAACGACCACTCTGCCCTCCATTCTACCCACCAAGACAGTGTAACGTCCCCTCTCATCATGGCGCACCTCATCAATCTCCAATGGGAGCGAGTTCTTAATCATGATGCCCACCCCCCGCGAGCCCGAAGTGAAGCCCGAATGGGCCACCAAGCGATAGCCTCGCCGATTCATGGCGTGAAAGGAATTACCTATAAGGTGTGTCTCCTGCAGGAAGACCACATCTGGAGAAATTCGTTTCAGATACTTCAGGACCACACCACGCTTAATCCTATCCCCCAGTCCGTTAACGTTCCATGATAACACAGTCAAATCCCTACCCCCCATCATATCTGGAAGCCATCCGTCGTCCCCCAAAGAGCATCTCGAAAACAACAATACAGTAAAGGGTTCGCCTTGCGGTGCAAACAAACAACACTCCACCCCCGCCCACCCATCCCAACAGAACTCCCCCCCTCCCTGCACCCCTGCATGAGCCCAGACAGCCCCCCCAAAGTGCAGTGTGCCTGTCGCCCCATAGACAAAAAACTAACTAGTCCCCCAGAGGAGGAGGGAAAGCCCCCAATGGACCCCGTACGACCTCCATAGGAGGGGAACAACACGATCAGTAAATGGTAACCGGAATGTTGTCCAGAGCAAGGCCTACTATTCACCCCTCAGTTCTGATCCGGCGAGCCCTCCCCGCCAACCGCACCCCCCCCACCCCCCCGGCCCCGATCCCCAGGCAGAGTATCCAACCAGTCCCCAGCCGCCTCGGGACGGTCAAAAAAGTGCGTGCGACCATCCACCTCCACCCTCAGCTTAGCTGGAAAAAGCATTGAGTACTTAAGGTTCAGGTCCCGTAGGCGACGTTTAACTCCGAGAAAACTCAGTCTCTGCTTTTGGACCGTCGGAGTAAAGTCAGGGTAGAAATTCACGTCCATATTATCGAGCTTGACCGGTCCCTGTAGCCTGGAAGTCTGCAGGATAGCGTCTCTGTCCCGAAAGTTAAAAATCCGGGCAATGAGAGGCCGCGGCGGGGCTCCGGCCTTAGGTCTTCCTCCGGGGACCCTGTGAGCACGTTCCACCGCAAAAAGTTTACTCAGCCCCCGGGGCTGGAGACGGGTGAGGATCAGGTCTTCCACAAACAAATCTGCCGCCTCCTCCTCCCGTCCCTCCGGCACCCCGACAATGCGAACGTTGTTCCTCCGGGCCCGACCCTCGGAGTCCTCCAATCGACGGTCCATCAGGGCGCTCGCCTGGCCAAGCCGGTGCACCTCCTTTTGAAGGGCCGCCACGTCTGTAGTGAGACCCGATGTAGTGTGGGCCAGGGAATCGACCCGGTCATTTGTTTTAGACAAGTCGGCTCTCACCAGGCCCACATCCACCAGGGCCGAGTCTATCTTCTGCGCCAGAGTATCAAAGTGCTGGTCCACCGAGGCCTTCATCTCGGCAATGGCGCCCATGACGTCCCGGAGGGTCAGATCCGCGGGCTGAGCAGACGCCTCAGCCGGGCCCGCGGGGGATGTACGCGGTGCCTCTGGAGATCCCTTCTGGAGGGTGTAGCGGTCCATGCTGTTAGACTGATGTGCCGGGCCACGGCGGGTCGATTTCACCTTTGCCCGGTCGCCATCTTGCTTTGTGGACATGTCGCACTCCCAAAGTCGTGCCAATCTCCTCGAAAGGGCCGATAAACCAGTTCACGGGTTCCGGGGGGGGGGGGTGACCACTGGACCGCAGGACAACTCACAGCCGGCGGGTCAGCCGGGCACTGGGACAAGACCACACCACCGCACCCCGCTCCGCAACCCTACCTCGCTTGAGGGCAAGGAGGGCGCAAAAGCGAAAGTGAAAGCGCAGGGTACGCGAGTCGCCCAGCCCTGCCCGCCGCTGTTATTCGCTTTGTCCCCGGATCGCCCCACAACTCCAATCCGGGGGGCCGGCGCGGAGAAGGCCGCGATCTTCGATCGGTGCTCCCACCGGTGTCCGGGGTCAGATTCGAAAACGGAAAACGGGTGTCGCCTCAGCTCGGGTACACAGACACAGTCCCCTCATCAAAGACAGGATATAATCAGGATTAATTCAGGAGGTCGCGGAGGTCCTCGGGAGCTTCGCACCTACGCGGCCATCTTGGTTGCGCGCTAGGCTCCTCCTCCTACCATATACTCTTAAGTGCATTATGAACCTCGCGGTTAAATGCTAACTTTGGTTTGGCTTTATCAAAACATGTCGAGTAAGGTGTCATACGAATTGGAATACTAACCCCTCGCCAATTCTGGCGACGGGGTTAGCATTCCACCCTTCTAGAGGGACACGACATGTACAGTACCTGAAACCCGGGTAAAATCAGACATAGCCTCAGCTCCACAAAATGGATGCTGCCACCACAGACACAAGTCTGCCCTCCTGCTGCTGGGAGTCCTTCCAGCTCGGGAGGTGTGGACAAAGGGTTTCCTGCCAGGGGAGGTGCATGCATCACCCCAGACAGGATTTTGTGTATTGGTCAGGTAGGGCTTGAAAGAAACCAGACATGCCTGTGGCTCACAAGGGGCCTCGGTGCATATGCCAGTTCAAACCGGTCCTGGGGCACACCAGTCCCGGGCCTGGGGCAAGCTGGACAAAGGATTGGGGGTGTAACCACCCCCCTTCCTGGTCCCACCCTTAGGGAGGGACCTAGCAGGTAGTCCGGCCCCTAGAATCCGCTTAAAGGTAGGAGCTGTGTCCTAAGACTTCAGACATCCTGGAATCAACTTGAAACTAAGAAGAAGACGGGAACTTCGACATTCTGCTGCACAGAAGACTGAAGGAAATCTCCCCTGTGGTCAGGGAGTGACCACCTTGCTAACGCAAGCACCATCCAGCGAATCAACGTCTGCTTTGCCGCCGCCTCCCGCCGGAGCCCGAGCCCGAGCCCAGAGACTGACAAGACCTGGACCTCCAGACCTCTCACCGCCCGATCCACAGTCCCTGAAAAGAGGAGACCCGTGGAGGCACCGAGACACGTGGAGCCAGCCATCTTGGAACGACGACGACAAGCTGCAAGCGCAACAACCGAGGCTCCCTCCAAGTTGTGCTTTGGGATCTGAGAAGCGCAACCCTCGAGCAGCATCTGCACCAAAGGTGAGCCCTCCAGCATCTCCACGATCTGCGTGGGGCCCTTCTGCATTTTGCCACTCGACGCGCCTAACCGGTTGCTGGCCCGCTGGCTAGTGGCCATCTTGGCGACGAACTTCAAGAAATACACCGCTGGTCTGGTTGCTCCAGACTGGCCCTTGCTCCCCTCCAAAGGAGCAGTCCCTCTGACCTTGCTGGTCAGAACCATCAGCTTACCTTGTTCTCCACAACAATTGCTTTTGTCAAGGCTTGTTTGCTTAGATCAAGTCGCCGATACCGCCGACAGCGAGAGCCTGCGTGGGACAGCTCGTGAACCGACACCTGGGCGTCGTCGACCTCCAGGGACCACGTGGCTGCAGAGACAAGCTACACCTTTCTTCCTGTTTGCACCCGACATTGCCTGGTACCCACCTGGTGCCACGCTGGTCACTGGCTAGTGACTGTGAACACTGTCCCCTCTGCTTACAGGTCTTCAACATCTCCGATCCTCTCTTGGATCCACCGCATCTCTCCCGGACCGACCGCCTGCAGCATCTTTGTCTTCAGGCTCCACGGAACAGATAGAAGAAACCCGACGCACTTCGAGGCCTATGCACCCGCTTCCTGTGGGTGAGGTAAAGCTGGCACTCCTGTGCCCAAGTGTAGTATTACATCTCTAGTGCCTGTGTTCCAAATCTTGAGTTCCTAGTCCATGCGGAAGATCCTCTTTGCAGTAACTTTGTACTTTTTACGCACCCATTGAAACCTATGGGAGCACGCGTGTGACTATTTGCTCTGCACACGCCACCCGTGGACCTCCTGGTCACTAACTGAAGTTAGCTCCTTGTAGGCCCAGCGATTCTAGAGGCCCTAGGCCTTTTCCCTTTTCTGTTCGTGGTACTTATACCACTATTTTAGTATATGGTTTGAGCGGCCACCAGGGCCTATCCATATAAAGTGCAACTTCTGTGTATTCTACTGTAATCTTGTTTGACGATTTGTGCTCCTGTGCTCATAAAGAGACTAGGGGTTACTTTGAGAAATAAATACATATATATTTTGAATATATATCTGTGTGGTGTCCTTTCATTGGTATAAAAGGGGGTTGCATTTGGTAAAACAGCTGGCTTTACACGCTTCACGAGTTTAGCCTCAAAGACTGCTTAGCCTACGCTACCACTAGGGCAGCTAGTCCGAAAAGGTTGACTTACAACCACACCATAAGGGTTGCTTGGCATGGTACAAGGTGATCACTTTAACTAGTGAGCATCATATACCAGGCCAACTTCTCACATATATATATATATATATAGATATATATAGATATATATATAATGAATATTAATGAATGTAATGGAAATAAATTCATTGATGTATTTGTATGTTCTCCGTTGCTATGACTGGATTCTCATATTGGTATATGCAGGAATTGGATATGTTTTGGGTACTTTATTGTTATTTTTCTTTCTTCTTTTTCTTCGTTTTCTTTTTCCTTTTCTATTCCTTTTTCTATTTTTTGTGATAATCAAGAATTTTGTAATATGGTACTTTACCTGAATGTGTTATTGAAAACATTTAATATGCTTGCAAACAAAATGGTGGAAAAGATGTGCCATATGTAAAGTGAGGTTAACAGTCATGTTGTTTTTAAACGGAAGAGGAGTAGAAGGTTTGTCCCTTTAAAAGCACAACTTGCACGTCAGTGACCTTATGACCCTGTTGAAGGCTACGGCTGAAATGCATTGGTCTTGTGTTTTTTCAAAATGACGGGAGATACACCACCCGGAAATTTGGGGCCACGGAGCTCCGAATTATGGAGTCTCAATGTGGAGGCATCCATGGAGGATTGACAAGCCGGATGTGCGAGTGGAGGCCCATTGGTGGGCTTGAAACGTCTCAGGCAGCAGCACACAACTGAGGCACACACTACATGACCCACAAACCAACATGGACTCATTCGAGTCGCCCATTGGAGGGCTCATATTTTTAAGTGGGAGGTGTGGCCTCTATGCCAAAATGACTGTCGCGCCTCTGAAGAGTGCATGAAACGCGTCAGGGGTGAATCGACTGGCATGCTGTAAACTGGATCCGCCCGCCAATCCGGCTTTTACCTCATGAAGGTTTCTGCAGTGGATGTCAGAGTGCGTCTCCACAGGTGGGGACCTTGGAGCATTGATATATATATATTCAGTTCGGGGAAACAGTACGTTCATCTACTGCTTAAGATGTCAGCCCAAGACACGCTGCGTGACCGGGAGGCAGAAGCTGAGGAACTATTTGTGAATTTGCCCACTACTAATCGGGCAATGGATAAAACATTAGACAGTAGCAATGTCAATGATGTCAAAGGACTGTTGAAAAAATTGGAAAAGTTACAACGCAATGAGATAACTAAATGGTGGGAGAAAAAATCCCTTGAAAAATATCGGGATGTTGATAGAGTGCCACGGGGGTTGCGAGTAATGATTACTCCTACTTTTGAAAAGCCGCACCCAGATATGTTAGCAGAGTGGGCCACCAACAACCACCAAGCATCGATGAATATGGTAAACATCCTTATCAAATATGCAGAAATTGATAGAGAGGCCATTATTAAAGAGATTGATGAACTGAATATTATCTTGGAAAGGAGTGAACGGAAAGAGCTGATTGCTAAAAGCAGATTGGATATTGAGTCAAGATTGAAAAACCACGAATCTGTAATTAAAACTCGGAAAGCCTTTAAGTTCGCCCGTGACAGGGATGATTACTTGTTTGGTAGAGTTTTTACTGTTTCACGAAAATTCGACAACGTTAAAAAGTTGGCTCAAACAGAACAGACAAAAGTAACATCTGGTACAACTGGTGATAACTCTGCCCAGGGAGACACAGATTCGCTAACTAGTTATGATTCAGAAGAAGGTACCAGTGGGGCATCCATACAGAGCAATACAGACGAGGCTGTTAAACATACACTGGGGGAGGAACTGAATTTTTTAACTATGGACAGGCGAGCCACGTTGCGCCCCAGGAACAAACAGAGCATCATGCCATCAGTGCCAGCAAATCCCGCCGGAAGAGGCGGAAGCGGGGGCACAGCAAGAGGCAACAGGGGCAGAGGTTGGTGGAAACGGAACCGCTAACACAACAGGATAATACCATTATAAATTTGACCAATTTGACTTTAACAACAGCGGAACAACAGTTATTGACACTGGGGTTATCTTATTGCCCTGAGTCAAACTTCTCATATAAACACTCCCGTGTGGATATCTATAAGTTTATCCGCAAGATCAAACTTCGCAAGCATTTCCAACTCAGTAAACCATCTGCAATTAACAGTGGTGACATTTCTAGTTCATCGAATTTGACAGTGGCTGATATTTCGATACTGGGGGTTGTACAATCTCTTGCCGGCAATACTAACACAGGACAAGATGGTAACTTGGATGAATCCTTTGAATTGGGAGTCAACACGGACATGGCGGCTGCTAGTCCCTTCTGTCCCCAATCTACTTTTTATCCATTGATGCCCAAAGACAGTGTGGACATTTTCAGTGATATGGTCATCAACGATTTGAAGAAATTACAAACATCGGTCCTTCATGGACACACTAAATGTACTTATCAGACAAAAAAGTACCTGGCCTTGATCAATAAATTGAAAAGCAAACATGATGTTGTTGTGATGAGTGCCAATAAGGGAGGTAACATTGTCTTATGGCCAAGGGTGGATTATTTGAGGGAAGCTGATCGACACTTATCAGATACCAACTGTTATGCAAAAGCTAGTAAATTGGATTTGAATCGGGTAAAGGAAACTGTTACAAAGAATCTACTAACTTGGAAACGACAGGGGCTGATTACTAAAAAGGAATTTCTCTTTTTAAAAAATGATTTCCCTACAACTCCGGTAATGTACTTTATCCCTAAAATACACAAGGGAATATCTCCTGTTGTGGCTAGACCAATAATATCTGCAAGAAACAACGTATTAGAGGCCATTTCCAGATATGTGGACTATTTCCTTCAACCGCATATGATGAATCTATCTTCCTTCATAAGGGATACTGGTGATTTTCTGATGAAGATCAACCAAATAGAATGGCATAGTGATTGGTGTTTGATGACTTTAGACATCACATCACTATATACATGCATTCACCATTCGCAAGGATTAACAGCAGTAGAATACTTTCTCAATAGCCGCAACATAGGCTTCAAAGAACATAATAACATGTTGCTCCAGATGATCGAGCTATGTCTGAACAACAACTTCTTTTTATTTAACAAAATTCCCCATAAACAATTGAGGGGTGTTGCGATGGGGGCGTGTTTCTCACCTACCTATGCCTGTTTGTTGGTAGGGTGGTGGGAGGAACACGTCCTCAAAGTGCAACATAAACAGGCCTGGGAGGATCAAGTGAGATACTATGGCAGATACATTGATGACATATTTGTTATTTGGGAGGGTACAGAAGGTGAAGCTAAGGAGTTTGTTTCATCTATCAATACCAATTCCATGAATCTCCACTTTACAGCTTCCATCAATAAAAATAAGGTAGAATTTCTGGATGTTGAGGTATACATACATGAGAACCATCTTCAAACTCGACTGCATAGGAAGGGCACTGCTGGCAATTCCATCTTACATGCCAGTAGTGCCCATCCACGTCACTTAATACAAAGTATCCCATACGGAGAATTTCTCCGCATAAGACGTATTTGTAGTCTAGAATTAGATCTAGTTAAGTGTCAGAAAGAGGCTTTTTCACGATTCATGATGAGAGGTTATGTATATTCAGACTTAACCAAGGCTTTGGACAAAGCTAACTCGCAACCACGAGAATCATGTTTAATTTCCAAAAAGAGCCTCATTAATTCAACACAAGATGAGCCCACTCCAGAAACAATTCAAACTATCCGCCTTATTACCACATTTAGTAGACAAGAAAAAAATGTAAGACACATTATTTACAAACATTGGCCTATTGTCTTGACAGATTTAACTCTGAGAATCTTGTTGCCAAAACTTCCCGCTATAACTTTCAGGAGGGCATCCTCTATGAGGGATGCACTTGTTAAGACATGCCCTGAGATCATGCCCAAAACCAATTGGTTGGTCAGACCGGGTTTTTTTAAGTGCTCGTCATGCCAAGCGTGTAAATTTGGTCTGAACCTATCGGAATATTGTACAGCCTTTAGTGATTCTCCAATTTGTATAAAAGAACACTATACTTGTAGAACTGACTACGCTGTATATCAACTGCAGTGTACATGCCAACTGAAGTATATTGGCAGCACCAAGCTTCCGGTGTTTAACCGAATTCTTCAACATCTGCGTGCTATTGTTAACTCGGATGAAAATTATCCTGTAGCACGGCATTTTAAAGCAGTTCACAATAATAGGTTACAAGATCTAACTTATACCGTAATAGGGGCAGTTCCTCCTTATTTTCGGGGAGGCCACAGTCACAGAAAAGATTGAGGCAGTTGGAGTCCTCGTTCATTCTCATGCTGGATACGCGTATACCGCATGGATTGAACACCAGTGAGGACTTAAACCATTTTCTATAGACATTATGAAAGGTCTTAGTTTCAAAACTTACTGACATACAGTATGTGTTAAAAAATCTATACTTGTATTTGGAGACCTTTTATTTATGAGTACCATATGTTTATGGAGGTTAACCTACTGTCAAGCCCTAAGCAATGTAATATGGGGACTTACCCCTTTCTCTGTCTGAAGCTACTAAACTGTTTGTGTGGAGTTGGTGCCATTCTGACTATTAGTGAGATTGTCCAATATCGCCACAGAACACATGATTAAACCTCAATGTTTGATGCCCGTATCTATATGTCAACTGCTATATATCGAGTATCTGTAATTCACAAATATTGTTCCTAGCTGCACCACCCAAAGTAAATTTTTAAAAATAATGATCCTTGATTTATCCTTTCAAAATTTAAAACATTTCTCATTTATGGAGATTGATACAATCTGGCATATGAACATGCTTTGAGAAATGCATAGCAAATAATAGCGGGTGCCAATTTAAGGTAATAGTCTCACATGAGAAATAGGTGGATTAGATCATTGATACATTTTTTCTTATTCAAGTAATTAATGACAATATTGGGCATTTGCTTTTATAATAGGAATACGAACCCAGTCACGTTATATTTACAGTGATGTTTCACTAGGCACTTGCCTTAGTTATAATACAATCCATGTCCTGGGGTCCTTTGTAGGGCTGTACAAATGAAATTGTTCGTTTCAGATATCCATTTGTATTTGAATTCAGTTGGGGGACAGTGTTCACATGTTCACTCTGTAAAAATTATTAGTCACTGCTTATATCAATATTTAGACGTGAGTTCTTTGCTAACAATTATTTGTTTACATTATGCATCTTAGTTCCATGATACTTATTTTTATATGTGTGGCACCAGACTTTGCTACACTTCGCATGTTACTTTGTAATCATTTTGAATTCGAAGTGATCTGTCAAAATCTTTGTGTCACTTTAAATGCTGCTATTGCTTTAAATCTCCATGAGGGTTTAATTGTTGAGAGGTTTCCATTGGTTGAATGTAATTTAAATAAGGTAACCCGTCACAGGCGCGTCAGGTGATCAAGATCGCTTTGTCGATCGAAACGCGTCCAGGGCGGACACTTGTCTGTTTTTATTACAATGGCTGAATAAATCAAACTAAGAAGCTACCCCGGTTGTTTGAAGCAGCTTTCTTTCAACATTTTTGAAGAAGTTAAGTGGTTCGTACCTGTGTGTTGGGACAGTACAGCAACTCAGGCATCAAAACTAGTAGATAGTTATAGTTACAACCTAGTTTCCATAGGAAATCTCAAAATTCTATTTTGAATAACTTTGGCGCCGGTTGACGAATCCTCGCGAAATTTTCAAAACTAATGGGGCGCTCCGCTCAGCTCCTACCCTGAACGTCTCGGGGTGATTCGTCAAGCGGGGGCCGAGAAAAAAGGGGGGTCCCAAAACGCGTTTTCCCCATGTTATTTTCCATAGGACCTTTAGACACAGCTACAGCCCGAACGGCTGAACAGAATTACGTGAAATTTGGCAGAGAGGTAGCCATAAGGTCAAGGAAGTGCCTTTTGCAGGTCTGGTGTAAATCTGTTCAGTATTTCCTGAGAAAATAGCATTTAAAAGCATATCAATATCTATACGCGCGCACTGAGCAAGCCCTGTGCGCACACCCTGCCGTGCGCGAGCGCAATTCTGTTTGGTTGTTAGATGTCGGTAAACATTCGAATCGGTCGAAACCAGGAAGTGTCGGCTGCCATTTTGTCTCTCGCAGTCTGAGGGGGTGAAAAAAAAAGGTGGAGAACATGAAAAGGGGGCAGAGTGGACAGTTACTGACCCCTAGCCTTGGTCAGGGGGTCACAGAAGGACCCCCAAGGGATGAAAAACCAATCTTTTTTATATTTTAAAAATCGCGAGGTGCGCGCACCCTGCGCGCACGGCACGAACCGCACCGAGCGCCCACAGCGCGCGCACGGTGTGCGAAGCGCAACGTGCGCGCAGGGTGCGCGCACCTCGCGATTTAAAAAAAAAAAAAACAATTTCACGGTGCGCGCACGGTGAAAAACCTGAAAAAAAAAAAAATTAATAAATACATAACTTAGCATTTAAAAAAACGTACAAATTCACTGAAAAAACCATAGGTTTCACACACGTTATAGTTACGAATTAGCATTTAAAAAACCTTGCAAATTCACTTAAAAAACCATAGGTTTCACACATGTTATAGTTAGCTGGACATTTCACTCATAAAAAACCAATGAAATTCCCCCGTTATAGTGACTGCAGGCAACTATAACTCACGCGACCGCAATCCTCTGCTGATGATGTCAGATATTACATCACTGATGACATATGTATCTTTATGAAAAATAAATATTTGTAATATGTGTATAGCTAAAGATTAATGGAAGAAGACATGGGTAAATAAGTGTCTAAATACAGTGATGTAATATCTGACGTCATCAGCAGAGGATTGCGGTCGCGTGAGTTATAGTTGCCTGCAGTAACTATAACGGGGGAATTTCATTGGTTTTTTACGAGTGAAATGTCCAGCTAACTATAACATGTCTATGGTTTTTTAAGTGAATATATATATCAATATAGATCAAGGCCCGAGTGGGGGCTGAAACGCGTCATGGCGGACTGGTACAGAGAAATTTAAATAAAAATCTCAGTGATTGGCACCGAAGTCTGGGTCCGTTCTTCGTCTTCCTAACCAAGGCAGCATCAGAGACGAATTTACATTTATCTAATTTACCGAGTAGCTTCAACGGTATGAACGGAACCCCTCCCCGTTGTTTGGGCAGAGCGGCAAGAAGCAGCTGATTCCGGTTTCCGGGATCGTTTTTGGATACTCCTGAGAGGAGGAAGCCGCCATAGCCCCTGGGAACTGCATCTATTACCTACCTCTGCTACGGAAGCTGGGACGTCCGAGGTCGGTTGACCGGAGGAGTGTACCTGGCGTTGAGCGAAGGTAGGAGACGACAGAATTCGCAGTGGGGAGAGTGCACGGCGTGGGATTGAGGCACTATACCGAGAATCCACGACCACAATCACTGGAGTATTAATATCGAATTAATTAAACCAAAATGTCCGCTGATACGTTGCGACACCGAGAGGAGGCTGCGAGCTCCATGTTCCTAGACACACCGGCTGGTGTGTCGGTACGAGGTGAAAACTCTACGAGTCAACCAGAAGGTGCCCCCATTAGACAGCAGTATAAAAAATTGGAAAAACTAATGCGGGCAGAGCAGTCCAAGTGGTGGGAACACAGATCTCTTTCCCGCTACTTGGATGTAGGAAGAGTTCCCAGAGGTCTGAGAATCACCCTAGCGCCCAGCTATGAGAATCCGGACCCAGCGATGCTAGCTGAATGGGCGGAAACTAACTTGGCATCCTCGAGCAAATTGATGAGGATTTTAATCAAATATGCGGAGAGTGATCGAGCCAAGTTACAAGCGCAAATTGAAATTTTGGAAGGAGAGATAGACAAGATGGAAAAAAGTGAACATAAGAAGAAAATGAGGGATGACATGTTGGCCCGCTTGATTAAAAAGGTGAAGAGGTGATTAAACGCAGAAAAGCGTACAAATTTGAAAGGGACCGCGTGGACTATCAAAATGGCCAAATCTTTACTTACGCACGTAAATACGATGCAGTCAAAGCAAGGGGTAAAAGACCGGCCCGGAGAAATGGAGGTGAAATAACGGTGGCATCTACTTCGGCTTCCGAACTGAGTTCGGCTGCGGAGAGTGATTTTGAAGGAGAAAGCAGAGTCCAGCAACTGGGGTTTACCAAATTATCCCTCGCTGAGGAGGTAGACTGCCTTTGCCAGGACAGACGGGAGACTCTACGCCCCCGTGGACCTCAAGCAGCAAAGAACAAAGACGCAACTTTAAGCGAAACCAGAGAAGAAAATGTGCCAAGAGAAACCAAAAACAAAAATGCAGGCAGGAAAGCGCCAAGGGGAAGATGGAATCGCTTTCAAAACAAGAACTGAGCGACAGTACCTATCCGAATGCGGTAATTAATTTGACCAATATACAACTGTCCCCAACTGAAGAGAAGATTCTGGGGTTGGGTTTGTCATTCTGCCCACCCTGTGATTTTAATTTTGTAGATACCAGATTGGATACTTACCGCTTCGTTAGGAAACTTAAATTGCACAAATTTCACCTCCTTCAACCTAAGAAAGCCACAATCCCAAGCACCTCTGAGTCAACAAGCCCTCCCCTACTTACAGCAGGGGATGCAGCCTTATTTCAAGATGCTTGGTCCCTTATTGCAGAACAAGCAGAAGGCAATACAACGGGGGAGCCAACACTTATTGATGATAGAGGGATTTGTGAAACCCCATTCAAACCGAAATCGAACTTCCAGCCAATTTTCTTGCATGATAATTTGGATGTATACCACGAGTTGGTAACCCAAGACTTAAAGAAGCTATACACCACATCTAATAGGACATTTCGCAATAGGAACAAACAGAACCTCATCTACTGGAATCTCATAAATAAACTGGGATCGGACAATAATGTTATTGTGAGACAGGCAGACAAGGGCGGGAATATAGTCCTATGGCCACGCCAATTATATATGGCGGAGGCAAAATCGCAATTGGATGATACAGCATGTTACCGCAAAAGTAATATCAACGTGGTGAAAGCATCCTGGCAAGAACACTATTTAAGACTTTTGGCTTGGAAGAGTGGGGGATTAATTACTGAGGCAGAATATCGGTTTTTGAAGAAGGAATTCCCAGTTATTCCAACTTTTTATTTAATTCCAAAGGTGCACAAAAACACCACTACTCCACCAGGGAGACCGATAATTTCCGCAATTAACAGTATAATGGAAAATACCTCCAAATACATAGATTTTTTCTTACAGGAATGGGTTCGCAATCTATCATCATATGTACAGGATACTTCAGATTTTCTCCGCAAGATTGAGGTTGTATCTTGGGGTGATGATATGTTATTGATGACTATGGATGTGAAGTCCTTATATACCTCGATAAAACATTGTGATGGCCTAAAGGCAATAGAACATTATTTGAACTTGAGGCCCATGGCCTATGCGGCACACAGCAAAATGCTCAGGATGATGATTTCTGCATGTTTGGAGCAAAATTTCTTTATGTTTAATAATCAAATCTATCAACAGATTAGAGGTGTCGCGATGGGGGCCTGCTTCTCTCCTAGCTATGCATGTTTGCATATGGGCTTATGGGAGGAGCAGGTCCTCAACGGTGAACACATGGCTTCAACAAAGGAGCATGTTGTGCTGTATTTGAGGTATATTGATGATTTGTTTTTTGTCTGGAGGGGAACTGAGCAAAGCGCAAAGGATTTTGTGGAGGCACTAAATGTTAACTGTCTTAATCTTGAGTTTACATCATCAATCAGTGATAAGACAGTTTGCTTTTTAGATGTGGAAGTTAGCATTAATAATAATACACTTTCCACTAGACTATTTAGAAAATCAACCGCGGGCAACACCATTTTGCATGCCTCCAGCCACCATCCCTCACACCTCATTCGGAGCATCCCCTACGGGGAGATGCTCCGCATTAGGCGCATATGTAGCTCCGATTCTGATTGTGACAGTGTTCAGGAGGCCAGTAAACAGAGGTTCCTAGCTAGAGGTTACCCCCTCAAATTAATCAAGGATGCAATCCAGAAAACACGACTCATATCCAGATCAAATGCGTTGCTACCAAAGACTAGAAGTGAGAAAACATTGGATAAATCGCCTATATTCCAATCAAGAATTATTCTAACTTATAGTAGACAACATCAGGAGTTGAGAAGAATTTTCAGCCGTAATTGGAATTTAATACAGGGCGACCCAGTAATTGGGAGTACCATCAATCCTAAACCGGCCATAACTTTCAGGAAAGCATTTTCCTTAAAGGATGGCTTGGTAAGTAGCAGTCCAGAACTGGCCCCAGCAAGTACGTGGTTATCCCAAGTGAAAGGTTTTAAGAAATGTTCAAGCTGCAAAGCTTGCAAATTCGGATGCAGCAAAACACACTTTTTAAGTCCCTTTAAAACCATGCCTATAGAAATCAATAAAAGACTTACATGCAAAACCGAATTTGCAATTTATATTTTGGAATGTCCCTGTGGACTCAAATATGTTGGTAGCACTAAGCTACCAGCCCACAAAAGGATTCTACAGCATATCAGGGCAATCTCTAATAAAGATCAGGCCTATCCTGTGGCTAGGCATTTTGAGGGGAAACACAACAGCAATCCTGGCCTCCTTCAATATTATGTCATTGATGCAATTTTACCATTGAAACGTGGCGGCAATCGGGAGGCCAAACTTCGGTTACTTGAAACCAGGTACATTATAGAATTAGATACGAAGAACCCGAATGACCTGAACTCTAGTGAGGATCTCTTCACATGTCTCTAGTTCTTTCATGGCCAGATAATGCCTCAATCACCGCCTGTAGCATCAATTCTATTTTTCCACTTCAAATCTCTCCAAACCTGTTCTCTCTGGTAGGACACAATATGGGCTCATATTGTTTTCCCGTAGGGAGCGTGCAGCGACATGTTTTTAATAGGAGTTTTTCTTTTTCCCTTTTCCTTTTCTTTTCCACCCTCTACAGAGATGGGAAATAGTAGATAGAGGTATTTAACGGGCTTTGGGGTTATATATTGAGGTGAGACAAAGTGTATACCCTATATTTGTCAGCTTTGAATTGTAGCCTGTTTGTCAATAATTATGAACTAAAAGTTCAATATCTCAACATAAAAGGAAGAAACTAATGAAATTAATATGGGGTAACTATAACAAAAAGTTGCATTTTTTAACAAATGGTGAAAACATAAACAAAGAAAAAAACGGAAAATATGTAAAAGAGCTCCAATCTTGAATTTTAAATAATTGATTGACAGTCTTTAAAACTCTGTTAGGTGGGGGATAAATGATAAGATGGGGTAGGAATCACTTGTCTTTATTTGAAGAAGGGGTAGTGTGTGTATTTATACATCAACACCCGTTTGGTTTATTAGCAGGGTATTAGGGGATCATTTTGGATGTTGTTATTAAGATTGGAATTAGATCTAATATTCATTGGCCCACTGGGGCGTGATTGGGGCATTTTAAGATTGGTAAAGATATTACGAATCATCGTAGTGCGCAATGAATCAACAAATTAAATTTTGTTGGAGGTGATGGTTCATTTTGTACAGTTAGGATATTTAAATAATATCACTGTATACACTAGAAGGGAATTTTTATATATATTTTATATTTCATGAACATTTATTTTTGATATAAAAGTGCATACATATTTTTCTATTTGTATATATATCTACATTATATTTATATAATTATTTATTTGTAAATATGTGTATGAACTGTGAATCATCCACAATTGCGCACAATGTATTGTGTATTTTTTACAGCAATATTGAAACTGTCGAAATGCAGTAACTCTTCAATGTCCATGATGTGGTCATATCCGGTGTTGATTCCCCTTTAAAAACTGCTATTCCCCTTTGCAACGCGTCATGTGATCAAGGCCCGAGTGGGGGCTGAAACGCGTCATGGCGGACTGGTACAGAGAAATTTAAATAAAAATCTCAGTGATTGGCACCGAAGTCTGGGTCCGTTCTTCGTCTTCCTAACCAAGGCAGCATCAGAGACGAATTTACATTTATTTATATATATATATATAGGCTGAGCACTTGCGTGAGACTCTTTATGCACTTTGCACTTTAATCTGCTAAACTCAATAAAAGAATTTACTCTCCACATCGTGGTCCGTACCTGCTTGTTGGATCTTATTATGGATTGTTCCAGGACTTTGGCTTTCATATATATATATATACATATATATATATATATATATATATATATATATATATATCAGTTCAGTTGTATCCCTGGCAGGGCTGCCTCCTCGTAGCCTCCGCTCAACAACACAAACACGGACCACCTTCTGTAGTGCAAAGAGTTTTATTCACTCAACAGCAACGATGTCGTCATAACGTTTCGGCTCTCCCTGAGCCTTGATCACATGACAACAAGTGAAAATACATCACTTCCTTAAATAGGAAGAACCTTGCTAGGCACGTGATGTGGTTAAAACATGGAAAGGGAAGACAGACTTTTGTTTGGTGTGCAAATATATATTAAACAAACATTTGCGTTGTCTATTTTGTAATCTTGCTATATATACTAGCATAAACTGATTGGTAAAATACCCACAAGAATGCCTCTCTTTAATGGAGTATTATGTAATCAAATAATCACCCATAAGACTGATAACCACATACAACACCCAATCAGCACAATTTAGTCAAATAATCAGAAAAAAATGGGACATTTTGACACAAGACCCGATTCTTAAAGACAGGTTAGGACACCATCCATCGATAACATATAGAAAGGGCCCCTTAATCAAAGACATGGTAGTCAGGAGCCATATGGAACAACGCAAAACTACCTGGCTTGAGAGAACTGGAGGATTCCAGAAATGTGGCAAATGTAAAGCCTGCAGTAATAGTGATTATGTGAGAGAAGTCACACTCCAGAGAACTAATAGACAGTGGCGCATAAGAAAGAACATAAGTTGCGGCACTGACTTTGCAGTCTATGTGATCACATGGTCGTGTGACAAGTGGTACATTGGGTCCACTACCTTCCCAGTGAAGAAAATAATTTTGGAGCACTGGCGCGCTATTACCAATAAACATCTTAGTTATAGCACAGCAAGGCACCTCGCCAGGCACACAACAGCGATTGGACTGCTGCTAAATATTTTGCACTTGACACCATACCCAAGAACCCCAGGGGGTGGAAATCGGATCCAAGCCTTACGTAGAGCAGAGTCTAGATTTATTCTGCAAGCTGGTAGCGTCTTCCCTTTTGGAATGAATAATGATGAGGAGATGTATGTACATCTAGATCAAGTGCTTCCCATGAATCCTCTTACGAACAGGAGTTTGGTAGAAGTTACATGTTAAATGTGTTTTAATGTTGTATGAATGTTGTTTTAACCATCATCTGTATATTTTTTCATTACTGTAGTTTCGTTATGTATTTTTCTTTGTTTGAATTTTAATTTTGCATGCAATAGGGTGGCAAAAGAAGTAAATCGTAATTTTGATATTCCTCGTTTTCTCTCAATATCAGACGGCTGGGGAGCTGAATTCAAAGGTCACTTAAATATAGAGAGCGGGGAATAGGAGTCCGAGACCGATGTCTGTGTATAAACATATGAGTTCTATACTCACAAATAATGTATTTCTGTCTCCTTACTCTCTTTTACAGCTTGCCTGCTTGGAATCTGAGGTTGTCTTCACAACTGTTAGAAAATATGAGAACGGAGAACCTGGTGCTTGTTCCTACAATCACTCTCTCCTTTTTTAGTGGCATATTGGTAATTTCGTCCTTACTACATCTTTCAGTGAGGGGGTATTATACCCATGAAAGGAATGTTTTTTTAAACCACTTCATAACAAATAGCTCTGGTTCTCCGCACAATAAATGAGGGTACTATACTCGCAGTTTGTAGTGTATAGGCAATGGAATGTTTCTTGAAAAATTGATAAGGTCAACTCACCAAATGATACCCAACTGATTATTTAACTGATCTCAGATTCTCAAAGTATATACCATATTACACGTGGGTGCTCCTTTATGGGGCAATAATAGCGCTTAGATAATTGCAACACTCTATACACGGACTATTTCTTATTTTCATGAATTGGAGACCTAACGTATCACATTATGATTGCATGTAAACACTAAACAAAATGAAATGTTTTACTTGCGAAAATGATTAAATGTTTGAATCTTTTTCTTTGCTATTAATGTTATACATGCACAAAATGTCATTAATTTTGATTTCAATTTCCTTAATCTTATTGGTAATACTTGCACAATGTAATGTATATATTAGTATTTTTTTATAATGAACTGATGGTTGAATCCAAAGTCTTTTCTTTATGTTGAGCGTCGTGTGTGACGCAAAATCTATAAAAAAAGTGAGCTCCGAACTGCGGTCATGTGACCAAGAGCTGGTGTGCTCGAAATGCGTCTGTTTGTGCCCGGATAATAAATCAGATTGAAGTAAATTTGGAATCGGTGTGGCTCGTGCTTACGTTATTTTGGTAAGCGAGGTGGTGGATATATATATATATATATATATATATATATATATATATATATATATATTATCTACTGGCGGTCGCCAGTAGATAGTTATAGTTTGGACCTATTTTCCATAGGAAATCCGCAACATTCTATTCCCAATAAGTCTGGCGCCGGTTGATGAATCCTCGCGAAATTTTCCAAACCTTTGGCCAGCTCCGCTCTGCTCCTACCCTGAAAGTTTCGTCGTGATTCGTCAAGCGGGGGCTGAGAAATAAGGGGGGTCCCAAAGCGCGTTTTCCCCATGCAATTTCCCATAGGATCTGTTGTCGCAGCTACAGCCTGAACCGCTGAACGGAATTACACCAAATTTGGCAAAGAGGTAGTCCTCAATTCAGACTTGTGCCTTTTGCATACATGGTGTGAATCCGTTCAGTAGTTCCTGAGAAAATTAGAGTCAAACGTACATATATATCTATGGCCGGTAGGATCCGCGGACCCTACCCGCACCGTATGCGCACCCTCCCCGAACCGAGCGTGCACCCTCCCAATCGCACACTGAATGCTAATTGGCTATCGAGTGTCTGTCTACATTCGAAACCAGGAACTGTTGGCGGCCATTTTCTGCCTCGGTAGAAGCAATGCTGAAGAAGCAAGGGGAATAAGTGGGTAAAACCTATAAAGGGGGCAGAGTGGAAATACTCTGACCCTCTAGAGGTGCTTAGGGGGTCCCAGAAGGACCCCCTGGGGCCCCCTTTTTAAAAAACAAAAAACGGCGAAATGCGCACATGGTGCGCGCATCCTATCGCGTTGGGTGCACGGATCCAAGGAAAAAAAAATTGAAAAAAGACAAGAAAACTTTGGTTGTATTACAACTTTTTACACTGAGAGGTAGGGTGTATATTTCTGTTTGTTAAAGGCATGAATCTTATTGGTTAACAAAAACAGATTGTAAGGAACATTATATATGATAAGCTGATATGTTGAAAAGTCAAGCACACTTGCTGTCTTGTTTAGCAACATTGTGTGCTGAACTTGTGACCTGTGTGCTCAGTGCAGTGTTCCATGACCTGTTTCTATGGTAACAGGCAGAAGGCAGATTGGGGGAAGGGTTGAAATGTATTTCATTTGGAAAGGGTTCAAATGTTTAACCAATAGAAATGTGTGTTTGCTTTTGAATTTATGTGTGAAGGATTGTGATTCGATGTTTACATGTATATGTGTGGAAAATGAAAGGGAAACTTTTCCATTCTTTGTTTTTGCTGAGAGGTGCACAGTGCAGAGATTCTGTAAAAGAAAATCTGGTGTGTGACTGATATACTTCTTAATCTACAAAACAACTTGAAAGGTGAGTTATTTAATTGTGAGGGGATGTATGTAGACTATTTTGATTTTAATCAGACTAATGTATTTCTCCTGCTAAAGTGTAGGGAGTACTTTTTTTCTCTACAATCTTATTGACAGTTTGTGTGCATGTAGAAACCATTCTGTGATAAGCATTTGTGTTTTTCATGTGTTTGCAGACAGATAAGTGTGCTGTTTTTTTATTTTGGTAGAATTAGAAACCAGTCATTGTTTATGAATTTGTGAAATGAGTTATGATTCTATATTAAAATGTAGTACTCCTTCTAGATGAAGAAATGTGTTTTGGTATAGTGCAAGGGATAGTGTTGTTTGTCTAGAATCACACAGTGAGTATGTGTGTATCTGGGAACCACTGTGAGAGAAGCATTTGGTAACATTGTGTATTTGCTGACAGATAACTGTTTTAAAACCTGTCGTGTTGTCAAGTTTTAGTAGCATTAGAAGCCAGTCTTTTCTTATGCATTGATAAAATAAGTCATGCTTTGACACTAATGTGCTGTACTTTAATATGTAGATTGTGTGTAGTCTCCTTACCCCTTGCACAGTAGTGAATGAGTTTTGGTAAGCTGCTAGGGATAGTGTTGCTTGTCTAGAAACACACTGTGAGTCTGTGTGCATTTGGGAACCACTGTGAGAGAAGTATGTGGTAATATCATGTATTTGCTGACAGATAACTGTTTTAAAACCTGTCTCGTTGTCAAGTTTTAGTAGCATTAGAAGGCAGTTTTTGCTTATGCTTTGATAAAATGAGTCAGGCTTTGACAAAAAAGTGCAGTCCTGAAATATGTAGTGTAGTGAAGATTGCTATCTATATACGTACAATGCTAAGTTAGCACAACCGCGTTAGATGTTAGAAAGCCATCTTGCCGCTTTTGCACACAACACTGTTGTTACATTTTATTAATTGAGAAATGCTTGCTCGACTTTGCTTCACATGAGAACTGTCTGTTGTTCACATCCCAAACAGTGAGCAGCGACCTTGGTCTGAACATTGTGTAAAGAAACAGTCTGGGTCGCTAGACGGTGCATGTTGTTGGGTTCAGGTTGATCGGCCCACTATTTAGCCATAACACGCACGCAGCTGCAAATACCTGAAAGTCGGGTGCTTTTAATATTGCAGTGTTGCATGTATTTCATTACATTCAGAGGAAGAGCTTTCCCAGGAGCAGAGTCTAGCTGATTCTGTGATGTGATCTCACTGAGCTGATCTTTACGGTATGGGGTTCCCCAGTCAAGCCTAGAGACTTTTTATTAGTCTAATGATAATAATATTAGTTTATTAGCGAAAGGAAGGTGGCTGATATCCACTGTCATTTTAGTATGATTGCTCCTTTCATTTTCTATGGTATTGTAACTATGCTGATGGTTTTGATCTTAATCATTTGTCTGCTTATGTTAGCCAAAGTACTGCATCTTAGGACACGAGGTTTATAAAATAAACTCTTTCAACTTTACCGTGTCTCTGTTTATTCTGTTGTGGACTGATATGAGAATAATTACGAACAGGTATTTCTGATTCCCACCATTCCTGAGAATACCCTAAGTCGCTTGTTCTGGGTTGTCTATACATTGGGACCGCCGAGATAACAATCGGATAACGAATGGGACACTGATGCTGGTCGGATAAGGGGTTCTGGGTTCAGAGGTGAGTTTTTGGTACACCACAATTCACTGAGGTCCTGGTTTCCTCTGCATAGTTCTGTGCATAAGCAGAAGCCCTGCAACAGTAGATTGTGTGCAGTTCCCTTACCACTTCCACTGTAGTGAATGAGTTTTGGTAAACTCCTAGGGATAGTGGTGCTTGTCTAGAATCACACTGTGAGTTAGTGTGTATTTGGGAACCACTGTGAGAGAAACATTTGGTAACATCGTGTATTTTCTGACAGATAACTTTTTTAAAACCTGTCATGTTGTCAAGTTTTAGTAGCATTAGAAGCCAGTCTTTGCTTATGCGTTGATTAAATGAGTTAGGCTTTGACACAAAAGTGCAGTCCTGAAATATGTAGATTGTGTGCAGTTCTCTTACCACTTCCACAGTAGTGAATGATTTTTGGTAAACTCCTAGGTGTAGTGGTTGTTGTCTAGAATCACACTGTGAGTCTGTGTGCATTTGGGAACCACTGTGAGAGAAGCATTTGGGGCCTCATGTAGGTAGCTAAATACCGGTCGGTAACGGCCGAAATTCGGTAAATATCCCGTTACCGACCGGTATTTAGGCATTTGAGATGTAGGAGGCATGATTTAAGGATTCGGTAATTTACCGAATCGGTAAGGGATCGGTAAAATACTGAATTGGTAAAATACAGATTCGGTAAATTACCGAATCCTTAAATCATATGTAGGGAGCACTCAAGTGAGTGAATTTCAGTAGTAAGGATTCGGTATTTAACACCAACTACAGGTTGATGTTCAATAACGAATACCTTTCAAAAAGCTAAATGTGGCTGCTTTAAAAGTGCCATGTGGCAGACATACATGCCCTTAGGGCATGTATGTGCGCCACATGTGCACACATGCACATATCAGGGGTGCAACAGGATGTCAATGTGACACCCTGCCCCCCATGATTATGCTTCCCCTATTACCGATTCGGTATTTACCGAATCGGTAATAGTAAATGGCTTCCCATTCATTCCTATGGGCCTCCAGGCCCATAGGAATGAATGGGAAGGGATGCATTATTACCGATTCGGTAAATACCGATTCATAAATACCGATATTTACCGAATCGGTAATAATTACCGATTGTTTACCTACATACTATTTACCGATTCATAAATACCGAATCGGTAAAATTCGGTATTTATGAATCGGTAAATAGTATGTTACCTACATATGGCCCTTGGTAACATTGTGCATTTGGTGACAGATAACTCTTTTAAAACCTGTCATGTTTTCAAGTTTTAGTAGCATTAGAAGCCAGTCTTTGGTTATGCATAGATAAAATGATTCATGCTTTGACACTAATGTGCTGTTCTTTAATATGTAGATTGTGTGTAGTCTCCTTACCCCTTGCACAGTAGTGAATGAGTTTTGGTAAGCTGCTAGGAATACTGTTGCTTGTCCAGAATCACACTGTGAGTCTGTGTGCATTTGGAAACCACTGTGAGAGAAGCATTTGGTAACATTGTGTATTTTCTGGCAGATAACTCTTTTAAAACCTGTCATGTTGTCAAGTTTTAGTAGCATTAGAAGCCAGTCTTTGCTTATCCGTTGATTAAATGAGTCATGCTTTGACACTAATGTGCTGTACTTAAATATGTAGATTGTGTGCAGTACCCTTACCTCTTCTAGACTAGTGAATGAGTTTTGGCAAACTGCTAGGGATAGTGTTGCTTGTCTAAAATCACACTGTGAGTCTGTGTACATTTGGGTGAGGATTGTGATAGAAGCATTTGGTAACATGGTGTATTTGGTGACAGATAACTGTTTTAAAATCAGTCATGTTGTCAAGTTTTAGTAGCTTTAGAAGCTATTCTTTGCTTATGCATTGATAAAATGAGTCAGGGTTTGACACTAAAGTGCAGTACCATGTACTATTCTCTTCACTGTGCCAGAACTGAAAATTTAAAAGTTTTACCCAGGCACTGTCCTAGCAGTAGTCTGATGATTTAGTCAGTTTCCAAGTACTTATGTTGTGAACCATACATTACCACATAGACTGCTTCAAATGTCTATGCAGTATGCATGCAGTCTTCTAACATACTATACACTTGTCTTTCACATCTTCAATTCTCTAGTCAGTATCCATACAGTCCAGCAAACACCCTGTCACTCACTTTGCACTTCTCTAGTGACCCATTCAGTACCAAGTACTAATCCATTCCCTGCGCCAAACGCCTACCACTTATAAATTCACCCAGGCACTCTCCTTGCTGTACTCTAATCATTCAGTCAGTATTCATGCACTGAGCCAGGCCTTTCATGGACTGCTTCAAACCCCTATCCACTATGCATGCAGTCTTCTAACCACCTAGACACTTGTCTTTCACACCTTCAATTCCCTAGTCAGTATCCATACAGTCCAGCAAACATCCTGTCACTCCTTTTGTACTCCTCTAGTGACCCATTCAGCACCATGTACTAATCCATTCACTGTGCCAAAACCCAAACACTTATAAATTCACCAAGACACTCTCCTTGCTGTACTCTAATCATTCAGTCAGTACCCAAATCCTCATGCAGTGAGCCAGGCCGTATGACATAGACTGCTTCAAACGCCTATTCACTATGCATGCAGGCCTCTAACCACCTACACAGTTGTCTTTCACACCTTCAATTCCCCAGTCAGTATTCATACACTTCTAGCAAACACCCTGTTACTCACCCAGTGTGTCTCCTTATAGTACTCTAATCATTCAGTCAGTTAGCATGTAGTTTTTTAGTGAGGTAGGCTTTAGGGCATGAACTGCTTCAAAGTAGTATGCACTATGCATGTAGTATTTTAACGATCGTCACACTTGTGGTTCAGGGCTATAGTTTCTTAGTCAGTTTTTATATAAAATGTGTTTGTACAGTAATGGAATAGTATAAATTTGAAAGTTATTAATATACATTTATTTGTGATTCTTTTTTACAGATACAGAACAGGAGTGTTTCTCATCTGTTTGCACTCTTCTCGTGCAAGATTGTTTGGATGAAGGGTCCTTCAGTGTTTCATCATACTTGCCGTACCGTACGAGTATTTCTTGTTAGGCTCCCCTTGCAACAGAACTCTTTTGCAAATCTTGCACGTGACCAAGGTGGCATTGATCTTTGTTTGCCCTCGGGAAAAGTAAAACATTTCCACACCACTAAAGGAAAACGTTTTGGGCGGGGTGCGTCCTCCAAAAATTCACCCTTAAATTCGGTGAATATTTTAAAGAGACAACATTTACAGTTTTTGTAAGTTGAACTTATAAAATGTTGTTAGCTGTAAGCATTTTATATATCTGTGATTTGTATCTTGTGGTATTTTGTTGAGAATAGCATGTTGTTTTTTTTTAACAATCTTTTTGATTGTTTTTTTTTTGCCCGCTGTTAAGTGATGAGTACGATTGAAATCACTATTTTTAGTGAAATTTAATATATTCTGAGAACAGCAAAAAAGGCAAACAAATTACTTTGTGGAAATTATGCTGTGTTGTAAAAAATGTATTATTACATGTTATAATTTTTTTTTCCTTTACTTTCACAGAACCAAATTTTAAAATAAGCAATTTATATGAATTTAGATTGCAATGAAAGCCTGAAAAAAATGTATACCATTTTTTATTCCTATTACTGTGAAGGTAAGTTTAACTAAGTCTCAATATGCAGAATGAGGAGGTCTGCAAGAAGCTACAAAGTTGAAACATGTTTCTAAAAACACTCTGTTTATACCTATGTAGTTTTGAAATCTGACCATAATCAGATATCATGTGACCTGCAAAAAAAGAGATTTGAGGGGTTCATAATATTTCCCATTGTAGCCATTGAAGGACCGCAATTATTTCAATCATTCTTCTTTGAACATCTTTGCAGACAAAACTCTGTGCTTACCTTCTATCATTCGCAAGGAAAAACTGGAAATATGTCACTTTTTGTAACATAGTTATTGCGCAAACACTCTTTCATATTTACAAAGAGAGGAAAAGGCACTCCATGTAAATACAACCTCATTATGCACACCAGTCTGCGTTGAAACGGTGTTCTATAAGTGTTGTTGTGCATGATTGCACTGAATACTCATAGAACAAGACACATGTCTAGATTTGTCAGAAATCATAAAACTCGATTTGTGTGTGAATGCTGCACCATTCTAAAATTGGTGTAGGAAGGCACAACAAGGAGAATTGTTTTCATTTCTCCACATTTTTACATCTTCAATGCATGCTAAAATGCTCAGCATACATTGAAGGAGAAAAATGCCTTTACTGATTGTTTTTGTGCAGGAGTATGATATAGCCGCAAAAATGATTTATAATAATGTCCTCAAAGATTATAAAATGGCCATCATGGAGGCGAAAAAGAGGTTTTTCGCAGACAAAATAGAGGAAGCAGGAAACTCTGCTAGAGAGCTCTTTAAAACTGTTAATTTGCTCTCTAAAGCCCAGCAGTGCTCTGCTTTTCATCCCGATCAAATAATGTGTGACAGGATGGCAACTTACTTTCAAAAGAAGGTTCAAGTTATCTATGATGACCTCTCTGAGGTTTGCCTGCTTCCAGACAAAGTACAATATCCCCCAATGACAGTGAGACCACTCTCTGGGGAACTTACGAGTTTCCCCATGATCGGTCAAGAGGAAGTTAGTAATACTCTTCTTTCCTTAAAATCAGGATCACCTAACGACCCCTGTCCTGCCACTGTGCTCCATCGGGTTGCAAGTAGAATTGAGGAGGTGCTAACCCCACTGTTAAATCAGATTGTGGAACTTGGCACCTTTCCAGCCTGCAGGAAGACGGCAACTGTTAGGCCCATATTAAAGAAGCCCACGCTGGACCCTACAGAGCTAAAGAACTACCGACCGATTGCCGGGCTGCCCATAATGGCTAAAATCATGGAAAAATTCATGAACAGAACCTTGACCGACTATCTCGAAACTAATGAAATATTGGATGTAGCCCAACATGGTTTCAGACCAAGCCATTCGACTGAATCTGCCCTGATCGTAGTCACAGAAGAGATCCGCAGAACTATAGATCGGGGGGGAAATGCAGTCCTGGTTCTGCTTGATTTATCGGCAGCTTTCGACACTGTGAACCACACAGTGTTGGGTCAGCGGCTCCAAGATGTGGGCATCAGGGGGACAGCATTGTCCCTCCTATCTTCCTTCTTGGATGAAAGAGTTCAGAGCCTGAGTTGGGAGGGTTTACAGTCAGAGTTTTTCCTTGCCTTGTGGGGTCCCTCAGGGCTCTGCGCTGTCACCTACTCTCTTCAATATCTATATGCAGCCACTGGCCACACTGATTAGGAGGCATGGCTTTGAATTTACATCTTAAGCCGATGACTCTCAGCTTATAATCTCCATGACTAAACATCCTGAGAACACGGCAGTCAGGTTTCATGCCTGCCTGGAAGAGATTATAGCTTGGATGAATCGTAGCTTCTTAAAAATAAACACCGATAAAACGGAGGTCATCGAATTTGGCTGTGGCCAACCTCGGTGGGATGCTTCATGGTGGCCTACGACAGCCGGGCAATGCCCTACCCCAGCATCCAAGATCAGAAATCTGGGGGTCATCTTTGACTGTAATCTAACCTTCTCGGCTCAAGTGAACAGTCTTACTTCCTCCTGTTTTTTCCTTATTAAAACCTTGAAGAAGATCTTTCCTTTTATTAAAAAGGAACAACAGAAACTAGTGGTAGTGGCTCTCCTGCTCTCAAAGCTGGACTACTGTAATGGCTTATTCTTGGGAATTGATAAGACCCAAATGAACAGACTTCAATCATTACAGAATGCTGCTGCGCGACTGCTTCTGGACATACCCAGAGGTAAACCCACCTTAGAGGCTATCCGTACTTTGCACTGGCTTCCAATGCAGTATCGTGTTGAATTTAAGGCCTTATGCTTGGTCCATAAAGCCTTTTATGGAGGTGGTGCCAGGGCTATGCGGATACTGTTTAGACACTATATCCCGGCTCGACCATTACGATCCGGTACCCAGAATCTTCTTTGCCTGGATAGGATCAGGAAGGCAAGATGGGGTGGTAGAGCGTTCTCACACCGGGCGGCTCTATTATGGAATTCGTTGCCTGTAGCCATGCGCCTACAATCCAACAGATTGGCGTTTAGGAGAGCTTTGAAAACTCTGCTATTCTCCAGGACATAGTTGTCATGAGACAGGCTATTGGTCTTACTAGGTTCTTATCTCTCTTAACGCCAAGACGCCACGGCATACGAGCGCTCTATAAGCATATATCCTATCCTATCCTAAGGTGTGTCTTCCTGCACAAAAACAAACAGCACATGACACAGATATCCTTGCACTATGGTGCAAGGGTGCCTGTGTCACCACATGGCTGTAGTTTAAGCAGCCATACAGAGAAAAGCATAGATTTGCAACATATTTACGTACATATGTTGCATCCCTGTACTTCGGAACTACTACAGCTCACTGTAGTCAATGAGGTTACTGTGTGATGCTGCAGCACTTCCTCATAGTTCTTTACTCATACATTCACCATACGCTACTAATGCATTTGTTCAGTCAATTACGTACTACACATACATTCATCTAAACTTTCACAGACAAACAAACAAATATAGCTCTTTTTTTACACCAGGAAAGTTAGTTCTTAGAATAACTTTTTTTCTTCTTCTTTTTTGTTTTTTAATTTTTTGGTACTTTTTGGAACAATTTTGTTTTTTTTTGTATTTTTCAAAAGGAAAAAAGACAACAGGAGGAACAAAACAGTCAACTTCTGCAAAAAAAAAAATAAACACAAGTTTAGCACTTGTGGTTTTGCTGCGCTTGGCAGATTAGTTCAATTGACTGCTCGCCGTAACATAGTAGTTTGTTGCATTTAATGCAACTAATTTTTAGTTTTCCAAATTCTGGACGTATGTCCGGGTGAGTGCTCAATGGTGATGCTGCAGAAGTGCTTGCCACTGCTGGCTGAGGCTGCTGTCGGAGTCTTCTGCATTCCTGCTTGGCCAGGATGCAGAGTCTTCAGGTGTTTTAACATACTCGCAGTCCCACAAGAGTATTATTTTGATGGATCTCCTCTGGAAAGCACACTTTGACATATTTTACATGTCACTTTAGTTGAATTTGTTTTATTTTGTCCTTCTGGGAATGTAGGTAAAAAATTTCCACACCACAGAGGTGTATCTTTCTGTGCGTGGAGGTTCCACAACAAATTCCTCATCAGACGAATGGTCTGATTCTGATGGTGGCTGCTGTGCAGAAGCCATTGTCTTCAGAAAAATTGCAGCTGTGGAAATCTTCCCCAAAAAGTTTCTTCTAGTTCTAAGGTGTGAGATGTTCCTCCAAAGAAGCTCAAAGAAGAATGATTGAAATGGGTGAGGTCTTTCAATAGTTAGAATAGGAAGTGTAATGAACCAATCAAATCTCTTTTTTTGCAGGTCAAATGGGATCCGTGCACCCTGCGCTTACGCATCACGCACCCAGCGCGCATCCGCGAAATTCAATTAAAAAGAAATATAGGATTAGATGTAAAAATATATTACTTTTAAGACTAGTTTAGAGTTTGTCTTCAATTAGTATTCACATGAAATACATATATATATGTTTTTTTAAATGTTAAATATTTCGCTGGATCCGCGCACCCATCGCGTCATACACGCATATGACGCATCGCGGAAACGCGCATGCGTCGCGTTACGTACATCGTACGTGTCGCGTATAGGCTTGGAGTTGCGTACTGGTCGCATTGCAAACACGTACCCAACGCATACCGTGCGCGGATGCTTTCGCGTAGCGATCGAGAACGGTGCGCATAGGGTGCGCGAATCCCAAAAAGATGGGGGAAAAATAAAACAAAGTTTTGAAAATATAGTTTAAAAATAGTTTTAAAAATATAAAAAAGATATTTTTAAAAAAACAATTAAAACAAATAATATTTTTTAATTTTTAAAAGAATTAATTGAAAAAATAAGTTAAAAAAATGGTGATAAAATAGTATTTCAAAAAAACATAATTAATGAAATTGACACACTGAAATTGAAAAATATAGAAATCCAATGAAAATCATTAAACATGATATCTTTAGAGATAAGTTATAGATAGGAATTAGCATTTACAAAACATTTGAAATTCACTGAAAAAACTATAGGTTTCATGCGCGTTATAGTTAGGAATTGGCATTTAAAAAACCTTTGAAATTCACTGAAAAAACCATTGGTTTCAGGGGCGTTATAGTTAGGTTTTGGCATTTAAAAAACCTTAGAAATTCACTGAAAAAAACATAGGTTTCAGGGGTGTTATAGTTACCTGGACATTTCCCTCGTACAAAACCCTAGAAATTCCCCTGTTATACTTAGTTCAGCTAACTATAACTCGCGCCCCCGCAATGCACTGCTGATGATGTCACATATTACATCACTCATGACATGGTCAGTGACATCACTCATGACATCACTGATGAAATCTCAAATGACATCACTGATGACATCACTGATGACATCATCCATGTGATAAATTACTGCATCTTCTCACACCCTAATTGAACCTTTGATACACCAAGTAAAAATTTCAGACGTCCATTACTTGTGTTGTTACCCCTGAGGCGGAAGCCGGGGGCTGCGAGTGAGTGTGTGTGCTTTTTCTTTTAAAAATATTTTATTGGTTGCCTGCTTTGAAATTGACGCTGTGTGCCACCCTCAAGCTCAATTTTAGTTTTATATCTCTCGCGCCTGCTCACCTTGCAGAAGCGCTCCGTTGCTGCATCGGCCTTTGTCCGCCCCTGCCTCTGTTCTGCTCCTGCCCACGCCTGGTTGTTCTGGCGCTGAGGAAAGACGAGGATCACCATCTTGGGAGAAGGCAGGGGTAGCGCTCTAGTCGCGGCTGCCTCCCGCCCTCCCAGACTACTTAAAACCTCCACGCCCACTCCCGCACAGATTACTTGTGTTGTTACCCCTGAGGCGGAAGCGGGGGGCTGCGAGTGAGTGTGTGTGCTTTTACTTTTAAAAATATTTCATTTGTTGCCTGCTTTGAAATTGACGCTGTGTGCCACCCTCAAGCTCAATTTTAGTTTTATATCTCTCGTGCCTGCTCACCTTGCAGAAGCGCTCCGTTGCTGCATCGGCCTTTGTCCGCCCCTGCCTCTGTTCTGCTCCTGCCCATGCCTGGTTGTTCCGGCGCTGAGGAAAGACGAGGATCACCATCTTGGGAGAAGGCAGGGGTAGCGCTCTAGTCGCGGCTGCCTCCCGCCCTCCCAGACTACTTAAAACCTCCTCGCCCACTCCCGCACAGATTACTTGTGTTGTTACCCCTCAGGCGGAAGCCGGGGGCTGCGAGTGAGTGTGTGTGCTTTTTCTTTTAAAAATATTTTATTTGTTGTCTGCTTTGAAATTGACGCTGTGTGCCACCCTCAAGCTCAATTTTAGTTTTATATCTCTCGCGCCTGCTCACCTTGCAGAAGCGCTCCGTTGCTGCATCGGCCTTTGTCCGCCCCTGCCTCTGTTCTGCTCCTGCCCACGCCTTGTTGTTCCGGCGCTGAGGAAAGACGAGGATCACCATCTTGGGAGAAGGCAGGGGTAGCGCTCTAGTCGCGGCTGCCTCCCGCCCTCCCAGACTACTTAAAACCTCCACGCCCACTCCCGCACAGATTACTTGTGTTGTTACCCCTGAGGCGGAAGCCGGGGGCTGCGAGTGAGTGTGTGTGCTTTTTCTTTTAAAAATATTTTATTTGTTGCCTGCTTTGAAATTGACGCTGTGTGCCACCCTCAAGCTCAATTTTAGTTTTATATCTCTCGCGCCTGCTCACCTTGCAGAAGCGCTCCGTTGCTGCATCGGCCTTTGTCCGCCCCTGCCTCTGTTCTGCTCCTGCCCACGCCTGGTTGTTCCGGCGCTGAGGAAAGACGAGGATCACCATCTTGGGAGAAGGCAGGGGTAGCGCTCTAGTCGCGGCTGCCTCCCACCCTCCTCTCCTCCTATAAAATGTGCATTGCTCCCCGACGGCGCAGCGGGCGGGCGCAGCGGGCGCGCCGGTGGCACGCCAAAGGCACACCAAAGGCAAGCCCGTCTGCGCCGGTCCGTGCCCGGTCGGGACCCGGAGCCACAAACCCTGCCTCTGTTCGTGCCTATAATTTCGACCAGCTCCTTTCATGTCAGGGTCCTTGGCCTCTCAGCCCTGTCATTCTTCATCGCATCCAGGCGTTGAACATTGCCGCTCCCTCTATCCCACGTCCCCTCGCCACTCCCCGCTGCCAGCAGGCTATTGTCCCCCCCACACATTCTCCCTCTCTCTCTCTCGGTCCTCCTCTGTCAGCCTCTGCCCTCCTGCTCAATACTCGCTCGGCAGGCAGACATCAGCTGGAGCTCTACAACCTCCTGGACACTGAACACCCCGATCTTCTCTGTCTGACCGAAACTTGGTTTTCCACTGACTCTCAGCCTGATGTCTTATCTGCTCTCCCTGACTCGTATTACATACTTCGGGCGGATCGTCCTGACGAGAAAGTTGACGGAGGTGTGGCTCTGATTATTAGGTCTACCTACCAGTTTCAGCCCCTGACCTTTCCTCCCATACCCAAAATTGACTTTGTCGTGGCCCGCTCAGCCAACCTGGCCTCTCCTCTCACCATAGACCTTGTATATCGCCCGCCTTACACCACGCCCCATTTCCTCCCCGCCTTACAGGAACTTCTAGCAACTCTCGTGGTCAATAATTCATCATTCCTCCTGCTGGGCGATTTCAACTATTGGCCCGGTGACCCCAGGGAAGACCACGCTTCCAAGGACTTCTCTGACACTCTCCTCTGCTTCAACTTCATTCCCCACATTCACGCCCCCACTCATATGCACGGCCATATCCTCGACCAGATTTGGTCAGCCAATCGGGTCCTCACCTCGACCACCATTCTCCCGTGTACCTGGTCTGACCACTCGCTTATTTCCTTTTCTATTGACTTAACTGTCACTTGCAAACCCTCCCTTCCCAAAAATGTCCTCGCTCGCAATTGGAACCGGCTCGATTTCACTTCCCTCCACTCCTCTCTGACCACATCCGCCCCGGACTTGTCAACTCTTCCCCTTGACTCTCAAGCAGACGCCATCAACACCTGGCTTTCCACTTCCTGTGATCAGATCGCCCCGCTCAAGACGGTCAAAGCTTGCCGCCTCCACGACGCCAACAAATGGTTCTCCAACGACCTAAAAATCCTCAAACTGGCTCTCCGCCAGTCAGAGCGCCAGTGGAGGCGCAACTATTGTCCCGCCCTGAGAGACCAATATCGGTCCCGCCTAGCCAACTATAAAAGAGCAATTCTATCGGCTAAATCTGACTATTTTTCCGGCAAAATTCTTCTAGCAGCCAACAAACCCAAGGAAATTTTCTCCATTGTCCACAGCCTGGCCGCATCGGACAGAGTCAACCCCAACCCTATTCCTTCCCATACTCTCTGTCTTTCTCTCAATGATTACTTCTTCGATAAGATCACCACTATTAAATCTAACATCTTGCCACCCTCTTCCCAATTTCTCCCTCTTTCCCCTCCCCCTCTGACCTCTTCTCTCACTCACTTCCCCCCCTTTCTAAAGAATCTTTCCTGACTCTGCTCACGAAGGTTAAATCGGGCAGTCCATCTGACTGCGCACCAGCTCGCATCCTGAGAGAACTCCTCGCTGGCTGCCCTGACCCCCCCTTTGGTCCTATTAAACTCATCCATTTCTCAGGGACTTGTGCCATCTCAATTCAAATCTGCCACGGTCATTCCCATCTTAAAAAAACTTGGCTCCGACCCCACCCTCCCCTCTAATTTCAGGCCGATCTCCCTACTCCCTTACTTAAGCAAGGTCCTCGAGAGCTATGTCACCTCTTGCCTGTCCACTTACA
Organism: Triturus cristatus; assembly: GCF_964204655.1. Taxonomy (NCBI): domain Eukaryota; kingdom Metazoa; phylum Chordata; class Amphibia; order Caudata; family Salamandridae; genus Triturus; species Triturus cristatus. The sequence goes on from NC_140587.1 coordinate 423,434,199, forward strand.
TTGAAGACAACCATCTCCTGGCTTCCCACCAAGCCGGTTTCCGCCCGGTTCACTCGACGGAGACTGTGGTCATCTCAGTCCTGGATGAGCTTAAGAATAAGGCAGATTCCAACAGCCCTCAAGCCCTGGTGCTTCTCGATCTCTCCGCCGCCTTTGACACGGTCGACCATTCCATCCTTCTCGATAGTGTCAGGGCGGCGGGCATCCAGGGCACCGCTCTTTCTTGGCTTGTGTCATTCCTCCAGGGCCGGTCTCAGGCTGTCCAGCTTTCTGGCTTCTCTGCCCCCCCCACGCACGGTGTCATGCGGGGTACCCCAGGGTTCCTCTCTTTCCCCTCTCCTCTTTAACCTCTACATCTACCCCCTTATTGCTGCTTTGCTTAAACTTGAGGTCTCCGTCTATAACTACGCGGACGACCTCCAGTTAATATTTGATCTTTCTACCTCTTCCAACCCTCTCCTCAAATTTCAAAGCACCCTTGTCTTTATCTCGGACTGGATGAGTCTAAATCATCTTAAACTCAACCCGGATAAAATGGAGCTGATCTTGACAGGCGGGACCTCCAACCCTTGGTCCTCTGCCTTTTGGCCCCCCAGCCTTGGCTCCCCCCCGGCCCCCTCTACCTCAGTGAGAACCCTTGGTATCAAAGTCAGTAAGGATCTTTCTATGCGCCCCCACATCAGCTCCGTTGTCTCCTCATGCTTCCTCGCCTTACGAATTATTCGCAAAATTTCCCGTTTTTTTTCTGTAGATGCTCTTAAAATAATTGTCCTAGCCATGGTTCTTTCTCGCATAGATTATGGTAACTGTCTTTATGCGGGTGTCCCCGCATACGAGCTGCGATGCCTTCAAACCATCCAGAATCAAGCGGCTCGCCTTATTCATCAGCTCCCTAAATTTCATCACGTCTCCCCCCTTCTTAAATCCCTTCACTGGCTCCCCATTATGTACCGCATCCTCTTCAAAATGGGTTGCATAGTCTTTATGGCTCGTGCCCACACTGCCCCTCTTTTCATCAACTCGCTGATCTCTCCCTACATACCTAGCCGTACCCTCCGTTCTTCCAGTCAGGCTCTCCTCATTATCCCTCGCTTTCGCAAGTTGAGAGCAGGTGGTACTAGGTTCTCTGTACTTGCCCCCCGCTTCTGGAATGACCTCCCACTTTCCATCAGATCCATCACCTCTTACCCTTCCTTTAAAAAAGCACTCAAGACTCATCTGTTCACTCTAGCCTTCCCCTCTCACTGATCCCCCTCTCAGGCACAGGTAATCCCCCTAGCGCCAGGAAACCGCTTGGTCACAGCGCGCTTTATAAGCATTTTCAACTTCAACTTCAACTTCATTCTCAAAACCATAGATACTCCAATACCAATAACTACATACCCACTCATTAACTCTTAGGTCTACATACACCTCCATTCACTCACCTGTACAGTCACTCATACTTACAGTCACTCCGTACAAGACTATCATATGCATTTATACACCTATATAGACACTCACAGACCGCCAATCATCCATTGAGGTACTGACACACCTAGTCAGTCGTGCAAGTAATTAAACACAGTCCAATTTACTCACCTATACAGTTAAACACACTCAAGTTCACTTACTCATAAAAATAGTACCACATTCTTACTCTCTTATACAATCATTGATACAAGCACACACTCATCCATACAGCCACTCTCACAATCACACACTTTCACATATACCCACTTATTTACTCTTACACGCATATATACTGCCTTTCACATATGTAGTTAGTCACACATGTACCACTGAGATATACATTCAATCCCTAACACACCCATACATACACTCACCCAACCATACAGTTCATCAAAGATGCACTCTTAAAACCATGCACCCATAGAATCACCCACTCACACATCTATGCATAGAGTCACACACACCCTACCCACACAAACACTCAGGCACCCATACAGATACTCAGACAACCAATCAACAACCCATATAGACACTCATATAGCTATTCACAAAACCATGCAGCCACTTATACACACAGACACATACAGACATTCACACAGTTTAGTCACTAGTCTGCAGTAAGATACATTTAATGACTCACTTATAGAGTCAGTAACGCACCTAGACAATCATTTATTCACACACTTGTACACCCACTCATTCTTCCACAGGCCTTTCACTATGAATATATAAAACATATTTAAACTTTACAGAAAGACTTGGGAAATCGGAGGCAAGATGGCGGCCGCTTGATACCGAGTGAAGGTCGCTCCCGCTGTCCGGTCTGAATAGCAGTTACTCGCATACTCACCTATGAGCTAAAAAGACATGCTCTGTCTTGGATTTATATTACTGACAACACGACGTTGACTCCCTGAAAGAACTATTTGTCTCTCCTTAACGCCCCCTTAACTAAGAAGGAGGAAAAACCTATGCTCACCGTGTTTCGCGTTCGCCAACCCTGGCTGCGGGTGGTCTCCGCCTCTCTGAGCCGCGCACACCTGAGGGCCTGGCGGGTGTGGATAGCGGTGGAAGGGAGGAACGAGTCTGCCGCGTTCGTCGGGATGCCTGTCCGCAAAAGCGGAAGCTCTGCAGCAGCAAAATCGATAGGAGAGCAGCCGGCGGTCGGTGCTGGTGTCGGGGGGAGGAGAAATCCTGCCGCTGACAAAGCGGATAGTACTACGGGCAAGGCGGAGAAGCTGGGGAAGTCGTCAGGAAGGATATCTACGGTGAGTGGGGGTAAAGCCGCCTTGGTTAAAGGAAAACAAGGAGATAAGGCGGACAAAGCCTTTGAGAAACCGCCCTGCAACAACCCTACTAAAGTTTTTAATCAAACTGGAATAGTACCCTCTATTTCTACTTTGGATAAATTTGATCAGGTGAAAATGCTAACGGTCCCTGGGATGTTTGCCGGAAAGAACATGGTAGCTAAAAATCAGTTACAGGTCTCTTCAGCATCTGTGATAAATCCTGTAAGCTTTCTAATGGGGGGTAACGAGGGCTCCATGGATGTGGCGATTGAAAGTAATGAAGGGGATGGTAAAACCGCTGGAGATCTGGTTTATACTGAACGTCCTTTGGAATTATCTAATGCTAAATCTCCTCAAATAAACAATGAAGCAATTAGTAGAGAGAAACCAGGGGGGTCAAATGATTCTGCTGTAACTTCCTACACTTTTCAAACCCCCATCGGTGGGAGGTTAGAAAAGAACAAGGGCCCCTCGCTGGAACCGATTGATGGGGACAGCTTCTTTTCTGTAGCAGAAGAGTCAGACATTGAGTCCGAGGGAGGGCTTATTACCAATAACTCAACTTCAAGTGGCGAGCTTGATAGCCCTCCAAAAACAGCGAGCACATCTAAGAAGGCCTCTACTCGCTACAATAATTCTAAGATTGCTTCAAAGCATGGTTTAGAGGCCGAAGACAGCGATGGCTCTGAGACCAGCAATAAACTTCAATGGGATTATACTCAGGCTACAATGAGTTTGGCAGGTTTAGAGAAACCCAGTGCTCACAAAAAAGAAAAGAGAGAAGATCGTGAGGAATTTAATTCTCCTCCTTCCAATTCTGCGATTTATGCCTTGTTAAAATCAATACAAGGGGAGGCACGACAAGAACATAAAAGGGCTCAACTTGCTACGCTGAAGATTCAGGGCGCAATTCGAAGAAATACAAAAGCATGTTCTGAGGTTATTGCCCGGACTACGGCGTTGGAGGAAAGAATTGTTGATTTCGAGGCGGGGCTACAAAACACTGATATCAAAACCACATCAAATGATGATAGACTGGCTGATATAATGTGGAAACTGGAGGACTCCAAGAACAGACTTCGAAGAAATAATCTTAGATTATTAGGAATTGAAGAGAATGTAGAGGGGGAGGATATTAGAGGCTTTGTCTTAAAACTATTTAAAGCTGCCTTCCCAGAACTTTCTCAATGGTCATGGGATTCGGAGATTCAGCGAGTCCACCGGTTTCCCCTAATGTTAAGAAAGAGCCCAGATTCGGGAGCTAAACCAAGAGCAATCCTGATTATTTTTGGTAATTTTTTATTGAGACAAGCTATTTTTGAGAAAGCTCGTCCTGATGCCAAAAGATCTGTAGAAGGGCATACTTTTTTCGTTCGCCCAGATTTCTGCCATACAACAGTGGAAAGGAGGTGGCGACTCCGCTCCCTGATTACTCCCTTTCAAAAAAAAGGGTGCGAGGTGTTCTTAATGAACCCCGCACGCCTAAAGGTTATATTTTCTGGCAGAACACGGGTATTTACATCAGAGATCAAGGCTGAAGAATACCTTAAAGGACTTGGGGAAGGTTAAAGATTTAACTAGTGTATCAGATTGGGGTTTATTCGTTTTTCCTTTTTTTTTGGGGTATGCTGGATTATAGATTTTAGAGGCAGGGAGCGACCTTGGGACACTCGGGTAAGGGAAGCCATCACATGGGTTTATTGACCTATTTTGCCTGCATTTGGGGGGGGGGGGAAGGAGCTTTAGAGGGGCGGGGGGCTGCGGACGGAGATCTGTTTTGGGAGGAGTTGGAAACCGATTTTATGATAATTCAACCAAATTTGAATTTGTGCAAAGGGCCGAGAAGGGGCTACTGGATGTATTTTTTTCTTCTGTATGGCTAATTTAAGAATTGTATCAATAAATATATGTGGACTTAATAACTCGTCCAAACGACGTCGGATAAGGGAAGACCTGCGCTTCCTGCGGGCAGATGTTCTCTGTCTGCAGGAAACACATGTTGAAGCCAGTCAGCATAAACTTTTGGAGATTGAGGGATTCCAGCTTGTATCTTGGACTAAACTTGAGGCTAAGACTAAGGGTGTTGCAATCTTAGCAAGACGAGGAAAGGTCAATATTACCCGTTCCGTAGCGGTCAGCTTGGGTCGCTGGGTAATAGTGTATGGTAACTTTCAGGTTAAATTTTTTACACTTTGTTCTATTTATGGTCCTGTATTGGATGACCCTACCGTAGTTAATTGGCTTAGCTTAGAGCTGATAGGCTGGCCATCCCCGCTTATTATATGTGGAGATTTGAACATTAATATAGAGTGTGGAACTTTAAATCAATCAGGGAGTGTATATGCTGGGAGAAAGCCTAGGGTATACCGTGCTCTACAACACTTAATAGATTTGCATGGTTTAACTGATGTATGGGCTTTTTATAATCCGGACGATCCCGGTTTTACATATTTTTCTGCACCTCATAGAATATGCTCATGGCTGGATTATTTTTTTGTTTCACCCGTTTTACTTCAAGGTTCTGGAATTATTAGATTCCCACGAGTAATGTCGGACCATAATCAACTCTTGCTTGAAATAAACACACTGATCTGTAGGACTCAAACTAATATCTGGACGGTTAACCACGCCCTGCTTAAGGATATAGAATATATTGATAATATGTCTTTATGGATCACTAGGTTTTTGGCAGAAAATATTGATAGCCCAGGTATTCAGAATGTTTGGGATACATTAAAGGCAGGGGTTAGGGGTGAAACAACACGGTTTGGTTGGGAATCTCAAAAGAAGGAAAAGGCTTAACTGAAACGATTATATACAGCATTGGCAGAAGCAGAACAGAATCTGGTTACTCAGGTACAGATGGGTGGAGATAGTGACTCTGCTCAAATTCGGATTATTTTAGCGAAATCAGCCATAACTGAACTCTCGCAGGCTAAGGCAGCCAGCAAATTTTTAATCTGGAAATCTAAAATGTTTGAAAATAGTGAGCGAGCAGGGCATTTGTTAGCCTCAAGAATCAAAGAGAGAGAAACAGCTACGCGTATTAAAAATATCCAAGATCCAGATGTTGGCTTGGTGTCCGGGGATGGGGACATCTTGCTCGCTTTCCAAAAATTTTATCAACACCTGTATAGTGAAGATATTAGTGACAATGATATGCATCAGTTGGAAATACAAGAGTATTTGCGGGAGGTCGGCGTTGATACACTACTTCCGGAAGCACGTGATGTATTAGAAGCTGAAATAAGTATGGAAGAGCTCTTGCAAGCTATAGATTCTCTTCCGGGGGGGAAAACTGTTGGCCCAGACGATCTGCCAGGAGAATTCTATAAAATATTCCGTCTTCAACTTACTCCTGTTATGTTAACAGAAGTACTATATATGGTTTGTAATTCAGTTTGTTATCTTTGTATTTACCAGCAATTGTTATCCTTGTTCCCTTTGTTTTCATCGAGAGTTCGCAGTCTCTTTCTTTTTGTTGAAATGCCAGACTTTGGCTCAAGTTATTTTATCACTTATCCTTGGAATTTTTATCATTGGAACATATATATATTCTTTATATCACCATTCATTTATTAGATATAGTATCTCCTTGCTAAGATAATGATATTCTCAGAGGTCATTCATACATGGATGCTGATAGTAGCCTTATGTGTTGTTGTCATATTAAGTAATATATCAAGCTGGCATTTATAATTCTCTCAATAGGGACATGTTGCTAGATGTTTTTCGTAATTCTTTTGGAATAGTGAATTATTTTGCAATAAGTATCTTGGTTAATATTTTTGCTGATAATTTTGCTTTTGCAAGGAGGCTGTCTCTTGGTACATGAAGTATCTACAATCTGTATGTTCATAAATGGACATAAAGTTCCTCGTCATTATTAAGTCCCTTGGGGGTCTTGGTACGTAACCTGATAATGTATTGTGATTCCAATCGTCTGAGCTTTTTCTGTCTGTCACCTGCTCTTTAACTTTGTGGAACGGTGTCTAGCCCAAAAAATTGCATACGTCTCCAATCATTATTCTGACATGGGCTATGTGTCTTGCTGTTCAAGTCCTTGTTTTTAACAGCACGGATGTGTTCCAATATTCGCTTTTTTACCATGCAGATGATGCTCCCAATGTATTTTAATCCGCATGCACATTGGATGACGTAGACCACAAATTGTGTTGTACAGGTGATCCTGTGGTTAACCTCATGGGTGCTCTGGACGGCTCCCGGCCGTCATGAGTCATGGTAGTCGTGTGCTCATGACGGCTGGGAGCCGTCCGACCGTTACCGCTCTGCCCACGCGCAGCTAATTCCCCGCCTGTGCGGGCAAATTAATTAGTGGGCGGAGTTCGGACGGCTCCTGGCCGTCAAGAGCACACACCCACCGTGATTTATGACGGCCGGGAGCCGTCCTGCGTACCTGAGCGCCACGCCCAGCCCCACCCCCCCTCACACCGCGGCAGAATTTGCCGCACGGCGAAGGGGTTAATTTTGATAGTCCTGCCTTTTATCTCTTTGATCTCCTTCATGTTGACCCCAATTTTACAGGTTTTACAGTTGTATTTTTTAAAGCCTAGCTGTTGTTCTTCCAACCAATTTTGTTTGGGTTTGTCTTGAAAATGGCTCTGGACTATTTTATCCTGCAGGGACGGTACCTTCCTATACGTTACTTGTGGTCGTGCACCAATGATTGTTCCAATGTCTTTATCTTGTACCAAAAGATGCCAATACTTCTGAATAACACATGTGATCTTTGAACTTTCTTTACTGTACGTGAGAATCAGTCTCTGTCATGATCGCTCTGCCTGGGTGCCGTCAGTGCAAGGGGCGGAGCAGGCCAGGAGTTAAATCCCTGCTTCCGGGCAGGAGGAGTGCTTCGTGTTCTAGCTGTTCTTGCATTCCCTTTCCCATCCGAAGCATTTCCAGGTCACTTCCGGGGTCATCACGGCCGCTGCCACTAACACCCGGCTCCTCTCCTCTCCAGAGTATTGCTGTTCCCCCAAGATTCTTTGTGTTCCCTCACTGAGTGTTACTACGCCGCAGTTCCTGGTTTCTCCGTTTTCCCTGATATCGGGTTTGTCGAATTGGGAACACGTGGCACAATGCGGTAACGCGCTTAGTGCTGGAGTGTATGACAGACACCTGAGTGAGTGTGTTTTTTCCCCGTGAATCATTCTACCACATTAGGGGAGGCAATACCTGAGCATCTGCATTTCTGTACTGTGGTCTATAACCAGTCTACATTTAAGATTGATTACCTTAGGTGCTCTCTTGTTGTTCTGAGGCTGCCTGAGTAGTACAGAGCTCATGTTGTAAATGAGTTCTAAAAGAGTATTGCACACCGATACGTCTTCTGTATGACCAGTATTTTGCATTTATCCTGAGATGAAAGGATGATTAGTTGAGCCTGCACAATTTTTATAATTTTGAATCGCAGTGGACCGGTCTACCTATTGGCAGTTGTTCATTATTATTTTTTAGGCTATTTTTCTGTGTTATTACACCACACCACTGGTAAGATTCCACGACCTTGTTTATTTATTTAACTAGGTCTCTGGCGTTGAGTAATTTCCCTTTTGCTCTGTTCAGGTGGTACCGCTTATGAATCCAGTATTTGTGAAATTAGTGGACACCAGCGGAAGAGGGGAAACCAACAGGTCTTAATTTATGGTTGTCGTTGTCCTGTGCCTTTTGCATGAGGTTGAGATTAGTTTTAGAAACCAGATTATAGTAGGTGACTGACACCATTTCTGTGCACAGGATTTCAACATCTTCAGTGACAAGTTCTTGCTGCCCACGGCATGCCGAGGGTTCCTTTACCGGTGAGGTTGCAGCCAAGGTCTAGACGAGGGTCCTACTGCAGTTGTCTTCTCCCCTTGTTTCCCCTCTTCCCCCTGCTTACTGGCCTATTGCTTTGACACTGTTGGGCAGACCAGTGGTAGCGGGAAGTTGGGACCTGTGCATCGGCTTCCTGCCTCTCGTTCCAGTGGAAACATCAGGTGAGCCTTGACAGTCTTGGCGTCTCTTGTTTAGAGGCTCTGGAAATTTGACTTCTGTTCTCTCTTTCTTTTACTGTTACTGTTCTTGGAATTAATATTTCAGTACATATCATCTGTTCAATTTTATGTATGCTTCTGTTTACATCTCTTAGCTTGTATCCTCTGTTTTGTAACCTCTGTGCGCTTTCTAGTATTTTGTTTTTAGCATCAGTATCTTGGGAGCAGTTTCTTTGTAGTCTCACAATTTCTCCATATGGAATACTTTTAAGCAATGGCTTCGGGTGAAAACTCGTGCCATGTAAGATACTGTTGGTCGCTGTTTTCTTCCTAAAAAGAGTAGTGTGTATTTGTCCTTGTTCAATATATACAGATGTGTCTAGAAAGTTATCTTTTGTGCGGCTGATTGAGCACGTAAAGGACAAGCCAATATCATTTTGATTCAATGTATTGAAGTATTCCATAAACTCGACCTTTTTACCATTCCAGATTAGGAATAAATCATTGATATATCGCACCCAAAGTACGATTGTATCCAGTGCCTGCTGAGTCTCTGTTCCCCATGCAATCTCCTTTTCCCACAGACCATAGTTAAATTAGCATAGTTCGGTGAAAATGAAATGCCCATGGCAGTTCCGCACTGCTGATGGTATACTTCATGGTTAAACAGAAAGACGTTATATAAACACAGTCCAATCATGGAAAGGAGATGGCTGAGTGTTGTAGTTCAGTGATATTTTGTTGTTTCAAAAAATGCGCACATGCCTGTAATCCAATCCTATGTTCTATTCATGTATATAATGATACAACGTCGACTGTGGCCATGATGTAGTTGGAATTCCAGGTAGTATTTGCCAAAATGTGTAAAAAACAACCTGTGTCTAGGATATATGAGCTGAGGTTGTGTACCATTGGTGCTAGATAATGGTCCACGCATATTGAGATGTTCTCATAATGGGATTCACAAAAGGAAACCACTGGTCTTCCGGGTGGATCCCATAGAGTCTTATGAATTTTGGGAAGAAAATATATTGTGGGTATAGTTGGCTGTTCCTTTTTTTTGTTTGATCTGTTTATTAAATGTTCACATTGAATAATACAGTTAACAATATTGCCATATATAGTCCCAGTAGATAGTCCAAAAGATAGAATGTCCAACATAACATTGCTATGGCAGGACAACCCATCTACCATCAGTTCAAACTCGGTAACAGTAGATATCCTACACCATGTTTCACGTACAAATAAACTCTTTCTACATGGCAGCTTATCTTGGTTACAATGCAGTATGATCATATTACAAATGCATAAATTGGTTGCTTGTACACATTTCGTATGGCTTCACTCCACCATGTCAAGTCAATTAGCCAACCAACCAAACAATCTTTTAAATAACAAAAAACCCTAAGAACATAATCAAAAGAAGAGGGGCAAGGAAGGAAAGCAGTATCCCCACAAGAGTAAGTAAGACCAGGGGGACATTATCATGAACCGGTGCAGAATGTATTGTTCATACAATCATGCACTGGCATAGTGTAAACACATAACATCAATAAACGACCTTCTGAGGTATAGGAGGCACTCCATAGTGTTCAGTTCACAAGGCAAGTCATAATGCAATACAGATGAAAATCAATGCGAGATAGCGGTAGGGGTTTCAGATGGGTCTACCGGATTTAACAACCCCTGCCGTGCGCACACCATTGCATTCCATGCCTCAGAAATAGGAAACTTAAGAAGACCCAACGTATCTTCCCTGAGTAACAATATATAGTTGGATGTTCCTTGAAGAGAAATTGAAACTCATTGTCATCGATTAAGCCTGAGGTGTGCCACATATTTAAGTTCTTTTGTAGTTCCATGGTCATTTTAATGATCGAATTACAAGTCAGTTTCTTGTATTTTGTGGGGTCATCTAACTGTCTCCGTCCTTCCTTTATATAGTCAGTTTTATTTTGTACGACTATGTTGCCGCCCTTGTGTCACATACACCTAGTGGTTTGAAAAATAAATCCAAATATTGCCCGCAATTATCTCCTGGCAACAAAATAGATCTATTCTCGAAAGCAGTCATGAAAGAACTTGACAGCCTGGAAAGAACACATAATAAAAACCAAAAAGAGAATCTATCAAAAGAAGAACATGCAGCCTTAAAATCACTAATGGAGAAGAACCAAATAATAATGCAACCTGCTACTTTTCAAGGTCAATATGATTTGTGCTACACCCCTGTAAACAATATTGACCATACCTAATCTCACACAAATCACTGATGGACAATGACTTCCTTGCCAATATGTAACACTTCTATAGTGTACTTACCATGTGAACAACAGATTTACATTCAGATAGTGATAGACGAGCTAGTCCATATGTAACTAAGGAGGGTACCTTTGCAGTATAAACCCTAATAGGGCATATACTCTGTCTTCCAATAGCTTAGAAGAGCAGGAGGACCCGCCATAAAAACCATGGCGGAGAGGAAACTCCTAATATGATTGGTGGGATCATTCCGGTCCCGCCAAACATATTGATGACTCCTGACCGCCGCAACATTGCCAGGGAACGGCAGTTCCCTGGCTTGCCGTTCCCTGTCTTCTGCGGCGGGGCAGTGGCGGTCCTACCGCCCTAATCATCAGAGGGCGGCTGGGAGAGCGACACGCTCCCATGATTCTGGCGTTCCGTGGACCTCCAGACTCGTAATCAAGTCCTAGTAAGTCAAAGCTATGTTGCAAAATATTTACTTGTGAAATGCTTGCCACTAAGTTCTTATTCCACGGGTCCATGTCAATCTCTGTTAATGGTAATGCCATCCTGCTCAGAAAGTCTGCAGTAAAATACTTTGCTCCAGGTACATACTTGTTAAAAGTTTGTGGTCACATCTTAAGATACATTTTCTACCCCACAAACACTTTGTGAAGTGTTTTAATGCCCAGACACATTCTAGAGTCACCCGTCCTATGACAGAGTACTTTTCCTTTGTAGTTGTTAATGATCTGGAAGCAAAAGCGATGACCACTTCATTTGTTATTCTCATCAATCTGACTGAGAACACTACCTAAACCTTTGCTACTTGCAGCGGTGATACCAATTGTACTGGCCTTAGGATCAAATCCTTGTAAATTGGGTGCTTTGCTAATAGCATCTTTATTCACATTGAAAGATTGTTTATGCTAGACCAATTGAAATAACGCTCTCATGGCTTGTATTTTAGCAAACAATCTGTCTACAAATTTTGAATAAAACTCAGCTAAACCAAAGAACGATCGTAGCTCGTCCTTGGATTTGGGTGAAGGAGCATTAATGATTGCACTTACAAGTTTTTCCTTAGATTTTACTCCATGACCACTAACTTCATGTCCTAAGTAAGTGACTTTTTTTCCTGCATGTTTGAATTTGGATAGTTCCGCAGTTAATCTTTTTTTACTTAAAACTCTTAAAACCATTCCACAATCCCTCATCTTGTTCTGTTTTATTACATCCAACAATGATAATGTCATCTTGAAGAAACACAATGCCCGGCATGGCACCAAAAAGCTGTGACATAAGTCTCTAGAATACCACAGTCGCAGAGGCTAAGGCAAAGGGCATACAGCAAAATTGATAACATCCAAAAGGAGTACAAAATGCAGTAGAACATCTGCTGAAGGGATGTAAAGAAAGTTGGTGCTATGCGAAGGAAAGGTCAATAGTGGAGAACCACATTGCACCCTTGGTTAGTAAAAGCATCTCATTAATTCTTGGAAGTGGGAATTGGTCCACCACAATACTGTCATTAAGACATCTAAGGTCCACAATTAGCCACATTTTCCCATTGGCTCGTTTGGCTATTACTATAGGTGAAATTCATTCGGATACCTCAATGGGTTCAACAATACCTGCCTTGTGTAACTTTCCAAGCTCCAGCTTAACTTCATCTCATAGAATTATTGGAACATTATGCTCATGGTGTATTTTAGGTATGGCTAGAGTTTTCACTTTTATTTGAGGGGGAACCCTTTAAGTTTGCCATTTTCCCATTAAATACATCCTGGAACTCCTTAAGAATCAATTTCTTAGTATCTTCACCTTCACAATCTACTAGATTGCTCGCAACTGTTAGGGTCAAGTATGATGGGTAATGCCCTTTGCTCCCTTCATCCTAATACAGAAGGACCATCAGCTGCAACATACAGCTTTCACGTGGCTCTCATATTTTTAAACTCAAATACCAGTGATCTATACCCCAACATTTTTTTTTTCTAGTAAAGCTTTCTGGATTCACATCAGTGGGTTCTAGGTGTGGACCAATACTATTTACAAGTTGTTATCCCTTACTGTATGAGCAATGATAGAAAAAGGGGACTCTGCTGCCATCTGTAAAGGAAACCAAAATTAATAATGCATAAAGGTTTGTTCCTATCATTACTCTTAATATTCAGTACAACATTTTTGTTTTTGCACTCTTTGTTTGGATACAATCCCTCAGACTATTCTTTTAATCCGTTCCCTGATGAATCCGAATCACTCTCCTTTGGACATTCTATTCTGTTTTTCCTTTTTTTCTACATACTCTAGCAAAGTGGCCTAAGATCCCACACTCTAAACATTTTGCCGTTTTTGCTGGTCTCCTATCAAATCTGGCATTGTGAACACTGCTACCACAATGGTAGCAGGAAGCAACCTTTACAACGCAGTCATTACAACGCACTACCTTTACAATGCAGTCATTACAACGCAACATCCTTTACATAGCATGCCATTGCAACACAGCCATTACAATGCATGTCACTACAACGCATGTCATTACAACGCATGTATCTACAACGCATGCCATTACAACGCAATATAAGGTAAGTAATGCGGAATAGTAACTTTTACCTCTACAATATCCAACACTTGCCCTACTGTTTCACTCAATGGAGTGATCATAGTAATTTGACCCCTACACTATCCAACACTTACCCCCTACTGTTGCACTCACTGGAGTGGGAATAGTAATTTTTACCCCTACACTATCCAACACTTACCCTACTTTTTCACTCACTGGAGTGGGAATAGTAATTGTTACCCCTACTCTATCCAACACTTACCCTACTGTTGCCCCAAAAGTAATATGCGTTGTAATGGTATGCGTTGTAATGGTATGCGTTGTAATGGTATGCGTTGTAATGGAATGTGTTGTAGTTTCTAAAAATGCATTGTGATGGCATGCGATGTAAAATCATGCGTTGTAATGGATGTTGCGATGTTGTAAATGTTTGCGTTGTAACATCATACATTCAATGGTTAATTTTTTTCCTTCTGAGATTTTATTTACTGAAGGATTTTTCACTTGAGGAGTAACTGCTTGGGCACATCTTTACAACAGTTCTGTTTTGGTTACTAATGCTATTGTATCCTTTCAATTTGAATCCCCTTCAATCCATAGCTTTTCTTGGAGTCCTTTGTTTCTTGAGCACATAACTATCTGATCCCATATCATCTTATTGTGTAGATGCCAAATTTGCATGTCGCTGCTAGCTTTTTATAAATAGGCACATACTCCGCAATTGTCTCATTCTGATCTTGTTTTAAAGAAAGAATGAATGTCTCATAATTTCTACAAAACTGTGGGTGAATAGTGTTCATCCAAATCCGAAATGGCACACTTGAACACATCAAAATCACCAGCTCTTTCCACTTTTTTGGCATTTGATTATAAACTCTGAGCCCCTCTGGGCCTAGATAGTGCATCTGAATAATGATTCTCCAATTTTGATGGCAAGAAAATTTGAATTTCAATAAAGACACGGGGTGCTAACATTATGCATTTATCCTGTAATGCCACTCAACGCAGCACTTAAAAGAACATTACATCATAAACCAAAAACACTCTAGAATAGAACACGAACAATATATAAATAGTCCATGCACGTAATGATCTTGCTCTTTTAAAATGCGAAACTTGTTCTCTCTTTTCTTAGATGAACAACGATTTAAGAAACAGCAACTGTGAAACTCCTTACAGGAATTGAACTATTGATAATGATCATGGCAAACATGCGCTTGGTTCGGTTGCCCTGTTCATTTGTTGTCTTGCTCACTTCTAGTGGCGAGTACGAAAGCTTTCCTGGCGTGTACAGTGCCTGGGAAATTCTCCCGTAGGCGCTGCGGAGAGTCCTGTAAGCAGGCACCACAACACGCCCCCTCCCTGCTCAGCTGCTCTCTGGGCGTCACGTGATTTCTCGGAAAAGGCGGCTGAGCCAGAGATTGAAACCTAAGCGACCAGCGTTAGCCTAAACAGCAACGCTGACGAGAGAAGAGGAACGGGGCGGAGCAGAGCCCAAGTGTTTATCGAGCCTGGGCAGTACGTGAGAAGCGGAGATACAAATTGACTGACTGGTCACTGTACGGAGAGCGGCTTCTGCAGGGACTCTGGACTCTGCAGAGTGCAGAGCCTAACTTACTACCCACAGGAGGAACTTCAAGAGGAAATTGTAAGCAGGATGGCTGCAGGCTTCGTCCGATCCACGAGGAAGCTCAAGCAATGGATGATTGAACAAGTGGACAGTGGGAAGTACCCTGGTCTGACCTGGGATGACCCGGACCATACCTGTTTCCGTATTCCCTGGAAGCACGGGGGCAAGAAGGACTTTCGCCATCATGAGGACGCTGCCATTTTCAAGGCCTGGGCAAAATACAAGAACAAATACAAAGATGGAGACAAGATGGAGGTTGCCACATGGAAGACGCGCTTGCGCTGCGCCCTCAACAAAAGCCCTGAGTTTGCTGAAGTGCAGGATCGCTCCCAGCTGGACATCTCTGAGCCATACAAGGTCTACCGCCTGGTGCCACCAGAAGAGCAGAGTGTAAAAGAGGCATCCAACAGCAGGAAGCGAAAGGTGAAGGAGGAAACCAGGGATGTGTCCTCTGAAGACGAGGTGAAGCCCAAGCGAACATCCATCCTCGTCTGCATGGAGGCAGAGGTGGAGTGTGTGCCCACAGTCAGCAACTCGCTGTACCCGGAGGACTCCGGCATCGGAAGCACCTCGAACAGTCCACAGGGTGGCTCCGGCAGCCCCCAGAGTGTTGCCGACAGTCCACAGAGAAGCGCTGACAGTCAGCAGGAGATCACCGTGAACTTGGTGGCAACTGAGGCTGCAGACACGACGCTTGTGCTGGAGGAAGGTATTTATGCCATGCGGGTGACCATCTTCTATGGGGTGCATCTGATGCTTCAAAAGGACATCCTGAGTGGGGACTGTAAGATTTCCTCAGCTCGGCCAGCATTGGTTGCTAGTGAGATGGAGCACATCTTCCTGCCACCAGCTACCACCGTTCCAGACCCGGATAGGCGACGATCCACTCAGGAACTGTTAACTTTCCTAGAGAAGGGGCTCATGCTAGCCAGCACTCCACAGGGCATCTTCGCCCAGCACTTTTGCCAGGGGCACGTATTTTGGACAGGCTCATGTTCGCCACAGTCTGGTATGAGCAACAAGCTGGAGAAAGGGGCACATGTCAAAGTCTTTGACACCAACCAATTCCTTAATGACCTCGATCTTTACCAGAGCTGTCGGGGTCCTCAGCCCAAGTACCAGGTGACTATATGCTTTGGTGAGGAAATATCCGAGTACGACCGGAAGGAAGACAAGCTGATCACTGTGCAGGTGGAGCAGATGTTGGCTGTGCAGCATCTGACACAGGAAGTCCCCAAGACCTTCCGCAACTCCATCACTCTCTTTTCGAACCCGGAGTCTGAAGAGCTTCTTTTCCAATCCACGGCTGAGCGTGTGCTCTTAAGCTTGTCGTGAACAGGGATAAGAAGAAACCAGTATATGCCGTCTAGAGATGGTGTATATATACTGTTAACCCTCACAGTTTTCTAGATGGTCCCGGCTAGGTAGTAAACTGTTTTAGACTCCTGTGTGTACCGACCCCTTTTCCTTAGTAGGCAGCAGTAGGGGCTTCTGTTTCACTCTTATCCCTCCTTCCCAAACCTTCTCCCCTATCTCTTTGTTGAAGTCTTTTGTATGTATGTAGATATGTATATTTTTGATATACCGATATGTGTAAATAACTAAAGAGAATTACACCTTTAGGATCTCGAAATGTGTGACAAGGAGAAAGAACAGAATCCATTGGTAGCACATTGTGACATATTTAAGTTGTTAAGGAACACTGACCACAACCCACCTCCCGCCCCCCACCCCTCCCTTCGCCTGAGGTAAGGTGTACCTGTAAGCACTGGTTCCCTGGAGAAAACCCATCACATTTGTATATTCAGTTAATCTGTTTATGCCTGTTTTGATCTTCCAATCACGCTATCTACTCGTGTGTGCTTCTAAGGCCCAAGATAGCATTTGAGGAATCTGTCCAAACAGAGTTTGTCTTCTCTTCTCCATCTTGGTCACAGTGGCTGGGGTAGAGTAAAGCATTTTTCTTTCTGTTTTGCCTCTCCTCAAAATCCATGCTGCAAATTGCACTTATTGTGCAGCTGGGGCCTGAATATTTTTTGCAATATTTCCATTTTTGGGAACACTTTCTAAGTGCTTTAGACCCCTGCGCAACAATGGTGGGTTGGCTGGTTCGATCAGTTATCTCTTAATCATTATATTACATTCACTACTCCTATAGACTGTAGTTGCTAGACTGAATGCTCCTGTTCACCATGTACACTATGCACTTTTCGATCTAATTTGTGAATATGGTTTTTACCTTTGCAAATAAAATCTTACAAAAGTGATAATTATCTGAAAAGAATACGAATTTGTTAAAGACTCAAATCAGTTAAAGATCTGAAGAGCAAAAGACAAATCACTTACACCAAAAGATAAATGTACCAATTTTTAAGATTTTAATTTTCTCTTACTACATATATTTTTTTTATTTCAACATTAAGAAAAAGAATCCCCTAAGACAGGGGTGGGTGGGCAGGATAATGTTAGCCTCCGTGTCTTTAATGAAATTCAGATTCTCTTGGCATCAAAACTGGTGCAACGTTATTTCATTACAGGACTGGAGGCTACCATTATGCATGTTGGTAGCCCCTCTAATACCACATCAGACATATGTTCAATTGGTTTACAATAATGTTTAGCAAATATATAAGTATTTGACCAATCAGCTGCTCGCATAATATCTTTCAGTCTCCCACCTTTCCAAAGGGCTTAACTAGCCATAGTACCTCTCATAGAATGAGCCTGACATTTCTGTAAATTGACACCAGCTTGTTGCATGGTACATTTCACTCATCTCGCAATAGTGGTTGTGGTAACCATTTAAAGGGCTTAACAAAAAAAAACACTAGTTGGTTAACTCCATTTGGTCGAAATTCATTCACTCTGGAATCAAATTCTCTCATGCAATCTGTTTCACACAGCTGCTTGCACGCATTGAATCGTGGATAACAAAAATAGAGTCAGACATAGTCTTGGTTCTCTTAGTAATATCAAAAGTAACTCCAAAGGGGTTATAGACCCTGTTAATTACTGCCAATGCCTTAACATCCTAAACTCTACGACTAGAGATTAGACACAAAAGGGAGGCTAGTTTCATAGTTAGTCTTTTTACATCTAAATATCTATTAACTGACCACCGGGGTTGCTTCTCGGGAGGGTGGGGATGAGGTGAAAGTGTCCCAATTGTCACAAAATCTCCGGCTGTCCAAGTGAGACTCCTACACACTCCACCCTACCTCACCCACCATGGCGTGAACGTGATGGCACAGCAAGGGAGGGGTCGAGGAAATGACCCTGCTTCTAGGTCAGGTGGCCACGGTGGCCCGGGTGAAGTGAAGGTGACTCAATAGCCAGAGCAATGCCCGCCCTGCAGTAAAACCTATTCTCAGACTCACTTCCTCCCCCTCCCACCATAGCCTCAGTGCAATGGCCAGGCAGGAGAGAAATGATGCAGAGGCCTTAAAAAACCAACCCAACAGGTCATCCTTAGGCACCAGCCCAATGCCCGACTACTCACCTTCCCAATCTGACGATACCATGGGGTAAGCACACACAGGGGTGACACCCCCCAGTGCTCTGACATCACAACTACTAGTGCAGGCCTGGCCAGGGTTAAATGCCACACCCTCTTGCACCCTTTGAAGATGCAATTCACAGTGTTGAGGTGGGAACAGCAGTCAGAGAGAGACCATCGTCCAATGGCATACAAATGCAGCGAACAGCAAAAATGATGGGTTCATAGAAACTGCCTAAAACGTACTTAAATAAAAATGTGATGTAATTAACTGGAGTCTGCTAGACAGAAAAAACGCATCTCCCGAGTATGTGGGTGTAGCCCAAAGCCAACGGGTGTAATCAACAAGTGGCACACAAAAATAGGGCATGTACCAAAAAGTGACAATGCTCACTAAGCAGAAGACACATCCTTTTGTTTCAAAGCTATTATGAAGTACAGCTATTAATATGACTGTGGCCAGCAAGTTCCTTCTCACTCTCCCCCCATCTTCTTATCAAGGCTTAGTCAGAACATGCGTTAGACGTTAAGGCCTGGTGGCTAGACACATTGGCTTTGCCTATGCTTGTTATTCTGGAGCAGCGTAATTTAAGCTCCACCCTTACACATCACAAATATGCAGTATATATGTGCGCTTAGCACTACATATTCTGTGTCCTAACGTTATTAATGTAAAAGGTTGTACTTGAACTCACTAGAAATTCATACATACACCGTGTGTCTTAACCTTATTAAATGAAATGTAGTTTTTAGAGATTTGATAGCCATCCTCACACTAATAAAATGTTACTTACTTTAGAAATGTGACTGATTTATGTAAACATGTGCACTGTTTTCACATTTGAATTTAGAATATAGTTTGCATTTACATTCATGTAATTCAAGTTGTCTTACCTTTACCTAAACTACAACATGAATTTGATTTTGAATATAATGTACTGACATTTTCATTTATTTGTAGTTGTGTGCATAAATGACACGCATATTAAATGTCCACCGTAATATGTTTAAGTTGACTCATGTAGGCCGGTATTTCTTTCTGCATAAAATAGTGCTTTTGCATTTCTGCTTGCATGTCATTTTCCTTGCAGGTGAATTCACATAGATTGTTGGTTTGGGAATAGATGTAACACTGTATTAGCAATAGAGAGCCTGAAAAGAAGACCTTGACAAAGAACATGGAGAGCCAGAGTTAACTGACAGTCTCTATTCAGTAAAGTTGCGAGGAGTTGCAGGTATCCAAGGACGATATCGTTCCCAGGTTTGGTCTAGGAGAATCCACAAATGTTGCAGCTCATAACATGAGAATAGAAAGGACAATGGAGCCCCTGATGGTGTAAACAGAGGGGTGTTACTCAGAAGTGTTGTGTGGAAATGACTGGTGTTCTCACGTTGTTGGCAACTATCCCTTTGGATTTTGAGATACTGACTTCTATGCTGTTCCCTTGAATTCTCTGCTGAGTGTTGCTTAGGCTAACACTTATTTCCTTGAAGTTAGAAGACTCTTGACTGAGCTTCTGAAATGCTGACACCTTCCCACATTTTTCTCTTTTTCTGCTTTTACTCTACTTTTTGAGATTCATTTAGGCATAATCACCTCATTTTTTTGGACTCTAAATTAGATTATTTTAGACTTTACTCATATCCAGGAGAGAGGATCAGAGACTCTTCTCTGAGCATCAAATTGTATTATTAATCTTCTGTATTGCTATAACTTAACGTCTTGTTTGCCTTCTGCAGATGGGCCTGAGCTTCTTTAGGAGGCTGTGTAATCATGTTGTTATCTTTACAGCATGGTTTCGAGATGTATTATTCACGTGGACCTGAAAGCTAACTCCATTCACCTCTCGGTCGACATAAAAAAAGACGCATCGGTTTATCAATGTTAAGAGGTTGGCCCAGCGCTTCATCACTCTTACCCACAAACGTTGCCCCTGTCCCACCGAACGAGGAAGAGGGGGGAGTTTAACCTCAAGCACAAGCCCCTTTGAAAACTTAATGTGCGAACAAGGGAGACTTGGTTGCACGTGGAACGCAATGTCAACCGTGCAGGGATGTTATTTTCATTATTTACTGTATGTCTGTCTCAGTTCCCTCGACCGGGGCCGAAAGACAACTATAGGCAGTGCTTTAAATGGAAAAAAAAAGTGCAGGTACTCATCAGATTGAGCTGGGGTGTGACAAGGGGGTGGGGCTAGAGGCGGGACTAAGGGAGGGGCTAATGAAAAACATTTAAAGGGCTCAATAATTTTTTGGGGGTACAAATGAAGACAAATTGCTTCAATCTGTACTCTATTGTTGGTGCCCTTGCATGTATTAAGTTGTACTAGTTGACTGTTGAAAGGTAACTATCATGTTTCCCTTTTTGTTAGAGGCACCTGTATATTAAACAAAACATTCAAAGTTGCGGAGACTTGTTATACTGAAAGACGAATGATCCTGTTCCTATAATATGGCATTGCATTAACAAGAACATTCCAGATTGCTTACAGATGTGAGGTTCTTTAACTCTAGAGTTATGAGATAGAGGAGGACCAAATTATGCCGCAGGGTTTGCATCAAGAAAAGATAACTATGCATTGAAGAAGACAATTACGCATGAAGAAAAGACAAATACAGCATAATGCTGCACAGTTTGTGGCAGTATTACTTCACTATTGAGTGATTTTTAAACTACAACATCAGGTTATTTTGCTGCTAATTTGGGACAATTCTGACTTTGCACTATCCTGTAATGCTGTATTTACGAACAGCCTTTGTGGCTGTCTGTAAAATGTAATAAACTGTTAAACTTATTCTGTTGATCTAGAACCTAATAATTGATTTGGCCTTTACTGGATCCATTGTATTTTTGTTGTCTGCCGAAGTACCTTTAACTTGTGGACACATTGCCTCATGAAATTGAGGTTAAAACTGTTTCTGAAACATCAATTCTGTAGCCAAGTTATTTAGGTACATTTTGGGGTGTTCACATTTGGGAGTTTCCCGTGCCCACACATTAAAGAATGTAATTAGGTAGGATGTCTGGCACATGGAAGTTTCAGACAAACAGGTGGTTGAGAAGTGTAAATGAGAGAAGGCATTCTATTTGGAGAAGAGTATCTGAGGGGAATAAAAGGATTGTTAACAGAATGTTGAAGGTTATCTGTGGTGGGAGTGGATGGTACAGGACAGGGATTGAAGTTGCCTGCATGGGGTGCAAAATATCTGACAGATGTGGCAGAGAACCTGAAAATGGAGTATACCCTTTGTTGAAGGACAAGAGAGTGAAGGGCAGAAGGCACATGAGAGAATATGTTTGATGAATACTGAGGGAAAGGGAGGAGAGTATTAAGGGATGGACCTAATAAAAAGCGCAAGAGTAAGGATAGAGTAGACAGTACCACTGATTTCCTCACTGATCTATATATCCTGATACTCTTGTGTAAGCTCTTGTGCCCTGCCTCTATGCCCCCTAAGTAACCTACCCATCTGCCCATGAGTGCCCCTTTCTCATTACTTTCTTTGTAACTCAACCTTCTGCAGTCCCTGACTCTGTACCCTCTGGTGGTCTTGGATCTGTTCCGCCTGCACCATCCAGTGCCACTGTCCATGTGTTTTCTTGTACCCTCTGAAATCTCTCCTCTGAACCGTTACTGCACTGCATCTCAGCCCTCTACTTCTTCGCCCTCAGTGCACCGAATCACTACCCTCTGGTAAATCCCCATATCTACCCTCTGTAAGGATATAGATTTTACATTTAAAAACATTTGTCAATGTCTTTAAGCTTCAAAACTGGGGTGAAGGGAGCAATGGGGCGAAGAAGAAAGAAAAGAGTTGGAAGTAGGAGCAGACAGTGCAGCATTAAGCTTGTGACCTGTGCCCCTGAACCAAAAAAAGGCCAGTTACAAATCAGGATGACAGTAGTAATGCCACAAACTCAAACACCCAATAGGAACAGGAAGGGAAATTATGGATAAACGGTCAACATACAGAGTATTCCTGACGTATAAGAAGAGAGCAACTCCCAGTACAATTCCACAACAGGCAATTAATTACAAGAAAAAAAGAATACATGCTAAAATACAACTCTGATCCACATAGGGTGTAAGGAAGCAGTCAGCTGTCATGCTA
This sequence comes from Triturus cristatus, assembly GCF_964204655.1. Taxonomy (NCBI): domain Eukaryota; kingdom Metazoa; phylum Chordata; class Amphibia; order Caudata; family Salamandridae; genus Triturus; species Triturus cristatus. The sequence goes on from NC_140587.1 coordinate 423,456,982, forward strand.
GTGATCCTGGGAAAAGCAAGTTATCTGGGATCTCACAACAGAGCAATAATATTTCACACTTTTAGATACTGTGCCACTTAGCAAAACCTAGTCCAAAATTCTGAGGGACTAGTGAAGGGATGGAGTAACATATGAGTGTGGTGTCAATGTAGATGATGGTGGACAGCAGACCTGCCGTAGCCACTGTTTCGGATATGGGAAGCACCCTGTACCCACGTGTTTGATGCTCTAAGCTTCCCTTAGGTCTGCTCGTTCTCTTCAAGCCCAAAGCTTGGCTTCCTCCCGTGGGTGCGGGGGGTTCCATGGTGCTCCCACCCTCACTGTGTGGCTCACTTTTTTCATGCATACCAGATACAGCCAGCTGTTGTGTGAACTGATGATGACCAGTCTGGTGCACCTCATAGTGCGGTGGACCCCTACAGATTTCTAAGCTGCTGTAGTGGAAATTGCCACACTTGCCCCTGCTACAACCACCAGGCCACCACCATATGTGGGGAGGGGCAGACGTTTGGTACTTCTCATTCATATCTCTGTACTATTCACAACCTCACACTCCTGGATGCCTCCACAGCATAGTAGCAGGAAAGACATGCCTGCGTTTCCCTGGCTAACTATGATCCTTCCTTCTTTTGACTTCTCTGCCCGCGCCCTCCTTCCAGTGCGGGGAAATGTGTCATGGCCTGTAGTGGTGTCGGTGTTTCCTAGGCTCCCTGCCTGGCCTGAGGGTCTAGACCTCTGGCCACATCTGAAATGACAGCTACATTCTAGGGACAATATTTATAGTAGTGTACCCACTTTGCCAATTCACAAATTTTACATGTATGGAAATCCAGTGTTCATATTATGTGTTTGTCGGAACACAGTAGTGGCACTCTGTGGGTGCAGAACTCCAAGTTGGAGTGCTGGGTGTGCAACCAGAAGAAGGCAGTCAATGAAGGAGAAACCGCACCTAAAATAGATGATTTTACTTTAATTTGTTGAAAACTGCAGTTATTGTCCCGGGAAAGTTACTTGAATTTGCATCAATTTGCTTTAAAAGGAGGTGTAAGGCTGGCTGTATGTGTCACTCCCCCAACGCAGACAGTCTTTGCAGAAAAAAAAACGAATTTCCCGGTTTGTGATTATTGTATAACATTCACCGTTTGAGGGGTCTAGTCATTTCTGCATCTGTGGCAGGTCACTGGATATGGGCTGGCCCTAGTATGGCAGACCATCGATGGAGAACAGCAAGAATGAAAAAACAGAAAGAAAACATTCTTCATCTCCACATCCACGATCTGGAACAACATTTATAAAAAATACTTCAACCCTCATGCAAATCTGAAAGAAAGTGAAAATGCATTTCCAAAAGGACGACTATCTCCGTACTTAAGATAAATGCACTGGTCATATGCCCATTATTGAAACATAACCCAGGGATTTTTTTGGGCACAGCTTCTTTCTGGACTGTATGGAAGTAGCTGCAGTGAAAGTCAACACAGTAGCACTTATTAATTAAAACATGTAATCCAGCAAAGGACGCGAGGCATCCAGCCACCTGCTCGCCTCCCCGCCCTGCCAAAGCTGCAGCATCCCGCAACGAGTGGAGGCCTGGAAGGCAGGGCACCGTGGTAAAGCACTGCATCCTCCCCTGCAGTGCACATGGACACATTCATTTTTAAGGCTCGAGGAGATTGGGGCTGCTCACAGGCCACTCACCAGAGGCGCAACTAGTGTCAAATTTCGGGGGAGGCTAAGAAAAAATGTCGGGGGGGGGGGGGGGCTGATTCTTCAAACAAAAGGCAGAGTGGTGCTGCAGGTGCCCTAAGCAGGGGTGAAAACCATCAAAGCCTCATTAACAAGCAAAAGGTCTTTTAAAGACCTGTAAAGTACTCGGGGGCGACTGTGTGGGTGCCCGGGAAGATGTCTCATCCCAAGCAGCCAAACACGAGGGGGGTGGGGTGGTTAGGAGGGGCTGAAGCCCTTTGAGTCCAATGGGCTTGCCATTCACCTACGGAGTGGCAGAAAGTTCCTTGTCGATGGGTCCTCAATCGGACTGGCACTGATGGGAAATCCTGCTTGTTGATGGAATTTTATGGCTGTTTCCCTTTCTGCTGTGCTAGAAACGAGAAAGGGGAAAGCCGAAGGGCTTCACTTTCTTCCCGCTGCACAGCTACCTGGCGTGTGAAGTCACACCCGTTGCTCTGCCGTTGCGTGTCCCTGCCCCCCCCCCCCTGTGAAATTACTTTTATGTGAGCATGCGCCAGCAGTGTAGAAAGCGATGCATGCTCGCATATTTGTGACCTAAAATGCCGCATTGACACAGTGAGTACCGGTACTCTCCTTGGTAACGCAGAAGTGCCGGTACTCTTTAGGGTAAAAAAAAGAAGTACCGGTGAGTACCGGCCCATTTAAAGCACTGAGTAAAGATGCAGAACTGATACCCTCTTTGCACGGTGCACCAAGGTTCCAGCAGAAAAACAGAAAAGGGACATCACCGCTACACTCCCACAATGCTCCGCTCGTTATTTCGCTTCCTGCTTTTCTCCCAGCCACAGAGAAACAAGCCAGCCCCTTTACATCGGAAGCGGCGAGTGTTGACTTGATTGGTTTAACCACCAATCGCCGAGGGAGTGTGACAGGAAGGCACCAATCACATACCCGAGAAGTGAGGAGGGGCGGGTAGAACAGGGCTGTGTGTTTGGTGGTGCGGCGAGGTGTCAGGCAGGGCTGAAACTAAAGCAGCATGAAAGTTGTGTAGAGTTACACCTGATCTGCAGCCACAGAGAAGTGACCGACGCTGCGAACACCAGCAGCATGGATCACCCAGCGCCCAAGAGGTAAGGGTTGAGCCTTGTGGACTCCGGCTGCCTCACTTTGACCAGCGCATAAGACTGAAGATGATGGAGATCATGGTATTTGTGTCCAGACACTGGGTATCACTGGGCCTAGCAGCCCAGGGCAGAACCCCTAGGACGCCTTTCCTGCGTGATAACATGCTTCCCCCTGTTTACTCCGGCTTTGTATGGTTATTTAGAGAGGAGCCCTTAGTCTCTTTTATGTTGCGTCCGTGTGATTTTAAGTACAGTCTCCAGTGCTTAGTACGCGCTCTGAAAAGAGCACGAGTATTGTTTTAGTTTGTATAGTGGGCAGCGCGTATAGGTTTGCATGTCTTCGAGCTAAAGCATCATCGCTCACGTACGTGATGGACGCAGCCCATGCGAGGGATTCGTGGTTATCATCTAACGTGCAGTGCGTTTATTACGTAGTGTATTTTTATACTCTTAGATGGCATCCATCTCAGGAATATTTGATATAAGTTTAGGCATTACAGCGATATTATGGGCAGTTAAATATATTTTTAAAATGATTACGTGACAGTGTTTTTATATGCACCTGATATTTGGGGACTTTTATTTTAATTAGGTTAAATGGTTTTTATGTCCAGTTTCTTTGTAGCATTTCTGTTTCCTTGGGGTTTGTAGATAAGAAATAAATAGATGTATCTAGTGCTTATCGGTTAACTTCTGAATGGCGGTGCCTGAATGATGTTAAGTGTGTAATAGCTGGTAGCATGTTGAACTTTAAATCGATGCCATTGTATAGAGCAAAAGTGACTTGAAACGAATTTGTCCTGGTGCATTATACTGATGCACCGCATCTAAAAAGTTGGTAAAAGACACGCTTTGCCCATTGTATGTGTATGAAGCTTAGGTTCATGGGGCCAGATCCATGCCAGCGCCTTGGTGCATCCTCTGAAAGTGTAATTTATTTCAATTTAGCTTAATTGTATGAAAAGTTATTAAACGTGGATATCTGGAAAATCTAGCGCTGAAACTTATCAGACACTCACCCCTGGTCACAGATCTGGGTTGACTCCATCATCGTTCTTTAGCTCACTTCGCCACCTCAGTTCAGTCCCAGCTATATGCAGATCAGTCTTGACCCTTTGCCTCATGGAAACAGTCCAGCCCGAACTGCCAAGCTGGGTCTTCCTTGAACCGGAAACAGGCATCGAGGGACTGGTTTCGGGGTAACACCCCTCATCAGCCGGGCTAGCTTGAACCTAGTGGCAAAGTGAGCAAGGGACCCACGCCTAGGCATACCCTGCCAACTTAGGGTGAACAAAGCAAACATAAGGAGATGATAGACAGAGCATTGAAACTTATCAGACACTCGCCCCGAGTCACAGATCTGGGTTGAATCCATCATCGTTCTTTATCTCACTTTGTCACCTCAGTTCAGACCCAACAATATGCAAATCAATCTTAACCCTGTGCCTCATTGGAATAGTCCAGCCCAAACTTCCAAGCCAGGTCTTCCCTGAACCGGAAACAAGCATCCTGGGACCGGTTTCGGTGTACCACCCCTCATCAGCCAGGCTAGCTTGAATCCAGTGGCAAAGTGAGCAAGGGACCCGCGTCTGGGCATACCCTGCCAACTTAGGGCGAACAAAGCAAACACAAAGACATGATGGATGGAGCGCTGACCCAGACGTGTGTCCCGGGCTCACTGTGACAATGGATTCAAGCTAGCCTGGCTGATGAGGGTTGATGCCCTGAAACCAGTCCCAGGATGCTTGTTTCCGGTCTAGAGAGGTCCTGGCTTGGCAGTTCGGTCTGGACTGTTCCTATGAGGCACAGGGTCAAGGCTGATTTGCATATGACTGGGTCTGAACTAGGGTGGCATGCTGAGCAAAAGAACAATGGATTTAACCCAGATCTATTGACTGGGGGTGAATGTTTGATTTGCTCTTCATTCCGTCCATCATTTGTGTGTCTTTTGCTATAGTGTTGCCGTGTGCAGGAATGTGCTGTAATTCAAGATCACACTGACACTGTGTTAGAGGGTGAACTGAATAAATGACACCTTTGTACTGCTCCCTTTTTATTAGCAGTACCTGGTGGCATGTATGTGGGAGGGATGCATTCAGGGATAAGTGACAGCTCATTGTGAGATTGAGTTGTCCATGGAAGCGTCCTCACGACATAGCATTGCTCCCCTAGGAACCACGTTGAATACCCTTGCCGTATTTGGTCATGGAATCACTGTTCTATACATGTTATGTTATGTTATATGACTTTTATATAGCGCAAATCACCTTCAAGTCTCTAAGCGCTTCTAGAGAAGAGTGAGCAAGTCACTGGGGCAGAAATAGAATAGCAGCGGCGGTGGCAGAAGATTACATTTTTAAACGCTTCCTAAAGATGAGCAGAGCCGGTTCCCTGCGTAGGTACTCCAGCAGCTCATTCCAGATCTGCGGGAGAAAAACAGTGAACGCTCTACCCCCTTTGGATTTAGAGATGTACCTTGGGGGAGCTAACCTGCAAGCCTCAGAAGATCGCAGAGTCTGGCCAGGAACATATTTCTCCAAGCGATCTTTTATATACTTGGGTGCCTGACTGTAGATTGCCTTGTGGGCAATACATAGACCCTTGAACTGGGCTCTCTGTTTGACAGGGAGCCAATGTAGTTTATGTAACAGAGAGGTAGTGCGTGTCTTTCTAGGAAGTCTAAAAATAAGCCTGGCCGCATCGTTCTGCACCACCTGCAATCTCCCAATAAGCTTCTGGGGGAGGCCAATGTAAAGGGCATTCCTGTAATCCAGCCTGGAGATGACAGTGGCGGAGACAATTGACTGTAGTGAAGATGTTGACAAAAGAGGAGCTAGTTTCCGTAGCTGCCTGAGTAAGCCATTACAGGTTCCCACTACCGTGGTGACCTGGCAAGACATAGATAGTTCAGAGTAAAGTTTCAGCCCCAGGCTTTTTACAACCGGGACTGGTACTGGGACTATACCTAGTTCCGGAGGCCAGAAGAGATCACACCAGGGGCTATTACTTGTTGGAATGACGAGCAAGTCGGTCTTATCCGGATTTATTTTCAACGAATTGGCCGTCATCCAGTTCACAGTGAACCTGAGCAACTTTTTGGCCGACTCCTGGGCATGGTAGGAGTTGTTAAGCCGGATAAGAAGTTGAGTATCATCGGCGTAATTAAAGACCTGACAGTCCATGTGAGTCCAGAGTCTCCACAAGGGGTTGCAGATGGATATTAAAAAGAAGTGGAGATAGTGCAGAGCCCTGGGGTACCCCACAGACCAGGGACCCCAGATCCGATATCTGCTCACCCAGCTGAACTCTCTGAGTACGATCAGACAGAAATTACTTTAGCCATTGGTATGCTTGCCCGCTGATACCCAGATTGGTTAGACGGTTCAGCAGTATGTTATGGCTGACAGTATCGAATGCCGCTGACAGATCTAGTAAAAACAGGGCACTTGGCTGTTTGTCGTCAGCCATAACTCTGAGCTCGTCCACAACAGCCAACATCACTAGCTCTGTACTATGATGAGCTCTGAAACCTGCCTGTCTAGCTTGGAGTAGCTGGTGGTCCTCCAAATACTTCGAAAGTATCTTTAATACTTGCTGTTCCAACATCTTGGCTAGAAAGGGGAGCTGAGAGAAGGGTCTATAGTTCTTTAGAGTCTGGGTATCCGCACCAGGTTTTTTCAACCGGGGGGTGACCCTGACTTCTTTGAAATTTGTCGGTAGGTAGCCCATATCCAAATAATTATTTAGTAGTTCCAGGATCTGCTTCTCCAGCCCTGGCAGGGCCATTTGAAAGATCCTTGGAGGGCAAGGGTCTACCCGAGAGCCTGATTTGGTGTGATTTGCTAATGATGCTAAGGTGACTGAGTCAATTTTAGGGAAATTAGAAAGCTGACTGCTGAGGCAGGGAGAGGGGTAGGTCTGATGGAGGGAGCTGGGATCGGTGGGGGTTCTAGCAATTTCCGAGATGATGTCCTTAACTTTCTGAAGGAAGAAATCCTGGAAGGCATCACAGTCAAAGATGCGATTGTGGATTTTTTCTCGGCTTTTTGACTCAACACTTTCAGAATAGCAAGAGTCTCTTTCTGTTTGTTCTCTGCCAGAACAATCCTTCCCTCATAATACTCCGCTTTCCTTGCTAAGATGGCTGATTTGTAGACGGAAAGAAGGGCTTTATAGGCATTTAGCTCTGCTGGCTCATACCTTTTTCGCCACCGCCTTTCAGCTTGGCGGAGATGTTTTTTCTTTTTCCCCTCAGTGGTTCATTGAACCGTGGGGCCCCCTTTCCATTATCTCTGACTTTTTCTTTCCGTTCTGGTGCCACTATATCTATAGCTTGCTGTAAGGCTTCGCTTTCCTTGTCCAAGTTGACTATTTTCATCCTAGGGGGCGGAATGGAGTGCAGAGTAGCTATTAAGTGATCTGCCTCAATATTTTTCCAAATTCTTACATTTCTCCATAAGGGTGGGGGTTTTGATAATTGGCTATCGCTCGGGACCCAGCATCTAAGCAGCGAGTGATCAGACCAAGCACAGGTGCTAATATCTGTTATCTCTGCCTAAGGCTGCGAGGTCCAGATAAGGTCAAGGTCAAGAGTGTGGCCCTTTACATGGGTAGGACTGTTGACCAATTACTGAAGGTCCATTGAGAGCATGGCGGTCTCAAATAGGTCGCTGCTGACTCTCTCTGTGTCTTGTCCCAATGGTAGTTAAAGTCCCCCACTACTAGAAGACGTTTATATCTGGAACATAAATCAGTAATGACTTAAATTCAAGTAAATATTCATTTCGCAGACAGTTAGTAAAATCAGTATCTTATCGCCTCCAACATGCCCATGTATGGAAATGTCATGGTATGTGCAATCACTTACCTTTGTAACTATATTATCTCAAATGGCTGCTCAGGAGAAGTCATACAAAGGCAACTAGAGGCTTTGTTTCGATCATTGAGACTTTCTGCTAGTTGTTTATTAAGCATCCACAAGTTGAATCACCTCTTGTTTGCTCGATACTCCCTCATGTGTATTAGGGGTATGCTATTCCAGTCAGACTAAACCTAATTGACAAATATGAAATGTATTAATGTAAAATAGGAAAATATTCTTGCATTCTAATGTTCAATATTGACAGCAAATCTGTCATATAAATATAAGAATTTATTTTTGTGTGGGTAAATGGGGTGCCGACATTATGTTCTTCTGTACATCTATTTTAATTGTTCATTCTTATTAAATGCAGCCTATAGTTCTTTGGTAACAAAAACGTCCAACTAACCTCATTACCAGTAAATACCTCCTGTAAATACAGGTGCATCACGTATGTATTCATATACAGCAGAAGAGTAGCAGGGAAGCGAGGAATGATGATCTTTTCTCATAACAGTGTTGACTGTGTTTTTTCAGGACCTTAAACTAAGTCATGGGTGCTCATTTTGTCTACATTCAGAGCATAAAAGGTTGTGTTGATTGTGCAGTGTTTAGAAGCTACAATAACCCTGAAGAAATACAAACCCTAAAGCTAGCACATTTATCAACTGCAACTTTTTTAAATGAGTGGCTGTTGATACTGATACATCTGTGCCTGTTTTTCTTTTTTTGGGCCTTATTAATGGATATTGTGGGCACTTTCTCAGGAGCCCTAGTACAGACAGGGGTTATTGGGTGAGATTTGTATTAATCAGAGTTATTTTCCATTAGTGCCTTGGGCGGATCCTTAATATTGGACCCACAACCGAGCACCAAGCACACCACTTAAGCAATTGATCCTCAAGGTAGTGAGCTCGAACAGTCCGGAGCTTTCTCTGGGAGGTGGTATGGGGAAACTCATAGGTTCTCTACTTAAATCACAAACAATGTAATACTATTCATCGGGTTTCATAAATGCATCAGGTATTTATAATCGCCCTGCAGTGATTATAGCTGGAAATAGCATCGGCTACTACTGTTGGACATCCTCATAAAAATGTTTTATGTGACCCATTCTCTAATTAGTTGCAGAGTCCCCAGGTAGTATATTCAGGATTTAGAAATTCATGGGAGGGCCACTGTTTTGGTCTTGAGCCTGTGTTTACTGTCTCCTTGTAATACAGGCTTCGAGACCCCTAGACCAGGTTTCCTTAGTGTGCACAGAACCTTTGGTTGTAAGTTTATAGCACAAGGCATCTCTGCGCTGTTTGGGTGACCTAGCTGGTCTATACTCCCGGCGGGGTGTGCACCGCATGGTCCCAAGAGCACAGCAACCAGGCATCTTGTGCTGGATGCATCAGCTGATGTGCAGTCAATGGCTACTGCTCAAATCTTCAGATGAACAGAGGCAGTGTCAGCACCAGTCACAGAGGTGACTGAGTCATGATGATCGCACCTCACCAATCTTGGGACTTGGGATTTTTCCATGGGTGCCAAACAACTAGACCCCAAGAGTACTTAAATAGGGGTGGCGCTTTCTGTGTTGCTGCAGCTCTTCACTGGTATTTCGGTTTGTTTTTGGGTAGACTGTGGATGGCAGTCTGGCTTCACTTAGAGACTCGTAGCTTTTTGGCACTCAGCTGATTTCAAGGAACTTGGGGAACACTAGAGTTCCTGATTATCTGCCAACCATGGATGATGCCACTTCGGGGAATCTTGTGCCTCTGCCTAGTGGACCTGGACAGGTCCTCTTCTTGGTGCACAGCAGATGTTTTTGTCTTGACCTGCCTCAATTGCTTTACAGCCACTCTCCTTCTAAGCAGGTGCTATTCAATGCGAGAACACGCCCTTAAGTCTCTCCTGAGCAGCCGGTGGTCAGCTCTTCCTTGAAGAAGAATCCAGACAGTCCATCCTGGAAGTTGTGGTCAAAGTTCCCAGGTTTCGGGTCCTGAACCTGGGAAGGGTGGTTAGCGATTAATACCCCAACTGTTGAGCATATAGGATTTCTCTTTGCCACTGGTGTAGGGACCCTGGATGCCCAGTAACTAAATGTTTGCACACTGACTAAAAGCCTCTGCCCCAGCATTATACTAAATTGGTAGACAGGCGCTTTGTATTCCAGTAGATCTGTTCTTAGACCGATTCAGGGCAATTCTGTCCTTTTGGATATTTTACTCAGTATGGTTATGTTGGGGCCTCTGTCATAGATGTGAACAGAGAGTTGAGGAGGAGCTGGAAATCTTCAGGCGGGAGAAACCCAAAACAAGGGCACAAAGGTAAGGGAGGCTGACCCGCTTAACTACCTGTTAACCTGTGGATAAAGCCCTTCCAGAGAACAATGAATCGGGAAAGAGCAGGGGAAATTCTCCAGGTTCAAAGGGGCCTCTTTCTCATCTCTTTTAACACTTCTTCGTTTGAACGACAGCCTTCCTGGAATGTCTTGGTGCCTGCAATTTACACCTGCTGTCAGAACCCTACATGCAACACTCTATTTTAGATGTCACTCGAATGTAGCAAATAGCAAATAGATCTCAGTATGTCTGTGTCGTACACACATCCTGTACACGCGCTAAACTGTGTATATAAAAGCCATATCCATGTCCCTCTGGCTGGACAAAGGACTCTCTAGCTGGGGACTGGCAAAACCCCTTAAAGGAATGTCTTGCCGCTATAAATGGTATTGCTGCCATCAGCGGCATTCCTCTGTTGCCTGGTGTGCTGATGGTAGCCATATTCGGTAAAGAAGGTGACAACACAGCCACTGTCTGTATCTTAAATCCATGTCGCAAAAGTACCCACAGGGCACATGCAATATTTCATTGTGCGTGCTGAGGCAGGTGTGACAAAGCTATAGCTGGCAATGGTGAATTCGAGACAGGGGCACATGCTCCCCGGAGCCATGCAGGAAAGCTGCAATAGTAGTAGTGTACTGCTCTTTACAGACATTGCTGCCTTAAGCCATTCTGAGATGTGATTGTACCCATTTGGAGAGTATTTGAATACTAATTTTTCCAGACCAATATTTGTGGACACACACAAACAAAATCTTGGCAGCTATTTCGAGCATTAGGTGCTTACTTTTGAATTGTGTGTTTTGCGCTTTTCTTTGCCAAGCGTGCTTTTCTAACTGAATGCCTCTTTGCTACAGATTTTAACTCCTTTTTAGTAGAATACAATTAAAGATATTTTAAAGCAATTATTGTTGCCCAGACTGAGTGATGTCTAAGGCAAGCTTTATCTCTTGCCTGAAAACCGAAACACATATTTATTATCCATTTGGAAATATGGATAATTATAAAACATGCATTTTTGCATGAGGAAACTCAACTTTTAGACATCTAGGAAAAGCCCTCTGGCGATCACCAGATGGGCCAGGCTGGATTAAAGACCTGTCCTTTGCTGATTCACGACAACCAGACTATAGGTGCTCCTGTGACCAGATTCTTAAAACCAAAAATCGTACATGCTTTAGAAATAGAAGTAGGACTATAGTTTGGCAGCATCTATGAGCACTTTTGCCCGTGTCTATACACCACCAAGCTCCAAAGAGGTTGAATATATTTTTCTTTGAAACCTAACAGTGAATTGCCTGTGAGGGTTTTTGCGTTAGTCCCGCAAGGAAGCTCAATATTGTTGTCCAGTCTAAATTTGCATATTTCGGCAGATTTACAGGGCTGATGCTTGAACCAGGAACTAAGGAGTTCTGGTGAGCAGTTGTTGCAATCTGCCTGTTGGATGTGGGCTCCCATTCTACCAATGTCATATCTAGACTGCCTGTCGCAAAACAAAAACCTTTTGAAATGTGATGCTTTCCACGAGCGTTTCACAAGCTCCATTCCACTGTCTCTCCATGGTGGGTGAGAGAATGTATTGACTGTGCATTTAGAAAAGACCTTTGTGTTTTTTGTCATAAGAGTATCAAATTGAAGTGTGAGTAAGGCCAGAATAAAGTGTAGTGGTCATAGTCACACATGCCTGTTTCAAAATAAGGATAATTATTTGTTTGGAAAAAACTGTTAGGACACAAGAACAAAAATCTAAAAACTTTAACTGTCCGTGCAAATCTGGGACATTTGCTTGCCTTATTTTCAATGTTCCCTTTCCTCTTTCTTAGCACCTCTAATTGTAAAGATATGTTCCTAAAGTTACTTTTAGCAGGTTAACTTCCCTGTTGCAGCTCCGGTTACCTTGTAAACAGATGCTGGTCCATTGCAGCCTCCTTTTCACACCTCATGTTCACAGTTTGCAAGGCCACTAAAGGACATCCAGCCATGCCATGTCAAGTCCACTTAGTCCACTCCTGGAGCCATTTGAGAAGTTGATCATTTATCAGCCTCCTACAGTTACTTATTATCCGAAGACATTTCTGTGTTCTAGTTTAAAAACAGCTCTAAAAATGATACCATCCCTTTCACCTGTATTTAAGTGTTGCAGAGTTAAACATTATTTCTCTCTCACATACCTACTTTGTCTCTACCAGTGGCTTTAGTTTTTTTTATCAGTCACTAAGGAAGGCCTATGTTACGTGAAATTATACACACCTTCTTTACTCAGCCACCGCAAAATTACATATACCATTGTGTAAGAATAAAGCCAAAAATAAAAGACCTGAACATACAGTTTATAATCCGTGTGTAGTTACTTTAAATACCATGTTCTTGAATCACTACACTATTTAATCTTTCTCATACAATACAGATGTTTGTCGAATATATAATCTTAAAGCAACGATTAACATTCCTTCTTAGTTCATTTTTCTGCATTACGCTCACCAGGGAAGCTTCCTTTTATGACGAATTCCTGACTTTAAGATAAACATTCAGTTACACAGACGATGGGCGTTCAAAAGATGTAAACAACGTAGTAGTACTTGCTGTGCTGTTTTTCAAATGATCTGCCCATAATGTGTACACCCGCATATTGTGTAGTATATTAGCCCACTTACCCGCCGCCACTGATTTTAAGTGGCACACCCCCCTTCTCCAATAGCCTGCATTAGGCTGGGCAACAGTCTGGGCGGATCTGGATTTGAAAGTGAATTTAAGTATGGTTGTCTAAATAATGATCATTGTTTTTAAAGTAGTGTATTCTTGGACATTTATGTGATAATGTTTTGCTTGAAGGTAGTGGTCATATCTTTATCAACACAAATTAATTTCCATATTTACTCAAAAGGGTTTTCAATTCTGCTTGTAGTGGGCCACCACCAACTCACCGTTTACAAACAATAACACTAGATAAACTTCTCAGTAACAAAGATCACAAGTACAGAAATTTGTTGTAGCCTGATTACACCTTGCTCGTGATGGGGAATGCATTTCCTTATCGATACTGTTTGTTTCTTATTCAGCCCAAATCAACATAGCGTATAAAATTACAGGTATAGCTGTCACTACATTCGGATAATGCCCTGATGCCACATGATGTCTTTGTCCGGGAACATGGGGTGCTGAACACATTGTTTCTCCTGATGCAAACATTTCTCGCTACATACGCACCACTTGGGCTCCAGAGGGTATAGAACCATTAACACACGCACTACTCACTATGCAATATATGATGGGAAACGGTAGCATTTGATTATACCGAGGGATTCGCACTGTGGCAGCAGTGTCACTCCAGCCCCTCCGTGTCAAATGGAACATGGACGTGGGCCGTGCACTCTCCCATAAAGAATGGGACACTCTGTTGGAATATCCAAGGAAAGTATCCAGGAACCCTAAGTTTAAATTTATACAGCTCATGATTATCCATAGGGCCTATTTGACTCCACACAGGCTGAATTCCATGTTTCCAGACATAGTGGATAGTTGTCCACGCTGTCACTCATCGGAAGCGGAGTTAATACATATGCTGTGGGGTTGTCCAAGATTAAGACACTATTGGTCATCGGTATATAAGGTAATGAATGATGTCGCCCCGGTGCGGAATAATGACTCACTGGAATACTGTCTATTGGGGCTGGGCCCAAGAGGAAAGAAGGGAAACCCTATTATTACATTTGCTAATCTGGCCTTAATCCTAGCTAAGCGGAACATTACCATGAGGTGGAAGATCGCTAAACCGCCATCAGTACTAGAATGCCACAACAAAATGATTAGGTGGGGTAGGGCAGAGGGTGCTGAACTAAAAAGGGAAGAACACAGGGGATTGTGTAAAAGACCCATTTCCATGGAATGGAATGCGATGTTGGTAGAATTTATAGCAGTAGATGTGCAAGCATATTGATGGATTTATTACACACTCACTCGAGCCTCTCACCAAAGTGCTATGCCAAATATGGGATGATGTACGTTTTTAATATACCGTGATAATTATTGTTCATACAAGGTGACATGGGATTTACATAAAAGTATTATTTTGATGTGGGTCATTGGGATGTGGAGGATTCTAGCTGAGTCTGTAGGGGGAGGAGGAGTGGGTATAGTTGTTAGTTTTAGTTTCTCTTTGTAGAAGAGACCAGGTTAACAAGGATTGTTATTATTGTCAGATATATAACATTACATGTTCAGTTGAGAAGAGAACATATTGACAATGACGGAGAGTGGGTGCTGTGATGTGGATACCATTGCTTGTCAATGCCAATTGATATTGTTGAATATGTGGGGCAGTATATTTTTTTCTATGCTTGCACTTACGTTCCCTATGGGATTTCCTATGCTGTCATGTAAGCAATACCAGCCACTGTTTCCTGGATTTTTGTTATGTAAAATCAATAAAATATATTAAAAAAGAAATAGCTGTCACTACATATTGCCTTAAAAAACAGATTTTAGCAAGAGGATACTATTTGAGAGAGTAGTTGGCCTAACGGCTAGGGCGGTCGACCTCTAATCTGGGGAACTGGGTTTGAGTCTCTGCAATGACGCTGAACATCCTGTGATTCTGGGCAAATCACTTAATTTCCCCGTGCCTAACAAAAATGAATGTGTCCTCATGTAATGCAACTGGTGCTATGTAAAGCGATCTGATACCCGATTCGGGGTAAAGTTTGCGCTATATAAAACTCTGTAAAATAAAAATATATATAAATAAATTTGCATGTTCAAAGCCCATTGTAATGGTCTTGATTTTCTCTCTAGTTACAAATGAGGTTTCATGGAAAAGGTAGATGCTGCAGGAGACCAAGTTACTAAGAAATACATCCACCTATTCTGCTGAACACAGTTTTCCAAACCAACATCTACTAAGTACCACTTTTTAGGTTGGAACATACTTATTAATAAGACATTTTTTAACAATAAATATCTTCTTAGGTAGCTGTAAAAGTTAGGCATCGACAAAACATTTTATCATGGAGTATAACTTCGTCAACACGCAACAATTTGTTCACTGATAGCATTTGTAACTTCTGTGAGACGGACTTTGCTTATCTAATTCTTTTTGAAGTTCCAACATACAGGGTTCAAAGGGAGAGGTGTTTTTAGCACATAACGTTTCTTTAGTTGGTTTTGTTGATCTATCTTTGATCTTCTTGCTCTTATTCTCAGTTGTACTTTGTTCTATTTGTAAAGTATTCAATGGTGATAACACGCTAGTATCTTTGTCCCATTCATTCAGTTTCCACTATTAGTGATTGCAGTTGTTCTTGATTAAGATTTCAGTGTGTTCAATAACTGACATCCTTGTTTCTTACACTGCTTTTGACAAAAATTAGTAAAGCCATTATAATTTTCAGGGTAGTCTCATCTGAGTGGAAAACGTATTGTGACTAGGGTATCTATAAACGATCAGATGCTAATTCCTACAGTTTGATATGCAGCATGGAAGCAAAGATTTTAGCATTGTTATCTAGGCGTGCTATCAGTTAATAGTTCAGAGGACTATTAAGCTAACCTTTTGGTATGAATTGCCCTGCCACATTACACATTTGACTTGAGAGGATAATCGCACATGGATTAGCCAGTTTTTGGAGTATAATTTATGTTGGGTTTGATAGAATGTGTTTCTTAATCTCTCAGGTTTATGTTTCTAGATCTGCCTTATGGTGCAGTGGCGTGGTGTCCTGAAACTAATTCATACACCCGAAAGACAGTGATTCAAGTACCCCTACAGGAATGCTACAGTGCAACCATAGTCTTACCCAATCCATCTTGTATAGACCTTTCTTTATCAGTGTTTTATGTTTCATTTGCCAATTCTCTTTTCATAAATTGGAGAGCAGTCTCATGGTATTCATTCCTTTAATCATAGTCTGTTTAAACAAAAATTCATAGGTATGGTAAAATACTTTTGGTTCCGCACACGTTTTCTTTAAAAAATATATATAATCTGTCATACGTAGTTTAAAGAGCATAATCAACACTTTTGCAGTTCTTCTACAGGAACCTCGTTGCTCCTAGTAAGAGTTTTACATTTGTGGTCTGTAGCACTTACGAACTGGTACGTGTATATATTGACTTATTCATCACACAGGTTCTAATCAAGTGGTGAACTGTATTGGCAGACATGGGTACTAGGAATAGATCTTAATTCAACAACTGGAGATAGTTTTGATGAAGCTTTCCTTAGAAAATTTGAAACTGAGTACAAGCGTGTATAATAGAAAAGATTAATTTATACTGCAATATTGGTTTAGTAATAATATTGCATGCTCTGAGTTATTCAAATGTATATGACTATATGATTGACACGTTCCCCCAAGAAAATGAATAATTATTATTATTATTATTATTATTATTATTATTTTTTTTTTTTTAAACTTTGTTTATTGAGATTTTGTGTCATGTCATTACATTCATACAAAAAACCATAATCAAGGGCAAGTGGCATTGCAGGTCACAAGTCATAAAGGCATCTGATCCAGTGTAATCTCAGGGACCAAGTGAACAACCATACACAGTATAGCATGAGTCTTAACGCTGGTACATAGGGTAGGGACATCAGGCAAAGGGACAATGTACAGTATAATCGTCTGGTATAGGCGTGGGGACCCTCGGACAGAGCTCACCTATGCACTACACATCTCTCAAGGCGTGACCACATCCCATAGATCTCGTACAAAGAGCACATAAAACAATCCACGTGATATGGAATAACGTAGATGAGGGACCCAAAAAGGCCGCCCAGAGATGAGGGGGAGAAAGGTGAAGGGGAAACACCGCATCCACACCCATAAGTCTGCAGCAGCTCACCTTCCGCCTTGGGCGGGATGTACGTCATGGGCACTGGGAGTCGGGCCGGCACTGGCCAGGGGGGGGTGGGGGGCGTCTTCTGTCAGAGCCCCTGGACATTGCAGTAAGTAACTTTGTAATGGTCCCCAGATATTGGCAGGGCGGGACCGGGCAGGGAGTAACTCGGAGTATGTCAGTATCTGCTCTTGGCAATAGACAAGGTCTTTGAGCCACTCCTTAAATTTCGGAGCCCGTCCCCGTCCCCACCGGCAAGCTACACGCCGTTTCGCCAATAGGAGCGCAGTCGTGACAAATTTGCGACTCGCACGCGGAATATGGTTGGTATGTCCCAGTAACGCCTGTACCGGCTGAGGTGCGAGGGGCAGTTCTATCATTTGCGAAATGGCAGAGTACACGTGTGTCCAATAGGTCTGAATAGTGGGGCATGTCCAGGATAAGTGCAGGAAGTCTGCCTGGGGGGCATGACATCTCTCGCAATTATACTAATCTTGCAGCTGGAATTTGTACTTGGTGACCGGTGTGCAGTAGAGACGGTTCAGGAACTTAAAATGGATGATACGGTGTCTACTGCTCGCAGAAATCTGCTCCGTCTGTGTGCAACAATATGCCCACCTGTCATCGCCCAGCTCCAACCCCAACTCCCGCTCCCACTCCCCACGAGCCCGTGAAATGTCGAGTGCAGTGTCAGAGCGAACTGCATGGTACAGTATCGAGACCAAATGGGAGGGTGAGGTGGCTTGTAAGATCCTGTGTAATGGATCAGTGATTTCGGGCTCAGCCGGGAATGTCGTCAATATGGCCCTCATTCCATGCCTCAGTCTAATGTAGGTGAAAAGCTCCAGAGGGGTAGGCGTGCAACCTTCGAAGAAATGTTCCCTGTCGCGAAAGAGCCCACCGGAGAACAGATCTCCCCATCTCCGAATTCCCAATTTGCGAATCAAATCTTGAAACAGTCTCTCTTGGAAAAGGGGAAGTTGCGGGTGATAGGCAATGGGGAGAAGGGGCGAGTACAGGAACGAACTTCCGACTCGCTTTGATAACTCCAGCCACGCCCTCACCGTGCCCTGCAAAGCATTGTAATTTGTATTGGTATGTGGGAGCACACTATGCAGTAGGCCATGCAGGGGCAGGGGCAGGGGCGCCGCCAACCAGTCCTCTGCAGCGAGTTGGGGCATAAAAGCGATCGGGTGGAACCAGTAGTACGCATAGTGCGCTTGAGCGCAATGATAGTATAGTTCCAGGTCCGGTATATCGAAGCCACTGCGCGAATATGGAGAGGTCATCACAGCCCACTTCAATCTAGGTCTCCTCCCACCCCACACCAACCGTATCAATTCTGAACGCAAACGAGTGAAAAAATGCCTGCCCGGGGGAAAGGGAATGTTCATAAACAAATACAGAAGCCTGGGGAGCACTACCATCTTAATCAGGGCGGCACGCCCAGCCATCGATAGAGGGAGCGTAATCCAGCGGTCGACACAAGAGGAAACATGCATCAATGTCGTGCCGTAATTTAACCGCATGAGCTCTTCCCTATCTCGAGAAATCTTAATGCCTAGATACTTGACTTCGGACTCACTCCATTCTATGGGATAGTCGAGCGAAAAAGTCCGAGAGCCATCAGTCAGATGGAAGATCTGGGACTTTGACCAATTGATTTGTACGCCCGACATCTCCCCGTATGTCAAGAATTCCCGGAGTAGTGGGTTCAGGTTATTTTGAGGGTCCCGCACATACAAAGTAATGTCATCTGCATACAGCGACAGTAATATCTGTCGCTGCTCACAGAACAGCGCTCTGTTTTGATGGCGTTGTCGCAGCCGCGAGGCGAGAGGTTCAAGCGCCAGTGCAAATAAAAGTGGGGAGAGTGGGCACCCCTGCCTGGTCCCTCGGGCAATTCCGAAGGGCTCCGATGTCCTGCCATTGATTAAGACCCTGGCACACGGACTGCCATAAAGAATAGCTATCTATCCCAGGAACACCAGAGGAAAACCCATGTGAGTTAGCACGGCTACCAGATAATCCCACTCCAAGGAGTCGAACGCTTTCGTGGCGTCCAAAAAGACTGCCACCATCTGTAGGCTGGGATCCACATTCTGTAAGATTGCGAATAACGTGCGCAAGTTGTGCGACGTCGCCCTACCGGGTATAAAGCCCGATTGATCCGGGAGTGCCAGTCCCTCCATGAGGAGCATCAAACGGTTAGCCAGAGTTTTAGCAAGGATCTTTGCATCACAATTAAGGAGGGACAAGGGCCGGTATGAGTCCGGGAAAGTTGCCGGTTTACCTGGCTTCAAAAGGGAGGTAATTAGGGCCTCTCTCATAGAAGGGGGAAGCTCCCCCAGCGTGTGGGCTTCCTCGAATACCACTTTTAAAATCGGGGCAAGGATATCAATGTAAGATTTATAGAACTCTATCGGGAGACCATCAAGGCCTGGGGCCTTCCCCGAGGCCATTTGCAGTATGGCCTCCTGAATTTCGTCGATCCCAAGTGGAGCCATTAGGAACTGTCTTTGTGCGTCAGAGAGCCATCCCAATGTAATCTCCCCCAAATATTGGCCCAGCTCCGGCGAGTGTGCATGAGCAGAGGAGTACAGGTCAGTGTAATGGGTAACAAACGTTTGCATTATAGACCGGGTATCTCTGTGGAGTACCCCCGAATTTCCTTGGATTTCGAGGACATGGTTGTTGAAACGGGGCGGTCGTATTGCCCAAGCTAGGAATTTACCCGGCCGCTCCCCCTCCCCGTACCTGCGAGCCTGAAAGTATTTCCCCCTAAACCGGACCTCTCTATCCGCGGTTTCTTTATAGTCGGACAGTAGGTCTCGGAACTTGGCCTGCGCTCCAGCATCAGTTTGAAACGTGGGGGCGGTCTCCAGGTCCTTAAGGTCAGCCTCTAGTTTACGAAGGGTGTTACGTAGGTCCCTGAGGACTCCCACCCCCTTCGAAATGCACAGCCCCCTGATTGTGGCCTTAAAGGCCTCCCAAACTACAGCAACACTGTCCACCGTTCCACCATTTCGTTGAAAGAAGCCCTCAATCTCATGTGCAATTTCAGACCGAAAGACCTCATCTAGCAGGACAGAAGGCTGCAATCTCCACGACATCGGAGAGCCAGCGAGGTCAATCAATTCTACGCCCATCAGGACCGGGGAGTGATCAGAGTACGTACGTGCAAGGTGTTTTACCCAGCATATCGTGGGAGCGAGTCCCGGGGAAACTAATAGATAGTCCAATCTCGCCCACGTGGAATGTGCGGCAGACCAATGCGTGCCCTCCATGGTCGCCGGGTGTCTAGAGCGCCATGCGTCCAACAGATGACGCTCATTAAGGAGGTCGTGAACATACGCCTGCGAGCGAGAGTAATGTTGAGGGCCAGGGTTCGCCCTATCTTTTGTGGGATCAACAGCTATATTAAAATCACCTCCCCACACTAAATAAGTTGAGCCTATGCTTAAAATCTCCCTCCAGAGCGTCTGGAGGCAATTCGGATCATCAGAGTTGGGACCATAATAACACGCCAGAGTGAGCGTATCCATACCCATGCGTCCCCAGACAACACAGTACCTGCCCTCCCTATCTGTTCGTTCGCCCAGGTGTACAAAGGGGGTGTGTTTCCTAATGAGGATTGCGACTCCACGTGAGTAGGTGGAATAGGAGGAAAAGGTACGGTGTATGGCCCACCGCGATGCAAACAGCAAAGGCCTGGAGGGGTCCAGGTGCGTCTCCTGAAGGAAAGCTACGCCTATGTGATGTCTATCCAGGTACGCTAGGATTTGTCTACGATTTCTAGGGTCTCCCAAACCCCTCACATTCCAGGTCAGGAAGTTAAGCTGCCCAGTAAAGTCCCTACTTGTCTGCGGATCACTCATGGGGAACAATAAGCCTCAGATACAGCAACGCAATGCAACCACCGCCCCCCGAATGATGTAAAAAAGACGATGCAAACGCCACCACATGCCAATCGAAACTATCAGTCACAAAAAATGTCCAACTCCTCCCCCCTCCCTCAGCAGCATCCCAATCATGCCATCTGGATAAACCCCCTCCCCCCCACCCCAAAACAAAACCCCTCTATAGCCGGTGCCACAAGGGATCAACATTCAAACTTGAAGACAATGGGGTAATAACCCTGGGAGGACAGTCTAGGTGGAGACACTGTATCCCCTTGAACCATAGGAGCGCGCCCAGCCAAAGACCGAGCCCTCTCCATGGACAAAGGGCGCCCAGCGAAATGAGAAGTCCTGAGAGTCTGGCGCTTGCTAAATAGGTGCAGGACTCTGGTTACATCCCCTTACTACTAGTGCAGCCAGGCCCACGAGTCCTCATACCATGTTCCGTGGCGGCATACACTTGCACCAGCTTACCAACTGTCGAGCATCTGCCCCGGATGCGAAAGGACGACGACCCGGCGCCGTCACTCCGAGGCCGGCGAGGGGGGGCGGTCCAGTTTGCGCTTCTTGACACGTTTCAGAAACTCCTCTGCTTGTTGGGGTTTAGTGCAGAAGATCTGTTTCCCCTGATGGGTGATGCGCAAACGAGCTGGGTAGAGTAGCGCATAGTCAATTTGAGCAGCTCGCAACTTTTGTTTGACCTGTACGAATTTCTTCCGCTCTTCCTGGACCACGGGGGTGAAGTCCGGGAATATAGTAAAGGCAGTGCCCTCGTATGATAGAGTTTTCTTCTCCCTTGCCATCCGAAGTGCCGCATCCCGGTCCCGGAAGTTCAGCAAGCGGGCGATGATAGGGCGGGGGGGGGGGGCCGCCGGCGGCGGCCTCGGAGCCAGTGATCTGTGCGCCCTCTCGACAATGAACTGAGGGGATAGGGAGTCAGTGCCCACCACCGCTCGCAGTAGACTCTCCACATAGTCCTCCATCTTGCCCGTGTGGGTCGACTCTGGTATGCCAATTAAGCGAATATTATTCCTCCGACTACGCGCCTCCAATTCCTCATTCTTGGCCGCTATTACGTGGAGGACTTTGTCCATGCGCGCCACAGTGGCAGACAATTGTGATGTGCGATCCTCGGAATCAGAAATACGCCGCTCCGTCTCTGAGAGGCGTTCTCCATGACTGTCCACCTTGTGTACTATCGAGTCCATACGTGACTGCATAGAGTCCATTTTATCCACTATGGTCGCTAGACTTTGCCGCATATCCAGCAGTATAGATTTGACATCATCCACCGGTTGGGCGTCCACCGGCGCCGATCCCCCCCGCACCGGCCTCCGGCTGGGACCTGGTAGTCTTTTTCGCCTCGAAGGTGAGGCGAGGCTGACGGCTGTCCGGCTTCCCCATGATGACACCGTCAAGCAGTCCGCAGCAGGAGCAAGGATACGACCGGACAGACCGGATTGCAGGGTATTCCGCGAGGAAAAGAAACAAAGGGGGAACACAGCTCTGCAGGGGTAGAGGCAATCCACCAATCTGTACGTAGGCACACGTTAACCCCTACAATAGCGCAATCAGGTCCCCTCCACCAGCAGCGAATGGCCTCGCCAGGGGCAGGCCCCCGCACCGGGTGTCGTCCGCGACCCCTCTCCGGGCCACCAGTCACCAAGAGCCAACCAGGGGGGGGCGGAGAGGCCCAAGCTGGACCCCCCAGGTACGCACAGCAGCCGCGACCCACCAGTCAGGAGCCAGTCAGGGGAAGAGGCAGGCCCCACCGTCCAGCGCCTCCGGGCCAACGGCGCCCACCGCAGCCTCAGCGCGATCTCCAGCGCTGGCCTCACAGATCAGAGATCGATGCAGGACAGTCCATCGACCACCGCTCCTAGCAGGCAAGCCCCCCGGGCCACAGAACCCAGCCGAGTCTGCCGATCTCCGAACTCCACCAGGCAGGCAGGCAGGCAGGCCACAGCGGGGGTCAGGCGGTCCCCACGGAGCGAGGCGGGCAAAGCAGCGCCGCGCCGCCCCAGTGTCCCGAAGAGAGCAGGAGAGGCGACCGCCGCGGTCACCGTGTCAGCTGGAAGCTCGCCTCCTCAATGCCAGTGCCCACAGCTCGTTCTCGGCGTAGTCGCCGTCGCGGCAGTCGTCTCGTCACCGGGTGAGGGCGCCGGTCGGGGCACACTAAGCCCACTGCAGTCACGATACGGGGCAGCCGCCCGCGGTCCAGATGCCGGAGGCGAGGCCCTCCGTCCACGTGTGCAGCGCCGCCCTCACGTAGCGGCAGCACCCCGGTCTCGGCTCCAGTAGGATTCCCGCGCCAGCCGGCGCGGTCAGCAGCAGCCACTCAGTCCGACACCACCGAGTCACACAGGGTAATGCAGAGCACGGGCAGCGGTGGCGGGCAGTTCACGAAGGTCTGTTTCGGCAGGAAATTACGACGCTCAGGCAGGATTTTTGTAGGATTTCGTCGCTGGGCTGCGGGAGCTTCACCCACAGGCAGCCATTCCGCTGTGCGCCACCTAGCGCCTCCAATAATTTGTAGTATTTTAATTGTGTTGATGGGTATAAGGATTAAGAGGCTCCTTAAGAAGCACTACAAAAGTGTGAAGTGAATTGAATAAGCTTTTTTTATTTTTTATTTTTTTAAACAATTTGTTATTAGCATTTCATTATTTCACAATAAGTAGGCAGACAGATACAACATTTAATCAAGACTTAATAGTCGTGTGTCACAGTACGTTAGCCTGGGTGAGACCCTGGTGCCACAAGTAAGAACGGGTAATAAATGTAATTGAATCGTACTCATCTTGCTTCAGTGTGTGGGTCTTGATAAATTGTAGTGCCTGCCTAACAGTATGCTATATCGTGAGATATAAATCCGGTTAGTTGAAGGAGAGAATCAACCGGCATGTGTGCCTAACTGGGGGTTAAACCTTGGAATTCGGTCGGGCGACCTGGCTTGTCTGCTTTATTCTTTTGGGACAAAGGAAACTACGTCGTCGTGTGTCTTCATCAGCTAGGGGATGGGGGAGGGGTTCTGTCGCAGGCGCTTTAGCCGTTGGAGATGCTGTTTAGCCGTGGGGTTGTGTACTGTTTCAGTGCTCCGTTCTGGGGGGGGGTACTGTCTGATCATGACTCTAAGGGGCGTTGGTGCAACAGCATGGACCATTCCATAGAGATGTGTTTTTTGTGTATTCCCTGTGCCACTTCCCTCCTAATTGTGTCCTCCTTTGCTGAGCCCCATTTCTTAACTGCTCCCACCCAAGCCGTTGGGGGGTGGGGCTTGGGGTGGGGGACCGCTTGAGGTTTTACAGTGCATAGCGATCCCCCTTTTTGCCAATAGAAGAGCTAGAGAGACAAACCGTGCCTGGACTTTGAGGGTTTTACGCTTACGAAAGAGCCCCAACTCACTGGCTTCCCAAGTGTCGATGACTTTGAGTCCTGTTACTTCCTGCAATGTATCGTGTACAGTCTGCCAATATGGCAGTAGTGTGGGTCATGACCAGAACATATGTACAAATGTCGTGTCTACAAATTGGCACCTCGGGCATACTAACTGTACATCTGGGTAAAAGCGCTGAAGCCTAGCTGGGGTGAGGTAAGTGCCGTGCAATATCAAAAATTGTATGTTTTTGAAACAGGCGTTTCTAGATACCTTCTTCGGGAACTCTAACACCCGCTCCCATTCTTTATCATGGAATGATCGACTTATTTCCTCTTCCCACCTCAGCCGCAGCGGGGCTAGTGTAGTGGCAGTAAGATCCCGAATCGCTTTATAGAGCCATGTGATTAAGTGCCTCCCTAGCCCCATATGAAGAATTGCATGCAGTACTGGGTGCTGCTGCTGAGTATTAATTGCCTGTGCAGCAAAAATTGTCCTGGGGGAGACCTGATGCTTTTTATACTAGATATATTCAATATCATGAAGCAACAAATAAACTCATGTGAAGGGTAAGTATTGTTACTCTACCTCTAAACCTTTGGTTAAACTATGATTAAAGGAATGAATTACTACGAGAATGATCTTAAAGAATTCTGATTTTTGGATTGAGGATCGGTAAATGGAATATTATAACATTTATTTGAAAAAAGTCCATACAAGACCTATTGTGTATGTGTACATAATAGTATTCAAGTATGTGTAATATGTTTGGGTACCTGGGAGCATAATCTCATTAAAGAGAGGACAGCAGGAAAATCGAATAACTCTGGTCTCACATGAATACTAAATTAACTATAACATTCAGCCCCTGGCTCTAATGGATATGCCTATTGCTACATTGTCACAATTTAGTGTTAGGGGGAACGTGACTTAGTTCTGTTATTTAAAGTTCCCAGGCAGAATTATCTACCTGATCTACGCATTTTGTTGGAGTAACTGCACAGCCAACCTCTATCAACTTGTCTTTAATTCTTATCCTTAGTGGGTAAAGCTAGAACAACTCCAGTGCTAACTGGCCAACCAGATTCATACACAATAAATGTAGAATTGTCTTCCAAACTTCTATGGCCACTGTGTGCTTCTTAGATTTGCCCTGGGTGCAGTCAGAAAGAGAAAGACATCTATTTGGGCTTTCTGCAAAGATAACTTTTTTATAGAAGCATGATTCTCCTATGTTGCTCTTTCTTTAAAAGCTTATATAGTCAGACCAAATTGTTGTGAATGTACTGTGTGTTTCTAGTGGAAGCATGGGGCCTACTGGTATGTAAAGTAATGCCATTTTAGTTATCAATCCTTGGAGTGAGCCTTACCATCAGAAATGCGGGGCACTTCTTGTCATGAAACCATACACATGTGATAGGTTTGTAAGTCTGGATGGTTCTTACTTGCACCTTCAGCAAGTAGGGACATCTTCAAGAACTGCCCATGCTTATGTACCGGGCTGAACTCGGTGAAACCGACTTGGTGACTGGAACAGAAATAGATCTTGGCAGGTGATTCTACAGGTTCTGCCAGTTTATCTTGAATTTGCAAATCCCCACGTATGTCTTTCCTTGTGGTGATATAAGAGAAAATCGGTGTAGAGCACAGAATACATCTTTTACTACTTTAGTTAGAGAATGTGCTCCTTTTGGTTTGCTACTTGATTTCTGAGCATGATATAATTTACCCCAGATAAAATTAGATTCTGGGGCACTGGCAATATCTTCCTGAGAGCTTACACCTTGCAGCGATAGCACGTTTCAACATTCCCATTCAGAAATTCACAAATCAATGTGATTATAAAATAAAACATAAAACTCTTTGGTAGTTAGAACATGCTGAGGTCTTACACCTCAGGTTTTAGCTAGTGTCTAGGCAGGCATTCAAGTCTTAGCCCACCCAGCCGTCGAAGAGAGATTTCAGGTTGATTGTACTACTGAAGGACCCTGCCTTATTAACACATTGTTATTCTTAAACAGCAATACCATGATTTTGGCCATTTTGTATCTGTTTGGGTTTCACCCGTCTCTGTGAAATTTTATTTATTTATTTATATATATATATATATATATATATATATATATATAATCTTTTTTTTCTGTAGGCTCATGAAGTCAGAGAGAGTTAATCGATCAGTGTTCGAAGTATTGGAACCCCTTTGACATAACACAAGTAGAGTGTTCCTATTAGTTTATCCTCCAAAATGTGGCTTATTTGATATTAGAGTTAAAAATACTCCAGTGGTCGGAGTCCCAGTAAAGAACTTGTCGGCAAAGTCAGTGAAAATAAAGACCACTTCTTTCAGGTGCAACTGGACAGTTTCACATTTTCTTTAGGGGCTCTATGGTTAGTATCAGCCAGTGCTGTTGCAAAACCTGTTGTAGGGAACATGATTTTGTTGAATGTGACCCCTGCCCTAATGACATAAAGTTGCTAATGCTTAAAATCTACTTATTCCTATGGTTGGGTTTATATCCACGCTGGGCTGTTGGCTAACTAGAATTTTGCCAAGGCAATATGTACGTATTATTACTGGTGAGGCTTCTTTCTTCAATAGACTCTTCGTGTCTATTCCGAAAAATAGTACCATACAGACCAAACATTATATTTTTGTGCACAGGTTGAAGCTCATTGGCTAATGGGTTCCTGAAACATGCCTGTAATGTTTTGTATAGATGTTGTTGCTTAACCCCTTCTGTGCCCATGACGAGCTGGACTCGTCATGGGCCGCGGTTGCGCTGTGCCCATGACGAGTCCAGCTCGTCATGAACCCCGCCCGCTAATGGAACGCCCGGCACGGGGCGGGGAAAGGGCGTGGCACACAAGGGGTTAATCTATACTATTTTCGTAGCCTTAAAATAGCCTTAACAATTTGTGCAATATGGGTTTCTCATTTGTCCAAAAATTCACCATTGCTACTCATCTTGCGTGCTTGGTTCTCTGCTGGGCAGGACATGTGGGAGTTATGAGGACCAGAGAGAAATAAGCCTGTCTTTCCTGTATGACTGTGGATCCATTGGCAAGACATGACTGACGTGGTTGGATACACACTAAATCTCGTGTTGGAATGTTTCCGATTTGGTTGAATTGCACCACTTCGGTTTTTATGTACTTTCACGCTAGGAATTTGTTAATAAAATATACGTTTAAAGCACAATATAGGGCTCTTGTACTTTGATGAGAATGCAATCTAACAACAGGAAGTACCTAGCATGGTTCATCAGAGGGCTCCTCATCACATTGGTAAAGACTATTACTAGTGTGAGCTACAACCCTGAGAAACAATGGAGCTCTTGTGGTTTCAAATAATGGGTGTATTAATGATGTTACTGGTGCGGGTGAAAGCTGATGAAAACAAAGGGGATGGGGTGGGGGTATATGAACTAAAACTACCTAGTGGATGACTTAAAACTTTTACTGCTGTCTCCAGTGTGTAGGCATACAAATAAAGTGGAATATTCCGACCGTCAGAAAAGGCCAACTGGTTTCTGACTTTAATGCTGCCCTAGAAGGAAGGTGCTTCTCCATGTCCTGACCCACTCTGTGAAATGCTCACTAGACGTAGTGAGAAAAATGAGAACAGATATTCTAGCTGTAGGTAACATGTGTTTACCTCAAGTGGATTAGCAGTGTATCATCACGGGTCCTAAAAAGAGGAGCAAGAGCAGATAGAGACTCAGTCTTGAATTGTTGATCATAGCCGTTGAGTGGCCTTCCATACTAGGTGAGTACTTGAAACATGCTACTGCTAACTCACATGTGAAGCAAACAGTGAATAGAAAACTCTCCATATAAGTGACTAGCAACAAAAATAAATGACGCATACATGACATTAAATCTTGTCTGGGTGATTATTGCCTGAACTTAGTGAATGTCCAGTTGCAGGAGGGGGGTGGGGGTCATGTTCCAGGTCACCCTGGAACAACCCGCTGCCTCCTTCCTCCGCGCCCACCACCCAAACATGCACTTTATTCTTCACATTTGACAGTTTGCTTTGACTGTTTTGTAATGAAGGTTATTTAACTAGGATACTTGTTCCAACAGCTATTGTATAATTTAAGCTTTAGTGCTGCGTACACTCGCCTTTTTAATAGATCCTCCGACCCACCCATCAACAGAGAACTTAATTGAATTTCCATGGAACAATAACAAGGTAATGCTGTCCAGTTTTAATATTCAAAATAGCCTGCTGAGATGATGGATGTTCTGAGACATCTGTGATCTGTGAGTAACTTTATTTGTGGAAAAGGAGGACGGACTACCTTTGACACTTTCCCTCTGTGACACCTAACGTTATGCGCGTAGTAGTGATGTGGTGTCCGGTATGATTTATGAAGTCTATAGCAGTGCCATGGAAGAATAGTTCACAGATATTGTTTTATAACCCGGAACCTGGGCGGAGGGAGAGCAGATCTCCCGTCTTCATCCTGGCGGCCCCTTTTATTTCGGCACGTGCTTTGGTAACTAAGCCACGCTCTCAGGAAGACATTGTTGAGGAGTGGAGCCCGTTATCGGCTCCTCGCACCTTGCAGCTCCCGCCGCCATGCCTTTGTGTTGTGCAATTATTCACTCAGACGAGGGACAGGAAAAGATTGAAAGTTGTCGGCGTGTTGTAGCGTGCGTGATACAAGTGGAATTATTGAAGGCAGGTTAGAAATGGAGTGAAGACTTGCAACATCTGTGGGTTAGAGGTCTAACGTCCCTAGATGGCCCCCTCTTCTGCCCTCCAATTCAATCCCCTCCACTTTCTCCCACCAAACGCTCCTCCCTCACGCTACTCTTCCTCCCCCTATCCTCCCTCCCTGCTCTCTATATCTACATATGACTCCTAGCCCTACGCACGACCTCCCTCTAATTTACTACTCCAGCTACTCCCCTAACTCCCACTCTCTTCTTCCCCCTCCTTATCTCTTCACCCTCACCCACCCTAACCTAAGTTCTCACTACCCACGTTAGCTTAATATAGTTGTTTTGTAAATAGCTGTCGTATTTTATCTGCTTTCTTTGTTATATTGGCTCTTGTTTTGTTCATGTGTTTTTGAATACTGTACCTCCTCACATTCCTCTAAAGCGCTCTGATACCCCTGGGTCTAGCCAGCGCTATAATGGCTTAGAATCGCATTGAATGCAGGTCGTGGGAGATGCAGGCGCTGTTCTCCATGTAAAAAGGGCGGCCGTTTTACGTTCTGCTGCTGTGGCAGTTGGTCCTGCCACCATTGACAGGCTATTTATACGATTTAACCGAGCTGCATTTGGTTCTTAAAATATTTCGAATAGCTGTTTTGAGCCACACAGCTCCCAAGATGAAAAGGCGGGGACGTGAAGGTCTGTGCGTAAGGTTTTTTGCTCGGAGTTGTGTTATTATGGTGTGCCGAGTGCTCCTTAAAGCACATGTGGTCTCGCTTCTTGTGGTTCAGCGCTGCTTCGGTTGGAGCAGACTGTGCTCTGCTGTCGTGGTTCTGACATGAGCATATGTAAAAAAAAATAACTCTTTAACCTGTTCTTTATATAAACTGTTTATTGCTCGTAACCAATTGGTTAAAAAAAACTATCCATTTGATTGAATTCACTTTTTTCCTTGTAATGTCTGTGTAGTGGCACCACGGTAGTTACCTGGCCAGTATGAAAATGGATGCTTAACTAAGGCTAGCCAGGCCACCTAGTCTGCCCGTTTCGCAACCAAACCACATGTTTTACTTCTGTTGCGACTAGCAACAGGGAGCTGTAGGAACAACATTTTCATTGTCTTAACTCTGACATTGCAGAGGGGCTAACAGGGCCTTATGCTGAAGGATCCAGAAAAGAAACCGAAGGACAACGAAAGATTTGATGACTAGTGAATGGATTAGCAGCATCTCAACTATCTAGCCTAAATTCATGCACATGCGGTGTAAGAAAGGGCTACATATACAAATCAGCAAACCAAGGGATGCTGTGCAACCACTCTTTAAGTTGTTACCCCTTCGCAGGAACGTTGATCAATCAACGATGTGACCTTAAAGATTTGACAAGATAGATGGGCGGCTATCCAGAAAACGTATGCTATGTGTTGTATAGTTTGTACCACAAATGTTTGGCCGAAAGATAAAAAAATATTTATTGAATTATAGGCTAGACAAGAGGATATATGATAACATTATTTAAACATGTCATGGCGTAAACATTGCATAGAAAGGGAGCATAAATACACTGGGGTGCCAAATACATATCGGCAGGTGTACTGGGTGCACAATGAGAAATCCTAATTAAAAAAAGGCAAGCACTTGGGGAGTAATTGTAGTGTGAGAGCGAAGACAATTTGTGCTGCAGCCTTCATTTATTAGCGGCGCAATAAATGCACTGATTTGGCTTCCATCAGCATGAATATCCAGAATCTTTATAAACCCTCACCTAGTGTACCTCTTAGTGGTTGAGTTTCTATTAACTCCCAAGGGCACTCTGGAAACAGCAATAAACATTATTTCGTTATTCACAGTATCACGCACAATGTACTAAGAAGAATGAACATTTGTAATTAAAAAGTATTTATTACAACAGAACAATCTGTTTCTCAGTACATCTAAAACAACTACACAGAATATTATGAACACAGCAAGAAGGCATGTTATATATAGGTAACAAGAATAAAATAAAAAATTCTAGCATGTTTAAAAATGTAATCTAAAAACTAACGCCTACTTCTGTGCGCTACTCTAAGAGAGCATGTAAGGCAGAGCAACTTGCGGTGTAGAGTTTCTTAGGGAGAAGAGACACACTGCATACCTTGTTGACAGCAAAGGCTGTCTTTTTCAGCATAGATGTGAAGAAGGTGTTCCCCACGAAGGGCAAACATGCTGCGGTAGCAGTCCGTTGGTCTTCCTCTGGGACTCTACTTTATCAGCTTCAGGCTAGCTGTAGCATCTGCGAAGTGTGCTGTCAGTAGGTGAGACCCTCTCTGGCAGAATCTCGGTGAAGGACCTCTCATGAAAAGTGGTAGTTCTTATACAAAATCTTAACAGAAATTTGAATTTCTGATGTAAGTTTAGGAATGTCTCACATAGATGGTGTGCATCCCAGACATTTCCTTATGAACATATATGGCAAAAGGACTTCAATTCAGACTACACTATTTAGGTTATATATCTCCATGTGTTTTCATTTAACCAGGACATGATGAAAAGTAGACATTTGACCGCATCAAGCGTGAATCTATGTTGTCAGTTGGATGGCTTGACAGTTTTACAGTTCCTAGAAAGATACGGTCAGACAGCATCTACGTCTAATGGCAGACATGACTTCCATTGTTTAAGCGTGAGAAGGTGGCAACTTCCATTAGGTAGGATGGAGTCAAGGCCTACATAAGAAGAAGTTGGGCCTTAGGGGCTTTACGTCATCCCCAGCTTGTACGTCTGAATGTGACATCATAGATGCACATCTTAATCAGTGGGTATTTATCTAATGTGTAGGGAAATCCATTATCTCAAATAAATAGGAGCTAAGATATTTAAAATAAAATCTACACTTAAATGTAACATAAAAAGCTCGTTTAATATGTTAAATATATAAATATAACATAAGATAGAACATATGTAATAAAGGGGGGGCGTGGCCAGCAGCCCACGAAGATGGCGGCAGCCTAGGACAGCTCCGCGTCCGAAGCTTCTTCCCGCATTGATCCTGTCATACATCCTGCACGAAACTGCAGTGCGAACAATCGCCACGACCCAGGCAGTTCTATGAACTGATCGGATACGATGTTGGCCCGGTGGCGGCGTCGGCTGGAGGACGAGACAGAGCGGGGCGTTTGAGGCCTGTAGTGGAAGGTGAGGCCGTGGCCTCGGGTACGTCAAGCGCCGAAGACGGGAGAGGAAAGACCTCCAGCCCGCGCCCACGCCCTGACGACTGCTCCCTTCTGAAACGTAGGAGGCCGGCAAAGGCGGAGGGGCTCAGAGGTACTCGCTCGGGGTGAAATTCGACTGTCCATTATAAGCGCACTGGCCGATCTCTGCTGGAAGGCGCCTGGGGGACAGACGCTGGACCTGGGAGTCATGGATGGTCCTTGGACGTAGGAGCCTCACCAGCGGCCCGGCTGCCCTGGGGCAGTGAGAAGTCTCTTCGGCCTCGAGGAGGAGGCAGCTAAACCGCGCCACACACTGAGGCTCGAAGTCTGCGGAGATTAAGGTGAGCGCTCGGCCTGCGCTGAACGGGCGGCCCGAGGACTACAGGCACGCTTTGGGCCCTTAGCCTACCCCACGCGCTGGAGTGTGAAGGAGTGGATCTGGCGTGTGCACCAGGGCAGCGGCGAGGCACAACACCCCAATAGACACTATCTGCATAGCCCCACAGATATCCCTGCATTGACCCTCATTTAAAAGTTGGCCAGACGACACAGCAGACGGGCGGACTTCCGACTGGGTGGCCCGTGGGTCAGTTCGCTGATGGGAGCGCCAGATTGTGGCCCGGACGCATAGAGCAGTCCCGAACAAAGCGTACTTCAAGCTGCAGAGGGGGCCAAGCCGCTGGGGCTGGTAAAACCGACAGGCCGGACGTGGGCGTTGCCCCATGGCAGGCGGCGACGACTGCCGGCCCTATCTCTCGGTGTGCCCCCCCTGATTTAAATTATCCACGGTGGTGCCCGTCCCGAACGCCATGGGAGGCAAGGGCCAACGTACGGTGCCCCACACAAAATTGGATAAATATGCATACCGCAGGGAGCAGGCGGACTCGCAGCCTCCACCGGTGACTGATGACCCTGGCCTAGCGCCTGAAAAACAAAAGGAAGTGACTCTTCAAGATGTGATGGCCGCGCTGACCCAGATGCAAACGTCCATTGGGACAATCTCGACCGACAACACACTGGTACGTGCAGACCTATCCAAAATGAGTACAAGGCTAAAGGAGGTCGAAACGACTGCGGAGAATCTCGCCAAGGATGCGGTAGTGTTAAAGAAAAAAATACAGACACTGGAAGTCACGCAAAAGCAGCTCATTGCTAAGCTTGATGATCAGGAGGGGAGATCTAGAAGGAACAATATACGCCTGGTCGGGGTACCGGAGAGTGTGAGGGGACCGGCACTGGACCTCTTTGTCGAAACACTGATTACGGACCAGCTACAGCCGCGTGGGTTGTCCAGCTTCTTCTTGGTGGAAAGGGCACACCGAGTTCCTGGAGGAAGGCCCCGACCGGGGCCCCCCCCCAGACCCATCCTGGCACGTATATTCAACTACCAAGACAGGGACACAATCCTGCAGGCTGCAAGAGTAGCTCCTCCAATTCGAGTAGACAGCGGCACTGTAGCGTTATACCCGGATTATACAGTCGCATTGACTAAACAGAGACGGGACTTCATGGATGTAAAAAGAGAACTCCGCAACCGTGCCCTCAAATATGCAATGCTATACCCGGCAAAGTTGAGAGTTGAGGCGGAATGAAAGACTTGGTTCTTTACCACGCCGGCAGAGGCCTTGGATTGGCTGGAAGGCTGGCGACCAGCGAAAGACGCAAAGCGACCGAGAATCAGGCCTGGATTCCACTCCCGGACACCGACACCGCCAGGGGAAGATGGACTGGAAGCGGCGGAGGGATCACAGCAGAACTCAGCCTGACTCGGGGATGTCGAACCCTGACACAGCCATAGGCTCCGATCAGCGACACGGCGGGCATTTCAGCTAGAAAATTTGAAAACTGGGCCGAAATACTATACATTATAGACTTCTCGCACTGAACTATGGGATATTCGGGGAGGGAGCTGAGGACGAGGAGTGACTCTTCCCCCCCCCCCCCCCCCTACGCAAGTATACAGTTATGGGGATTAAGCACTCTGCTGAGTTGGGGTGGCGGGTAGTTTTAAGTCCGTGATGCAGGGAGAGGGGTGGGGGGAGGGGTAAAGTTCATTCAGTTCATGAGAAGCTCAGTTTCAGGTTATCATACACAGTATATTGATAGATGACAGATATGGCATTGCTGTGATGGGAAATACACATGCTGCACAACACCGCACTGACATAGATGACAGATAAGCCACAAGTATACGCCCCCACTGATGTCCTTGGGCTCAAGAC
This sequence comes from Triturus cristatus, assembly GCF_964204655.1. Lineage (NCBI taxonomy): Eukaryota > Metazoa > Chordata > Amphibia > Caudata > Salamandridae > Triturus > Triturus cristatus. Next base: position 423,491,181 of record NC_140587.1, read on the forward strand.
GGCGACTCCTTGGACACCTGACCCCCCCCCCCCCCCACCCCCCCACTTTCAAAGTGTTGTCCTGGAATGTAAATGGCTTGGGAGACAAAATAAAGCGGGGACTGGCGCTGCAATATTTAAAGCGCAAAGGGCTGGCTGTGGCACTTCTCCAAGAGTCCCACCTGACAGGGTCGGCCTGTAGAGCCCTAGATAGATGGGGCTTCAAAATGGTGGTACATTCCGACTTTACGTCAGGGTCACGGGGAGTGGGTATACTAATCAATAAACGCTTCCCACTGATAGTTACTGACTCGGAAAGACGAACAGGGGCGATTTGCTGCAATGACCTGCCAGTGGGAGGGAAAGACCTACAACCTGGTATCAGTATATATATCCCCCCTGGTTCTACATAAGACGGCATTTCAGGACTTGGGGGAATTCCTCTTGTCACTTCCGGACAGAGAATTAATAATGGGAGGTGATTTCAGCGCGACGATGGATGCGTCGTTAGATAGATTGCCCCCTAGAGAACACAGCACTACTAATCCTAAGTTACACGAATTCATTGAGGCCTTGGGCTTAATCGATGTATGGAGAACTTTACACCCGACAGAGCAGCAATATACATTCCACTTTGGGGCGCACAACAGCCTCTCCAGACTAGACCTTATCTTTACATTGGCGACAGGGCTCATAGGGGTGACATAGGTAACGCACTTGCCCAGGGGTATATCTGACCATTCTCCAGTGCTTGTTGCCTACGCAACCTTCACACTGAAGAAAAATAGGCTATTTCTACTCTATCCAGGATACTTAAAAAAACGTAAAATCAGTAAAGCCCTCCTGGCGACAACTAAGAATTATTTTGCTGAAAATGAACACTCTGTGACATCCCGACGACATTGTGGGAAGCATATAAAACAGTCCTTAGGGGACAGGCTATTTCTATAGTGAAGAACCATAAACGGTCCCAGAAGAAGGAAATAGAGGGTCTTGAGCTGCAGGTTTCCCTGGCGGAAGCAGATCATGTGTTACATACAGATGGAAATACGACGCGTAGGGTACACATGGCGCAACAAGAATACAAGTCATATATGTGGGAGATGGCGAAAAATAGGCACCTCAAAACACAACATATTATTTATGAACTAGGCGACAAGGCGGGTAGGCTATTGGCTTGGCTGGAACAGAGGGAGCGGGCTACTAGATGGGTGGCGCAAATCCAATTAGAAGATGGTAGCTTAACTGCGGAGCCCCAGCAGATTGCTGGGGCCCTTGTGGAGCACTATAGAAAGATATATACCCAAGAGGTCACGGCCACAATCGAGAACAATCTAGAATTTCTCAAAGACATAAAAATGCCCGTACTGGCCCCATCTGCGGTTGAGGCCCTCGAGAAAGACCTAGAGCCTGAAGAGTTAACGTTTGCGATAGCCGCACTCACCGGGAAGGCACTGGGACCGAACGGGATCCCGGTGGAATTATATAAAAAAGCAGCAACGCCGCTTGTGCCTCACTTGCTGCATATGTACAATGGCAGCTTAGAGAAGGATATCCTCCCCAGAGATCGGAGATTGGCCACTATAGTGGCTATTCACAAACCAAATAATCCGCAGTACGAATGCAAATCCTACAGACCGATATCCTTGATTAATGCCGAAGCCAAGATATTGGCGACGGTGCACCTAGCAACAGTGGTACACCCGGATCAGTCTGGGTTTATACCGAATCGCAATACCGCCCTTAATCTGCGACGACTCCATGGGGTCGTCGCACGCCGGTCCACTATATAGAGGAGGATGCCGTCATTCTGTCTCTTGATGCCAGAATGGCGTTTGACTTGGTAGAGTGGCCCTTCCTGTTTGCAGTTTTACGGCCCCTTGGATTTGGGCCCAAGATCTGTGCCTGGATCCATCTATTGTACACGCGACCGTTGGCGCGGGTGGCAGTAAATGGCCATATATCAACCGACGTCCCGCTGGGGAGGGGAACAAGACAGGGCTGCCCCCTCTCGCCACTTCTGTTCGCGCTGGTCTGTGGCCTGAGGTGGGCAATGGGATGGGAGGATTGCATCTCCCTATATGCGGATGACATATTACTGTACCTGGCATCCCCAGCGTGCTCAATTAATAGTCTCCTAGACATATGTATGTCGTATGGGCGGGTCTCTGGTTATACTATTAACTGGGCAAAGTCACACCTTTATGTGCTGCGGGGCTCCCCACCGCGGCTCCCGAGGGGATGTAAAATACAGATAGCGGAAAATGGATTTAAATACCTAGGGATATACATAACACCTGATAGATCGGAATTCATTGCTGAAAATCTTACACAGCCCCTAATACGGTTCCGCAGAGACGTCAAGCACTGGCGCTCCTTACCGCTGACACTACTGGGAAGGGCGGCTCTTTTTAAAATGATGGCGCTCCCCAGGTTCCTATATGCACTGCAGAACACGCCCTTCCCGGTATCCCCAGCGTACCTCACAACAATAAACACAGAAGTGACCAGTCTGCTGTGGGATGGGAAAGCGCCGAGGATAGCACTCCATAAATTAAATCGGAGCTGGTACGATGGGGGTATTGCTCTCCCCAATATCAAGACATACTACTGGGCCTCGCATCTCACGGTGGTGAACCAGTGGCTGCATGTTCCCGGTGACGACCCGGCCTATCGCATGGATAGACATTTACTAGACACTGTTGGAATTATGGGTGCACTATACAACAAGGTTAGAAGGCATAATCTTACGGGCCCAACGGCCCATACAGTAAAAATCTGGTTTGAGGTTCAACGTGCGTTAGGATGGGAGGGAAAGATTACACAGGCGACGCCACTATGGGACACAAAACGACTTGGTATGCTACGCAATACTAAGGGGTTTCGCCAATGGGACTTGTTAGGGATCTCGCGAGTCGGGGATCTGTGGAGGAAAAAAGAAGTAGTCACGTTTGCTCACTTGCAGGCTGAATATGGGCTAGAGAATACTGAAAAATATCGATGCCTACAGATCAGACACGCCCTCATGGCCGCAATCCCACCAGGCACACAGCTAGCAGAAGCGTCACCGCTGGAGGATTGACTTCTCACAGAGTTACCGGTCCAGGGAAGACATGGCTTGGCAGTTCGGGCTGGACTGTTCCCATGAGGCACAGGGTCAGACTGATTTGCATATGGCCATGTCTGAACTGGGGTGGCGGAGTGAGCTAAAGAGTGATGATGGATTAAATCCAGATCAGTTGATTGGGGGTGAGTGCTTGCAATGTTCAACACTCCGTCCATCATCCCCTTTTGGTTTTGTAACTTTCTAGAAGTGGCATTTTCACACCTGTAATTTAAAAACCAACTTAACTAAAAGATGTGTTTTTAAATTGTGAGTACAGAGACTCCAAACTCTAATTTTCAATCTGCTCCCAATTGGAAGATACATTTGTAAGATGTCAAAGACAGCTCAAATGCTAACCTATAGGCCTTGCTGTAGTGAAAAACAGATATAGCAGTTTTTCACTACCAGGACATGTAAAACTTAAAAGCACTTGACATACCTTTTTTAATACAATGCACCCTGCCCATGGGTCTACCTGGGGTCTACCTTAGGGGTTCATTACATGTAATAAAAGGATTGGTTTGGGCCTGGCAAGTAGTTGAACTTGCCAGACCGAAATGGCAGTTTAATACTGCACACACAGGCTCTTCAATGGCTGGCCTCGGACAGGTTTGAAGGGCTACTAGGAGCATTTGATTTACAGGCCCTGGACACACACAGGGCACTGTAATAGGGATTTACTAGTAAAATCAATATGCCAATTCTGGAGAAACCAAATACCACTACATTTTAGAGGAGAGAGCATATGCGCTTCAGCATTGATTAGCATTGGTAAAGTGCCCAGAGTCTTAAAGCCAAAAAAAGAAGGTCACAGAAATAGGCAAAGGAAAGAAACAGCTTGGGGATAACCCTGCAAAGAGGGCCAGGTTCAGCCCTTACTTGTTTAGTTCAATTCTCAGCAGAGGACATGTTGATATCATCGGATGCACACGCAGCATACATGTGATCTTTACAAAAACCATACAGAGCATGGTCATAGTTTACAATCTGTGTGTTTGATGGATCAGCAATTAGCTGCTCTTCTTGGGCAGTCAATGGTAGTTGCTGCTCGAAAGATAACAGCGAGTCAACCCATTCATCAAGAGCTGCGTTGAAAAGTGCCACCGGTTATATTGCTGTGTCATAGGTAGCATCTTGTTGCACGGACAGATGCATTGCTCTGCATTGTTTCGGGTGCTCATGTAAGGGTTTAATGATTGATTGTTTCCATATCAAGATACACCACTGGGGTCTGTTCCAGATACAAGTCTAAGATGATTTCAGTCAGACAGTTTATGCACCAGAACACAGGTATTACTTGTTTAGCATCCATTTTGCAAAAGGTGAACATCCAGTCCAGATAGGCAAGCATGTCCTATGTAGCATGCTAGAGTCTCTCTGCAGCTTTGCTCTGTTGGGTATGTGTACTTCTTTTTTTTTAACCATATTTTACTGCCATTTAATCGTTATTATCACATACATTTTTTATGATGAATATGCCTGTAGCATGTATGAGAGCTTGGTCTGTGAACATTTGCAAGATCTTACAATCCCACTCCTTCCAAACAGAATGGGTACGTGTACTTGATGTTGTTGATTTCCCTGTTGGACCAGGACAGAGAGGATGATACCACGGCCAATTAGCAGTATGATGATTGGAAATCCTCAAAAAAGGCTGGATAACAGAGAATGATAAAATGACAGAACCAGTCCAAATACTGCTTTAGTTCAAGTCACCAGACCAGATCCAATGTTTGTTTGAATCAGTTTATTGGGTTTCAATTTTTAAAGTACAAAAACAATAGCAGTTGCAAGCAAATGTAACAACATCATTTAGACAATTGGTGTTTGACAAGTAAGTGGATTAGAAAGTTATTACAGAGTAACATATATGGATAGTTACTACCCTATGTTTTGGGATGTGCAGGAGAGAATAGAAGACAGTACATATATGATGTATGTCAATACATTGTTCTTCACGATAAAGGTAAAGCATGACTCGGCAATACATTGTTAAAGGAGAAAAACTGCAAGAAAGTGTAAAAGGAAAGTAGAGAAACATCTTAATTTCGGTAATAAAACGATCGGAAACTGGAATGAAAAGAAAACAACTCAGAACGCGTTAATCCATTTCAACCCCCCCCCCCCCCTCTACCCCCCCCCATATCACAACACTTTACACCTGATTGGGGATGCGTTTGCCCAAAGAGAACCACAATAGGTATCTCTACATCACATAGGAAGAAAAGCGCGTGTTAAGTCACTTGGTTGAGGAACAAACCTGTTAGGGGAGGCACATTAAGGGTTGTGGAATCTGGGGTGGGTCCTGCATCCTAACACCCCAGGGCTCATCACTCGGATGAGTCAGTAGTGGTGTGGGAGATCTCCTGAAAGTCAGTCGAATGGTGTCCCAACTATCGGCTATGGGGTACTTACAGGGTCCCAAGGTGTCCTCCCCGTGCGGGGTCACCCCTTCTGCCCTGGCCCATATGGTCAAGGAAGACATCCAAGCTGGAAGGGTGGGAGGTTCACGTGCTGTCCATCTCTTGGCGATAAGACGTTTGGCTGTTCTAAGCCATAGATCTCTAAAACAAGCAGATAGGTGAGAGACCTCACCCTGCCAATACTGATGAAACAATGGGCGGCTCCATAACATATGAAAAAGATCAGCATGAAGTGGAGAGCAGCGAAGACATGCCGCATCTGTACGATGGAAACAGCAGTCAGACCAGATCTAATGTTCTTAAAAAGATGCACAACCCCAGTTGTCACAGCTGAATTAAATATCATTTGTACAATATTTACAAAATTCATTGGGGATTGTGTGTAACAGCATCCAGTTTCTGAAGCAGTTCTGGCTATCTGCCGATTATAAACATAAACCTCTGAAGTCAAAGGAACTTCTTTTTCCAATAGAACAGACAATATCTTGTTTAAATAGTCAAAACGCATAGATTTTATGCTTATACCAGGCCAAGGGATGTTCCTAATGATATTTCTAGGTGGAGGATGCAAGATCCTTCCACAGCACTGTATTGTTTCTAAAACTGTTATCAGATATGACTAGCGGGTTCTAACCTATAGCGAGTAAAAGCTCAAAATAAATGCAATCCGTTATTCAGAAGTTCATGATATGTGGGAATGGATGCAATGGGGGGGAACAGATAAAACACATCTTAAGCCTGATATCAAAATGCTACACATTCCGTGCATTGATATGGTGTCACACAGAAGGAAGTGTCCAAGAGGATTTCTACAATTTGCTGTACCGATATACACAGTGTTGCCTTAATTTGTATTTTAACAGGTGTGGAAGAAAGGAAACTTCAATGAATGGAACAATTGTGAATTGTGCATAGCTTCATACCAGCCAATGGATTTTTTTTTTGACAGTCCTGAAAATAAAAGATTGTAAAGGTTCAACGAAATTGTACTGTGTATTTACCAGATAATAGGTGGCGTGTCACTGACTGTAAATGGTGCATCTTCAACTTGTTCTATACTTAATGGGGTGTAAGGAGATTCTTTCTTGGCCATATTTTTTTGAGTGAGCGTCAAATTATATGGTTCAAACAGGGCTGTTTCTTTGAGAAGTTGCCAAGGCACTAAACTTGATCTAAGTGTTTGTAATATTTAGTTGTGTAATTGCTCTTAACTGAGCCTGCCTGTGTTGTAATGAATTGAAGTCTCCTTTCAGGAGGTCTAAGGCTGAAGAGAAAATGTGGTTTAATATGTACACTCTTTTAGAAGCGTGCGCATTCCATTGGCTATAACTTTAAAAACTGTTTTCTTGTTTTCTTGATCTATTTGTCGAATTCCTTCTGCAGCTTCTTTCTCTTAATATTTATAGTGACCGGAGACATCTGATGTGGCTGGAGAATGAAGGAGTGGTATAAACGCATGTTAAGAAGGCTCTGCACCCCGCAACACAATGTTCCCACATACTGGAGGAGGCAATTGGAGTAGCAGCGTATTCCCTCAGGATGGGAGCAGACCACACCCCAGGGATCCTCGGACAGCAGCCCGCGCTAATTACTCGAGCAATCATCAGGCATACGAGGCTGGCAGTGGTTGGACACAGGGTTGGCCCAGCCCTGCACAATGGGGATACACATGCCCGCAAGTCCCCACCCCACAGTTCCAAAGCGGTTGGATTCCCAATGTAGGCCCACAGCCTGGAGTGAACTGCCCTCCAATTGGAGTACCACCACCGGAGGTCAACTGGAGTGGCTACCCCACTGTCAGTTATCCAGTTGGCCAGGAGGAGAATCAGAACAAGGAAGGAGGAGACCAGGTCAAGAATGGTTGCGCTGAAGGGAGTGATTTGTCTCACTTTATATCGCACTACTGTAGCCCTAAACCTGCGAGACACTTGGTTCCTGTGTCTATTGGCGACAAAGAGCAGGATGAAAAAGCATCTGTGGAGTCGAATGTCGGAGAAAATAAAGCACTACCTGGGAAGATGGACAGCGCCATTAAAGCGGGCACAAAAGAGCAATATGCTGATGAGAAAGACCGCACATCAAAAAATACTGCAATTCAGTCATCCCAAGAAACACCAGCTAGTCCCATCAGCTTGGAGGGGGACTTTCCTCTTGACAGGGTAGATCAAACCCCCATTATGAAAAGGAAGGTGGTGTCTATTGAAAAGCTGGATAGCACTTCCAGCAAAGGTGAGAAAAGGCTGATCCTTGAGAACTCAAATTGTACCCCTAGTGAGGAGGTGATAAGGTCTCCCTTTGATGAGTTGGATAGCCTAATCAGTATGGGGAGAAAGGGAGCCACAGTGGAAATACCAGATAGTGCCACAAGCACATCGACTGGCAGCCTTAAGGAAAAGAACATTAACCTCGGGAAGCCTGAAAGGATTGTCAGTGTTGGTGAAAGGGGAAAGTCAGGCAGGACTTTCAGCAGTACGGAAAAAGGAACGTCCCTGGGGAAGTCTGAGAGAACTGCAAGCAATAGAGAATCCATGGGAAGGTCAGACCGGGCTGCTAGTAGTAGGGAAAAAAATACATCTCTCGGAAAGCAGGACTGGGCATCTATCAATAGAGAAAGAACGTCCTTGGAGAAGCTAGATAGAGCCTCAATTGCACACTGTGATCGATCCTCTCACACGGCAGACACATCTGCAAGAAAGAATGCAGGTTCGGATAGCATCTCGTCACGAACTAGCATTCCTGTAAGAGACAAGACTGACACTTCCCTTCAGACCAAGGCCAATATTAAAGCAAATAACAGGACTGACCTTCAAGATTTGCTCATTACTGTGGCACAAGAAGTGGCTGAGAACACACCAGATGTGAGAACTGCTGCAATTTTAAGAAAAAAAGAAGAAATTGAGCGCGAATACGAGCAGAACTGCCGGACTTTTTTCTTGGTGGCAGCGATGTTATTGGAGCGAGAGCCTTCAATTGAGCAGACGGTGGTATCTGCTTTGAGAAAGACCCTGCGTGAACTTAGCAAGCAGTGCGTGCAGGAACTCCAGAACTTCATTGAGCGCTATGATATTGGTATCATCAGTCGCTAAAGAACATTCAGATAAATATATGAGCCCTAGGGCTAGGGTCCACTGTGGGACAGTGCAAAAAATGATCAGGCCTGCTACTCTTCAGCACTGAGAAGGAGGGTCTACACCAACAAACAGCAGTGGATGAGAAACAGTTGGCCCTAAAAATCTCTAGAAGTAGATTCTTTGGCAAGATACAAGGAGGGTACACCGCAAAGAGCACCTAGTCATTCTTTCCTAAAAGTCTCAACAACCCATACAGAAATAGGGTGCCGTCAGAGCAGCCTTATGCTGAAGAAAAGCCAACTGGCTAGAGCACTGGTACTATGGATGTGACTGACTGCCCCAGCTAGCCAGCCTTGTGAGGGTCATTTGTTTGGTAGGGAACTCCCCTAATATCCCTTATTGACCATTTGGATTTGAAGGAGTGGTGGCCTCCATGTTGAGGAGAAAACACTAACCGCTAACCTCTCCTGCCCTAAGGGCACAATTTCACAATGTTTTGTGTAGGTTTTATTGTGCTATTGAAATAAAGCTGGTTTTGTTTTCAAAAAGAATATTTATTTAATTCATTCTAAATTGCATATATTCCTATGGTAAGACCTCTTTAATTTCCTTTAGGACACCGAAGAGAATCAGAAAAATCCATGTTTTATCAAATTAAGGAGGAAATTTCCTTTATATCTGAAAGACTAAAATGTTCTAGCCATGGCTAGCATAACTTACCTACACAATATGTGATAACTTCTATAGGTGTTTGTGTATTGTACCATGGGTCAGGATGATTACTTTTAGGTCCAGGAGTATTGGAAAGGAAATGCTGCATGCAAGTATCAGAATCATAAGGCCATCTCTGTGGACTATGCGCCTCTTTGACTATGTTTATTGATCTAAGCCTGCTCATCAAATGTTTGCATACAGCCACTGGTTCTTTTTACCATTGTTATGTACTGATGGCAAGCTGGTCTTTGTATATCTTATATTGCACAAGGCATGATGTAACCTGATCCTCACACAAAAGTAATTTTAAAAAACCTCAAAAAGAATTATTGAAAACAAATCTGAATCATAAGGATTTCAACAGGAAATTGAGATGAATTGTAAGTTCCATTTTATATCATATCATTTATGTCCATTTCAGACATATGCATTTGAAATTGCCAATTACTAAACATGGTCAGATTGACCTTTGGAATAGAAGGTTTCTTTCAATTCTTCATTGTTCTGAATCCCAGATAATTAGTCTGCTGAATAGTTTTGTTTAGAAGGATCATTTCTTTCTGTATTATGTATGCTTGAAATAAGGCTTCCTTGCCTCCAACCTCTCCAAATTCTTTTTCCGTCTACATTTGCTTTCCAGTACTCATATCCTTGCATAGCTAGGTTTTGACTAAACTCAGTGGAGTAAATCAGCTTGTTGGTAGTGATTAGGTTTTTGGGGAGCTGCTGTGGCTTCTGTGTAAAATAGAAGGACGAAGGAAGGGTGCGATCTCTCAGCACTCTGAAAGTAATGGAATTTCTTTAAGAAATTAAAATGACTATCTGGAGGCGGTGCCTCACAATGATCCCACTGTGGGTAATTGTGAATTTCTCTAGGATAGCCAGTCCTGTGAATGAAATAATATACATGGTGGTGATAACAGTACATTTCTTTGTAACTTGCTGAATTCAAATAAGGATCTTCATTATTCAAAGTAGCATATGCCTATAAGTCAAACATCATTCTTTTACCAGTCTCAATGTCCCAATCATCTGAACATAATTCATTGAAACTTGTATCACATAAGACAATTGAAATGTCTCAGTGGGCCCTATAATCTGATATGGGGCGCTTTTCCAGGCTGCTGCCCTTAGCCAGTTGGATTTGTCTTCAGCCTTTGATGCGATCTCCCATAGATTATTAATGCAGAAGCTGGACGAAATTGGCCTACATTCTGAAACTTTGCAATGGTTTGGATCTTTCCCGAACAACAGATCACAATCAGTACAACTGGCCCCGTTCAGGTCCATCCCCCAGTTGTCCAACTGTGGGGTTCAACAGGATTCAACACTTAGCCCCACCTTGTTGAAGAATTATGTTTCATCTTTTTGCGGGTATTGTCAAGGCCTGGAGCTTTGAGATTCTCTCTTACGCTTATCTCTATCGATGAGAGAAGCAGGGAGACACGAGACTTATGGGATGTCTCTCAGAAGTTGCCTTGTGGATACAGTCATACTGTCTGAAACTAAATGCTGAGAAGACCGAGATCCTGTTCTTTGGAGGGATTCGTAAAGTTAAGAATGACTCTTGGTGGCCTTCGTTCTTATGTCCTGCTCCAGAAGCTAAGCGAGTAGTCCAGAATCTTAGATTCTTAATCGATAATACTCTCTCAATGCAGGACCAGGTAAGTGCAATCTGTGGAAAATGTGTTGGTCTTCTTCACATGCTGAGCAAACTTTTTGCATGAAGTTCGGTAGAATGGAGAAGGATAGGCACTCAAGCTGTAATTATGAGTAGGTTGGATTACAGAAATGATCTCTACCTGGGAATGGCCCACTACTTATTCACACGCCTGCAATCCATTCAAAATGCAGCAGCCAAACTTCTCTTTAATAGTAGGCTAAGAAGTTCGGCCTCCGCCTGCTTGAATTCACTTAATTGACTTCCAGTACGTAAGAGAGCCAAATTCATGCTACTATGTTATGTTGAAAAGGCACTTTAATGTCGGAAAGTGGAGTATTATGTAGCGAGGCTTCACTATGCAATATTCTCACAATACTCCAAATAGGTCTTTTGGATCCCTACTAATACATCCCAAGATCAGTTACGGTTGTGTGGCATAGAGCAGTCAGGATTTACAAGAGGAACATGTGTTGAGCATTTCAGAGTACCAACATGGGCAATAAGTAATTGCCATGACTTGAAAGAAATCCTCCACCAATTTATAAAAAGTGAGCAGATTTCCATATAAATTTAGACACCAAATCGAACCCGATCGGATGAGTATAACCAAAGTTATGGATTTTAGAAGGAAAACTAAATCGGTGCAATTCACTACTGCAGAGCTTTATCATTGCGGTCAATTAAGAAAAGCACTAATGACAATCAGTCACTTGCAGGTCAAGTCCAGTGGAAACCACTGGGGGGGGGGGTTATAAGGTGATGTGGGTCCCAGCACCAGGCCACGACAGTCAGTTGAATTTTACCTGCCTCCTAGGACCCGGGTGCCAAATGGTGTTGGCTATCCCTGGTGCTGAAGTGGGAGCCGTGGGGAGCTTGTTTGACTGTTCAGATGGTGCTGGGGAGTAAACTGATGCCAAAATTGACAGCGGAGCAACTGAGATGTCGGGTTAAAGGTGTTACGAAGTTCCCTCAAGGTGCAGCATTGGGTAAAGGTAGTAGTAGCTGGACTGGCCACCAACAAGCCATGGCCGCAGCAAACACAGCGTTGGGTTACTTTGAGGTCCTGAAGTCCGGGGAAAACAGTAGTCACCTGAAACTTTCTGGAGGTCAGCACTAAGTTTTTCACAATGCACTAGACCATTTACTTTTGGGTGATCTCTCGGTGGGCCCAATGGCCCGTGATTCTTTGGTTCCGGGAGCGTGCAGATCTTGCCGCTGCATGGAACTCGTAGGACCTCTAGTCCAAAGGAGTTTTGGAGTTGCCTGTGGCTCTCAGAGGGGTTTCTCTCGTCCGGGATGAGTCAGTCGTGCAGTTGCAGGGTGGTTGCCACAGGTGTTTTTTTTTTTTGTGCCTTTGCTTTGTGAAGGTCCTCGCGTCACAGACGCTGGTCTCTTTTTTTTGTTGTTGGTTGCAAGTCAAATCAGATCTAAGGTTCTGGTGCCAGGGGTGCTCCTTAAATCCTAGATTTAGTGTTTGCAAGTAGCCAATGAGCTACTAGACCCAGCGGCTAATCCGCCCGAGGTCACCACATCTGAGGGGTGTCACCTTTTGTACCAAGAACCCTCTATTTTGCCACTTTTAAAAATGGCAAAAACCTTCCTTGGATGTACAGAGCAGTTAGCCCACCTTAGGGGTGTGGCTATCCTCTGGGTGTATACACCTCCCGCCTATCTAATTTTTCCGCCGGGCTGGGTGCAAATGTGCCTGGGGCAGGGGGTTGGCTCCTTCCTCCTCTGGGAGAAAGCCTGATTGCATACCAGAGACGGTATAAGCTTTGAAGCTCGCCGCTTTGATGTGCCATTTCACTGAGACGAAGCTCCTCTCGCAAGTAATGTGCGAACTATGACAACACAAGGGTCTGTTTGAGATACTGGATCACTGTGAAAAAGCAGTGCCTGTGTGACGCGGTTCTTAGCTGGTACGAGTGGCCTTGGCTAACACCAGTCACTGATTGTTCGCAACAAGTGTCCAGATAAGGTGGACGGAGTCCTGGTGCCCTGAAGAAATTGCCATGAGAGAAAGGCAATGAAAAATGTCGGCCCAACGTTAATTGGTCTGTTAATATACAGCACGTTTTTATTCTGAATTGATCCACGAGCTGAGAATAAAGTATGGTTGCTGTGGATTTATCTCAGTATTAATCTGGGCTGAAATGTGTGATGCTTTCACATATGTTCACCTAGTTCACTATTTTTTCTGGCACTCTTCTTTTGGTTTTACATTTTTTGTTTTACAGGGTAGCAACCTATGATGATAAACGTGGCATAACTGGCGATACTTAACCAGCAAAGCCCGCTTAGGTGTTGCTCACGTGAGGTGCTACCTTGTTTTTCACATTTTTTTCACTGAGTACCATATGATTGTGGTCTTTCTACATCTGTGATTTCACAGGGTATTTTTAAGAATTTGTTTTTGAACACAGTGACTGTTGACTTTGGATATGGTTGTTGTGGTTTTTACTTATTTACGGTGTCTTGTGAATTTGGGACCACTCTCGCAAATGTAATTGGTGGAGAGTGGTATAGAAGAAAGAAAAATAATACCTCTCAGTCCCATACACAAAGTTCCTAACGATATACTGTACTATCAGATTGGGCCCTGTTTGTTGTAGTAGTGCCATTTCACTAGCCGTCTGGTCATGGAGGGAGGTGTCACTCCTTCCCAGGCAGACCTTTGTTTCTGACTCCTGGGAGTGTTCACACCTCATTGCAGGAGGTCAGATACCTTTCTTGGCTGTCAGGCAAGGCACAGAAAAGGCTGAGGCAACCAGGTGGGCAAACTCTAAGGTATCCCTGTAAGCCTTAGAGGCAAATGCAGGACTGTTATCTGAATGAAATTAATGCACTGCCCTCATTGACACTAAGTATTGCAGTTTTTGTACTACTGCTGAAGCACTTCATTTCTCTGTGCCTAAACCCATAGGTATCGAGAACATGAATCACCAGCCGCCATTTTTAGTATTTATATCGGGTAGCTGAATGAAGGGAACCAATGTGGTCCAACTAAATGACACTGATGGGGATATTTAAGATCATATGGGGAGTTGGCCATGATCTTTTGACAGTGGAAGGTTTAATCTGTTAACAAATATCACACTGACTAACATAGGTCCTTATCTGTTTATATAAAGTAGGCCACCAGTAGCGTTCCTAGACTATGTCTACGTTGTGTCAATTCCTTCATGTGCAGAGACCAACCCTTCATGGGCTTCTTTGATTAACTCTAGACAAGCTATTTTGTATTCTTCTGTCTCCCACTCCTGCTATTGTGACTACAGAAATGTTATCTGAATTAAGGGTGCAAGAGTATTTGGGAGGAAAACTGGCAGAGGTCTCCCACCTTGCTTGGTTGCATTTATGCGTGTTAAAATATCTGTGTACATCTTCATTTGAGGTCTGGTTAGGACTGCTACTCTGACAGTCTGAATTGTAGCCGTTGCTGTTAGGTCAGCTGCATAGTTCCCTTTGGCATGAAGGTCATCACACTGATTGTCCAAATTGTGCCTCACATGGAACTATGGAAGCTTATCTTGTAAGATCGCTACCTTTCACTAAAGCTGTTTATTCTTTATAGGTTTTCCCTTTGAATCCTTGAATCCATTCAACCACCATTGCTGCAATTCTACATTGTAACCTTGAACACAAAAGGATAAATCGCACAATAAGTGTGGGTACTGATGAGTCAGACTTTTTAAATGAAAGTAGCAGAGCATGCAATTCTGCTTGTTGTGTAGTGCTGTCACTTATAATGTTGGTGTGGTTGCGTTGTGGGATGAATTCACTATCCTTTCCTACACCTTGTACTGCTGCGCAGGCTGCAGAGTGTTTGTATTTTGTCCCTTCCGCAGGTTGGGCAGAGCCATCAGTATAGGCGATGCTCTGATAAAACTCAATGGTTAAAGTGTCTGGAATGGTAGCAACATCTTGTTTATATTGGAGAAAAACTTGTGAACGAATAGAGGGCTCATACTGAAACTTTACATCCATTGTACCCATTTAGGGTATAGGGCATGAGCATTGGGAATGCTTGCCTTTATGGTCACCTCTAGTGCTGGTATGGGAGAAACAATAAATTTGTTTCCCTGCGCGAAATGTCACTTTTTAAAAGATCGCTATTTGTACAGACACATGTTTGACCCAATAAGTGAGACTTGTAAGCACTTGGGATGGTTTGTCCTTCGTAGGTAATATAGGTGTAACCATAATGACTGGGTTTGACTCGGATAATTAGATTGGTTTTGTTGTCCCTAGTTTGTAAGTAATTTTTCTGAAGCATGTCTGCTTGTAAAGCACGCAAGATATCAGTGTGCCCATTCAGCCAATGTTTGGATGGAAACGTGCGAGAAATCAGATCATACAAGGGCTTCCCTTACTCATAGTAGTGAGGCAAATAAGTGCGTTGCAAGTTAAATCCCAGCAGGGATTGCAACTTTTTAGTATTTCGGGAGGGTGCATGGTAGCACACTTCTGAAGGACGTCTGGAACTGGACCCTTGTCCTCGCTGGCTAACTTGTATCCTAGGAATATCATTGTCCGATAAACAATCTTCGATTATTTGGAAATTAATTTTGTAACCGTGTGATGTTTTTGAGGTCACTGCACTGTCAACCCTGGTCCGGTGTAGATTCAAATCATCATCAGTTAGGTATATATCATCAATGTATGACAATGTCTCAGGATCTGGTTGTAAGGTCTCCATGATTCGTGCTGAATACTAGCCGGGACTGTTCTTATTGCCCATGGGCAAACGTCGGAATGAAGACTGCTCTCTGTGGAAACTGAAAGTAGTTAGATACTCACTCTCCGGTGCTATGTTTTGACAAAAGAAACCCAGAAATATCCAGGGTCGTTTGGTATTTTTTTGTACCAGGTTTGTCATTAAACCTGTACTATGGGTGTTTTGTACTGCATATGTTCGTGTGTGCAAATTCAAATTCCTCCAGTCTAAAACTATTTTATAGGAACCATCCGGTTTAGAGACGGGAAAAAGGGACGTGTTTATTGGTGACAGACAAGGTACTGTTATGCCCTGGTACTGCAACTGATCTAGTATTGCTTTTATACAATGCTTTGCTTGTGGTTTTAAAGGGTATAGTGGTTGTGGTTCACTGCGTTAGGGTAAGACATGGACTAGAGTGTTTATTCCATCCCGCTTTATTTCTGTATAAGGCTGGAGCTTGTCTTGTGGCCTATTCGCTGGCATGCATTTTCCTTTTAACACAATTGCTGAGGCACACATCAACTATAATAAACCAGAGAAGCTGGTATCCACAATATGTTTGAACGTGTCAGAAATTAAAGTCCATCAGTCGCTTTGGAATTTCGCTTGCACGTTTCTTTAATATATCTTCTTACAAAATCCAGATATGTGCACAGAACAGCCGACACGTGTTTCGTCCAAAAGGACTTTTTCAAGGCTGTAAACAATACATAAAAAGAACAATCACAAACACAAAACAGTCACCCACCCTATATTTTCTCATTATCACAGTTATAATCATATGGGTACGCTGTTGGTGCATTTACAATGTTATGGCCATTTACTTTTTAAGAGAATAAATAAGTCATGTTTCATATTACATAGAATCCAACATATATTATACATCCCTGAGTAGTATTGTGACACACAGAGTATTACTTACTCACCCTAATAAAGTGACCAATCAATACCAAAGGAAAAAGTGTCTATCACCACTGTCGAAAACCGAAACCACCACCGAAGACCATTGAAGAAAACAGGAAAAGAAAAAAGTAGACGGTAATCCCTCATCAATTATTCTCACCTAAACACAAGTAGATTTCCCGTACCCTATCCCTCGCGCTTGGTTCGCGCAGGTGAACGCAATTCAAAATAACTTCCTATGGGGAGGCGGGGCTGTTCGGGTGGCGCTTCCCACCTGCTCACAGTCATCGTACTGTGGAGGGATCGCGGCGGCTGACATCTACTTGCGATTAATGAGCTATGGTACAATTCCCCCACAGACCCGGCATATGCTATTGAACATGCCTGCATGGAGCAGGTTCCCCTTCTCCATTTATTATACAGTTATACGAAACTAGATCATCTACCGCCGGCTGGCAAACAAGCTATACTGCTGTGGCGGGCTAAGACCAGGCAGATGAGATGGAAAGGGCGACTGACTCGACAGACCCCCCTGTGGCGGGGTACAAGCCTCAAGTCTGCTACTGCATGGAAGGGATTTTGAGGATGGGACCTGGTGGGGATCTCGAATCTAGGGGATGTAATGAAAGGTGTCACACTAAAATCTGTCCACCAATTACAATCAGATTTCAGCCTCCACAAGTCACAATTTTACAAATACCTGCAGCTCCGACATGCGCTCTCCCCTCAGATACGCCATTTGGAAACCCTCCCTGAGTTCCAGCCTTTGGAGGGCCGTTTATTAATGGGGGACCTCGGATTACATAAAATTAGACAGATTTATCAGACACAGACGACACACACCCCCACTACTTAAGACAAGACCCGACAGGCAGATATTCCCGACTTAACAGACGACAACTGGGCCGAGGCGATAGCCAGCCCCAGGGGCGCAGCTGTCTCCACACGCTATAGGCTCATCCAGTTCAAATATCTGCATCGAGTGTATTATACTCTGGTTCGTCTGTGGCGGATGGTGGTCATTCAGTCTCCTGTATGCTTCCGGTGCGTCTGTGAGGAGGGGTCTTTCTTCCATACCGTGTGGACTTGCACGGCCCTGCAGCCCTTTTGAAATAGAGTCCGGTCATGTCTCAGCGAGGTGTTGGGGTGGGTGCTCCCATTAGATCCCCAGTTGTTTCTACTACATTCCACAGATGACATTCGGGGGAATCGCTATAAACATCATCTACTGTTTCTTGCCCTTACTATTGCCAAGATGGACATAGCGCAGCGTTGGAGGGTATCGTCTCCTCCGACCATGGGTAAATGGAAGGCTGCACTGGATCAGTGTATGGGTGCTGAGATTGCTGTCTTTGTGGCTCAGGGCTGCCCCCGGAAACACCGCAAGATTTGGACACGATGGGCGACATATCGGGGAACTTACCTGCCCCCTCTCCCAGAGGAAGATTCGTAAAAGCTACCCCTGGCCCACCGCCCTCCAATACCCCGAACTATGTTGTTTGCCTATTTCACCGCGTTATCGGATTGAATATTGGGACTCTGGTGTATTATGTACTATATTTTGGGATCTGACCACTGTCTGTATATTACTTATGTTGCTTGTATTTTTGGGTTACCTGCATGTTTGGCAGGGGATGTATCTATTGGTGGAAATAGGGGTCATCGCATATGTGTTCCAACTGATTTTGTATGCCATTGTGGGGTTTTCGCCCAATATATTGCAAAATAACCAAATAAAATTTGTTGTTAAAAAAAAAAAAAAAAACGCCATGAAATGGGCAGGAGATTTAAAGCTGTTCTAGATCCAGGATTTTTTTTTCTTCACAAGCACACTTACTCCACCGGTGTGCCCACTTTATAAGCAAGTGTTTATAGCTCGCACAGGTGCGACCATCTCCTCTATGTACAAGAACGGCTTAAAACAAAGGTAAGAGCACTTGTGCGGCCTAAAGTTTATGACGCAATGCGCACATCGGGCCCATCCCTTTCGGAGTCTTTACAGCCCTGCAGCGTTTGCCCCCCAAACAGACCATGTTCTGGTGTGGGGTTAGTTTTACCCAGACTCGGGCAAGGCAGCAAGCAAGAAGTAAACGGGGATGAAAAGATCACATATTTAAAAAGACTTGTGAAAGAAGAGCTTGGCGTGTATGTACCATATACCTAAGTCATTTCATGTCAAGGGTCAGAAAAAATATGCATAATATTGAATGAAACAAGTTATAACAGAACACTTTGGCAGAGGTAAGAAAAAGTACTGGTTTTTTTCAGAGATAAAGAAAGATTTTCTACATTTCAATCTAGGGCTGAGTATGTTTTAAATCATAAACACCCGGTGGTAGTTTTCTGTTTACAACTGACATTAGGCCATGTGCTTATGATTTGAAACGCAGAGCTTCTTTTTATAATTAAACCAGCATTTGGTGTATAACAGTATGAGCAGGTTTTAAGTCACTGACTTACAGGTAGGCTAGAAGTATTTATTCTCTGACAGCAGGATAAGCGGAATGCTAACACACTGCACCCAGCTCCGATCTAAACACTCGTCCCAAACGCCACCCTCATCCGTCCCATTCCAGAACCTTACCCCCTTGACATTCCATGGGCGCACGTAATAATGCCGCAGGGATGACACATAAACTGGGTACAGGGATGTCATACCACCCAACACCTCTTCCTCTTTTAGAAAAACAAATTAAACGTGTAACAACAAAAATGCATGAATCATAACATTGACCATTATGAAAATCCTCCATATAATGGACACACACAATGTGCCCTTAAATAGGCGAAAATCAAAAAGTGCGTTTTATGCAAATAAAATTCAGGCTGGCCATACACAAAAACTACAGAATGAAAAGTTACAAAATATAATCCGGGAACCTGTCAGGCAATCTAGTTACCCTGGAAGAAGGTGGATGTGTCACTCCTTCACTCTCCACACACCTACCCCTGTCTTAGTTTGCTTGACATTTATTTGGTTTGATTTTGATGGAGCGGTGATTTCACTCAAAGAGTTTTAAGAAAATATAATTTTAGAGTGAGTTTTGCAAGGCTAATCAATAATAAATAATTAGCAAAAATCTTCCATAAAGAGAAATTAAATGCATAGGACAAATAAGTCTTTGCAAAGCCAGTTAGTCAAAGCATAAAAATTGGATATTTTAGTATCAAACCTGTCCTGTTCTCTCAGCTGATTCTCTCTGGCTTCACGCTGTTCATCTCTGCCTCTCTGTGTCTGACACAGAAGCTGCTCATGAATGAGCCCCCCCCTTTCGCTCTCTCTCTCTGCAGAACTCTGTAAAAAAAAAAACTGTGTGTTCTGCCTCGCGTCCTGCTAAAGAAATGAGCAAAAGCCAACACCTCTCAGCTAGCAACCAATATTTCTAACAAAAATACATGTGACTTGGTCTTTGTAGCTTGTCTAATTGGAGCTTCAGAGCACATGACACCCCATGAGCTGACTGGACACGTCATCAATCAGGCGAGTTCTTGTAACGCATTTGAGTCTTGTGCTAAATGGTCTCATCTCCTAACATGCTAAAAACAATCACATTTTCTGCAACAAAAAGTATTAATTATGCAGAAACAGAAAATACATATTATAAGAAAAATGTGTTGCAGTTTTTCACTCCAGGTTTTGAAGTGATTAAAGCATTATCTAAAACTACATGGAGATAAAAGTATGCTACAAGCAAGGTCTTTTCATGAAGAGACAGAAACCGGGGACATAAATTATAAGAAAGATCTTTCATGAGATGGGAGGAAACAGGGAGCAAAGCATTCCTTTCTTATCTCAAGGCAGAAGGGCTGCAGTGAGCGGAGCCTGCCAAAGCAAAATCAGCCTTTCTACACTGTAAAACGTGTGTTAATTCAGCACAAATACATTCTACTTTGAAAGTTCAAAACACATTTTACAAACTAAATGTACATTCTACAGTGAGGTTGAATCTAAAATAAACACAATTAAACAACCATGATTAATTAATTTAGCATGGTTCTACATGATTCATTAAGCATCTGAGTAGGCCTCATTCATGTTTTCCCTTGCACCAAAACTCTGCATGGCATTTTTCAAAAGCAGTTTGTGTCTGAAACGTAAAGCAGCTTTTTGACATATAATAATACATAAATCTTATAGGTGAAATCTGAGCTCCATCAATACACCCTTTGATAATAAACAAATCATGATACCCAGATGATTTGTTAATTATCACACTTATTTAAGTTCACAGGTAACATTTGTTCAAAGAGCACACTCATTATTAGTTCTGCCCAATATATATTTTTCTCTACCTAAAATATTACTACTCCTCTTTCGTGTATGTAGACCTGGTAATTTTTATTAGCCCACTTTAATTTCACACAGTTATATAAAGAAAAACCCTACTAAAATTAGTATGTTCATTATCACCTGTCATTACAAAAGCTGAACATATAATAATGTTACTTCTATTTCTAAGGCAACACAAGTTTTGTCTGTAATCAGATCATATATAGCCAAGCTCAAAAGTTAAGTGCAGAGTTCTGTAAGTAGCTTTTTGGAACAGTTAGTTTTCTCTAAAATAAGTAACTAAAATAATAAAAGTTCCAAGAGAGCAGTTCTCTTTTCTATTTCTTTTCTTTTTCATCATTCAATGATTGTTTTCTTTTCAGCTCTTGACATTTCTTCTGTTATTGTTTCAGCATTTCCTGGCCCTTTTTGTCACCAGCTTTCCATCAAGGTGGCTCATACAGTTCACGCCTCGCATTACACAATTCATTCAATAAGGCATTCTGTACTTTTTCCATGCAATTTGACCACTCAGGTGCTGAAAAACTCTGACAGAGCACCATGAATTCTTTGCACCTTTTCAATCCAAGCCTTTTACTTTTATCTTCACTTGGTTCAGATTCAAACGTTTCAGCTATGGGTGCAAATGATTTTTCAGAGGACCAGTGTTGATGTTTTAGATACCCTTTCAGCCAGCCTTTTTCTATCTCCACTCGTAGGCCCACAGCACTAATTTCTTCTTCAGACGCTGTACCCGACTTATTCACCCCTTTGACATCGCTTTCATTTGAGTCAGTTACCAGTTTTTGCTTTTCCAGTGCCACTTTAATTTGCTCTTGTGCTGGTTTAAGCTCTATGTGTTCCCTTACAGCTTGACTGACCCTCTTCTCTGGACATTTAACCACTGCTGACATCTCTTCTTGAAGAGGAGCTGTTTTATCAAGGGCACACAGGACCATATGTGTATGAGAGGCATGCACCCAATTTAGAAGGCCGCCACACTTCACAACAGTCGTTGCCAGGATCATTGGGAACAGGCCTTTCAATCATGGTTCCAGCCAAATCTTCAGATTGTGCATTTTGTTCACAACTTTTCTCAGATCAAGGTTTTGGCACTATCCACTATGCAGATCTTGTGTGGCAGCTGCAATCTGGTGATAAACTACACGCTCCACATCAGCCAATCCTTCCCAGCAATGGGTAGTCGTCTTATCTGTGGTTTTCACAAGTGCCTTTGCATGTACAAATTCAAGCCACTTCAGTGATGCTGAGAAAGTCTTTCTCAAAGTGATACTCTGTACTGTCTTTGTGTAACACTACTTCAGGCAGATAGCTACAATCCAATTCTTGTCCAATCTGTGGTTCTGCACACATCATCTTTGAGACCTCATTATGATCTGATTTCAGAGAAACTGACAATCTATGCCTGGGCATCATTTTTACAATAACACATTTGCTACTATGCAGTTGTCATCTTTCTCAAAATCTGTTCTGATACAACCTTGTTGTTCTGCTTCTGAAACATTTTCTTGAACCTTTTTTAAATCTTTTCAAATGTAAGTCATTAACATCAGCATTAGATAAAAAAAATTCCATTGAATGCATAGGCTAACAGGATAAACAAAACCAGGAGTGCAGTGCCTCTGGGAGAGAGGGGGGGGACAAAGGGGGGAGAGCGATTAGTCTCTATAGAATGCCCTCACACACCTAGCAAGGTGTCATGCTTCATCATAGGGCTGTGCTCCTCGTCGGGCCGGCGCTGCAATGCCCGACGGGCTCCCGCGAAGGGGCTCTTTTTCGGAGATCTTTTTAGAGACAGCCGTATGGGTGCGTGGGTGTAGGTGCAACAAGTGTAGTGAGTGGTGGTGTGGTGGGTTAAAATAGGTATGGTATTGCCAATCAAGGAACAATTTTATTCTGGTGGTATACCAGCCTAATTAAAATAGGTGACCTCCAAGGGGATTATGATGCTCCCCAGGGAAGTAGAAAGGTCGACCTGTTTCTTGCCCTGTGCCCAATACGGGTCGGTGGCAATTCTTCAGGACCAAGTGAGAGAGTGCTCAAAAAAATCTCTACTACATAGTGGGTGATAGTAAAATTAGTACACCACCAAAGAGAGTCCATTGGGTCCCAAAGGGGAGTGGACCCACTGTTGCGAGACATAAAAGAAAAGAGAAACGAAAACAGGACAACACAAGGAACAAATTCAGCGTTTGTCATCGGTGCTAACTGGGTGGCTAAGGTGGGCAACCGTCCAATGGTGAAATACATGCTATCATGGCTAAATAGGTGCTACCATGGCTATCCATCTAGAAGACTACTCGGGTGGAGTTCGTGATGGAAAAAATACGGACTACCAACTATAAAATAAATACGGACTACCAACTATAAAATACAACACCATTCGTGCCAAATGCTGTGGACTACTTCATGAAGTAATAAGTGGCGTTGGACCGCAATTATTGGCAGAGCAAGTGGCGGGCAGAGTGCATTGAAAGACTGCCGTCCCCAGGTCTATAGGCTAATTGGTTAGCGAGGTAAAGTGGGATGCAGAAGTGGCAAATTGCGTATAATGCCGCCGCCCCCAATTCTCGGGTCGCGGGTGGCTTCTCAAGTTGTAAAGGAGACATGGAAAGCTTTAAATGCGTAATGCTCCCAGTGCCAATGGCTACGAAAGAGGGGGACTCCATAAGGGGAAGACTCACCCACTGGGATACAGATATTGCTGTACGGGTTCGCCAAAAAAGCCGGAATTAGCTCGCTCTGAAAAACAGGGCTAGCAGGACACAATATTGTACAACTGGATTAGCACTTCTCTCTCCCATGACAATAGTGACTCCCATTTGAGCAGTTATACTACATGTTAAGGTAAGGGCAATCAATTTCGAATTTTGGGCTGAGGTAACTACTAAAAGCCATGAAGCTTTGACAACATAATGTATAAGGAGCATAGCATGTGCTGCTCCTAATGTGTCATTGTGACCTTTCAAACATGGGCCATCTACAAAATGGACATTGTTGAGCTCAATCAGACGTTCATCATTAAAGTCTAACCTTGCCTTCTGGCATAAATTAGACATTCGGGTTCAGTTTCATCACAAACAATTTCATTTGCTGGTAGCAAGCTTAATGCATTTGAATTTAGACATTTGTTGATCACAGTATTTTCCAGTAACAACTCCACAAAGGAAGAGACCATTTCAGTAATTGGACATCCCATCATTATATGCTCACTCTTTTATGACTGACATCTACCATAGCTACTAAATTAAGGCAGCTGGGCATTTCTGTGACGTTTGGGTCAAGGGTCATTGGGAAATACGTCACAGACTTTTGAAGAAATTCATGTTTTGGAACCGGCACATAGAGAGCGCAGCCCTCCCTCTCACTGCACATTGGTGTATTTTCTTTTAAATAAACTTGCATCCCTAGTGCCGGGCGCAACACTTTTTCTCTTTCAACTCTAGGAATGCTTTTGTGCAATTGTTTTCCAATGGAAGCGGACCAGACACATCCTTGTGTGTCAGCCTCAGTCAAGGCTTAGCCACTAGGGAAAGGTTTGGTAACCACTGACTACAGCAGCCAACCATTCCCCAAAACATCCTTACTTCTTTCTTAATTTGAGGTGGATTCATCTGGTGAATTCCTTCCACTCTCTCTGGTGACACCTTTCTAGCTCCTTTTCCGATTATGTGTCCCAGACATTGATCTTCATTTTGACAGTACTCCTGACTATTCTCATGCAATGGCACTATGACATAAATTTGACAAACATTAATAACAGTAAGCCATTCTTCAGCACATACAATGTGAGAAAATATGTTGGCTGGATTCGGTACCATAGGATAACTTGGAATAATTATGCTGCTAATCTCTTGCACTTTTCTGTTCTTTTTATTTGGTTTCTGTAAACCTGTGATCAGAAAATTACATAAACTTCCAATCAATTCCATCAAAAATCCTCTACTCCGTTTATCTCCAATTATCGGTGAAATTTCTGCAACTGATGGTGTTCTTGAATACATGTCATCTGGTTCTAATTTGAATAAGACCTGTTCTGCATGTTTTATTAATCTGTCATCTTTCTCTGTGACTTGACTCTCCACCTACTACCCCTCTCTTTTGTTCCACATCCTTTCGGTGCCAATGAAACACCGCAATCTTATTCTTGTTCCACCACCTACCATCCTCCAGCTTCATTACACCCTTCCTAATTCTGCCACTTTCTTAGACTGTGAAATCTTTTATTCTCCTTTAGAAATGATTCTGGAGACCCTTTACCCTCACATGGTCACCCACAGTTACTCTCAATTCCCTGACTCCATGCTCTGACTGTGCTTGAGCGTATTTACTTTGTGCCTGAACTCTTTTCTATCTCCTCAGTTTTCTCCTTTGGCATTTCAAATTTGCCAATCCATTCCCTCAACATTTTAGAAGCTGGCACATGTCCTCTTAATAATATAAAAGGAAAAACATCAGTGTCGGCATTTGCTGTTGTGGGCACACAGTTCTAGTTTACAATTCAACACACTTGCTTTAGCCAGTAGCACGTTCTCCTTTATCGCTCTATTAAATCTCTCAATGAGACCATTGCTCCTTGGGTGATAGAGGGACTTTCAGGTGTGTTTTATGCCCATGAACATTAAGAATTCTTCAAATTGTGGAGATGTAAATTGACATCCATTATCAGACAAAACCTTGTCAGAAATCCCTTCCTTGGCAAAAATGGATTCTAAAAATTCTATTTCAGATGCAGAATTGGGAACCTTTCAAAAACTTGACCTCCAGGCTAACGGCTGTAAAAATCTATCACACTATGCCATATTCTGGAACTCCACCAGCAAACACTATCGGACCGATGATGTCAATGGCCTATGGTCTCTTGTCTCTTGGGCACCGAGATCGCTTCCACAGGACTGGGTACAGTCACCTGTGACTGGTCGCTGATAGCAAAACACATGCAATCTCACACAAAGTGCTCTACTTCTTTACCTAACCTAGGCCACCAGAAATTTTCTCTGATTTTTCTTTTCATGGCCAGCATGCCAATATGGCCTTCATGAGCTAAAGTGAGTACCTTGTTTCTCATAGCTTCCAGAACTACTAGTAAAGTGGCACGGAATAACAGCCTATTGCACTGAATAAATGTTGTGTGATTTTCTCCGAAAACTAGCCTAATTTATTATGCATGAGGATTCCCTGAATTACAGCAGGACTACCATCTTCTGCATGTTCTGTATAATAACTATGTATAAGGGTCGTAATAACTATGTATAAGGGTCATCCCTTTCATCATCCTCTGCCAACATGACACAGCAAAATAGAACCCTGAGGGTACCTTTTGCGTACATAAGCACCATATTTTTGCTGGGGCAGAGCGAAGAGAAAGACTTCCTTGCTGACACACTGATGCGAGATGCTGAGGTTCCTGCATGCAGATACTCAAGCACGCAGTGGTCTGACATCCCTTGCGGGGTGTCTGTTCGAGACCAAGACAGGGTTCTTCATTCTCTCACACCAGGTAATGGGGTTGGTTCTTTCCTAGGGGGTTCTTGGCTATACACCTGCATACGTGCTAGGTACATTTAGGTACATCTAGTTAGGGTTAGTATTGTAGAAGTACGTATTTTTACTGTCCTGTATTTATATACCTGCATATATCTATTGTTTTAAAACTATGGTAGAAATCTACCATCCATTTACTCTTTTGCTGCTTATAATCGTTTATATCTGTTTCTGTCTTATGGTCGGTGCAGCACACATCTTTTACACTAGAATGATGCTGTCTCAATAAATGCTTATTCAAAACGTCCCCATAGTTTATTCTGTGTATCTCTGTGAGACAAAGTGAGCACGAGTGACTGAGCAAGAAGTACTGTACTGTTTCCACGATCCCTGAGGGGTCAGGGTTGTCATGTTTGATAGTTGCCCAAAACTATTTTCTCCTTCGTAAGAGGAGTTCATAGTGGCACTGTGAGCCAGCTGGTATACAGGCGAATATATCTTGTGCGGGTGTCTGGAGTCAGTCTGGACACCGATCCCACAATTTATGTTGTCTAAACATGCAGAACCTATATAGATTTATAGGAACTACACAACACCATTAACTATAGATAGGTCCTCAAATACATGTTTATATTTTATACCTGATCCGCTCTTCGCACTCCGTCTAGACCAGCCTTGATCAATGCCACCCATGAGATCCTTTACTTCCTGGTCTGACTCATACACACTTCTCCATTCCTGTTCCAATATTGCACCTTCAGAATGGCTCTCCACACTACATACAAATTCAGTGTCATCCTCTTTTAATTCCTCTTTTGCCTCATCCTTCCAGTTAATCTGCACAAACAGTCTGACAACAAATTATTCTTTCCTGACACGTATTTAACTTAACAATTGTGCTCTTGCTCCCTGTATTGCTATTTGGCAATTCTGGGCTTTGCTCGTTCGCCACTCTTGGTGGTAAATTACTGTACCAGAGGTTTGTGGTCTATTCGCACAGGAACCTTGAACCCCACTGATATGCTTTGAAGTGGACTATGACCCACCAACAAGCCAGCTCCTCCCGTTCAATAGCAGAATAGATTGCTTCAGCTCACCTCAAGCTTCAAGAAGCAAATGCCTCTACTTCATCCTTACCCCTTCTACATTGCATGAGCACTGCTCCTAAACCTTTTTGACAGGCAACAGTCATGATTATGGTTTGGTCCCAAGTGCCAAACGATTTGAGAGGTATGGCCTTTGCCATTTCCTTTTTGATTTGATCGAACTCACTAGGACATTCATCACTCCATACAAACCTTGAACTTTTCTTAAGAAGACTCCTCCTTTTGAATATCACATCTTGCGTAGAACTCTATTAGGCCCATAATTACCTCAATTGATCAATATTATCCAGTGAACAAAAATTCTTTAACGCTTTTACCAGACTGGTTTTGGGTTCCACCCCCCAGAAGATAGCTGTAACCCAAATACTCTATAGTGGATGTGTTCATCTTATACTTTTCAGGAGTTAGGGTACAATCTTTCTCCTTAGAATGGTCAATACCTTATTACATTTTTCATCATGCTGTTTCTGATTCTCACCATGGACCAAAACATTGTCTTGGAAGACCATCACTCCGACCATGCTTTCCACTATCCTTTGAAATACGGAGAAAGCTAGCCCAAAGGGCATGCGTTTGAACTGAAATAGTCCTTCCTGAGTGATATAACTGCAGTGTAGTACCAAGAATCAGGATGTAAATTAATTTGGTGATATGCCGATGGCATATCCAAAAAGCTGAATATTTTTCCACCCTTGAGGATAGAAATCATTTCCGTGATGTTCAGTAAGGAGTACTGATCCACCCATCTTTGTTCATTCATATTGCGTAAGTCAACACACATGCGCAGAGAACCATTGGCCTTCTTAGCTAGAACCACAGGTGTAACCCAATCAGAAGTTTCCACAGGTCCTATCACATCATCTTCACATAATATTTATCAAGTTCCATTTTCAATTTTGCACATAAGCCAACTGGAACTCTGCATACTTTATAAACTACTTGTTGCGCTCCTTTGTTAACCCTTATGTTTTGCATGAACCTCTTAAAACATCCCTTGTTTGTTTTTGAAAAACTCTGGATATGACAACTCCTATGTTTTTTCCTGCACTGCTAGAACCTGCACATAATTTTTTTTTGTATGACTTGATCAGGATTATTGGGTCCAGTAGGATTCCCAGGTTAACTTGATTGAACCATCCTTACAGGCACGCCCCAGCCTTTGCTACATACAGCGTACCCAGACACGTGCTCTCTCTGAATCTTAAGCCTGCACCAAACTCTCCTAGAACCTCCATGGATATACCCTCGTGACCACTGGACGAATGGTACAACATCTCAAAGTCACCCCTTAATCTTGAAATAGTTCTTTCGACTTTTTCTCACTCCAGTGTGAATGGAGACCCAGAATGTACCATTACTTTAATCTCCACCCACTTATGTTCAATAAGCAAAAGGGTATTCTTGTTCCTTGACCCAATACACCCCTCACAAGTCTTTTAATTAGTTCCTGTAATGGCAAATACTTCATCTTCTTCACTAGATGAAATGTCCTCTTTGTCGGGTTGGTTAGACTCAATCCTACACACCTTGCTGGTAAACGCTCTGCCAGATGACCTGCACACCCTCACAAAGTGTCCTTTTTGAATGCATTTGGGGCCTGTTTTTATCTGCAGCAGGACACACTTTTGCATTGTCTAGGTGAGATGTGCTGCCACATTTATAACATTCTAAACTTTTGAACTGAGTCTTCTTGACAACCGCATCACTTTTGTTGGCCTCCTCCAACTCATCTTTTTTCTTTTTCTTTTTGTACTTACTTTCACCAGCCAAATCTCCTTGCGATTAAGTTTGTAATTTTGTGTCAGTCATCAACATTTGTTCTATGTATGATGTGGTGCTTTCAATCCAAACTTCAGGACTTTTTGTAATGTTAGGTTAGGAGTGGATAATAAAGCTTGCTGCACTTGACATTCTGAAACAAAGACTATATGAAGCCGGCATTGAGGGGACTGCTCTAGACTGGATCGCGTCCTACCTTCGAAACAGAACTAATGTCATCCATACCCGACCTTTCTCATCCAAACCATACTCTACAAAAGCAGGGGTTCCTCAAGGCTCTATTATCTCGCCCATGCTTTTCAACATCTACATGAAGTCATTACCGGTACTGATCAATCAATTTCACCTTGCGTGCTATAATTATGCAGATGACACACAAATACTCCTTCAACTGGAATGCCCCAAAGATATTGGAAACGCCCCAATTTTCAGTTGTCTCAGAGCCGTGGATCAGTGGATGACTTGGTGCCACCTCAAATTGAATGCTTCCAAAACGGAAATACTCACATGTGGTGATTGGAAACATTATGATCTGTTTGCCGCCTGGCCTGATGAACTGGGATCACCACCTAAAGTATCGAAGGAAGTAAGAAACCTTGGAATGACCCTGGACTCCAAGTTGTCGATAAATGCCCAAGTGGATAAACTAGCAAGATCAAGCTTTGTAACTATAAAAACACTGCGACAAATTTTCCCTCATTTGGGATTTCCACACAAGGTCCAATCTACCATCTCCCTTGTTCTGTCTGAACTTGATTACGCCAATAGCCTCTACCACAAAACTCTAGCCAAACTATGGAACTCTTTACCCCCAACATAAGATCCACGGACAGCCACCTTATCTTCAGAAAACTGCTCAAGAATTGGCTCTTTCCCATGTAAGCACCATAGGCAAAAATTAATTTACAACATATCCCTCTGTATATAATCATTTATTTTTACTATAAATATGTACCTATCTTTGTGTATTGCTTTGTATAAACATGTAGAATAATTATGTAAAAAAAAATTAAAGTACAATAAAACACGAAAACCGGAGTTTATCTGGTGCATCTTTGGTTTACATGTACTTCTTCCATTGTGCATCTATGTACCTTCCATGTACTTGGATCTGTGTGTTTGTTACTTTCCTTCTGAAAAGCATATCCTATGCACTACCCTATTTCTCATCCTATACCTCTATCAATATCTTTAATCTACTTTTACCTACCCTCTTTATGCATCTATATACTTTCAATGTACTTATGGATTCATATATTTATCACTTTCTTCTAATTCAGCATACCCAATGCATTACCCTATTTCTCGCCCTATACTTCTCTCAATATATCTTCTAACCCAACTTTCTGACTCATCTCAAACTTCTTTCTACTACTCTTTCCAATGCCCTAACCTAGTTCTCACCCACTATATAAATGCAATTACAATACAATACATAACTAGTTAATACATAACTAGACGCAGACTGTCCTGGCACTTTCACCTTCTTGTAAAATGTATGTCCTTCTAAAGTAACATTCTTGCATGATTTAAAACGTACATCCAAGGACTTGATGGTTGAAGCATATTCATCTTTGACTCCATCACCTTCACCGTCCACTGTAAGTACCACTTCTTTGGGAATGTGTTTTAAGATTTTGCGACCCTTTGTGCTGAGGCAGTGTTATTAAAATAGCAAACATTTCTTGTGTGTGAACGATTCTTGTTCGAGGGCATCCAAATACTCTTCAAGACCTTACTTCCATTGCTCCCACTCTGTCTCAGGTACCGATGATTTGGGTTCAAAAATAGGAGGAGGTGCAATTGACTGTTGCATAATGTCACACCACAAATCAGTCACAAAACCACCTTACAAAATGTATGGGATAACCGCACTAGCTAAATTCACACTATCCAATGAGTGCTTGACAAGAAGTGGAGGGAACCCCACAAAACTGAGTATGCACAAAAAGAAGTCAGACTTTCACGTAACTTGTGCGCACGACTGAAAGTGCACTGTAGAAATAGCTCGAATAGCACTGAATGCCTGTGGTCTACAGACAGCCAAAATATACTTAATGCTTATGGTCTGCACTCTTCTAAAGCATGATGTGCGCATCGCTAAAAATGTGCTGACTCACAATTTATTCATGTAACATGCCGCCTAGTGTGCACATCTCCGAAGTGCATGGAAGAACTGAACAGGTGTGCATGTCACTGAATTCAACATCAACACACGCTTGGCTGGGCTTTAAAAATAATGTGGCCTCAACATACGACACTAGCAGAGGTGTGCGTATCCCTGAGGGAGACCACACACAGAATGACTTACAAAATTGCAAACGTGACGAAATTGGTGTGCGTATCACCGAGCTGGGTACACTGGGCCACAGTGCAAAGTGTCTTCTCTCTAGCTATGTCAGAAGTTTTATAATAACACCTCACACTTTTTTATAATGCAAACCTGAATATTCTTCTTTTTTAAACATTTATTAACTTTTGCATCATAGTACATGTACAGCATTTTGAGCAGCAATTGGTATTCAACAGATATTTTTTGTTACAAATATCTAATATCTCACATTTGGAGGTATTTCACATTACTGGCGCTTTAACGGCCCATTTGTCAATTTAGTAGTTAACCCCCTCCCTTAAAGAGAGGGGGTCAGCGGAGGGAACAAAGTGAGGTCTTTTAGCTACCTTCCGATTGTTCCCCGGCTCTCCTATTGTCAGAGACCCCTGTATGCCAGCCACTCCCCCCCCCCCCCCCCAGACTTTCTCCCACTTTCTGGGGCATCCCCAACTTTGGTATACTACCCGCTCCGCTCCCTGGCACCAACTCTTGTTTCTATTGCCACTCTTCCCTGGTTGAGGGGGCTGCCCTGCCCCATGCTCTTGCTATATTTCTCTTAGCCACTATCACCTCCAATGTTAGCCAGAAATTTTGAAACCTAGGCTATGGGTCTGCATCACTAATATTCAGGAGGAGCGTCTTAGCATCCAGCGGGACTGTTCGCATTGTTACCAGTGTCATTACCACAACTACCTGTGCCCAATATTCTTGAATCTTTGGACATTCATAGAGAACATGAAAAAAGGTGCCCTCTTGGTTGCACCCATACATACAGTATGATGTCTTCGCCCTGCCCATCTTGCACAGGACAGTCTTGGAGTACTAAGACCTGTGCAGTATGCGGAGCTGTACCAGATTGAAGCAAGCGGGATCTAATGGCAACTTCTGTTGGACTTTGTATTGCCTCAAGCCATTCATCATCTTCCAAGGGCACTGTGACCAGGGAAGGGCTCTAAGGGCTGCAGCATCTATTGTGCAACCCTTCGAGGCCCTGCACCATCGCACCCACGCAGTGCCATTTCAGGCTGCGTATTTTGGTGCAGAGAAAAGTGAAGTCGACATGGCACACATCTCTGTATGCCATGCCTGTAACCCACTGCCTGGGGTCTAGGTAAGTCACCCCTATAGCAGAGTGCACTAGCCCCCCAGGTGAAGGCACAGTTGCATAACCCCTGGGCCCCTACAGTGACTAAGTCTATTCTTAGACGTTGTAAGTGCAGTAAAGCCATAAAGAGTATATGGTCTGGGAGTTGGTCATAACAAACTCCACAGCTCCATAATGGCTTTACTTAAACCTGGGAAGTTTGGTAGCAAACATCTCAGCACATTAAACCCACACTGATGCCAGTGTGGAATTTTAATATAAAATGCACTCTCTGAAAAACGGTGTGGTTCCTGAATATCTACCTGCCATTTGCCACCACCAGACCGGTTTCTGGGCCTCTGAGTAGAGGGCCTCCGCTATCTGGGTCGAGAAACAAAGCCCATCCTGGACAGAGGTGTCATGCCTCCTCCCCCAGGGTGGGCTGGGTCCACGAAAGGGAAGCTTCAAAGGCCTGCCGGCTTTGTAAGCTGTCCCTGCCTTTTGCTGCCCCCAGCAACTATCTCCCACCAGTTCTGAACCCCACTTTGGGTGGGAGAATTGGCAGGAAAGCCAAGTTAGGAGGAGAGATGTGCCCACCTTTGCCAACCCCACCCCTCAGATGGGGGCGGCAAGGTGAAGCTCACATCTCAGTCCCCTCCATCTTGAAGAGGAGGGGACCCAGCCAATTAGAGGTAGGCTCATGCCCCCTCCCACTTGAGGGTGGCATAATAGGTGGTGTACCCACCCCAAGGGAGGGACCCATTGGTCCTGAACTGCACACCGCTCTAAAGTCCCCTAAATTTAGTATTTAGGGGCAACCCCAAACCTTGCCTCCTTAGATTTGAGGAAGAAAGAAATAGGACCGAAGACCTGTGCTGACCCAGGAAGAAGAGGACACCTACTGCTTTGGCCCAGCCTGTCCCAACTCCGACCTGTCTACAGCAGAAACCCGACGTGTCCAGCAACCAGTAGCTCCCCGGAACCTGGAGGACTTGCCCTGCAACAATCTTAAAGTGAGCACTGGATTTGCCCCAGTACAGAACCTGGACCCAGGCGGCCCCGCGGTTCTGCACCCGACGCCCACAGCCTGCGTTCGAGTGTCCCAACACCATGAGGAGGTCTCCCCCGAGATCCTGACCTGGGATCTGGTGATCCCCATCCTACCTCAAGCTCCAAGCTGACGCCTGAAGCCTCAACCTGAAGTGTCCCCCCAGCCGCAACCAGAGCTGGTAAGAAGACACCATGCTAAAAGACACCCCTGCATCCGACACTCTACGTCCTTGGGTGGCCCAACCAACCATTTCCAGGCATCCCCCAAGAACCCAAATTACCTCTCCTGCCAGTGGTCGCCTTCAGGAAGCCTCCCTGCCCAAGCCTGCAGCCTTTTCTTCAAACTGTAGATCTCCATTGAAAACCACATGGTCCCTGGCGTCTTCTTGGCACTCTGTCTCCAGCTGCCTCTGTGCCGCTGGTGGTGCAGCTCCTGTGATGATTGTTGGCCACTGCTGTGCTGATCTCAAACCCAGGAGCTTAGCTCCCACGCCCGAGTGGCCTGTCCATAAGCAGTCCCTGACCGAAGGTCCTCTTAGCCCCATTGGCTAACATTGGACCCTGCATTCTGAACCCGACTGCCCTTGTGCCGCTGGTGGTGCAATTTGAGTGTTTACCTGAACCTTGGGGAACCTTGGTTCTAACCCCCAAAAACTATTCATGCAGGTCGTTTACTTATCCGCAAACCGTTGACCTTCTTTTTCCCATAGGAACCAATGTTGGGATTTTTTGTTCGAAAAATGTTGTCGAGCTGAACTTTTGTTTTGAAAAAAAAGTAACTTTGCTTTAAACTCAAAAGTGTAGTACTTACCTGTCAGTAGTAATTTTTATGTATTCTAAACTGTTTTAAAAGCAAATACAAACCTGTAACAATTGCAATTTCATCTTTAACTGCTTTTCCTTGTAAAGTTTATGTCGCAACTCCACTCACCTGAAAGCCAGGAACTGCAGAAACGGAGATAGTCCTCCCTCTCACCCCAAGACCAATCCTCCATGCTAACTGAAATAGCCCGGGGATTGGTCCCAAGGGGAAAAGGAAGAGGGATACTGTGTATGTGGGAGAAGTCCTCTGCACCGTAGGACGGCATGGTTACCCAGGAAAACCAGAATGGGATGGATTGCACGTCCTTCTAAGATGATGGCATAATCACTGTCTGGAAGACACAACCATACGAACAAAGGTAAGAGGCAGGCTAGGAAAAGGTAGCACACATAAGTAGGCAGTTCCACTTCATTCAGTCCACTGCTGCCTCTCCGTTTTCTCTTTTGAGAACTACTCACCCTTTGGAAAAGCATCCAAGAAATGTAGAGGGAGTAGGTGGGAAAGGACCCCTATTACTAGTCATAGGGGGGAAGGAATCCCAGGAAGGAAACAACCAAGTAGCAGAGGGTTCAGTGTTAGTAGCGGGAACAGGTAGCACAGTTGTGGTCTTTCAGGAAAGGCAAATGAAGTTTCCTCTCTGAATTGCAGGTTGGAGTGTCACTATGTGCAGGAAGACCAGTTATATACAGAATATAGATCCAAGGAAAGCGAGCAGTGAACGTACCTCACTCACTTAGGGTAAGGGATCAGCAGCTCCCTTACAGGCACGTGAGTGAGCGCAGTGATCCTGCTGTCCTTACTTCTTCTTGACTTGAGCGGTGTACCGCTCCTGCGGTCTCTGAATTATGCTCAACATAAATGGTGAGTAAAAAATATAGAAGAAGAGGGGAGAGCTCCTGCGGTCTCCGTTGTAGGTACAAAATAATGGAGGGAGTGAATAACGAAAAGAAAGGGGGAGCACCGCTCCAGCGTTCCTCCACAAGCGCTGGGAATCCGCTCTTCACGAGCACTGAGTTCCACTCCTCACGAGCGCTTAAATGCCACCGAAATGTCACAAACAGGAACCGCTCCAGCGATTCCTTAAGGGAGATCTCGGTAGGACGCTGAAACATTCAGGAGATCCTGTGCGCAGTGTGGGTCCTTCTCCCAGGACCCAGAAGCAAGAGCCGTAAAGCCAAGCACCTTGGCAACGGGAGACACTAGTCATTATAGGCGAGCGTGTTCCACGTGATCTGAGACGTCATTCCACTGGAAAAAGAAGAGAGAGTAAAGCGACAGAACACCGGCAACCTTCACCAGAGAGACATGGCAAAGGAAGGGCCATTCACACTAACTTACACGCAACCCACCATGAAGGATCTGGTTTAGAGGTGGTTCTTGGCGTCCCGCCCCCTCCTCCCGGGAGTGAGTGTGGTCCCTAAGCAGTCCGGGTGGTAACAGTTGAGCATTTGGAAGCATATTTTACTTGCCTGTACCAAGTCCTGCCTGGTTCTAGAAATAAAACATAATTATACTGTGGGCAGGCTGCTGGATCACGGGGTGAAAGGGGACACGGGACACAAAGAAAGGTGGCTTTAAGGGTTTTTATTGATCCTTTTCTTCCCCTTCTTTGTCCTTTGTGTGACAATATGTTCAAAATGAAGGTAAAGGTAACACAAATATATATAAAGGTCCTCCGCTGTTCTTCCCGGCTCCTTCTTTCGTTTCGTACCTCGGGTCTTTGCACAGCAGGGGTTCTAGGGCATCTCTCCTTCTAGCTCTCGGCTCCAGGGGGGGGTGGGAAAAGAAGAAGAAATAACAAACGGGAGTTACCACCGGGCTTGGCTTTCTATACTATTATGTGTGCAACCACCACCGGACTCTGTGAAGTGAAAAGGGGGGGAGGGGAAGTGAGGGGATTCCGCTGTGCATCTAGCAAACACACGCGTGACTCATCTCCCTGTGCTACCCCACCACCCCCACCAAACTATCTCCCTTCCGGCACT
Source organism: Triturus cristatus (assembly GCF_964204655.1). Taxonomy (NCBI): domain Eukaryota; kingdom Metazoa; phylum Chordata; class Amphibia; order Caudata; family Salamandridae; genus Triturus; species Triturus cristatus. Next base: position 423,527,694 of record NC_140587.1, read on the forward strand.
TGCCTTAAGCCACGACCCGTGTCCAGGGCCGTGGCGTTGGGACCCGGGGCGTTCCCTCTCTTAGTCGGGCCGCCGGGCTCTAGCACAGTGTATGTAACGCGCTCCTGTGCTTCGGGTCTTCTGTTTTCTTCCTCGTTCTCACCTCGTTCTCACCTCTTCTCCTTTGCCTCCGTTTCCGCGCTTCTCCTCTCGGTGTACTCCCACACCCCGTTCTCCTGCTCGATGCCTTTTCTTCCATCCGCTCCCGATGACGTCAGCCGCTCCTCCTCAGACCCTTCATCAGCCACTAGACCGCTCGGATCTTCCGCTGCGGGTCGTGCGTCCCAACCGTCCTCCTGACACTTCCGGTCTGTCTCACGGCTGTACTCCTCACATATACATTTTATATACTTACCTAATTGATTCAAATTTTGTTTCTGAGTGTGTGTAATCAGTCCTTGATTGAGTTAATACAATAAATGCATAACACACCCTCCTGATTAGCCTAACTGCTCGACCACACTACCACAAAGAGAGCTGTTAGTGATTATCTAATTTAGCCTCTGCTATACCCCTGGGGATCCCCTGGACTCTGTGCACACTATACCTTACTTTGGTATAGTATATACAGAGCCAGCTTCCTACAACCAGGAATATGCAGCTCATCACTGTGACATATCATAAACGAAGTGCCCAGCATTTAAAACATGTATTGTTTACATCTTTCTGTATCCTAGTATGTGTTTTAAATTTGCACCTCGGTTGTGCTGTGATCCTGAAGGCCATCTAACAGTGTCAAAGTGTGCTATATTTTCGTGTAGTTCGATCGAAGCATAGCATTTCTCTACAATTCCTTTTATATCATGACAAAAAAAAAATCCCACACAGGAAGAATTTGTGATCTCTGGCTACCAAAATCAAAACTACAATAATGATAAAAATTCAATGGCAGGACATGGAAGCTCTGAATATGTATTACTCTGTCTATTCGCGACAACACCAACTATTAGCAAAATATAAACAGGCTTTATTTTTAAGGAATGTGAGGGTTCGAAAGTTAAACCTACTGGTATCCTCCATGCTAAGGAAATGATCAATCACTTATTCTTCACTGCTGAGCATCAACATAAGTGATTGTTTTTCAAATGCCTTTCACAGGATATATGTGTGCAGTTTAGTGTTTCAATGTTTCTTGAAATGTATGCGTCCCGCAATGACCTGTTTTATGTGGCTTGGTTTTGCTTGCTATGTTTGCTTATTTAATTTGGTAGCTGTAGGAAGTCCTGGTGTGCTGTAAAGTGATGCATGTGTAAGTGTGCATACTCCCAACAACCCATTATCTGATTTGAGGGATACTGCAAGTGATATCTGTCTCTGGGCTGGCAGGGCACCTCTGTCCTTTCAGAAGTGCTCATTGATTCAGGACAGAGCACACAGTTCAATACATGCTCTGTATGTAGCCTGTTCTCTGTGGTGTGGTCCTTCTTCCACAGGGGCATTAGACTGCAACACCAAAAGACAGATGTGGTGGTCAGACATGGAGCCGACGCTATGATTTGAAGAGACACATTTTCACCTGTGTGATACACCTTGGATTCTTAAGGGCTCACATCTGTGACGCACCTGCCCCACTCTTAAAATGATGCCTGTGAGGTAGACATCAGATACCTCCCAAGGGGACTGTATTTGGAGCAGAGAAACTCCTCAATTAATTGGCTGACCTTCTTCCTCCTATTGTCTTAGCTATTACTGTTCAGGGGAGCCTTCTTGTTAGGTATTTCTGTAGTTGAGGGGACCTTCTCCTTCAGCAACAGCCAATATTCCTCTTAGAGCCTATAACAGCCCAAAGTTCAGTGAGGTCTTTCCCAGTCAACGAAGTGGTTGAATGTGTATATAGATTTATCGTCTATATTTCACATCCGGTGAGAAGATGGCTGGGTGCAGCCGTGTCAATGGAGGGTGAGCGAGTTTATGAGGAGGTTGGCATGGAAGTGTATCTATCAGAGGTGTAGGATGCCTCAGTGCAAAAAGCAGTGTCCAAGGTATTGAATCCGCTGAGCAGGCAGTTGCTGTAACAAGGTGGCCTTCCGCTGCAAACTTTTTACCCACACGTAGTGGAAAATCCAGTGGGTGAACCACAGGTGTTAGGGGCCTCTGGGAACCACCACAGAGTCAAGAGAAAATCACCCCCCCCCCCCCCCCTTAGCATAATTTGAGACACTTAGGGGAGCTCTCCTGGAAAAATCATGTATTCTGGGTATAATAACCACTGGCTGGCAAGTGGACTTCTTCCACACTTTTGGCAGCCTGACTGCCTCTACAAATGATTTCTCTCCATGTAGGAGGTGGGAGAACTGGATGTGGAAGGGAAGGGAGAACTCCGATCAGGGAAAGAATCTACAGGCCATTGTGGCCATGCCCTACTAGGAAATGCTCCAGGGGAATGGACATCCCAGGAGACCAATTTGTGGCTTCAGAAGGGGCAGCGAAGACATGTTCAAAGCAAGGGACTTTTGCCTCCTTGCTGCTGGGAATGGGCTACAAAGGTAGCCAAATACGTTTGGAATAGACTCCACAAACCTTTGGAAAAGGAGGTCTGAGGGCATAAATAGATGTCAAGTTGCCCACTTTATTGGGAAGATTCCTTATGGACCTGAAAAAAGCTGAGACCGTTCCTGGAAGTAATGCTAAGGCAAGATGCTGAACATAGTGGCTCCCTTAACAAAGATTCTGGATGTGGCTGAGGAGGCCAAGGTCTTGGGGCAACTCATTTCTTTAGATGCCTTATCTGGCTATGCTCAGTAAGCCTTTTGCTTTTTTAGGAATGCAAGCTTCACAATCTCCATGGAGAGAAGACTCTCCCTACTTATCAGGGTAGTCCTGAAACTGCTGGAATTAGCCTCAAAGGATGCTGGTTTTGTGACCAAAGGGCTTCCTCTTCAGGGGGCCCTTTGTCAAGGAACTACAGACGTTTGTAGCTACTTTCAGTTCCCTTAACTAACAAAGCCCAGTGCTCATTGAAAAGGATCTTTATCCCACAGGGTTTTGGTGGGCCTGGATGAGACGGGGGACAATAGTCTTGCTGGCCGGTTTTCTAAGGCTCCCAGAAGGGGCAGGCTTTCAAATGCAATAACCAGTGGTCAGATTCAATTTGCTTGGAAAGCTACTTCCTACGAAAGAAGGACATTGAGGATTCAGTATTAACAACTCAGGCGGCTGCCAAGGTGAGCAGCCTTCCTTCCCATCTAAAACTGGAAGGTCAGTTTAGCCTTTTTCTTCACAAATGGAAGAAGGTTACCTGGAATGCCGTGTTCTTCAGACAGTGTGGGGTTGCCACACTGAATTCTTAGGGACTCTGATGCAGAAGAGGAGGCCTCTGTCTCAGCGTTTCTTCTTGAATGAACAAAAGGTGAAAGACGAGGAAATCCTCAGTTTAGAAAGCAAAAGAGACATTGTTGTGACAAACCTCCATCCCAGGGATTGCATCAGCAACGTTTTGTTAGTGGAAAAAGATTTTCCAGACAGTGATCCGTCTAAGAGAGCTGGAGGGCATCCATCTTCTATTGTGAATAAAGAGGGTAATGCATAATCCTCGTCTCATTGTCATTAAGAGGAATAGGCCTCCTTACATTGCATGCCTTTTCTCCGCATGCAATTAAAACGCGGTTGTTAAAACGATTGCGTTGTAACAACGCATACCATTATGCCTAGGTAGGGGGGGCACTGAATGTTGGAATAGTATAATTTACTGCAGTATGTGCAACTGTAGGGAAGGTGTTGGATTTTAAATCCAACACCTTCTGCTCCCTCCGCAAGTCGTTGTTATGACTTGCGGAATAATGGTATGCATTGTTACAATGTGGTCATTCTAACAACTGCGTTGTAATTACATGCGTTGAAAAGGATTTGTGGTAAGCATTGTTTACCCATTAAGAGATTCTTAACTTTCCTTCATGATAGATAGGACATTTTGATTGTGCTTCACTCTGACATCAATCTACATATTTCATCCACTCTCTTCTCTGACCTAAAGTAACTCACAATAATCCGACAATAAACCTGTCTCGCACCTCCCCCTCCACTTCCTATTTCTTTCCACTACCTCGTACCCACTTTCCTGGGATCTGCCTTCATGATGCACTCAACCACTCCTCCTAGCTCACCCTCTCTTGTCATTTCCCCAGTGCCAAATAAAGCACTCCTTCTCACCACTACATTGCCAGCACTACAGGCCCCTTTCTTTTGTCCCCTTCTCCCTCAGGAGTCCCTTTATTTTACCTCCCCACCCAGAAGCCAATTTCCAAGCTAGCTCCCTTGAACCTCTTTAACTGTACACCCCTGCTCCTTCACATCTCTACGCTCCCTCTTCTCTCATGGGCATGTATAATAGATCTCAATAGCACTCCCCTGAATTAGCATTAGAAACAACCTAGAGAACATCCCTCTTTTCTCCTCCTCACTTTCAACCACCCTTCCCTCCTTTGACACCTCCCTATTTTTTGCCCCCACTACACTTTCTCAAAAACCATGCCATACTCTGACCCCTAGCAGAAATCACCCTAGAAGCTAGCCTCCCCTCCCTCACCACAGTCTCTTCCTCACTGTAGAGCATATCAGTAAAAACTTGGCATCATCCCCCAAGAAATTAGAATTTTGAAAACCCTGTTACCGCCTAACCTGAGTCCTTTCTTATAGGCTTCCTAAACCTTTCTCCAGTAACTTCTTACCCAATCCTTTTTTCCCCCCAAAGTTTTCTATAATGCGAACTTGACCCGAAATCCGGTATCGGAGCGCTTTACATGAGCACCAGTTGCGTTACATGAGGACATATCCATTTTTGTTAGGCACGGAGGGATTAAGTGATTTCCCCTGTATCATAGGATGTTGAGCGTCTCTGCCGAGACTCGAACCTGGTTCCCTAGCTCTGAGGTTTACTGCCCTAGCCGTTAGGCTGTATCCTCTCTACTTTCCAACTTTCCACTTCTCATTACCCATTACTACTCACTAGGGGTGGCTGTTCTGTCCAGTGGGTGGTAAGGCGGATGTCACATTAACAAATATTTTTTTAAATAAAATAACGGGCAGACTTTCTACCACCAGCTTGGTCCTAGATGGAAGGGCGGGGCCAGGTGTAGCAATGTATTCAGGAAGCTGGCCTTTTGGGGTCATCAGGGCAGTCTACAAAGTGGTAGATGCGGGGTCCAGAACTTATACAGTTCTACGGGACTGGACAGGGACTCCACCCCCAATAAGGAAATTGTATTAGTGCAAAATTGGGTGGCTACCCTCTCCGGGCTTCCTTCCTGTGCAAACTTAGAAACTTTAAAGTCTGACTTGGGTTTACACCAGATGTGTAGTCCTAAACTGGGCACCTCGAAAATAACCCATTTGGTAATAAATACATGCTTAATACACAAAGAGGCAGCACCTGAGTGCACACCTTATTTTGTCACGTGCACATAGCCACGCGTAGCTTCGAAAACACTCAGTGAAAGTGTCTGCATGACACGCAATTACATGTGCATACAGTCTCTCATACATACTTTTATGTACAGACGCGCATTAGCACACCCCTAGGAAACATAGCCTGTCTCAAAACCCTGTTGGATGAGCGTTGGTTTTATTGCACAAATTGTGTAACATCCTTTCAATTGGATGTTTTGCAAATTGATATGCACACATTTCTTGCACGCTTGCTGCATATAGATTTTCTGTGTAGCATGTTTTGCACGTACATGTATATAGGGTTTCTTGCATGTGGTGTACAGAATTCCACCCATACTTGCAGAGCACTTGTTTTATTGCATGCAACCTTTTTAGGTCTCGCCTGAGCCAGCGCTTTAGCGCAGCTCTGGCGAGAGCTTTAGAAAGCGGGATTTGGAAGTGCAAACTAGTGCTTTTCAGGCCGCCAACTACAGTGTATGTGCGCCGGGCGCGCGCACCATTTGTCAGCCTGCTGATCACTTTCGCGGCCGCTTTAATGTTCTCAGTGAGCCACGCGGCCACTGAGAGCATCAAAGCGGCCGCGAAAGTGCTCACCATATGCCAGCCTTCCCTGTGTTGTTTCAGCACTCACCCCCCTCCCCCCCCCCTTTCCATGTTACCCGTGTTGCTCATTTTCTCTTTCATGGCCGCGCGGCGTTAATTTCACGGCCGCGCGGCCAATGCTTGTTTTGCAATTGTTACAAAGCGACAAATATTTTTGGGGAAAGTGCCCCCTCAGCTTTCAGAGACCGGCAATGAGTGAGGACTCGATTGATTGGCTGTGCTCCAGCCCTACTGCCGAATTGCGTAATCTCAGCATTTCCTTTCAGCCTGTCCTGCCTCTAGGTCATTGTTTGCTTACTCCTTCTAATCGTGTCGGGCAGTCTTTTTTTATGTGGAGTTCTTAAGATTTCATCGCACTGTTTTAATTGTATCTTGCGTATCACTTTGGTACATTTTTCACAGCATTGCTAATTTCTGCTCACAAGTCGTTGCTGTGAATGAATATACACACTGCCTTCAATTTCGGCCAGTGCGATATGTCCGGTGTTATATTTTTTCCAGCTATCCTTGAAGCAGTGTGGCATGCCATCCCCACATTGCCTATAATGCTTATAAGTAAACAGAAAACAAACAAGCGACTGAAGTCAGATTAAAAAACAAAAAACCCTCACCCCTTCCAGCACCGCAATGCATGGATTGGTTTTATTTACTTTCAAGGGACCGACATAGTCATGCGTTGTGCTGCACGTTACCACTGCAGACATCATGCAATGCACTTTAGCGTTGCAATAAGAAAAGCAAACCTACAAGACCAAAAATCCAAAGTGCTGTTGGTGAAAACAGCTGGCTATGTGACGGTGAATATTATCAACAAGCATTGGCATAGCCAATAGGTCTCGCTTTTTGGACCGTATAACTATTTAGTTATGCAGCAGAATATCCTTGGTGCAACAACACCAACTGTTTCATGGCTAAACACTTATAAGGTCCCAAAAGCGAGACCTATTGGCTATACCAATGCTTGTTTGCATTTTCGTGCAGCTTCCCATGTGTAGATTTTACTTGCACGAACCATCTCAACCCCTAAACTACGGCACAGAATAGAAACCTCTGTCTGGAGGCCATAGGCACTTCGGTTAAAACATACACTGCCTCCTCACACAGAACTGACCATTGAACACGCAGAGTCGTTTCCAGTGACCTTCCTGCGCACTCACCGTGGATTGGTGGGGGGTTAGGGAGTGGGAAATAGGGGGCACCGAAAACAGATGCATTCAATCAGCACTTGACAGATGGGGCTGGGGTGGCAATGCGGCCTGTTCAGGATTGGATTATTGATGAGCCAGCCATGCCAGGGCTCTGTTGCATCCTGGCTGCACAGAGCCCTACGAAGGCCTGCACAGGACATCCCTCTTGCTGCAGTGCTTGCGTCAGCACAGTGCAGGCTGTAGACTTCAGGGAGCATCTCTGAAAGAGGCAGCGTCCGTACAACACTGTGACAAACCTGGGGATTGCTGCGGGGGTAATCTGTAGAAAAGATGAGGAAAAATCACATCTAACTTTGGTGCTCCTAGCCCCACTCACTGCTTGCAGGGTCCAGACTCTTGGAAGAGAGCCGTCCGGCTAGGCTCTGGATCCACTCCCACTGGCACTCAGTTCGCTAGCTCTCAATCTCGTAGTCCAGCTTCAGCTGGAAGTGCCGTCCCCGGAGGTAGTCATCGTCACTGTGACGTAATCTGCACTGGCTCCCTGACTCCTCACCCCAAGGCTAATCCAGACGATGCTCTAATGCTGGTAATACTATTACCAGCATGAGAGAAGCGCTGAGATTGGTGTGAGCGAGCCGGTTCTCCGCTCACAAAGGGACCAGGAGCCTGTGTCTGCTGCACCCAGCTGTGCAACACACCTTGGGTTGGAGGTTGTTAAGTGCGCATGACGGTTTGGCCGTTCTAAGGCAGCCGGCCTAACCGTCCTGTGCAATTACAGTTCTCACCACTACTCCTCCCCCTGCTGCAGCTGTCAATCAAGGATTGCCTGGCCCTGGCCCTGACACTTCCCCCCCCACTCCTCCCTCCTCTTTACACACCCCACTCAGCTCAGTCAGCTCGCTGGCAGCCAGAATGAGAAAAGTATTGATGATGATTACAATTTTTTATGCTTCAATTTGCAGTGGGGCGGCATTCCTCTGCCCTAAGGAGGAGCCACTACTGCTACTCACTCTCTGCCTCAGTTTCTATACTTCTCAACTTCCCCTTCTCATTCATACTCATTCAATGCAATTCCATTGCCGTAGGAAATCCAATCTCCCTTCTAGAAGACTTTGTCCTTCCAGTCTTATCAAGAACAATGTCTCCATAACACTTTGCTTGACTCTTAAGCAGTCCCCCACCCTAAACTGCGCTCTTCAAAACTGCTGGTCTTCAGCTTCCAAATAAGCATGCATTTTTCGACTGTCATCCTTAACCGTAATCTTGATGTTCTTTTTCTTAATGAAATCTGGTTCAATCACTTCTCTCACCACTTCTCTCACCTTCAGCCTTCCTAATTACTCCATCATCAGACCTGATCACCGGGGGAAAACAGGGCATCATCACCATAATTCACAAAAGCGCCTTTCCAATTCCCTAGACCTGCACTCCCTTTTTCTTTTTGCAATCTCCTCCAAGCTAATCTCTACCTTTTTAACCTGAATATGCTGAGATTGACTGTCATCTGCCATCCAGTGGAAATAACTTCATCTTAATAAAGGAACTCCTAGGACTTCTCCATCTCTTTTCTCCCTTTTGACACCATCCTCCAGGCAATTTTCAATATTTGATGGACCAGATCCCCTGACCCAATCACGCCTGATTTGACATTTTTCCTCTCAGGCAATGATCTTCTACAACACTGTAAGAAACCTACTCATGGTAAAGGCTCAATGCTCGACCTTATAATTTCCAAACAAGTTTGTGTCCAAACTCTAGATCCAATAATTTTGGACTGGACGGACCAATTCATCATCTCTTTTTATATTTCTCCATCCCACCACTGACATCCCACTCAGTCCATATGTGAATACATTTGGTGCTATGGCTATTGACATATTGACAGAGATCGTTTGAGCACCTGCATGTCCTCTACATCCATCTTTCTACCTTCCTCATATAACACAAATCTTCTTCTCCAATAGTTCCACACTTCCATGCAACTCATTCTTTTTTTTTTTTTAAACTCTTTTTATTAACATTTTCATTTTCAACCAGCACTGCAATACCATATCGTTCTTTAAAACGTACATTACATTGTTCTCGTTTCAGCCTTTGTCGTGCACTAAGGACCTCTTTCGGTGCCCTCAGGACCCTAGCAGCCTTCTCCTCAACCACATCAAACATCTCTTGTCATGTCTCTTTATACACACCCCAGCTAGTCGGAATCGTCTGACAGCGATTCGTCCTGCGGGGGATCACAGATGTTGCCCCGATATTCATTCCACTTCCCCCATATCTTAGTCCATTTTTTGGGGCATCCTCTGTGTACGTAGACCGATTTTTCAGTTACCATTAGTTCGTCCATACCATTACACCATTTTCGGAGTGTCGGGGCCTGCCTGGCTCCCCACTGTTGCACAATGTCTCTTTTCGCTAAGGCCATCCCTAGTGCTACCCATGTTTGCACTGTCTGAGTAATGTCCGCTGCCTCCCAGACATTCAGGATACACCCCCTTGGTTCAGGAACCAATGTTACACCTGTCACCTGCGCGATTGTACGCATGATTGCTTTCCAATAGTTTTGGATGTCTACACATTGCCATATTATGTGCCAGAACGTGCCCGGTTCCCCACACTGTCGAACGCAAAGCGGTGTATCGGCTCTGTGCAATTTATGCAGTAGTGTCCTGGTGTAGTAGGTACGGTGCAGTATCTTCAGTTGTATTAATTTAAATCTAGCTGAGATCGCCACTTCTCGTGGGGATGCCAGCGCGTCCTACCAATCTGTCTCATCCAACTCACCCACGTCAGTCTCCCATCTAGCTTTTAGGGTTTGTGTTGGGTCTGGTTGATTATTTATGATTTTTTTGTATGTGAGTGATATAGCTTTCTTCGTCATATGGTCAGTAAGGAGCCTGTCCTCGAGGGGTGAGGATTCTGGAAGTTTTGTGCCTTGTGGTATGAGTGCTGTGAGTGCATGCCTTATTTGTAAGTATCGAAACGCCTCTGCGTCAGCCATCCCATAGCTCTGTTGCAGCTGCGCGAATGGGAAGGTTTCCCCCTTTTTCCACATGTCCCCCACCCTCGAAATACCGATCAGGTCCCGTTGTTTGAATCCCTTTGTGTTCTTTAGCCTTCCTAGTTTATTTGTGTCCCAGAGTGGTGTCGCCTGCGTGATGACTCCTTCCCACCCCATATCCCTCTGCACTTCGTGCCAGATCTTAATTGTATGGGCTGTAGGGCCTATAAGATGCTTATGTTGATTCCTGTTGTAGAGTACTCCCATAAGATTATCTGCACCCAGCAGATGCCTATCCATACGATAGGCCGGGTCTCCCTGATCAGGGTGAATCCATTGGTTGATTACCGCGAGGTGTGAGGCCCAGTAATATACCTTAATGTGTGGGAGCGCTATCCCTCCATCATACCAGCCCTTCACTAGTTTGTGCGTCGCTATACGCGTCGCCTTGCCATCCCACAGCAGCTTCCTGAGTTCACTATTTACTTCCCTGAAGTACGATGGGGCTATCGGAAATGTTGTATTTTGCAGGGCGTACAGAAACCTCGGGAGTGCCATCATTTTAAAGAGGGCTGCCCTGCCTAATAGGGTGAGCGGCAGTGTACGCCAGCACTGCACATCCCTGCGGAATCGCTCCAGCGGTTTCTTGAGATTTTCAGCTATGAAGTGGGATTCCTGCGCCGTGATGTGGATGCCCAAATATTTGAACCCATCAGGCACAATCTTGGCAGCACAGTTGCGTGGGAGTCGAGGCTGATCGCCTGAGAGTACATAAATATGCGATTTCGTCCAATTTATGGTATACCCTGAAAACCGGCCGAACGCCACACAAATATCCATGAGGCAATTGAGGGAGCGGGCCGGTGAGGCCAGATAGAGGAGTATGTCGTCCGCGTAGAGCGATATTCTGTCTTCCCACCCCGGCGCCCACTTGAGCCCACGGATTACTTGGTCTTGTCGTATCCACGCCGCCAAGAGTTCCAGCACTAGTGCGAATAGAAGCGGCGACAATGGACATCCCTGCCGAGTCCCTTTAGCCAGGGGAAAGGTGCCTGAGATTCTCCCATTGGCCACCACTTGTGCCATAGGTTTCGTGTATAGCAGTTCCACCCATTTTATGAATTTGGGACCGAAACCCAAATGGTGAAGTACCGCGAATAAAAATGGCCATTCCACCATATCGAACGCCATTTGTGCGTCCAGGGAAAGAATTATGGCGTCCTCTTGGATGAGGGATTTGCGTGCCATGACACTATGCACTCGCCTCAGGTTTAGCGCCGTGTTCCGATGCGGCATAAACCCCGATTGATCCGGCTGAACCACCGTCCCCAGACAAGGCTGGAGCCGCATTGCCAGCACCTTGGCCAGTATCTTTGCTTCTGCGTTGATCAGGGATATGGGCCGGTATGACATGCAACTGTTTGTCGGTTTGCCCGGCTTGTGTATTGCTACTATCGTAGCCAAGCGCTGGTCCCTGGGAAGTTCCCCCTTCTCTAAGCTATCATTGTACATGTTCAAGAGGTGGGGTGTTAGGACCGTAGCCAGGTGTCTGAAGAGTTCCACTGGGATACCATTAGGCCCCAGAGCTTTACCTGTGTGGAGTGCGAGTATAGCCTGAGTCGTTTCTTCCTGTGTAATGTCCGCCTCAAGCGCCTGCACTGCTGTTTGAGCCAACTTTGGCATTTAGATGTCGTGCAGGAAGGCTCTGTTGTCTTCTATGGTGGCCGTAGCGGTCGGCGTATATATGCGTTCATAGTGTGCCGCCTGTTCCTCTACTATGGCCTGGGGTTCTGTGATTGGCGCGCCCTGTTGTGTGGCAAGCTCTACTATCCACCTATTAGCTTTGTCTTTTTTGTCTAACCAGGCCAGTAGCTTACCTGCTTTGTCCCCCTGTTCGTATACTGTGTGCCTTGTAGTCTGCAGTCTAGATTTTGTCTCCTCCCATACAAATGTCCTGTATTCTTGTTGTGCCAGCTGTAGCCCATGTGTGGTCGCCGCCGTAACGTTGGCGGCGTATTCCGCCTCTGCCCTTTGCAAGTTCTCTTCTAGGGAGCGGAGTTGTTGGCGCTGGCGCTTCTTGTGGTGCGACACGGATGATATGGCCTGGCCCCGCAGGACCGCTTTATAGGCTTCCCAGAGCGCCGCTGGCGACTTCACCGTGTGTTCATTCTCATTAAAGTATCGTTTTGTGGCGGTGACCAATGTTTTCTTGATCTCTTTAATTGTTAAATAATATGGGTAAATCGGGACGAGCCTACGCCTGTCTGGGATGCCTGATGAGCAGGTGAGCATTATCGGGGAGTGCATGCAACTCATTCTTGATGAAATCACCCCTCTCTACAAGAAAATACTTCATAGAACTAAAACTTCCAAAAGGTTCTCGGTCTCAAGAGATTCTCTGTCAGGAGAGCCAAATGCGTAAGGCAACTCAAACTTAAAAGGAAATGCTACAAAGTCTCAATCCTCGCAACCAAAGCATCATGCCTGCAGAGTACCTGAATTAACACATGTTCAAATTAACCTTTCAAAGAACAGTTGTAAGAAACTATTTGAAATCTTTCAGTCTCAAACTGGTGCCTAGTTTCGAAGCACCTATTTTATTATCCTAATGCTTCCAGATGTAATAAATGCTCTTCATTTTTACTAACAAAATAAATTTGACAGCAACTCAATATTTCCAATAACATCTCCTTGGATCAGAGGTGAACTCTCTCAAATTCCTGCTCGTAATCCATCTTTCCATGCCATCCCAGCACCAAACTGACCCCCCCCCCCCCCCCCTCTGCCATCGCCATTGTCTCAAGACCTCGCTGGGGTCCTTCTTCTTCATTGGCATGCCCTCACCAAGTCTTGTCTGTCGAATGGAGTTGTATCAAAATGCCTTAGAGATGGCATGCAAAACACCTACTTAAGAAAACTAACCTAGACCTCTCTAATGTTGAACACTACAGCCCTCTCCCAAGTCTCCCATTTCTGGACCAAAGTATTTAGAAATATGTATTCTCTCAAATGGTTAGACATATCCAAGAAAACAACCATTGGGGATGTTCAACCCTATTTTTCTGGGTGATTGATGATATCCTCTGCACTTTCCATAAGACTGCCTCTGCCTTCTCAATATACTGTATTTACTTGTTGCTTTTAATACAGTTGATCAAAAAAATTCCTTGACACTCTGGAAAAAGGATAGGTCTGGCGGGAAATAGCCTGCAGTGGTTTCACTGGTATTTCTCAAATGGTTCTCAAATGTTCAAAATTGACAACACTTTAATTACTCACCCATTGGATATGGTGGCTCTCAGGACTCCATGCTATTACTCATTCCCTTCAACATCTGTGCTGAGCCCCAGGGTGAACTCCTTAAAGACCTTGGGGCCTCTTTCCACAAATATGCAAAGGTTTATTTCAAACTGGACATCCATGGTTTTAGCCCCCAGATACAATCCTTATTTCAGATTACCCACAAATGGATAAAGCAAATCAGTTCAAATGTAATTATTTGAAGACTGAACTCCATCAGATCCATTTACTGACCTTATCTGGAGTGGATTTCTAATATCAACAGGCATCACCCCTTAATTTGCCACTTTGGACAGGTCTTGGGTTTCCTGATTGAATCTCAACTTCAAAACTCAAATTATTAACATGGCCAAGACAGTCAGGTTCCACTTACACATCCTCAAAAAACGAAACTATATTCACTCCTTCGGTGATTCGAAGGTGGCATTTGAGGCAATGATAATCGCCTTTATTGATGGGTCTGTACTGGCCTGTGTGAAAATAGACTAGTTCCACTCATTGCAGTGCTAGATTCTGCCAGGCTCCTCTCTGTTATGAAAAGAAGTTACACCCGCACACGCTTATCTTAAGTGGTTACCGATCAAGGCACCTTGTACTTGGGAAACTGCCTGCCTCTGAACCTCCAAACCTCAAAATATCTAGCCCTGAAAATGTCCTTGTCTGAAGGCTCTCTCTGACTCCTCTGTACTGTCAACAGATATCACTCCACTTGATGTTTCTGGAAAATATCCATTATTTATAGATCTTTGTTTTCTGTATTTATCCCAGAATCTGGAACATCCACCCTCCTCCCATTAAAAATGTACCTTCTTTTTATCTGAGATCACTTCTTAAGAACCTGCTCCAAAAGGAATACCTGCACCTACAGTCCAATTCTGCCCTCATAAACGCCTTCCTCAGTGTCATCGGCTGTCTCCCTTCTGAAAGCTCCTTAACTTACGCTGCTCGGCTGCTGAACACTCCCTGTGACAGTCTCTTATTTGTGTGTGTGTGTGTGTGTCTGTCTGTCTGTCTCTCGGTCTCTCTGTCGGTCTCTCTGTCGGTCTCTCTGTCGGTCTCTCTGTCTGTCTCTCTGTTTGTCTCTCGGTCTCTCTGTCTGTCTGTCTGTCTGTCTCTCGGTCTCTCTGTCGGTCTCTCTGTCTGTCTCTCTGTTTGTCTCTCGGTCTCTCGGTCTCTCGGTCTCTCGGTCTCTCGGTCTCTCGGTCTCTCGGTCTCTCGGTCTCTCGGTCTCTCTGTCTCTCTGTCTCTCTGTCTCTCTGTCTCTCTGTCTCTCGGTCTCTCGGTCTCTCGGTCTCTCGGTCTCTCTGTCTCTCTGTCTCTCTGTCTCTCTGTCTCTCTGTCTCTCGGTCTCTCTGTCTCTCTGTCTCTCTGTCTCTCTGTCTCTCTGTCTCTCTGTCTCTCTGTCTCTCTGTCTCTCTGTCTCTCTGTCTCTCTGTCTCTCTGTCTCTCTGTCTCTCTGTCTCTCTGTCTCTCTGTCTCTCTGTCTCTCTGTCTCTCTGTCTCTCTGTCTCTCTGTCTCTCTGTCTCTCTGTCTCTCTGTCTCTCTGTCTCTCTGTCTCTCTGTCTCTCTGTCTCTCTGTCTCTCTGTCTCTCTGTCTCTCTGTCTCTCTGTCTCTCTGTCTCTCTGTCTCTCTGTCTCTCTGTCTCTCTGTCTCTCTGTCTCTCTGTCTCTCTGTCTCTCTGTCTCTCTGTCTCTCTGTCTCTCTGTCTCTCTGTCTCTCTGTCTCTCTGTCTCTCTGTCTCTCTGTCTCTCTGTCTCTCTGTCTCTCTGTCTCTCTGTCTCTCTGTCTCTCTGTCTCTCTGTCTCTCTGTCTCTCTGTCTCTCTGTCTCTCTGTCTCTCTGTCTCTCTGTCTCTCTGTCTGTCTGTCTGTCTGTCTGTCTCTCGGTCTGTCTGTCTGTCTGTCTGTCTCTCGGTCTGTCTGTCTGTCTGTCTGTCTCTCGGTCTGTCTGTCTGTCTGTCTGTCTCTCGGTCTGTCTGTCTGTCTGTCTGTCTCTCGGTCTGTCTGTCTGTCTGTCTGTCTCTCGGTCTGTCTGTCTGTCTCTCGGTCTGTCTGTCTGTCTCTCGGTCTGTCTGTCTGTCTCTCGGTCTGTCTGTCTGTCTCTCGGTCTGTCTGTCTGTCTGTCTGTCTCTCGGTCTGTCTGTCTGTCTCTCGGTCTGTCTGTCTGTCTCTCGGTCTGTCTGTCTGTCTCTCGGTCTGTCTGTCTGTCTCTCGGTCTGTCTGTCTGTCTCTCGGTCTGTCTGTCTGTCTCTCGGTCTGTCTGTCTGTCTCTCGGTCTGTCTGTCTGTCTCTCGGTCTGTCTGTCTGTCTCTCGGTCTGTCTGTCTGTCTCTCGGTCTGTCTGTCTGTCTCTCGGTCTGTCTGTCTGTCTCTCGGTCTGTCTGTCTGTCTCTCGGTCTGTCTGTCTGTCTCTCGGTCTGTCTGTCTGTCTCTCGGTCTGTCTGTCTGTCTCTCGGTCTGTCTGTCTGTCTCTCGGTCTGTCTGTCTCTCGGTCTGTCTGTCTCTCGGTCTGTCTGTCTCTCGGTCTGTCTGTCTCTCGGTCTGTCTGTCTCTCGGTCTGTCTGTCTCTCGGTCTGTCTGTCTCTCGGTCTGTCTGTCTCTCGGTCTGTCTGTCTCTCGGTCTGTCTGTCTCTCGGTCTGTCTGTCTCTCGGTCTGTCTGTCTCTCGGTCTGTCTGTCTCTCGGTCTGTCTGTCTCTCGGTCTGTCTGTCTCTCGGTCTGTCTGTCTCTCGGTCTGTCTGTCGCTCGGTCTGTCTGTCTCTCGGTCTGTCTGTCGCTCGGTCTGTCTCTCGCTCGGTCTGTCTCTCGCTCGGTCTGTCTGTCTCTCGGTCTGTCTGTCGCTCGGTCTGTCTCTCGCTCGGTCTGTCTCTCGCTCGGTCTGTCTGTCGCTCGGTCTGTCTCTCGCTCGGTCTGTCTCTCGCTCGGTCTGTCTCTCGCTCGGTCTGTCTCTCGCTCGGTCTGTCTGTCTCTCTGTCTCTCTGTCTCTCTGTCTCTCTGTCAAGTCAAGTCAAGTCATAAAATTTGTATAGCGCACTACGTACCCAGAGGGTTTCAAGGCGCTTAGGAAGGGGAGGAGGATTATTTGTCAAATATCCACGTTTTAAGCTGCTTTCTGAACGCTAGGTGGTTCTGGGTGAGGCGAAGGTAGGCGGGGAGTGAGTTCCATGTTTTAGCAGCCAGGTATGCAAAGGATCTGCCTCCCATGGTGGTCTTGTTGATGCGAGGTATAGTGGCGAGGGCTTGGCTGGAAGATCGTAGTTGGCGGGAGGGGGTGTAGAAGGACAGTCGAGAGTTGAGGCAATCTGGTCCGATGTCGTAGAGTGATTTGTGTGCGTGGGTAAGCAGTCGGAAGGTGATCCTCTTATTGACGGGTAGCCAGTGGAGGTCTTTAAGGTGATCAGAGATGTGTTCGTTGCGAGGGATGTCTAATATGAGCCTGGCTGATGCGTTTTGGATTCGTTGGAGTTTCTTCTGGAGCTTTGCGGTAGTACCCGCGTAGAGGGTGTTTCCGTAGTCCAGTCGGCTCGTGACTAGAGCGTGGGTAACTGTTTTCCTTGTTTCGAGGGGGATCCAGCGAAATGTTTTTCTGAGCATGCGAAGAATGTTGAAGCAGGAAGAGGATACGGCGCTGACTTGTCTGTTCATTGAGAGTGAAGAATCCAGGATGACGCCTAGGTTCCGTGCGTGGTCTGTCGGGATGGGTGCTTTTCCGAGGGCTTCAGGCCACCAGGAATCGTCCCATGCAGAGGGGGATGTACCTAAGATGAGGACTTCAGTTTTGTCTGAGTTCAGTTTCAGACGGCTTTGTTTCATCCATTCGGCAACTTCTTTCATTCCTTCGTGTAGGTTGGTTTTGGCGGTGCTAGGGTCATTGGTGAGAGAAAGGATTAGTTGAGTGTCGTCCGCGTAGGAGATGATGTTGAGGTTGTGTCGGCGTGCGATGGCCGCGAGGGGGCTCATGTATACGTTGAAGAGGGTGGGACTGAGTGAGGATCCTTGAGGGACGCCGCAGATGACTTCAGAGGCCTCGGACTTGAAT